>NC_133658.1:268892612-270322612 GCF_037893015.1 Macrotis lagotis | reverse complement strand
GCTGGCCATGGACAGAGGTATGTCTGACCTAGGCTTCAGAGTGCCCTCCATCATTCCCTAGCTCCCTATGTTTTCCCCGTCCTTGGTGTTTCTGTACTCAGTCCCACATATTAAGCAGTTGGGGGAAGAGAACAGTGGCCAATTCTCCCCATTTAGGAGTCTTCTTAGTATATTGTCCTGGTGATAAAGGACTGGTAGACGAATTGACTTTATTTTTTACCCCAGAGAACTGATTCTGAAGTAGTTTCATTATATGTTATCTACTCATCACCTCAGCAGCATATTGTTATAATGGCTAGAGCTAAAGTGCTGAGCTAATATTTCCCTATCCTAGATGACACAAGTGAGAAGATCGCCCGGGCCAAGGCAATGGCCATGGAAGCCAATGACACAGCCACACAGGTGGGGGCCACACTGAGGGACATGGAGAAGAATCTGCATCAATGGCAGGGACAATATGGGGACCTGAGGAACCAAGACCTGGCCCAAGCCATGGAAGATGCTGGGAAATCAGGTCAGGAAAGGGAGGGCAAAGAGTAGGGGGGAGACTGGAGTGGGACACCTATGTTTTAATTCTGGTTTGGCCCTTAATTCGCTTTGGACAGATTACTAAACATGGACCTCAATTTCTTCATGTTTAAAATGGAATCAATTAATAAGCATTTATTAAGGGCCTAAGATCTGCCAAATAATATGCTAGGTGCTAGGAACACAAAAGATAAAAATGAAAACAGTCCTTCCTTTCCCTTAAGGAGATTATAGTCTATTGCAGAGACAACATACATATGTGCACATGCGCACGTGTGCGTGCGTGCATGTGTGTGTGTGTATTTACATAATAAAAATCAAAATTTGGAGGAGAGACCCTAGCCACTGGGGAAAGATCAGGAAAGCCCTTGCATAAAAGATGGGACTTGGGCTGAACTTTGAAGACAACTGGGAATTCATAAAAGGTAGAGATGAGGAAGGACTATATTGGTAGGGTTAATAGACTTAATTAATAGAATTGCAAGTGAAAAATAGCAAGAACTTGGACAATTTGACTAGATCTTAGAGTACACGAAGGTGAGTAATTTTTGGAAGAACAATAATTAGAATGGGGTTTTTTGGACATGTTGGATTTGAGATGCCTATAGGACATTCAGTTTGATGATAATGTCACTTTCCTTGCTTATTCCACAGTGGGTAATTTCATCCTTCTGGAGGCAAACAATCCTGCCCTTTATATAGAGGGAAAAAGGGAGACCCTTTGGTGGTCCTGAGTTTCCCTGTGCCTAGAGCTGGTGGGTGAGGGGCTGCTTCTCCTTTTTCCCATTGACCAGAGCTCTCTGAGGGGTTGGATGTTTATCTATGACTTCTCATCTCCCTTGTAGTATCTAGTCTGGAGAAGACCCTGCCTCAATTGCTGGCCAAGCTAAGCCATCTAGAGAACAAGAGAGGACAGAACGCCAGTTTAGTCCTCTCCAACAGCATCTTACGTGTGCGGGAACTCATCACCCAGGCTCGTAGTGCTGCAAGCAAGGTACTTGATCCGGAAGGGATGGGGGACAGGGCTGGGATGAAGGCAAGAGAGCAGGGATTTTGCTAAAAGAAGAATCAGAGGGGGCTAAAGAAGAAGGATAGGGGTAGGAGGGAACAGGAGAGATGTGTTGAAGGAGGCAACATAGATGACATAATAGATAGAGTACCAGACTCAGAGATGGGAAGATCTGAGTTCGTGTCCTGCCCCTGAGCAATTCAGCTAACTTATTTCAGCTCCTTCAAAATGAGGACAAAATAACATGTAAAGTGCTTTGAATACATTAAAGGGCTATATAAATATTATCATATTATTTTATTAAAGGAACAGAGGTTACTGATAGGTAAGAGGGGTTATGGGGTATCTGAGGGCTGGGGTGCCAGATGAAGTCAATGGCTGCTCTTGCTCTGCCCACCAGGCCTTATAGGAGGAGGAAGAGTTGGAATGTCTTCACACATTCTTTGTCTATACCATGCCCCTCTTTTTGTGCCCTTGGCAGACTGGGCTCTAGGGTCATTCTACAATGGAGCACAAAGTGTAGAGTCTTGGCTGAAAGCCTCTACACACTATTGTCCTCTTACAGTTGTTCTTATGCGGGAGGTTTAACTAGAATGTTCCTACCCAATTCAGAGTTACCATTAGGGCAGGAGTCATAGGGTTTAATGGAACAAGGCAGGAAATATTTCTCAGATTCATCCTACCCAGGATGATGTCCTCTTTGCTAGCAAATCAATCCCAAATTCCAGAGCTACTGACTAGTTGGTGTTGGCTACTCTTCCCCCCAACCAGGTGAAAGTGCCCATGAAATTCAATGGCCATTCAGGAGTGCAGCTGCGGGCCCCCCGGGACCTGCAGGATCTGGCTGCATACACAGCTCTCAAATTCTACATCCAGAGCTCAGAACCACCTCAACAGGGCCAGGATGATAGCAACCAGTTTGTCCTCTATATGGGCAGTCATCAGGTAGATGTTTTGTGGGAGGGGTGGGAGCCAGCCACATACATTACAGAGGCAGAGCATCCACAAGAAGGGACTCTTGGGATTTGTGTTCTGGAGTTCATTACCCCCATGTTGACCGAGAGCACCAAATCCATTTGGCTAGAAGTGGGAGGGGAAAGGGGCAGGGGCCACCAGAAGACAGAGGGAAGGTTCATGCCCCAGGTTGAATAGTCTTCCCTGTTCTGATCTCCAGGCTTCTGGGGACTATATGGGGGTGATCCTACATGAGCACAAGGTGCAATGGGTTTACCGACTTGGGGAGGCAGCCCACAGAACCCTGACCATTGATGAGGCCATTGGGGAGCAGTTTGCTACTGTCAGCATCGACAGGTCTGTATCCCACCCCCTGCCTTCTGGACACCCAGCCCTTGAGAGCTTGGGAGGGATGGGAAGCAAGGCTCTCTGAAGTCTCTTCTGAAGAAGGCAATGCAATGCACTGCAATGAAGACCTAGCCTTTAGCTCCAGCTTTGCCACTATACAGCTATGCACGCTTGGACAAATCACTTCCTCTACTGAGTCTTTAGTTTCTTTATGTGGAACATGTTGGGGTTGGATTTCATTAGCCCTAAGGTCCTTCTAGTTCTAAAACTAGGATTCTAAGGGTTTCCTTTCGCCACCTCTGAATCTCTACTCTTAAAAAAAAAAGAGCAACTTGGGTTATTGCGGCAATCTCTTGAGGCAGTTCCATCTGTTATGTGGTGACCTCACTCCCCTTAACCTCATTTCTCCTAACTGTTAAATGAGAGAATCAATCTTCTGTGAGAAAGACATAGGAAGGAAAGGATAGTGGGGGAAAAAAAGTTGGGGTATGGTAGGGGACATCAGGGCCTGAGTAAGGGAGCACAGACTGAGATAGCTTCAGGGCTCCCGTTTTTCCTCCTTCTATTCTAGGATCCTTCAGTATGGTCACATGTCTGTCACAATGGAGAAGCATATGGTCCATGAGACCAAGGGAGATAGTGTGTACCCTGGGGACCAGGGTCTACTCAACCTAAGATCTGAAGACTTTGTTTTCTATGTAGGAGGCTATCCTTCCAACTTCACGGTAAGCCCAAGAAGGGACCTCACAGGATGAGGAAGAGAAAGGGAGATGAAGAGGGGGGGGAGACAAAATTCCCATTCTATGATCTGTGATGTATAAATGGACAAATACTGCTATTTAACTCAAAACAATCAACCAACAAAAGGTTAATTCAGTTCAACAGGTATTTTATTAAGTGCAAGGTTCTAGGAATACAGATCTAAAAATTGAGAGTCTATGCTTAACGAACTTTTATTGTTCTCAATGGAATATGACATGTATACAGATAAGGGAGGATTGTGATGGGGTCAAGACAGATCAGACAAAATACTATAGAGAATTGAGTAGGGAAATAAGTTTAGAAATCAGGGAAAGCTTCCCAGAAGAGGTAGGATGTTGAGTTGGGCTTTTAAGCTAAAGGATTCTGAGAGGAAGAAGGCCACTCATCATACTGCCTCTTTGCAGACAATCCTCAGAGAAGGGCGGCCCTCTGTCACCCGTCCTCATGGTAGAAATCCCTCAATCTCTTGGCAGCTCACTTACCCCACCCTACTGCTGTCTTTTTTCTCCTCTTCTGCCAGAGGTTGGGGATGAAGCCTGATTACCAGCCTTTCCAATGCAATCAGTGGTATTCCACTGACCCCTGGTCTCTAATTCTTTCTTATGTCTCTTCAGCCTCCTAAGCCTCTACGTTACCCTGGTTACCGGGGCTGCATTGAGATGGACACCCTGAATGAGGAGGTTGTCAGTCTTTACAACTTTCAGAGGACCTTTCATGTAGACACAGCCTTGGACAAACCCTGCGCCAGGTGAGAGCCTTCCTACCCCTGCCCCCCATCCCTTACCTCAGATCCCTTCTTTGACTCCTAGGAGGGTAAGGGTCAGAGCTGGGAGCAGCTGGGCTTGGAGGGAGGAGGGAGATCTCAACTTTATCTTCTTGAATAGATCTAAGTCCACGGGGGACCCCTGGCTGACAGATGGCTCCTACCTGGATGGCACGGGGTTTGCACATATCAGCTTTGAGAGTCAGATTAGCAGCACCAAGCGCTTTGAGCAGGAGCTAAGACTGGTCTCCTATACTGGCATCATCTTCTTCCTTCAGCACCAGGTGTGGCCGCCATTTTCTCAGCTCCTTTCTTGCTTCCAGGCCTAATTGACCCTAGATCATAGATCTAGAACTGAGCATCCATCAAGTCCAACCTCTTCATTTTACATAGGCAAAAAAGGTTAAATGATTTGCCTCACAGTCACCCAGATCGCAAACACTGAAGGTAGAATTTGAACATCGGTTCTGACTTCAGAATCAGTGCATTTTCCATTTGATCTCAGTCTCTCCATTCTAGCTTCCTATCCCCCCTTTTTCCTTCCCCGCTCTCTCCTAATCTCTAGATTCTACTCTCTCTCTTTCCTAACTCCCTCTGCAGTCGTTGTCGCATGCTCCCTTCTCATCTTGTCCCTTTCTCTCAGGACCAGTTCTTGTGTCTGGCAGTCCAGGAAGGCCACCTCATCCTCTACTATGATTTCAGTCAAGGGCTGAAGATGGCGCCCCCTCCAAAGGAGCCGACACCCCTTACCTCATCCAACAAGGCGGTAATTTGGTCCCTACTCCATCTTCTTACCTTTCCCATCAAAGCAGCCATAAGATCCCTGCATTGTCCTAGGAAATGGGGATGAAGACCTAGCATTGGCTCAGATCTCCCTAAGTTCCTCTCAGGTGTTCTCTTGGGGAAATGGGCTCTGACTGTTGGACCCTGCGATGCCAAGGTTGTGGGCCATGAAGAGTTTAGGATAGAATAGGACTCTGATAGGCCCTGAGGGTCTCCTTCTCTACTTACCCTTCACTCTAGATCCAGATTTTCATCATGGGTATGCCAGGCCGAAAGCGAGTCTTGGTCCGATTGGAGCGAGTGACCGTCTTCACCTTGTCAGAGGAGAATATGCTGGAGAATGCTAACTCCTATTACCTGGGAGGAGTACCTCCAGCCCAGCTTCCCCCAAGGTGAGACATTTACCTCCTTTCTCCCCTTCCAAGCCAGCTAGACCCAATAGGTAAGAGGCAAAGGTTCGGCACTGTAAGAGTTCAGAGGTGGGAGATAGAGTGGTGTGGGCTAGATGAGTTAGCTAGAGCTACCTGGAAAGGAGAGGTACAAGCTGAGCCTGTAAGTGGGCAGGTTTGAGTAGCTGGAGAAGACAAGACAATATCTCAAAGCTGAGAAGCTGTGTAATGAGCAAAATCTCTGTTAAGTCCCTTGTCTTCTCTTCACAGCCTAAGAGCCTTGTTCCCCACGGGGGGGTCAATCCGAGGCTGTGTAAAGGGCCTGAAAGCCCTTGGTAAATATGTGGATCTGAAGAGACTAAATACAACTGGCATCAGCTCCGGCTGCACTTCTGACCTGCTGGTAAGAGATCTGCTATGGATCAGCCTTCTGGTCTTTCATAGAGCCCCTTGACAACTTAGGACTAGTCTCAAGTGACCTGAGTTTTAGTCCTGTTCTGTTTTCCTTTTGTTTTCTCATCTGAAAAATAGAGATAACAATTCTTTCCCTGCTGTTCTCATGAGAAGGGAGAATAGATGAGAAAAGGTAATGCCATGGGAAGGGGCCAGGGGGCCTTGCTCCAGAGTTGGGGGAATCTGTGTTCCATTCTGACTCCTAACATTTACTAACCTCCTCTGGCCTCAGCTTCCTCCTTTTTTAAAATGAAGGTGCTAGATTAGATGACCTTTGAGGACTATCTCTCAAACTGGGGTCATTGAGATCACTATGAAAGTGGGGGATACCCAGGGGCCTGAAAGAGTGGACCTTGAACTTTCCTCTGACATTGCCTCTCATTCCAGATTACACGATCTGTGTCCTTCCATGGGCATGGCTACCTGACTTTGGCCCTCAGAGATACACCTCCTCTTACTGGAAACTTCTACACTGGTTTTGGCTTCCATTCCACACAGGACAGTGGTCTTCTCTACTATCACGCCTCATCGGTATATACCCTGACATCTCGGGAAGTCTCTGACTTAGACCCAGAATCATTTGGGTTCCCTAAATTCCTCTAATAATCCCTCCTATCCTTCCTAGCTCTAAGATGAATCCTTTTAGCTTCATTCTGCCCATTTCATTGGATGGGTGAGAAGGCCCTTCTATGCAAGGGCCTTCTGTGTCTTCCCTTCAGGAAGCCAAATCTTTAGTTCTTTTGTGGGTGAGGAATGGGCTCAGTTAACACAGGATAGTAATGAGAGAAATGACTCCTTCCCTTTTTGCTAGGATCTGCCAACTATAGCCAAGAACCCCAGTGTGCTCCTTGCCCTGTTCCTTCACCCTCTTGGTGTCTGGACCAAGATCCCTGCGCCTTTTTCCTTTTACTGACCATGTGGTGTCTGTCTGCCTTGGTTCCAGGAGGGCATTTTCCAGGTGTCCCTAAGACAAGGTCGCGTGACGCTCAAGTTTCTTAGGGCTGAGGTCATGACGAGAGGTGCTTATGCTGATGGGATTTCTCACTATGTGGCCGTCTACAGCAATAACACAGGGTGAGCTTTCTGAATTTCTCTCCTCTCCTCCCCCTCCACCCATGCTTCCTGGCAATGAAAACTCAACTCTAGTTATCAAAACTAAGGGATAATGAGTGGCAAAAAGAGCCCAGAACGTGGAGCTAGAGATGCTGGGTTCTAACTCTAGCTTGTGACAGAGGTCAAGTCTCTGCTTCTTTCTGTGGCCTTCATGCCTCTTCTGGAAAATTGGGGTAATAATCCTGCCCTGTCCATCTCACAGATTGTATCACATAAGGTCATATGTGTGGGAATGCTTTGCACACTCAAGAGCCTGTGAATTCATATGATTCCTGGGTGGTGTGGTGGATAGGGTGAACTGGAGTCGAATCCAGCCTCAAATGAGATAATATTTGTAAAATACTTGGCATAGTAGGTATTCAGTGAAACCTTCCCTTTCCTCAATGTCCTTTTCTTTCTTTCTCCTTTTCGCTCCTCCCTGATGCTTTGGTATCTCATGGGGCAGAGGTAAGGAGGAACCTTAAGCCCTGGCTCCTCCTACAAGTTAGGAAGAGCTTCAAGGAGGATCCTGGGGATAGCTTCTGTCTTGTCTAAAAATTCATCCCACTAAACAGAGAGCAGCTCACCCCCCCCAGCAGAGGCTGGACTGCCAAGGACTGTTATTGTCCATTGATGCTTACGCAGACTCATGCAAAAGGAGGTTGCAGGAGCAGTTAGGTGGTGCAGTGGATAGAGCACTGGCCCTGGAGTCAGGAGTACCTGAGTTCAAATCCAACCTTAGACACTTAATAATTACCTAGCTATGTGGCCTTGGGCAAGCCACTTAACCCCATTGCCTTGCAAAAACCTAAGAAAAGGGTGGGGGGAGCTGCAGTCTAAAGAGAGCACCTGTGCTAAGGAGGACATAGAACCTTAGAGCATTTTTTTTTTTATTGTTAACAAGCAGTTAACATTTATATATTACTTTAAGGTTTGTAAAGTCCTTTATTGACATCTCATTTGATGATTCTAAACCCCAGGTTTGACTTGTTATTACCCTGATTTGAGTAAATGAAGAAACTGAGACCAACAGAGACTAATTACTTAACAGTCACACAGTCACACAATTAATGAGGGAGGGAAGAGAGGTTTGAGCTTAGGTCTTCCTGATTCCAAGTCACCATGCTGCCTCCTGTTGTTAAGAGGTTCAGGAGGACGGCTGAGCTATCACATTTCTCTTTGAACTGAATATGTTGTGTTACAGCAGATTTGCCTCTTTATCTTTGTTCTTTTAATTACTAATTCGTTCAATAGATATTTAAGAGCACCTGATGTGAACAGAGCATTTGCTCTGCTATGTTCTGGGGAAACTTTTTTTTTTTTTGGTAAGGCAATGGGGTTAAGTGGCTTGCCCAAGGCCACACAGGTAATTGTTAAGTGTCTGAAGCCGGATTTGAACTCAGGTACTCCTGACTACAGGGCCGGTGCTCTATCCACTGCACCACCTAGCTGCCCCTTTGGGAAAACATTTAAATAAGTATGTGTCCCCATGTAAACTGCCCAGAATTTACAAGTCTGGTGGAATCAGTCACTAAATATTATCTAAACGTCAACTTTGTATGTCCATTTCACAGAGGGATCTGTCTGTCTTGGACAAGTCATTGTGGATGTTGGTAAAATGGAATCATGTAGGAAGGACCCTTTCCTCTCCTCACAATTTTTCTCCTTCCAGGGTTTGGCTGTATGTGGATGACCAACTCCAAGGCGCAGAACACCATGGCGGCCGGTCTCGGCGTCAGGCAGAAGCTGAGGACCTTCCTCATTTCTACCTTGGGGGACTGCCTGAGTCTGGTGCCTTCCAAAACCTCACTGGCTGTATCAGCAATGTTTTTGTCCGGCAGTGAGTTATAAAGAGAGGGAGGGGGCAAGGCCAGGGACTGGCACCTTGAGTTCCAGAGATTACTAGCCTTATTACAGGCCTGACGAGATTAGCCCAAGGGGGATTGGGGGGCAAGTGTCCTCAGAGCCTTCTGTGACACAGCTGCACTTGGTCCTCAGGTTATTGGAGGCTCAGCATGTCGTTGACCTGCAGCAGAATATCCAGAATGTCAATGTGACCACGGGCTGCAGCCCCCCAGACCAACCACTCCAGCTCAGAGCATCACCAAGGAAATTCCGAAGGAAACCCAAGGTTGGGGTTGCTTGCTGATGGGTAGTGAGAGTAGGGAGGAAGAGCTGGGAGCAGAAGGGCCCTTGCCTTTCTACTCTCTCCTGCCTCATCACCCCGAATCCTCTGTTCCTCAGGCTGCTCTGCATGACCACAGGACACCCCCAGATTCTGCTTGCCAGTTTCCTGCACATCCTCAAACTGTCAGCAATGCCTACCGTTTTGGAGCATCTCCTGCCAGTCATCTGGAGTTTTCTCACATCCCATTCTCTTTCCAGGACCGGTAAGCATCATCTCACTCATGAAGTTCCTGGGTGGGGGGCTGGTGGAAGAAGCCAGGTGTCCCTGAATCTGACTCCATGCTTTCTGGGCCATATCTCGTGCAGGATCCATTTCTCCATGGATGTCCAACTTCGCTCACCCCGTGGGCTGCTTCTGGCTGTGTCTGCTGTACAGTCAGGAAGTCCTTTGCTGGTCCTCTACCTCAGCCATGGCCACTTTGTCCTCCAGGCTGGAGGCCATGGGAGACCCTTTCGCATCCGCAGTCGTGAACAATACAAGTCAGGAAGCTGGCACACGGTAAGGGACATAGGGATGCAGAAGTGTTGTCCAGAAGCCACTCTCCTCCTACCCACCAGAGGAGAACTAAATCGAACTGGACTGGAATCAGAGTAGCCGAAAAAATGAGAATCAAGGAAAATGGATATTCCTTTTGCGAGCCTGTAATTAGGATTTGGGGTTTTTGTTTTTTTTTTTGGTTTTTTTTTGCTTCCTTTCTTTCTTGGCTGAACTCCTTGAGAAATCTGTCTGCATCAGCTACCTCCCTTTCCTGTCCTCTTTCTCTTCTGAACCATCCGCAGTCTGGCATCCTGTTTCATGAAATTCTCAGATATAATATCCGCTCAGGTGCCGAGTCTTAGAACTGGGATGAGGATGCATGAGGCCAAAATCCTTATGACTGTAGTGTGTTCAGATCTGGCCTTCCCTTTGGTTTCCCTAGGGAAATGAAGAAAGATTTGAGGGTAGTCATTTTCTCCCCTCCTTCTCAGGTCTTTTTCAGCCGAGAACAACATCGAATTCAGTTGGTGATTGATGGTCTTCAGGTTCAGAGCAGTGAGGGGTCCCGTGCCCACAGGAGGGCATTGTTGGGTCATGGACCAATCTATGTGGGTGGCATCCCCTCTGGCCACCGCTGGACTCATCTCCCAGTAAGATAAAGATCCCATCACCATATCACCATCCTAGCTTGACCCTTTTCCTCATGAACACCTCCTCTTCCTTCTACCTTCCTGCTTCTGCCCATCCATTCCCCTTTGTGACCTAACCCAGCCCCTTTAGCTCTTATAAGTTACACAAGCCTCTCCTCCAGGCAGCAGCTGGCTCTGGTTTTAAAGGATGCATGAGGAACCTGAAGCTGAATGGACAGCCTCTGGAGACCCCCTCACAGCTACATGGAGTGATACCGTGTTACACTGGGACCCTGGAGAAGGGATTATTCTTTGCTGCAGAAGGGGGATCTGTAATGTTAGGTCTGTGAACTTTCCTCTTCCCAGCTTTATTTGGTCCCTGGATAGAGTTGGGTGAGAGAAGGTTGGAATTGGAAGCATCAAGATAGATGCTGAGTTCCTCTCAGCATCAGAGAGCCAGGACAACCCTGAGAGACCTGTTATGGATAGTGCTGTCCTCATCCAAAGCAAAAAAAAACCAAAAACAATCTGAATGAACACTATGTTCGATTTTTTAAAATTTCTCGTTTTTTTTTTTTCTTTTCTCTTAGTCCAAATTCCTCATGCACAAAATGACTAATATGTAAATTTGTTAAACATAAATGTACATGTACAATGTTCACTTGCCACTAAGGGTATGGGAAGGGAGGGTAGAAGAAAATTGTGCAATATAAATATGCAAATGAATGTATATTGAAAAGTTTTCATGATATGTAATTGGAAAGATATCAGTCCAAAAAAATCATCAAGAGAGCTTCCTGATCATTCCACTTCATATCCCACAGATCTGCCCAAGGTTTTGGGACCAGATCTGGAGCTGGTGCTGGAAGTACGTCCCTGGGCAGCAGCTGCACTCATTTTTCATCTTGGGTCAAGGCAGGGACCGCCCTATATCAGACTTGAAGCAGATGGGGAAAAGGTGAGTTAGGTCCCAAAAACTGGGGCAGCCTTGGTCTCTGAGGATGTCTACCCTGAGTGAGGGAGGAGGCCTGACAGCCAACCCAATCTCATGTTCTAATGCCACATCATGGCATGACTCTCCTGTGACATACACAGGGCTGTTCCACTGGCCTTCTGACCTGGAAAGTCTCTATGTTGGCAATCGAGTGAATATCAACCTAGCTCAGTCAGAGAGGCTATCACTGGGTGGTGCACCAGGCAGGAAATGTTTTTGGCCAAAGCAAACTCATGTGCACCACACTGGAGAAAGGTACCCAGAGCAAGGCAATCACAGGTCCTGGTACCTCATAAGCCTTAATACATACTTGTTGACTGACTTGAAGTACCAAAGGTATCTGGTCCCATGGTAGAGAGTGCAACCTTCTTCATGCTGTAATAAATGGTCTTAGGACATTGCCATAAGTCAAAATTAATCATCATCAGATAACCCCCACCTTGGTAATGAGGTTCTGAATTTTCCTAAGCTGGACAGACAGTAATTAGTCTTCTCTTTCCTCTTCTCCCCCTCCCACCCCAAGCTATGCCTAAAGCATTTTCATTTTGGTAGAACCAGCAGAGAAGCATTGCTGGCTCATCACCATGCCATAATCAGACATGGAAGAAATTTAGGATGATGAATGAGTTCAGTGATGAAGTGATTAGACCAGTACTTGGTGCTCTGAAGTAATAGGCATATTAAAGCAAATTCTAACCTAATTTTAATTTTTTCCCCCCATAGAGAATATTCTCTCTCTCTCTCTCTCTCTCTCTCTCTCTCTCTCTCTCTCTCTCTCTCTCTCTCTCTCTCTCTCTCCCTCTCTCCCTCTCTCACACACACACACATTTATACTTTACATTGCCTCATTTTCTCCTTCCAATAGCCCTGTGATGTAGGTAGGTTAAATATTGTCAACAATATCTTCCTTTTACAGTTTTCAGTGAACTGTCTCTTCTTGTTTTGTGTCAGGTGCTTGTCAGAGCCAACAATGGGGCAAGGGAGCTCTCCACATCAGTGACTCAACTTCCTCTCTGTGATGGACAGTGGCACCGCATTGCAGGTGAGGTGATGATCCCCCCTCCCCCACTTGCACCTCTGGTCATAGCTTTCTGGTCCAGGGACTCCCTAGATTGTCTGCATGGAGTGATAGGTAATCCAGGGTAGGTAGTAGACAATCCAGTTATGTTCTTGTTCAGGTCTCAGATATGCAATGTGATTGAAGGAAAGTAGACTCAGCTCACATTCCTCATTACATTCTATCAAGCTGGGGGGAAGACATGGAGGTGACTGGACTAGCCAAATCTGTATTTGGCAGAACTTGAAACATCAGGATGGAAACTGGGACTTTATTTTTCTTTTGGGAGTCCATGAAAGGTCTTTGACTAGGGAAAAGACCTGATGAAAGTCTGGCAGGCTGAGAGGGGGAAGAGAGTTGAGCCAGAACATGACTACTGGATTGGAGGGGGAGATGGAGATGGTTGGAATGAAGAAGTTCAAATTCAGAGGGCCAAGTACTCCCCTCCCCCTTTGCCCCCTCAAAAAAATAGAAATTACAAATACATGAGTTTCCTTCCACAGGTTGGAAAAGGTTAAAGCATTTTCACTTGGGTGGTCTTCCTAGGAAACTCTAAGTCTCTAAGTACAAGGTTGTCTCCCCCCGTGAGGCCAGACTAGAAATACCATCTCCTTTCTCTGTAGCCCTTTCAAAGTCCATGGCTCTCTCAGGGGAGTTCTAGGGCAAATGGAGGGGAATGACAGCCCTCTGGGCAGGCTCTGGTAGGAGCTAAGCCCAAGGCCTCCCTCTTTCTCAGTGATTAAAGGAAGAAACATGCTCCAGCTTGATGTGGATACGGAAAGCAATTACACAATGGGACCTGCCGTAGCTCCTTCCATTATTACCAAAGAACCTCTTTACCTGGGAGGTCTACCAGGTAAGTCCCACTTAAAGCTAGCTGAGAGAATTATCTTGGGTTAGTAAAGGACAGCCTTTTTTGTTTTCTGTTTAAAGGACATCTTAGTCTATTATTCCTTGCATCGTGCAGTTGCTAGGTTTAGAGACTCAGGATTGTGGTCCTGGCTGTATGAGCATTGATCTGCCCTGTGGCCATAAAAGAGTCATCATTCTATTTCCCCTTAGTGTAAAACAGAGACTAAGATCATCTATCCTATCTCATGAAAATAAGAATGGCTAGCATTTATATATATTTATACATATTCTCTCATTTGATCCTTGCATCACTCCTGGGGTTAGGTGCTACTATTCTTCCTGTTTTACAGAAGAGGAAACTGAGGCTGAGAAATTCAGTAACTTGCCCAAATCTAACGAGCCCAGTTTTGTCCCAGATCTCAGAATGTGGTGGGAAAAAACCCTTCTCTAGCCCACTACTCGCTCAACACAATTCAGTGGAGACATAAGGATAGCAGTCTCCTAGGGGCCCCCAGTACAATGAAAATCTGTGATTTATGGTTTAGGTATTCCTTCCACCAAGACACGTTGCCACTTTTCTTTAAATTAGTACAGAGTTGTCAACAAAAGCTGCCACTTGAGCCTAGCAAATAAAGCCTCTCCTAACTTAGCCAGTTTAGGGTAGCAGACACAGTCAGTTGGCAGGCCTATAGGCAAACATTTCTGGCTTTGAAGCCCTATTAGAGACTGTGCCTCTGAATCCTCTAAGTCTGAAAACTTGGCATACAAAGTTTATATTTCTTCCTAACAACTCCATGAGTTAGGTGTAGTACCAAATTTACCCCCATTCTGCAGATGAGGGACAAAGAGATTTAGGGAAAGCAGTACTTGTTCAGATTCATACAGCTAGTGTTTGAGTCAGGTTTTCTGAATCTAAGACTAGCAGTCCACTCCATGTCTCTCCAGTGATAGTGTTTAATCAGCAGCTACATGGTACATTAGAATAGAGCACTGGCCTTGGAGTCAGGGGATGAGAGTGTGAATCCAACCTCAGACACTTGACACTTACTAGCTGTGACACCTTGGGCAAGTCACTCGCCCTGATTGCCTCACATCCAGGGCCATCTCCAGTCGTCCTGATCCTTATCTGACCAGTAGACTCAGATAGCTTCAGAGAGAAAGTGAGGCTGATGTCTTAGCACAGCTCCCCTTCACTTTCTCCACTTCCACTTCCTCCTTAAATCTAATTCACGTACTTGTCATGACATCACCTCCCTGATATGGTTTTCTTTGAGAGCAAACAACAAACATTGCTAAACATCAAACTAAAACAAAAATAATCAGCTGTTTTTTCTATAGTCCATTTTTAAAAGGTATACATACAAATCCTTTCTCTCATTTGAGCTTCATAACTTTTTGAAATCTGAAAATGCAACAAATTTATTTATTAAATACTTACTGTGTGCAAAGCCTAGAAATAGGCACAAGGGAAGATACAACAAATGAGATAGCCCTTTTCCTTAGAGAGTTTGGTGTCTTCAAATTCAGCTTTCTCCTGTGCTTCAACTGTAAAAGCTCCCTTTACCTGCTCTATTAACTGAGAAGGTTCATATGAGTATTATCAGTGTCATTTTTCTATACAGGAATACATGCAGTTCATCATCATTAAGTCCCTCATATTTTATCCTTCTCCAATCTCTGCTTCACCTGAGTCCTGTATTTGAAGATCAAACCTTCTGTTCAGCTCTGGCCATTCCAACAGGAACATTTGAAATTCCCCTGGTTCATTCAAAGTCCACCTTTTTCCCTGGAAGAGGATATTCAGTTTTGCTGGGTAGTTGATTCTCAGTTGCCTTCCTAGCTCTTTTGCCTTCCGGTATATTATATTCCAAGCCCTACGCACTTTTAATGTATTTGCTGCTAAGTCCTGTGTGATTCTGACTGCAGCTCCATGATATTTGAACTGTGTCCTTCTGGCTGCTTGTAATATTTTCTCTTTGACTTGGGAGTTCTGGAACTTGGCTATAATATTCCTGGGGGTTGGTTTTTTGGGATCTCTTTCTCGGGGGGATCTGTGGATTCTCTCCATTTCTGTTTTGCCCCCTGCTTCTTAGAATATCAGGGCAATTTTCCTGTAGTAATTCTTAGAAAATGATGTCAAGGCTCTTTTCCTGATCATGACTTCCAGGTATTCCAATAATTTCACATTTTCTTCTAATTTTTCATTTTTTTTGGAAGTATTGAATCCCGGTTTCTCGTAAATTCATCAATCTCCCTGAGTTCTATTCTTTGTCTGAAGGATTTGTTCTGCTCAGAGAGTTTTCTTATCTCTTTTTCCATCTGGTCAGTTTTGCTTTTTAAAGCATTCTTCTCCTCAATAACTTTTTGAACTATTTTATCCATTTGACCTAAGCTGGTTTTTAGCATGCTGTGTTCTTCAGCAGTTTTTTGGATCTCCTTGACTAAGCTGCTGACTTCATTTTCATGTTTTTCCTGCATCTCTCTCCTTTCTTTTCCCAGTTTTTCTTCCAACTCCCTCATTTGATTTTCAAAGTCTTTTTTGAGCTCTGCCATGGCCTGAGCCCAATTTCTGTTTTTCTTGGAGTCTTTAGATGCAGGAGCTTGTGCTTCCTCATCTTCAGACTGAGTATTTTGATCCTTCTTGAGGTCATATGCAAAATATTTCTCAATGGTGTTCCTCTTGTTTCTCTGCTTGCTCATTTTCCCAGCCTGGGCCTGGTTTTGGGGTGCTTCCTGAGCTTTTGGGACACTCTCACAAGGGTCTCAGTGTGTGAGGCTGTCCTCCCTCCTGGTCTGTGAATGACCATATGCACCCCCCCTCTGCCACAGGGCTGAGGTGGGGGGGGGGGGCTGCTGTTCTATTGGGGGGGGTCTAGACTGCAATCAGGATCTGAATGTGGTCAGAACCCCAGCCTCCTGTTCCAGGGGCAGAGGACAGAGCTCTGCAGTCTCTCTCTCCACTCCCCTCCCTAGGTTCAATGGGCTCATGCCCTGGGGGCTCCTGTTTACCCGCTCTGCCTGCTTATGTTTCCTGGAACTAGGTTGTGCTGGCACGTGCCCGGTGCTCCCCAGGGTGTAGGTCAGGAAACTCCCCCGCTGCTGTGAGCCTTAGCTCCCAGCGCCCTGGGGCCTCCAGGAGGCTGAAGTTATTTCACTCTGGTGGCCGCCCCTCTGACCCCGGGGAGCAGAGCCTTTCTGCTCTTTTCCAAGTTACCTTGAATAGGAGAACTGCCTCATTGAATCCCTCTGTGGGTTCTCTCTTGAAAATTTAGAGCCCTTAGCTTATGAGTTTTATGAGAGCATGCCTAAGGCAAGATCCATTCTTGTCGCCATCTTTTAGGTGGAATTGAGTTTGGTGTCTAATAGAACAAGATTACTTTGTTGTTTTTTGTTTTAGCTTTTTGCAAGGCAAATGGAGTTAAGTGGCTTGCCCAAGGCCACACAGCTAGGTAATTATTGTCTGAGGCCGAATTTGAACTCAGACCCTCCTGACTCCAGGGCCGGTGTTCTATCCACTGTGCCACCTAGCCGCCCCAAGATTATTTTGTTGATAGACTAAATAACATATGGTAAAGGGACCCCCAAACTTAGAAGACAGGAAGAGTAGAATTTGAACCTATGGCATGATGGAGGGAACACTAGTCTTAAAATGGGAAGACCTCATATTGACTATGACCTGACACTAGTTATGCAATTCTGAATGGCTTATGTGCCTGTGCTGAGCTTCAAAAATACAATGGGGATATCAATGCTTTTATTAAGGAGTTTCATGGGCTAAGTGTTTGGTAAAATGTAAAAGCACTCTAGAAATGTCAGTTGTTAAAGTACAACATACCTTCTGTCCCTGGCTGACCTCAATGTTTCCATACCATTCTTCAGATTCTTATCTTAGTGCTGAGTTTGACTCAGATGTTTGGAGTATCAATCCTGAATTGGTCAGCTTGGCAAGTGGAATAATAAGACAAGAGAAGGGCTGCCCGTGTTCCCTATAAAATGGTTTTTAATAGTATAGCAATCTCTTTTGATCTCTCTTCTCCACATTGAAAAATCCTAATACTCCCCTAGTGAAAAATACCTCTTCTGTTATTACCAGTTATCCACCCAAATTCACTTAACCAAGAGTTGAAAGATTCCTAGAGTTAGGGATCACACTGGCAGTCTGGTGAAACACATGTATTCCTTCTCAGAAAATGCTTTTAAATGCATAAAATACACAGGATTATACGGAAACTAATTGAAATAGTTGAAACTATTAGATATATGCTCCAAACCCAGGATAAGACCCTTGCTTTAATAGAACCTGGGTTTGAAGTTGGGAGTGAAAACAGGGAGGATAGGGCTGCTTAATTTACTTCCAGGCTTAATTGTTGATTTCTGTTGACTCCCTCCCCTTTCCACAGGGACTTTGAACCACGAACCATCATCTCTACCTGGTTACTATGGCTGTATAAGGAATCTTGTAGTAAACCGTCGCCCTCTCAACCTGACACACACTGGCATTATCCAAGGGTCAGTGGGCGCAAGTGGCTGCCCAGTCATGTAAATAAATGGCCCAGATATATAGATTAAAACTGCCCTGCTGCATATAGCCCCTCTCTTTGGTTAGTAAATATTGGCAAACTCTGCACTTCATCTTTTCAGTATGTTTTACCCCAAGTGGGAAAATTTGGATAATCGACTTAAGCATTAGACACTTTACAACTCATCATATATAAGGAAGTAAATTTAACATTTTCTGTAAATGAAGAACAAAAAGTGGGGCTAGACATTTCTGGGCCTGAGATGGTGCTTAGACAAGGCGTACTCCAGTCATGCTGCTGTTTTGGCCATCATTCACAGAATCTCAAAAAGCTGGAAAGGATCGCCAGAGGGAATCTCGTCTACCCCACACCAAAGCATGAATTCCTCTCTCCCTCTGCAACATCCCCGAGTTTGTCCATCCAGCTTCTGTTTAAAGATTCTAGGGATGGAGAACTCACTACCTCTTGTTCCATTTTTGAATAGCTCTACTCTTTTGGAAGATTTTCCTTATGTTACACTTAAATCCTTTAACTTTTTGCCACAGACCCTAGTTCAGCTACCTTGGGCCAAATTAAAAAAAAAATCCAATCTCCCTTCACAAGACCATTCAAATACTTGAAGATAGTGATCATGTCCCCATACCACTCAGTCTTCTCCAGGTTAAACATTCTCAAATTTATCCCCATAAATTGCTTCGAGTCCAGATACTTATTTTCATTCTATGCTTCCAACCCTCTTCCTTTCAGGGTCAGTCACTGATTCTTGTGGTTGTAGTACAACTTGATGACAATTTTTCTTCGGTTCACCTCACCAAACTCACTTTGTGCACTTACACATTTGTTTTTTAATATACATATATGCATATATATATATTTGTCTGTGTGTATAATATATATATATATCTAGATGTACGGGGATGAATCTCATGTCTGGAAATGATTTATAAATTATGTTTTTATATGATTGGGTAAATATTATAAAATGGGTTAATCTTTTTTTATCTTGAGTTTCATTATGCCTTTTTCACCCTTTTTCAGTGTAGAATAAAAGCTTTGTAAATCACTGGTACATACTTTTGAAAGCAAAAATAATAAAAAAAGAAATATGTTTATTTTGAATATTGGCTAGTGAAATGGAAAAAATCCCCTGCTTAATTTCATAGCAGCTTGGCTATTTTTAGTTTAAAAGTTTGTTCCTTGTTTTGAAGATTCTGAAAATTCTCTTTAAAAAGCCAAACTGTCAGTCTCTTAATGCATCTGAAGTACCAGAATAACTTTTACGATTAGGGAGATTTGCTTCAAATAAAACTGATAAGAATCACATCTGGAAAAACAGTTTATTTGCTCTGGAAAGCTGACCCACTTGCAGCTTTCATGTGGAATATGGAATTTACCAGATGTTGCCCAGGGAAAACTTGTCAAGCAAGGTTCCAGCCCTGCCTGCAGACACTAACAGGATGTCCAAGACCAACATCCTGGCACTCGGTTCCAGTTCTCCATGAGCTCACAAAGTATTTCCTCACAGACAATTTGTATCTGAAGACTTAGGCAAAGGGCATCTGTTAATCACTCCTATTTCTGGCATACACAAAAACTAGAGTTGGCAGATAAAAGAAAAGTCCTTTATTTTGTAGGCTGAATGTAGGCATAAGGATATGCAATAAACTAGTGACACTACTAAAGTCACTTAATTACTAAGAATTTCCAATATCTTAAAAGATAGCAAATAATTTAATCTAAACTCATATCTTCCTCTTCGTCTTTCTTGTCCTTTGCATCTCCTTCCTTTTGGTCTGACTTGGCATTGTTCTGCATGGCTTTGGCAAATGCTTCGACATCTAAAAAGCATTAAAAGATATTATCACCAATCCTTGCCTCTTGGAAACACTTTAATAATCAGCCAAGTTACTTTGATAAAAAGGAATTAAAATGAAAATGCAGATTTTTTAAAAAAATCTGCAAATGCTAGCAAAGCTCACACAAATGAGACTGGAGATTACAATTTGCTCCATTAAGCACATCAAACTTTGTCAAACGTGCCAAAATGAAGTGTTCTCTGAATGTTCTTACCCAAGAGAAATGTTTCCAAACAAATCATTATATAATTTAGGCTATAATTTTTTTAACTGTTATATAAGAATTCTTTACATCTTAAAGAAATGTTTATATTTAAAGGAAGGGGGGGAAGGACTTACCACCCTTATTTGCTGCATCTACAGCTTCAGTTGGTAAACCAAACTGACTCATAAGTGGGCCAAGCTGTCCTGAGGCTAAGGCAGCACTGAACATACTTAATGCCTGTAAATGAAAGGCATTCACAAAAAAATGACTGAAACATTGTTTTTTACCTACTAATAAAGTTCACTTTTTTCTTAACATATACCTAAACCCAGCTCTCTAAGGAATTAGTCAAATATCTACTATGAACAAGATACTGAAACTGCCCCAGCTAACACCAAGCTTTGACAGTGGAGGGAGCCATTGTTTCTGAATACTTATGTAATGTAACCTAGGAAACAAGAGAGAATGTCTTAAGTACTCACAGGAGGCTGGCCTAAGCTAGTGAATCACATGGTGATAATATCTCCAAATGGATACTGCATATCATAGACTTTCTTGTAAATTGAAAGAGAAGCAAGAGTAGGAAAGGGAGTGCCACCATCATGGGATCATGGCTAGGAAATGTGACATGCAATTTTAAAAGCTTGGCTATCAGCAATCAGAGACAGAAGTTAATTGTCATACTCCTTCCTACCTGCTGAAACTGAGGAGAAGTCAGCGTATTCTGAATCTCTTCTGCAGTCTGTGGAAGAGATTCTCCAGAGGGAAGATAAGGCAGCAACCGCTCTTGGACTTCAGCATTGGCCAGAATAGGAGCCATGATCTCTGGAGTTAGTACACTGGCCAAGTCAACTAGGATATAACAACAAAATTATAAGTTGTTTGGTATGAACTATTTGTTGTTTAACGGGGAATTGAGTGTCAGATTTCATGGATATCAAGACTACAAGCAACCAAATCACCCAGTGAGGCTTTTTAGGAGAGGAGAGATCCCTTCACCAGCTCCTGCTTCTTGCCAATGGTTTCATTTTGCTTGGCAGGAAGTCTCAAACTCAATATTTATTGGGAACATTAACTTTTTCCAGGGTGATTTGCAAACCAGCAGTGCCATAAGAGAACACTTTCACTAAGGGCATGCCTACCCAATCCCCTTGAAAGAGAACAGGGAGCAGCAGGCACCTTTACCCCAACAGCTTTCAGTCAACGAAAAAACGTTTACCTTGCTGTCCGCCTCCTGCCCCAGATGGCACATTCATAGTAGCTAAAATGTTCTGAAGGTCACTCAGTTGAATGGGCTGGGTTGGGCTTGTTGCTGTGCTGGTTCCATTACCTGAACTCGGTGCAGGGCTTGGACTAGTTGCAGAGGCAATTGCTTGAGCACTGGGTGCTGGTGTAGCACGAGCGGAAGAAGAGGTGGAAGATGGGGTTACAGAAGCTGACTGGCTTCGGGAGCTGAAAGCATAAATAATAAGCAATCTGTAGAATTTATAATTTCTTGCTTTAAAGCATAATGGGGGAGTAATGTGAAAAAATAATCTGATTTGAAATACATTAAGGGAGAACTTTTGCATTAGAATAGCAAGCAAAACCTTTTCTTTGACAAAAACATTCACTTCCTGATTTGTTTTAAGACTAGATTTTCAAGTGCCTGCACATCTATAGTAATTTTCTAAAAATTAAGTGTACAAGATTCAGAAAAACCAAAAATCAAATCCTGCCTGAAAGGCTTCTCACCTTGATGAAGAGCTGCTTGTTGGAGGCCCTCCACTCCCCAGTAAGCTAGCCAGACCAGGACCTGTCAGTGCACCAAGCCCACCTACAGTGAGGAAACAAGTATTAACTCCAAAAATTCATGTGCAATTTCTCCCTTAAAATTGGCATTCAATGACAGTTTCTGTCAGGACTCTGACTTGGGGGAAAAAATCTATAAACAGTAACTGTAGATTTGTGATTAAGAACATGTAATCCTTGAATACAAGAAATATATTCAAGGTTTCTGAACTGAAAAAAGAAAATAATGAAATACCATTGGTTTATATAAATAACATCTCCTGAGCTGGTATCATTTCACAGACTTTTCCCAACATGAAAAGTAAAAAAAAAAAAAAGGCTATACAGTATTTTTCAAAATAGGCCACAATTCTCAATGGAAATTAGACTCACATCAACTATCTTGTAATGAGAAATCAAAAGAGCAACTGTAATTTATGCAATTTATTCATATGGTGGACCTGGGAGTCAGTCAGAAGACTTCGTTTTAAATCCTAGCTCTCTCACTTACCTTAGTAACCTGTGTGACCTTGGACATGTCACTTCCTCTCTCTGGGCCTCGGTTTCCTCATCTGTTAAATGAGAGGGTTAGACTAGATGACATGTAAAGTCCCTTCCAATTCTTAATCTATGAACCTATGAGTTCCATTAAATCTGATTAAAGATAAAGTCAGTTTGAACTATGTAATGTTAAGGACACAAAGGGACTTTGTTTGGGTACACACAAAATGAAACTAAGAGTTGTGCTGTGTTCCCAGATGAGGTATCAAGAGGAGCGCCTTTAATGAAAAGATAAAAAAACAACTATCATTACAAATTGGATACATGTATATGAGATTGCTTCCTGGTATTTCAGAGTGTAAATAAAAGTGAAATAAAAAAGTCTGAAATGTTGTGATGTTGAACAAAAAAGGCAAACTTCTTGGGGGAAAAAAATGGACTTTTAAGATAAAGATCTCCATCTGGCTAGCTTGACTCAGATTTGCTTCTCATTAAATAAAAGTGGTTCCCTACTTGTAGCCACTAAAAAGCACTCAGATAAATTTTCATTCTATATAGCAAATAGCTATCTTGCAGTACATAAGGAAAAATACATTCTAACTCAAATAATTTAGGGACTCAAATAATCTAGTTCAACCCTCTCATTTTATAAATGAGGAAACAGGCCTAGTGACATGAAGTGGCTTGCCTAAGATTACATATACGTACATACATACATACACACACACACAAACACACACGCACATACACACAGTGCCAAATCTAGAATTCAAATAATAGATTTTCTGAATTCAGATCCAATAGCTTTAAGTACACCATACCACCTCTTCACTGACAGATTTCCAGCAATAGAAAAAAACATTTTCTAGTAAAAAGAAAATTGCTCAAAAACAATTATAATTGAAGGCTTAACTAAAATGAAGCACGGTCCCACTTCAGAAAAAAAAAATCTGAAATCTTACCAAGTCCTCCCAAGCCAGTTGGTCCAATAAGTTGCATGAGCTGGTTATGACTCATGTTACCCAGAAGGCTCTGCAAACCACCTTCACCTTTTTGAAAAACAAAAAAAAATTAGACATACTATATAGCTATTCTTCAAACAAACCAAATTAAAGACCAATCTTGATTAAGAACTCAAAAATCAATTAGTATATAATTCTATCTAAAGTTCACAAATTTAGTACACAAGTTCTATAGAAAGAAAGTCTGAATAACTACCATACCAACTCCTCAGATTTCTATCAAAAGCAAAAGGAGTACTTGGTCTATATTGAACATTTCCCAGTAAAAAACAAATTACTTGAGAACAATTACACCTGATGGGTTAACTAAAGTGAAGACCCATAAGTTACTATATTTGAAATCCCAAAAGTCCCATGAGATGAGATGTGTCTAGTCACTCTGAATTCATCCGATATGATTTGATATTGGCAGTTCATTGGCTAAAACTTTAAAAATCCTATGAAACACAGATATTAGTTATAACAGTATTAGCAGGATGTAAACTGTATTTTAAAATGGGAGATTATAGATCTAGCCAGACTTCAGTACCAGCAACACTATCAAAAAGTTGATAAAAAGCTGACATTTATGTAAGGCTTGTAAAGCATTTTAACTGTACACACATTTTCCATTTGATGTTCATAATAACCCAGTGAAGAAATGAAAGACGAAAGATGTTAAGTGATTTGCCTTCGATTATACAATTATTGAGGATAGGAAGTAGTAATGAAATCTAGGCCTTTGCTGACCTCAAGTACCACTATACCATGTTGCCTATCTTTCAATCTATTTCAATTTTTTTACAGAAAAGACAAAGACTGCTCCATAATGTTGAAAAGCTAAGTCAATTTTGAAAATGATTCCACATTAGAAAAGGAGTAAATACCTCCAAGTGCTGAAAGTTCATGGCCTCCACTTCCGCTGGCACCCAAAGCTCCTGGCATAGGTGGATTATTCAAATATTCATTTACCTTCCTGCAATGTTCCTCATCCTTCTCAGTCTTAGGCTCCTGTAGGAAGAGAATTGGAGTCATTAACATAATATTTCAAAAGGCCCTAAGATTGAAAATATCTTTGCATTGAACAATTAACGTCTTTCTTATACTCCTCCCTTGGCTTTATCTTTTTAAATGTTATTCCTACAAGGGAAATCTTGCCTATCAATACACACATTTGTGCCCTGTATACAGTAGGGCCTTATAGAATGCTCAGGACAATACCAGGACCCTAATAGATTAAATATCACTTTGTTGAGGAAGGAAGAGATAGTAATGATCAATCCACATAGATAACTGAATCTATGGCTTAAAGAACTCAAAACGAAAGCTAGAATTTGAATGAAAAGTGAAGAAAAAAATTTCACAAACCTGCATCCAAAAGAAGAGTCGCTTTGACCCAGCCTTGAACTTCAGTACATATACTCTACCAGTAGTGCACTGAGGTACTCGCTTAAATTCACAGTCATCAGGAAAAATAATTAAATCCTAGACAAAAGGTAGGTAAAATATTATTGAAAGATCAGAAGAAATCTGTCTGAAAGGATGCCACTGACTAAAGAAGTTTTGTAACTAAATGTAAAGTAATTAATAACAATTCATTTTGCAATTAAATAGCCAAATTTAAATTTGTCCACAGACATTACAGATCATAGGATAAGAGCCTTATTTTTGAGAGGGACTTTAGTGGGCCTCTAGTACAATCTCCATGGAGAGACCAATGGCTTTAAGTGATTTGACAAAGTTACATAGTTAAAATTACAAACTAGTGCTTCCAAATTTCTTAAAAAGACATTTCAGTGTTTAAAATGATATAATAAAATCATTTCAAAGCAAAATCTTAAAACCAAATTTTTAACTTAAAAATTACTAAATACTCACATCTTCTACGTTACCAGAAGTCCTATCCTTCCAACAGAAATGAATGAGGGAATCATCAGTTTGCTGAATATATACAAGCCCTTTTCGTTTATCTGGGGTAACTGTAGTTCCTTTCAATGACATTTTTCCTGCCCGAAACTCCACCAGGTATTTGCTGGATGAGCCCCGGGAGCCTGGGACTAGGCTTGGAAACAAAGCACCTGAAGTCATTCTGAAACAAGGGAAAGAAAACAGAAGCTTCAACCCCATACTTGGAAAAATTTCTACCATATATAGCCCATGTATTAAATATTAATAATATAGTAACAGCACTGAAAATTAGCCCCTTTGAATGAATCATACTATGTAATACCATAGCTCCAGAGTGAAGGGGAATATGAAGTAATTTATCTTACACAGTTTTGTTGAAAAATAAGCAAAAGTTGTCTATATCCAAACCACACTTTCACATATCCCAGAAAAGATATAAGAATCGCATAATGAAATTATAAACCCAAGTATATTTGAAAATCTATTAAAAAAAAAACTCCCAAGTTTCAGTGACATTTAATACCAAAAGAAAGATTTGAACATCGGGAGTTTGGAAACAAACATCTTACCAAAGACAACCAGTTTTTCTTAATGTGCCCAGATCATCATAAGCAATTCTGTCCCCAAGAGATCACAGGATCACAGATATGTGTGTGTTATGTAGAATATATATACATATACATAGATATTGATTAATATAGATAGGCGGATGTATGTTTTTAGATTTTTCAAGGCAATAGGGTTAAGTGGCTTGCCCAAGGCCACACAGCTAGGTCATTATTGCCTGAGGCCGGATGTGAACTCAGGTCCTCCTGACTCCTGGGCGGGTGCTCTACCCACTGCACACCTAGCCGCCCCTATCACTGATATATTGATAAAAGAGACCTTAAAGAAATCAAATCCATTCCCCCCATCACTAATTTTAGAGATGAAGAAATTAAACTCTACAGAAGAAATTAAACTCTACAGAGGTTAACTGCCACAAGAAACAAATGGAGCTGGGAGTCAAACTCGGGTTCCCTGACTTCAAAGATGGCACTCTTCCCTATGCTTTATGCTTTAAAAAAAAATTTAAGGAAAAGGGGAAAAAAACACTTTTGTTATTTCATTGAAAGCCAGTAAAAGTTCAGTTCCTTGAGAGGGAGGATTCTGTTTTTCCATCCCCAATACATGGCAGTGTCTGGCACAGAGTCCAAATGTTTACTGAAGGAATGACGGTCAACTTTTCTCACAAAGTCTTTAAATTTGGAAAAAGTTAGCCGTACAAGAGCGCCTACTTTAATAAATGGATAAATTAGGCGGATCCAGGCTGCCGAGCACAAACTCTCCTCTGGGGAGGGGCCGGCTACGAGTTTCTGTTGAGGAAATGTCTCTTTTGGGGGCCGCCACCCATCAGGAGGCGGGAAGGGCGGGGGTCCGGAGGTGCCGGCCCGCCGGGTCTCCCCGCGCCGGGCCGGGCGCCTACCTCGGCCCTCCGTCCGGGCTCTCCGAGGCGCCGGCGCCCAGGTGCTCGAAACCATACCGACAAGGGTGGGCGGGAGGCGGCCGGGCGACTCCCCGGGGCCGGCGGGGCCACAAGCGACGGGAGCGGGCGCCGCGCGGGAGAGAGGCCGGGGGCGCCGGGGGCCGAACTCAGCCCCTCCCCCAGCCGCCTCCCCCCACGGCGCTCCGCGGCCCAACCTCCCACCCCAGACCCGCGGCTCCCGGAGGCTCCCGCGCCCCCGGCCGCCGTGACCAGCCCCCTCCCCTCGCTCGGGCCTCCGTGTCGGGCCGGGCTCCGGCCCCCGGGGCCGCCTGCCCTACCTGGGGCCTGCGGCGCGGACCGGGCTGGAGCAGCGACCGGGGCTCGCTCTTCCTTCTCTGCAGCTGCCGGCCAGGCCGGAAATCTCCGATTGCCCCACCCTCCCTCCCTTCTTCGGCCCGATTGGCTCGCAGCGACGCGCTACCGGCCCTCCTCGGAATCCGATCGGCTGGACTGGCCGCCCATCACGCCGCCTCCTCTCCGTCCCCCTCCCCCCCCGCGCCCCTCCCCCGCCCCGGTGGATTCCGCCGACCCTGCAGCCGGAGAGGAAGCCCCGTCGCCACGCTGATCCTGGCGGAGCAGAGCGGTCCCTATTGTTGCTGTGTCATAGGGGGCGGCGGCGGCCCCTGGCGGAGGCGCCCGGAATTACAGAGGCCTTTGGAAACTGCCGCGGACCTCGGTTTAAGAAAAACCGGGCCGGCAAAGCCGATCACCAAGAAAAGTGGTGCTTGGCAAGCACAGTGAGCTTGCTTTGCTTGCGTGCTCTTCAGTTTATTTTATTTTTTTTTTAAGTTTTTGCAAGGCAATGGGGTTAAGTGGCTTGCCCAAGGCCACACAGCTAGGTCTTTATTAAGTGTCTGAGGTCGGATTTGAACTCAGGTCCTCCTAACTTCAGGGCCGGTGCTCTATCCACTGCGCCACCTAGCAGCCCCTCTTCAGTTGATTTTAATAGTCCCAAGTTATGACTTGTTAAAATAGTTGTTTAAAAAAAACATAATTAGGAAAATACCTATATTTCAAGTCAAAGTCTGGGTAATGAAACCAGATGATTATGGTTATGGTTAGAAAGGCACAGAAGGGGAACTTGGGGGAAAAGTCAGCCTTTTCTTAGGTTTTCTGCTCTGAGATATTTTGTAGGATGGATCTTCTTTGTTTTTCATTTTTTAATTTAATATTATCCTCCTCAATTACATGTAAAAACAATTTAAAATTTTTTTTTATATTTGGAGTTCCAAATTCTCTGCCTTCCACCTTGCTCCACCTACTTAGAATTATCTTTTTTTTTAAATCTACCTCATTTATATTCAATTAAATTCAGCAAAATTTCCACATATAAAGTGTAAGTTACTGGCTAAATTCTAAGGATAGAAAGATAAAATGAAAAGATTCCTTCTTCCAAGGAATTTATATTCTATTAGAAGATTATGACAAATGTAAGAAAGTGCATACAAATTAATTTAAGGAGGAAAAGACCACCAATAACTTAAGGGAAAAGGAAAGAATTCTCATTTCCTGGTCTTAGCTCACCCTCAGGCCTGTAAGAAAAGACCACTCAAAGGCCAACTCAGTGATGGGTGAATGTGTGCCTGGAACTTTCATATCATGAACTACTATAGTATTTTTTAAATTGAAACAAGAAAAGATTCAAAAATTTAAGGGAATATAGATACACTCAATTGGTGGGCCTGTGAATCAGTACATTCATCCTGGAAAACAGTTTGGAAACATATGAGAATCACTGAACGTGTACCATAAGGAGGTAAAGATACAAATGTTTATTTTTTGCAGTTATGTCTGAACCTTGATGATCTCTTTTGGAATTTACTTGGCAACCACTTAGAGTTATCTTAAAAATATATATTCCCTAGTAATGTTCCACTTCACATCTTGGGTTCTAGAAGTATACTCTGTCCTTTCTAATTCTCCAAGTTTGTAGGTAGTTGGTATGACCTCAGAAAGCTACTTGGGCACAGGAGAGATGAGGTCAGATTACTTCACTATCTCCCTAGTCCTCAACATCTCACTCCTATTTTGCTCCTCAAGGTTGTGTTAGAATAACATGCTAGCTCCGACCTCTCTAAGGAATATGACTAGCTGAATATATATCTATATATCCATATATAGATATACACATCTATATATCTATAAATATATTTATAGATACAGAAGCAAATTCAAGATCCCTCAGCTTATCCAAACTTGATTCTTTGTCTAAGGACTAGTAGACAGACTAATGTGGAATCATCACTTACTTTAAGTAGGGAGTAAATCAATAATCCCCATCTTTACTCGTTCATTTACTTTAAGCACTGAGAGCTGCCAGGGAATTTAAAATGAGATTTGATCTAGTGAAATTAATGTAATGCAGAGTCAAGCATATCAATTTTTCTCAGCTTTAGATTTCTCACCTGAAAAATTAGGTGGTATAATGAACCCTCATGTCGCAAGTTCAGTTTCTTTACTTTAACAAGCACTAAATGAATCAAGTGAATTATTCTGGAATTATCAGGCAATATTAGCATTCCACAGCTTGTATTCTAGAGGTGTTACTATGTTCCTTCTAGTTCTGTATGTCTCAGGTAGCCACTGGGCACAGAAGAGATGAGTATGTGCCGGAAACAACAATAACAATGTTTTTACTGTTCATTGTCTTTATGTGACCTCTTCTACCTCTATACTATTTCACTAATCAAGTAATAAACATTTATTAGGCACCTACTATTTATCAGGCACTATGCCAAGTGATGGGGATACAAATACAAAAATAAAGAAAATGCTAATTTTCATTTTTTACGTTTTCAATTACATGCAAAAAGATCATTTTCAACATTCATCTTTTTGTAAGCTTTTGAGTTCTACATTTTCCTAACTCCCTCCCTTCCCCCACCCCTCCCCATGACAGCAAGTAATCTGATTTTGGTTATGCATGTACAATCATGTTTAATATATTTCCTCAGTCATGTTGTAAAAGAAGAATCAGAAGTAAAGGGGAGAAAAGGAAATGATAAAAAACAAAAATTTTAAAAAAGTGAAAATAGTATGCTTTGAACTGCATTCAGACACCATAGTTTATTCTCTGGATATAGATGGCATTTTCCATCACAAATGTTTTAGATTTAAACTTGGTTGTTAAACTACTGGGAGGAGCAAAGTCCAACATAGTTGATCATCACACACTGTTGCTGCAAATGTGTACAATGTTGTTCCAGTTCTGCTCACTTCTCTCAGCATCTGTTTATGGAAGTCTTTCCAGGCTAATCTAAATCTGGCCACTCATGATTTCTTACAAAACAATCATCCTCCCTTATATTCATATATCATAATTTTTTCAGCCATTTCTCAATTGTTGGGCATCCCTTCATTTGCCAGTTCTTTGTCACTACAAGAGGTGATATCAATATTTTTGTACATGTGGATCTTTTTCCATTTTTTAATATTTCTTTGGTTTACAGACCTAACATGGATCAGAGTGTTCAGTTTTGTTTTTATGTTTGTTTGTTTTTTATTTTTGCAAGGCAATGGGGTTAAGTGGCTTGCCCAAGGCCACACAGCTAGGTAATTATTAAGTGTCTGAGGCTGATTTGAACTCAGGTCCTCCTGACTCTAGGGCCGGTGCTCTATCCACTGTGCCACCTAGCCGCCCCTACTGTGCCACCTAGCCACCCCTAGAGTGGTTCAGTTTTATAGTCCTTTGAGCACAGTTCTGAATTGCTCTCTGGAAGGATTGGATCAGTTCACAACTCTAACAACAGTGCAAGAGAGTCCCAGTTTTCCCCACACTTCCTCCAACATTATTCATTTTGACCAATTGGCTAGGTGTGAGCATTATCTCAGAATTGTTTTAATTTTGATTTCTCAAATCAATAATGATTTAGAATTTTTTTCACGTGACTAATAGTTAGCTTATTTTCTTCATCTGAAAACTGCCTGTTCGTTTCCTTTGACCATATCGAGGAATGACTTCTATGTTTATCAATTTGACTCAATTCTCTACATATTTTAGAAATGAGTTCTTTATCAGAAACACTGTGAGAAGACAATTCTAATAATTTTCAAGGAGCTTACAATCAAATGAGGGAAACACCCAAAAAGAAGCTGGGAAATAAGGTGGAGGATGGGTGGGTGGGGAGATGTGGATAAGTCAGAAGTCTCAGTAGAGTGAACCAAATGAAAAATAGATGTGTAATAAATGTTTATTGACTATTGACAGCAGACACTTTAAACTCAACATGTCTACAACTGAAATCATCTTTCCCTTGAACTCTCCCTCACCTCTTACCCTTTTACCATAGAGGATAATATTACTCTTCCAGTCCCTCAAGCTTGATACCTTGACATTTGACATCCTCTACTAAACCTTAGCCTCATATTCAAACTGTTGATTTCAGTTTTGCAACATCCCTAGAATATGCTCCCTCTTCTCATCTGATTCGGCCAGAACCCTGATCCAGGCCCACATCAACTTGGACTATTGCCATAGCCTGCTGGTGAGTTTGCATGTTTTGAATCTCTCCCCACTCCAATTCAGCCTCCAAAGTGAATCTCAAGGTCAGATCCAATTGTATTACCCCAAGCACTTTGCTCAGTGACCAATGGGTCCTGATCACCTCAAGGATCAAGTAAAAATCTTATTTGCTTTTAAAAACTCTTCATAATTTGGCACCCTCACTTTCACTTTTCACCTTATTCTTATTTCATATCTTACTCTCCACCCAACTAAAATCCTGTCTTCAACTGGAAGCCTTTCCCAATCCCTCTTAATTCTTCTTCTGATTTCCTATTTTTCCTTTGTATAACTTTTTTATATTTGCTTGCTTGTTGTCTCTCTCATTATGAGCTCCTTGAAAGCAGGGACTGACTTTTGTCTTTTTTGAAACATTGTAGGCATTTAATAAATGAGGGTTTTTTTTGGAGGGGGGTTGCAAGGTAATGGGGTGAAGTGATTTGCCCAAGGTCACACAGCTAGGTAATTATTAAGTGTCTGAGACCACATTTGAACTCAGGTCCTCCTACTCCAGGGCCCATGCTCTATTCACTGCACCACCTAACTGCCCCATTTAATAAATGTTTATTGACTGAATGACTTTCATATGCATTAATAGTCTAAACTCTATAAAATGTTCTGACACCCTAGAATTAAAGCAAACATTGTACAAATGTTTTATGCTTAGAAGAAAATAACTTTCTCTTCTAGATTAGCTCTCATTTAGTCATTAACTTTCACTAGTCAAAAACTGAAAACATTACTGTCTCCTCATAGTTGTGATTTCCTTCTTGACCAACACGCAAATTCTTAAGTTCCCTAAGAAGTAATAAGAGGTTTAATAAGGAAAGAAATTTGTCTTATTAGAAAGCAAAGTCTATGAAAATGCAATCTGTACATTTATTTTAATTTTCCATTAATTAATGAAAAGCAAAATGGAAATGCTTTGAAAGTAAAAAATAACCACATTAATCCAATGAGTTTTATTAAGAAGCAAAATAATTAGTGAAAAATAGGCTACTGTTAAGGTCAACTTGTGACAACCAAACAAAGGAAAGTACAGTATTATTACAACAATTACTTTTTAGACAAAGAGTGAGTCAGGTGAAAGAAAACTAGCCAGATATGAAATTTTAGGCTATCAATTAATATACAAATTTCCCCATGGAAGAACTTTTTTAAAAAAAGATTCCAGAGGGGCGACTTGGTGGCACAGTGGATAGAGCACCGTCCTTGGAGTCAGGAGGACCTGGGTTCAAATCCGACCTCAGACACTTAATAATTACCTAGCTGTGTGGCCTTAGGCAAGCCAAGTAACCCCATTTGCCTTGCAAAAACCTAAAAAAAAAAAAGATTCCAGGAGAGGAGAGTAACATGTTGGTAGATTAATCTTCAGATTAGGTTACTTAATTCTACTAGTGATTTCTGTGATTTCTGCATATTGTAATGCAGAATATTATCTTCTATTTAAAAAAGAATGGGAAGTTAGATGTATTAGTACAGGGCCTAGAATCAGTAACATGAGTTCAAATGCTGCCTCAAACACTGTGTGATCCTATTTACCTAAGTTCCTCATCTATCAAATTAGCTGGAATGTCAAGAAAACCCCAAATGGGGTCACAAAGAGTTAGACATGACTGAAAAATCACTGAACAACTAAGACAAAATAAAACACATCAAATTATTACTATGTAAAAAGTCAATGTTACGAACTCTGAGAATGGTAGAAGAAATGTAAAATTTCACTAGTGTTTCAATCTACTGTTGCACCTTTTCCACATTGTCAAATTACCAAAGAAGACATAGAAGTTTGTGGTGGGGTTAAGCACTCAATCATAAAATGCTACATATTTTTTTGATAAATTTTTTACAATTACATGTAAAACTACTTTTCAACATTCATTTTTTAAGATTTTGAGTTCCAAATTTTTCTCCTCCCTTCCCTCCTCCTCTCCAAAACAGTAAGCAATCTGGTAAATTATATATGTGCAATATTATTAAACATATTTTCACATTAGTCATGTTGTGAAAGAAAAATAAGAAAAAAAAGGTGGGGAACCACAAGAAAGGAAAAAAATTAAACAAACCAAAAACCAAAACCAAATGAAAATAGCATGCTTCTATCCCATAGTTCTTTCTCTGGATGTGTATAGCATTTTCCATCATGAATCTTTTGGAATTGTCTCAGATCACTGATGTTTGTCTTTTGTTCTGGAAGAGGACCATGACAAGCATGTGAATTGGATTTGAGTGAGGGGGTGCTGTGTTGAGTTACCAGCTTCACTTTCTCCTTTAGAGTCATTTGGTTCCAATGGCCAGATATGAATCAGGACAATTGGAGACAGCCTTGGATATGAGGCAGTCAGGGTTAAGTGACTTGCCCAAGGCCAATCAGTTAGTGTCAAGTGTCTGAGGCTGGATTAGAACTCCCATCCTCCTGATTCCAAGGTCTATCCACTATGTCACCTAGCTGTTCCTTTTAGATCATTGTATGAGTTATAGCTAAGTCTATCTCAGTTGATAATTGCACAATGTTGCTGTTATTAAAGTGTTGTTTCAATGTGTTCTTTAGTTATATGTAGCAGAATTTTCACTACTGATTTAAGTATGCTTAGGATTCACTTTTATCTCCTAAGAAACGGTATATAATTTCTCAAAGGTGAAAAGGTTGATGAATGTTTATAAAGTGCAGTAGCCAGGTAAATTAAAGACAAGCTTCCTATTGATAGATACAATTAAGGTGACTTTGGACCACTTAGAAGCCTAATAGCAAAAGTTGACTCACTTGATTAGAGGTTCACAAAACTTTAGAGCTAAGGGCATTAGAGGCCACCTAATCCAACCTCAAGTTAGAAACAAGAAAGGGTCCAGAGAGAGGTAAAGACTTGCTCCTGGTCATTCCACTAGTCAGTCAAATGAGGAGAAAAAAGGTTAGCCTCATGTTTGGGAAGCACATCAGATTAAATAGTTTCTCTATTCTGTCTCCCTATAAAATTTTGGTAGAAATATTCTAAGGATAGAGAAAACAAAAAATCTGACTCCAAAGGTATTATCAACATCTCATACCTTTTGACCAATAAGGTCAAAATGGGTACATAATTTAGACATAAAGGGCAAAATCAAAAGTAAAATCAGGGAGCATGGAAAAATTTACCCATCAGATGCATGGATAATGGAAAAATTTATGACCAAATAGGAGACAGAATCATGGGATGTAAAGTGGGTAATTTTTCTTACATTAATTTAAAAATGTCATATAAACAAAACTAAGTCAGGATTAGAAGGAAAGCAGGAGTCCAGGAAACTATTTCTGACTGGCCATGGACTATATTATCCCATCAAGTGCAAGAAAAACAAAACAAAATATACACAAAAAACCCCAACCTTCTGAATCTGATGAATACTTTATAAAAATTACTAATTTGCAAACATGTTTATCAAAATATGCATGTACAATGCTAACCTATTTCCTGCTGAGGGGAGGTGGGTAGGAAGAGAGGATGGAAAGAAATTTTGTAATTTAAAAATATACGTGAGCATATGGATGCAAATAAATTTAAAAATTAAAAAAATAAAGGAAAGCAGGAAAGGGAGGGAGGAAAGAATTAGTGTTTCTCTGATAAAGGTCTCATTTCTCAAAAATATAAATGGGTCAAATTTATAAGAATATAAGTCATTCCCCAGTTTTTAGAAGACATTAAAGTTTTCAATAGTCCCAGTAAAAAAAAGTGATCTAAATCACTATGATTAGAGAAATGCAAATTAAATCATTTCACACCTATCAGATTGGCTAATATGACAGAAAAGAAAAACAAATGTTGGAAGGGATGTGAAAAAATTACATTAAAGAGCTATTGGAATTGTGAATTGATCTAACAATTCTGGAAAAATAATTTGGAATTATATCCAGAGGACTTTAAAACTAAGCATATCTTTTTTTGTTTTAGATTTTTCAAGGGGTTAAGTGACTTGCCCAAGGCCACATGGCTAGGTAATTAGTAAGTGTCTGAGGTCGGATTTGAACCCAGGTACTCCGGACTCCAAGGCCGGTGTTCTATCCACCGTGCCATCTAGCTGCCCCAAAACTAAGCATATCTTTTAACCCAACAATATCACTACTGGGTCTGTACCTAAAAGAAATGCAAGAAAAATAATTTATATGTACAAAATGATTTATAAAATATTTTTATGACAAAGAACTGGTAATTAAGGGAATTCCTATCAGTTGAGGAATGGTTATATGATTGTGATTAAATACTATTGTGTTATGAGAAATGACAAGTAGGATATAGGATATAGATAAACCTGAGATTTGTATGCACTGATGCACATTGAAGAGAGCAGAACCAGGAGAACATAGTAACAGCAATACTGTATGATGATCAGTTGTGAATTATTTAGCTATTCTGATCAATACAATGAGCCAAGATAATTCTGAAGAAAAATGCTAGTAATCCCTGGCCACAGAATGAATGCAGATTGAAGCATAATTTTTTTTTACTTCTTTATTTATTGTACAGTGTGGCTAAAATGGAAATGTTTTGCATGATTTCATATGGATAATTTATATCACATTTCTTGACTTCACAATGGGTAGAAGAGGGGCAGCTAGGTGGCAAGGTGGATAGAGCACCGGCCTTGGAATCAGGAGTACCTGAGTTCAAATCCAGCCTCAGACACTTAATAATTACTTAGCCGTGTAGCCTTGGGCAAGCCACTTAACCATTGCAATGCAAAAAAACAAAAAAACACAATGGGTAGAAGAGAGGTTGGGAGGGAGAGAATCTGGAACTCAAATTTAAAAAAAAAAACCTAAATAATTTTAAAAGACATACTAAAAAATTAAAAAATCACAATCTAAAAAAAATCCAAAAAACCCTTCATTTTGGTCTTTCCTCAGCCCCCAAATAAATGTGGCCATAATAACATACACAGTATATCAAGACCTGTTTTCTCTCTCATGTTACCACTGCTAAAAATCAGAGAATTAGAACTTTGGAAGGGTTGAAGAATATATTTAGAGTTCAAAAAGGTTACTTTAAAACCACTCTAGGAAGAATTCTAAGATTAGGACTTTTGAATTAAAAACAATAAAAAAAACTTTTGGGGGTTTTGATTTCTTTCAACCACAAGATGTGACCCTCAGGGGAAAAATTAATTAGTAATATAAATCACTGCTGCCCCAAGAATTCTAAGGCTTTCATATATGATGCTTGTTTAACAGAAAAGTATTATTAAGCATTTTTCTAATCTGCTTATAACCACATCAAGTTCTGCTACAAAACAGTCTGCTTATTTAGGCTGTCCCCAAAGGACAAATTATTCCAAATACAGGTAAGGCAAAGTAAGTTATCTACAACAGATTTCCCTAAAGGAGAAATCAGCTTGAAATGGTTAAAAAAAATTGATTAAAAAGTAAGTGTCAAACACAATTCTTCTTCAAAAGGACCTTTATTCAGATCTACAATTTTAACATTCATTTCCACAAACCTGTACATACTCCTCCAAAAAGCTAAAGTATGACTGATTTTGTTAATATAGGTGGGTATTGACAGTTATTAAATATTATAAAAATAAATCCATTTCACTAAAGCATTTTCATAGTCTGACATTTTTCATGCAACATTGATAAAATGAACACAGTGTTTGAAAGAATCAACCAAGCACAGTAATTATGTAAGGCAAAAAAAGCGGCTCCATAAGAGTGTAACTCAGGATGTGTGCTGGCATTCTGGGTAGAAGCAAAAGCATATTTTTTCTACATGCTATAAAAACATACCCAAATCAATTGTCTGTGTTCTATCCACTCACTATACAAAGAATTAAGTATTGCTCTATTATACCATTGCCCCAAGATACATGATTTTACTTTTTTTCAAAAGAGGCGAAGTAACAATTAACCAAATTTTGTACTGTTTTTAGCCTTCATACCAAGGGATGAAAAAGGAGTGGTGCTTTCATTTTGGAAATAAATTGACAATAAGTATGTGGAAGATAATAGAATAAATTTAGGAAATGTTAGAAAAGAGTTCATTAGTGTGTTGTGCCTATAATTACAAACCATATTATCACACATCAACTACCAGCAAGCTATATACTGGGCGATCCAAAATCTTTTGTATCCATTCAGATTACAGAAAAGATCTTTGAAAGATTAAAAAAAATCCAAATTTGAGGCATAAGAAAATCAGAATTTTCCAAAGATTTTTCTATTGATGACTTTTTCTTGTTCTATTGACACATTGCTTCATATCCACTTTTTTAATCCTAAAAAAAGAAAACTTAGCACCCAAGATTAGAAGTAACAGGATTATGTTTAACTCTGAAAAGCTTTTACTGATTTGAAATTTCTGACTTAAATATGCCCTTCATTTCCAGCTCTCTCCCAAAGAAAGAAGACTGCAAAATTATGGAATCATAAGATTTAGAATTGGAAATAACTTAAGATGGGAAAACTGAGGTTCAGAAAGGACAAATGACTTGCCCAAGGTCACAAAGTTAGTGCCAAAAGTAGGATATTAATAAACCTAGGTCTTCTGCTTGAAATTAATTCTGGGGTTCCTGTGGTTTCCACAAGACATTTTACAAAACAGCAAGTCATTTTTATCACTGATTTTATTGTTTCACATTTCAGTACTTAGACCTAATAAGGACACAGCAACTCAGCCTAGCAAGCATTCCATTCACCATGGCTCAATAGCTTTTCTTGCTGTTAACAGAAGGGTTGTTTCCAACAATTATCACATAACATTACCAGACATTTGTTGAATGCTCTTAAGGGGCATGATGGTGAACCGGAGGCTTCCCAGAATGCTTTTCCCTATTACATTCTTCACTAAAGCTGTCTTGACATTTAGAAATTATTTTCACTGCATCACATAGGCTATTTCAGGAAGAATTATGAGTCTGAACATGCAAAGAGAAAATTTTGAGCAAGGGAAAAGGGAAGTTCATCTTCCAAGTATCCCTGCTAAGTGCAAACAACTAAAAGTATCGTTAGTGCCACCTATTTGCTTTTTGTTTTTTCTATAACTTAGAATTATAATCATTCTATGCTTAAGGTCTCAAGAACCACAAAGTATATTTTGGCACTCTTCCAAAATCACATTGTATCACTTAAGAGGCCTTTTACAGAGGTATGAAGTATTCTGGAGGTGTCTTGGTTTCTGTGGCAGTCTTAGAGGCAAAGTGGGGACAGGGAGTGCAAACTTCCATGGTCTCTCCTTCAATTTATTTCCCTGAACTGAGACTCCCAAGGTGAAAGTGTTGCTTATTCTTAAGGACCTCACTGTGTCCTTGGTGTCAACTCTTTAGTCTTTCACTTAGGAAGGCACCAACAAGCTACCCCCTACAAATACTGTGTTGGCCACTATAATGTAAACAATATTAAAGTCAAATAAAACAAAAAAAATTTGTCCAGTCTTCCTAGATATTAGATAATTTTTTGTTAAATCTATGAAAAATATTGAATGGAATGGCTCAACAAAATTAATTTTCAGTTTATATAAAAACATACAGTAATTATGATTAGAGAAAAACAACAACATGGCCTGAATTAAGTTTCAATTGGGGAAAATGACCCCCCCAAAAAAATCAGTTAGGTATGAGGGATACAGTTTTAGTCTAATCATATTTTAAGTTATCTAATGAAGTTTTTATCTAATCATAAAAATATTATTTTGCAAAATAATTTGGGGGATGAGTTTTTTAATGTTATATGGGTCAGTATTCAAAATATAAATATACAATTTCTACATCAGTCAAATATATCAAAAGAAAGCATGATCATATTTTAAAAGAACTTATTAAAATTCAAATAAAGAACTTTTTACTTTATCCTAATGTTTTACAAGAATGATGATAAATTTAGGTGTCACTTCGTTCACATGATGATAGGCATAGATATGAAAAAAAAGCATTAAACAAGAAATGTAAAATAGTGATTAAAACATTATTAACTTCCTTTGCTACCAAACTTCTTTTTCTTTTAAAAGAGATTATATAGGAACCAGTAATTTTGGCAGGGCTGCATTATCTTAGGTATGCCTCTTCAAGTCCTCCAAATATCAAATCATTTATTACAAGGTTGACTACCATACAATATAAAGAAGCCCTTTTTGTTAGGGTTTTGTTAGGGTTTGTTAGAGACTGGGATTAAGAGTCTTACCAGACCTGTGATTTTTATAGTCTAGGGAAGTCCCAAGTGAAATTCCCTCTACCAATACAGGATGCATCTTCTCTGCCACTTTAGAGCTTTAGAGTTACCTAGAGCCCTGAGAAGTTAAATGACCTGGCCAGAGTCACGGCCAATATGTGTCAGAGACAGAACTACAACTAGGGGCTTTTAGGCTTTGATGCTAGCTTTCTATGCCATGCTGCCTCCCTCTTCAAAACGTTAAGAAAAAGAAAATGTTAACTGCCCCCAAAATACAGTGAATCTGAATATATACTTTGGGGATATACACTTATTTTTGATTTTTATAACTTACTTGCATGCTTAGACCATAACTCCACCATGACTCTAGCTTTCCTCACCTCAAGTGCCTGGCTATGACACACATACAGACACACCCCCACACACAGACACAGTTCTAGACACACACAGACACACGTACAGATACACATCTCCCTGCCTGTCTCCTTTACTATATTTTGTACTGGCAGATCCTTCAAAATCTATTTTGTGAGAAATATTATGCACATGAATCCTCAAATATATTTAGAAATCAACCTTCAAGTTCATTTTAAGAATATGTAAAAGTTGTTGGTTTAGGGAACAGCAGCCATCTTTGAATGACTATAGATTTAGCAACAACACAGCTGCTTTCCAGTTTCTAATGGTTACCAAATTAAAAGCTTTCAAAACAAGTCTTGACTTTAAAAAGTGTTTTAATTACAAACATAATATTCAAGCCAAACACAAAACTATAATTCCTTCTCTTCAGAAATGTAGGACTTTGTAACCTAATTGAATAATATCATGTATATATGTATATATGTGCATATATATATATATATATATATACACACACACACACACAAAATAAATTGATCTGCAATTTAAATAGCTCTGACATAATATGGCTTTTGACATTTCTACACAAGGAAAAATAAGTCACTCTGATGACCACATGTGCTTAGACAGATATTATACCTATTATTCTTAAATAATTTTAGTTACACCATTTTAAGTAAATGCTGCCCTCCCCTACCCCCCTGCCCTGAAACAATCAGACGTGTTTCTGTAATGTTTTAGAACATGCATATTAAGGGGGGGGGGGAACACAATGATTCCATGTATACATATAAAGCGCTTTCCAATCTAGAGGCAAATGCTTTTTCCAGAATGAAAAGTCAGTCTAGAGTATAAATAGTACCAAACTCTAAAGGTTTGACTTTTCCTACATGGCTAAAAGCAGACTTGGGTGTTTTTCTTCCTTGTTTCTGTCAACATTTTTAAATCATTCTCTATTGTAATAATGTTTCACTTTGGATAGTATATTGATTAATGCATACCTGGCTTGTGACCAAAATGCTAATTTAGTTGTTTTGTCAAGAGTATGTATTTAATTAATGCTTACAGTACCTATCCCCCCCCCCATGGTAAAATATGTAATTAGGCAGCTTTTTATTCAATTCAGTCTGACATTCGGTGTTTTGTAAATATTCGCCTCTGGATCACCATCATTTTATGAGTAGTTCTTTACTTCAGTCCTTTATACCTCTGGGGATAGTTTCCAAGAGTCATCTCTTCCCCTCTCATATTTATTTATTGTCACTGGTTCAATTTTTGAATACTTGAAGAAACCCTTTTTGCTTCATTACAAGTAGAAACATGGAATTCTTCCTGTTACTTCTGTAAATGCTGTTATCGAGTTATGAGGGTGCTTGTAAACTAAACCAGCCACAGTCAATTTCTGTCACATAAAAGGCAATCACAAAAAATTTTCCTTTTTAAAACTTAGTGAAAACTTGATGATTTCAAGTGCAGCTTTATGAAGAGAACACAATTGCAATTAAATTTTTGGCAATCGAAAAATTAATAAGAATTAAATCCTTGATCGGTGAATGATGCTATTTCCATTAAAATTGCTGTTATAAAAGCTGGTTTCTGCTACTAACAAAACCAGAGGAGCTGGTTTGGTGTGGGGTGCAACTTCTTCATGTCCTCTTATCCTGATGAATCCGTTTCAATGGTTCAGTATATATCTGGGCAGTCTGAGAAATTTCTGTCAAAATATCCACCTGAATATAACCAATCAGAAGTCCCAGTATATGGGTTGATGCCTTGATAAAACCACCTGTAGAAAATAAAGATTGATAAGAAAACATTTCATTGAAGGAGAAAACTATTCCTGCATCAGTGCAGGCTGATTTAGAAAATGAAGGGCTTTGAAGAGATGATCTCAGAGCTCCCCTTCAGGCTCTAGATTTTTATTCTATGAAGCCAAGAAAGAGAAAAAAGCAAAACAAAACAGTCTAAGAGAGCAAATAAATCTGGTAAGGCTTACTGACATTTCTGTTTAAATGTACAACTATTAGCAACACAGTGATATACATATATTTATCTAAATATTAGATTATTTCACAAGATAACAGTTTCTTTAATAACATTACCTCAAGAACTTTTAAACTTAAAGGCAAAAAGAAAAAAATACAGCCTAGAGTTATTTTAAAGTTAAGACTTGAGATCTAAACACACTGACAGAAATGTTGTTTTCTTAAAAACATACCAGATTTTGGAGTGAAGATAGGTGACTGGTGAAGAAGTAGAAGATATTGAGAATCTTCAATAACAAAGGCATCAGAGCAATTTAGACTAAATCAACAACTCCCAGGGATATTTTCCAGGGCTAAACCTGGCCTCCATTACTTTCAATTAAGTTGCAGAAAACAGTTTAGTACTGCTACTTTGTTTAAGGGAAGAGAATTAACATTTATATAGGCTAAGTGCTTTCTATAAATGTTATATCCTACTACATGACAATGATTACTAACATAAACATGACAAGTGGTTGTCCAATAGATAACTGAAGAAATCTGAAGAGCCCACATCCTTTTAAGGGAGCTCATTCTACTTGACAATATTAAGTGAAGTTTTTCCTGACTTCAAGTCTAGCTGTCCTATTTGCAACTTCCAATCTCTGCTTTGTTCCTTGATCATCTCCATGATTCCCCTTTGGATGCTTTCCATACTGCAAATGTCTTTATGCAATAGTGTCCAGCACTGGACACTACTCTCCAGGAAGGTGTTAGGAGGGCAGAGTTGGGGGGGGGGGCTGGGAGAGAGGAGGAAACTTATTTCCTTCATGTTCCCAGAAGATCTGATTCAGCATCTTTTTGGTTGCACATTACACTGCTAATTAACTCATATGGAGCTTTCACTTTACCAAACCCCCCAGATCTTTTTCAGAACTAGTATCTATTCATTCTGTCTTATAAGTTCTTCTTTTACCTGAGCTCAAAACCTTACATTTATTCTGACTAAATTTTGTCTTAATGGATATGGCATTAACACTCTGTTCATCCTTTTGCATCCTATTAACTCTCCTTCCCAGTTTTGTATCATCTGCAAATATGATGATCAGATTACTATTGGTAAAAACATTAAGCAGCAGAGTAAGCACAGATCCATAGGGTACTTCCCTAGAGATATCTCAAGCCACAGTGAAACTAAGCCATTATTAACTATTCTGTTTTTTTAGGTTTTTGCTAGGCAATGGGGTTAAGTGGCTTGCCCAAGGCCACACAGCTAGATAATTATTAAGTGTCTGAGGTCACATTTGAACCCAGGTACTACTGACTCCAAGGCCAGAGCTCTATCCACTGCGCCACCTAGCTGCCCCCTATCAACTACTCTTGAAATGTGACCATCTCACCACTTAAGAATCCATGTGACTATCTTTTCATTTAATTCACTCTTCTCTAAATTCTCCTCAAGTATAAAGTACTTTGTTAAAAGATCCAAAGCAGAAGCTATGGATTCTACTTTTTCAGGTGCACTCTTCTCTGGGACCACTTAGCCTGGGTTAAAAAAGAAATCATACTTTCTGTTTTAGAATCTTCCAGTCTTCTTCTTCTTCTTCTTTTTTTTTTTTTAGGTTTTCGCAAGGCAAATGAGGTTAAGTGGCTTGCCCAAGGCCACACAGCTAGGTCATTATTAAGTGTCTTAGACCAGATTTGAACCCAGGTACTCCTGACTCCAAGGCTGATGCTTTATCCACTATGCCACCTAGCCGCCCCTCTTCCAGTCTTCTTATTAAGAATTTTTTAGATTAGTGAAAAAAAATTCACTCATTTAGTATTACATTTCTAATCCAAGGAAACTATGAAACTGAAGATAATAAAACACATTACACACACACACACACACAAACACACACACACAAACACACACAAAACCTCATGAAATGTGTTCAAATGTCCTAACAAAACAGAAGTGTTTACTTTGTTCTAAGGGTGAAACAAAAAATTGGCTATATTAATATATATTATATGAATGTCCTCTCAATTTGTTTCTGGATTAAAAAATCAAAAACCTTCAAACTAATGCTTCACTAAATCTCAAGAGTTAAGAAAGAAAAAATACAATTTGATGATTAAATTATTAACCTATCTGGTATAAAAGGCAACTTTCAAGCATGAATCTTAGACTTATAGCATTCAAAAGGGATCAGTACTAGGAATCAAGAACTGATTTTAGTCAAGGAAATGTCATTAATTTTTTGTAGATTTGCAGTAGGGAAAAATACTTAAATTTTTTTTAAGATTTTTTTTTTTGTAAGGCAAATGGGGTTAAGTGGCTTGCCCAAGGCCACACAGCTAGGTAATTATTAAGTGTCTGAGACCGGATTTGAACCCAGGTACTCCTGACTCCAGGGCCAGTGCTTTATCCACTACGCCACCTAGCCACCCCAAAAATACTTAAATCTTTAAATACTTTACAATACTTAAATTCTGGGAGGGGGAGGTAGAAAAAACTCAAAAATATTCAAATACTTTATAATAATCTATGTTTCTCTAATTTATTTCAAAACCTGAAATTTAATACAATGTACTAAAATAATTCAACTTTAGAACATGACCATTTAATAATGACAAAAAAAAGAGTCAAACTCATATAAATCATTGATGTCGGGAAAAATATATGTGTGCATAGGTGGTTTCATGTCTCATAAAATATATATGCATGTGTCTATTTACATATATAGCTATAGACATACACACATATATGTGGTTGGGGTAAATACAAAGCACTTAGCAAGCTTGGTTCTGAACATACCATGCAAATTGATTTAAATGACTGAGAAAACAAAAGGTTCAAGTTTCCAATCATACTGATTTATTAAGCAAAGTATAGCAATTGCGTAACAAATCAGGACCAGATCTCCTCAACTTGGCATTGGATCCCCAAATGTAGAGGGAGACAGATTATTATACATAAAATAATTAGTAGGATACAAGATTAGATTATCTGATTTCTAACTGGAGAAAAGATTAGGGAGTTCCCAAGGTGGGGGAGAGAGGAAAGTGAACAGGCACAATTCCCTGAGATCAAAAAGAGGTATCTACTCTTCCTTAGTGTCTGAATTCAATCAAAAGAACAAGGATAGAGTGAGTAATTGCTTGATCAACACAGGATCAATTTTCAGATAACACATATCTGCTTGAGATGAATAATTGTGAGAAAACTTGAATCAATTTTTTGATCTGACTTGGTTTTTGATTAGTTAAGAGTCTCCAAGCAATGGGTAGTAATGTTCACTTCCCAGCCATGCTGGGATAGGTTCAAACAAAGCATTCAAGTTTCCATAACCAAATAAAGTTTTCTTCCAAGATAGAAACTGGACTAAATCCATAACTGAACAGAAAGGGAACCGAGTTAGATCCAGAATTGAGTTACAAGATGAAGTCAATTTGGTTCACACAATTCTCACAATTCCCTCTGTTCATTAAGTCCTTAATAGAAGTTTTAGTCTATCACATTTCCTGAATGGTATTTCATGTTGCTTCTGACTCACAAGTCATTTCTTGGTAATATGATACAGTCTACTGATGTACACCAGAAATCTCTTTATTCCAGTGGAGTCTATTTCTCCGGTGGAGAATGAAGTGTTTTACGATTCATAGTCACACAAATGGATGAATATTGCTATTGAACAGATGTGACTCTGTTTCAGGAAAAGGACTGAGGTCATTGAAAGTTCTGTGTAATTCCATCCAAGATCCTGGCTCTCTTCTTTGTCTCCTGACCACACACACTTTGTCTATAGTCTGATTTCTGTCCAGCTTTATATCACAATACAAATAATGGGCATTTTTTCATCCACTTGATTTTACCTTATGTGGACTGTAAAGCTAAACTGTTTTGGGTGGTTTCATGTCTCATAAGTAGAACAATGCCATGTGCAAATAGGAGAATTTCCTGGGTTTTTGACCATCTCTCTCTCTCTCTCTCCTCAATGCTAAACAGTCTCCATAAATTGACAAACATTTTTGGTACACATACTTCTCTATTCTATTTCTCCCTTAAAATGATAATGAATGGATCAAAAAATTAACCTTACTGCTGCACTGAGCAAACAAATTTGTACTAATTTAACAGATAACTGGACATCTTGTTTGAAGAAAGCTTTTAGAATAGTTTTTGTTCTACCAGATACATTTTTTCAAGACAACAAAGAAGAAACACAGTGGGATCTTGTATTTTCTGCATCTTTCAGTCACTTATATAATTACTATTAAGAAATGTTCTGCTGTAAAATAACCTTTCAGAAAGCTTTCTCATTTTCATAAACATATGATTGGTAGAAATACTAGACGGAACTACAGTGACTGGGCTTAAATCCTAGTTCTACCTCTTATTAGCTATACAATCTTTGGCAAGCCATAATTTCTCTGTGTCTCAATTGCCTAGTCTGTAAAATAAGGAAGTTATACTTCTCCTGAGGTCATTAAAGTGACGAATTTATGTTCATATGATATTTCCTCCAGTGATTTTTTTTGGGAGGGAGAGAGTATTAACATTCATTATTTTAAAAAATAATTTGGAATGTCCCTCTTTCAAGTATATAAAATCCATCCTAGCCATAACACTCAAACTACCAAAAATTATTTTATTGAACTTGGAAAAAATGACTTCATCTGAGAACAAAAAGTCAAGAATATTAAGGGAATCAATGAAAAAATGTGAAGGAAGGTGGTCAAGCATTACCATATTTCTAACTGTATTACAAAGTAAGAATCATCCAAACAATCAGGTACTGGATAAGAAAAAGAATAGTGGATCAGCAAAATAGTAATAAATGACCATAGTAATCTAGTGTTTGATAAATGCAAAGAACCCAGCTTTTGGGCAAACTCGTTATTCTATAAAGAATTTCTGGGAAAACTGGAAAGAAGTTTGTCAGAAACTAGGTATAGACCAACATCTTACACCACATACAAAGAAAAGATCAAAATTAGCATATGATTTTGTTATAAGCAAATTAAGGGAACACAGAAAATTTTATCTGGATAAGGGAAAAATTTATGATCAAATTAAGAGACAGAAGGCATTAAAGGATATGAAATGGATTAATTTTGATCATGTTAAATTAAAAAAGTTTTACACAACTAAAACTAAGCAGTCAAGATTATAAGGAAAGTAGGAAGCCAGGAGAAAAAAATTTTTTATAGCAAGTTTCTCTGATAAAGGCTTCATTTCTCAAATATACAGAGAACTCAATCAAATTTATAAGAATGCAAGTTATTTCCCAAATGATATATGGTCAAAAGATATGAACAGGCCGTTTTCAGAAGAAATAAAAGTTTTCTATAGTCATATGAAAAAATATTCTAAATCACAATTGATTAGAGAAATGCAATTAAAACAACATTAAGGTACAACTTTAAACCATTAGATTGGCTAATATGGTAGAGAAGGAAAATGACAAATGTTGGAAAGAATATGGGAAAATTAGGGGCGGCTAGGTGGCACAGTAGATAAAGCACTGGCCCTGGAGTCAGGAGTACCTGGGTTCAAATCCGGTCTCAGACACTTAATGGGAAAATTGCAACACCAATGCTCTCTTGGTGGAGTTGTAAACTAGTTCAACTATTCTGGAATTAATCAATTTGGAATTAGACCCAAAGGGTTATGAAGTTGTGTATATCCATTGACCCAGCAATACTACTCCTAGGTATGTATCTCAAAAAAAAAAAAAAAAAAAAAAAAAAAAATATATATATATATATATATATATATATATATATATATATATATATATTTAGGTTTTTGCAAGGCAAATGGGGTTAAGTGGCTTGCCCGAGGCCACACAGCTAGGTAATTATTAAGTGTCTGAGACGGGATTTGAACCCAGGTACTCCTGACTCCAAGGCCGGTGCTTTATCCACTACACCACCTAGCCACCCCAAAAAATATTTTCTAAAAAAGGAAAAGGACTTATATTTATAGCAAATCTTTTTTGTGGTGGCAAAGAATTTGAAATTAGGAAGATTCCCATCAATTGAGGAATGGCTGGTTTCAGTATATGATTGTAATGGAATACTATTGCCCTATAAGAAATGCCAAACAGGATACTTTCAGAAAAACCTGTATTGTTACAAAGTGAAGGAGTAGAAAACTAGTAGAATGATGTGCAGAAATCAACTGTTAGTGACATAGCTATTCTGATCAAGCCAATAATCCAAGACAATTATGAAAAAAAATGCTAATCCACCTCTAGAGAAAAAAGTGATAAAATCTGAATGCAAATTGAAGCATTTTTTTCAAAAACTTCATGCTTATTTTGTTTAGGTCTGGGTTTCTTTCACAACATGGCTAAAATGGTCATGTTTGGCACGACCACAAATGTAAAATCTATATCAAACTGCTTGCCTTCTCAAGGAAAGGACAAGGGAGGAAGGGACTGAGAGAATTTGATCTGGCCTAAGGTTTTTTGATTTTTTTCTCCCAATCTTTTTTTTTTAAATGTCATTTCCATTTACAATAAATATAGTGGTTCCATGTCAAAGATGAGGAATATAATTTGCTACAGATGTGTTGACAGATCTTTTCTTTTGATCATCTATTTATCATTCTCTTATTTTCATCTCTAAATGCTTTTTGGCTTGGATCTGGCTTAACTAGAACTTATGCCAAGTTTTTTATAAAGTTTTTTCCTCTTTTATTTCTCTGTGTTTTGGGGCACTGAAATTACTCACAATTTTACACCATGTTCCTTTATAAGATTTTACAAGTGAATTTATATTCCATATCTCTGTTTCCATGTTTCTTTTTTGACTAAGGTTATGTGGCTATTAAATGGTAAAAAGGGATAAAGTGCTGATCATTAGGCCTAGAGTCCAAAAGATGTGAATTTAAATTGACCTCTGATACCTTCTAGCTGTGTGATCCATAGACAACTCTCTTAACTTCTGACTGCCTTGGTTTCCTCAGTTATAAAATGGGGATGATAATAAGGCTCTACCTTCCAGGGTTGTGTCAGGAGATCAAATGATAGAATATCTGTAAAGCACTAAGCACAATGTATAGAACATACAGGTGCTTAACAAGTGCTTATTCCATTGTTCCCTTTGCCTCTTCATTTTAGTGACTGCTTTTGCCTTGGTTTGTGCCCATAAGAAATTATAATTAGCATTTATAATTTTTCCCTTTATCCATTTCCTATTTTTAACATTAACAGCTCATTTGAATAGGTAACAATAATATATAGTGATTTAAAGCTGGCAAAACACTTCACAAATATATTTCATTTTATCTTCACAACAATCCTGGGAGATAGGTGTTATTATTATCCCTATTTTACAGATAATTAAGTCTAAACACAAAAGGCTCAAGTGACTTGTCTAGAGTCATAGAGTAAGTATGTGTCTGAATTTGAATCAAGATTTCCTGACTCTAAGTTCAAAATTCTATCCCTCTTCTCATTTAGTTGCCTGTAAGATAAGTTTCAAGTTATTTAAATTTCAGGGGAGAGTTGTTTTAATTGCATACCATGCCATATTCTCATATCTTTTCTTCTATTTTGATACTAATTGTAAGAAGTTTAAAAGTTGAATGTACACAGATAACTGTTTCAAAATGACTCCCACATCAGTAACAAATTAGTCAGTTTATTTTTTGTGATTGTGAAGTTGTTTAGTGCTAATCCTGTCTAGTGCCTTTTGAATATTCTTGACAGTAGTATCTATGATATAAACTTTCCTTAACATCAACTGTTTCTCAGATCTGAACCATATTTCCCAAAGTATTTTTCACCATTTTAACTTGAGCCCAACGTTGCATTATAAATGCATTGGAAGTTAAGACTAAATATTGATTTAATCTGAATGTTCTTATTGTTTTTTGCAAATTTTTCTACTTCATCATTCTTTGCAATATATGTGCATAATTAAAAATTATCTTCATGTTAGTCATTTTTCTTATGTTTATCATGAACATTACAAGAAAAAATGATCATTTATCACATAAATTTTTCTTGTATTAGGATGCACAATGAAACAACTCAACCAATTCCTTTATATGCATCTTCAAGGAAAATCAGGAGCTATTTTTCCATTTAAGCTGCAACTTTCTTATATATTTTGGCTTTATTAATATGAGAACTAATATATTGACAAATAGGGGCTTCTTGTCAGATGCCAGTGTGTTGACTTGCTGGCATCTGACAAGAAGCCCCTATTTAGAGTACCAACAGTGTAGTGGGCTAAAAATTAAAAATCTTTGAAGTGCTATGGCCAACCAAAACTGTGTTTCATTCTGTGATAATCCAGAGACACTAAAATTCATTCTGTGTAACAACCAACCTTTTTTCATCACTGTGAAGCAGAAGGGGACTTGCACAGGACAGGCAATCATTTTCTACTTTGCTTCATGAGTTGCTAAGTCCAAAGAATTCATTGTCGTCATCATCATTTGCATCATTTTGCTAGACTATTGGTGTAAGTTTTTCAAACTTTTAATTCTTTTTTTCCGGTTAATAAGTTATAATGCATTTGACTAGAAAGAGTTTTGGACTAGACAGACTTTTTCAAAACAGACATCAGCCTGTTTGGTGACAACCCCTCTTTAAAGCTTACCTTGTGTGCCATTCTTCCTCATCTTTGGCACGCTCTTTCCGGGCTTCTCTTTGTTTTTCTTCTAGTCTTTCTTTCTCCTGACTGGCTAAATCTAAGATAAATGAGGACCATTTTAGAAATAAATTTGAATGGGAAGAATTCATTTCTAAATTTAAAAAGATATATACCTGTACAGACGAAAATTAAAAATGAGCTATGTAATGAAAAAAAGAACTGGCTTTAACATTCAAAAAGAAATTAAATTGGAAAATGAAAAATCTCTAAATTAAACTTCATTTTGGTTAGAAAATTATGGAGAGTTTGCTACATTTCATGATAATAAAATCAAAAAGTATGAAACAAAAGAATAAGCTTTGATAACAAGACATTGTTCTTGATTCTCTATTCTTTTTAAAACTAAATTAATAATTTTAACATCTGTGCCTTATTAAATTTCAAGTACTAGTATGAATGAAAGAGCTGAATACAAAGATTTGCAGATCACAGGGAAGAGCAATGAAGGAATAATTTGGTAGATAAACAAACCGATCAATTTGGGGGAGTTGCTATGCTCCAACACAACTTTGTTTGAGTTTAAGACACTCTCCCCATCTACTCAAAGTAGTTGGCTCATCTCTGCCTTCTACACTCTTTAAGTCTCAGCTCAATGCCTATCCTTAGCAGGATGCCTTTTCCAGTGCATTCAACTGCTGTTATCTTCCTTTTTCAGATTATTTATCATCTGTTCTCTGTATCTCTTATATATATACCTAATTACTTACATATTCTTTCCTCCATTAAGAATGTAAGTTCCTCTAGGGTAGGGACTGTATTTTTTTGCTTTTCTTTATATCTACAACCTTCAATGTCTGGCACACAATAAGCACATAATAAGTATATGTAGAATGACAATGGTATGCATTTACTTTTTTGAAATAATAGAAGATAAACTTATTTTTCAATATTGTACAACATCCCTTGACGACACTTAGGGTTATCTTTACTAGGCTGAGAATCGCTGGTTTAAAGTTTTTTGACTAAAGTGCTGGCATGATTTTAGCATGGGCAAGAATATAAGATGAAGCTAAAAACAGAGGAGGTTATAATAATTCAACAATAAAGACATACCCATGTTACCATTTTCCATGCCTCTGATATCTGGACGAAGGCGGCAATCGGTAGGAGCTAAAATCTTTTCCATGCCCTTTTCTAGTTCATTGAGGCTCACAGTAAAACTGGTAAAATTATACATCTGGAAAAAAATACACATGGAAAAATTGTTACTATAATGCCATTTATTTTTACATATCAGTTTTTAACTTTTAAGCTGATATCATTATGCAAAAAAAAAAACCCAAAGCAGAACAAAAAACAAAAGCTGTTTCATCACATTTTGCCTGGGATCAAAATTGATTATTGCATTCTATTGCTTTTATTGGTCTCCTGGTTTTGCTGCTGCACTGCATCAATTCATGTTCTTCTCAATTTCAAATCCTAATTATTTATTACTGTACAATAATAATAATAATTTCTATTCATTCACCACAACTTGTTCTGCCATTCTCTAATCAATGGGTACCTACTTTGAGTTCAATTTTAAAGTACCCCAAAAGTGCTATTTATCAATATTTATCCTTGGGTTATATGTGAGTCAAAAGATGAGAAAAATTTCCTAATTTTAATAATTCAAAAGTTCTAACTAATATAGTTAAACAATTTATAATTCCAACAGTATATTAGTTTGCCTGTCTTTCCATAATCTCTCTAACACTATTTTCATCTTTTGTTATCTTTATAACATTTTCATATCATTGATAACAGCATTCTTTCTTCTGAAAATTATCCATATTCTTTGCCCACTTATCTACTTTGGAATGACTCTCAGGTATTTGAGTCAATTCCTCATTTATCTTAAATAAATAAGACTTTTTAATCAATGATATTTGATGCAAACATTTTTCTCTACCTCATGACAGCTTCTTTTCTTGTGCTGGCAAACTGATTTTGTTCAAAAACGTTTTAATTAAAATGATCTACTTTGTCTTTTATGATCTTTTCCATCCCCGTAGTTATAAATTTTCCCTCTAACCATAGACACAAGAAGTATGCATCTCTTTCTCTTCTCTACTTTTTAAAAATGATATGACGTTTTATATTTAGGTCACTTATTCAACTGTGGTATGTGATGCAAATTACTGGTTTAAATCCCATTTTGTACCAAGATACTTTCCAGTTTTCCAGGAATTGCTTGTCAAATAAAGAGGTATTTTGCCAATATTTGAGTTCTTGAGTTAAGCCAACATTAAGCTAACATAATGAGTGCTTCTGGATCTTGATTACCCAGTTTGTTCTGATCTAATTTTCTTTCTTTCTTTCTCTTTCATAAAACTACACAAATAGTTTTAATGATCTCTTTCAGGCTTGTGTTTTCATCAGTGTAGGGAGCATATCCTGAGAAAATTCTCTCTACCAATGAAGATCAACAACTATTAAGTCTTAGAGGATTTCTTGGAGTATTAGGAGGTTCCAGGGATTTACATAGCTAGTATGTATTAAGTTAGAAATTGAATGTAAGTCAGCCTAAGATGCTGGTTCCCTATTTACCATATCATGCTGTCTCTCACCTTTTAATGATTATTCTTTTAAAATAAGATTTGGTATTTCGGAATGTTAGACTCCTTTCCAACTTTTTTTCCTTTCATTATTTTCCTTGAGATTCTAGACCTTTCATTTTCAAATGCAATATTATTATTTTGTTTAGGGTTTTAAACGAAAAATCTCTAAATTAAACTTCATTTTGGTTAGAAAATTATGGAGAGTTTGCTACATTTCATGATAATAAAATCAAAAAGTATGAAACAAAAGAATAAGCTTTGATAACAAGACATTGTTCTTGATTCTCTATTCTTTTTAAAACTAAATTAATAATTTTAACATCTGTGCCTTATTAAATTTCAAGTACTAGTATGAATGAAAGGTTTAAAGGAACTTTTTGATAGTTTGGAAAAACATTAAATTTGCAAAATAACTGAAGTAGTATTATAATTTTTATTATATTGGTCCTGCCTATCAATAATGAATAAATTTTCAATTATTTTGTTTTCTTTCTTTCTTTCTTTTTTCTTTCTTTCTTTCTATAAAGAGTATTTTGCAGGATAATTATTCAAATCCTGAATGTATCTTAAGATGTTAATTCCTAAATGTTTTATGTATTTTGTAACTTTTTAAAAAGTACTTATTAATTTCCTCTTTATATTTTTATGTAACTATATAGAAATGCTCATGAATTATTTTAGTTTTTGCAAGGCAATGGAGTCAAATGACTTGCCCAAGGTCACACAGCTAAGTATTATTAAGTGTCTGAAGCCTGATTTGAACTCAGGTACTCCTGACTTCAGGGCCAGTGCTCTATCCACTGCGCCACCTAGCTGCCCCAATACTGAAGATTTTTGTGGATTTATTTTGCATAGTAATACTTTAATGAAGCTACTGTTTCAGTTTCCTCTTCAATTCCATGAGATCTTCTAAGCAAACACTCAAGTCATCTGCAAAGGGGAATCATTTCAACTATACTGATGTCCATACATTTTATATTTCTCTCTTGCTTTATTGTATTATTAATATTTACTGTCAACTAATAATGAATAAAATATACAATAATCTTTGCTTTCTTATTGTTTTATAGAACATGTTTTAGCATTTCTCCATTCCAAATAATGCTAGTTCTTAGTTTCAGATGTATGCTTTTAATTAAAATAAAGAAGGGCCCTTCTATGCTTATGTGTTTTTAAGATAAATGAGCACAGTATTTCATTGAATACTTACTCTGGAGCTACTGGTGTTGTTTTTTGGTTGGTTTTGTTTAAAGCTATAGTTTTAGTGGTCCATGCTAGTAGAAAACTACAAATCTTTTTATCTTGGATTCAAGCATTAAAAGGAACGTGCTTAATATTCAATTCAACAACAATTTATCAAGCAACAATCATGTGTTAAGGAAATGGGATTACAAGGCAAAAATTAGGAAGATTGTGTTTTAATGTTCGAAAAGGCAGACCAGAAAAATTCATCTTTGTAACAGGGCTTTTTAATTCTTTTTGGTGGCAAGACTTCTTTGTTAGCTTGGTTAAACTTCCCTTCTTTGAGAACCTTTGAGAAAGTTCCCTTCTCAAAATGATTATTACCTACATTCACAAATTTCAGTGTTTAGTGAAAACTGAACTGTAATTTTCCCCTCATTCAGGTTGACTGACTCCCAGAGTCCATGAACCCCAGTTAATACCCCTGTTTTAGAAGACAGAAAGACAGTAGAGTACCCCAACAATCATTTGAGGAAAGACAATCTAAGTTTAAGATTAGGCATGCAAATGCATTCCCGTGTTCTTCTAAGATAGCATGACTAAGCCTCTCCATACTTCTCCAGCCAATGTCCAAACCTCATACTTCTTAAGCTCAGATATGTTCTGCCTCCAGATTTTATTCCCTATGACCTCTTCCTAAAAGACAATAATAGTACTGAGCTACTATGTGTCCCTACATGACTAACATTAGGATTACAGAAATACCTTTATAATCAAATAACTATTCTACTATGCATTTACCTGAGAAGAATTTGGTGGCCTTGTGTTTATCCTCCAAAGGAGTTTACTGCCAGGTATGACTTGCACAGTATCTTGGATCTCAGGCACATCATCAGCCACATCACTCTCAGATTTTTCAGTCTCATTCTCCTAAAATATGTAAAACCATATATTTAATAATGAATTTATTCATTCAACCTACAAACATCTATTGAGTACCTAGTGGAAAAGGAAATCATACAGAGATAATTTAAATACATAAATACATAATTTAAATATATACACATCTTATATGGATTAGAAAGTACAAAATACAGTGGCAAAATCAAGCATAAAGTATTTACTGAAAAAAGAGAACCAGGGACCCAAAGACTTAATGAAGGGAAGAAACTGATGGATAAAAAAAGAGGGCAAGTCATTCCAGTCACAGGTAATAGCATGAGCTAAAGGAATGGCATCATGGTGAGTGTAATGTCTTAGACATTAGGTTTAGATGAATATGGGTGTGAGAAGGTGGGACAGAGGCAGATCAAGAAGATTCTTGAAAGTAAGGCAAAAGACACTCAACTCTGCCTGGTAGGTAATGAGAGCCACTGAAGATTTCTGAGAGGAGAAAGAATTATATTCATAAGGAAGCTAATGTGGCATTTTGAAGGAGGGAAGAGGGGCAGAAATACTGGAGGCAGAGAGAGCAATTAAGTTAAGCAGTTAAGAGACCACTCCAACAGTTCAACTAAGTGGTAATACAGGTTTAAAATCAGGGCAATAGGAATAGTAAAAAAGAAATGAAAAATGGTATGGGGGGTAGAACTGACAGAACTTGGTAAATGATTAGATAAGAGGTTATGGAGAGGGCAAAATTAGACAACATCAAAATTTTTTTTAACAAGACAAACATTTCAGACTCTTAATTCTGAGTTCCATGTAGTCATCTGTGAAGAGAAACCTCTGTTAAAATGTCAATAAAGTTTGAGAATTCTGGAAATAAATCACATTTATGATCTAATAACTTATTCCTTTTACTCCAAGAAATTAAGTGTGTACTATTAAGTAAATTATATAAATAAATAAAATTCAAAATTCATAAGAATATTAGTACTATATAAAAAGTCCTAAATCAGAAAACACCTTTAAGAAATAATGACTTTTTGGGCAGTTGGGTGGCACAGTGGATAGAGACCGGTCCTGGAGTCAGAAGGAACTGAGTTCAAATCAGACCTCAGACACTTAATAATTACCTAGTTGTGTGACCTTGGGCAAGTCAACTAACCCCCACTGCTTTGCAAAAAAGGCAAAAAAGAAATAATGACTTTTTAACAGAAGAGGTACATTATTTCTGAGCAAGTACAAAAGTACAATATTGCACAGGGCTAAGAAAAATAGACTTTCTTCTTAATACTGGATTATTACTTAAAATATATGGGCTTATATGTATTTAAGCATTAATTATCAGGGTGAAAAAATCACAGAACTTAAATGTCTTTCTGGGAAATATGCTAGAACACAGACCTTGTTAGAAGAAATACTTTTAAATAAGCTGTATTTTCTTCTCTTTGGAGAGGTAATCACTAAGACATTAGAAAGATGTGAACTCAAATGACATTCAGCTCAGTTTTCAGTTTCAGTCAACTCTAGAAACCAGCTAGCCTTTTTCATTTTGACAGGAAAATTATAACTACCCCACTCAATTTCCATTTCTTATCTAGGGACACTAAGGTACACTGTGGTCTTCTTATAGGTTAGTTAAAAGTAAGAATGATTTGCTAGCTAATTTGTACATATTTACTTTGAAGTCTTTCATCCATCTATTTTTTTCTCAGATATGCTACAAAAATTCCAAGTATTAGAAACCTTACCGGTTTGGGTTTTTTCTGGTGGTCACCTTTCCTTTCATGTTTTTTATAGGACTCATAGGAAACAGGATCTATGCCCCATAAACACTCCGTCCACTTGCCATATATCATGAAAAGCTTCTTTTTGCTGTGGTTAAAAAAAAGAACTTTATTTTCCTTTCTGCACTGTTAATATTAATTATAAACTATTCATTTAAATTAGCAAGATAATTTTAAAAGTAACTCTAGCTTCTCTTTTGGCATTTTTTTTTCCTACAGAATATCTGGGCTGCCTCTGGGCACAAAAACACTGAAAGACTACTTTGGTTCATTTATTCATATCAGTATGGACAGAATACTCATGCTCGTAGTTCATTCCCTTCTCATTAACTTTTTTAAAAGTTAAGATTTATTGGAAAGGCAGAAAAGAGTGCGAAGGTGTGGAAATGTAAAAGATGAAGCCAAGGATATATAAGGAACAAGCAGAAGGGAGAAAAATGGTTTTCTTTAAAAAAGGTTATATTACAAAATGTTCAACTTTGCATTAAGGGTTAAGAAAGTAGAAAAAAAGGCAAAGATGTTCTAGCATTACAGAAGAGTGGATCACTACCCTTAGGTAAGAATTTGGAAGAAAGGAATAAATTAAAGGACTGAAAAGGATGTAGTCATTCATGTAACAAGTGGGTAAGAAGAATGATATACCTGCATTCAAAGCTTAAGGGATGACAAAGTATCTGATTTGTCTGGTGATAAAGTCAATATTCCCTTAAACTTAGATTTAATTACTCTAGAGGTCAATTTTACATTTGTTTAACTTCTTAAAAGGTACGAAATATGTTTTACATTATTCTAGCATGGAGGGTAGTAGAAGAATGCCACCTTTGAAAGTTCTGCCTGGAATCAGTATTAAACTTGAAGTCAGAAAAGATCTGGATTCTAAGAGTGCCTGTGAAACTGGAATGTATGAACCCTGTGCAAGATGTTTAACCTCTTTGAATATCAGTTTCTGCAACTGTAAAAATGAGATAAGAGTAGGTTTATTGGGAAGATCAAATGTAGAAATGCATTTCAAGAGTTTTATATGCCTTAAAGTACCATGTAAATGTTAGTTACTGTAAAGGCCCTACTATCTATAAAGTTCATACTTGGGATTGGGCAAGCATAGTGACCTAACAATAAGAAAGATTATCTGTCCCCAAAAGAAGAATTACATTTAAAAAGGTACACTTTCAGGGATAATGCAATCTAACTTAAAAGCAGAAAACCAGAAAATCAAGAATACGTAAGAATGAGCACCCTCAAAATTAGTGAGCAACAGGAGTCCAAATTACATGCTCCTGATAATATCCCTTGAAAATATATGCCTTGATATGAGAATTAAAAACAATTTTCATGTTGCAAGACTGATTCTCTGGCAGTGAAGAACTGCTGTGTGCACAATGTAATATTTCGCTGTCCATTCAAATGTGTTAAGTTGAATTCTAATTTATTCAGAGGAAAACTTCTAAACTCTTTTTTCAAGTTATTTTATGGGTTATTTAAATGGATTTTTAAACCCAGTAGGACAGAGAAGACTAAGAAATATAAATGTTTTCATTTTAAAATGTAAATTTTCAATTAAAAGAAACCATAATTTAATTTCACTTTTTTATTTCTTCAATGAGCAAACTGAACTTCAGAAAGGTGAAATGAAATGGCCATCAAGAATCACTTTTCACAAAAGTCACTATGAAATCAGGTAAGGCAAAAGACAGGTCAATTATCACAATACCAGAAACAATCTGCTTGCAAAAAATAGAAGAGTATTTGAATTATGAAAACCCAAAAAGTTGATCATAAAAAAAGTAGCTCTCACCACAAACTATATATTTCCCCATGTAACAGATGTATCCTTTTTTTGAAAAATTTGGGGTCTAAAAACTGGGAGAATCTTACACAGTGGTTGTAGATTTTTTTACTTGCATTTCCTGCTTTTCCATGCTTGTTGTCTTTTGTTACTGGTATATTAGCTTATGTTTTGTCACATTCTACCCAGAAATGGTTCAGAGAAGATTTTCACAGAGTGCAGAATTCAAGTTAAAAGTGATCTAGTTTGCAAAAGTGAATGGAAATCATGCTGCTGAACATCAGTTTGGTCCTCCTCCAACTGAGAAAACAATCTGAGACTGGCTCCAGGAAGAAGAAACACTACTGAAAATACCCTGGCAGAAGAAGGCCATGAGAGGCAAGTCAGCAAAATGGCCTGATTTAGAGAGGGAATTTGAAGAGATGGATTGAAGAGCAAAGGGCAATTGGAATTCCTTTGTCCACAAAGATGGTTCAGCATGAGGCAAGAAGAACTGCTAATGAAAAAGAAGTTATTAATTTCAAAGGACACAATTGGTGTTTCAGGTTCATGAAGTGGAATGGACTAAGCATGGGTCCATGCACCAGACTTGCCCAGACAGTGTTTGTGGCCAACCACAGACCAGAGCACAGGCAGGAGAGCAGTCAGAGCCTCTCCTAAAACAATGATTCGTCATCAAACATAGATGAAGACAAGCTAATGAGTGGAAGTTTTGACAGTGATGAGATAATTGAATTTTATGATGAATACAACTTGAGTTCAATAACTATATATAATACATTTTTCCCCAAATTTTGGGCCCCCAAATTAAGGTGTGTCTTATTACATAGGGAAATATGGCAGTTAATGAGGCTCAAATTTAAGCAAAGGAATGCTTAGGAACAGGTACAAGGCTAAATCAAATTCACACTTCTGATTTTGGAATTGGTAATGTGATTTCTCTAAAGGAATATATGTGAGAAGATTACACAAATCATATATTATTAAGATATTTATATAATGATATAGAAAAAAATCTTCCTAGGATTCTAATCACCTATCACTATACCAAAACCCATCTATTAAATGTTTTCCTACCCTTTCTAACTTGAAAATAGGTATATATAACCAAATATAATAAAAACAGAACAGTTTAATGATTTTAATCAAGAGTAAAAGGAAGCAACAAAGGTTTCATTTTTAATACTGGGAAAATTATTCAAGCATTTTACAATGTCTCATCATAAGAAAAGCAACAAGAAGTAAGGACTAGAAAGTCCATCTCAGAGTAAGAATGACCTGGGTTCAAGTCCTTCCCCAGACACATACTAACTACATAACTCTGGATAAGTCATTTAAACTCTATGTGCTTCTTAGAAATTCTCTAAGACTCTAAAGCTGCAGAATAGTTGTTGATTTGCACTGGTAGAAGTTTCATTTACTGGGAGTTCCTTTCTATGGATGAAATCATAGGTCTGGATGGAAAAAAATAAGTTTGAAATCCAAAACTCAATTATTTTCAAAATTTAAAATCCAAATTAAAGTAATTTTTATAAAAGTTTGTTTAAAGACAGAAACTACTTTGAACCAACAAGGATTATTTGCACCCACCTTTTGTCCTGAATGTATCCTTCTATTTTATGAAGTTCTTTTCCAAACAGCCCACATGGTTTAAAGTTAAGTACACATTTATCTCCAGTTCTAGAAAAGAAACCATAAAATTCCACTGCATTATAAAAATTTTCCTATAATATTTCAAAGATTACAAGCAATTTGTCTAGGAAGCAAGTATAAATATTCAATGTTTACAACCAGTTCAAATAGAATCTTTTTACCAATCTTTGTTGCTGTCATCTGATGACTTTCCCAAGTCTTCTGCCTTCCTTGGTGACCCAGGCACAAGCTTCCTCTTCTCCCCATCCCATGCCATTATTCCTGACAAATTGCATGGTCATCACATAATGACCCCAATGACCTGAGCCTCTCAATTTCTTACCCTCAAATTCTACAACATCCAGTAAAATTCATCAAATATTTATTAAATACTTAAAATATGCCAGGTACTGTATGAGGCACTGGGAATACAAAGACAAAAAAGAAACAATCCCTCTCCCTAGGAGCTTACATTATATTGGTGGAGAACAGCATGTGCAAGTAAAGTAATATGATGTAATACAAGATAATTTCAAGAAAAATAAGAGAAGATGAGCATCAGGAAGTGACTTGAGTACTACTATTAAAGAAGCTCAGGATTCCATGAGGCAGAGATAAGGAAAGAATGCATTTTACAAATGGGAGACTACTTGTACAAAGCCAGAGAAAGAAAGGAGTTGAAATCTCATGTAATGGTATGAATGAGTATGTGTCTGGAACAAAGAATGAGCAAAAGAAAGATATAAGAAATAAGACTAAGATTAAGTAGAAATCAGCCTATGGAGGCCTATAAAGTCTATAGGCTGAGAATTTTTTTACCTTAAGAGGCCACAAAATTTTTCATAAAGTCTAATGGGGTCAGATGTATTTTTAGGAAATGTGTTTAAATTGGCAGCCATATTTGAACTAGAGAGCAATTAGGAGGCCATTATAATACTTTGTGTAAAAATAATGAAAACTGGAACTAAGAGTTTCTCCACATGCCTACAGGCTATCTAGTTGTAAAAGTGACACTAAAATTCAAGGGAAGGATAAGGATACAAGATACAAACATGAGAGTATATATTTAGCATTTAATATTTATTAATTAGGGAACCTAAGTGGTGCAGTGGCTAGAGTACTAGGCTAGACTGCCTTCTGTGGGGGGGGGGATTGTAAAACTCAAAATAAATAAAATCTTTCTAGAGTACTAGGCTAGCCTTAGACACTTTCTAGTGGGACAAGTCATAACCCTTTTTGCCTCAGTTCCTATCTGTAAAGTGAGCCAGGGAAGGAAATGGCAAGATACTCTAGTATCATTGCCATGAAAACCTCAAATGAAGTCACTGAGAGACATATTTTACAAACCTTAATGGAAAATGTAAATTATTTTTATTTCTAGATTCTGGACTTATTTGTATAGAGATGATAACTGAAACCATGGGAACTGATGAGAGCACCAAGGGAGAGAGTTTATCAAGATAAAAGAAGACAGGGAGAGTGAGCCTTGAGACCACCTTTACTTAGCTATCAGAAGAGGAAGATGACCTAAGAAAGAAAATCAAGGAGTGGAAAGGCAAGGAAAAGATATCAGGGAAGAAAGACTATTCAGGAGGAGGGAGGGGTTATAATGGAGTCAAAAGCTGCATAGAGATTGAGTAAAACAAAGACTAAGAAAAATCCATGAGATTTAGTATTAGGATCTTTGTTAACTTTGTGTAGTTTGAGAGGAATGATGGGTTTGAAAGCCAGATTTAAGGGGATTAATAAATAAATAGAAAATGAAGAAATATAAGCAACTGAAACTGATTTTTCTAGGATTTTGTCTCTGAAAAGGTGAAAATTTTTATACATACATATATGTAAAGATATAGATATAAATGTGATAGTTTAAGAGAATGGATTTTTTTTTTAAAGATGGAAGAGACCCCAGAATATCTATAGCCAGAGAGAAAGGAGCTGCTATGAATGAGTATGAATAAGAAAGAAAATGTTTGAAGTGGGGGAGGGGGAGGGAAGAAGGGGAGCTTCTTAGAAGATATGGAAAATACTTCAGTACAAATGGAGGGTTAGCTTTAGGAAGGAAAAGGCCTAGCTCTTCAGAAACTAGAGCAAAAAAAAAAAGAGAATGGGGAATGATGGACCAATATTTGAAGATGTGGAGTGGGAGTAGGAGAGGAATCTTGTAAAGGAAACCCTCTATTTTTTCAGTAAAGTATATAGCAAGGTCTGCTGTTGAGAAGGAGTGGGAAGAAAGTGCATAATGAGAGAGGTTTGTAATAGCCACAGTGAAGACTGTAATAGAAAGTCATTCAGGGAAGAATAAAAGGTTTGCTGTGCAGAAGTGAGGTACTAGTTTGAGGTTAGAGGAGATAAATTTGTAGGGAACCCAGTTAATATTATTACATGATTTTCTTTAGGAATGTTCAGCACATGAATACAAATGGAGAAAGGAGATACTGGGGATAACTGAGGGTTGAAGTTTGGGAAAGTTTGACAAGAAAGCAACTGACAACATATGTATGTAGGGAGGGACATAAGGCCAGAGCAAAGGTAAGAGGTTAACAGAAGGAGGAGCAGAGTGAGGATGAATAGTTTTAGGAAAGGTAAAATATTATGAAAGGCTGAAAGAGCAAAGGATCCCATCGAAAGAGAAAAATTCCAAATTCTGGTTAGAACAGTTAAGAGTTATGGTTAATTCAAGAAAATGAATATTCTTGTGTGTGGCTTAAGTAGAATGAAGATGGAGTTTATGGGAGTTTAGAAGATTAATGAAATGGGATGTCAGTATGTTCATGGGAAAACACTAACAAATATGTAGAAGGATTCAAGTATAAGGGAAGGATTGAGGATGGAAAGGAATAATTTAAGTCTGGTACTAAGCACTAAATTGCTTGAGAAAAGAGGAGGGAGAATGACTCAAGGTCAGCAGATGAAACCACAAGTAAAGAGGTAGCTAAGTGTAAAGGGAGAATATGGATGTAGGATGGAAAATATAGTTACTTGAGGTGGGAGGAAATGAGGGGGGATTAGTATGATATAATGAACACTCAATGCTAGGAAGTAAGAACACCATAAAAATTTCTGGACAATCAAGTTTCTGTTACTGAAAAAGATAAAAAGAAGACAAAAGTGAAATGACAAGAGAAAAGGGGACAAGCATTTTAGGAAACAGGAAGAAGGAAGAGTATATGGACTTTGGAGGAGTAGAGAAGTGAGGTCCATTTGAGTAAGAGTACAGGGAAAGAAAAGAAGGAAAGAGGATTTTTACTTCAGTAGACCTCACACTGAAGCACAAAAATAAGGTTATAAAGAACCGGAATATACTTGCCAAAGAACAGAAAATGACAAAATGGATAGAGGATATGTATCCTATGATAACTAGGAACAGGATTAAGTCCTGACCTGTCACTCCAAGAGGACCAATATTTCTTTTAATTCTAAAATTTGAATGACTATGGAAAAAAAGATGATTAGGTTCCTGTAGGTACTAAACTCAAGCCTTGCTATCATACAAGAGTACATCCCCAAATGGTAGAAGCATGAAACACATTCAGGAGAGACACTATACCTGACCAAAATGCAGAGTTTCCAGTTTCAATCTCCAGCAGTTAAGTCTCTACCTTCCCCAATTCCCATTCTCTAGTCCCACCTGGCCAAGCACCACTCAGCTTGTGCTACATATGTGATACTATGGAGAATGCAACTATGATGGGCTGGTCTTGTTCAAATACTGAACATACATTTGCAAAAATGACTATTTTATGGAGAATTCACACAGGGCAAGCATTCACGATGGGATCAGAAGACTTGCAGGGATACATTGAAGGTCTCTCAAGAATTTTAGAATTGGGGTGACTAGGTGGCATAGTAGATAGAGCACTGGCCCTGGAGTCAGGAGTACCTGAGTTCAAATCCAGCCTCAGACACTTAATAATTACCTAGCTGTGTGGCCTTGGGCAAGCCACTTACCATTGCCTTGCAAAAAAAACTAAAACAAATAAATAAATAAGATTTTAGAATTGATTGTGCAGCATGGAAGACCCTGGCACAGGACCACCCAGCATGTTATGCCCTCAGAGAGGATGCTGTGCTCTATAAACAAGGCAGAAATGAAGCAGCTCAAAGAAACAAGAGATTCTCAAGTTCAAAGTAAATACTTCAGGTGTTCACATGGACTATTTGTGCCCAACCTATGGTAGAGAATTCCAAATTCATATTGGTTTGATCAATCACGGTCAAACACACTGTAACTCATTTCTAACACAGTGATGTCATTTTGGTCTTCAACAAAAACAAAGTACAAAAATCAACGAACCAATCAACCAATTTATGTGGGGTTTTTTAATACACACACACACACACACACACATAAACACACAACAGAGATATATTCTTTTTCTATCCTATACATATGTATTCCCTCCTTCTCCTCTCTCTCTCTCTCTCTTGTGTCTCTCTCTCTGTCTGTCTCTCTCTCTCTCTCTCCACACTCACTCACTCTCCCTTTTCACCCCAGCTGCCTTGACTCCAATTGTTATCTCAATGTAGAAGACTTTCAAATCTTTTAGACTAACCCTGATCTTTCCCCTTGACCTCTAGTCTCATATTTTCAATAGAACTCAGCACAGAATCTAACTGAAGAGACCTCAGAAGTCATCTAATTAAACTTATAACCTAACCAAATTCTTCAGGGGGCTCAGTTTTTTTTTCATAAAACCAATTTTTAGTTTTATTTATAAGTTCAATAGTTTTCTTACTTTCAATTTTATTAATCTCTCCTTTGATTTTCAGAATTTCTAATTTGGTATTCAATTGGATATTTGTAGTTTGATCTTTTACAACTTTTTTTAGTTGCATGACCAATTCTTTGATCTCCCTCTTTCTCTATTTTATTCATGTAAGCATTTAGAGATATAAAATTTCTTCTAAGAACTGCTTTGGCTGCATCCCACAAATTCTGGTATGCTGTCTCATTATTGTCATTGTCTTGGATGAAATAATTATTTCTATGATTTGCAGTTTGACCCTTTCATTCTTTAAAATTTGTAATTTAGCTTTCAGTGACCCATTATTACACATAATTTTTATTGCACCATGATCTGTTAATATTTCTGTCTTTCTGCATTTGATTGTGTAGTTTTAATGTTTTAACACATGGCCAAATTTTATATAGGTGCCATGTATTATAGAGAAAAAGGCATATTCCATTCTATCTCCATTTATTTTTCTCCAAAGCTCTATCATATCTAACTCTTCTAAAATTCTACTTCATGTCTTTAACTTTTTTTCTAGTTTATTTTGTGGTTAGATTTATCTAATTCTGAGAGAGGGAGGTTAGGTCACCCCACTAACATAGTTTTGCTGTCTAGGTCTTCTTGTAACTCATTTAACTTCCTCTCCAAGAAACCCTTATGGGTTTGGTTTTGTGAGGGTTTTTTTCCCAGTTGCCCCACTTTAATCCACCAAGCTTTTTTTTCCTTTCTTGTTTGTACTTCCAAATGAGACATTTGGTAATCTACATAGGGAGGTCACAAAACTCTTCCCTCCAAAACCTAATCCTTTAAACTACCAAATTCTGCTAATGGCATTGGCATTATCCTATTCATTTCACTTCAAAACCTTGGAAACTAGTTGGGTGGGAAAATGAAAGAGAGAAATAAATTCTGATTTTTTTAACTTTTTTGTGTACATTGTATACAATGCTTTGTACTCATTGATTGATTAAACATTCCCTTTTCTACTTTCACTGCTAAAACTCTGGTTCAGACTCTTATCTTTTTTGCCTGGTCCATTAAAATATGTCTCTGTTTTCTGTATCTCTCCTCTTTAATCCAGTCAAGGTTACCACTACCAAAGTCCATTAAAATGTGTCTCTGCTTTTTGTGTCTCCCCTCTTTAATCAAGTCAAGGTTACTACTACCAAAGTCTTATGCTCAAAAATCCCATTGCTCATGGGATAAAAGACAAGTTCATTTGGCATTCTTCTACAATCTAGTCCCATACTTCTTTTCACATCCTCTGTGCTCTAATAAAAAATCAGTAATTTCTTGTTCCCTGATTTTGTCTTCTCTTTTACATTTGTATATGCTATTCCTCATATTCCTTAGATCCTCCAAATCTCCCCATAACAGATTATCTCTCACTGTATCATATCTCTAAATCTTGAAATACTTCTTCAATGCTTGTTTAAGATCCCTTTTGCCATACAAACTCTTCCATGATGCTTCCAGTTAAAAGTTATTCCTCTCTCCTTTAACTTCTCATGTCATTCTGTTTGATCTCTCCTATACACCAAATTACTTTTTTTTTTTTTTAAGTTTTTGCAAGGCAAACAGGTTAAGTGGCTTGCCCAAGGCCACACAGCTAGGTAATTATTAGTGTCTGAGACCAGATTTGAACCTTGGTACTCCTGAGTCCAGGGCCGGTGCTTTATCCACTACGCCACCTAGCTGCCCCTACCAAATTACTTTGTAATTGTGTTAACCCATGCACATTTTGTCCCCTTTACTAGACTACAAAGAAGTCCTAGAAAGCAGGGGCACTGTCATTTTTCATCTTTGTATCTTCAGTGCCTTGTATATATTTTGACATAAAAATAGATGTTTACTGAATTGAAGAACAAAATAAAACAAGATTAGCCAAGCTTTGATCAAAATGTAAATTGTGTAACTGTATGATGGCATCAATCACAAATCAAATCTAACAAATATTTCTTGAATACTCATCCTCTGCAATGTACTACACTAGGATTTGGGATATAAATATAAATAAGACAGGACCTTTGTTCTTAAAGAGTTTATAATTCAGTGCAACAAATAAGAATACATGAAAAACTAAAGGAATAATAGATGACACATGTAACAGTTTAAGATAATTGTATAAAAATAAGAATCAACATGTTTATATATTTATATCATTAAATATGTTTATTATCATTATAATTTACACAGTATTTTCCTCACTGCCACTTTGAAGGTAGTTAGAATAAATGCAATTTATACACATTTTATAAATGAGGCTCAGCATTTGTAAGTTACTGTGGGTCATGGTTAAATATGACAGAGTTTAGACTTGAATTCAGTTATACCTAAGTTCTAAGTTCCTTTTAGGATATTAATAGACAACAAGTCATGATCTTATTTGGTCATTACTTAAAAACATGGTCAGTGTCTTTCAGTTGGAAAAATGATTTAACTTCACAATTGTGTTCTATTACCTGTGATTTAAAATTTCAACTGTTCCATACTGTTCTATCCACAATTTGCCAATAATTATATTATGTACACAGCAGGTAGGATTTGTCCATGTGTAGGCTTCATTATGTCTATGAAAGATGCCAAAAAATAAGCAAGTCAGAGGCCAGAAAAGCAAACTCACTGCATGATCCAAAGCAAAATCCCAAACAGAATTAAATCATAATGATCTTAAACCCTGTGGAAGAGTACAATATTTCTTTGAACTCCCTCAATAGGGGCTATTTATTTAGCATTCGTTTGAAATTCGTTTTTTCTTTCCTTTGTAACCTCAACAAAGCCTTTTACTTAAATGTCAAGGAAAGCTAATAAGCAATAAAAGACTGAGACAAAGGAAAATTGCTTTTCTATGAACTTGTCCAAAGTGTTTCTATTTGGACAACTTCACAGAAAAGCAATATTTTAGAACCTGAGGCTCACTGGTGTGAAAATTTAGAAGTATAAGGAACTGTCCCATAAAGTTCAAAATAGTATCTTCTACCTATACAACACTACTATTCTAGCTATTTTCTTTTTATTCATGATTACTACCAAATGTCCCTTCTTGGAGAAAAAGAACAAACAGAAATCTAGACTTAAAAAATAAGCAGTCTATATTTCCAGTGAAACTACCATAAACCAATCAATCAGTCAACACTTGTCAAATGCCTACTATGTGGCCAGTACTATGCTAAATATCTTAAGTAGCTAAATTACTAGCAAAAATTAGATCATGGCATCCTAGAGCTGGAAGAAGGCACAATCTAATTGCTGAAGCATGAAACCCATTATGTTATTTACTACATCAAAACAAATGTGTTCAGTAACGCATGGATTCAAGTTACCCAGATTAGGTAAAAGATGGTTTAATGTCTTAAGGTGAATTCAACAGAATCTACAACTATAATAACAAAGAATAAAAAGTATTACTAAGGGATTATAGTCACACATTTGTCTTAAAAAGACAACTTTTTTTTTGTTTTTGGCCAAGACCCTCTCTATATCACTATCTTCAAGGTGCCTGTCCTAGGACTGTCATGGGAGAAGGCTATTATAATTTCCTTGGAGATGGAGCAATACTGATGTATTTGGTTGATTCCAATTCTGTAGTAATGAGTCCTTTGTTATAGCAAGGCTTCAGGATTCTTATACGATGGCATGAGGATTTAACTGCCAAAATGAAATGCCCCCAGTGAGCTACATTTCAACTAGACTCCTGAAAAAACTGACCTATCAATCTCTATACTTGTAGTTTCTCCTAGTTATAGTACAAACTTTACTCTAAAGTCAGAATGTCAGAATAATTTTTTTTTAAATTACAAACACTTCTGGTTGAACTCTACTGGTTGACTCTTCAGTGATTTTCCATTGTCTTCCTAATAAAACCCTTAATTTGTTAAGCTTTACATTAACTAGTCCTGTCCTACCTTTCTAGTCTTCTTACATATGTGTCTTTGTTATGTGATCTAGTGATTCTGGCTTCCTAGGTGCTCCTAATGCCTCCCAACATTGGCATCTTAATTTGCTGTCCCTCATGCCTAGAACTTTCTCCCTTCTCAAAGCTTTGTCTCCTGGATGCCTTCAAATCTTAGCTAAATTCCCACCTTCTACAAGAAGCCTTTCCCAACTCTCTTAAATCTTAGTGCCTTCCCTCTGAGATCATCTCCAATTTATCCTGCATATTTATCTTGATTCGACTGTGAGCTTCTTGAAAAGATTTTGTTTCCCCAGGGGGTGGGAAATAGGGAGAATCTTTCTTTATATACTCAGGTAGTTTCTTAGCACAGTTCCTGACCTAGAATAAGAACTTAATAAATGCTTGTTGACAGATTGCTAGCCTGATATTCAAAGCACATTTAAACCCCACTTTTCTATCTTTAATTACAAACCTTATGTTTTAACCACTTGGACTAGCTACTGTTTTTCTAAATGCCTTGATTTTCCTCATCCTCAGTATTTACTGCCTTGTGGAATACTCATGTTTTATCCAAAGTCCAGCTCAAAATACCACATCCTGCAAAAACCTTCCATGATTTCTGAGCTAGAATTCCTCATAATCTGTTTGTACCTCTTTTATATACAAATAGACTATGATAAATATATATTTGTATACATGTTTTACCTTAATAAATTATAAATTCTTTAGCACAGAGTCCACTTTTAAACTTTTCTTTGTATTTCCCTAAATATTGAGAACAATGCTTTACAAATTCTGTATAAATATTTGATAATTCATTCCTGGAAATGATTATGCTGATTGTCTCTAAAATTATATTGCTATACTCAAATAATTAGGTTAACTTTTGACTGTGAGACTATCTTCTAACCTTATTATTCATTACTAAATTAAAAAGTTCTACTTATACTAAACAAATGATTAGAGATTATTAAGAGTACATAAAATGTTTAGAAAGTTTTTGAGAAGCCAAACATTTGAAAAACTTCTCCAGATTCACTTAAAATCTAGATCATATAACAATTTCTAAATTTGTAATTAACTTTTAGTATTAAAAAGACTAATAAAGCATATCAATTAAAAGGGATTTTTTTTCAATACCTAGGTCAAGTAGAGGAAATAAATTAATCTATCATATCAAAATATATGGGTGTGGACACAAAGACAAGACAGAGATATTTATTAAGCAAATTATCTTTCAAAGAAATAGCTCATCTCTCTTTTTAAGGGGAGAGACACATAAGCTAAATTACCCAATACTTACTTGAGAAGCTCCAGTGTAATTGTTCCTCGGGGCTCTGCTTCTACACTTTTTCCCCAGAACTTCAATTTGGGATAAATTGAGCCATGAAAGATAAAGTCCTGATTGAGACCTTCTGAATAAAATGCACTAATGGGAGGATGGTGACTGACCTGTTCAGATATAAATCTGAATCCTAAATCATCCCTATAAACCAAAAAAAAGGGAAAAGGGGTAGGGATATGGAAAGGATAAAGCACATTAATTCAAACAAAATCAGTTAATGAAATTGAAACAAATAAAGGTCAACCCATAAATCAGAACAAATATTGAATCTACACCAATTTTCATAGCTCCATCAGTGAGCAGGCAGTGGTAAATTGATGTTATTTGAGATTTGATTAGAATACATCCCAATTCTTGGCCTTTTATAAGCAGAGTGGGAAATAGGAGCATATATGTTCTATAATTCCAGACTGAAATATTTAAAACATAATTATTTAATTTCAACAAACTGTATTAAGAGGCAACATGCTGACAAAACACATCACTATTTCACCTTAGAAGAACAAGAAACAAATCTGACAACACGACAAAGAAAGGAATATGAAAAACTCTCAACATGGATTTCTAGATATTTTTCATGAAATTAGTATTTGGTATTATATTAGAATAATTAAGAGTTTATAGTAAGAAGCAGCTTGTGAAAAAAAGTGAACTATCAAAACCTATATAAGAAGCTCTTGCACTATATCTGACACAAGAATTCCAGGAAATCCCAATTCAGATCAGCAATTCACCTACTTAACAGATGTAGGTATAAGAAAATGTTAAAACATTAACTTTAAAATTTGAAGATGCTCCATGCCTGAAGTCCCACTACTGCCCAAGAAAGCAACCATTTTACATTGTAAAAAGGTTTTCCTGTTACAACATATCTTCAGGCATTTTTAGAACATTCCTGAAGATATTCTTATGGAATTTCTTATAGACCAATATATTTCTGGTCAGGGACATGATTTATAAAATCCTCTTGCAATATAAGAATGTCAGTTGATAATTGTTCAGGTACTGTGAATACACCCACAGTTGCAGTCATTAAAAATTATACAAGCTAAACCACATAATTACTAACTTAACTAGAATTAGAATTTCCAGTCATTAACCAGAAGTATTTTGTGGAAAGGAAAGAACGTTTAAACATAAGATTTTAAAAACCTGCCTACCAAAGGATGTAATTTACAAAATGAATGCTCAGAAGCCAAGAAAAGAAAGCATATTTTTAGCTATAAAAGAGGAACTTGTAGGGAAAAAAAAGTATTAGAAAATGGCTTAGCTTATTTATGTAACCTCCATATTAGAAAGACTGTTCAAGGTCTTACAAGTAAAACGAAATGGTAACACATTCTTTGACAAAACTAAGAATTAAATATGACTTACCAGATGTGGGTTTTTTCTTTCAAAAATGGAACAATAATTTTATCAGTCTGTGACATTTAATTCAATTAAATAAGTTCATGAAGACAGACATCATTAGGTGTTGTGCTTTATTAAATATTTCAAGTTTCTGAAAATATTTCATCCCTTTAAAAAGATCTGTTCTCTGGAATTTTTCATTATACAGTAAATTAAAAATATTCTATATTTTGCCTTTTAGCAACCAAAATACTAATAAAAATTTAATGAATGTTATCAAATTTATATTTAAAATATAAAAAGTAAGACAAAAGTAAAGAGAATCTAGCCAGGATCAAGAGTGCTATGAGCTGAATTGATAGTGAGTGAGATGGGCAGAACCAGAACATCACATACCCTAACAGCAACATGGGGTGATAACCTTAATGGACTTGCTCATTTCATCAGTACAATAATCAGGGACAATTTTAAGGGTATCTGTGATGGAGACTACCATCTGTATCCAGAGAAAGAACTGTGGAGTTTAAACAAAGATCAAAGATTATTATCTTCAGTTTTTAAAAAAGTTGTCTTTTGCATTACATAATTTTGCTATCTCTAGTATTTTAGTTCTTCCTCAAGGATATGTTTTTTCTCTTAACACATTCAATCTTGATCAATGCATATCATGGAAAAATGTAAATATTATCAAATATATTTTGATATATTTGTGGAAGCGAGGGGGAAAATTGTAAAATTCAAAACTTTATAAAAATGACTGGTAGAAACTGCTATTATAAAGCAATATTATTGGAAAACAAATAAAATATTTATATAACAAAAAAAATGCCATGAATACAGAAGTATAAATACACATTTCTCTCTGGGCCTTAGTTTCCTTATCTGTAAAACAAGACTGGATTTCTAAAGTTCTTTTCCTAGTTCTAACAAAATAGGATTGTGATCACATGGACTCCAGTATCCATAATAAAATGAAGCACTGAAGCATATATAATATATTCCTGTTAACTACTCAAGCTCTCTCAAAAGGTAATGAAATTTCAAGAGCAGCTGCTCAGCTCTTCTGTGCCAGTGAGCATCTAAATCAAATGAAAAATCAAGATAGTATTCAAACACTAGCTGTACACACAGAAAGGTTGTCAGTTGAACCATCTAGGGAGCAGAGAAATTAAAGACTTGGTCAGAAAACAGAGGAGAATTGGGAAGTATGACATTTTTTGCTGCCTTCATACATGATAGTGCTGATTTAAGTGGACAAAATGGGCACATTCATGTTACCAATAATAGCTAATCTACCCTCTCTATTTAAAATTTCAGTCAACTAGAAATTCTATACTTCACTTCTAGAAGAAGAAATTACAAGAAAACAAAATGATGTTAAGGATCTTTTCTTTCTTCTTAATCTTTCTTGACTTCCCACAGTCAACACAATCTCCTATAATGTATATATTATAATTCTGTATCCAAAAGAACTGATGCTCAGATACAATAACACATTCAATTATAAAAGAACTATTTTAAAAAAGTGTTTTGTCCTAAAAATAAGTTTTTACTGGTGTGGTGTTGTAAATATATGTTTTTACCAATGCAAATCAGCAATTGACCTATAACTTAAGAGTTTTAGGTGCTATAAATGAAATGAGGAAGCTGGATGAACTGGCCTTTCATATCACCTCTCTAAATCTTTGATCCTATCTTGGAATTATATATAGCTACTGTCTTCAAGAATGAAGGACAAGGGGAGTGAAGTAAGATGGGGGGGGAAATTGTAAAACTGAAATAATATCTTTAATAAAAAAAATTTTAAAAAAAGAAAGAAAAAAAAAGAATGAAGGACAAGGGGCAGCTAGGTGGCACAGGGGATAGAGCAACAGCCCTAGAGTCAGGAGGACCTGAGTTCAAATCTGGTCTCGGATACTTAATAAAAACCTCATTGCCTTGCCAAAAAAAAAAAAGGAAGGACAAATATCATAAGCAGTAACTGTCTATGGTTGGTTTCTTTCTCAGGTGTACTAAGAGGTAAAATGATATGTCTATGGTCACAGAGTACATTTCAGAAAAAGGATCTGATCTCTGACCTCAAGGCATCCTGCCTACAAGACAATAAAAAATAAATAAATAAATGAACAAACAAACAAATAAATAATAAAAATCAGAGTAGTAATGATCACATTATTCATATCATATAGCAGTTTAAGAGTAACAGAACATTTTACTTAAAATAATTATATTATTATTCCCATTATATTAAGACAAGGAGATTTAAGAGAAAGTCAGTGGTCACACAGCTGTTAGTGTTGAAACTGGGACTTGAATACATTTTCATTTATTTTAGTTTTAGCACTATTTCAGAAAGTTGATTGATATATTTTAATTCACTTATATCCCCAATGCTTGAATACATTTCAATCTTGTTTCCAATATCATAAAGAAAGGGTAGCATAGTGTAGTGGAACTTGTAGTCAGAAAAGTCCAGAGGTTCAAATCCTGCCTCAGCCACTTAGTAGTTGTAATATCTAGAACAAGTCACTTAATGTCACACAGCTTCAATTTTCATTATTTTGTAAGACTAGTACCTTCTTCATAGTGTTGTTCTAAGACTCAAATTAGATAAAGTATGTAAAGCACTTCATAATCCTGAAAGTGCTATATAAATGGGAACTATTATTATTAGAATGTCTTAAAATGTGATTTTAAAGGACTTTTCTTAATAATCTTCCAACAAATTCAATATTTCAATTAACTAAAATATTCTTTTTATTTGCTACTATTCTACAATATACACTAATAGCTTGAGGAAGACAAGTCTCAGTTTTTTCTGCAAGTTATACTTATTCCTCCTTGATGTCTTATGAGAAACATACAGCTTAGAAGATAAAGATCTGAACTTGAAATCAGAAAAAACCTAAGTTAGATCCTTTCTTGCACATTTATCCCTCTTTGACCTTAAACAAGTCATTTAACCTCTTGAAAACTCAAAAGCCTCATCAGAAAAATAAGGGGTTGGACACAGTGAATTCGAAAATCCCTTCCTGCTCTATACATATGATTCTAAGATCCTGTTTCTCCCACCTTCTTTGACAATAGTAGGCCAGTATAGTGACCAAGAGTAGTATCTGTCCTTTTCTGAATTTGTATAGCTTAGATAACTAGATGGCTCAGTGGAGAGAGCATTTGACCTAGAGTCTTGTGTTCAAATCTGGCTTCAGACACTAACCAGCTATGTGGGCAAGTTGCCTTAGTTTTCTCAACTCTAAGATGAGCTGGAGAAGAAAATAGCAAACCACTCCAGTATCTTTGCCAAGAAGCTTCAACGGGGTCACACAGAGTCAGACATAACTGAAATGATTGAAGAACATCAGCAACTTAGCACCTGTAGTAAATAACACTTAATTTAGCACTTGTTATCTAAACTTTTAGAGCTAGAAGGGTCTTGAAGATCACCTAGTCAAATCAAATATGAGGAAATTAAAGTCAAGATGAATTAAGAGGACTATGAAAGTTCACATAGTTCATTAGAGGCAGAAAACAGTACCAGAAAAATCTTGGTAATTTAATAACTATTTTTCTTTTATTTCTGCAAGGCAGTAGGGTTAAATGACTTGCCCAAGGTCACAGGTAGGTAATTATTAAGTGTCTGAGGTTGGATTTGAACTCAGGTCTTCCCGACTCCGGGGCCGGTGCTCTATCCACTGTGCCACCTAGCTGTCCCAATTTAATAACTATTACTTTTGTCTTTTCCAACTCATTTATAATTTTTTGAGGGTAAGAGTTAGAATTTGTACTTTTTTTTTATTAATCCGCTATAGTGCTTAGTAGATAATAGGCACAATGGCACTCAAATAGTTCCTGTTAGTCAAGAGGCTTAGTACTCTACAAAAAAACTCATTTATCTTCATACTACTATTTCAAAAGTGGAGGTAATAATAGCCTAAGAGATGATTGATATTAGGTTAAAAGTTAAAATAAGTGACAAAATTCAGTATTTTGTATTATGTTTATTATTGTGTAATACAGGTAAATCCTAAATTATTCTTTTTCACAAAATTCATTAAATTAATATTGGAAGGGAGGTACAGAAATAAAGTTACCTCATTTTGCATATTATTAACATTTATATTTAGACATGATATATCCAGTTCTTGACACATAAAGCTACATTTAAAAAATATTCTACAAAGTAGATTCATTTAAATAAGTCCTGTAATACTGTATTCCCTTATATTCTGAATTACTAAAGTTTTAAGGTTTTAAAAACAGTATTTTATCTTTATGAGATAACTTCTATAGAGTTCAAAATATTTAATAAGATCTTTTGAAGAACAATTTATTTATTCTAAGAGAAGAAAAACTGATACTGATGAAATATATTTTTTTGATATCCTAAAGGAATTCCAACTTTAAGTTATTAGTGAAATGTAATATTTACTTGTTTCTTTGTTCTTACCTGATTAATTCATATGTTTCCCCCAGCAGTGGATTAAAAGGTTTACCAGTCCTCTCCCACTGAGAAGCCACAGCCGAAACGGCAAAAGCAGCTACAGCCTGTAAGTAATCCACAGGATTAAATAAGACTATTTTCTATTACATAAACTATATAGTATTGGGGGACAATTATATAATTAATTTCAATCTTTCCTCTAAGAGCAATGTCTCAGGGGGTGGCAAGGTGGCACAGTGGATACAGCATTGGCCCAGAAGGCAGAAGTACCTGAGTTCAAATCCAGTCTCAGACACTTAATAATTACCTAGCCGTGTGGCCTTGGGCAAGCCACTTAACCCCATTGCCTTGCAAAAACCTAAAAAAATAAAAAAATTTAAAGAAAGATGTCTTACTTTTCTCTTTGTAATTTTTTGACTATCACTATTGGGAGAAGAAGGAAGTAACTGTAAAATAAGCTTTCTCCTCTCTCTCTCTCTCTCTCTCTCTCTCTCTCTCTCTCTCATCTAGAAAATGCATCAGACCAATCCTGATGGAGAAATCCAGAAAAAAAAATCACAGTAAGTCATTTATCCAGCCCAAGTCAGGAAGGAAAGTAGACACAGACATTGAGGACAAGATCTAACCAGAAGCATACCACACACTCTAGTACCCACAGAGAAATGGTGTACCAAGGCAAAATATTCCAGATCTACACTGGGTTACCCAAGCAGAATACAGAATAGGGGGCCAACTGTGAGTTCTGGTTCTCCACAGTTTGGGATCATGGTGAAACAAGGAGATCTGTGCCCTAGGGTGCCATTCCTGGTTAGGAAGGTCCTGTCCAGTCTACTGAGAAAGGAGGAAGTTCAGAAGCAAGCAACAGTGGTGTGGCTCACATTCTAAAAGCAGTGTAGTCTCGGTCCCAACATCTAGCCCGATTCAAAGTCTAGAGAGGAATATCTACCACAGAAATTCCAGACTAAAAGAGAGGCTAAAATTCTATCACTTTGAACCAGCAGAGCTTTCCATCTCATTGCAAAGGGTTGAGTACAATAGCAGGGTCCAGTTGTTCAAATCCAAACCCAGACCAAAAACTTACAGAGCTCAGTCCAGGAGGGCAATGTTTAAAATGCCTTGGATCAAACCACTTTGGAAGCACAGAAAACTTGCAACATGTTGTTCCCAGATTCTCCCAGAGATTTGGAATATAACATTCAATATGCCAGAAAGAAAGTAGCAACAGGACCAGCCTAAACCTTAACTCCACAGGTAGAGCAAAACTCAGTCATTAAATTAAATCTGGACTTCCAGCCAAGATGGTAGAGAGAAGCCAGGCACTGTGCTAAGGTCTCCTGGGTTTCCCTCAAAAATAATACAAGAGAGGGGCAGCTAGGTGGCGCAGTGGATAAAGCACCAGTCCTGGAATCAGGAGTACCTGGGTTCAAATCCGGTCTCAGACACTTAATAATTACCTAGCTGTGTGGTCTTGGGCAAGTGACTTAACCCCATTTGCCTTACAAAAAAACACCTTAAAAAATATAAAAGAACCCCCCTTACAGAAATTTCATCAACAAAAGCCAGAAAAAGATCTACCAAAAAGGTCTGTCTCAAGGGAGCATAGGTGAACCAGGGGGGCAGACAGTAGAGAGTCAGCCCAGGGGCGCCAGGGGTGAAGCCAGAGTATCAACCTAAGCTGTTGAGGCTTTGGTTATGGGAACAATGGTCTAGCGAGTTCCAGCACAGAGATTAGCAGAGTGAAGCTAGACATCAGTCTGCTTGGCTTGGGGGGCCATAAGCTCCATACTTTCACCAGGCCCTTCTTTCCAGAACAAACACAGTAACAGCCCCCCCATCCCCCCAGGCTCAGGTGTGGGCAGCAGAGCTCCCTCAGCTGAATAGGGAGATTTAATTACCTCTCCCCAGGGCACAGCCCATACTGTTTAAAGATAAAAGTATCCAGCTGCACCCAGACCCCCTCCAGGCCTAGGGAGAGGGCCTCAAATCAAGGTCACAGACATTGCAGAGAAAGCAACCAGCACCCCCTACTGACCAGTCCACTTGAAGTTACTAAGTCACAACATGTGAGCAAAGCCTCTAGGGCTTTCAACACCAAAGATCTGCGAACCAGCCCCTCCCCCAACACAAGATCTAAGGAAAATGAAGAAAAGCCATCGAAAAGGGGGATCCAATGGCAACTATCTTGAAGAAAAAGTTCCTATAACTTCTGGAGGAAAATATGATTTGGTCTCTAGTCCAGAAGGACTTCCTAGAAGAAATCAGGAAGGAGTTTAAAAAATCAACTGGAAGGGGCAGCTAGGTGGCACAGTGGATAGAGCACTGGTCCTGGAGTCAGGAGTACCTGAGTTCAAATCCGGCCTCAGACACTTAATAATTACTTAGCTTTGTGAAAAAACTAAAATTCTCTTGAAACCTCAATTGGGCAAATGGAAAACTTCAAAAATAGAATTGACCAACTGGAAAAGAAGTTGCAAATGGCAAATGAAGAAAATTCTTCTCTAAAAAAAAAAAAAAGAATGGAATCTTTGGAAACTAATTACTTAATGAGATGAAACAAGAATCTGTTAAATAAAATCAAAAAATTGAAAAAATAGAAGAAAATGTAAAATACCTCATTGGCAAAACACTTGAAAACAGATCGAGAAGGGACAACTTAAGAATCATCGGGCTTCCTGAAAACATTGAAGAGAATAAAATCCTGGACTCAATATTACAGGATTTGGTGATGGAAAATTGCCCTTGATATCGTGGAATCAGAGGACAAAACAGTTATTGAAAGAATATAGTGATCCCCTCTGGACAGGGATCCTAAAAGGAAAGCACCAAGAAATATTGTGGCCAAATTCCAGAAATATCAGATAAAAGAGAAAATCCTGCTAGCAGTCAGAAAAACCTAAATTGGTTTTTATCTAAATTTTTTTTATCTAAATTGATAACAAGGAGCCACAGTAAGGATTACACAGGACCTGGCTGCACCAGCATTAAGGGAATCAAAGGGCCTGGAATGTAATAATCTTTAGAGCAAAGGAGCTTGGAATGCAGCCAAGAATTCAATATCCAGCAGAACTGAGCCTTCTCTTCCAGGGGAAAAGAAGAACATTTAACAAAATAGGAGGCTTGCAACTTTTCCTGATGAAAAGACCAGAGCTAAATAGAAAATTTAGACTTCAAACAGCAGACTCAAGAGACACATGAAAATGTAAAGAAAAAAAACAGCTAGCTATCCAATAAGGTGAAACTGGCTATATTCTCACCTGGGAGAAATATTCTCACAACTCTTAAGAATTGTAACTCTAATAGAGAGAATATACTTAGCACAAGTTATGGACACTCATGATTTATCCATGACTGATAAAATGATTTTAAAACAATAACTCCTTAAACGGGGGGGGGGGGGGGGGGGGGAAGATAGTAAAGAGATGGGAGGATGGAAGAGATTGAATGGGGTATATCACATTACATAAAGAGCTACAAAGGACCTATTGCAATAGAGGGGAAGGAGGGAGGAGGTGAGAACCACCTGAATCATACTCTCATTAGATTAGGCCTAAAGTTAACATATGTTAACTTGTCTTACCTTTCAAGTATTAAAAGAGGAAAGGGGGAGGAGGGGGAGGAAAAGAAGAACTAACAGAAGGAAGAAGGGGCAAAGGGAAAGGGGAAATAAAAGAGAGGAGGGTTGGATCCAAGGGGGCAAACACACTGAAGGTGGTAGTATTCAGAAACAAAATACCGGGGAATATGGATAAAGTGAACAAAGGGGAAAAATATAACCAGAGGGAAGATAGCATGGAAGGCAATAAAGAGTTAGTAATTATAATTTTGATTGTGAATGGGATGAACTCTCACTCTCCTTTAAAAAGTAAGGAAATAGCAGACTGGATTAAAAAAACCAGAATCTGACTTCCGGCTAAGATGGTGGAGAGAAAACAGGCACAGTTCTAAAGTCTCCTGATCTCTTCCCCATATATCACATGAAAAAAACCTCTTAAAAGAAATCCAAACCAGGAAACCCAGAAAGAAAAGCCAGGAGAGGAACATTTACCTCAGGATTTGTCTCCTGCAGCAGCCTTGGCTGAGTACCAGTGGGTGAGTCTGGGGTCCGAGGGAGGAACAGCCCTGGATCAGCCAGATTAACAGCTGAATTGGAACCAGGAGTCTAAGGGCCTGAGAGCAGGACCTGCTGAATCAGCGGTGGGGCTGGACTAAAGGGGCTTGGATCTGCGGGGAAGCAGAGGTGCTGATGTTGGTGCTGTCCCCCTGGAGCTTGGGGAAGAGGCTGCGGGGAGAGGTCTGGTGCAGGAGAGCTGCGGAAGCCATCCCTGGGCTCCTCAGGTCCAAGAAACTCTGAGTCCACACCTCCACTGCACTGATACCTCCTCCAAAACAATTGCAAACTACTTCTGCCTCAGGCCCAGGTGTGTAAGCAAAAGAACCAGCCCCGCTGAGGAATGACCTCAGGCCAGGGTAAAGCCCACCATTGATTGAAGGCAAAAGAATTCAATAGCTCCAATTCCTTCCCTCAAGCAAAGGGAGAAGGCCTACCAACCAAGGTCACAGACACTCCAGAGAGGGCAACCAGCACCTCCTACTGGCCAGCCACAGAAACTGCACTCAGTAAAGCCTTTGGCGATCCCAAGCCTAGGTGAACCAGCCCTTCCCCAACTCAAGGTCTTAGCATAATGAAGAAGGGTCAGCAGAAAGGTGGATCCATAGAAAAATTTCTGGAAGGGAAAGACCCCAACTCAGAGAGACCTGGAACCTCTGAGGAGAATACAATCTGGTCTCCAGCACAGAAAGACTTCCTTGAAGAAATAAGGAAGCAGCTTAAAAATTTGGGAAAGACAATTAATACCTTACAACAAGAAAACAAAACCTTACAAAGTACAATTGGACAAACACAAAAGGAGAATAAATCTCTCAGATCCTCAAACGAGCAAATGCAAAAAGAAATTAATTCTCTCAAAACCTCAATTGGTCAAATAGAAAGCTCTTTCAAAAGTAGAACTGACCAATTTGAAAAGGAGTTGCAAAAGTTTAATAAAGAAAACTCCTCCCCCCAAAAAACAATGGAGTCTACAGAAACTAATGACTCCATGAGACAGCAAGAGTCAGTTAAACAAAATCAAAATATAGAAAAAATAGAGGCAAATGTAAAATACCTCATCAACAAAACCACTGACCTCGAGAATAGATCAAGGAGGGGCAACCTGAAAAGTATAGGACTTCCTGAAAATATTGAAGAGAAAAAAAAGCCTGGACTTAATATTACAGGATCTAGTAATGGAAAACTGCCCTGATATCATGGAATTGGAGGGCAAAGTAGTTATTGAAAGAGTATGTCGATCCCCACAAGAAAAAGATCCTAAAATGAAAACACCAAGGAATGTTGTGGCCAAACTCCAGAACTATCAGATAAAAGAGAAAATCCTGCAAGCAGCCAGAAAGAAACAATTTAAATATCAAGGAGCCACAGTAAGGATCATGCAGGACCTGACTGCATCAACTTTAAGGGATCGAAGGGCCTGGAACAAGATATTTCAAAGAGCACAGGAGCTTGGAATGCAGCCAAGAATCTACTTTCCTGCAAAGCTGAGCCTTCTCTTCCAGGGAAAAAGATGGACATTTAACAAAATGGAAGAATTCCAAAAATTTCTGATGAAAAGAACAGAGCTAAACAGAAAATTTAGGCACCAAATAGGAGGTTCAAGAGACACATGAAAAGGTAAAAAAGGGGGGGGGGCGGTAAAAGAAAAAAAATGCAATCCAGTAAGTTGAAACTGGCTATATCCCAGCATGGGGGGGGGGGGGGGGGGAGAGAAAGAGACTCTCATAAATCCTGAGAAATGTAACTCTAACAAAGAGAATATACCTAGCCAGAAATGATGGACGTCCATAACCTATCCATGAGACTACTATCTAATGGGATGTAACTGGCTTTAACCCCACTTGGGAGAAAGACTCTAATAACTCTCAGGAATTTTGACTCTATTCAATAGAATATACTGAACTAGAAGGGTCAGACACTCAGAATTTTCTATGACAAAGACAGAATGATCTAAAAAAATACACTACCTCCCTAAAAAGGGGGATAGGAAAGAGACGCGAGGAGGGAGGGGATTGAAAAGGACAAATATCATTACACTAAGAGGTACAAAAAACCTATGGTAATAGGGGAGAAGAAGGGAGCAGAGGAGAAACACCTGAATCTTCTTCTCATCAGACTTGGCTTAAAGTCAACCTACACGTACTCAGTTAACTTATAAAACATCTAACCTTTCAAGTATTAAAAGGGGGAAAGGGGAGGGGGGATGGAGAAAGGGAAGGGGAGTGGGGGAAATAAGGGGAAATAATAAAAGGAAGGGAAGGGAAAATGGAAAAAGGGAAAGGGGAAAGAAAGGGGAGGGTGTGATATAGGAGGGCAAACACACTGAAAGGGGTGGTATTCAAAAACAAAATACTGGGGAATATGGATAAAAGGGGGGGAAAGGGGGAAAAATACAAACAGAGGGAAGATAGCACAGAAGGCAATAAAGAATTCGTAATCATAACCTTGAATGTGAATGGGATAAACTCTCCCTTAAAACGTAAGCAAATAGCAGAGTGGATCAAAAACCAGAATCCTACAATATGCTGCTTACAAGAAACTCATTTGAAGCAGAGAGATACATATAGAGTAAAGGTAAAAGGTTGGAGCAAAATATATTTTGCTTCACCTGAAGTAAAAAAAAGCAGGGGTAGCAATCCTTATCTCAGACAAAGCAGCAGCAAAAATAGATAGCGTTAAAAGAGATAAGGAAGGAAACTTTATCTTCCTAAAAGGTACCATAGACAATAGTCATTTCAATATTGAATATATATGCACCCAGTGGGACAGCACCCAAATTCTTAGAGGAGAAGCTGAAAGAATTACAGGAAGACATAGACAGCAAAACTCTACTAGTGGGAGACCTCAACCTCCCGCTATCAGATCTAGATAAATCGAATCATAAAACAAACAAGAAAGAAATTAGGGAGGTAAATAGATTGTTAGAAAAATTAGATATGGTAGACTTATGGAGGAAACTAAATGGGGATAGAAAGGAATATACCTTTTTCTCTGCAGTACATGGAACATACAAAAATTGACCATGTACTAGGACATAAAAACCTAATGATCAACTGCAGAAAGGCAGAAATAGGAAATACATCTTTCTCAGATCACAATGCAATAAAAGTCATATGCAATACTGGGCCAAGGAGATATAGACCCAGAACAAATTGGAAACTGAATAACCTCATTTTAAAAAAACGAGTGGACCAAAAGACAAATTATAGAAAGAATTAACCATTTTATCCTAGATAATGATAAGAATGAAACAACATACCAAAACTTATGGGACTCATTCAAAGCAACTCTCAGGGGATATATTATAGCTCTAAATGCTTATATGAATAAATTGGAGAAAGAGGAAATCAATGAACTAAACATGCAACTAAAAAAATTAGAGGAACAAATCAAAAATCCCCAATCAAATACCAAATTAGAAATTCTAAAAATTAAAGGAGAAATTAATAAAATCGAAAGCAAAAAACTATTGAATTAATAAATAAAACCAAAAGTTGGTATTATGAAAAAACTAATAAAATTGATAAACCTCTGGTCAATTTGATTAAAAAAAATAAGAAGAAAACCAAATTGCTAGCATTATAAATGAAAAAGGTGAACTCACCACCAATGAGGAGGAAATTAAAGTAATAATTCAAAATTGTTTTACCCAACTCTATGCCAATAAACTTGATAATCTAAGTGAAATGGATGAATATTTACAAAAATATAAGTTGCCCAGGTTAAATGAAGAAGAGATTAAATACCTAAACAACCCTATCTCAGAAAAAGAAATTCAACAAGCCATTATTGAACTCCCTAAAAAAAAAATCTCCAGGGCCTGATGGATTCACAAGTGAATTCTACCAAACATTTAAGGAACAACTGGTTCCAATCCTATATAAACTCTTTGGAAAAATAGGGAAATATGGAACTCTGCCTAACTCTTTCTATGAAACCAATATGGTACTGTTACCTAAACCAGGAAGTTAAAACAGAGAGAGAAAATTATAGACCTATTTCCCTGATGAATATAGATGCAAAAATCCTAAATAAAATCTTAGCAAAACGACTACAAGTCATCACTAGGATAATACATTATGATCAAGTAGGATTTATTCCAGGAATGCAGGGTTGGTTCATATTAGGAAAACTTAGTAGACTCAATTATATCAACAGCAAACCTATCAGAAATCATATGATCATATTAATAGATGCTGAAAAAGCTTTTGACAAAATACAGCATCCATTCCTATTAAAAACACTAGAGAGTGTAGAAATAAATGGACTGTTCCTTAAAATAATTAGCAGTATCTATCTGAAACCATCAGCAAGCATTATATTCAATGGGGAGAGGCTAGAGGCATTCCCAATAAGATCAGGGGTCAAACAAGGGTGCCCATTATCACCACTACTATTCAATATTGTATTAGAAATGTTAGCATCAGCAATTAGAGAAGAAAAAGAAACTGAAGGAATTAGAATTGGGAAGGAAGAGACAAAACCCTCACTCTTCACAGATGACATGATGGTCTACCTAGACAATCCCAAGAAATCATCTAAAAAACTACTGGAAACAATTAGCAATTTTAGCAAAGTTGCAGGTTATAAAATAAACCCTCAACTTTTCTATATATATGTCTAGCAAGAAACAGCAGGAAGAGCTAGAAAGAGAAATCCCATTCAAAGTAACCTCAGACAGTGTAAAATATTTGGGAGTCTATTTGCCAAGACAGACTCAGAATTCTCTTTTTGAAAACAATTATAAAACACTTCTCACACAAATTAAATCAGATTTAAATAACTGGGCAAATATCAACTGCTCATGGATAGGGAAAGTGAATATAATAAAAATGACAATTCTACCAAAACTAAACTATCTGTTTAGTGCCCTACCAATCAAAATTCCAAAAAATTACTTTAATGAGTTAGAAAAAATTGTAAGTAAATTCATATGGAGAAATAAAAAGTCAAGAATTGCCAGGAGCTTAATGAAAAAAAAAATGCAAATGACGGTGGCTTAGCACTACCCAATCTAAAATTATATTATAAAGCATCAGTCATCAAAATTGTTTGGTATTGGCTAAGAAATAGAGTGGTGGACCAGTGGAATAGACTAGGTGTAAAAGCAGGAGAGGATTATAGTAATCTGCTGTTTGATAAACCCAAAGAGTCAGGCCATTGGGATAAAAACTCCCTCTTTGATAAAAACTGCTGGGATAATTGGAAGTCAGTATGGAAGAAACTTAGATTAGACCAACACCTCACACCCTTTACCAAGATAAGATCCAAATGGTTACAGGACATAGACATAAAAAAAACAATGCTATAAGCAAAATAGTAGATCAAAGACTAGTCTACCTGTCAGATCTATGGAAAGGGGAACAGTTTATGACTAAGGAAGAGTTGGAGAACATCTCTAAAAACCAATTAGATGATTTCGATTATATTAAATTAAAAGGCTTTTGCACAGATAAAACCAATGTAATCAAGATCAAAAGAAAAGTAGTAAATTGGGAAACAATCTTTACAACTAATGATTCTGACAAAGGACTCATTTCTAAAATATACAGAGAACTGAGTCATATTTTTAAAACAAAAAGCCACTCCCCAATTGACAAATGGTCAAAGGATATGCAAAGGCAATTTACAGATGAAGAGATCAAAGCAATCCATAGCCATATGAAAAAATGCTCTTAATCATTAATTATTAGAGAAATGCAAATTAAAGCTTCTCTGAGGTACCACCTCACATCTCGCAGATTGGCCAGTATGACCAGGAAGGATAATGATCATTGTTGGAGGGGATGTGGGAAATCTGGGACACTATTACACTGTTGGTGGAGCTGTGAACTCATCCAACCCTTCTGGAGAGCTATTTGGAACTATGCCCAAAGAGCGACAAAAATATGCATACCCTTTGACCCAGCAATACCACTACTGGGTCTATACCCTGAAGAGATGAGGAAAAACATTACTTGTACAAAAATATTTATAGCAGCCCTGTTTGTGGTGGCAAAGAATTGGAAATCCAGTAAATGTCCTTCAATAGGGGAATGGCTTAGCAAACTGTGGTATATGTATGTCATGGAACACTATTGTTCTATTAGAAACCAGGAGGGACGGGATTTCAGGGAAACCTGGAGGGATTTGCATGAACTGATGCTGAGTGAGATGAGCAGAACCAGAAAAACACTGTACACCCTAACAGCAACATGGGAGTGATGTTCAACCTTGAAGGACTTGCTCATTCCATCAGTGCAACAATTGGGAACAATTTTGGGCTGTCTGCAAAGGAGAGTACCATCTGTATCCAGATAAGGAGCTGTGGAGTTTGAACAAAGTACAAGGACTATTCCCTTTAATTTGGAAAAAAAAACCCAGATATCTCATTGGTTTGTCTGATCTTGTTACCTCTGAGAATTCTGTTCTCTTTAAGGATATGATTTCTCTCTCATCACACCCAATTTGGACCAAGGTACAACATGGAAACAAAGTAAAGACTGACGGAGTGCTATCTGTGGGGTGGGGGTGGGGGGGAGGGAAGCAAGATTGGGGGGAAAATTGTAAAACTCAAATAATATCTTTAATAAAAATAAAAAAATTTAAAAAACCAGAATCCTACAATATGCTGCTTACAAGAAACTCTCATTTGAAGCAGAGAAATACATATAGAGTAAAGGTAAAAGGTTGAGCAAAATCTATTTTGCTTCACCTGAAGTGAAAAAAGCAGGGGTACTAATCCTTAACTCAGACAAAGAAGCTGCAAATTAGATCTCATTAAAAGAGATAAGGAGCTTTCTGCGCTGCCCAGAAGAGGGGTCCATACGGCGTTGTTCACGGTTTCCGTCGTAACTTTCAAGGGAAACTTTCACAATGTCTGGAGCCCTGGATGTCTTGCAGATGAAGGAGGAGGATGTCCTCAAATTCCTCGCTGCGCGCACCCATTTGGGTGGCACCAATTTGGACTTCCAGATGGAACAGTATATCTACAAAAGGAAGAGTGACGGCATCTATATCATTAATTTGAAGAGAACTTGGGAAAAGCTTCTGCTGGCAGCTCGTGCCATTGTTGCCATTGAAAATCCAGCTGATGTTAGTGTCATCTCATCCAGGAACACTGGCCAGAGAGCTGTTCTGAAATTTGCTGCTGCCACTGGCGCCACACCTATTGCTGGACGCTTCACCCCGGGCACCTTCACTAACCAGATCCAGGCAGCTTTCAGGGAGCCTCGCCTCTTGGTGGTCACTGATCCTTATGCAGATCATCAGCCTTTGACTGAAGCATCATATGTTAACCTTCCAACCATTGCACTGTGCAACACAGACTCCCCACTTCGCTATGTGGACATTGCCATTCCATGTAACATCAAGGGAGCTCACTCAGTGGTTCGGATGTGGTGGATGCTGGCCCAAGAAGTCCTGCGGATGCGTGGTACAGTCTCCCGTGAGCACCGTGGGAGGTCATGCCTGATCTTTACTTCTACAGAGATCCAGAGGAGATTGAAAAGGAAGAGTAGGCCACAGCTGAGAAGGCAGTGACAAAGGAGGAATTTCAGGGTGAATGGACTGCACCTGCCCCAGAATTCACTGCTGCTCAGCCAGAGGTGGCTGATTGGTCTGAGGGCGTCCAGGTGCCATCTGTGCCCATTCAGTAGTTCCCTACTGAAGATTGGAGTGCTCAACCGGCTATACTGAGGACTGGTCTGCAGCTCCTACTGCTCAGGCCACTGAATGGGTAGGAACTACCACAGAGTGGTCCTAAGTTTTACCCAGATGCTCTAATAGTGTTGGAAAACTGCGGATGGAAAATAAACATTGGTTTCTTAACAAAAAAAAAAAAAAAAAAAGAGATAAGGAAGTTATATCCTCCCAAAAGGTACCATAGACAATGAAGCAATTTCAATACTAAATATGTATGCACAAAGTGGTATAGCATCCAAATTCTTAGAGAAGTTGAATAAGTCATAGGAAGATATAGACAGCAAAACTTTACTGGTGGGAGAACTCAACTTCCTGCTCTCAGATTTAGATAAATCTAACCATAAAATAAACAAGAAGGAAATTAAGGAGGTATATAGAATGTAAGAAAACCTAAACATGATAGACTTTTGGAGAAAACTGAATGAGGATATTAAGGCATATACTTTTTTTTCCTGCAGTACATAGCACTTACACAAAAATTGACCATGTATGTACTGGGGAATAAAAACCTAATAATCAGCCTGGGAGTCAGGAGTACCTGGTTCAAATCTGACCTGAGAGACTTAATAATTACCTAGCCATGTGGTCTTGGGCAAGCCACTTAACCCCATTGCCCTGAAAAATCTAAAAAAAAACCCCCAACCAAATAAAAAAAAAACCTAATAATCAAATGCTGAAAGGCAGAAATAGTATATACACCCTTCTCACATCATAATGCAATAAAAATCATGGGCAATGATGGGCCAAGGCAAGATAGACCTAAAACTAATTGGAAATGAAATAACCTCATTTATTTATTTATTTATTTTTGGGGGGGTTTGCAAGGCAAATGGGGTTAAGTGGCTTGCCCAAGGCCACACGGCTAGGTAATTATTAAGTGTCTGAGACCAGATTTGAACCCAGGTACTCCTGACTCCAGGGCCGGTGCTTTATCCACTACGCCACCTAGCTGCCCCAAATAACCTCATTTTAAAGAATGACTGGATCAAACAACAAATTATAAAAAAAGAATTAATGATTTCATCCTAGATAATGACAATAACAGGACAACATACCAAAACTTATGGGATACAACCAAGGCAGTTGTCAGGAGATATATTATATCTTTAAATGCTTACATGAATAAATTGGAGAAAGAGGAAATCATTGACCTCAACATACAACTAAAAAAATTAGAGAAAGAACAAATTAAAAACCCTCAATTAAATACCAAATTAGAAATTCTAAAAATGCAGAAATTAATAAAATCGAAAGCAAGGTAACTAGTAAACTAATAAATATAATCAAGAGCTGGTTTTATGAAAAACCAATAAAACTGATAAACCCATGGCTAATTTGATTAAAAAAAGAAAGTAGAAAACCAAATTGCTAGTATCTTATATGAAAAAGATGAACTCACCACCAATGAGGAAGAAATTAAAGTAACAATTCAGAATTATTTTGCCCAATTCTATGCCAATAAATTTGATAATCTCAGTGAAATGGATGAATATTACAAAAATATAAGTTGCTCAGGTTAAATGAAGAGGAAACTAAATACTTATATAACCCTATCTCAGAAAAAAGAAATTCAATAAACCATTTTTGAATTCCCTAAGAAAAAGTCTCTAGGCCCAGATGGATTCACAAGGGAATTCTATCAAACATTTAAGAAACAATTGGTTCCAATTCTATATAAATTCTTTGGCAAAATAGGTGAAGATGGAACTCTGCCTAACTCTTTCTGTGACACCAATATGGTGCTGATACCTAAACCAGGAAGAGTCAAAACAAAGAAAGAAAATTATAGACCTCTCTAATGAATATAGATGTAAAAATCTTTTTTTTAAAGAAAGATTTTATTTATTTTGAGTTTTATAATTTTACCCCTATTCTTGCTTCCCTCCTCCCACCCCTCACAGAAGGGAAGTCTGTTAGTCTTTACATTGTTTCCATGGTATACATTGATCTAAGTTGAATGTGATGAGAGAGAAATCATAACCTTAAGGAACAAAAATAAATTATAAGAGACAGTGAAATTACATAATAAGAAAACGGATTTTTTTTTCTAAATTAAAGGTAATAGTCTTTGATTTTTGTTTGAACTTCACAATTGTTTCTCTGGATACAGATGGTATTCTCCATCGCAAATAGCCCAAAATTGTCCCTGATTGTTGCACTGATGGAATGAGCAAGTTCATCAAGTTTGATCATCACCCCCATATGTTGCTGTTAGGGTGTATAATGTTTTTCTGGTTCTTCTCATCTTGCTCAGCATCAGTTCATGCAAACCCTTTCAGGCTTCTCTGAACTCCCATCCCTCATGGTTTCTAATAGAATAATAGTTTTCCGTAACATACATATACCACAATTTGTTTAGCCATTCCCCAACTGATAGACATTCACTCAATTTCCAATACTTTCCCACTCCAGACAAGGCTGCTATGAATATTTTTGTACAAGTGATGATTTTACCCTTTTTCACAATCTCTTCAGGGTATAGACCCAGTTGTGGTAATGCTGGATAAGAGGGTATGCACATTTTTGTTTCCCTTTGGGCATAATTCCAAATTGCTCTCCAGAAAGGTTGGATGAGTTCACAGCTCCAGCAACAATGTAGATGCAAAAATCTTAAATAAAATCTTAGCAAAGAGATTACTGCAATATATCACTAGGATAATAGACCATGACCAAGAAGGATTTATCTCAGGAATGCAAGGTTGGTTCAATATTAGGAAAACTGTTAATTAACTATATCAGTAACAAACCTATCAGAAATCATATGATTATGAATAGATGCCGAAAAAGTCTTTGACAAAATAAAGCACCCATTCTGACCAAATAACACTAGAGTGTAGGGATAAATAGATTTAAATAAGGAATAATGGACTCCTTAGAATGATAAGCAGTATCTATCTAAAACCATCAACAAGCATTATATGCTATGGTTGATAGGCTAGAGGCATTCCCAATAAGATCAGGGATGAAAAAAGGATGCCTGTTATCACCACTACTATTCAATATTGTGTTGGAAATGTTAGCTTCAGCAATAAGAGAAAAAGAAATAGAAGGAATTAGAATTGGGAAGGAAGAAACAAAATTCTCACTCTGCAGATGACATGATGGTATACCTAGATAGTCCTAAAAAATCATCTAAAAAACTACTGGAAACAATTAGCAACTTTAGCAAAGTTGCAAGATACAGAAATCCTCAGCATTTCTATATGTTACTAGCAGGATACAGCAGCAAGAGCTAGAAAGATAAATCCCATTCAAAGTAACTTCAGACAGTATAAAAATACTTGGGAGTATACCTACCAAGGCCACTTCTCACACAAATAAAATCAGATTTAAATAACTGGGCAAATATTAAGTGCTCATGGATAGGCTGAGCTAATATAATAAAAATGATAATTCTACTTAAATTAAACTTTTTATTTAATGCCTTACCAATCAAAATTCCAAAAAAAAAATACTTTAATGAGAAAAAAAAACTGTAAGTAAATTCATATGGAGAAATAAAAAATCAAGAATTTCCAGGGATTTAATGAAAAAAAAATGCAAAAGAAGGTGGCTTATCCCTACCAGATCTAAAATATATTATAAAGCATCAGTCATCAAAACTGTCTGGTATTGGCTAAAAAATAGAGTGGAGGATCAGTGGAATAGACTAGGTGCAAAAGACATAGGAGGAAATGATTACAGTAATCTGTTGTTTGATAAACCCAGAATCCAGCTTCTGAGATAATAACTCTCCCTTTGATTAAAAACTGTTGGGAAAATTGAAAGTTAGTATGGCAGAAACTTGGGTTAGATCAACATCTCACACCCTATACCAAGGTAAGATCAAAGTGAGTACAGGATTTAGACATAAAAGAAACTATAAGCAAACTAGGAGATCAAGAAATAGTTTTCCTGTCAGAACTATGGAAAGGGAAGCAGTATATGACCAAGCATGAGAGGGAGATCATTAAAAACCAAACTAGATAATTTTGATTACATTAAATTAAAAGGCTTTTGCACAAACAAAACCAATGCAACCAAGATCAAAAGAAATGTAGTAAATTGGGAAACATTTTTTACAACTAGTATTTCTGAAAAAGAACTGAGTCAAATTTAAATGTGGATGGGTAATTCACCCATTCTTTAATTTTTGATTTAACTTTTTTAATTTTAATTTAATTTTAATTTAATTTTAATTTTTCAACTTAATTTTTAATTTTTTAAGTTTAATTTTAATTTTTTAATCCCATTCTTTTTTTAAATTTAAGGCAATGGGGTTCAGAGCGACTTGCCCAAGGTCACACAGCTAGGCAGTTATTAAGTATCTGAGGCTTGATTTGAACTCAGGTCCTGACTCCAAGGCCAGTGCTCTATCCACTGTGCACCTAAGTCAACTTTATAAAAAAAAAAAAACAAGTCATTCCCCAATATGCAGAGGCATACTGCAGAGTCAATTTATAGATGAAGAAATCAAAACAATCCAAAGTCATATGAAAAATTGCTCTAAATTATTACTTATTAGAGAAATGCAAATTAAAGCATCTCTGAGGTACCACCTCACACCTCTCAGAATGGCCAGTATGATCAGAAAAGTAATGATCACTGTAGGAAGGGATGTGGGAAATCTGGGACACTTATGTATTTTGGTGGAGCTGTGATCTCATACAACATTTCTAGAGAGCAATTTGGAATTATGCCCAAAGGGAAATAAAAATGTGCAAACCCTTTGATCCAGTAATACCATTACTGGTCTATACCCTTGAAGAGATCATGAAAAAGGGTAAAAACATCACTTGTACAAAAATATTCATAGCAGCCTTGTCTGGAGTGGGAAAGTATTGGAAATTGAGTGAATATCCATCAATTGGGGAATGGCTAAATAAATTGTGGTATATGTATGTTATGGGAAACTATTATTCTATTAGAAACCATGAGGGATGGGAGTTCAGAGAAGCCTGAAAGGGTTTGCATGAACTGATGCTGAGCAAGATGAGAAGAACCAGAAGAACACTGTACACCCTAATAGCAACTTTAGGGTTGATGTTCAATCCTTGCTCCTTCCATCAGTGAAACAACCTGAGACAGTTTTGCAGTATATGTAATGGAGAATACCACCTGTATCCAAAGAAAGAATTGTGGAGTTTAAACAAAGATCAGACTATTACCTTTAATTTTTTAAAAAAAAAGGTATCTTATTATGTAATTTTGCTATCTCTTATTTTTTCCTTAAGTATAGAATTTCTCTTTCAACACATTCAATTTTTTTTTTAGTTTTTTTTGCAAGGCAATGCAGTTAAGTGGCTTACCCAAGGCCACACAACTAGGTAATTATTAAGTGTCTGAAGTCACATTTGAACTCAGGTAACTGACTCCAGGGCAGGTACTACATCCACTATACCACCTAGCTGCCCCCAACACATTCAATTTTGATCATAGCATGGAAACAATGTAAAGTCTATCAGACTGTCTTCTCTGGGGTGGGGGAAGAGAAGTTAAGATTGGGGGAAAATTGTAAAATTCAAAAAAAATTCTTAACAATAAAAATAAAATTATGTCTGAAGTCGGGAGGTAAAAAACAGAATTAATAACCAAAAAAAATCTTCTAGTGATGGAGACACCCAAAACTCAAAAATAAAGAGAATCATTATGAAACATCTACAAGCAAAGCCTCACAGAAAAACACAGCTCAGGCACAAACTCAACTAGTTCCTGAAAAACATTAATTTTTTAATTAATTTTTTAAAAAAATTTTTATTTTTTCCCAATTTAATATGCTTCAATCTGTATTCAGCCTTGATCAGTTTTTTCCTCCGGCAGTAAACAGAATTTTCATCATAAATCCTTTGGAATTGTCTTGGATCACTGTTTGTTGAGAATAACTAAGTCACAGTCAATCATTGTATAGTACTGGGGTTATTGTATACAATATTCTCCTGGTTCTGTTCACTTCACTTCACTTCACTTCACTTCACTTAGAATCACTTTATATAAAGATTTCCAGGTTTTCTGAAATCATATTATCTGTAATTTCTTATAGTAAAACCATTATTTCATTATAATCATATACTACAACTTGCTCAACCATTTCCCAATTGATGACATGCCCTAAATTTCCAATTCTCTGCAACTACAAAAAGAGGTGCAATAAATATTTCCACCCCTTTTTGGATCTCTTTGGGATAAAGATTTAGAAGTGGTATTGGTGGATCAAAGGGTTGCACCATTTTATAGCCCTTTGGGCATAATACTAACTTTTTCTCCAGAAAGGAGGCATCAGTTCACAAGCCCACCAGTACTGCTTTAGTAAGCCAATTTTCCTAAATTCCCTCCAACAGGTACCAATTTCTTTTTCTGTCTCATGAGACAATCTGATAGGTATGAGGTGATAACTGAAAAGCTTCTTTCCATTTCTCTAGTCAACAGTGATCCAGATCATTTTTTCTCATACTATATATAGTTTTGATTTTCTTCATCTGCAGATTGTCTATTCATATCCTTTGGTCACTTATCAATTAGGGAATTACTTGTATTCAAGTAAATTTTAATCAGTTTTCTGTATTTGAGAAATGAAGTCTTTATCGGAGAAACCTGCTATGAAATTGTTTCCCAGCTTTCTGCTTTCCTTCTTACCTTGGATGCAATAGTTTTCCTTGTGTAAACCTTTTTAATTTAACATAATCATCTATTTTATATTTCATAATGATCTCTATTTCTTATTTGGTCATTAAATTTTTCCCTTCTCCATAGATATGACAGGAAAATTATTCCTTGTTCTCATGATTTTGTTTTGGTATCACCCTTTATGTCTAAATCAGTTATCTATTTTGACTTTATCTTGGTCTATGCTGGTATATCTTACTCTATACCTAATTTCTGTTCTACTATTTTTCAGTTTTCTCAACAGTTTCTGTCAAATAACAAGTTCCTATTCCGGTTTTTTTTTTTCTTTAGGTTTTTGCTAGGCAATAGGTTTAAGTGGCCTGCCCAAGGTCACACAGCTAGGTAATTATTAAGTGTCTGAGACCGGATTTGAACCCAGGCACTCCTGACTCCAGGGCTGGTGCTTTATCCACTGCGCCACCTAGCTGCCCCAGGAGTTCCTATTCCAAAAGCTTGGCACTTTAGATTTCTCCAACCCTACATTATTATGATCATTTATTAGTGTGTATTATGTACCTAATCTATTCCATTAATCTACCACTTATTTCTTATCCTATACCAGACTGCTTTAATGTTTACTACTTTATAAATTTGAGATCTGGTATGGTTAGGCTACCTTCCTTCCCATTTTTTCCCATTAATTCCCTTAAATTCTTGACCTTTTGTTCTTCTAGATGAATTTTGCTACTATTTTTCTAGCCCTACAAAATATTTTTTGGCAGTCTGATTGGTAAGGCATTAAATAAATAGGTATTAATTTAAATAAAATTGTCATTTTTATTATACTGGCTCAGGTTACTCAACTGACATTTCCCCAATTGTTTAAATATGCTCTTATTTGAATAAAAATGGTTTATAATTATGTTTATATAGTTCTTAGGTTTGACATCCAAGTATTTTAAGTTATCTACAGTTATTTTAAAAGGAATTTCTCTGTCTCTTGCTGCTAGACTTTGCTTATGATATACAGAAATGCTGGTGATTTGGGTGGGTTTATTTTATATCCTGCAATTTTGCTAAAATTAATAATTCTTTCAACTGGGTTTTCAGTGGATTCTCTAAGTACATAATCATATCATCTGTAAAGAATGATAATTTTGTTTCCTCATTGCCTACTCTAATTCCTTCAATTCCTTTTTCTACTCTTACTGCTATAGCTAACATTTCTAGTACAGTATTAAATAATAGTGATAATAATGAGCATCCTTGCTTCACCCTGAGGTTAACTGGCAAGTCTTCCACCTTATCCTCATTACAGAAAATGCTTGCTAATTGTTTTAGATGGATTCAACTTGTCATTTTAAGGAAAATTTCATTTATTCATATGCTACCTAGTGTTTTTTTAACAAGAATGGGTATTGTATTTTGTCAAAAGTTTTTTTTTCTATATCTATTAAGATAATGATTTACTGGTTTTGTTACTAATATGGACATTCACACTGATACTTCTATTATCAAACCAGTCCTGCATTTTTGTTGTAAATCTCATCTAGTCATTGTGTATGATCCTTGTGATACACTGCTATAATCTCCCTGATAGTATTTTATTTAAAATTTTGGCTTCAATTTCATTAATCTGTAGTCTGTAATTTTCTTTCTGTTTTTGTTCTTCTTGGTTTAGGTCCCATATTTGTGTCATGAAAAGAATTTGGTAGACACTTTCTTTGCCTCTTTTTTTATTTTTTTATTTTAGTTTTTGCAAGGCAATGGGGTTAAGTGGCTTGCTCAAGACCACACAGTTAGGTAATTATTAAGTGTCTGAGGCTGGATTTGAACTCAGGTACTCCTGACTCCAAGGCCAGTGCTCTATCCACTGAGCCACCTAGCCACTCCCCTTTGCCTATTTTTTGACATTAGCTTGCACAACATTGTAATTAAATGTTCTTTAAGTGTTTAGTAGAATTCATTTGTAAATCAATCTGGCTGTAGGGGATTTTTTCCTTAGGGGATTCATAGATGGTTTATTCAATTTCTTTTTCTAAAATGGGGTCAAGTAGTCTATTTCCTCTTCTGTTAATCTGGGCAATTTATATTTTTAATATTCAAACATTTCACTTAGATTTTTAGATTTATTGGCATATATAATTGGGAAATATGGCTCTCAATAATTGTTTCAATTTCCTTTTCACTGGTGGTGAATTCACTTTTCATTTTTGATACTTATAATTTGGTTTTCTTATTTTAAATAAAATTGACCACACATCAATTCCATTTTTTCCATAAAATTAGCAGTTAGTTTTATTTATTAGTTTAATGAGTTGATTTTTCACTTTCAATTTTTTAAATCTCTCATTTTCAGGATCTCCAATTTGCTGTGTAATGAGGGATTTGTTCTGTTCCTAGTTTCGTTTTATTTTCTTGAGTTGCACGCTCAATTCATTGATCTGCTCTTTATTTTATTCATGCAAGCATTTAGAGATCTAATTTTTCCCCTAACTGCTTTGGCTGATCCCCATAACTTTTTGTATATTGTCTCATTGTTGTCCTTCCTATCAACTGTTTCAACAATTTGTTCTTTCACCCACTCATTCTATAGGATTAGATTACTTAGTTTCCAATTAATTTTTAATCTGTCTTTCCACAGGCCTTTCATTGAATGGAATTCTTACTGCACCAAATTCTGGAAAGGATTAATTTAATATTTCTGCTATTTTTGCATGTGATTGTGAGATTTTTATGCCCTAAAAACATGGTCAATGTATAAGATGAACCTTAATTTTGGGACCCAAAATTAAAAAAAAAATGTATTACTGAATTCAAGTTGTATTCATCATAAAATTCAATCATCTCATCACTGTCAAAACTACCATCCATGAGCTTGTCTTCCATCTATGTTTGATGACAAATCACTGTCTTAGGAGAGGCTCTGACTGCTCTCCTGCCTGTAATCTGGTCTGTGGTAGATCACAAGCTCTCCCTGGGCAAGTCTGGTACATGGACATATGCTCAGTCCATTCCATTTCATCAACCTGAATGAAGCACCATTTGTGTCTTTTTTTTTTGCAAGGCAAACGGGGTTAAGTGGCTTGCCCAAGGCCACACAGCTAGGTAATTATTAAGTGTCTGAGACTGGATTTGAACCCGGGTACTCCTGACCCCAGGGCCGGTGCTTTATCCACTACGCCACCTAGCCGCCCCTTGTGTCCTCCTTTGAAAACTTCTTTTTCATCATCAATTCTTCTTGCCTCATTCTGAACCATTTTTGTGGACAAAGGAATTCCAATGGCCCTTTGCTCTTCCATCCATATCTTCAATTCCCTCTCTAAATCAGACCACTTTGCTGACTTGCCTCTCATGGTCTTCTTCTGCCACGGCGTTTTTTAGTGGGGTTTCTTCTTCCTTGGAGACAGTCTTGGCTTGTTTTATCAGTTGGAGGAGGACCAACTCCTCCAACATCCTGTTCAACAGCACAATTTCCATTCACTTTTGCAACTGGATCACTCTGAACCTGAATTCAATACTGTACAAAAATCTTTTGAGTCATTTCCCGGGAAAAATGCGGCAAAACTTAACCTAATATACTGGTAACAAATGCTAAACAATGAGCTCAAAGAAAACAAGCACAAGAAAGCAAGAAATGCAAGTAAAAAAATGTACAACCACTGTATAAGATGCTCCCAGGTTTTAGACCCCAAGTTTTTCAAAATTGGGTGTGTCTTATACTTGGGGAAATATGGTATATTTCTTTCCGTTTCCATTCAATTTTCTCAAAAGATCTATCATATTTAATTTCTCTAAAATTCTATTCACTTCTTTAACTTCTTGTTTATTTTTTGGTTCATCTAGTTTTGAGAGGAAAAAGTTAAGATCCCTCTCTAATATAATTTTATTATCTATTTCCTCCTGGAACTCATTTAACTTCTTTAAAAATGTGGATGCTATATCATTTAGTGCATTTATTTGTTACTTCATTATCTATGACAACTTTTAGCAACTGTAGTTTCTATATCTTTTTTAATCAGATGTATTTTTGCTTTTGCTTTTTTTGAGATCATGATTGTTATACCCTTGCTTTTTGTACTTCAGCTGAAGCAAAATAGATCTAGCCTCTCACCTTTATTCTGTGAGTGTTTCTCTGCTTCAAATGAGTTTCTTGTACACAACATATTGTGGATTCTAGTTTTCAATCCACTCTGCTATTTCCATTTTATGAGTTTATCCCATTCACATTAACAATGAGTACCATCTCCTTTCATCCTGTTTTTCCATTTCTCACTCACCCCTTTCATGCTGTACTTCTGTTTCTGGCCACCACCTCCCCCAGTTCATTTTCCCTCAAATCATTACCCCACCTTCTCTATTTCCCTCCCTTCCTACCTTCCAATAGGGTTAAGATCTAGTTCTATATCCAACTGCATGTGTATGTTTTTTCCTCTATAAGTTAATTCTACTGAGAATAAGGTTCTTCTAGTCTCATCTACCAAATCCCACCCATCTTTCCCTACATGTCTTTTTTGTTTCTTCATAAGAGAATATTTACCCCATTCAATCTCTCCCTCCCTTCTCCTAATATAATCTTTTTTCTAACTCTTTTTTTTGATAGCATCCCATCTATGTTAACATACCCACACCTTCTGTCTGTATATATTCCTTTGAACTGCCCTTAAGAGTTACAAAGAGTATCTTCTCATTTAGGGATGTCAACAGTTTAACCTTACTGAATCTCTTATGATTTTTCTTTCTTGTTTATTTACATATGCTTCTCCTGAGTCTTGTACCTTAATGTTGGAATTATTTTGTCTGGCTGCTTGTAGTATTTTCTTCTTGTCCTAGGAGCTCTGGAATTTAGCTATAATATTCCTGAGAGCTTTCAATTAAGAATCTCTTTCTGTAGGCAATCAATGGACACTTTCTATTGTGTTACTTTTGCAAGGCAATACGGTTAAGTGACTTGTCCAAGGTCACACAACTAAGTAGGTATTAAGTGTCTCAGTCAGATTTTGAACTCAGGTCCTCCTGACTCCAGGATCAGTGCTCTATCTACTGTAGCTGCCCCAATGGATACTTTCAATTTCTATTTTGCCCTCTGGTTCTAGTATATCAGAACAATTTTTCTCAATAATTTCTAGAAAGATAGTGTCCAGGTCCCTTTTTTTTGTTAATCATTGTTTTTAAGTAGAGTAATAATTCTTAAATTATCCCTCCTGAATCTATTTTCAAGGTGAGTTATTTTTCTTTTTTTTTGCCTTGTTTTTATATCACCTTTATTTTTTCATTTATTTATTTTTATATTTAATATTTATTCTCATTTTGTACAAATAATGTGTTTTTATACATTAATAAAATATTCTTGTTTAAGAGAAAAACATTAAAATTAAAAAAATAATAGTAATAATTGTAGGTATGGCCAGGTGGTGCAATGGATGGAGCACCAGCCCTGAAGCCATGAGCACCTGAGCACACATCCGGCCCCGTACACCCAGCAATCTCCCAGCTGTGTGACATGCAAGCCACCCCAACCCCACTGCCCTGCAAAAACCAAAAAAAGAGAAAAAAAAAAAAGACCTAAAATAAAATAAAATAGTAGTAATAATAGTAGGGGCGGCTGGGTGAGAGACAGAGCACTGGCCCTTGAGCTAGGAGCACTCAGGTCCAAATCCAGTCTCAGACATCCAGCGATCACCCTGCTATGTGGCCCCAGGCAGGCCACCAAGTCCCATTTAACCTGCACCCTCTCAAAATAATAATAATTAAAAATGTGCTTCAGTCTTTGTTCCAATACCAACAACTCTGTTGCAGGTGGATCACATTCTTTATGATAAGCCCATCGCAAAAGTTACTTCCATATTTTTCCACCACTGCCATTGCAGATCACAACTCCCTCCTTTTGTATTTCTCCACTACCATGTACTATATTTTCTCTCTCCTTTCACTATGACTCTGTAGGGTGGCTGAGTGGCGCAGCAGACAGATCCCTGGCCCTGGGGTCAAGAGGCCCCAAGCCCCCATACCAACCCTTAGGCCCAGGATCCACATGGCTCTATGGCCCCAGACAGGCCTTCCAATCCCAGCCCCTTGCAAGAAGTAAAAAAGAAAATGTGTTATATCTGACCACTCTCCCCCCATGGTCCATCCTCTCCTCCTTCATTCACATCAACACCTCTTCCCCCTGCTCCCCCCCTCCTTCTTACTCCAGATGTCTATACTCCACTGAGTATATATGCTGTTTCCTCTCCTAGCCATCTCTGATGAGAGCGAAGATTCCCTCACTCCCCCTTGCCTTCCCCCACTTCCATATCATTGCAATAGCTCATTGTAATAAAGAAAAATCTTGTTATATGAAATATCTTGACCTGTTCCCCCTCTCCTTTTTCTTTCACCCTTTTCATTTCCCTTTTTTCTATTGACTCCATTTTTACACCATATTTTATCTTCAAATACAGCTTTCTACTGTGCTTCAACTATAAAGGTTCCCTCTACTTGCTCTATTAACTGAGAAGGTTCATATGAATATTATCAGTGTCATTTTCTATACAGGAATACATGTAGTTCATCATCATTAAGTCCCTCATATTTTCCCCTTCTCCTCCAATCTCTATGTTTCACCTGAGTCCTGTACTTGAAGATCAAACCTTCTGTTCAGTTCTGGCCATTCTAACAAGAACATCTGAAATTGCCCTGGTTCACTGAAAGTCCATCTTCTTCCCTGGAAGAGGACATTCAGTTTTGCTGGGTAGTTGGTTCCCAATTGCATTCTAAGCTCTTTTACTTTCTGGTATAATATATTCCAAGCCCTATGCGCTTTTTTATCTTTGTTTTGTTTTTTAGGTTTTTGCAAGGCAAATAGGGTTAAGTGGCTTGTCCAAGGCCACACAGCTAGGTAATTATTAAGTGGCTGAGACCAAATTTGAACCCAGGTACTCCTGACTCCAGGGCCGGTGCTTTATCCACTGTGCCACCTAGCTTCCCCAGCCTATGAGCTTTTAATGTAGTTGCTGTTAAGTCCTGTGTGATCCTGACTACAGCTCCACGATATTTGAATTGTGTCCTTCTGGTTGCTTGTAATATTTTCTCTTTGACTTGGGAGTTCTGGAATTTGGCTATAATATTCCTAGAGGTTTTTTGGGGGGATCTTTTTCTTGGGGGAATCGGTAGATTCTCTCCATTTCTATTCCGCCCTCTGCTTCTAGGATATCAGGGTAATTTTCCTGTAGTAATTCTTTGAAAATGATGTAAAGGCTCTTTTCCTGATCATGACTTTCAGGTATTCCAATAATTTTTAAATTATCTTTCCTAAATGTTTTCCATATCAGTTGTTTTTTCAATGAGATTGTTTCATATTTTCTTCTAATTTTTCGTTTTTTTGGTTTTGAAGCATTGAGTCCTGATTTCTCATAAATTCATCAATCTCCCTCACTTCTATTCTTTGTCTGAAGGATTAGTTTTCCACAGAGGCTTTTCTTATCTCTTTTTCCATCTGGCCAATTTTGCTTTTTAAAGCATTCTTCTCCTCAATAACTTATCCATTTGACCTATGCTGGTTTTTAGCATGCTATTTTTCTTCAGCATTTTTTTGGATTTCTTTGACTAAGCTGCTGACTTCATTTTCATGTTTTTCTGCATCTCTCTCCTTTCTTTTCCCAGTTTTCCTTCTAACTCCCTCATTCGATTTTCAAAGTCTTTTTTGAGCTCTGTCATAGCCTGAGCCCAATTTCTGTTTTTTCATGGAGTCTGTAGATGCAGGAGCTTGTGCTTCCTCATCTTCAGACTGAGTATTTTGATCCTTCTTAGGCTCACAGGCAAAATATTTCTCAATGGTGTTCCTCTTTTTTCTCTGCTTGCTCATTTTCCCAGCCTAATCCTGTTTGGGGGGTGCTTCCTGAGCTTTTGGGACACTCCCACAAGGATTTCAGTGTGTGAGGCTCTGTCCTCCTTCCTGGTCTGTAAATGACCATATGCGCCCCCTTCTGCCATGGGGCTGAGGTGGGGGGGCGCTACTGTTCTATGGGGGGCCTAGACTGGGATCAGGATCTGAATGTGGTCAGAGCCCCAGTGTCCTGTTTCAGGAGCAGAGCTCTGCGGTCTCTCTCTCTCTTCACTCCCCTCCCTAGGGTTCAATGGGCTCATGCCCTCGGGGCTCCTGTTTACAGGCTCTGCCTGCTTCTCTGTTTCCTGGATCTGGGCTGTGGTGGCCAAGCTGCTCTCTGTGTGCCCTGAGGGCTGGGCTTCACATGCTCATTCTGGCAGAAGTCCCCCCCTTCCCCCAATTTGTGCCCGGTACTCCCCCGGGCATAGGTCAGGAAACTCCCCCGCTGCTGTGAGCTCCCAGCACCCTGGGGCTGCCTCTGGGAAGCTGAAGTTCTTTCACTCTGGCGGGCCACCCCTCTAACCCTGGGGAGCAGAGCCTTTCTGCTCTTTTCCAGGTTACCTTGAGTAGGAACACTGCCTCACTGGGTTCCTCTGTGGGTTCGGTCTCTCGAAAAAAAGATTTATGAGAAAGCGCCTAAGACATGATCAGTTTTTGTCGCCATCTTGCCTCCGCCCCGCCTCACCTTTACTCCTTATTTTTCTAATAGTATTTTTTCACGTGTTCTTGTATTTTTTCATTCTCTTAACTTGTTTCTTGATGTCTTAAGGAGTCATTGGTTTTAATTTGCCCAAATGTGATTTTTTTTTAAGGAATGATTTTCTTCAGTGATCTTTCATTCCTTCTTTTCTTGTGGCCAGTTCCACTTTTCAAGGCATTTTTTTCTTTAGTGGATTTTTTCACATATTTTTCCATTTTTGGTGCTTCTTTCAACAAGTTATTGACTCTCCTTACATGATTCACTTGGATTGATCTCATTTCTCTTCCTAATTTTTCCTCTGCCTTTCTTAATCTTTTTTTTAAAGTTTTTTGGTTTGTTTTTTTTTTGCAAAGCAATGGGGCTAAGTTGCTTGCCCAAGGCCATACATCTAGGTAATTAGAAAGTGTCTGAGGCCACATTTGAACCCAGGTACTCCTAACTCCAGGATCAGTACTCTATTCACTGCGCCACCTAGCTGTCCCCTTAATAATTTTAAAAATCCTTTTGGAGCTCTTCTGGAGGTTTTTTTTTTGGGGGGGGGGGGTTTAAAACAATCCACATTTTTCTTTGATAGTTTGCAAGTAGGGAGTTTGACATGGTTGACCTCTTCTGAGTTTGCATTTTGATCTTTCTTGTCACTAAAGTAAATTTCTACAGGCAAGATTTTTGTTTTGTTTTTTCTCATTTTCCAGTCAATTTCGTGACTTTTAATTTTGTACCTAAGTTCAACTCAGATCACGGAATAGAGAGGGTACTTTTTCAAGCTTTTTGAGCCATGGTTGCAGGGGGTCTTGCCTGCTGGTCTCATGAACTGGGACCCAGACCTCTACTCACCTGCTGTGCTGAGGGTATAAAGCCTTGTTACTAGCTTGCCTATATGCTGTCTGCACTAGACTTTTAACTGAGTGAGACAGACCTTTTCTGCGAACCTTGTTGTCTTGGGATGGAAAAATTGTTTCACCCCATCTTTTGTTGATTTTTGTAACTCCAAAATTTGTTTTGAGGCATTATTTTATAGTTTAGGAATTTGAGAGAGTTCTCAGGTGTTCCTTTCTTACGCCCCATAGTGTTTTTTAAAGATGTAAAAATGTTTTTTATAAATTAAAGTGCTGGAGGAAAAACTTGGAAAAGAAATTGGAACTATGGAAGAAAGAACTGGAAAGGAAATCGACGACTTGTAGTAAGAGGTACAAAACCTTCCCCAAGACACAAACTTCCTGAAAATTAGAATGCATTAAACTGAAGCCACTGTCTCAATGACACAATAAGAAATAAATATTAAAACAAAATCAAAAGACTAAAAAAACAGAAGTGAGTTATCTCATAGTAAAGACACCTAATTGGTAAAACAGATCAATGAGGGAAAAAATATTAAGAATCACTAGACTTTGGGACAGCTAGGTGTCACAGTGGTTAGAGCACTGGCCCTGGAGTCAGGAGGATCTGAGTTCAAATCTAGCCTCAGACATTGAATAATCAGTTACTTAACCCATAGCCTTGCAAAAGAATCACTAGACCATATGAATGACTAATAAAAAACCATCCTAGACAATAGTTCAAGAAATTTTAATTTTTTTTTTAAGGTTTTTTTTTTTGAAAGGCAAATGGGGTTAAGTAGCTTGCCCAAGGCCACATAGCTAGGTAATTAGTAAGTGTCTGAGACCGGGTGTGAACCCAGGTACTCCTGACTCCAGGGCCAGTGCTTTATCCACTATGCCACCTAGCCAACCCTATTTCAAGAAATTTTAAAAGAAAACTGCTCAGATCTCTTAAAACCCAAAAGCAAAATAGAAACAGAAAGAATCTATCAGTTACTTCCTAAAAGTATCCTCCAAATAAAAACTCCTAAGATCCTCATAGCCAGAAATTTGGAGTTTCCAAGTCAATGAAAACTAAAAGAAGCAAGAAAGTATTCAAGTACCAAGGAACTACAGTCAGGATCACACATGTTTGCTAGCCACCAGTATAAAAGATCCACGGGAGAAGGAAAAAGCAAATCATTTCAGTATATTTGCTAAGAAAACCCAAGGACAGTATTGGGGTGCTATGGTCCCTAGGATACTGAAGAGTCAAAAAAAGGCTAAAAGGTTAAACAACTACAATAATTATAAAGGAGAAGAGAACTTGGAATATAGTACTCCAAAACTCAAGAATAATTTACCCAGGAAACTGAATATAAAACTATAGAGGGGAAATAGAAGACTTCCAAACATTCCCTATGAAAAAACCAGAGCTACATAGAAACTCTGAAGTACAAATACAGAAGTTAGAATGATTAAGGACTAACAAGAAAAAACTGTTTACATTTAAATATGGAGAGCTGATACATGTTTCCCTTCTAAACACTACAATCATCAAGAGGCAAAGTAGTAGTCTTAATTAGACAAAGTTTGGGAGTGGTCTTGTTATGTCTTGATGATCTTAAAGAGAATGAAGAGAAAGAAGAAGCAGAAAATACTGGAGATTCCCGAGGGTGTCAGGGAAAATTATCATACATAATCAGAGTACATAGTTTAGGGAGAGGTTAGTCTTAAACAAAACAAATTCTGAGTATATACAAAAATATTTAAAACTGTGAGGTGGAAAAGAACTGGAATCTGAAAGGATATTCACAAATTGGAAAATGGATAAATATTCTAAGGCATGTAAATGTGATAGTATACTGTTGTGCAGTAAGAAGATTTCAGAGAAACTTGAAAGGACTTGTTTGAACTGATATAGAGTGAAGTGAACAGAATAAGGAGAACAATTAACACAACGAAAACAATTTGCCAAAAACAAACAACCTTGAAAGAATTAAAATCTTCAATCAGCATACTGACCAACCATGATGCTAAAGGACTAAATATAAACATAATACCCAACTTCTGAGAGAGAAGTAAAGAATAAGAACACATAATGAGACTTTTTTTAAAACATAGCTAGTATGGAAATTTGTTTTACCTGACTATTCATGTTTGTAACGATAGTTTTGTTTTTCTTTTGTTCTAAAATTGGAGAAGGAAAGATGGAATGAGGAAGAAGTAGATTTTTGAGGATAGAAAAAAGTAATTTTTTAAAAAATTATCTCATCATAAAACTACTTCTCTCTCCAAAACATTATCAAGTAAGAGCTATTCTTTGATATCTCTTCTTAAAGGTGACTATGTTCCTGAGAAATAAAATTATTATATCAGAAATACTTTTCAATACATGTCATGGCCCTGAGGGAAATTTGGGAATAGACAAAACCAAAAGATAAAGCAGAGAAAAGTTTGGATCCTGTACCCATAGAGGAAGTACCCATATGAAATCACAGATTTCAAAATACTGAAATAATAATAATAATAATAATAATAATAATAATAACAAATTCCTTATATTTGTATAGTACTCCACATTTTACAAAGCACTTTCAAATACATTACAGTATTTAATCTAGTACCTATTTCCCTGACTCTTGCTATGATTGCTAAATCCCAAAAGTTAGTAATGTATTCTTTCTTCAATTTATAATATCCCAATAAGGAAATTCCTGGATTCTTTCTCTGACCATGGTTAAGATTTGTAATAACCACATTTTAAATTAAAATTAATTTTTTGAAAATTAAAATTAAATTTTTAAAATTAAAAATTTCTACATATAACAAAGCCCATCGTTTAAACAGTTAAAAGGATAAATGACAGAATCAGGTTGAGGTGACCTACCTTCATTCTTTCCAAGGGCTGTGTTTGAGAAGAAGCTTTATGAATGAGGTATATATGTTCCATATATTCAGTAATTCGTTGGAGGAAACTCAATGGCTCATTGAAGGCAATAGGCATTGTGATTTTTGACAATTCCTAAATTAAGAAAATAATAAATTACTACTCTTCTGGTGCTTTAAAAAAGTCTTTCATTTAACCATGCCATCCCTCAAGTTATCATTCTATATAGCTCTTCTATTTCACTGCAACACTCCAAGAAATTAAATTCAATAAATATTCAGAACCTATTACATGCCAGGGATTGTGCTAGAAGTTGGAGATACAAAAATAAAACAAGTTATTGTTCTCAAGAAGCTTACAATCTACTGTACAGTAACAATGCAAAGACAAATAAGAGACAAAATAATTAAATATTATTTTTTTTTCACAACAGGGTTAAATGACTTGCCCAAGGTTACACTGTTAGGTATTAAGTGTCTGAGGACAGATTGGAACTCAGGTTCTCCTGACTTCAGGGCCAGTGCTCTATCCACTGCACCACCTAGCTGCTCCTACAAATTAATTTAAGAGGAAAATTTTAATAACTGAGAGGGAAGAAACAGAGAAAGAACTCAATTAGGTGAAACTTAAGTTGAGTCTTGAATAAACTAAAGATTCTAAGATGTAGAGGTGAGGATAGAAAGCAGCCTGTGCAAAGAGATAAGAGACAGAATGTCATGTACAGGATATAATATATGGTCCAATACAGAATGTATGAGGCAAAATCATATTTAATCAATCTGAAAAAAAATATTGAAGCCAGATTATGAAAGATTTGAAATGACAAGCAGAGGCATTTGTATTTTATCTTAGAGAAAACAGAAAACAACTAAAGCTTCTTGAATTAGAGAGCAACATGATAGTTACATGAATATGATAGCACATGATAGCTAAAGGACAAATTAGAAAGAAAAAATTTGGCTGGATGCAGGAAACCAATTAGACTATTAATGCAATAGCACAGGCTTGATATGATGAAAGTTTGAATTTTTAAAAGTTACCCATACTTGTTTTCTCTGTTTCAAATCCCATTCCTATCTTGGTGATCTGACTTTTGACCCTATTACTCAACTGAAACTTCAGTTACCAACATTTCTAATGACTTTTTTTTAAAGTTTTTGCAAGGCAGTGGGGTTAAGTGGCTTGCCCAAGGTCACACAGCTAGGTAATTATTAAGTGTCTGAGACCGGATTTGAACCCAAGTACTCCTGACTCCAAGGCCGGTGCTTTATCCACTGCACCACCTAGCCGCCCCTCATGACTTTTTAAAAAAGAAAGTTTTTATTGATTTTTTTCAATTTTTTACAGCACCAAAGTTTCCTAGTTTTTATAAAATAAGTAGCTCATTCCTAAGTAAGTTAAGTTTTCTAGTTTATTGAACACTAGCTAATGATCTCTAAATTGTTATTTAGTAATAGCTTTTTTTCTCATTCCTCTTTATGACCTCTCCACAATATTTAACATCAAAGATCATACCTTTTCCCTGGAAATTCTCTCCAATTGTTTTGGCTCTCATGCCACTTATGTCTCCTGGTTCTCTTCTAACTTGATCACTCTTTTGCTAGATCATCATTTATGTCCCATACCTCTATGAGGGTATGCCCAAGGACTATGTCCTTGGTTTTCCTCTTGCCTCTAGGTTATCTCATCAGTTTACATGGATTCAATCATCATAGCTATGAAGATGATGAATCCCAAATTTATATATTAAGTCCTTACCTCTCTTCTGACTTATAATCCAATCCTTACAACCCTCTGCTGGATATCTCTACTGTATGTTCCATAATCATCTCAAATGAAAAATGTCTAGAACAAAACTCATCATCTTTTCTCAAAATTCACCTTATCTTCCTAATTTCCCTTTTTTTCCCAATCTAGAGTACTATCATCATTGAAAATCAGCTTGACAACTTTCAGAATTGGTTTTTCACTCTCTCTAAATCCTCTTATCCAAAAAGTTGCCAATTCCTATCAATTCTACCTCCATATCTCTTGCAACCAATCCTTTCTGTCAATCATCACAGCTAAAATCCTAATTCAGGATTTCATTAATTTGTCAGGCACTATGTTAAATTTCAGTGACACAAAGAAAGGTAAAAACAGTTCCTCTCCTCAAGCAATTCACATCCTAATGAGTGAAAACATTTAAATGACTAGGAATGTGAAAAATAAAGAAAGAGTAGATTTCAGAGAGGAAAAGCACTAGCAGCAAGGGAGGGTTAGGAAAGGCCTACTGTATAAGAATTGAGCTGAATCTTGAAGGAGGCCAGGTAAACTAAGAAGCACAAGTGAGGAAGAAAAGTATTCCAAGCATAAGGAGAAGTTAGTGTAAAGGAGATGCAGTGTTATGTGCAAGGAAAAGAAAACAGAACTAGGTAATGGATCCTAGAGTTGAGAGGAATAAAATGCAAGAACAATGGAAAGTTAGGAAGGGGTCAAGTTGTGAAAAGTTTTAAATGTCAAACAAAACAATTTATGTTTAACGTGGAAGTAATAAAAGAAAATGTAGTTTACTGTGACATGGGAAGACCCATTTTTCAGGAAAGTCACCTTGGTAGCTAAATAGAAGATGGATTGAAGGAAATATTTTAGGCAGGAGATTAATTAAAAGGCTAATGCAATAGTCTAAGAGCAAAGTATTATGAATTAATTTTGTGAGTGGAAAGATGTTGTGAAGTTAGAAATGACAATTTGGCAAAAGACTGAATACTTGAGCATTTAAAGTCTTTCACATTCTATTTCTAACTTATCTTCTCAGATTGCCACATAGCTAGCTGTTATACAATTTTTGTTCTAACCAATTATAGCTCTCAGCCTTTTCTGAGGCAATATTGTCTATGCCTAGAAAGCTCTCCCTCTTGGAATCTCTAACTTCAAGATTCAGTTTAAGTGTTATTTCAGAAAGAAGCTTTACTGATCATTCTCAGTTATTACTCTTCTCATACCCCACTGATCTCCCTCCCACATTCAGAACTTCTAACTTTTGCCTTTTTACAATTTCTTCTTGACCCATCTGCACATATATATATGCAAACATGTATTTCTTTTTGCAAATACACACATGTATAATATTATATGAGCGTATGTACATGTACATGAAGATATTTTATATATATATATATATTTATAAAAGCAAATATTATATAAACAAACAGGATGTCCAAAATTCTTAGTACAGTTTTAAGTTTTAAAGACTAAAACTACATTAAGGCTTTTGAGATGACAGACAGATAGATACATGCATATATACATACAGCACACATACATAGATATGTGCGTGTGTGTGTATATATATATATTTTTTTTTTCTTTTAAATTACTATAAGACTGTGTTATAGTTATAAGAATTGAAAATAAATAGATTTTTAACCTTCATATTGCAAAATAAGGCAATTCACACTTACCAAGCCAATGCATTTTTTTAATATACTCCACACACTGAAATCACTTCTAGTAAACATTGGGGCAGGCAAGGATGTCCTTCAAAGAAAACAAAGTTGCAGCAATATTAATAATAAGTATTTATTAATAAAATAATTTCCTAATGCCTATTTTCTCTGACATGATAACTTTTCTTTAGATTTTCATATCTAATTTCTGTAATTATCCAATCAATTTAAAGGTTCAGTTTCTAATTAATTGCTCAAAGGGAAAAAGATTTCAGTATGTTCACTTTTAATTATTATTATATTAATTTTATATGGTAAAAACTTATTATTTCTCTAGGATAATGCAACAATTTGACTTATTCAGGAACAAAACAACACAACAAATACATTCAACAGAGAAACAAAGAAGCATTTGTTGATATGATTCATTTTTAAAATCATCTATCACTCATATTACTAGATTTTTTTTCTTTCTCAGATTTTGTTAGGTTGAAAGCAGTTTGTATTTAAAATGAACTCAAAGCACCTATAGTTTAGATGAACCTAACCAGAGAAACAATACATGACTAGACAGTATACAAGTCAGCCCAGTAACAGGAGCTGAATGTAATTCAACAAACAAATTGAGCACCTACCATGTTGAAAGGCATCATACTAAAAGTATACAAAAGGACCTAGTCATTGACATCTAGGGATTGAAAATAACTAAGAGAAATACAACACATATACAAATACAATTCAAGGTTGGATAGAAGAGGGATAAGGGAGAGATCTAGACAAAAGCATTTCAGAAAAATTTTAGAAATAAGAGAAAACTATCATATAAGTAAGAGGCATTAGTTAATACAGTTGTCATTCAGTGTCCAAGAAAACCACATCAGGAAAGTGACCTACTGATTTACACATAAAATTGACTAAAGACACCATTCTCACTAGCCCATATGAGCTGAGTGGACTGACACAGAGCTAGATCAGAATAGTTGGTGATCAATGGGAAGTCACATGTTTGGACTACTGCAACAATCTGCTGGTGGGTCGACCTGTTTTAAATTATTTCTCTTTCTAGATGTGGTAATTAGGGTCTCCACTAGAAGGATGACAGTGTCAAAGGAGAGACTGGGACATATTCCAGAGATGTTGCAAAGGCAAAACTGACATGCCTTGGCAACAGCTTTGGATATAGGTACCTTCCTTTTTAAGGTTTCCTTGAGGATTTCCATCTTCCAGCCAGGATCAAATACAAAATGCTCTGTATGGCATTCAAGGTCATTTATAAAGAGATGAAGGCAAAATGGAGTAGAAAAGGTAGCAATTCACCTGAGCTCTTCCCCAAACCCCTCTAGAGTAACAGAATACACACAAGGTGAGGTTGAAGTAAACTTCCAGTCAAAAACAACTTAGAAGGTTGGCAGAAAAGGTCTGTCCATCTAGGGGAAAATGGAGTACAATTCACTACGGTTTGTACCAGCATAGACCAAGCCCCAGCAATACAAGAGGACTTGGGAGTCAATGAATCTGCAGGGCAGTGGCTACCTCCAGAGTTCTCAGTCCACAGATGATAAGGAAGACAAACAACTAATTAGAAGTCGATAACAGGCATGGGGGGGGGGGGGGCAGGATTCTGTTGCTTTGCCCAAACTCAGATCTGGGTCAAAGTCCTGGGTGGCAATCCCTGGCCAAGGAGGAACACTGGCACACTAGTTTGCAGACCTCAGTGGAGCCTGGACCCTCATCACAGTTCCAGGGAAGAAAAGGGTGCTTGTAGTTGCTCACAGATTAAGATACAGGCCAGGAGAGAAGCAAACACCCCTTGTTACTTAGATGACACCAGCTTGAAAGAACTGAAAATGTATAGGTCCTTAGAAGTATTTCAGAAAACAGCTATACAAAATCCTGAAGTTTTGGATGCATCCTCCATCTGGAAGCAGATCCCTACTTTAACAAAGAGATAAGAATCAAGAAATAGACTAGAAAAATGAACAAAAAAACAGAAAAAAAAAAGCTCTGACCATAGAAAGTAACTATGGTGACAAGAAAGACCAAAATACACATACAAAGTCAATGCTCCTACATCTTGAGCTTTCAAGAAAAATATGAATTAGTCTCAGGCAATGGAAGGACTGAAAATTTCTTATTAAAGAAAATAACACCTTAAAAAGACTTCGCCAAATGGGAAGAGATGCATAAAAAACTAATGAGAAGAAGAATGCACTGAAAAGCAGAATTGGTCAAATGGAAAATGAAGTTGAAAACTCACTAGAGAACAAAACTCCTTAAAAAAGGAGAATTGAACAAATGGAAACTAATGATTTTATGAGAAATCAAGAAACAATAAAAACAAAAGAATGAAAAAATGAAAGACAATGTGAAATATCTCACTTAAAACACAAGTGACTGAAAATAGATTCACGAGATAATTTTTAAATTATTGAAAGCCTGAAAGCCATGATCAAAAAGTCTGAAAGCCATGATCAAAAAAAAAAAAAAAAAAAGAAGAGCCTAGACATCATTTTTCAAGAAATTATCAAGGAAAACTATCCTGATAATATAGAACTGGAGTCAACCAGTAAAATGTAAATTAAAAGAATCCACCAATCAGCTCCTAAAAAGAGATTTCCCAAATGAAAATTGCCAGGAATATTGTAGGCAGTCAGAAATAAACAATTCAAGTATTGTAGATTCAGTCAGGATAAGCCAAGATTTAGCAGCATCTACATTAAAGGATCAAAGGGCATAGAATATAATATTACGGAGGGCAAAGGAGCTAGGATTAAATCAAGAATCACCTACCCAGCAAAACTGTGAAAAAATGGGGAAAAAATGTACATTCAATGAAATTGAAGACTTTCAAGCAGTCCTTTTTTTGTAATTTTTTTTTGGGGGGGGGCAAGGCAATGGGGTTAAGTGACTTGTCCAAGGTCACACAGTTAGTAATTATTAAGTGTCTGAAGCTGGATTTGAACTCAGGTATTCCTGACTCCAGGGCTGGTGCTCTATCCACTGCGCCACCTAGCTGCCCCTAAGCAGTCTTAATGAAAAGAGAAAATATGACTTTCAAGTACAAGACTCAAGAGAAACATAAAAAGGTAAATAGGAAAGAAAAAACATAATGGATTAATAAAGCTAAACTGTTTATATTCCTACATGAAAAGACAAAAAACTTTTCATTTTAGGGCAACTAGGAGTACATGCAGATATGTAAGAACTTTCTCATTATTACTGCAGTTAGAAGGAATACACATAGTTAAAGGGCAAATGTGCTAATATAATATGAAGAGAATATAAAAAATGAATTTAAGAGATGAGAAAGGAATGCATTGGGAAAACAGAAAAATAGAATGTGCAAGTTATCTCACATAAAAGAGACAAGAAAAAGCTTTTACAGTAAGGAGAAGATGGGGAAAGTAAACCTACCTCTCATCAGAACTGGCTCAGAAAGAGAATGACATACACACTCAACTGTGTAAAGAAGTCTGTCTTTCCCCTCCAGGAGAGGAAGATAAAAGGGGGTGAGGGGCGGGGTGAGAAGGGGCCTGGTGGTAGTGATGATAAAGGGAGGACAGTTTGAAGAAGGAGGTAGTCAGAAGTAAAACACTTTTGAGGAGGGACAGGATGAAAGGAAAGAGAGAATAGAATAAATACAGAGGGGGAAATAGGATGGAGGAAAATACAGTTAACAATCGTAACTGTGAAAAAAATTTTGAAGCAAGTTTCTTGGAATAAAGACCTCATTTCTCAAACATAGAAAAGTAAGTCAAATTTATAAAAATAAGAGCAATTCCCCAAGTGATTAATGATCAAAAGATATGAAGTACTATATCATACCTATTAGATTGGCTAATAGGACAAAAAATTAAATGACAAATGTTGGAGGGAATGTGATAAAAAAAGAGACATTAATGTATTGTTACTGGATTTGTGACCTGATTCAACCATTCTGTGGAGCAATTTAGAACTATGCTATTAAATCATGTGTATCCTTTGACCAAGCAATACTACTACTACTAGATCTGTATCCAAAAAGAGACAAAAAGGAAAAGGGTCAATATGTACAAAAATATTTATAGCAGCTCTTTTCTAGTGGTAAAGAATTAGAAATTTAGTGGGTACCCATCAACAGGGGAATGGCTGAACAAACTGTGGTATGTGTTTGTGATGGAATATTATTCTGCTAAAAGAAATAGTGAGCAGGATGCTCTCAGAATAACATGGAAAGACTTACAGAAGCTGATGCAATGTGAAATGTACTATATACAAAGTATAAGCAACATTACAAAGAAGATCAGTAGTGAATGACTTACCTATCTCAGCAATATAATGATCCAAGTCAATTCTGAAGGATATGAGATAAAAAATACTATCCATCAAGATAACTGATGTAGTCATTAAAAATTGAAGCATACTTTTTACTTTATTTTTCTTGAAATTTTTTGTCTGTTTTCTTTCTTAATATGATTAATATGACTTCATGTGCATAATTTATATTGAACTACTTGTCTCCTCAATGAGGGGTGGAGGTAGTGAGAAGGGAGGAATGAAGAGGATTTGACACTCAAAGTTCTAAAAATGAATGTTAAAAATTTGTAATGTATCTCACAACCTAATAGGAGAGAAGGAAAATTAAATAGATGATTATTGCTTATTTCTTAGATAGTGATATGCAAATGAACAATCAATGGAGCTGGTCCCTCCATGCACATGTCTTCAATAGGCATTGAAAATGGACAATGATTTTTTTTTCCCCAGAAACTCCTTCCCCCCCAAACTCCAAAAGCTATCAAATTATGACTCTACCCAAAATTGAGAGGGGCAGAACCCACAGAAAGACTGAGTGATGGGGCAGCTAGGTGGCGCAGTGGATAGAATACTGGCCCTGGAGGCAGGAGTACCTGAGTTCAAATCCTACCTCAGACACTTAATAATTACCTAGCTGTGTGGCCTTGGGCAAGCTACTTAACCCTATTTGCCTTGCAAAAATCTAAAAAAAAGAAAAAACCAAACAAACAAACAAAAAAACTGAGTGATACATTTCCCCAGTCCAAGATAACTTAGAAGCTCCAAGGGAAAGGTGTGCTTCATCAGTACCAGGAGTTGGGGGAAAAAGTCCTGGCTGGGGATGGCTAGGTGGTGCAGTGGATAGAGCACCAGCCCTGGAGTCAGGAGTACCTGAGTTCAAATCCAGCTTCAGACACTTAATAATTACCTAGCTGTGTGGCCTTGGAAAAGCCACTTAACCCCATTGCCTTGCCAAAAAAACCTCAAAAGAAAAAAAGTCCGGGCTGCAGCCCAGCCCAGCCCAGTCCAGGGATCACTGGGAACAGCTTGAAGGGGCAGTGAGAGAACTCTGCTACACCAGAATGAGTGTGGAGCGAGGAGAACCAGTCACAGAACCTTCAGTGAGAATCAGGAGAAACCAGCCTGCACCTCCAGAGCACAGACCACAGAGAGTAAGGGCATCAGGGAAGACTGCAGAAATCTCTCTGCTCTCCCTGGGCCATGACTCTGCTGTTTTCCCACACTCAGATCCAGGTTGCAGTTTGGTCTTCCATACTAAGATAGCAGGGACCCTCCTCACAGCTCCAGGGCACAGGGAAGTGCCTGTGTTCATCTACATATCAAAGCACAGGCAAGAGAGCAAAAGACCTTGGAGGAATAAAGATCCCAGTGGGGTGTCCCCCCCAAAAAAACCCCAAAACCTTGGAAATGCTGTAAATTAGTCTTAGGCTGAGGAAATAGAATAAACAACACAAAAAGAAGAATCTGATCACAATTATTTTGGTACCATGGAAGATCAAAACACATACTCAACAACAAAAATCAAAGCTTCTATATCCAAAAAATCCAAGAGAAATAGAAAATGGACTCAGACTATGGATGAGCTCAAAAACCACTTTGAAAAGCAATTGAGGGAGGTGGAGGAAAAATTGGAAGAAAAAATGAGACCAATGCAGAAAAATCATGAAAACCAAATCAGCAACTTGGTGAAAGAAATACAAAAAAAAATGCTGAAGAAAATATGCTAAAAACCAGTTTAAGCCAAATGGAAAAAGCAAAACAAAAGGTAAATGAAGAGAAGAATGCCTTAAAAAGCAGAATTGGACAGCTGGAAAAGGAGATAAAAAAGCTCTCTGAAAAAAGTAACTCCTTCAAATACAGAATGGAACCTAAAGGAAACTGATGACTTTGCAAGAAATCAGGAAGAAATAAAACTTTTCCCAAAAAGCCAAAAATAAGAAGAAAATGTGAACTATCTCATTGGAAAGACTACTGACTTCGAAAACAGATCAAGAAGAAATCATTTAAATATTGGTCTACCTGAAAGTCATGACCAGGAAAAGAGCCTAGACTTCATTTTTCAAGAAATAATACAGCAAAATTGCCCTGAGATCCTAGAAGCTGAGGGTAAAATAGAAATTGAGCAGATTCACTGGTCACCTCCTGAAAATGATCCCAAAAGAAAAACTTCCAGGAATATAATAGTCAAATTCCAAAACTCCCAAATCAAAGAGAAAATTCTAAAAGCTGCCAGAAACAAACAATTAAACTACTGAGGCTCCATAGTCAGGATTACACAGGATCTGGCAGCATCTACATTAAGGGCTCATAGGGAGTGGAATAGGATATTTTGGAAGGCAAAAGATCTTGGTTTACAACCCAGAATCACCTACCCAGCAAAACTGAACATCCTCTTTCAGGGGAAAAGATGGACTTTCAAGGAAACAGGGGACTTTCAAACTTTCCTAATGAAACAATCAGAGCTAAATAGAAAGTTTTATCTTCAAGTACAGAACTCTGGTGAACCATAAAGGGAGGTAGAGAAAAAGGACTAACTATGAGGAACTTAATGATATTGAACTGTTTGTATTCCTGCATGGGAATAAAATATTGATAACTCATATATACTTTCTCATTTATAAGAGCTGTTAGAAGGAGAATATATATATAGAGAGGGGACAGGAAGGAGCCGAATATAATGGTATAATATAGTAAAAAGATGGAGTCAATGGGTGATAAAGGGAAGTACTGGGAGGAAGAAGAGACAGGAGAGAAAGAAGGAGCTAAGATATTGCACATAAGAGTTAAGAAAAAGCTTTTTCAATGGAGTGGTATGGGGGAAGGCAAGGGGAATGAGTGAGCCTTCATTCTTATCAGAATTGGCTCATAAGGTATAGAAATTTAAATTTCTCAGTTTCATTTTTAAAGTTATATACAACCTGGCTCCAACCTATTTTTTCCAGCATCTGGCAGCATAATAAGGTATAGAAATCTATCTTACCCTAGAGAAAAATGAGAAGAAAGGGATGGGATAAGGGGGAATGGGGGAAGGGGGGGGGGAGGTGATAGAAAAGAGGGAAGATTGTGGGAGAGGGTATTCAGATACAACACACTTTTGGACAGGGAAAGGATGAAAGGAGACAGAGAGAATAGAATAAATGAGAGTGGGGAGGAATAGAGTGGAGGGAAATACAGTTAGTAATAGCAACTGTGGGGAAAATATTGAAGCAACTTCTCTAGTGGACTTATGATAAAGAAGGCAATTCACCCCAGAGCCACTGGAAGCTGAACAAAGACTGAAGTACATTTTTTTCTCTCTCTCTCATTAATCTTGAGGTTTTTCATCTTCTTGGGGGGAAGGGGGGGTTTATGTTTACTCTTATAACAAAATTATTGTAATAATATAAAATATACAAACCAAAATCATACTTTAAATAAAAAGAAAAGAAAATGGACAATGAACTAAACCATTAAAAATTAAAGAATTTTTATAGTTTAATAAAAAATTTTAAATTTAAATAATTAAATGGAATGTATAACAGACTAAATTAAAAAAAATTGTTTGTACATGTAACTGGAGAAAAATAAAGTGCTAAACAAACAAAAAAGTCCATCATAACCTAGTCCCCTCTTAATTTTCAAGTCTTCTTACACTTTACTGCCCAAGACAGTCTCTTCAGTTCAATGATATAAGTCTCCTGGCTTCTCTGAGAATACAACATAACTCCAAGTATTTTCTCTGGTTTTCCCCTATGCCTAGAATATTTTCTCCTCAACTCTGACTACTGACTTCCCTGGCTCCCTTTAAATCAAACTAAAATCCCATCCTCTACAGGGGAAGTCTTCCCCAACTCAGTTGTAATTCTAGAACCTTCTCTTTGTTAATTATGTATTTGTTTGAATGCTGTTTTTGCCCATTTGGTTAGATGCTAAGTAAGACTAAAATAAAATGTGTGTTGGCAATAAGATAGTGGTGGTGGGGGGACTTTAAAAACCAGGTTAAAGAGTTTGTTTTTTATATTATATCAGACAGGAAACAACTAAAGCAAGAGAGGAATGTGGTTAGATATGTGCTAAAGTCATTTTGGCAACTCAGTTTAGGATGGTCTGAAGAGGGATAAAATGTAATATAGGGAAACTTGTTAGGTCACTATTATAGTAGTCTGGAGAGAGATGAAGAACTACATTAGCAATGAGAATGGGAAGTAAGAAGCAGAGGCAAGAGAAGCAGAGGTTGAATCAATAACATTAGAATTTGAATGTATATGGGGAATGAGGAAGAAAGGAGAATCAAAGATGGCTAAAATTTCAACACTGAGTAACTAGGAAGATGGTGGCAACATCAACATAAATAAGGAAGTTGAGATGACACAACCTGACTGATTTACACTTCAGAGAGATAGACAGATATGTGTATGCATATATTTTTTCTTTCAAGATACTAAGACTATGTTCAATTTTTTCAGAGTTAAAAATAAATAGGTTTTCAACTTTCAGGTTTAAAATAAGTCAATTCAAGCTTACTAAGCTAATGCATTTGGGGGTGGAGCAAAATGAGCTTAGATTTGGATATACTAAATTAGTGAAACTAATGGGACATCAAGGTAGAGATATCTAGCAAGCAGATAGAATTGTGGTATAAGAGCTCAAATGGAATTTTCAAAAGAGAAATATAGATTTCAAATCTAACAACACAGAGATGATTGAACACATGAGTGAAGATGGATCACCAAAAGAGAGTAAGAAGACAAAAGGTATCAGAGTATATTCTTTACAGCATAAACCAAGAAAGCGGTGTCACACCAAGAGAAAAACTATATCAAGGGAACAAAAACATTCCACAAAAAAAGTGTGATGATTTCCTTTGAAATAATGCTGGGAATACAGTGGTAAAATCAGAAGACTGATTTCAAGGAACTAGTTTTTATTTTATCTCTGTCTGACTACGGACAAGGAATATAACCACTGCCTCAGTTTCTTCTTCTTCTGTAGAATAGGGATAATAATATCTTCTACTCTGAAAGCTATTGTAATAATCAAATTAAATAATATTTGTAAAGTGCTTTGAAAAAACAAATTAAAATGTAATTAGGATATGTTTTAACAATAGAATTGTTGCTATTTAGTTGTTCAGTCATGTCTGACTCTATGATCCCATGGACCATAGCACCCTTCTATTATCCTTGTTTCCATGACACAATTATCCCTTTCATTCTCGACTGTTCCATTTCCTTTTCACTTCAATCTTTCCCACCATGGGTCTTTTCCAATGAGTCCCATCTTCTTGTTATGTGGGCAAAGTATTTAAAATTCAGCTTTACTATTTGACCTTTCAGTGAAGAATGTGAATTAGTTTCTTTAAATATTGACTGATTTGATTTCCTTGTATAGGGGGTTCAAAAAATCTAGCACCACAATTCAAAAGCATAGACTTTGTGATGTTCAGCTTTCCTTATTAGTCCAACTCTCACAGTCATACATTGCTACTATAAAAAACATAGCTTTGACTATATGGACTTCTGTCAGCGAGGTAATATCTCTGCTTTTTATTAAACTCAAGATTTATCTTAGCTTTTCTTTTCTTTTTTTGATTTTTCAAGGCAATGAGGTTAAGTGGCTTGCCCAAGGCCACACAGCTAGGTAATTATTAAGTGTCTGAGACCGGATTTGAACTCAGGTACTCCTGACTCCAAGGCCGGTGCTTTATCCACTGCGCCACCTAGCCACCCCTTAGCTTTTCTTTCAAAGAGAGCATTTATGTTTCGCTTGAATCTTGTACTTGAAAGTAAAATTTTCTATTCAGCTCTGGTCTTTTCATCAAGACTGCTTGAAAGTCCTTAATTTCATTGAATTTTTTTCCCCTGAAGGATTATTCACAGTTTTGCTAGATAGGTCATTCTTGATTTAATCCTAGCTCCTTTGCCCTCTGGAATATCGTATTCCTCTCTGGAAGGAAAGTTATGATAAATCTTGAGCTTAATAAATGAAATTTTTAAAATTTCTAATTCCTAAATAATTTCTTAATAAATGAAATCTTTTAATTTCATGGCTGCAGTTGCTTTCTACAATGAGCAAGAATATAAACAATGACAATGCTTCCATTTCTTCTCCCTCTATTTGCCAGGAAGTGATGAGCCTTGTTTTTAACATCTTACTTTTTCTTTATGGTAAGCTTCAAGTCAGCTTTTACATACTCCTCATGAAGAGGTTTCTTAATTCTCTTCATTTTAGGCTGTCCAAGTGATATTGTCTGCATATCTGAGATTGCTGATAGCTCTCTCAAACAACCTTAATTCCAGCTTTAATTCATCCAACCTGGTACTTCACATGATGTATTCTGTATATAAGTTAAATAAATAAGGTGACAATATACATCCTTGCTAAACTACTTTTCAAATCTTTAGCCAGTTAATTGTTACATGTTGTTTCTGTTGCTTCTTGATCTCCATACAAGATCCTCAGGAGATAAGTAAAAGCATATGGTACTCATCTCTTTGAAAACTTGCCATATTTTGTCCATTTTGGATAATCTCAAACAGCATAGCCCATAGTTTCATTGAGTTATATACAGTCCTCCCTCAGGACAAGGCATTGATAGGAGGTTAGGACAAGGGGTGTTAACATAAACTAAGATACAATGTAGATAATGTTAATATGTGATAGTCTAAGTCAACATGCAGATTGCAAGGATTCATTTCTATTTTAGTTTGAAACCAGTGTTCTAAAATAAGACAATGAATACTGGAAAGTCACTATTACCTGTGTTTCTTGATTCCATTCTCTTGTGGAGACCTCTCTCCATTTTTTCCAGTTCTATTACTTTTGCTAGTGTCCAAGTCAAGCATTCCTGTGACTTTCTGATTTGCCTCTGAAAACTCCCCAGATGAATTGTCAGAATCAAAGCCTACACAAAATAAACAGAAACAATTATTTCTGCATGATTCTGATCGCTAAGAAATAAACTTATCTTTTGATAAGAACAACAAAGTTTTGGCTATTATTTTATGGAATTTATTTTAATTGACAAAAACCAGTGAGATTAAAATCATTTTCCATAAGTACAAGTTAAGAGAGAATGTCCAACTATCTTCCAAGTGAGACTAAATAAATATATCAGATTGTCCTCATAAAATCATAGATACAGGGCTGGAAAGACTTTTGAGACCAATTTCCTCATTTTGCAGTTGAGGAAATTGAGGCTTATGGAGATGAAATAACTTGCTTGAGGTCACATATGTAGTAGCCATTAAAGTAGTTTTTAAACCTTGTTGGTAAAATGATAGTTTCTGTTTTTCCCTGACTCAGAGGTTAAAACAGTAACTGTCATCAACTTATCAGTTATATATTTCTGGCAGAAGTCTTCAAGATTGAAAAACTTCCTCTTCATCTATTCCCATACCTCCTTGTGATATAAAGGTGAGCCTGGGTTCTCAAAGATTGTCAGTAGACTACAAGGGTCAATAGGCTTACACCAATTAGGAAAAGGTTGAGTATGTCCCAGCAACAGATTGTGTCTGCTAAGGACAAGCTTAGCTAAATTCTGGGAGGTTCACCACCAGAAATATTTTGGTTTTGGCAACCCATAACATTTATAAAAAAGTAAAACATGGTTTCCTTCTGCGGTGACATCAAAAAGAGCTAAGAAAGGGGAAGGAAAGTGCTAGGAGTTATACAGTTTGAGAGTTATCTACAGAAGTTTAACTGTTTTCTTTCTTTCTTTCTTTCTCTCTTTCTTTCTTTCATAAGGGAATGGGGTTAAGTGACTTGTCCAAGGTCACACAGCTAAGTAATTATTAAGTTCCTGAGGCTGCATTCGAACTCAGGTCCTCCAGGGCTAGTGCTCTACCCCACTGTGCCATCTAGCTGCTCCTAAAGGTTTAACTGTTTTAACGTACATTCTTTGTCTAATGACCAACAAATTGATACCACTGGAGAACCTGAATAACAGACATTACAGTCCAAGTACTATGTTAATAATCCAGAGGAAGGCCTCCCCAAAATTAGAAGGATTTGCCATTGGAAATTTTTTTAAAAAGACAGGTATTAAGAGTAATATAAGATGAGAAAGCAATGAATTATTTTTAGCCAGTGGAAGAAATATCTATACTAACAAGGTCAAAAAGCTAATCAAAGAAGTGTCCACCCCCCCACCTTTGGCTAAGTAATAGAAACAGGAAACAGCTTTATACTAGGCAGAGGTATCTTTAAAATACAACAGATCTAACAACTACATATCTTGCTATCTATTTCTATTGAAAATATAACAAATTATAGCAATTTCATAAGTACGAAATACCATGCTATCAAAAGGATACAAGAGGAACTAAAATTTTAATTTGAGATTTAGAATTAAATTAGTGATTTAGACTTATATAATAATTTGTAAATAAATTCTCAAAGATTATTTATTCAGAAATAAAATCATATGCTTTTTATTTAACTATCTACTCATCCAAATAAGAACTGCCATTACATTCAGGCATTGCTCTGCAACCATTCTCCATCATAAGTGATTTCTCCATGAAGAAACTGGAAGCTAAAGAAAAAAATGAAATTATTTGTTTTCTTGAAAAAAATCTACAAAGCAGTTTCTATAAAATACCAATGATAACCCTAAAAAAAGCAAATAAAATGAAGTACTGCTATTTTTCATATAATCCAAGCAAAGAAAATAGATTTGGATATTGTTGGCTAAAACATAAAGACTTATTTAGAATAATAAATTTTTTTAATTGGAAGGGACCTTAGAAATCTTATGCCTGAAGGGCAATAAAACTGTAAATACTCTTTGATCTAGCAGTTTCTCAAAAAAAAAAAATCACAATAAAATAAATGGAGACCTCTCTCCATTTTTCCAGTTCTATTACTTTTGCTAGTGTCCATAAAAAAATAAAACCAACATGCACAAAAATAGTTATAAATAGCTCTTTTTATAGTGGCAAAGAATTGAAAATTGATGAGATGACCAACATTTAGGGAATGACTAAATTGTGGTATATGAATGTGATAGAATACTACTACTGTTCTGTAAGAGATCATGAAGGGCTAGACTTCATAACTAAAATGAGTGAAATGAGTAAAACCAGAATAATATTGTACACATTAACAGCAACACCAGGCAATGACCAACTATGATGGACTTGCTCATCTCATCACTACAATAATCAAAGACAATTCTAAAGGACTTATGACAGAAAATATCATCAATATTCAGAGAAGGACTAGACCAAAGCTTGCTATTTCAACTTTTAAAATTTGTTTAAGGGGTTTCCCCCATCTCATGTTTTTTTTTCCTTTTAGTTCTGAATCTTCTTTCACATGATTAATGTGGAAATATGTCAAACAGTTATTAGATTGCTCTCTATCAGAAGGAAGGGGAGGGAAAGGAGGGACAGAGAAAAATACAAAATGCAAAACCCTACAAAAAATGATTTCTGAAAACTATCTTTGCATGTAAGATGAAAAATAAAGAAATTAAAAAAAATCTCATAGTTTGACTCTATGCTAAGATGAGAAGACTGAAACTCAGAGGGATGAAGTTACTTGTCCAGGGTTACACAGCTACTCCAGTGATAAGTCATGGGTCTCAGTTTCCTTATCTATAAAATCAAGGGTTAGACTAGATGGCTTCTGATGTTTTTAGACTTGTCTTCCTTTAAAGATCAGTAGATAAATTTACTGAAAAGCTTCCTTAAAATTTCTGATAAATAATGCTAACCATTCTCAGAGAGAAACATGATGGTATCTGAATATTGACTGAAGCATTTTTTTTAACTTTATTTTTCTTGAGATGTCTTTTTTTTGAAGGAAGGAGGGGGTATATGTTTTCTTTCATAATATGACTATTATGGAAATGCTGACTACACATTTTTAACTGTTTGATATAAGTTAAACTACTTGCATTCTAAATGGGGAGGGGAGGGTGGAAAGTAGAGAATCCTGAATTCAAAGTGTTAAAAATGAATGTTAAAACTTGTTTCTAGGGGCGACTAGGTGGCCCAGTGGATAAAGCACTGGCCTTGGAGTCAGGAGTACCTGGGTTCAAATCCAGTCTCACACTTAATAATTACCTAGCTGTGTGGCCTTGGGCAAGCCACTTAACTCCATTTGCCTTGCAAAAACCTAAAAAAAAAAATAAAAAAAAAACAAAACTTGTTTCTAAGTGTAACTAGGGAAAAATAAGAAAAAAAAGGGTTAAAATTTTTAAAAAGCTTCCTTAAAGATGAAGCTAAATTAAAAGTACTAACTTAGACATCAGCAGAATTTTTTTAAATGGATTAGTACATGGACTTTCTTTAAATCATGTACCAATTTTCAACATCTATTTAGAAAAAAATGACATAGACAAGAACTGAACAGGATGAAAAGGAATGGATGAGTTAGTGATACATACCATGGTGGAGATACTCACACCAATGAAATAATGGGTTCAAAGTACCAAAGCAAGCCAATATTCTAAGGAATCATCAGTAAATAACTGTCACTTTAAATAAGGAATTATTTAAAAGTTTTCAGATGACAAGATATAATTGTTTTTGAAGAGGAGGAGGGAAACTGCATTCACTTATTGTTTAAACTATTCGTATTAATAAGTTTTCTATTAAAAATCAATTTTTTTCTGCCAGGCTCTATTAAACTGATGAGACCTTTTCACCATCTTGTTTCAACAGTATTAAAGTCTATAAATGGTTTTTGAACTTGGGCTCTTTAAAAGCCAAAAGAAATTTTTTATAGCTTTTTTAAGTCTCAGTTTTCTGATTTATAAAATAGGATAACATTATAGGGATTTAATAACTGTAAGGATGATCAACTATAAAAGATTTAATTTCTCTGATAAAGACAATAATCCAATACAATTCCAAAGGATTCATGAACATGCTGTCCACCTCCAGAGAGAGAACTGATGAATTCTTCAGAGTGAAGCATACTCTTTTTGCTATATTTTTACTGTTTTTTACTGTTTTATTTTGTTAGTGGTTTCTTCTACAGCATTTTTTTACATGTCTTCACATTATCAAATTATTTGCCTTTTTAAAAGGGAGGGAAGAGTGGGAAGGAGAATTTAGAACACAAAATTTGAAAAAATCAGTGTTTAAAATGTTGAGATGTAATTGGGAAATATTTAACAAAATAAATAAGAATATGTTCAGTTAGACAAAATATATTTAGTTTTATATAGGATCATAAACTTCCAACTGAAAGAGACCTTAGGGGTTAACTAGTCAAAATCTTTCTTTTACAGATGAGGAAAACTAAAGCCCAGTTCATATTGACACTATGAATCTTGAATTAAAATGCACTGACTTCAGTTTAATCATTTGCAAAATGAGGGAGCTGTTTCATATGATCTCTGAAGTTCCTTTCAATTATAGAACTATGATTCAGTCATTCTAAATGACTTTTTCATGATCACAAACTAAGTAAATGGATGAGTCTGGATTTGAACCCAGGTCCTCTGATTCCAAATTCTGTGTTCCTTTCATTGTACCACAATAACTTGATATTAAAGCTCCTATACAGATAATACAGTGAGTTATTGCAGAGATCTCAAGCTATAAGGAAAACTTATTGAGGAAAGAAGTAAGACATAACTACTGTTGGAGGATTAAATAGAAGGAAAGGAAACTTCAGATGCTATAATTTTATTAAAAAATAAAACGGTTTACCAGATGTGAAGGTGAGGGCACCTATTAAAAGTACTTTTTCCAAATGTATGACTGCCTAATTAAAACTATATGCAACAGGAGTGCAAAAGAGGACTGCAACATGAGTAAAGAAAGCATAGAAACATACTTTAAAAGACTGGAATGAAACAATAAACATGGGCTAGGGACTGTAACTGTAATTTTATTAGTACAGAGAACTCCCAAGTGAGGAAACTCCTTCTACCAGGGCAAGTAAACAACTTCTTTTCAACTTTGTAGTTACAGAATTTTCTGCCTCAGTATACTGATAGTGACACAGCCAATATGGGTTAGAATCAGAACTGGAATCCAAATCTTTATCCATCACATCAAGCTACTTCTCAATGAAAAAGTATGCCCAATAATTTAGTTTGTGGTATTATAATAATAGACAATCAAATAACTATTTAAAATTTGCAAAGTGTCTTAGAAAAATATTCTTTCAGTGGAGACTCACAATAACTCTTTGAGGTAGGCTACAGTTATTTTTTCCCTTTTTCTAAAGATGAGGAAACCAAAGATGAATGGGTAAATGACTAGGGTCATGGTCACACAACTAATTATGTGGTAGAGTTGGAATTGGTCCAAAATCCTTCATGACTGCATGTGTGGAGCTCTTTCCACTACACCATGCTCTTTCCATATAATAGTATCCATTTTAAAAAAATAAAACTAGCAAAACAGGAAAGCAGGGGCAGCTAGGTGGCGCAGTAGATAAAGCACCGGCCCTGGAGTCAGGAGTACCTGAGTTCAAATCCAGTTGCAGACACTTAATAATTACCTAGCTGTGTGGCCTTGGGCAAGCCACTTAACCCCATTTGCCTTGCAAAAACCTAAAAAAACAAAAACAAAAACAGGAAAGCAAGAGATTTCCAGCCTGAGTTTCTGATTTCTACATGAGAAGGTGATATTTATAACTCCTAAGTCATTATTGGGTTAGAAAGAGGAAACATAGACAGAAGGTATGGGTATTAGACTATGAAAGGATGATATTTTAAAAAAAATAAAATTCAGGGGTGAGAAAGAGGGAAGCACTGGGAGAAGGGAAGAGGGAGAATGGGGTAAATTACCTCAAATAAAAGAGGGAAGAAAGAGTTTATTCAGAAGAGAGACTGCGTAGCAGACAATACTTAAACATTATTCTCAATGGAATTGGCTCAAAGAGAAAAATAATACACATGCTCTGTTGGGTATAGAAATCTTCCACCCTACAGGGAAACGGAAGGAAAGAGAAAAAGAGAAACTAGAATAGGGATGGGCAGCTGATAGAAGAAAGGTCAAAATGAGGGAAGCAATAGACAGAAGCAAAACACTTTTGAGGATGGACAGGGTGAAAGAAGAAAGAGAGAGAAGGATAAACAAGGAAAATAAGATGGAGGGAAATATGCAAGTAGTAATCATAACTGAAAAAAATTTATAGCAAGTTTCTCTGAGAAGGGTCCCATATTCCAAATATAAGGAGTATTGTTAAATGTAAATGAACATAAATCATTCCCCAATTGATAAATGGTCAAAGTATATGAATAGGCAGTTTCAAGAAAAAATTGAGGTAGAGCCAAGACAGTGAGTAAAGGCAGGGACTCACCTGAGCTCTACCCTAAATCACTCCAAATATCTTTAAATAATGACTAATCAATTTCTAGAGTAGCAGAAACCACAAAAAGACTGGATGAAACAATCTTCCAACCCAAGATAAGTTGGAAGATCAATGGGAAGTATCTGCTGCTCCAGGATGAGAGAGGAGCCCAGAGTAGCACAGGCCACTCCAGAGAGAACTGGTCCCAGCCATCCAGGAACACATTGCTGGGAGACTGGGTCAATGGCAGCAGTGGAGGTTTTCAGACCTCTCAGTCCAAGGATGGCTAAGAACAACTTAAAAGATCAGCAGGAAAACTGCCACACCAGGGTAAGAGAAGACCACAGTCCAATGCAGGCCTCAGCAGTACAGATCAGACTTGAGCAGACTAGGAGCAAGTCACAGGAACTAGCAGCAGCAGCAGAACATACTTCTTATGCTCCCAGAGGGTTGGGGATCTTCTTGCTATCACTGAGGCAAGACTGTTGCTTTGCCCATACTCAGATCTGGGTCTCAGTTTGGGGCCTCAGTCCCAGGAAGAGGAATACAAGTTCAACAGAGCTTACTGCCATAGTGAAGCAAGGATCCTCCTCTAGGCTCTAGGGCAGAGGGGAGTGCTTGTGGTCACCCACAGGCCAGTAGAGCAGTCATAACCTCTCATCGGACCTTGGAAGAATTGAAAACTTAAGGATCCCTATAAATATCTCTGAAAACAGCTGCAAAAGCACTCAAAACCTTGGGCCTGTATGTCTTTCACCTAGAAGCAGAGCCCAACCGTAACAAGGAGTTAAAACCAAGTCATAGACTGGGGAAATTAGCAAGTAGCAGAAGAAAATCCAACTATAAATAGTTACTATGGTCACATGGAAGATCAAAATACACACTCAGAAGAAGATATCAAAATCAAAGCTTCTATAGCAAAGCCTCCAAGAAAAATATGAATTAGGCTTGGGCTATGGAACAGTTCAAAAAGGATTTTGAAAATCAAGTAAGGGAGGTGGAGGAAAAATTTGGAAGAGAAATGAGAGGGATACAGGAAACTCATGAAAGGTGAGTCAGAGTTTGGTGAAGGTGATTAAAAAAATGCTGAAGAAAATAACATCTTAAAAACCAGACTGGGCCAAATGGAAAAAGAGATTCAAAAAGCCAAATGGAAAAGGTGATACAAAAAGCTCACTGCAGAAAATAATTCCTTAAACACTGGAATATGGGACCTTTCTCAGAGAAATTGGCTATAAAATTTTTTCAGTTACTTGCATATTTCCCTCCCATTGTATTTTCCTTATTTACCCTTTGTAAGAAATCAAGATACAATAAAACAAAACCAAAATGGAAAACTAAAAGAAAATTTGAAATATCTCAAGGGGAAAAACAATTGACCTAGAAAAAAGATCTAGGAGAGATAATTTTAAAACTACTGAACTCATGACCAAAAAAAAAGAATCAAGACATCATTTTTCAAGAAATTTTCAAGGAAAATTCCCTGATATTCTGGAAACAGAGGACAAAACATAGAAATTGAATGATTCCATCAATCACCTCCTGAATGAGATCCCAAAAATGAAAACTGCCAGGAATATTATAGCCACACTTCAAATCAAGGAGAAAATATTGCAAGAAGCCAGAAAGAAGCAATTCAATTATAGTGGAGCCACAGTCTAGATAATACAAGACTGTAGGGCTTAGATTATGATATTCTGGAAGGCAAAAGAGCCTGGATTACAAGCAAGAATTAGAACAATTAGAATAGCATACTCTTTCAGGAAAAAAAAGATAGATATTAAAGGCAATAGGGGACTATCATACTTTCCTGATGAAATGACTAGAACCGAACAGAAAATGTAATCTTCAAATACAAGACTGAAGAGGAAAGCATAAAAAGGTAAATAGAAAAGACAAAATTATAAAGAACTTAATGATGTTAAACTGCTTATATTCCTGCATGGAAGATGATACAGGCAACTCAAATGACCTTTCTCATTTATCAGGGCACTTATCAGGGCATATTATTCTCATTTCTTAAAAGAAACATATTTAGATAGGACACAGGTGGGAGATGACCTTGAAGGGACAATATATTAAAAAGAGGAAGTTAAGGAGTAAGAGAAAATATACTGGGACAAAGGGAATAGGGAAAGTTATTTCACATACAAGAAGCAAGAAAAGGCTTTTGTAGTGGAGTAGAAGAGGGAGGAGGTGAAGGAAGTAGGTGAGCCTTAACTCTCATTGGAATTGGCTCAAAAAGGGAATCACATACACACTCAACTGAGTATAGAAATCTATTTTACTCTAAAGGAAAGTAGGAGAAGAAAGGGATGAAAGAAAGGGGAGGAAGATAGGTGAAAGAAGGGAGGGAAGAATGTGTGTGTGTGGGGGAGTATCAGATGCAAAACACTTTTGAAGAGGCAATAGGTGAAAGGAGATAAACAAGGAGAAAAATGGGGGTAGGGGGAATGGATAGAGAGAAATACAGTTAGCAATAACAACTATGGGGAAAAGATACTGAAACTGATAAAAGATCTCATTTCTCAAACATAGAGATTTGAATCAAATTTACAAAAAAGAGCCATACCCCAAATGATAAATGATCAAAAGTTATGAATAGTTTTGAGATGAGGGTATCAATGCTATCAATTTGCATCATTTTTTAAAAAATGTCCTAACTCACTATTCACAGGATAAATGAAGGTTGGAGCAATTCTGGGGTACTACTTTATACCTATTAAACAGGCTAATAGGACAAAAAGAGAAAATGACAAATGGAGGGGATGTAGGAAAATGAGACATTAATGTACTGCTCATGGTTGTAAAAGGATTCAACAATTCAATAGAGTGATTTGGAACTATACCCAAAGGGCTGTTAAACCATATCTACCCTTTCATCTAACAATGCCACCATTAGGTGGCATTTTTTCCAGAAAAACAGAAAGGACAAAGCTATTCTCTCATTCTCTCATTCTCTCTCTCTCTCTCTCTCTCTCTCTCTCTCTCTCTCTCTCAGTTCTTTTCTGGTGGCAAGGAACTGGAGATTTGAGGGGATGCCCATCGTTTGGGGAATGACTGAACAAACCAATATGTGATTAAGATGAAATACTATTCTCTTTTAAGAAATGATGAATGGGATGCTCTCAATGAAAAACTTGCATGAGCAGATGCAATGGGAAATGTACTATATACAAAAATGGGAAATGTACTATATACAAAGTAACAGCAATACTATAGAATGATCAGCTGTGAATGACTTACCTTTTTTTAGCGATGCTCTGACCCAAGAGAATTTTTGATAAAGAAAACTATCCATCCTAAAGACAGAGTTGATGGTTTCTTTTTTCTTACTCATTTTTTTGGTTTATTTATTTTATATTATTACAATAATTTTGTTATAAGAGTAAACAACCCCCCCCACCAGAAGATGAGAAATCTACAGAATACTGAGAGAAAAAAAAATGTACTTCACTCTATGTTAGATTCCTTTGTTTCTGGGGTGAGTTGCCTTCTTTATCATAAGTCCACCAAAGAAGCTGCTTCAATATTTTTCCCACAGTTGCTATTACTAGCTGTATTCCACTCCACTCTATTCCTCCTCACTCTCATTTATTCTATTCTCTCTCTCCTTTCATCCTGGCCCTGTCCAAAAGTGTGTTGTATCTGAGTCCCCTCTCCCACAATCTTCCTCTCTTCTATCACCTATTCCACCTTCCCTCCCCTCATTCCCCCTTAACCTATCCCTTTCTTCTCATTTTTATCTAGAATAAGAGAGCTGATGGTTTCTGAACACAGACTGAAGCAGACTTTTTTTGGGGGGAAGGGGAGGACAAGTATTTTTATTTTTACAATATGACTATATGTTTTTCATAACTACACATTTTTTTAAAGTTTTTATGAGGCAATGGGGCTAAGTGACTTGTCCAAGGTCACACAGCTAGGTAATTATTAAGTGTCTGAGGTTGGATTTGAACTCAGATCCTTCGAACTATAAGGTCTGTGTTCCATCCACTGTGTCACCTAGCTGCCCCCCATGATTATACATTTTTAACCCATATCAGATAACTTACTTTCTCAAAAAAGGGGATTGGGGTAGGAGGAAAGATGAGAATTTTAAACTCAAGGTAATGGACCAGAGAAAAGTATTGGATATATTTCTCAAACATGTTAAATATATTGATGTGCTTTGCTTGTCTTTTTTACTTACAAGAAGAGTTTTTTTAAATTGTGGCAATGGGAAGGAGAGGAAAAAAGGGGCCAGAGATAACAATAGGAATAGAGAGAAAAGAACATGAATGAATGTAAGGAGAGAGAGAAGGTTTAGAGGGAAAATAGACAAACAGGACAGCTTGGCAGCTGAAATGCTGAATCTATTATGTAAGTTTTTTAAAAAGCAGTATAGAATAGATATTCATGGTTTCACATACAATCTTCTTTCTTGTTCTTTATATGTATGTTTGTATTGTTGTCAAGTTCAGAATAAAATCTAAAAATAAAAATTTATTAGAATTCAAGAATTTCAATAAATTCTACCAGAGGTTTGGTCTATCTTAATTTATTAACTTACTCACCTGTAACGGCATCAAAAAATTCTTCTTCACTATTCATCCTTCAGTAGTAAATTCTTTTTTCTTTCCCAGTTTGCTGCTGTTTATAGCATCATTGTACTTGAACTACATACAGAGTTAGAAATAATTTTATGTTGAGATCTTTTTATTCATTAAAGGCTCAACAGGGTGAAGACCTAAGGAGAAACATTATGATAGAATTAGTTTTTTAAAGTCCTACATTTCAGAACCACTTTTAAAAAACAAAACATTTTGTAATTCATTATCCCTGAACATTGAAGACAAAAAAGGTCAAATTTGTGTTCTAATTATAATATAATTTATATCTAGGCATTGAAATAAGATTTGAGTTGTTGTACTTCATAAATGAATGACCTCCAAATGGGAAAAAAAAATTTGAACATAAAAGTTCAATCATGAAATACAAAAATAACTGAAAAAATTGTTAACTATAGTTGCATTAACAAATTATCAAAGAGTACTACAAATTCATTTCATAAAACCTCTATTAAGTACCTACTAAAGGTACAAGGTACAAGGCACTCTTCTAGCTGCTAAGAATACCAAAAAAAAAAAAAATGAGAAAAAATTAATAAATGTATTCCAGATGAAAGGACACTGAGCTAAGTGCAAAGGACATATACTTGGTACCCTCACTCCCATCAAAAAGGGGGGGGGGGGAGATAGCTCCTGCCCTCAAAGAATTTACATTCATTCTACTGGGGGAAACCACATGTATAGAGAAGAAAATACAAGGTCATTGAGGAAGGAGAGTACTAACAACTGGGGGATGAGGAAAGACTTTGTGACAACATCATGACAACATGTACTTGGCAAGGAGGATCAAACCACAATAACCACAACTTTCCTCATATCCTGGTGGAGATTGGCAATCAAAACTTCACAAAACTTACATGAAAACTAGGTTTATTTACAAGAGAAATGAATGTGCATGTAGAATCCAAAGAATGTACACAATCCATGCAGAATTTTTGTATTTATGATAGGAGGAAAAGGAGGAGACACCAGAAATCTCTAATTAAACTTGTACCATGGGAAGAGAAAATGTAGTAAAGATGGAAAAAGAATAAAACCCCTCCCAAAGGAGAGGAACAAGGCTTTGGCAAGAGCCACATTCTTTTCCCTTGAGACCTGTTGGACCAGAAGGGAAGAAACTCTAGGCCACTTGGGCCACATAAGGCCTGCAAAATCATTTAGTCTGGCACTGCCACGGATTGAAATCCATAAAATCCAAGAGATTTTTAGGGATGAATTAATTGTTTGACCAAATATTAGCAGGCTAAATTTTAAGCAGATACTTTGTATGGCCCATGAATGATGTTATAAATATCCAAATGGTCCTTAGCAGGAAAAAAAGGTTCCCCACCCCTGTGTTAGACCATGAAGATATGTGACAGTCTTTTAATCTATAAGGGTTCCAGCTGCATAAACCTATTGTAGACTGTCTGGTGCTTTTCTTGGCTCTGAAGAACATACTGGGGGTTCAGTTTGGTATGGAAAGTGTCTAATCTCATATTCTTTAATTTAGAATTAAATATTTCTGATCTATATTTCTGATCAAAATTTGTTCTATCACTCTCTAATTGTGTTCTGTAAGTTCAGAATGTTCACCTCTGCCATTCTACAAGGTCTATGCCTCTTAGTTATAAATCTGAAGGCAGGCTCTCTCTATGTGTAATGGTCTAATGCCCCTCTAATTGCATCAGCAAGTTTTACTGCAAAAGCTGTGTAAAACAATCAACCAAGGACCATCCTAAAAAGGCAGGAACCTGCTCTGGCTATCTAAATGAAAACCTGAATAAATTCTTGTACTTACAACATTTTGGAAAGGAAGAAACTCCAGTGTTTTATATAACCATTTCATATCTAATAACAACGTAAAATATCATATCAGGAGAAGAGACAGTAGTCCTGGACTAACTGAATCTTTGTCAGTTCTGACATGGAACAAATCTTATAAAGATAGGTTAGAGAATCATAAAGTAATCAATGACACCTTTATGCACAAATGTGAAACCTGATTGGTTGGCTGGCAAAATTTTATGATCCTTTATCAAAATTTCATAAATAATGCTTATTCAGTTCTGTTGTTGGCATTTGTAAGGATGCCATCCACCCATGGGTTCTGGTAAGATCCTAGAGAATTAAACTTCATTTATAAAACTGTTAATTCATTTTAGCCTAAGGAAATTATGGTTAACAAAAGCAACACATTATGTTAGATGGGGTTAGGAAAGGGGCAAGAGTTCATCCTTGACACATTTAAGACCTCCTGTATAGTTTGGATCCAGTGTTTCTAGAAAACATGGCAACTCATAAAGACAAGTTCAGGGAACCCCTTAACAAGGCAAACCCAGAACCAAGAGTCCTAAAAATAGTATTAGCCAGAATGTGGCCCTGCTTCCAGTTCAGCCTTTGCAATCATCAAGGTGTGAGGAAAATGTGGGTGTTTTGGGTTCCACAAGAATGTGAAGGGAGGACTGTTAGTTTACATTACAAAGACTAGGGTCTGCCTTTATTGTTGCCTGCAGACAGGTACTGAGTTAAGAAAAAAGATTTAGCCTCCAATTGATCAAGAACTGCTGAGACTGCCCCACCTGTTTTTAACTTAACCTAGAGTCTTGGTTGACCCTCTTCTTTGCACATGCTCAAGGAGATCTCGCTGTTTTTGCTCATTAGTATATTGGGCAAGGTGAACCAAATGTATGGGAGCCAATGAATCACTTAGATTCTGACCCCAGCCTATGGTTGGCATGAGGGGGCAGGAACAACACCTTTCAAAGTGTATAAAAGATCTTGTATTTTAGAATTTCCCCACCACTCTTTCTCCCGCTGTGAGAGAGGTGTGCTATTTTGTTAAGATAAGTTATCTTAATAAAAACCATTTTAATCACTCTAGAATAAATTTTCACAGGCCATTTACAATTTGAGGGCTTTTCTGGGATATTAATGTAAATCTCTCTTTTCATGGTATTTTCCCAGAAGAACACAAGAAAATAATGCACACAAATGGCTTGATTTCAAGCATACTTTCTTGGTGTTCTTTGCTGGGAAAATATCTCAGAGATTCCTGGGAAGATTGGCCCAGGCTTGGAACCTAGAGTGAATAAAATGTCTGGGAGCAGATCTCTAGGGTAGCATTGGTGACAAGAACTACCCTGGACTGGCTGAGAAGTCCTCCAGGGAGGAGAGGCTAGAGGATAAAAGGGTGCCCTAAAAGGAAGGAGGGGGATTTGGGTTTCCTCTTCAGGAATTTCCCCAAAATCTTAAAGATGGAAGGTTGTCTCCAGACTTGGGGGGCAAGGGAGTCAAGTGGGTGGTAGCTGAAAGTCAAGGAAGTCCGACTGGATCCAGTGCTATATGAGTGAGTTTTGAATGTTCGGGGGGGGGGGGGTATGCACAAGAGAATGTAGATTTTCCATGACTTGTGTAAGTGTCTGTGTTCTGGATTTCAGGACCCAAAGTTTTAAACTGTGGGGGAGCTGGGAGTTGGGCTGAGGAGTTTCAGAAGGTGGGGGAGAAGGATGCAAGTCTGCATTGTCCCCCTCATGGATATCAGCCTCTCCCACACTGAGCCAGTGGTAGTTGTGCAGAGTCAAAGAGAAAAGGGGAGGGGGAGAAAAGGGGAGAGTTTAGAAGAGAGAAAGAACTTTTAAGAGAAAGAACTTTCAAGGGAAAAGATTGAGAAGTTATAGGAGGGAAGATTTCTTATCCTTATGAATGTCTGGGAAAGATCCTCTATTTTTCTCACTGGGTTGGGGGAAGGGGATGATAGATTGGACACGAGGCAGTCTAGATTCCATCTGCTATCTTGTTAAGACTTGAACTCTAAAGTGAGTTCAGCTGAGGAGTGTCCCACCCATGGGCCCTCCCCACCAGGAAAGAGAACCAACCATGTGATTGGGATATGTGATTGGGAAAGGAGGAAAATACAAAATCCAGAGGTTAGAAGTCACATTTATTGAAAGGAAATCAAGTTTAATGAATGTCATTGCTCTGGCCACATGGTCTAAAACTGTATTTCAGGTTTCTGAACTAGAGTTTGGGGAAGCACTTTGAGGGGAATTAATGTTGTTATATTCTGACAAAATTTGTACAGAATGAGAGGAATTAAACAACCTAGATTCTTAAATTGGCTTGGGATTTTAAACTCTATTTAACACATCCGAGTTAAAGGAAAGTGTTATTGGGTTAACTAAGAAGAAAAATACCTATGTTATCAGGGATTATTAATTGATTTATTTTGGGGAAAAGCTAATGATAACAATTGTATTTTTATTTTGGATGGAGCTTTTCGAGTGTGAGTGCTGGATTCTCTATATAAGGTACTCTAAAGTTTTTATCAAACTAAATTATTGGAAAGTTGTAATTGCATTGGGGTTTTAAATGTATCATATGTATGAGATTGGACTCTGAGAGAATCTGGGTAAAGAGGTCTGGAAGACAAAAGTATAAAGATAGTGGGATATTCATTTTGCTCTTGTTCTAAAGGGAATGAGATGTTCAAATAAGAATCTTTTTATATAATGTTTAATTTTAAGAAAGTCAAGAATGTGGACTTCTCTCTTGGTAACTGCAGATAGCTGATGTGGGGGCTCTGACTGATGACTGAACAAATAACAATTGTGTAGTTCCACTGTAAGGTAACTTATTGATGAATAAGATGTATTTATCAGTTATGTGATATTCTTTTGTAACTGCAAAGAGATTATATTTGCAATATTTGGTTATCTCTTGTGAATATATGTTATTTAAATACTGTATTGTTAAAGTCTGGGATTAACATGGGATTGCTTTGAAGGACAATAAGGGAAATATAAAAAATTATATGACTCCTTCAGCGATAGACCTGTGGGTTCATGAATAATGTAATAATGGAAGGATTGCTTTTACAATCTAGTAATTTGTGTGTTATTCTTATTGCTATTTTGTTATTTTGGAATTAATAACACATGTTGGAAATTTAAAGTCACCTAAGATGTTCTAATGGTTTCAAAGAATTCTGAAAAGCAATTTGTATGTTAGGGGACAGGTAGGTGGCACAGTGGATAAAAAGCACTAACTAGCTTTGGAGTCAGGAGGACCTGAGACACTTAATGATTACCTGTGTGACCTTGGGCAAGTCATTTAACCCCAAATGCCTTGCAAAAACAAAAATAATTTGTATGTTAAGGATGGCTAGTAGCTAAACAAGTTTATATAAGTTTCTAGCTATATATGTGAATTACAGTCTCAAGTTCTGATTTAGGGAAAGGAATTGAGTCAGATAAGTATATCAGGAGAAGGAAAATATGGGAATATTTTGGGGGAAAAAATTCATTCTGATTAAGGAGGTTTAAGTCATTATTGTAATGAGAGTAAAAGGTTAAGAAATATATATGCTTATGACCAGAAAGGACAATGATCAATGTTGGAAGGGACGTGGGAAATCTGGGACACTAATACATTGTTGGTGGAGCTGTGTACTCATCCAACCTTTCTGGAGAGCTGATTGGAATTGTGCCCAAAGGACAAAAAAATGTGCATACATTTTGATCCAGCAATACCACTACTATGTCTATACCCTGAAGAGATGATGAAAAAGGGTAAAAACATCACTTGTACAAAAATATTCATAGCAGCCCTGTTTGTGGTAGCAAAGAATGGAAATCAAGTAAATGTCCTTCAATTGGGGAATGGCTTAACAAATTGTGAGATATATATATATATATATATATATATATATATATATATATGGCATGGAACACTATTGTTCTATTAGATGGGGAATGGCTTAACAAATTGTGAGATATATATATATATATATGGCATGGAACACTATTGTTCTGTTAGATACCAGGAAGGATGGTAATTCATGTAACACTATTGTTCTATTAGATACCAGGAAGGATGGTAATTCAGGGAAGCCTGGAGGAATTTGCATGGAGTGATATAGAAACAGAAAATCATTGTACACCCCAGCAGCAACATGGAGGTGATGGTCAACCTTAATGGACCTGCTCATTCCATCAGTGCAACAATCAGGGATAATTTGGGGCTGACTGCATTGAAGAATACCATCTGTATTCAGAGAAAGAATTGTGGAGTTTGAACAAAGACCAAGGTAATTTAGGAAAAAAACCTCATCTTATTGTGTAATCTTGCTATCTCTTATACTTTGTTTCTTCCTTAAGGATATGATTTCTCTCTTATCACATTCAATTTGGATCAATACATACCATAGAAACAATGTAAAGACAGGCAAACTGCCTTCTGTGGGGGGGGGGGGGGGGGGGGGAGTATTGGGAAATAAGTAAATGGGGGGAAATTGTAAAACTCAAAATAAATAAAATCTTTAAAATAAAAAAAGAAATATATATACTACAAGCTTAAGTTAATGTGATAATTCTCATTGGGAGTTTGTCATGTAGTAAAACACTTATGAAAGTTTGTGTTGAAGTGAAGCACATATGTCAATATGACAATGAGTAAGGCAAAATGTAAATTGTAATAAGCTCCAAAATCTCATTGTCTTGTGATGAAAATGTGCTTTGATCTGAGTAAAATGTTAAGCAGTTTATTTACCAGAAGGACAAGGGTTTTAACAAGTCATCTGAGTCAGAGAAGACCTTTTTTTGGAACAAATTCAGAAGATGCAGGCCATTGGATGTCTCCAGGGGAGAAGAGAAGAGAGACATGGTACCAGTTCATCTGCACCATGTCTCACCTATGTGTACCTTTGTTTAGTCAGAGGATCTATATCTGTAACTTCCCCTTGATTCTGTAAATGTGACACCCCAACTTATGCCCCTCTCCCTACAGAAAGGAGGAGAAACAGGGTGAAGATGTTCTCCATTGAAAGAAAAGGAGGTAGATTATTGGGTGGCATGTTTAGAACCTACATGAGTCTGTATATCTTATCTAGGGAGAGTCCTATCTCTGAGGATTTAGAGAACAGGGTATTAGTAATGGTAGGAGGAGAATCTAACTGACAAGTCATTGTCCAGTCTTTTGGTGTGGCTAACTGCTGGACTTGCAGTGGTCCAAAGCAATGTGAGAATTGGCCTTGGGTGCCAGTCCCTCTGGGTCTGGCCTAGATTCCCAGTTCTGGTCAGAGTTACACTGTGGCACAGAATTCTGATACAGAGGACAGAAACATCAGTGGCATATGCCTGAATGGGTTCAGAGTGACTATTGTTTATACCAGCCTAGCTAGGATATTTTCCTGGGGAGTAGCAAATGACTAGACATGTCCAGAAGAAGGGTACATATACCTGTACAACTTAAAGGGATTGGTGGACTGAGACTCATGTGAAATGTAATGATGGATCCCTGGTAAAAGATGCACAAACAGGAGGACTTAAGGAAATTGATTGTGAGATAGTATGGACTTTCAAGGGAAATGCTATTTGAAAGAAAAATAATTTCAGGAACACCACTAGATAGATTAGCTAATTCTTGGGGTTGGCCCAATGGCACAAAAAGCAAGGATTTATTTTGATCAATTTTGGAGCCAGGAAGGCCTATCTAAAGACACTAGTATAAAAATTTTCCAATGGATGGAGGTACAGTATCTTTGGAAATGTACCTATTTCATGGCTTTATTTAGGAAGGCCCCTGGGAAGTAAGGATGAATAGTATTATCCATTTGTTGGAAACCATATTTCTGGAAGACCAAACAGCACTAAAGGGACATTACTGGATTTGTGGGACTACTGCCTTTACCCATTTGTCCAAAGTCAGTGGGATAAAGTCTGAGATTTCTTCAGTAAAATATTATAGATTGGAGAATAGTTAACTATATGTCCCTCTCCTCCCTTCACAAAGCAACTTCTGGGATATCTGTGAAAAGTTAACTGTGACCCCACCCTAGTCTAGATTGTAAGACCACATTCCTCATTAATGAGGGTGGGTCGTGGGGGGGGGGGTGAGAATTGAGTTAGGATAAATGTGATTCTTGGGCCTTTTGCTTTTGCCTCAATCTCTGTAATTGATTGTGGCCTGTTCCTCAAGAAAGGAATAAAGCTTTCTCTTCATACCTTGAGAGATCTCCGATATTTATTTCAGTGGCAATTGTCCCACACAAAAGGGTCGGTCAGGGAGTTGTTATCTAGACTTAAGGTCCTACTACCTGGACACAGGATGAGAGTTGGGGCTATGGAACCCCAATTTATACCCTTATTAGATTCTAAGCTGTAGTCCACTACATTACACTAATTACCAATTAGACAGCTAGGGCTTTGACTAGCTGGTTGGTTAAACCATGCAAACAAATCTGTTGATTGGAGAAGATGGTAAATTGAATCTATCAAGCTGCTGCCAAAAGACAGAAGTCCTTTAATACTTGCCTAATGACATCAGAAAGTTGATATGTGCTCCAGCACAACCTGGGAAATAGGACAGGTCCATGTGTCTGATAATGAGAAAGTAAAATCTTGATAGAAAAAGTCAGTAGGTAGGATTGTGATTCAAGCAAGAAATCACTATTAAGGTGTGAGACCTCAATTCTTATTACAAAAGAAAAGGAAGAATTGGAAGGAAGAAGTGGGTGTTTTGGGTTCCACAAGAATGAAGGATTGTTAGTTTACATTACAAAGACTAGGGTTGGCCTATACTGTGGCCTATGGGCAGGTACTGAGTTAAGATAAAAGATTTAGCCTCCTTTTGATCTAAAACTGAAGAGACTGCTCCACCTGTTTTTAACTTAACTTAAAAGTCTTGCTTGACCCTCTCCTTTTTGGATGTTCAAGGAGATTCTGCTGTTCTTGCTCATTAGTATGTTGAGCAAGGTGAATCACTTAGATTGTGACCCCAGTTTATGGTTGGCATGAGGGAGCAGAAACAATACCTTTCAAAGTGCATAAAAGACTTGTATTTTGAGATTTCCCCACTCCTCTCTCTCTCCCAGTGAGAGAGGTGTGCCATTTTGTTAAGATATCTTAATAAAAACCATTTTAATCACTCTGGACTAAGTATTCACGAGCCATTTATAACAATGGGGAGTATCCCCCGTGGAGGAAAAACAATCTATCAATATACCTCCCATAGTACCAAAGGCATAGCATTTGCCACAGAAGGAACAAGTAAGTTAAAGAACCCTAGGGGTGGCTAGGTGGCATAGTGGATAAAGCACGGGCCCTGGAGTTCAAATCCTGTCTCAGACACTTAATAATTACCTGTGTGGCCTTACACAAGCCACTTAAACCCGTTTGCCTTACAAAAACCTAAAAAAAAAAAAAAAAAAAAACCTGAAAACAGCAATATTTCCCAGATCCAAGTCTGGCCTTGGTTGCTACTGTCCAAAGAAGCAAACTTTGTGGCAGTTTCCTCAACTAGGGGTGCTATTCTCTTGTCATTCTATTCCCTTCTAGAAGCCACAGCTACTAAAAACTCGAAAAAACAGTTCTAGTTTCCAAAATGTCAAATGGTCTATCAGACATGGATAGGGCTTTGTCAGTGGAAAGGCCTTTCCTTATGATTTACTCCTACTCCCCCACAATACCTCTGGTTACATTATCCTTCTCAATTAGAATTGGAGCTCCTTGAAGGCAAGCATTGTCTGGTTTTTCTCTTTATATTCACAGTGCTTAGGACAGTGTTTACACTTAGAACAGTGTTTACTACACAGGAAAGAAACTGAGGTAGAATAAGGAAAGTATTCCAAGAGGGCATTCTATTCAAAAGCACCAAGACAGGAAATAAAGTTCCCCAATACTGAAAAAAAAAAATGAATTAGAGTTTGACTAGTAGAGTATGTGAAAGAGAGTTGATGTAGCATAAACCTGGAAAAGCAGACAAGAATAAAATTGTGGAAGACAAGTTAGAGAGAGGAAATTGAATTTTATCATATAATGGCTAATTAAGGAAACCATACAATTAGTATACTCTGTACATACAGGCCTTAAAAGTTCCAGCAAAATTCAACCTGTAATCTTGGAGCTGATAGTGACCTCAAGGGTCATAATAAAAAGTTTACCAAAATCATGTTGACACATACATATGCACAATGACTTCATTACTGTTCAGATGTCACCCACACTACATCAACAATCAATTTGGCTAGAAATATTATAAACCTTTAACAAAAAACTAAAAACAACTGAATTGCTATAGCAATTTGTTTTAACATGCTTAAAATTTACAACCATTTTAATACAGTTTTCAATTTGGAGGGCATTAAAATGCCTTTGTAAATTAATTGTCAACAAAAAATAAGTCAACTTAAACCTAAGTAAATATCTTAAAATGGTCTCCTAAATTGGATTGGTTTAGTTTTTTAATATAATTCACTTATATTAATGTTTCCTTAAAGACAGGAATTTTATAAATCAGAAAAACAAAAAATTGAAGGTCAACTTAAATCCCAAAATGTTTGAGCTTCTTTTCTCTGAAAATCAGTAGAGTTTTCCTTTTAATTTTATTCCCAAAATAAAACTCAAATCAAAATAGTCCTCCTTCCTTAGTTTTCAAGTACATAGAATTTCAACAAAAACTCATTCAGAATATATATCAAAGGCAAATTCTCCTCATTAGTAAGCTACAGAGTTAAAATTCCTCCAAAATTGAGGATATGTGTATGTTTTTTCTATATTTCTGGTATAGTGCCTCAAAAAATAAATAAGATTTTTAAAAAAAAAAAAACATTTTAATGCTCTAGCTTATTCCATTCATTCATTGAAAAGAACTAGTTTTATTTTGCTTTTTTTATAGTTTTGTTCTAACATAGCTAGGCTATTCAACCAATCTCTTCAAGTCAGCTTTTTAACATGACTTCATCATAAGGATAACTAATAGCATCTACTGTGCCTTTGAACATGATACAGTGCTTCAGCAAACTATACTCTAAAGCAGTCCTTTTATAGATAGTCACAAATTCATGGTTTTTTGTTTGTAAATAAAACATGTTCATAACATGGTCACTTTCTATCTTTCCAGAAGCTAGCTGTTCCCTATTCCTAGAATATTCTACATTCTAGAATCCTTGTCTTTCTTCAAGATTCAACTAGAATTCCTTTATGAGGTCTTTCCAAGTTCCCCCCACCTCCAGTTCCTGCCTCCTACTTCTGTTATTCTTCTCCTCTAAATGTATGACCCTGAGAGCAGGAACTCTTCAATTTTGTATTTGTATCTCTAGTGCTTATCACAGGTTGTGGCACACAACCAGTGCTAATAAATGTTTCTTAACTAAAAATGCTTTAACTACAAGTTCAGTTGTTTATGTTACGAAAGTAGAGGTACATAATCATACCAAAGCGGCCCTTAGAAATACCCACCCCTTCCCATTATATTTTTACTTTAAGTGGAAGTATTATTATTTCTACTGAAGTATAAAATGTTTCAAAAGGTTGGTACAGAAACTGCTAAAGCATGCAACAAAATTTTACTCTCTTCTCTCAGGCAAGAATTATTAAAGCAATTTAATTATTTAGTGCTTTAAAGTTTGCAAAAAGCTTCACATAATGGCTGTTTCTATAATAACAAAGTTTGCAAAATGCTTTACACATTTTATCATTTTATTCACACAACAAACCAGCAATGTGGGTCTTGTTATTATGTCTGTTTCACAGATGAGGAAATAAAGAATTTAAGTGACTTACCTAGGGTCAAACTGACAAAGCAAAAATATTAAAGGAAATATTATCTGTGCTCCCTGTGCAGACCTCTGATTTCCTTTCCATTTTTATCCAGCACCTCAACCTTCTGAGATATAAATCCACTGAGATAATAGGAATAATCTCAACCCCCCCCCCATACCCTTCTTATACTGTCCCCACATGCCCACCCTGCCAAGGTGTATCCCTCACCTCAGTCACATTCAGGTGTTGGCCATTCCTTGGGCCCTCCCAGCACCCTCCTAGGCTTCCTTAAAATGCTCTGTCCCTTCTCTGCCAGGTTGTTATTTTTCTGCCCATGTACCAGACTCTGGTAGTTTCTCCTATTCGTTTCTTCTTTCCATCTTTCTTAGCTTCATTATCTTTCTTTAAAAAACTCACTTTCTTTACCTTGTTGTCTCCCTAAAGAACTCTGTGAATTTGCAGAAACCTTTTAATAAAGTTCATGTCTTACTCTTCTGGGTCAGAGAGCCCTGTGATTTCTTCACTTATAAACGAACCCTCAGTGATCTTTGCAATTCCTCCCCTCCAACCTGCAGCAGTGTCTACCTCCTAGGCACTCATCTTCTTTTACCCATCTTCAAAACTGGAAGTTACTGAGATACAATTTGATTTCTGATGTTCCTAATATCAAGTCTAATACTCTTTCCACCATATCAAGCTTCATTTTCTTAGTGGTCATTCAAAAGTTTGGCCTTAGTAACTACAGTTAGAGCTGGAATTTCAGGTTTTCAAAGGAGTTTACATATATTTTCTCACTTATCCTCATTTTATGAAGCCTTGAGGCTGAGAGAAATTAAACAATTTGCCCAAAGTCACACAGCTGCTAAGTATCTGTTGATTTCAAGCCCAACATTCTATACACTAGGTCACTAGGATGTCCTTATGAAAAAAATCATCCAATGAAGTTGAGGTAAAAACACTGGACTCCAAGTTAGAATGCCTGGGTTCAAATCCTAAATCTGCTATTTACTACTACTTGTATGATTTCACCTTCTTGGGCTTTAATTTACTTCCCTCAACTATAAAATAAGGGAGGAATAGGGAAAAGAAGACATTAAGATTGATCTCATGTCTTCTCTAGCTCTAAATTCATGATTATAAAAAATGTCGGGAAGGTTAGGTGGTGCATTGCATAGAGCACCAGCCCTAGAGTAAGAAGTACCTGAGTTCAAATCCAGCCTCAGACACATAATAATTACCTAACTGTGTGGCCTTGGGCAAGCCACTTAACCCCATTGCCTTGCAAAAAATTAAAAAATAAAAATTTAAAAAATAAATGTTAAAAAAAACCCAATTCCCATCAAAACTAACAAGCTGGTGAGGCAGGGGAACTCTGGGCAGGGAGAGATATAATTTTTTTTCCTTTCTCTATTATAGACAAAAATTGTAATTCAAACAAATGTTATAATCTTTTTTCTGTATTATTATAATACTTTCCTTACAAGCAAACCCCCATCAGCAAGGAATGTACCTAGAAAATATACACTGTTAAAATAGTTAATCTTTTAAAACTGCAATTTTCTCTGTTCTGTATTATTCTGGTAGGTAATCCTATCTAAATTAATGTCCCAAGTTACCTCACCAGACCCTTCTACTTCTACATCATAAATTCTTCAAGGTTATCTTGTATTAACAAAACTCTTAACTCCCAGTCAAGCTGATACCTACAGTAAAATATCATAAATTCTTAACTTTAACTTAAGAGTTTGAGGTTAGGGGTGGCTAGGTGGCACAGTGTATAATCACAGTGGATAATCAAGCACCAGCCCTGGAGTCAGGAGTACCTGAGTTCAAATCCGACCTCAGACACTTAACTAATTACCTAGCTGTGTGGCCTTGGGCAAGCCACTTAACCCCGTTTGCCTTGCAAAAACCTGAAAACAAATAAATAAATAAGAAAGTCTTCCTTTCATAATAGTCACATGAGGTATGCAATGTAAATATTAATATCCTCATTGAACTGACAAAAAAAGTGAAAATCAGAGAAGTGATTTTGCCTGAGGTCATATAGCTGTTAAGGGATAGTGTTAGGACTCAATTAAGTCTTCAGAAAGTAAGAACAAAGTTCTTTTTTTGCAAGGCAAACGAGGTTAAGTGGCTTGCCCAAGGCCACACAGTTAGGTAATTAGTTAAGTGTCTGAGGCTGGATTTGAACCCAGGTACTCCTGATTCCAGGACCGGTGCTTTATCCACTGCACCACCTAGCTGCCTCAACAAAGTTTTTTTAACTAAAGCACATTCCCTCCCTTAAAGGAAGGAGAGCAACAAGGTAGTAATTAAAGACAACAGCAGAATCAAATAGTTTTTTCAAGATAGGAGAAACCTGGGTATGATGTAAGGCAGAAAGGGAGGAGCCAGTGGCAATAGAAAGACTGAAGATACTGTTAAGAATGGAGATATTTGGGGAAGATTAAGTCCTGGAGAAAACTGAAGGTATTTTCTTTGTTATAGCAGCATTATGTCAGTACATGAAGCATACTGGTATACTGAACCAAACTGCAAAATTATGAGCTAGCTGATGGTTTGAGGACTAATCTAATCAAATTCAAAGAATCTTATCATTGGAAATCAATTATGTAATAAAAATTTTAGGCCAGTGTCAATCTTTAGAAATTAGAAATTGATATTTAATTCAACAAATATTTAAATGCCTAAAATATACCTTGCCTTCATGGAGTTTATTGTCTAGTAGACTGCTTGTTATCTGAAAATCATGGGTTAAAATATAAATAGGTGTGACATACCTAGCATTTTTCCATGAAAGTTTAGTCATTATTTTGTTAGAATTACAGAACAAATATTCAAGCAAAAGAATATATAGTGCTCCCACTAAAGGATTTTCAAACCTATCTGAAAAAGGAACACAATCTCCCATATAATTCCAAAATCTTTATATAACTATGGTCATTGGAACAAACTATTCTGTTTATATTTTAGGACAACAACCTAAGAAGAGCTCCTAAAGACATCCTTATCAAACAGTGACTTCCTAAAAAATGAAAACAGATATTTCAATATGACTACTACATACAAATACTGATAGCATTAACAGCACTAATTAATTCTGAAAGAAACTAGATTAAGACATAAATGTTAAGATTATATATTATTCCTTCTTCTAAAACATTTTAAAATCTTATCTTTAATTTCATATATATGTATATATAGTATCAGCACATGACTGATACAAACATAAACATGCATTAATAATGTCTTGAATTTTCAAATCTAAGATATGTTAATATAGATTCTCAATTATTCAAGAACATGAACTAATTGTAGAAAATTTTGCATACTCCCCCATGAGTGATGACAAAGAAAAAACGGGCACTCAGTTCTTTGCCTGATAAATAAATATGCTTGTTATGGAAAAAAAACAAAATAATGAAAGAAGAGATTATTTGTATTATTTTTAAAGCAGTCTTCTCAATAAGAATTTAGAGTAAAGACTGTTCACATAATTTTTCCTAACAAGTTTCTCTGTTTTTAATTTTTTAAAAGCCTATTTTATTTTCTGGGAAGCTACAAAAATTTACTATCCTAAAGTAATTTCAGTGAAAAAGGCAGTCTATTAATTTCCTTGGAAAACTCCCATTAGAAAAAAAAATTGGTACTAAGTCATTAGAAAACAGGCTTTTATGATTAGTCCTTGGAAGTCAGACTGCCCCAACAAAACAAATACAATTAAGTCACAATTTCTAAGGTGATCTTTGATAGTTCTTGCCAATGAACAGTTCTTACAGGGCATCTAAATCATTGAAGACAAAGTTGTATGACCTGTGTCAGATTTAACAGGCATTAAGAAAGGTCATCTCACAGTGTTTCATGAACTGAAAAAAACAGTAACAGATTTTCATTGTGGAATCACTTTAAAATGCCCTGGTCACAGGGGATCTAGAGAAAGGAAAAATTAACTTATTTCCAAGATTTTTAACTAAAAAAGTTCAAAGCTGTTATAGTCTAAATTTTGTTTTGAAACATTTGAAAATGTTTTCAATCATGTTCAACTTTTCCTGACCCATTTAGGATTTTCTTGGTAAAGATATGCTATTCTCTTCTCCAGCTCATTAAACAGATGAGGAAACTGAGGCAAACAGATTTAAGTGACTTGCCCGGGGTCACACAGTTAAGTATTTGAAGTCACATTTGAACTCACCAAGATGCCTATTCTTATCTCTAGACTTATCTACTTCAACATCTAGCTCCCCATTGTTCAAATTCCTCACTTTAAATATTAGCCAAGTAAATCTCTTGGCTGTCTACTTCCAACCTCATCATCAAACCAAAACTATTTCCAAAGATACCCATGTATTCTTAATTGCCAGATCTAATGCCTCATTCTGGACTTATTTGCAGCCTTTGATACTGTTTAACACCTTCTATTTGATACTCTTTTCTCTCTAGATTTTTGACATTGTTCTCTCTTTGTCCTCCCTGACTACTCTCTGTCTCCTTTGCTGAACATTTATCCAGTTCATACCCACTAACTACAAAGGTCCCCCATGTTTATCCAAGGTCTTCTTTTCTTCTCTCTCTATACTATTTCACTTGGTGACCTCATCAGCTTCGTGTTTTCAGTTTTTATCTCTATGGAAATGACTCAGATCTACTTGTCCAACTTTAACCTCTCTCCTAACTATCATTGTCCAAAACTGAACTCATTACCTTCCCTCCCAAGCTCTCCCCCTCATTCTAACTTCATCTTACTAAAAGTAACAAGCATCCTTCCAATCACCCTGACTGGTAACCCAGGTGTCATCCTTGACTCCTCACTCACATCTGCCCAATATATTCAATCAAGTGTTGAAAGCTTATCATTTTTATTTAGTTCACATCCCTTATACATGGCCCCTTCTCTTCTGTGACAATGCAAATACACTGGTACAGGCCCACATCACTTCATATCTAGATTACTACTGTAACAGTCAACTGGCTAGTTTTCCTGCCTTGAGTCTCTCCTCCTACAATTATCAAAATGATCTTCCTAAAGTGCAAGTCTGATCACATCCCTCCCCAATAAATCAGCCCAATAGCTCCCTGTTATTACAAAGATCAAGTATAAAGCACTGTTTGAATTTTCAAGCTCTTTATAACCTGGCCACTTCCTCCTTTCCAGAGTACCTTATTACTCACCACATATATTTTGCAATTCAGTTATATTGGCTTCCTTATTGCTCCTTACATACCTTCTCCCAACTCAACTGACTTTTGCTTAAATAAAATCAATAAAGAGAGAATTAGAAGAGAAATGGCAATATAACTATCACACATCATCAATAAAAGTTTCATATATAAAAGATACAGGAAATTGACAAAATACACCTCTATAAGTGCTATTCCCTAAAAGATAGGTGACTAAAGAGTATGGTTTTCAAAAGAATTGCAAACCACAAATGATCACATGAACACAAACTCCAAAAGTTAAAATTTAAATTTAAAAATTAGAAAGAAAATTAAATGCTCTAGGGTTCACCTTATATGCAAATGGAAAATATGAAAAAAGATAGGAATAACTGGAAAAGCAGTAGAAAGATAAGTACATTAAGGCACTAATGAAATGGAGTCTAATTGTTCTGTATTTCATTTTGGAATTATACAAGAAAACCATCCAAACTCTTTGACCTAAAAATCTCACTACTGAACATATATCCAAGTTAAAGGAAAAAAAAACAAGTCTTACCAAAAATAAACCCAAAACTTCACTTTAGCACTCTTTATTGTAAAAAAAAAAACCCACCTAAAAACAAAATGGGTGCCTATCAATCAAGGAATGACAGGAAAAACTATAGCAAATAAATGTTATCAAACATCACTGTTCAGTAATAAATCACAATGCTCAGAAATTCAGATTAACAAGGTATGATTTTTATTAATTGGTAGAGAACAAAATAAGCAGAACCAAAAGAACAATTTATAAAAATGACTTTTTGTTCATTCAGTTGTATCCAACTCTTCATGACCCTGTGGACCATAACATGCAAATACAGTTCCAAGGAGTTTTCTTGGTAAAGATAATGAAGTGGTTTGCTATTTCCTTTTCCAGGGGATTAAGGCAGACAGATGTTAAATGATTTGCCCAGGGTCACACAGTGTTGGAGGTCACATTAGAACTTAGGTATTCCTGACTATTCTTTGAGCCTTACCACCTAGCTCTCTATACAATGACTACAACAATAAAAAATGAGATTACTAAAAGTTAAACTCTTAAATAATAGAAAAACAACAAGTAAGGTTCTAGAGAAGAATAAATGAAACAAGCCTTCCTCCCTTGTGGCAGAGAGGACACAGGATCATATATCTAAAACAGAAGGGACTTTGAAGACCATCAAGTTCTGTCCAACTTGTTCATCTTAAAAAACAAAGACACTGAAATCTTGAGAGAAACTTGCCCAAAATCACAAATCTCCTAAGTGTCTAAGGAAGTACTTGAATCCAGAGACTCCTGACCCAAAGTCTAGTCACACACTTTCTGTATTGTACATTTTTATTTGTTTTTCTTTGTGGTGAAAGAGTTCAATCTGGAAGAAGGGTTGTGAAATGCCAACTATAAGACAAAAGTAATTTTAAAAAATTTTTATTTAAAACAAAATAGCTTTTGTTAGTCAAAGTGATTTTTAATTAATGCTCAAATGGTGATAATTCAGGAAGAATAAAACTATCAATATTGACATTCTCATTATAAAGGAAACTAGAAAAAAATTGCAGCTAAATAGAAGAATGTTTCACAAGTTTTCTTAAGAGGGAAATGGAGAAATTAATTTTATTGACAATCCAAAGCCAACAAGAAAAATCATTTAATATATTTGATCATCTCATATTGCAATGCTCTTGATAAATATTTGTAAAAGGACCACCATGAAAATAACTGCAACAAATAAGTCAAAATCAACTGCAGAGGGGGGCGGAGCCAAGATGGTGACAAGAAGGGATCCAGTCTTAGGCGCTCTCTGATAAAATTTCGAAACTAAGGACTCTAACTAAACTTTCGAGAGACAGAACCCACAAAGGGACCCAGTGAGGCAGTTCTCCTACTCAAGGTAACCTGGAAAAGAACAGAAAGGCTCTGCTCCCCAGGGTCAGAGGGGCAGCCCGCCAGAGGGGTGGCCTGCCAGAGCACAAGAACTTCAGCCTCCTGGAGGCAGCCCCAGGGCGCTGGGAGCCGAGGCTCACAGCAGCAGGGGAGTCTCCTGAGCTGCACCCCAGGGAGCACCGGGCACAAAGTGGGGGAACAGCGGGGTACCTCTGCCAGAGTGTGCATGTGAAGCCCAGCCCTCAGGGCACACAGCAAGCAGCATGGTCTTTCAGCAGCCCAGAAGCAGGCAGAGCTGGTAAACAGGAGCCTCCAGGGCATGAGCCCATTGAGCTGAGGGAGGGGAGTGAAGAGAGAGACTGCTGAACTCTGTCCTCTGCCCCTGGAACAGGACTTTGGGGCTCTGACCACATTCAGCTCCTGATCACAGTCTAGGCCCCCCAATAGAATAGCAGGGCCCCCCCCACCTCAGGCCCATGGCAGAGGGGGGTGCTTATGGTTATTCACAGACCAGGAGGAAGGACAGAACCTCACACACTGAGACCCTTGTGGGAGTGCCCCAAAAGCTCAGGAAGCACCCCAAAACCAGGCCCAAGCTGGGAAAATGAGCAGAGAAACAAAAGGAAGACCATTGAAAAATATTTTGCATATGAGCCCAAGAAGGATCAAAACACTCAGTCTGAAGATGAGGAAGCACAAGCTCCTGCATCTAAAGACTCCAAGAAACACAGAAATTGGGCTCAGGCCATGACAGAGCTCAAAAAAGACTTTGAAAATCAAATGAGGGAGTTGGAAGAAAAACTGGGAAAAGAAAGGAGAGAGATGCAGGAAAAACATGAAAATGAAGTCAGCAGCTTAGTCAAGGAAATCCAAAAAAATGCTGAAGAAAATAGCATGCTAAAAACCAGCTTAGGTCAAATGGATAAACCGTTCAAAAAGTTATTGAGGAGAAGAATGCTTTAAAAAGCAAAATTGGCCAGATGGAAAAAGAGATAAGAAAACTCTCTGAGAACAAATCCTTCAGACAAAGAATAGAATTCAGGGAGATTGATGAATTTACCAGAAATCAAGAATCAATACTTCAAAACCAAAAAAACTGAAAAATTAGAAGAAAATGTGAAATATCTCATTGAAAAAAACAACTGATATGGAAAACAGACTTAGGAAAGATAATTTAAAAATTATTGGAATACCTGAAAGTCATGATCAGGAAAAGAGCCTTGACATCATTTTCAAAGAATTACTACAGGAAAACTGACCTGATATTCTAGAAGCAGAGGGCAAAATAGAAATGGAGAGAATCCACAGATCCCCCCCGAGAAAGAGATCCCAAAAAACCAACCCCTAGGAATATTATAGCCAAGTTCCAGAACTCCCAAGTCAAAGAGAAAATATTACAAGCAGCTAGAAGAACACAGTTCAAATATCGTGGAGCTGCAGTCAGGATCACACAGGACTTAGCAGCAACTACATTGGAAGCTCGTAGGGCTTGGAATATAATATACCGGAAGGCAAAAGAGCTTAGAATGCAGCCAAGAATGAACTACCCAGCAAGGCTGAATGTCCTCTTCCAGGGAAAAAGATGGACTTTCAATGAACCAGGGGAATTTCAAATGCTCCTTTTGGAATGGCCAGAGCTGAACAGAAGGTTTGATCTTCAGATACAGGACTCGGGTGAAGCATAGAGATTGGAGGAGAAGGGGAAAATATGAGGGACTTAATGATGATGAACTGCATGTATTCCTGCATAGAAAAATGACACTGATAATACTCATATGAACCTTCTCAGTTAACAGAGCAGGTAGAGGGAGCTTTTATAGTTGAAGCACAGGAGAAAGCTGAATTTGAAGATAAAATATGGTGTAAAAATGGAGTCAATAGAAAAAAAGGGAAATGTAATGGGAGAAAGAAAAAGGAGAGGGGGAATAGGCCAAGATATTTCATATAAGATTTTTTTTTTATTACAATGAGCTATTGCAATTATATGGAAGGGGGGAGGCAAGGGGGAATGAGGGAACCTTTACTGTCATCAGAGGTGGCTAGGAGAGGAAGCAGCATATATACTCAATGGGGTACAGATATCTGGAGTAAGAAGGAGGGGGGAGCAGGGGGAAGGGGTGGGCATGTGAATAAAGGAGGAGAGGATGGACCATGGGGGGAGAGTGGTCAGATATAACACATTTTCTTTTTTACTTCTTGCAAGGGGCTGGGATTGGAAGGCCTGTCCAGGACCATGGGGCCAGGTGGATTCTGGGCCTAAGGGGTGGTGTGGGGGCTCAGGGCCTCTTGGCCCCAGGACCAGGGATCTGTCTGCTGTGCCACTCAGCTACCCTACAGCAGAGTCAGTGAAAGGAGAGAGAAAATATTGTATATAGTAGTGAAGAAATAAGAAAGGAGGGATTTCCGTTCAGCAATGGCAATGTTGGAAAAATATGGAAGTAACTTTTGTGATGGACTTACCATAAAGAATGCAATCCACCCATGACAGTTGTTGGTGTTAGAACAAAGACTGAAGCACATTTTTTATTATCATTATTTGGGGGGGTGCAGGGCAAATGGGGCTAGGTGGCCTGCCTGGGGCCACATAGCAGGGTGATCTTTGAGTGTCTGAGGCCGGATTTGGACCCGGGTGCTCCTGGCTCAAGGGCCAATGCTCTGTCTGCTACCCAGGCACCCCTACTATTATTACTATTTTATTTTATTTTGGGTCTTTTTTTCCCCTTCTTTTTGGTTTTTGCAGGGCAGTGGGGATCGGGTGGCTTGCATGTCACATGGCTGGGTGATTGTTGGGTCTACGGAGCTGGATGTGGGCTATGTGGGCTATGTGGGCTATGTGGGCTATGTGGGCTCGGGTGCTCATGGCTCCAGGGCTGGTGCTTTGTCCATTGCGCCACCTGGCCATACCTACAATTATTACTATTATTTTTTTTAATTTTAATTTTTTTTCTCTCCCCTTTATCGCTCAAGCAAGTCTATATTCATGAGGGGGAGGGGGTATTTTGTTTACTCCTAAACAAGAATATTTTATTAATGTAAAAAAACTTTTGTACAAAATGAGAATAAAAAAATAAATCAACTACAGAGAACTCTATTCTTTTCTAATAATCATAAATGGTTTCAATTTTAAAAGTTTTGATATTTTTGTTTTATATGTCATTTCTACATATAACCTTCCCACACAATGAACCTTTCCTGGAAACAAGAAAAGACAGTTTGAGTCTTAATCAGAATCTAGCTTCAAACCCTTACTATTTGTGTGATTCTAAAAGAAAAATCAATTAACTCTTCTCATCCTCAATTTCCCTAAATTTATAGAAATAATAAAGCATCTTATCAGTGTTTTTAATCAAATGGAATATATAAAACTATATAAATGTTAATTATTATTAATTACTATTAGGTGCATTGAGGGAACACTATTCTAAATAATGTGATTTGGGGAAGAGCATGGCTCCATTTTGATTTGGCATGTGGTAGTTAATAACTTTCTTTAATAATAATAAAAATATTTTTGCAATAAAAATTTTTATAATAAAAAAGAAATTCTAAAAATCCTTTGTGAAAATGACATTGTGATCAGAAACATTATCTTGGCTAGGTCAATGTCAGAATTAGTTAACAAAAGTTTACCAAGCATGAGTTTTTCACTTCTGCCTCTAAATCACATTTACTAATTTATTTTCTTACTGAAAAAAAGAGACTTGTTTATCAAGTCCATAACACCTCTATTTGTATCAATAATGGGGAAACTAAATATTTAGTGTGCAATAAACTTCTGCATATGCACTGCAAAAAAATAATTTAGGAAGGATAGAGTATGAAGGGATCATGAAATTTTAATAAGTCCATTTTTGAAGGCTGAGAGATTCACCATAACCTCCATTTGCTAATCCTATGAATAGAAGAAAGAATTCAGTTTTGAATTTTTAGCACAATCACCCCAAAAGTACTGTTTTTCAAAAGATAAGAGAAATAATACTTATCACTATGTTCTTATACAGGTTAGCAAGACTGTCTCAGAAATCTCATTTTTTAATTGAGTCAAATTTATTAGCTTATCATTATTTTTAATTAAAAAACTGGGGTTTTTTTTTTACTAATCTCTAAGAAATTTGTAAATTTCTAATTTCTAAAATAAAGCTTTAATATTTCTCTAACTATTCAGGACCAGCAATAGTTACTTTTACAAATATCGTCTATTGTTTTAGAATCAAGTGGAAAAGCCCACTCCATTCAAGGCAAAAGGAAAAGAAAACAGCTGGGTGCCTTATTTTATTACAGTGGCTATAGTTAGTAGATTATCTAAACATTCCAACTATAAAGAAATAAAAGAGCTTGAAATAAAAGCAAGAACAATTTACTGTTCACTTCTAATAAATGAAAACCATACAATATACGTACAAAATGGAGAGTGAAACTTCATAAATCTGTTAAGGGCTTTTGAAGTCATCCTGAATATGATAATTTTGTATACCATATGTTCAAAATTTATATGATAACAGTAAATGTCTTCCCAAATAATTCAAAAACTGTACTTGGAATATTAATATTCACTAATGACAGAAAAATCTACTTTCAATCTGCATTTCAACAGATTCAACTAACATTCATTAAATGTGTACTATGATCTAAACAAAGACAATGGGATAAAAACAAAGTAGTCCCTTGTCTCAATAACTATATATTCTATAGAAATGAATACAAAAGAAAGTATCTAAGAAAAATTCCCTGTTAGAAGTGGCCTTCATTCCCCAATTGACAAATGGTCAAAAGATATGCAAAGGCAATTAACAGGTGAGGAAATTAAAGCGATCCATAGTCATATGAAAAATTGCTCTAAATCATTACTTATTAGATCAATGCAAATTAAAGCATCTCTGAGACACCACCTCACACCTCTCAGACTGGCCAATATGACCCGAGAGGACAATGATCATTGTTGGAAGGATTGTGGGAAATCTGGGACACTAATACATTGTTGGTGGAGCTGTAAACTCATCCAACCTTTCTGGAGAGCAATTTGGAATTATGCCCAAAGGGCAAAAAAATGTGCATACCCTTTGATCCAGCAATACCACTACTGGGTCTACACCCTGAAGAGATTATGTACAAAAATATTCATAACAGCCCTGTCTGTGGTGGCAAAGAATTGGAAATCAAGTAAATGTCCTTCAATTGGGGAATGGCTTAGCAAACTGTGGTGTATGTATGTCGTGGAACACTATTTTTCTATTAGAAACCAGGAGAGATGGGAATTCAGGGAAGCCTGGAGGGATTTGCATGAATTGATGCTGAGTAACATGAGCAGAACCAAAAAAACATTGTACACCCTAACAGCAACATGGAAGTGATGATCAACCTTGATGGACTCACTCATTCCAACAGTGAAACAATCAGGGATGATTTGGGGCTGTCTGTGATGGAGAATACCATCTATATCCAGAGAAAGAACTATGGAGTTTGAACAAAAACCAAGGACTATTACCTTTAATTTAGAAAAAAAAAACCTGATATCTTATTGTCTGATCTTGCTATCTCTTATACTTTATGTTTCTTCCTTAAGGATATGATTTCTCTCTCAACACATTCAATTTGGATCAATGTATACCATGGAAACAATGTAAAGACTGGCAAATTGCCTTCTGTGGGGGGTGGAGGGAGGAAAGATTAGGGGAAAAATTGCAAAACTCAAAATAAATAAAATCTTTATAATGATTTTTTTAAAAGTGGCCTTAAAAGAAGCTAGCTATTTCATAAAGTTAAAGTAAGGAGAGAGATATATTCTAGGCAAGTTCCATTTCTGTCTTTGTATCATCCATGCCTAACCCAGTTCATGGCTCACTGTAGGTGGATCTACTATTGACTGACTAGAAGACTCAAGTTTATTAGGCCAGTTTGGCTAGAACAGAATGTATAAAGGGAGTAATATGAAATAAGGTTGGAAAAGTAGAAAGACAGCATGTGCTAAGCTTAAAATGTCAGGTGAAGAGTCTAGACATAATAGGAAGACAATGAAATGAGTAGGGCAGTAACATGAAAAATGTTTGGGAAATATGAATTTGGCAGCTAGATAGAAGAGGGGGGAAAATGAAGCATAGGAAAACAATTAGGAGACTATGACAATAGTTTCTGTGAGAGGTCTAGCAAAAATGGCCTCAGTGATAGGTCTCACAAAATTCTGCTATCTTTGGGCCTTGGCTGTCCCCCATACCTCAGAGAATGTTGTTCATTTCCCTCATTGAACCTCATTCTTTCCTCAAAAGTTCATTCAAACACTACTTTCAACACAAAGCCTTTTCTAATTATTCTTCCCACCTGCTAGTGCCCTCTCCTTCAAAAACATCTTTTATTTATTTTGCATGAACTTTTGTGTATTTGTATATACATATTTTGTCTCCTATTATAAAATGGTCATTGAGGGAAGGGACTGTTTTGTTTTACATTTGTATCCCCAGTATCCATAAGAATGTATGACACACAGTAGGCCCTTAGAAAATGCATCTCAAGGCACAAAACGGTGCTTATTGTGGGAGAGACTGTATGAAGGGTTTGAATCAGGGTAGCAGTTCTGTGAGGGAAAGGGGACAGATGCAAGATGTATTACAGAGGATGTAAGAATAAGATTTTGCAAAGTGTTTTGGGAAGAGAGGAGGGAGAGCAGCAGTCAGGAGGGTAAATGAACCTGGATAATTACAAGTATTCGTGGCATTCTCAACAGATAAAGTGAAGTTTGATGGTAGGTTGAGTTTAGAGGAAGATAGTTGGCTCTGTTTTTCACAGGTTATGTTTGAGATGCTGATGAGATGTCCAGGTGACATTCAGGAAAGAGATTAGAATTAGATGTACAAATTAACACAAAGGTGATAGCTGAACCCACAGGAACGTTGATCACCTAACAAGGTACAGAAAGAAAAAGAGAACCTTGGAAGATAGCCACTTTCTACTCATTCTCCAACTCTCTAAATTCAGAGAAAGCAAAAAAATTGGTTTCTCACTCAAGAAACCTAGATTCTTTCTTTAAGAAAGCCTACTTTAGACATGCCATATAGAAAACCATGCTCTTTGAGAGTAAAACAAATGACCAGGAAGAGACACAGAAAGCTCTCTTATTTACAGGTAGTTCAGTCTGGATTAATGAGTACCTCCCCTCACTCCAAATTTGCAGGACTTTTCTTATGTTGCAAATAGTTATCAGATTCCCTCATGATGACTGGTGCCTGATTTATGAACACTCAAGTGTTAATATATAATAAAAATCACAAACTAAAACCCACAATCCTACTACTGCTGGGACTTGATCCTAATATATATCATTATAAGGGAAAAAAGACATTTCTACTCCAAAAATAATCATAACTTTTATTTAAATATGGATCATAGATCTAGAGCTAGAAAGAAGCTCAGAGGTTCCATTTTATAATTTAGGAACTTAAGACTAAAGAGGTTAAGTGATTTGGTTATGGTCATTAAGAGGTAGAATTTGAACCCACATCTTTTAAATCTGGAGGCACATCTCTTTCCACTGAGCCACAAACCATTCTGCCCCCTACATAGAAAAATATTAGAACTTTAGAAAGAACATGTTCTTCAATTACTGTGGAATGTCTTTAAAAAATGTCACTTTAATATAATAGGATACTATGGTCTCTTGGCAGGTGGGAAGGAAGAAAGAAAGGTCCTTGGAAGAGTCTAGACCTATGATTTCATGATATGAGAAGTCCACAGACCTAAATCAGCAATTTCCTGTAACACAAATTCTTAGGACATTGCCTAAGGGATGCTGTTACTCTGACCATGATCACAGAGCTCATTTGTTTCAGTGACAAAACTTGAATCCAAGTCTTAACAGCTAGGTAATGTAGTGAGTACAGTGCCAATCCTGAAGTCGGTAAGACCTGAGTTCAAATGTGACCTTAGACACTATTTCCTCATTTCTAAAATAAGTCTGGAAAGGAAATGGCAAATTACTCCAGTATCTCTGCCAAGAAAACTTCAAAGGGGGTCACAAAAAGTCAGACACAACTGTAACAACCAAACAATAACTTCCTGACTAAAAGACTGGCTCTCAATCTACTATATTACTCATAATGTCAATACAAACAAATAAGAAGAACACAAATATGGAAAGATTTTATAAAGTAAATTGAAGCATGATTATCAGAATAAGAACATATATTAATTACAACTAAAGTTTTTTAAATCATGGAATTTGAGAGTTGGAAGAGACTTCAGCAGCCATCTGTTTAAAGGTCAAGTTAATGGAATATTATCACACCATTAAAAATAGCAAATGAATATATAAAGCTACTTATATCAGCAATGCAAAGGCGGTGGGTAAAGAGAATTTTAAAATGCTTTTAAAAAGCTGAATCATATAAAAACCATTTAACATAACTGATCTCATTTAATTCCCACATTTTTTGCTTTTTTTAAGATTACCAATGATTTCTTAACTGCAAACTAAGTGCCCTTTTCAGTCTTCTCTCTACTTGACCTCCCCACCAACCCCCCCACCCCCTGCCCCAGGAATTAATAGTGATTTATATGGTAACTAGCACAGGCATTATTATCCTCATTTTAACAGACCAAAAAAACTAAGATTCTTTTCAATCAATCAACAAACATTTATTAAGCACCAGACACTGCCTGGTACTGTGTCAGGTGCCACTGATTCTAAGACACAGATGAAACTGGTCTCAAGGAACTTACATTCTATAGGGAGAGACAACATCTCCTCATGAGTCTATACAAAGTAATTTTGAAGGAAGAGGCTCTTAAGATCATGAAAAGTTTCAAGCTTCACAGTTGAAAGATGAAGCAAACTAGAGAGTCTGTGAAGTGGAAGGGAAAAAATAATAGATTACAAGCATGGGGGATAAATATTCTGTATAGAAAAGATTAAAGGTCACATGTGAAGATCAGCAAGGTCAGTGTGTCTAGATTACAGAGTGCATGAAGGAGAAAAATGCTGGGGATGGGGGAAGGAAAAGGGAAAGGGACAAGAATAGGTTGGCCCTAGGTTGTGAAGGTCTTTAAATGACAGGAGTTTGTATTTGATTCTAAAAAAAATAAAAAATAAGAAAAAATAAGTCTATAAATAAGCTTATAAAGCAGGTGCGGGACATGACTAGAAATGTATTTTAGAAATATCATCTTGATATCCAAAAGAGAAAAAAATGGACAAAGTCCCACATATTCAAAAATATTTATAGCAGCTCTTTTTGTAGTGGCAAAGAATTAGAAATCAAGGGGATGCCCATCAACTGGGGAATGACTGAACAAGTTATGTTTATGAATATTATGCAGTACTATTGTTCTATAAGAAACCATGAATGGCTGTACTTTAGAGAAGCATGTAATGAATTATACGAATTGATGCTGTGTGAAGAAAGTAGAACTAAAGAACAACATTGTGAGTTGATCATCTATGATGGAGTTCCTCTGAGCAGTTCAGAGAACCGGGATAATCTAGGAGACCTGTTATGGACAATGCCATCCACAACCAAAGGGAGAGGAAAAAACAACACAAAATCTGAATGGATACTATGTTCGCTTTTTTTAAAAAATAACTTCTCTTATGTTTTTTCTTCCTATCCCATGGTTTTCTTTCTTTTCCCTTAGTTCTAATTATTCATACACAAAATGACTAAATATGCAAACATGTTCAACACAAATGTACCTAAACAACTTTTACCAGACTGTTCATGGCTGAGGGGTGGGAGATGGGAAGGGAGGGTGGTAGAAAAATATGCAACTTATAAATAGGCTAGTGGTAGAATGTTGAAAAACTTTCATACCATGTAAATGGAAAAATAAAATAAAATATCAATTTAAAAAAATATTACTGTTTGACAACTGTTTGAAGAATAGAATGGAGAGTAGAAAGACTTGAGGCAGGTGACCAGCATAGAGGTTAACGCAATAGCCCAGGCAAAAATTCAAAGAGAACTTAAAGTAGGGTACTGGCCTGTGAACAGACAAATGTGAGATATGTGGTATAGACAGAATTGCAAAGATTTGGCAGCTGCCTGGGTATATAGGGGAAAGTGAGGAACAAATGAATGAATCTGGGTGACTGGAAAGAATGGTAGTGGTGCCCTTAACAGAAATAGGAAGAAGGGTACCTGGAGGGGCAAGTGGTAATAAGTTATCTTGGAAATGTTGAATTTGAGATGGTTACAGAATATCAACTTGAAAATGGCTGACTTGCAATTGATGATTATGGAATTAGAGCTTCAGGCTGGATATATATAAATCTAGTTATCATTTGCATGATATGACACTTGAACACATGGTTCCTGATGAGATCACTGCAGAGTGGAAGAGGTGAGAAGGGAGAGAGGGAGGGAAGAGAAAAAAAATAGGAGAAGGTATGGTGGTAAGAAAAGAGTCCAGGATAGAGCTTAGGAACATATTCAAATTTGGAGAGACAGGTCTTGCTAGTCAGACAAAAAAGGAGGGAAACAAAAACAAAACAAAACAAAAAAAACCAGTGTCTCCTCTCCCAGGAAGAATAAAGTATACAGAGAGTGGTCACAGTATCAAATGCTATAGAGAAGTCATAAAAGATGGGAACTCATCTGACAGGGTAACCTTCCAGAACAGATCAGAAGTCAGACTATGTATACTATGCTAATTACACACAAACACCATACCACACCATGACATACTATATTGAAAAGTGAATAAGAGAAATGGAGGCAAAGTGTTATAAACAAAGATCTAATATAGCTTGAGGATCAAATGAAAGGTTTCATTTTGTTTTACACAATGGGAGAGATGTGGTCACGTTTTCAGGAAGCAAGAAAGGAGCCAGTAAACAGATTGCAATAAAGATCTGCCTTGAAGAGGAATATATATCTACACTAATTGGAGCTGTAGAATATGGGTAAAAATGGTCAGCCAGCACAGTGACAGTAGCCAAGAAGATACAGATTCAAGTCCTCCATCTGATATATTTGTACTTGTGTGACTCTAAGAAAATCACTTAATCTCTCAGGGCTAGACTTGTAGAGAAGGCACTAACTTCTCTCAGGTGTTCTCAATGCCAATGAAATCAGAGGGCCAGCTCTCATTCCTATTTCCATTCCTCATGGAAAACTAATAGTCTCTGTTTTCCTCTGTAAAGTTTTCTGCTGAGGAAGAAAGAGGAAGGTGAAGGAGGCTTGAGGAAAGAAAAAAATGAATTTGGAATAGCTACTGTAGCTACTATAGGAAGTTTAATAAATAGTCAATTAAGGAAAGATAAAAGAAAAACCATACTGCTGTGAGGGCCCAATTGATTTTAGAAAACATAAAACTATAGCATAAATAATTGGCATGGTAGATTAACATTTTCTAATACTGTTCATTGACACAAAGTAACAGAAGGTAGATGGCAGGGGTAAAACAGAGTTGGGGCAAAATCAGAGGCAAGGGCAAGAGGACAAAGGATTCAAGAGAAGAGAAAAGCATTTAGTTAAACTTAACTACAAAGTTAAGAATGGAAAACCTTTTCTGTTTCCAAAATGCCTACACCACTACAACTCTCCACAGTCATTTAGGGACTTGACTCTTCAATATCACACAACACAAGTATATCGACACAGAGACTCAGATTTGAGACATACTATATCTTTCCATCTCTAATCTTTTTCAATTCCAGACCTACATACCAATCATCTATAATACATCCCCCACCAGAATGTGTCATTGCTATCTCAAATTTAACATATCCAAAAGGGATCTCCTTATCTTTCTTCCTAATTCCATGCTCCTTCTAAACTTTTTCATTTCTGCCGAGTGCATTGCCATCTTTTAAGTTGCTCAGGGTCAATCTTGGAATCATCATTTATTGTTTCCTCTTCTGCAATCCTTATATGCAACCAATTGCTATGTTTTGTCAGTTCTACATTCACAACTTTTGCAACTATCCCTTTCTATCTAATTCACATAGCCCCCATCCTAATTTAGCCCCTGATCACCTCTCACTTGAATTTTTGTAATAGCCTATTTTTCTACTTCTTGTATCACTGCTCAGGAATTTAGCCTCCATAGTTGTCAAATGAATATTCTTAACACATAAAGCTGTTACTTTTTTCAAAAACCCTCAATAGTTTTGTCACTAAGATTAAATATAAATATAAATATATATATATATAAAAACATAAACTAAACTATATATAAAATAAAAATTTGCATTTAACACTAGAACCAAGTGCATCAACTGACATAATAATATTATCGTTTTACTTTGGGAAAAAAGTCATCCTACTATTGCTGTTTGTCTTACAAATAAAAATAGTGTACTTCGTCAATTACTGCAGCTTGATTTCAAGGTACTCTTAAATTCTGGTCATTCTAGAGTTAAAGAACATCAAAATCTGACTCCCCCATACATACCTTTTCAGCCAGATTTTATATAGTAATATAGTAGTAAGTGGCAGAGCTGCCCACTAGCTGTTCCAAGTCACAGTGTTGCTAAATGTCAGATACAACATTCAAACTGCTTCACCTATTATTTCTAATGAATTGGTATAATTTAGTCATAATGCCTATTGTTCTAACTTATTCAACCTATACAACATGAAGAAATATTAGTAGAAAAGCAGAATAGCATAATGAATAGAAAAGCAGCAGTTAGAATAATGGGACAGTAGGAAATATGCTGGTTTTCAGATGAAAATACCTGAGTTTGTATCCCAGTTCTGGCCCTTATTACCTGTATTCCTCTGAGAGGCAGAAATGGGCCTCAGCTAAATGAAGGACTTGAACAGACTGACCCTCAAGGTCACCTGCAGTTTAAATCTGTGCTTCTGGGAGTCAGAAGACAGCTCTAGACTTAGTTTCACCATTATTAGCTGAGTAACCTTAGGTTAATCACTTAACAGTCTAGAGACTGTTTCCTCAACTATAAAAAATATGATTTAGTACCTGTCCTGTCTATCTCTTATGGCTGCCATAAGAATCACTGAGAAAACCTATGTGAAAGTTCTATATCAAGGTAATATTATTTTGAAAGATAAAATTTACTATACCTTTTGTTAGAAATAAAAAAGTTCTTGATTTTTTTTTTGCAATCAAATAATGCAACATGTCAGAGTCACAGAATTAGTTATCATCTGGGTCACTCTAATCAGTTAAATATTCCATCTATAATATACCTCACAGGTTGTCATACAGCAGAACATAGTGAATCAAGAGAAGAGAAGCCTACCATCTCATGGCATAGCCCATCCTAATTTTATTTTCTACCTGCCCCAGAAGGTAGGCCTAGGAACAAGTAGAACAAGTTCAATCCTCCTTCTATGTGAATGTCTCTTGAAGACAGTTATTTTGACCCTACTGAGAAGTAATATGGTATGGTGCTGAATTTTTGGACTTGGAGGAAAAAAGTCTAAATTGGAGTTCTGCCATTTACTACCTTGTGTGACTTTGGACAAGTCATTTAATCTCCCTCTGCCTAAGTTTCTATATCTATAAAATGAAAAGGCTTGAACTAGATAACTTCTAAGGTCCCTTTCAGCTTTAATTATATGTTCATATGATAAATCTTTTTTTTCCTGGCTAAATACCCCCAATTCCCTAACAGTTCTTATATGAAACAATCTGGAGGCTCTTAGCACTACTGGATACCCTTTTCTAGACACCTGATTGATGGAGTCATTGTCACAGTTCTTCCTAAAAAGTAATTCCCCAAACTGAAAAAAATACTCCATATGTGTGCTGTCAAAGGAGGCACAGCACATCAGGACTATCACCTCTCTGAACACCACACTGCTAATGTAGATTAAGATAGTATATATGTATGCACAATGCTAACCTGACTGTTTGTCGCTGGGGAGGGGAAGGGAGGGTAGAAGGAAATTTTGTAACTTAAAAATATACATGTGCAAAAGGAAAAAAAAATTTTAAATAAATTTAAAAAAGATTAAGATAGTATTAGTTTATGGGGGTTAGTTAGCTGATACATTGTTGCCTTATATTGAACCTATAATCCACTGAAACCACTTCGATTTTTAAGTTTAACACCTCACCCTATTTCATTGTTGATTCTTTAAACCCTATTTTATCCCTTCAAATTTCATTATAAATAACTAATCTTGTGTTCTTTTTTAAACCTTAATGTATCATTCAAGTAAATTAAGATTAGCAACACCCCTCAGCATGCTATTAACACTACCATTCGATTTTTACCATATTGCCTGCCAATAGGAAACAAAGCTACCTTTCAAAGACTTGCTGAACTGGCTAAAGGATATTTTGAATTTAACCCCTGCTGGTGAATAGTAGTAATTTAACAAGTATAATTCTTAAAGTCTCTAACTATGATACAGATTCATAAAGACCATAAGAGACTCCTGATTAAAGTATTCAATTAGAAATTCTCAAAATTATTTTAACTTCCTTTTTATTCAACTATTAATTTAGCAAGGACTATGTAAAACCAAAGCTTTTTTTTTTGTTTGTTTTTTGCAAGGCAATGGGGTTAAGTGGCTATCCGGAGGCCACACAGCTAGGTAATTATTAAGTGTCTGAAGCTGGATTTGAACTCAGGTACTCCTGACTCCAGGGCAGGTGCTCTATCTACTGTGCCACCTAGCCGCCCCCTAAACCAAAGCTTTTTAAAAAACAAACTATTCATTACATTTATTTACAAACATGAAAAGGTGAACTCTTTTACACATCACTGTTTAAGTGAAACTTAATATTGTCTACTATTGAAAACAGAGGGGCAAATACCAAAACTAATACTTCAAAAAATAATAAAGACCTGGTGACCAATACTCCTATAGTTGTCCAGGTTACTTGGCTTATGAAAAGATATGTGGCAAGGAGAGCAAACATATACAAAATCCTATGAAAACCTATGTTCTCTTATCCTACCTTAGATATCATCCACAGTCATCAAAGGTCAAAGCAATACTATTCAAATACGTCTAAACTATATAATCCTAGGTGGCAAGGACTGCTTTGGATTTGCATATATGCCAGAAGGTAATGGAGCCCTGAAGGCTGATGTGGAAAATAAAGTCCAACATGAATGTAAGAAGCTCCTTCATTTCCAGTAGGAAAAAATACTACTTCTACAAGTAAAAAAGATGCTCTGTGAGCCAGCTTCAGAACCAGAAACATTTCTTCCTGGAGAAATAACCACATATATCAAGAATCTGGAACAAACACATATGACTCAACAGCTCAAGTCCAATCCATAACTAGTACAACTAGATGTTTTAAATTCTATTTAAACTGGTCCTTCCAATTCTACCTATCCTCTTGGCATAAAGAGGAGAAGCAATGTGGTTAGTGTACAAAGAATACTAGACTGGGACTTAGAAAACCAGCTCATGCACTTGCAAAACAAGGATAATACTGGTATTACCTCACTCAGCATTTTTTTAAAATCACTGAAACCAAATTAACTAGTTTCTTTTCTTCCTTCTAGGAGCTGCTAAGTAAAGGTTTTTATTTTTGTTTAATCTTGTTTTTTGTTTATGGCCAAAAGGAATATGTTAGCAGGAAGAGAAGGGTGGAACCTGCATATCTATACACTTAATAATCAAATCAATGTTCATTAAGTCCCTACTATATGTAGGGTGCTATGTTATGAACTGGAAAAGATTCAAAGCTTAGCTTAGGACTGTTAGGTTGTAGGGACTCAGGGCAAAATGGGGAATAAGACACGTGTACTGTGTAAGGTGTAAAAAGCTATACAAAAATAATGTTATTAGCACTGTTACTGCTATTACTACTACTACTATAGCATTTTATTTAGACTGGGAGAGGAAGGAGGGGAAAGATTATTTTAACCCTTTCAGTTCTGATACTCCCACTGTAGAGTCTGTGCTGTTCTAACTGATGAGTGCCTCTCATGGTCCCCCTATAAATTGAACCAGCTCTAACCATATTTCACTCTCTATTCCAGCAATTTTCTGAGACCCATCTTGCTCCACAGTTCTCTCTCCCCTTTCTAGCTCTAGAATCATACTCCAAACAAGACTGGGCTTGTCAGTCTACTATTTCTATGACTTTCTGAACCAAAATACCTCTCTCCAGGCACTACTCCCCTATGTGTGCTGTCTCCCCCTTAGAATATAAATTCCTTGTGGGCAAGCATTGCTTCATTAAAAAGTTCCAGAATTTCAGTTAGTGTAATCACTTAATAAATGTATTTGATCCATCCAGTATATAACAATGAGAGTGAAAGTTGTGAAACAAGAATCCCCCAGCACTCAAGAGATTCCTGAAGGCAAATATCTATTCTGAAAACAGAATACAGCTCAATAGGACAACAGTCTGCAAACAAGCATAACATTCAAAAAAAACCTCAGAGGGGCAGCTAGGTGGAGTAGTAGATAAAGCACCAGCCCTGGAGTCAGGAGTACCTGGGTTCAAATCTGGTCTCAGACACTTAATAATTACCTAGCTGTGTGTCCTTGGGCAAGCCACTTAACCCCGTTTGCCTTGCAAAAAAAAAAACCTCAGAGCATTCCTAAAAGTATAGTTACCTTCAGGGATTAAGAGACTAGCCTTGATTTTGATGTTTATTACAAAACCCTAATCCTTTTTCTGATCACTCCTTAACTTTTTTCCTTTCTTATCTAGACAACTATCCAATTTTCTTTTTGATTTTATAATATTGTATGTATTATATAATATTTTCCATTGCTCTTAGAACTATAACTATGCACAGATTTAAAATTGTTCATCCTATACTTACTCCAAGAATATAACTGAAAAGTGAATGAATCTCCAGACTAACTGAACCTGAATCTATAGACTAACAATTTTTAGCACTTAAACAGGAAAAGGGCTTCTAGCTCCTTTCAGTTTTAAGGCTAGGAAAGTATTTCACTTAGGATCATTTAGGGCTAGAAGAGACTTTAAATATAAGTCAAATTAAGCAGTTTTATAGAGGAAGAAACTGAGTCCCAGAGGGATGCAGTGAATTACCTAAGATCAATCACAAAGGTGGTTAAACTGCATCAACTTTTTAGATCCTTACAACAAATTCTTGGTACTCTTAACAAGGACATTGTTAAATATTTATCTACTACTTAGGTCTGTATCTATTTATTCATTAAAGTCCACATATAGAGGTGGGTTAAATTCAGTTTAAATAATCATTAAAGGTGATTCAGGATCATTAACACTATTAGCTCTCATTCAACAAACATTTTTTAAGCACCTACAATAATATGCCAGGCACAGTACTCTTCTCAATCCAAGAAGAAAAATAAAATTTTTCCAAAGTGAGAATTATCTCTGCTTGCTTTTAAAGTCAAAAAGCATAAATACTTCACAAACACAAAGGTTGTTTTTCCTATTGATTTTATAGACATTCATGTTGCTCAGTTCAATTCAGTGGCAGCCACATTTACATTATTATAAGTTCTTATTCAAAGCGTATTGACACCTGATTTTTTTCGGAGTCCTAAGTTAAGTGTCCCTTACTACACTAGAGCAGGGCTCTGATACAAAGCAATTATTAATACACCAGCAAATCACTTTTAATGAATCACTCATTTAAAATTGTTATTATTAGTAAGATTGGGGGGGAAATTGTAAAACTCAAATAACATCTTTAATAAAAATAAATTTAAAGAAAAAAATTGTCATTATTAAATGTGCTTTAAAAGAGGACAACAAATATAGTCATTAAACTTCCAAGGTATGTTATGAACTTAAATTAGGCCGCCAAATATGCCTCAGAGCCTTTAAGAGCTGCTATGACACAGTAGTTCCACAGAACTAATTATGCAAAAATTCTGCTAAAGGTAATAATTGAACAGAGATGCAAAATTATCAAACATGGAAACTGTATCTGTGGTATCCAGATTAAAAACAACCAGGAATACTTTTTCCATAGATTCACATATCAATAATTTTTAAGACTGGATGGAAATTATCTCCATAGTTCAAAGTGCTTTGGCTTAAGTCTTAAGAAAAAAAGACAAATCCTGAAAAATCTGAAAATAAAACCAATAATAAAATAAAAATTAAATGAAATGTGTTAATTCAGGTGTGAATGATACATTTTAGAGACAAAAAAGAATCAAGAATGTGTGTGCTTTGCTTAATTGGTGCATCTTCAACTTTTGTCTCTTACTGACTCCTTCCTCTCCATCTACAAGTATGTTCCATATTAAAACAAAACAAAATAAAGCTTTTCATTGACCTTGCTACCTCCTCAAGCTGTCAACTTCTCTCACCTTATCTTTTCACTGTCAAACTCTAAACACCTTGTATTTATTCTGTATTTATAATATTTGCATATGCTGTCTGCCCCAATAGAATGTAAGATCTCTTAGACTGTTTGTTTTAGCCTTTTGGTATCCACAGATCCTAGCATGGTACCTAATATATAAAAGATATTTAATACATGTTTAATTAATTATAGAAAATCACTACACATTTCTGCTTCCATTTCCTGACTACTAATGCCTTACCCCTAGAAATCAGGTTTTTATCCCTACAATAGTACTGACATGACTCTCTGTTTACTAATGACCTCACCAAATGTAGAGAAGAAGGAACCTTCTCTTGCTCTATTTCTTTTATTCTAGCTCCAAGAAATGGTCCTGGGATCCTTGGTCCTATGTGGTGTTGTATGACCTCCTCTGCTTCAGGTGCTGGAGATGATCTCCACAGTCTGGGAGTTTGAGCCATGGCAACCCTGGAACCAAGACTGTAGTCAAGTTGGTGTAGTCAGTCAGATCAGCATAGAAACCTTAAGAAGATAGGGTGTTTGAGACTCATTTCCTAAGGGACCTTTGGACTAATACGGAAACAAGTGAGAGGAATCTAGGAGAATTACACATTGATTACTTTATAGAGAAAAACATCTTTGAAAGATTTTAGATCCCTGAATAAAATAACAATAAAAACCATGACTCCAAAGGAATGAAGATAAAACATACCACTTACTCTTGAAAGAGAGAAGAAATGCAAAAAGAGGCTTAATTTCAGGCACGGCCAATATAGGAATTAGTTTTGCTGCAACACTGCCATTGAGGGATTAATTTTTCAAATTGTTTATTTTTTTAATTTATTAAAGAAAAAAGTATGTATTTTTATTATGACAGTCTACATTTATTTCTTTTCTTTTTTTTTCAAGGTTTTTGCAAGGCAAATGGGGTTAAGTGGCTTGCCCAAGACCACACAGCTACGTAATTATTAAGTGTCTGAGGCAGGATTTGAACTCAGTTACTCCTGACTCCAGGGCCAGTGCTCTATCCACTGCATCACCTAGCTGTCCCGGCTATTATTTCAAAATTATTTTTAATATGCTCTGAATTACAATTGAGTCATTAAACCACAAGGTCAATGAAGAATGGTGGAAAAAACACTGCATTCATCCTTTCTAATTATATATACATAAATACACATATAAGTATACATAAAAAAATTTAATCCTGTCTCACTGGGACTGGATTGTTATTGACAATATCATTCCTGGTACTAATAGAGTGCTTACTGAAAAAAAATGTGTTAAATGCACAGGGATTTAAAGTAGATATAATGTTTAAAACATTGTGTTATTGCTAAGATATGCTGTATAATAATTTTTAAATAAAGTCTCACAAATTAAAACAAACAAAATAAATTTAACAGCCAAATGCATAGTCAACTCAACTAAATTACTATATCTCTGCCCTCAAAAAACTTATATTTTTCGAACCTGTTTTAAAAATACACCCCTGAATTCTAATAGTCATATTTTAAGTTGTTTCTGTTCATTGCAGAATAGAACACAAACCTACTACACAAAGAATTCCCAGCTTTTCTGTTTCTAAAATGGGATTTTTAAAAGAATGTTTCTAAACTGATCTCAATGCTGTACCCCACACAGGAATGAGGTAGGAGTCAAATTCAATACATATAGGAAAGATAGTTCTTAGGTTCAACTTCAAAATTTCCTGTCTTTCCCTTGTTTTTTCCCAGACTTTAGCTCTAAAGACATTATCTTCAAAGTAAAAAAGAAATGCTTCAAATTACAGATTTGAAAATCCAAACATCAGACCCAAATTGTAGATAACTGCAAGTTTCCTCTATCCAAAATTATATTTTTTATTATGTAAATATTTCATTTGTTTTCCAATTATATTCAATAATAGTTTCTATCGATACTTTTTTGTAAAGTTTTGAATTTTACAATTTTTCCCCCACCCTTCCTTCCCTCCCCTCTCCCCACAACAGAAAGCAATCTGATATTTTTACATTGTTTCCATGATATGCATTGTTCAAAATTGAATGTGTTGAGATAAAACATATCCTTGAAGAAGAAATAAAATATTAGACATACCAAAATTATATAGTCCAAAAGACAGCTTTTTAAAAATTGAAGGTAATAATCTTTGTTCAAACTCCACAATTCTTTCTCTGTATATAGATGATGTTCTCCATCACAGATAACCTAAAATTGTCCCTGATTATTGCACTAATGGAGTGAGTTAGTCTATTAATGCTAATGATCACCCCCATGTTGATGTTACAGTGTTCTTCTGGTTCTGCTCATCTTGCTCAGCATTGATTCATACAAGTCTTTCTAGGCTTCTCTGAAATCCCATCCCTCCTGATTTCAAATAGAATAATAGAGTTCCATAGCATACATATATCACAATTTGTTCAGCCATTCCCCAATTGATGGACATACCTTCGATTTCCAATTCCACCACAAAAAGAGCTGCCATGAATATTTTTGTACAAGTGATGTTTTTACCCTTTTTCATGATCTCTTCAGGGTATAGTCCCAGTAGGGGTATTGCTAGATCAAAGAGTATGCACATTTTTATTGCTCTTTGGGGGTAATTCCAAATTGCTCTCCAGAAAGGTTGGATCAGTTCACAGCTCCACCAACGATGCATTAGTGTCCCACATCCCTTCCAACATGGATCATCATTGGCCAATCTGAAAGGTACGAGGTGGTACCTCAGAGATGCTTTCATTTGCATTTCTCTAATCAATAATGATTTAGAGCAATTTTTCATATGACCATGGATCACTTTGATTTTCTCATCTGCAAATTTCCTTTGCATATCTTTTGACCATTTGTCATTTGGGGAATGGCTTGTTTTTTACAAATGTAACTCAGTTCTCTATATGTATTCAAAGCTTTAAACACAAAGTTGAAAATGTAAAGCATAGGACGCCATTATATCTAAACTGTATAGATGAGATCATAATTTTATGACATATGACTTTCCACTGGAGAAAGTAACAAGAGAATTCACTGTCATATCAGAAATATAGCATACTGCAAGGGAGTTTCAGAAAATGAAAAGTCAAAGACAAAGATGTAAAAACACTTTTTAGCTAACGAATTCCACCCAACTTTAATTTTTACCCTGAACAGTAGATAATATTCTATTTACCTAATGGTAAATATATTTTTTCCCAGACAATTTCACCACAGGTTGCAAGGGGGAAAAAACAGAAAATAAAGTACTTCAAAATTCAAATTAAATTATGTTTAAAACTGATGACCTATTATTAATTTCACTAGCAAAGTGAGGAGACTGAATTAGTTGATCTCCAGGTTTCCTTTTAACATTTCCTATAATCCTAAGAAATTCTTACCAAAAAACAAAACAAAACAACAACAACCAAAAGAAGAAATTCTTCAATATGAACTTTTCTAGCTTCCCTTTATCTAAACTTTCCCAGTGAAAACTCACATTTATTTGACATCCCGAAACATTTCCTTGTTAGGTAACCAAACTAATTCTTTAACAGTCTCCTTATAATGAAAATTTCACAAAAGTAAAGAGGGGCAGCTAGGTGACACAGTGAATAGAGGCTGGCCCTGGAATCAGGAGGATCTGAGTTCAAATGTGGTCTCAGACATAATAAAAACCTAGCTGTGTGATCTTGAGCAAGTCACTTAACCCCATTGCTTCGCTTAGCTGTGTGACCTCGGGTAAGTCACTTTACCCCATTGAAAAAAAAAGTAAAGATAATAACTTTCATACTTAAAAGCTCACATTTTTTATCTCCGAAGGTGAATTACTAGGAAAATAGTTGAATACATATATTTAGTATATAGGTGTTTTTAAAATTAAGACTGAAATGTTTCAATTAATTTAGGAATCTTCTGAGCTTCAGTTATAATTAAAAATAAAAATGAGTGATTATCAAAGAAAATTAATTAGATTTATTTTTTATCATTATTTAAGGAGTAATTTTCAAAAAAATGCTAAGTTATGTTATCATCATTCACTGGATATAGTGTCTGGGAACCTGAGTTCAAATTTTGTCTCTTCCACTAACTCCTTAAACAAGTTACTTTTTAATCTCTCTGACTTTGTTTCTTCAATTTGAATCAGATCACTGAGGTCCTTTCTACCTCTACATCTGATGTTTGCATTGGGTTAATTATTATATAATAAAAAAAGAAATCAGTGGAATATAATTCAAAGTTTGGTAATAAATAATTTTTAAACAAGTATCTAAAACTTTTTGCCTTGTACATAATATGCATTCAGTAATTACCTGTTACACCGAGCTGGTTAAGTTTTCTGCCTGGAAAAACTTTTTAAACTTCAAGTGGAAAAAATTTTTAAACTTCAATATTCACTAAATTGTTAAATAAAATAAGTCTTTAAATATTAGCTTCACAGAATCAGAACATTTTAGATCTAGAAGTAGTTTCAGAACTCATCTTAACCTTTTTTATGTCATGAACTCCTTTGGCAGTCTAGAAAAGTCTATGGACCTTTCTCAGTATAATGTCTTCAATGCAAAAAATAAACTACATAGAATTACAAAGAAGATCAATTACATTGAAACACAATTATCAATATTTTTAGAACAAGTTTTAAAACCAGTTAAGAATCCCTGATCTGGGGGCAGCTGGGTGGCACAGTAGATAAGAGCACAGGCCCTGGAGTCAGGAGGACCTGAGTTCAAATTCGGCCTCAGACACAATAAAAACCTAGCTATGTGATCTTGAGCAAGTCACTTAACCCCATTGCCTAGCAAAAAACAAACAAAAAGAATCCTTGATCTATTCCAATTCCTTCATTTACTGAGGAAAAAATTGAGTGTTTTTCCCAAGATCTCCTGACAAATAAATAGCAGAGCTACAGAATCAGAACCCTAGTCTTCCTACTCCAAATTTAGCATTCTTTCCACTACACCACACAGGTTTACCTAATTGACATGAGAGAAAAAGTAATAGATGTAGAGTGAAAAAGTAATAGATGTAGATTCAAAAAACTTGAGATTAAGTTCCATACTGTCTGACCATAGACAAATCGCCACTTCTAAGAAACTCAACTCATCATCTGAAATGGAGGGAAAACAATACTTGTGCTACTTATATCACAGGGTTATTTGATTTTTTTCCTTATTGTTTTGCAAGGATCAGCTGAGTTAAAGTAGTAAAATACTCTATCCCTGATATCTTTTTTAGGTGAAAACATTTCTAGTTCTCATTTCTAGAGAATCTGAAGCATAATGTCTTAACCATGCCTCTATTATGCCTGGTAGATCTTCTATAACAACAGTCCTGGTGTAGGCCCTGGGGGAAAAAAAAAATCACTTGGTATGAGGAAAGAGAGAGAGGTCTGTGTCTCATCTCCCTCAACCCTACTCCTTGACTAGACCATGACAACAGATTTTCAACTTCTAGGTATCCTAGCAGTATCCCTAGAATAGCTGACATCAGTGTCTTCATAAGGAACTTAAGGACATTGAAGAAAAGTTGGCATCAAGATTCTACAAGGAGCCCAGAAGAAAACTTGGGCAATCCCTTAGGAGAATTTCATGAATGGTCCACAAAAAAAGAGAAAAACAATTCCAATAATAGGAATTCCAGTATTTATATTAGCCCCCTTTGACTAAATTTGAGCCCGTGTTCTCTAAGTTTGAGCTCATGTTCCCTTGAACTCTTTATATATTTGTGGGCAATGCCTAATGAGACAGTTTGGGAGAAATGTTTTGTAGTAATTCTTCTTACTATTCCATTTTTAGTTGAATTCCCATTTCTATCTGGCTGTTATCAATTGATAATCAATGGAAGAAGCAACCTAGGGAGGTTTCATGGAGCTATATAGTATTAAAAAAGACAATCATTTATCTCCCTAGAAGCCTCAGTCTAGGGGATTCTGGAGGGGGGGGAGAGAAGTAGCTGTCACCTTTGGGGGAGATTACTGTTCAATGAGACTATTGAGAAGCTCCAGACTGTGTGCTACACTGAATTTTACAAACATCAATAAATATGAGCGTTTCATATAGAAGGAACACTAATAATACATCTTTTATATGTGACTTTCTTTTTTTAAACAATAGAATAAATTCAAAACATTGCTTTCAAAGCTATCTAGCTTGTCTGTACTGCTCTGAACTTCCTGTTTATTTTTGTGCATTTTTAAGTGTTTCAATAATTCTCTTTCATTTCTTCTTTTTTTGGCATCTCTACATCAATTATCCCTATAACTCCCAAACCTCCTCCTAATTAAAAAAACAAATTCTTCCATGTAACAAATAAGAATGTTCATTCAAAACAAAATTTTACAGTTTTTCTCAGAAAATGTCTCATTTTACATTTCAAATTCATCACCTTTCTGTCAAAAAGTAAATAACTTCTTTCTCAGAGCTAGGAATCAATTTTGATTAATCAAAGTTAAGTCAATTAAGTTGTTTTTCCTTACAATATTGCAGTCACTGGATAAAATCATTCTCCTGCTTCAGTTCATTCAACTACTTATTAGTTCATATTGTTGCTCAGTCATTCAGCTGTATCTGACTTTTTGTGACCCTGAATGGGGTTTTCTTGGCAAAGATACTGGAGTGGTTTGCCATTTCTTTTTCCAGTGGATTAAGGTAAACAGAGGTTTAATGTCTTGCCAAGGATTACATAGCTAGTAAGTGTCTGAGGCCCAAACTGAACTCAGGTCTTCCTCATTCCAGCTCCAGCAATGAATCCACTGAGCCACTTAGCTGTCTCCAAGGCAAACAAAGGAAAGGTGACTTTCCTAGGGTCACAAAGCTAGTAAGTATCTGAGGCCAGATTTGGACTCAGATCTTTCTGACTTCAAATCAGTACTCTATCCAATGTGCCATCTAGCTACCTTTTTATTACAACAAAGAACCAAAAACTTTGTAAAGAGGAAGCCATCAATTGGAAAATGACCCCACAAATCATGGCATAGGAATGAAATGGAATATTGTTACCCCATAAAAAAATGACAAAAGGAATGGTTTCAAAGAAAAACAGGAAGACTTGAATAAACTGATATAGTAGAGTAAGCAAAACTGGAAAAACAATTTATACAATAATGCCAACACTGTAAAGAAAATCTTGGGAGACAAACTCTATGATCAATGTAATAAACAACTGTGATTCCTAAGAACTTGAAGATGAGAGCATGCTATCCACCTATTGATAGAGGTGATAAGACTCTAAATGCAAATTAAGATATATTTTTCAGACACAGCCAATGAAGGAATTTGTTTTGACTATATATTTACTTCTAAAGGCTTTTTCTTGGTATTTTCCTCTCCAATTTAAGAGGTAGAATGGGAGAGAAAGCAGGGGAGAATAAACAAAGGAGGGAGGGAGGGAAGGAAGGAAACAAGAGTTACTGAAGCACTTATTTAAAAAAAAATACACACACAAAAAAAATAAGAGTAGAATTAGAGACAAGTCAAAAAGCTTTGAAAGTTATATATTAAAAAAAAGAGCAAGCTGTACTTAACAGATCCAGTTTCATGCACAAGCTTTTTCTATTATACTGTGCATATGGAAATGCCCTTTCTGGGGTTATTAGTTAAGTTCAAAAATATTTTTAAACTCAATAAAAAAGGAAAATTGTGCTGCTATATTCTTCCACATACAGGTCTTTTATTTCTTCTTGCTACCTTTAGGGTATAAGCCTATATCATTAAATCAAAGGCCATACAATTTGGGGGATAATAAACAATTCATGGTTCCATCAAATGTACCTTAGTGTACCCATCCGCACACAGCCCTTCTAACAACTCTCATTTTTCTTTTTTCATCATGTAGGTATTTATCTTTTTTCTTGATATCATTAGGGTGTAAACCTAGTAGTACAATAAGTCAAAGGCTGTGGATCTCAGACAAAAGCAAAAGCAAAAATAGATCTAACAAAAAGAGATAAACAAGGAAACTATAATTTGTTAAAAGGTAACATAGACAATGAAACAACATCAACACTGAATATAAATGCATCAAATGGTATAACTTCAAGTCTTGAAAGGAAAGGTTAAATGAGTTACAAGAGGAAATAAATGGCAAAATTAAAATAGTGAGGGCCCTCAACTTTCCCCAATCATAACTAGAAAATAAAGAAGAAAGAAGTTAAGGAGTTGAAAAGAATTTTAACAAAGTTACATATGATAAATCTCTGGAGAAAAATAGGGATAGAAAGAAATATACCTTTTCCTCAGCAGTACATGACATCCATACAAAAAATGACCATGTATTAGTACATAAAAATCTTATAAGCAAATGCAGAAAAAGGCTATGTACAATTTAGTGACTTTGAGGATGATAAAACAATTTATGGTTCTACCAACTGTATGTCATAAAGTTAAGATGATATGGTATGAGGTAGAGTCTCAAGAGTTATTTAAATTTGCATTTGTTATTAAATTTGTAATATTTTTTTCATAAGGCTGCTGATAGTTTGGATTTCTTTCTCTGAAAAATTCCTGTACATATCCTTTCCTAATTATGTACTGGAGAATGAATTGTAAAAAATGAATTACTGTTAGAAAAACTCTTTGCAAACATTCAATCAAGTGTTATAATTTGAATGACATTAACTAAAATCAATAAATGATGTAACTTCCCACTTTCCTATTCCCAAAGGAGAACAAGAGATATATGCTAAGTAATATTTAATTATATTAAATTCTTTCAAAATTGAATACATAATTATATCATTACTGATCAAAATGTATATATTCAATTTCTACTGCTTTTCCAAGTCTACTCTTCCCTTCATCTAATAGGCATAATAAGTACAAAATAAGATACTTTGGTACTTCAGTGGTACTGAGGAATGTGGATTTAAATGGTTAAATCATTCACAATCCTTCATCGAACAATATTGCTGTTACTGTGTATAATGTTCTCCTGGTTCTGTTCACTTCACTTTGTATTAGTTCATATAGATAGAAACTAATTTTGTTTTGCTTTATCTTTGTATTTCTAATCAATATCACTTAATCTGGCACATGGGCGATTATTAATAAATATAGATGAGATAAATAAATTACCAAGCACTATCTCTTTGGCAAGATATGAATTTTCCTCATCCTGGATGCCACTGAGTTAACCTCATATCCCTAAAGAAGTTCCTAAGTTATCGCAATTAACATTTCATCACTGCTGCTGACAATACGTTTACTTGAGCTGGGGAGAAGCAGAGCTGAAAGAAGATTAGAAGAGGGGTCACTCACAGATATCTCACCATTTATGATGCCTCTCCAGGGATACCATGAGACCTCAGAGAAAGTAGAAGTTGAAACTCCAATGAAACTCCTAAACAATATTCTTAAACCAAGCCTCTAGACTCAAATATAGAGGCTGAATCTCAGAGAGGAGATATTAGAAGTAAGGTGACGAAGTAGAAGACTACTGCCACAGGACAAGAGAAAGGTGGAGGCCTTGGCAAGTAGAGTTCTTGGATCAAGTGAAAACTATGGAACCATAATGTGAAGAAGTAATCCTGGACCTTGGTAAAGTATAATGTGGATTTTGCTAGTCTGAGGAAAGAGCTAGCAAATGCTTTGTGGGTAGATGGGGAAGCTCAGTCCCAGAGTAGTCTGAATGACTACTCTGAATGACTGTATATTTATAATGGGAGGAGGAATTGAGCAGCGAAGAGATAGAGGCTTACTGGAAAGGAAAAAAGTTCATTTGACTGGGTATGGGTTCAGGTTCAAGTCTCCTGCTTTTTTGGCAGAGTGAGTCCCCCACAAAATAAAGTCCATTTTTATCTTATATATTTATTTATTTAGGTTTTTGCAAGGCAAATGGGGTTTAGTGGCTTGCCCGAGGCGACGCAACTAGGTAATTATTAAGTGTCTGAGACCAGATTTGAACCCAGGTACTCCTGACTCCAAGGCCGGTGCTTTATCCACTAAGCCATCTAGCCGCCCCTAGTCCATTTTATCTTTAAGGGCTTCTTAGTCTGACTTCTTACATGAACGCCAAAAGTCCTTAATATTTTCTGTAGAGGCCTACCTACCAAACTAATATTCAGAGGGGAAAGAAACCCTGAGGAGTGCAGCTTCCACTACTGTACCAGATCTACATAAACCCAAAGCTGCAATTCTAGATAACTGGTTACAATTTTTGGTTCTAGACCATTAGCTAAAAATTAAAATCTTTGCTACAGAGAACCTACTGAGAAGGATAAACATCCTAGATATCCAGAAGGACACATGTATTGACCATGTTTTGGAAGAAACAGAATAATTCAGAGCCACTGAAGTAAAAAAAAAAAAATGAAAATAACTAGTTATTTTGAAAAGGAAATATTTTGTTTGCAATTAAATAGCATTTAATCCTAAGATTCAATAATATCTAAATTCTTGAGCAAAACCAGAATAACATCATACTCACTAACAACATCGGATGATGATCAAACATGACGGACTTGTTCATTTCAACAGTACAATAATCAAAGACAATTATAAAAGACTTGTGATGAAAAATGCCATCCATATTCTGAGAAGGAACTATGGAGTTTAAATAAGGCCCAAACCTTCAATTTTTAAAAGTTGTCTTATGGATTACATCTTTTTTTCTCTCTAGTGTTTTCTTTTCTTCTATCTGGATTTGGATTTGATTCTTTCACAACATGATCAATAGGATCAGGAGGAAGGGGGAAAGAAGGGAGGGAGAAAAATGTAAAACTCAAAAAATAATTGGTAAAAACTACCATTGCAGGGTCAGCTAGGTGTCGTAGCTGATAAAGCACTGGTCTTGGAGTCAGGAGTACCTAGGTTCAAATCTGGTCTCAGACACTAAATAATTACCTAGCTGTGTGGCCTCGGGCAAGCCACTTAACCCCATTTGCCTTGCAAAAACCTAAAAAAAAAAAAACTACCATTGCATGTAGTTGGAAAAACAAATAAAATATTTATAATAAAAGTTTTTTAATCTAAATTTCTAAAAAAGAAATTTTAAAGGGAAACTTTAGTCTTGATCAAAGAAATATGAACTTAATGACAAGGTATAAAAGGAAGTTTCAATTTATAGTACTACTAGATGGCATTTACACATAGGTTGAAAATACCCTAAATATATGATTTTCTTTGATCTTCACAACAATCCAAGCTAGGGACTACAAGAATTATCCCAAGTTCACAGATAGGGAAACTAAGACTCAGAGAAGTTAAAAAGCTTTCCATGATCACACAGTTGATATGTCTCAAAGGCAAAAATCAAGCCTAGTCTCAAAGTTCAAAAACTTGTCTTACTGCATCCCAGTATCTCTAAACAAGAAGGTATGTATTATAAATTAGGAATACTCAAGGAAAGTAATTATAAAATATTACATTTCCAAGGTCAAAAACCTTTCATGTTAATCTAAATTTGCCTTCTTTATATAATTAATCTAACTTTATAAATGTGAAACAAATACAAAAGAGAAAAGATTTTCTCTATCTCCTGGTTTCCAGTAGAGTGTTTATTCTGAATGTTAATTAGAATATACAATCTTGGTTTCCTATGAAATTAGCATTGATTCTTAGTTTCTCTATTTCTGTCAAGGGCAGCACCATTTTTCCAGTCATTTCAGATTCCCAATCTGAGTCATCCTTGATCAAATGAGCATAGATATGTATAGCACTGTGCAAAACCTTTTAAAGTTCTATATAAATGTTAGCTATTATTGTTATCTCCACTTTCTTTTACTCCACCTATATCCAATCAGTTGCCAAATATTGTTGATTCTATCTCTCACATCTCTCTCTCTCCTCTTTCTTCACATGGCCATCACCCTAGCTTAGGTTTTAATAAATTCTCATCTGAATTACTAAACTGATCTTCCTGTGGCCAGTTTTTCCTATCCAATCCAGCCTCCAGACAGTTGCCAAAGTGATATTCTAAAGCACTAGAGTCTGACTATGTCACTTCACTCCTCTACTCAAAAGACTCCAGGAGCTTCCTATAGCTTTTTTTTTTGTTGTTTTTTTTTTTGCAAGGCAAATGGGGTTAAGTGGCTTGCCCAAGGCCACACACACAGCTGGGTAAGTGTCTGAGACCAGATATGAACCCAGGTACTCCTGACTGGAGGGCCGGGTGTTTTATCCACTGAGTCACCTAGCTGCCCCTTTTCTATAGCTTTTAAGATAAAAAGTAGATTCCTGTATTTGTCATTTAAAATTCTTGACAATCTGGCTTCAGTCTACCTTTCTATATTTACACAATACTTTCCTCCACATACTCTACATTCCAGACAAACTGGCTTACTTAACTATATTCCTCATACACAACATTCCATCCTCCAACTCTGTGCCTTTAATTCAAGCCTGGATTGGACTCCCTCCCTGCTTCCTTCATCCTTCCCTTAGAATTTCCCTTATAAATCAGTTTGAGTCATCTCCTAACAGAAGGGGCAGGTGAGGTACCCTTCTCCATTAAATATATTGTATCAACAATATATTTACATGGATACATGATGTTCCCCTTGAAAAAAAAAATGTAAGCTCCTTGAGGATAAAACTGTTTAATTTTTTTTTGTAATCTCAGCATTTGGAATGTGCTTACACATAGTAGGCATTTAATAAATTCTTGTTGATTGGTATGTCTATAGCAATTACATTTTTAAATCTCTCTGATTAAAAACAAATTAACATCACTATAAAATTACTCTGTAATCTCATTTTAACTTCCCTTTCCTAAATTCTATAAACAAAAGCATATTCTTACTCTTGAGGACTGAAGTTTAAGTGAGGAGGTTTGAATACTCTTCCTCAAAATGAATAAAATCCTTCATTTCAAAAATTCTTTTTAGGACAATTGAAATGGTGTCGGCTAGGTGGCGTAGTGGATAAAGCAACCGGCCCTGGAGTCAGGAGTGCCTGAGTTCAAATCCTGTCTCAGACACTTAATAATTACCTAGCTGTGTGGCCTTGGGCAAGCCACTTAATCCCACTGGCCTTGCAAAAAAATAAAAAAAAAATTTAAAAAAAAAGTAAAAAAGACAACTGAAATGGAGTGGCAAAAAAAAGTTAAAGATTACCACGATTTAAAATATGCTTCCCATTCAATATCTCCTTAGGAAAAATTTGAAAAGTGACTTCGTGGTCGAGTTAAATCAACAGAACAAATGGCACAATTTCCCTTAATCTTACTTCAAAATGGAAAAAGTTCTTTTCTCAATTGGTTTGTGCTTGTGAGGAGCAAAGGGTCAGCTTTTCAAGGAAGAAATGTAAATATAAAATGTCCCACGTCTCATTCCTTGTGCAAAAGTTAAATATTGTAAAGAATGAAGTACTGAAGGGGAGAATTTTTTTTCAATTACAGCTACTTATGGAAATGTATTTGTTAGAAATGTATTTCAGGAATAAGTCTGGTGTATTATAACTATTATTCAAAAGAAATTAAAATGTCTATCTACTGAAGATGATATAAACGTATATGGCGAAATACAATGCTTTTCTCAACTAAGCATAGATTAATAAAAATAATAATCAACTAATCTTCGCAGTCCTCGAGTACGCGATTGAAAACCCAAGAATGCCAGTTGCTGACCTGTATGGGGAAAAATGAAATCCCACTGACAGTGAGGAAATCCTACTATTCCCGCTGGAAATGAGCAGCTACTCACTTGACCGGAGCGCTAACTGATCAAACAGCGAGCGGGGGGCGGGCAGGCCGGGGCCGGCGGCCGGGGCGGGGGGCCGGGGGGCCGGCAGGCCGGGGCGGGGGGCCGGCCTCGGGCCAGGGGGCGCCGCCGGCGGCTCACCGGCGCTGGCCCCGCGTCCGGATTCCCGGCCCCAGTTTAAAAGCCCCGCCTCGACCTGCCCGGATTCTCACGCATGCTCACTCCACAGAGAGAGAACTCGGTCCGCTTTGCGCGTGAGGAGAACCTAACAAAACCCAGGAATTACCAGTTGGGCCGGAGACCGGGATTCGGGGAGGAGAGGGCCGAGGCCGCCGGGCCGGTGGCTTTAACTTTTCTCTTCCTCTGTCAAGTTTCCTCGGGGTTTGGCGGCTGGGTCGCCCCGGGAAAGGGCGAGGGGGCCCCCGGGCCCTCCCGCAGCGGCTCCGGCTGAGGCGCTCCCGCGGGCAGCCGCGGCACGACGAGGCCTAGCGGCCCGCGGCGGGGCCCGTGACAGCCCGCAGGCCCCACCCCCGGGGGCGGGCTCGGCCGACGACTGGGCGGCCCGGGGGGCGGGCAGAGAGGCTCCTCGAGTGTTTTTAGAGCGAGGGGAAGCGGGGAGCGGCGGAGCCTCATCCTGAGCGGCCGGGCCGGGGGCGCCCCCCGCGGCTCCCCCCTCCCCGGAGGGCCGGGGCTGGAGCGCTCCCGCCTCGGAGCCGCGGCCGGCTCCCTCCGCTTCCGTTGGGATGGAGGCCTCGCGGGGGCGGGGGAGGACTCCGGAGCCCCGGAGCCTGTCTCCCACTCCCCACCCCACCCACAGGGCTGCCCGAGGCCCGTTGCTAAGGGGGCCTTTCCTTGGAGACCAAAGAGGGAGGGAGGGTCTCCTTCCGGTCGGAAGGGAAAGGGGGAGGGAAGCGCTCACCTGTGCCCGGTGTCTCCCGAAGCCGGCGGTGACTCTCTTTCCCCACCCCCCCAGCCCCCCGCCCCTCAGTCCTGGGACCCACTGACACAGAGGCGGAAGTGCGGCCGGCCGCCGCACTGAATGACAGCTTGCTCCAGCCACTCGCCGGGTCCGACTCCGAAGCGTCAGCCGCCTCACAGCCAATCGCCGCCTCGCAGAGGAGGGTAGGCAGGCTGAATTATGTTAATCGGTTCACCTTCTCGCACCTCCCCTCCTTACTCCTCCACCCTCACAGAATTTGAAGTCCCGCCCCCGCCAGAGGAAGGAACGAAATGGTTACCCAATTACTGCCGAGGAGAGGCGGGTTTATGCAGATGAGGCTTGAGAGGAAAGGGAAGGGCGGCGTTTGGGGACTGGAACTACCGGCCTGTGATTTAAAGCTTATGCAATCTCTGAATTTACAAACACAGAGCTTTTCTGCCCCGCGAGGTTGGGGCGCTTCCTCCTGCTTGTTTTACACCCATGCAATCTTTGTTGGCCGAATTTCTTTGATTTTTATCTTCAACATAAAACTGGAGGCCGGGAAGTATTTACCTTTCCAGTGAGTGGTTCCAGGAGGATGCTAAAAGTCTTTGACCTCGAGCCCGGGACTTGCTAGCTTCCTCAACCCAAAGGTCCCCTCCTCCAGACCCTGCCCACCCAGGAGGGGGTCCCCTACCTGCCGGGGTGAGGATCAAATGAGATAATTGTAAAGCCACACCTCAAAGCCCTCCCTCACCCCCCCCCAAACAGCACACAGGACTGTGCTGAGGTCCAAAAGCAAGAATCAACTGATCTTCTGGACATTGAACCTCCCTGCCCCCATCCCCACTTCTCTGGAGCCCAGTCTAGGGTTAATTTGCCCCCAAAGCATTTATCAAAACCGCAGGATTCTAGAAGGGGCTTCCAGGAACCTGTACAGTTCATTTTACAGAAGAGGCCCACAAAGGTCTGACCTCAGAAGGGGTAGGGCAGCGCTGGGATTCAAATCCTGCCAGTCCAGCCCATGACCCAGAAGAATTTAGGGAGGAAAAAAAGATTAATTTAGGTATTACTGGGAGAAAGTACAAGCAGTTGAGTCTGTTGGAAGCGACTGATCCCCTAAGGTTATTAGCAACCCCGGCAGCAGCAGGATTTTTGGACTTTATTTGGGACATCAAGAGTGGGCTGGCCCCCCCAAAGGGAGACCACAGCTCAGCTGAGGAGTGGGTGAGCTTTTAACAATAGTTGAATGGGAGATAAAGATATTTAGATGAAGGCTTTCAGGCCAGGCTGGGATCCAGTATTTTGTTAATTTATAGAAGGGGTGGTAGCCCCAAAGACCTTGTCCTTTAAGGCTAAGGGAGGGACCATTGTTTGTAATAGGGGCTAGCAGTCCCTGGTCTATGTAAGGTAGATGCTGGGGTGGGAGTACGTGAAATAATTTCAATAGTTCCAGGAACTATTGGCTCATAGGTGCCTCTATAGCCCTGATCGATGGGATAGAGGTCAGTTGTAAGAGTAAGGCCATCTCAGAACGGATTAATTATAGAATATATTTTTCTGTCCTATATTTCCTCTACTACATTATGAACCGTCTGACTTCTTCAATGAAGCCTGCTCCAACCACTTCATACATACCTCAAAGGTTTCCTTTATGTCATCCTATAGCAGGTACAGTCTGAACCTAGCTAGCCCTCTGGCTTTGAGTTTCATGCTGATTATATAAATTACAGTCTCTCCTTTTCTCTAAGTTTTATCTCCCCAGTTCTCTAGAATGTAAAGAGTGGCAATGGGAGAGATATTTTCTACTCTTGTGAAGAAGTTATCCATACTCAGCCCTTCAGTCTTTCTCTGCTTTCCCACTTTGAACATCTGAAGATAATTCTCTGTTGCTTCCAGTTTTGCCTCTTTTAGGATTACAGAGAAAGGAGTTATTCTGCCTTGTATAGTCACGTCTGATTTTCCAGGTCCCCATTTGAAATTTCCTTGGCAAACAGGGGTGGTTTGTCATTTCTTTCTCCAGTTCATTTTACAGTTGAGGAAACTGAGGCAAACAGGTTAAATGACTTGCCCAGGGACTTCTAGTCATTTGTGGCTGAAGGGCCTTTGTAAATTGTGCCCTTTCTTGGCCCCAACTCTTGCCTACCAATGCTTAGGTCCTCTCTTCATCTTGTCAAATGTCAGGGAGGTGTTTCTCGGTTGTCATGGCTGTGCTCTTTGCAGGCTGTGCTCTTTAAGTTGGTCCTAAATGAAGAAAATAAACCAGGAGTCAGTATATCCCTGGCTAATTGAGCCTATAATCCATGTGCTAAGCATTAAAAGGTAGAGATGGGATCCTAGGACCTCCCCATCCAGAAGTATCCAGCACTTTTTCTCTCAGTCATCATCAGGAAGGAGATCATTTTGACATACTCTGTTCAAACTTAGCAGCCTTTTACCCTCAGCTTCAGGCTCCCAGGACTAGGTTCTCATTGACCATCACTTGTTAAACTTAAAAGCTTCCAACAATGGAAGAATTGTCTATTCCTCCTTCTTTTTGGACAAGATGCCTTCCTTAATGAAGTCTAGGGCAACATTAGCTTTTTTAACTGCCATCTTGCACTGTTGACTCATATTGAGTTTGCAGTTCACTAATACCTTTTCCTGTGAATATTGGTCTGTGCATAGTTTCCCCAGCTTGTACTTGTGAAGCTGACTTTTTGAAACTAAATATAGGATATTATACTTATCTCTGTTAAATTTCATCTTACTAAATTCATCCCATCATGATCTTTCCAGTCTGCAGCTTTGACGTAGAGTTTATTAATTCTCTTTCCCAATTTTGCATTATTTACAAATTGGATAAGAATATCACCTGCAGGGTGCTGAAATTCAGGTAAACTCTATAACATTCCCCTAATCTATCAATTTAGAAACACTATCAAAAAGAAATGAAGTAGGGGCAGCTAGGTGGCTCAGTGGTGAGTTCAAATCCCATCTTAGACATTAATTGCCTAGCAGTGTGACCTTGGGCAAGTCAATTGACCCCATTACCTTAAATAAATAAAATTTAAAAAAAAAAAACAAGAAATAAAGTCTGATATGATTTGTTCTTGATAAAACTTGGTTAGCCCTTGACAATTCCCTTTCTATATATTTACAAACCACCCCATTTGATAAGAAATTTTAGAAGTTTTTCAGGAATTGAAATGAAACTTCACCAACCTTGAGTTTACTAAGTCCTTTTCTTTTTGGAAAGGTAAAAGAACATTTAGCCCTCTCCAGTCCTTGAACATTTCTCCTCTCCTCTGCCGTGCACAGTATTCCTCAGTTAGGAATTTCAGGTTCAAAGAGGTGACATGTCTTTATTGTCTTACACCAAAACCAATACACATTTGGATATATAATTCCCTAACCCTGCACTTGGAATTAGTATAATAGAAAGAACAACTGACCTAGATTTGAGCCCCAGTTCATATATTTTCACTGGCTGTGAAACCTTGGACTCTTAATCTCTAAAAACCTCTAAAATATAAATAGCAATGCCTATCTTGTCCATTTAATAAGACTTTTGTGAAGAACCCCTGAAGGTACATAGTAAACCATGAGGAGGAAGCTTAGTTGGTACAGCAAATAAAGTGGTAGACCTAGCATCAGGCAGAGCTGAATTAATAATTCAACCTGAGATACTAGCTATGTACCCTGGGAAAGTCACTTAACCTATGCTTACCTCAGTTTCATCAACTGTAAAATGGGAATGACAGCATCTAGCTCTGTGGGTGGTTGTTAGGATCAAGTGAGATAATATTTGTAAAGTGCTTAGCATAGTGCCTGACTTTATAATTATTTATTCCTTTGCTACTCTTCTTTCCCTTGTAATGTATCACATTATTTTTGTTGTGCTCAACAATCATTCTAGTTTTTTCAGAATATTAAAATTTTGTCTAGGGTCTCCTTCTTTAGCTCTATATCTATGATTTCATTAACAATTCTCTCATATATCTTTGGTCTCTCCTCCTTCCTTTTTATCTGCAAATATACTTGAGTCTCCCCATTGAAGAAAAACCTTCCCTTACCCCTTTTACCCTTTTGTTAGCATCCTTCCAACCTGTCAACATCCTTTAATTTTTAAAATATTTTATCTTTTGTTTTCATATCACCTACACTTCCCAATGTATCTCTACTCTGTTACCCAGAGAACCATTCCCTTTTATCCTCTTTATATAAAAAAACTATATTAACAATTTCCATTTCTATAGTCCTTGTGAGATAGACAGTATTAAATATTCTCATACCTGTTTTTTACAGGGGAATTTACAGATTAAATTGAAGCTCTAGGGCATTGAGATGATGTCTAGGATCGACATAGTTAGAAAATATCATTGGTGAAATTTGAAGTCATATCTCCCAAATCTAAATATAGTTTTCTTTCTGCAATACCAAGTCACATGATTCCTCTGCTCTTAAAGTCTTCAGTAACTTCCTATGACCTACTAGATAATAGTCAAACTCCTCTGCCTAACATTTAAGACTCTTCCTTAATCTAGTGATGTCCTACCCTCTTAGCCTTATCCTATCATTTTCATATGTTCACATGATGTTATAGCCAAAATGGGTATTACCAGTATATTATTCTTTCCTATTTTGATGGAAGTCATAGGACTAGTTCCAGCAAAAGCATCATAGGGTAAAAAATATAAATAGGAAAAAAGCATCATAGAGAAATAGCACATAAATACAGAAAAGGAGGTAATTTCTGAAAGAAATCTAACTGCCTGGATTAGATTTACATCAGACATTGAGATTACCTTGTTGCCTTTGCTAAGCATATTGGCTGGTCTTGAGCTATCCTCCCTTTCTACCTAAGCCCCCATACACTTCTAATCCTACCCCTTTCCCTCTTCCAGTCCTTACACATCCTATTCCAGCCTTTACCCATAGTGTCTCATATCCTTCATAGAAGATCTCCTCAATGCACTGGATCTTCTGGATCTTTTAACTTTCTATAGGTGCTAGCACATCCTCAGGCTGTGAGCCCTTGCTCCAAACAAAGAAACCCCTTTTTTTCTGACCATTTATTTCCTGAATATTATCTTTTTTTATTGTTTGTTTTTGTTTTTGCAAGGCGATGAGGTTAAGTGGCTTGCCCAAAGCCACACAGCTAGGTAATTATTAAGTGTCTGAGGCCAGGTTTGAACTCAGGTACTCCTGACCCCAGGGCTGGTGCTCTATTCACTGCACCATATAGCTGCCCCTGAATATTATCTTTAAAGTGGCGTCTTGCATTCAAGTCACTGATAATATGCCACAGCCTTTTTACCCCTTCCATGTGTCTCTCCATTGCCCTTTGGATCCCCTGCAATTTTTTAGACTTCGGAGTCTGTGAGATATTATTCACAGTCATATGGCATCACTGGATGAATATTGATTTTTTAAAAATGGGTTTTTATGTCAAGGAACAGTTTAGAATTGTGAAAAGCACGATGTAATTTTCCAAATACAATTCAATCTAATCTCCTTTTCAGTTCTGAGGCCAGTTACTTGTCCATCTGAGCCATTTGTTCTAGATATATGTAATAATCAACTAATTCAAGGAGATATTCATGCAACTACATGTTTTACCTTAGATAGCAGATAGTTTTCATTAATTTTATTTGTTCATCTATGGAATAACATTTCTTCCTGCCCCAAGTAGAGCACACCCCACAATGGAAGTGATGTGGTTTCCCTTCCTACTTGTTGGTTCCAAGCAAAATGGCAGCATTACATTAATTTGATTGTTTTCCTAGCATATGAGGATTTCTTCCTGCTGATCCAGAGCTGGTTCTGAATCCAGAAAGATCACTGGGAGAAAGAAAAAAACAGAAATACCTTTCTCTGACTTTTTTGGGGGTAGGCCCACTTTAATACCAGTTACATGAAGCTTCCTTCCACCAAACCTTAGGACAGAGATGAACATCTTCGGGAGATGGGGAGAAGAGATAGGAGTTTCTCTTCACTACGGGCTTTAGCAATATCTCATTTGAGCCTCACAATAACCATGAGTATTATTATCCCATTTTACAGGAGGAAAATGAAGCTGACTGAGGCTAAATGACTTGCCCAAGATCACAAGACTAGTATATGTTTGAGGCTGAATTTAAACTCTGGGCTTCTAAAACCCTCTAGCTGCAATAGGAGACAGCCAGCCTAGTGTGAGTCAAAATACAGAACTGGAAGAAGGAACTTGACAGTTACTTTAGTTATGGGGAATTGGGCTATGGACAGGAATGGGCACAGAGTGATCTGTCCAGCAGAGGCACCTCACCCAGGAGGAGCAACATGAAGACCCCTGGAGAATAGAAAGGACATCAGGACCCTGCAGCACTGGAGGTATGAATTTCCTGGATCTCATATTGTCTCTAGGGCACCTTTCTGCTAGTGTGCTCTGTGTAGGTGCCCACTCTTTGGAGAACTGTGTATGGATGTGGGAGAGTATACCCAAGGTTTATAGTTATTGTTCTTACATTGTTATTTCAGTAAATGACTTTTCCTTTTAGTACTTTGTCACTTGGATGACTAGGCTCATAATAGGATAGAGTCACAGAATAACTTGAAACTGAGAGAGCTGTCTCCCCAGGGAAACCTACCCAATTAGTACAAATCAGAGAAATATCCCAGAGGGAAGGAGCCCTCAGATTCATAGGACCATGGATCTAGGAAGAGACCACAAAGATCATCTAATTCTCTCATTTTGCAGACAAGAAATTGAGGACCAAGGAAATTAACTTATTCAGGATCACACAGATAGTAGGTGACACTGGCAGAATTTGAATCATGGTCCTCTTACTTCAAAGTCATTGCACAACTTTACACATAATACAGTTTCATAGTGCTTTTCATATCATATTTGTTATCCCATTTGAATCTCGCTACAGCCCCAACAGCTAGGCACTAGTTCCATTGTTCCACTTTATATAGATGAGAAAATGGAGACAGAATAATGGCTTACATTCATATAGTACATTGCAAAGTGCTTTCTTTACAATCTTGTGAAATAGCATTAGGAGAGAATTATATTTTGTGAAGTTTGAAGACTTTGTGTGCCAGGTTAAATTGAGCTTTTTAAAGTGATTTCAGAAAACTTTATGTGATAGGTTTTTTTTATCCTCTTCCCTACTTCAAACACGTAAGACAAGAACCATTTTTACTGGACTCATTATATAGTAATTAAGTGGGATAACTGCAAGCTTGCATGCCAATTAGTAGGTTTCATATCTGACTAAGATGACTCTGGAACTTCTTAATGGGCAATGAGCTCAAGCCCAAATTTTATGGGCAAATCTCAGAATGAGTTCAAGGATATTCTTGGAGAAAAACATTCTTGGGCCCAATGTTTCAAGCTAAAGAGAAACAAGAAGAACCAAACTTAGGGCTAAATCTTTATCTAATGATTGGTTTAGAAGACAAGTGCTAATATCAGTCTAGGACCGAATAGTTTTATTTGACCTTCTAATTACCATCACTTCCCTACACACATATACACATTCTAGAAGTAGATGCCAAGAAATAATAGCTAGCTTTTAAACATTCCTCTCCTGGTTATGTTTTTGACTCTCTAGACTCCACTCAACTATTTTTCACTCTGTAACATCCTTTTTTCAATTCCAGCTCTACTCTCTCAATGGCCTCTATTTTGGGTAGACCATATTTCATTCTTCTGCTGCCTGTGCTTCTGATTTTCCAGACTTCTCTGTACTTCACTTCTGTGGCCCCATGGAGGTACCTTCTCCTCCTGCCTCTTTCAACTTTCAAACTCCCTTTTATGGTGATATTCCCCCAAACAGAATGTAAACTTCTTGCAGGCAATAACTATCTCTTTTTTCTTTTATTTATATCCCCAGCACTATGCCTATCTCATAGGAGGCAGTTACTAAATGTTGCCTGACTAATGGTCAACCTATCTCATTTGATTCTCTTACCTTTTGAGATGAATTATGGCATTATTTCCATTTTGTACAAGAGGACATCAATGTCAACAGAGGTTAAGTGACTTGTCACATGCTAGTAAGTATCTGAAACAGGATTTGAATTCAGGTCTTCGTGGCTCCAAATACAGAACTTTAGATACTGTCACCCAGCTACCTAAAAGCAGCAGTAGTAGTAGGAATGGTGGCAGCAAATACAAATCTGAATACAAGGAGTCAGTCTTGCTGAAGGACCTAGAGCTCTCTTTTGAGATATTTAGGCATCAAGTAAGCTTAGAGAACAGTAAAAGGAGAAACTCCAGGACTATAGGCAATGATATCCAATCAAAAAAGATCAGCCTTGGGGAGGTTTTTCATTTCAGTAAACCTAAGATTTACATCTAAGATAGTTAAAGAAAGTATTATTTATCCCCTTTTGACTGATGAAGAGACAGAGGCTCAGAAAGTCTCCAATTATCTAAGGTTACATGATGGGGTAGTACTATACTAAGACTAGAACTCAGGTCTTTGATTTTAGGTCCTAGATATTTTCCACTACAAATTTTCTCTTTTCTTCAAGTTTGGGACTTCTACTTAAGGATGAGTTAAACTCTGTCACCCAGTGGAACTGATCTCTGAGTACTTAAAATTTAGAGAATTCCTATAGCATCTAGATTAGGACATTGCAAGTCCTGGGATAGGTTTACCATGAGCAATAGTAGCAGCTGTTTCTTACTCATTGTTGGGTGTGTATGTTTCTTTGTAATGGGTGTGGGACCTGGTTCACTCTGTATGTTGTAAGCCTCACCCACAGAGATGCCTTGTCAGGAAAATGATATGTAAGAGCCATAGGGACTATGCTTGAAATTTCATTGAGTAGAAAATCCTAGGTGAGGAACTTCTCTCTACTCAGGTCAGTGGGTATATTCTCTAAAATTTATAGAGTTACCTAGAGTAGAGATAGCAAACATGTAGCCATGACTTCCCAGTGTAACCTGAACCATATTAAAATGTAACTGAAAAATATTTAAAATAAATAAAAATACAATAAAATAGATATTCCATTTCAAAACTAAGTCAATATATGGCCTACAGGGATCCTTCTATAGTTTAGAGACCCACTTTTATTTGAATTTGAAATCACTTGGTTTAGAGTCCTAAAATATTAAGTGATTTGTCTAAATCACATGTGTTTGAAAGGTTTAAAACCCAGGTCTTCCTGGCTTTGAGGCTGATTCTCTAACCACTCTGCCAAGGTCCCTATATATCTAGCCTGTCCCTTCAGTTCCCCAACAGTACCAATCACAGGCTTTTGTGCACAGGGGGTTCTCAATCAACCTTGCAAACTAACTATTTTCTCGCCTACTCCTTCCCCAGACTGTGTTCTACTGTTTAATTTTTGGAGATGACATTTAAATCATTTCCATTGGGGTGGGGGTGGGCAAAGGATGGGCTAGGTCTTTGATTCAGCTCAGAAGGTGAGGAGACATCTTTCTAAAGGTGAGGTGACAGGCAATCAGTAAAAACACACATGACATGGCCCAGACTCCTCAGGGCTGTCCACTCATTGGCCTTTTGGTTGATTCTTTCCCCTTCTCAACTTTCAGACACTCATCTGCAACGTGACAGCAATTTGCTCCCCTCTCTGCAGAAGAAGCCTATTTTTAGTTTTTAACCCACCACGTGAATGAAGGCAAGTTATCAATAGCAGCAGAAAATGTCTTTCTTTCTATCTCTCTCTTTTTATGGCTTTGAGACCTGTACAATCTGCGTTTGTTAAAGTCTGCCAAAAAATATTCTTATTACTATAAGAGTCTGTGACTTTAGCATAGTAGCAGCCTTGCCAGTTTTCAAGACAGCCGGGCACAAAGCATCCTCAAGGCAATAATCTAGCATCCTTTGCTGGGGCATCTGGCACAAAGAATTGTAACCCAAACCAATCTGGTCAACAGAATTGATCCTTGATTGAGATAACAGATGAAAGATGGGAACAAGGAGAGAGACATAATAAATCAATGCTAAAGGAGATGAACTTTTAGAAAGCATTTAAAGAAGTCATGAAACTGGCAAAGAGCAGAAATAGAGGATCCCCAAGTAGAGATGAGACATCAGAGTAGACAGAGGGTGGTCTCCTGAATCATCAGTATAGAAGCTAGGAATCTCAAAGCAGTTGGAAAGGATCATAATAAGCATCTCAGTCAATTCACAGCTCAAAATTTTTTTCTCTCTAACATATCATACAGTTTTTGAAGACATCCCATAAAGGAGGAACCACTGACTCTTATGGTAACTTGTTTCTTTTGGATAACTCTAATTGTCAGTAAGTTTTTCATCATGTCAAACTTAAATTTGCTTCTTTGCAACTTCCACCATTGTTACTAATTCCTTGTGGAACCAAGAAGAATAAATCTAATCCCTCCAAATCCTTCAAATACTTGAGGATATTATATATCATGCCCACTCCTCCCTGCTACCATCCCTATCACACACAAGTCTTCTCTTCTATGTGGGAGACATCCTTAGCTTCTTTAAATGTTATGATATGAATAATACAGGTCCCTTCATCATCTTGATTGCTCTCCTACAGATAGTCTTCAGTCTATTAATGTTCTTCCTGAAGACAATATTCCAGATGTCTCACCAATTAGTCAATTAATAAACATTTAATAAGTGCTGAGCACTGTATTAAGCTTAGGGTTACAAATACAAATAAAAACAAAGACAGTTTCTGTACCCAAAGAACTTATAATCTAAAGGGAAAAAACAATACACAACAGAAAGCTGAAAAGGAGGATGGGAAGGTAACTTGCACAGGGGCATGATAGAAAATCCAAAGAAGTCCAAAATAAGTGCAGCTGGGGAAGAAATAAGATGTCACCAGGACAAAGAATGTCACCTCTTTAACTCCTGCCTCTCTTAATGATAGCATGGCTGTATCTCACTGAGTCATTTTGAACTTGCAGTCCATTAATGCCTGACCTCCAGATTTTTTAGATGAGGAGACAAGTCTTTCCAAGTCTCCTTCATCTTATAATTATGAAGTTGATTTTTAAAAAGTTATATTATTCAATTCAGATCAGAACTCAGTTAAAATTTTGTGGATCACTTTTTAAAATTTTTAAAAATTTTTTGATTCATAAAAGAATTAGTTCCATCTTTTGTTCCCCTTCACTGAACCAACCCCTCCCCACTGCTATAAAGGAGCATGTATTTTTCTTATGACTTCTTTTCTTGTATATAATCATAGACTATTAGAGCTGGAAGTTAGCTCAGATGTCATTTGGTGCACCCACTCATTTTTATAGATAAGTATTAATTAAAGCCCAGAAAGGTGACTTAACCAAAGTCACCCAATTAATAAGTAGCAAAACCAGAACTCAAAGTCAGATCTTCTGACTGCAATTCAATATCCTTTCCCCTATACTACCCAGTAAATGATCAATAAATATCTCTTTCAATTCAGTACTTAATAAAGTACCTTCTATAATAACAATATATCATGTCTGTTTGTATTCAAGGCTTACAAGGCATTTTTCTTACACCAATTCTTTGAAATGAATTCTTCATCATCCCCATTTTAAAGATCAGAAACTGATACTCAGAAAGATTAAATGTTCTGCTGAAGATCACACAGTAAGGTATCAGAGTCAGAACTTGAATTCAAGTCTTTTTATTTCAAAATCAGTGGCTTGCCATTACAATGGGCTGCTCCTAAGTGTTAAGCCTTCTCCTAGAAAGAACATAGCTAGGCCATAAAACTAATTTGTTTCACCAATTAAGAAGAAACATGCAAATGAACATGATTTGGAATAAACCACTATTTGGAAACGTTAGGGGGATACAAAGGAAAGGGATCATCAATGTAGAGTGGGTGAACTGAATAAGCTTCCTGGAGGATGAGATTTGAGCTGATTTTTGACCATCATGGATGGGTAGAAGGAATTGCATATCCCTGAGGTTCTGATCGTTCTATAGAGTTAAACATTCTAGAACATTTTACAATCACAGGACTATCTTGGATAAAGAGCAGAGGGGAGAATTTATTTTTAGTGGCTTCATGGTCTAATTAGAATGAGAAGGAGAGGCAAAAATTGACAGAGAAAGAAGGGAAGAGAGAGAAAGGGAGAGAGAGAGAGAGAGAGAGAGAGAGTGTGTTTGGATTGTAAGGAGAAGGAAAGACAGATTGGGATGGTTTAATTTTAACTCTGTCAGAGCAAAACAATGTAGGCTGAGAACAGCCCATTGCCCTCCTCAGCAGTGAGCCGAACTGCAGAGCCTGATAACAGGAGAAGAAAGGAGAAAGTACAAATAAAAATAAAATAGCAGGGAAAGATTAAACATGCAGAAAGGAAAAGACCCAGAAACGAACCAGATATTATACTGGGAACAACAAAGTGTAAAATACCGTTCCAGCAGCTCCAGGTTGGACTCAAAGCTCTAGTCACCACAGTCCACCAACAGACTCTTAGGGAAGACTCCACTAATTACTTCTTTCTTCCTCAGTGAATGACAGCTGTGGAAATAACAAAGGCCAATCATTTGCCAGAGTTAAATGAAAAACACCAAACGGGCTTCCATTGACTGAGTTAAAAGACTTGGCCCCTCATACATGAAAACATACTCCCACCTCCTCTGTTGATTTTGTAGCCTTCATTTGTCTGGAAAATACAGGAACTAAATTAATAGAATGAGAATTACACTTGGGTGCTTTTTTACTTTCTTGCAAGTGCATTTGGGCCTAGGATTAGTAGAGGGTAAAATACCAAACCAACCAGGAATAGGTCACTCAGACATTTGATCCACCCTATGTGTCATATATAATTTTATTTCACCTGTATGCATTGATCACTTATCTGTGTGCCTGATATCCAGGCAATGAGATAAGAAGACATAGAGTCTACTCTTATGTTGTTCATAGTACAATGGAAAGAACATTGGCCCTAGATATGTTTTTATGAGTCCACCGTAGACAAGTTATTTAATCTTCTGGGCCTCACTTTCCTTCTCTGTAAATTAAGAGTGTTGGGCTAGATAATGTTTCCTATTCTAGATCTATGATCCTCTAATTTAGAATATAAAGAAAGTAAAAAATGACTGATAACAGATGAAACAAGTGCCTATAGGAACTCCCTGTGAACAGATGTAATCAGAGGTTTCAAAGAGGAAGTGTGACTATCACTGAGATTTAAAGGATGCCTTTTGAAACTTTAGTGGGAGAGAAGAGAAAGGAAAAGAAGCAGTGACCAAGCAAATTTGGCCTGGATGTATTCTCACTTTCCAAAAATAAAGAGATGCCTTGGAGAGGTGATTGTTCTACCCAGTAGGACTTTGCATAGTTTTCATTCTTCCGGAGTGAAAAAAATGTCACATATTAGCTATTTTTTTTTCTTCCTCTTCTCTGACCTCCAAATTTGTTACTGATTTAATTGTTTTCTTACAGACATATGATTAGCAAATGCAGGTACAGCTGACATGATACAATCATCAAACAGAAAAGTACATTTGAGCCTTGGGGTTGCTCCAATAGAGCCCATACTTCTTTTCTAGTTTTTCCAGTTCTCTGCCCAAGATCACATAGTTACTTTACATGGTGTTAGAGTCTGGACTATGATAAATAATAACTAACATTTTATAGTTCTTTAAAGTTTACAGGTCACTTTGGAAATGTAATATGGGATTGGCCAAGGAGAGCCATATGTTCAGATTTGGTCTGTCTGCTGCCAAATCCCATGGGGTCACTTAGTAAATCTATTTCAAAAAAGTGCTTAAATAAGTGTAATATTCTATCTGATTAAACCCAGGACTGGGTTTTTATTCAAAAAGCTAACCAGCCAAAGCAAGCCACTCTCTATCTCTCTCTTTTTTAACTCCTCCTGCCTGACTGCATTTAAGTGAGGAGGAAAGGACTGTTGTATGCTTCTAGGTGGTAAGAGACAAACTGAGACAGAAACAAAGAGACAGAGGGGAGAGGGAGGAAAAGACAGGGAGGGAAAAGGAGAAAACTTGGAAGGGGAGAAGGATAGAGAGCTAGATTCAGTGGCTTATTCTCCCTTCTTGCGTTGTCATGAAATCTTGAGGATAGTCCTCACTGTTGTTTCTCTCTTTGCTGTATGTGTTCTTTTCCTGCCTAAGATGAATATTGGAGATGTAATATATTAGGTTTTGATCTTGTGAACTTTAAAAGGTCAGGAGAAATGCTAGAAGTCTAAAGAGGGGAGTCCATACCACATTTTGACATCAGCACAGCTTTAAGAGCTCAGCTGAGAAGCAAATCTACTTGGCTTTCAAGATGCCACTTTTTGGGATCAAGTTCATCAGCTGTGCCATATTTGGAAACATTTTAAGTTTGAGAACACTCTCCTCCAAGGACTGAGACTCAGTAGAATATCTTTGTTTTTCTGTTCTTAGGATACTTTTCCCAGGAAAATATTCTTTTTTTTTTTAAAAAAAGATAATTTTTTGGTTCATTGGTTAAATGATGCTAGAGTGCTAATCACTGAAGGGAATTAATGATAAAAGAGATATAACTGTAAATGTAATTGATAATGGGAAAAACATCAAGTGGGGGCTTGAGCTTATAATATTAGAAGAAGCACCACAACTACCCCTCAGGAATACCTCTGAGTCCTAAGGGGGAAATGTAGCCCCACCCCTTTAGGGGACCCACTTAATCAGTTTTAGTAGAGCTTCAATAATGCTCTCAAGAGTTTACAAAGACTATATACATCAAATTTGGACTTAAGGCTGTTAGCCTGTGAGATACCCTGAGGCTCAGAAAGGTTAACCAATTTGCTCATGGTCACTCAGCTCAGAAGTTAGATTTGTACTGGGTCTTCCTCACTCCAGATCTAGCAGTTTTATCTACCACTAGATTACAGAACCCAGTAACCTAGAGAGTATGCCCTATTGACATGATTACTGAGCTGTAACTCTTTGAGGAAAGAAATTGTATCTTATTTCATCTTTGTGTTCCTAGTCCAAGGGCTAGTAGCTTTATACATGTTAAGCTCTAAAGAAGTATTTAATTTAATTAAATTGAATGATCAGGGCTTTGTTTTGTTTTTTCCTCCTAAACAATAAAAGTAACTAGTGGAGAAGGCAGGAAATTCATTCACTTAACATAAATCCATGTGCCACTAACTCATTCTCTACCATGAACACAAGTTAAAAAAAAAACACTGGAGAGGAGTATTTAATCCTGTTGGGCCACTCAAGACCCTAAAGGACAAATTAGTACCTAATTTGTTCCTTTCTCCTGGGAGGCCAACTTACTCAGTTCCTGCTTTGTTGATTGGCTTAGACTACAGGCTAACAAGACTTTTCTCCCACATTTCTTTCTCCTACTATGAGTTAATAACATCTTTCAGAGCAGAATTGGCTCCTGTTCATGATTCATCCAGTGTTCTTTTTGTATTCACAGAGTTTTCTTGGTGCTTCTGTTTTTCATTCACTTCCTAGCTATAAAGATATAGACAAGCAACAGAGATAGAGATCTTGGGTCAAATGTACATTGGATCCATCCTTCCAGAGCAGGAGGAAGTGAATTTTGCAAAAAGAATAGTGTCAAAGAAAAGCAAAAAGTCTGCATCAGAGTTTCCCAAATGTTTTTGTTCAAAAGCCCCTTTGATACTTGAGTCAGTTTAAGGATTCTTTCTCACGAGGAACAGTTTGTTTCTAGAAATCTTACCTGAACATGACCTAATCTCTAGCCTCACTCACAGTCTAAAGTCTGACTCTTGTCACAGACTGACCAGATAAAAATGAAAATCTAATCTTGGTCATACATTGACCCCACCTCTCAAGGGCAAGCAACCAAAACCCTTTTGACCCTTGATGAAATTTTCTTTACTAATTGCAGCTGAGTGGACAATGTGCTCCATAGGTCAGATGTCTTTCCAACTCTCCTCACATTCACAAATCAATAACAAAAATAATGACTAACACTTTTACAATCTCTAAACATTTACAAAGAACTTTATATGCATCTCATTTGAGTCTCACAATATTTCTGAGATAGATACTATAGATCTTAATATATACATTTTGCAGTTGAGAAAACTGAGGCTCAAAGAGATAAATAAGTTAACCATGATTGCAGATCATATTTCAGAGGTGTGATTTGAACCCAGACCATCAGACTGACTATATGCCTTTCATCTCATACTAGGTATGAGACTATTTGGCATGGAATGTAAGTCTTCTTCACAAAAGAGAATGGAGATTAGGCTGAAGGCAAAGGCAGTATTGATGAGGTCACTGAACCTCAGTGAAGTGCCTTACTGGCTGGGGCAAGGACTTGTAGACCCCTGTTCCTTCCACTTTCTCATCATAAAATTTCCATCAAGGACCACCACCCTTCCACTTTGCCATGTGGAGTGTATGTTCTAAAGGCAATAAATTCCCTCTACCTTATACTGTTCCTCTCCCATTCCTCCCATCTGCTAACTTACTGAAACTTGATTCTCCTTAGAAGATGCAGTAGCCCTGGTCACCCTTTCCAGTACTGGCTGCATCTTCTCTCATTGAGGCTGGGAATTGGATTACTCTTTGCTCCCCATTACTACTTCTATATTCTCCCTCACTTTCATCACTCAGTAGCCTCTTCTCTTTTGACATACATGCTACTATCTTCTCCAAAATATAAAGCCTGATATATTTTGTCTACAGACCTCCAAGTTACTCTCCTTCCTTTCTCATTGAATTCTGACCTGACTCACAATTTTTTTTTATTTTTTTTGCAAGGCAATAAGATTAAGTAACTTGTCTAAGGTTACACAGCTTGAGAACTATTATGTGTCTGAGGATGGATTTGAACTCAGGTCCTCCTAAATCCAGGGCCAGTCTCTATCCACTGTGCCACATAGCTGCCCCCTTGACTCTTATTTTTCTTTCCTCCTTAACTCCTGTCCTCATATTTTTTTTTAGGTTTTTGCAAGGCAAATGGGGTTAAGTGGCTTGCCCAAGGCCTCACAGCTAGGTAATTATTAAGTGTCTGAGACTGGATTTGAACCCAGGTATTCCTGACTCCAGGGCCGGTGCTTTATCCACTGCGCCATCTAGCTGCCCTACTGCGCCACCTAGCCGCCCTTCCTGTCCTCATAGTAAAGTATAAAATATATACTGACTTTTCCTCAAATACTTTAATCACTCAGTCCTCAACCTGCTCATCTCCCATGAGCTACTTTTTCACCCCACCTCATCCATATTCAAAGATACCTTTAATATTGCCACCACCAATTAATGTACTACCTCTATGTTTAAGAATTCCCAGATCCCCTTATCTGACCATAATCTTTTGGCTTTTCACCTCATCTTCTTCCTTTCCTTATAAAACCTTACTATTTGTCTGTACCATGACCTTCAATACTATGACCCTTCAGTTCTCTCCAGGCCATCTCCTCTAAATTGCTAGTCTCTCATATCAGTTGTGTCCAACTCTTTGTGGCCCCCATTTGGGGTTTTCTTGGCAAAACTACTGAAGTAGTTTGTTATTTCCTTCTTTGACTCATTTTAAAGATGAAGTAACTGAGAATTAAGTGACTTTACCCAGAGTTACTCAGCTAAGAAGTATCTGAACTAACCCTAACTAGTGCTCTTTCTCCTCATCTTGGGCCCCTAGTGAATCAATTCAACTATCCAATATACTGCTTGAATCCCTAGCTCCTGTAGCATTTAATCCATTATGCCCTCCCAAGCCTCAGTCTTGAATTATTCCCCATCATTGCTCTTTTACATTCATGCTGCTGAATGAAGACAGAAAAATCATTTTGCAGTTCTTAACTGAGTCCTCACTGCTGCTCGGCAATCCTTCTTTACCTGCCTTATCAGCTCATTATCTCACTATCCATAGTGACTCTTCCAAATGTTTTCATCCCTCCTCAAACCTTTCATGTTTTCTCTTACTCTATAATAAATCTCTCCCATATTTCTACTATAGCATCTTAAATTTCCAGTAATGGAGTTATTATATCATGGAGATTATCTACAGAAGGACATTAAGACTTAAATCTGTAACTTATGAGAACTTAAACCTTAAGCTCCCTCTTACAGTTGGAAAGGGCAAATTTATTGAAAATTAGCTGTTATTTGTAAGAAATGGGCAAAGGGTCTAAGGTTCTGTGCTGTAAATCTTATGGAATGGACTGTTACTGCATGATGAAAGTAAGCATTGCAATAGGAGGGCCCTTCTACAGCTAGAGGCACCCTAAGAACCTGGAAGGGGATATACGTTCATCTTCCTTTGGGAGGGTAGCCTGTTCTGGAACAGTATGATCCCCCAAATAACCTCTCACACCTCTATGCCCCTTTTTACTACTTATCCCAATTGCTTGTCTTCCTTGAAGTTAGGTTGAGCAGTAAGGAAAGAAAGTTATAGGAGCAAGAGAGGTTATGTGGGGAATCACACTCTCCAACCTTTCATGGTGGCTTTGGATACTTAAGTTGTTTAGTGGTTTCCTGCCCTTTAGTTTTTCTTTCCCTTAGCTTATGCTATTCACCTCAATACTTAAATAAACCTTTTTGTCCCTAAATTCCTTCTGGGTCAGAGTCAGCCTTTTTACATGAATTCTTCATGTTCTGCCCAAACTTTTACCTGACTACATTTTTCCTTGGAAACACAAGACCATCCCCCAAATTTTTCTTGTTATCACCTTCTTTTTCCTCATTATATAGTAACTCAGTGCGATGACTCTGGAGCCAAAGGACTTGGGTTCAAATTCTGCATCTAATACTTACTATTTACTTTAGGCAAATTGCTTAACCTGAGTCTTAATTACTTACCTCAGCTACAAAATGAGGGTATTGGATTAAAAGATTTCTTAAGTCTCTTCTAACTCTAATCTAGATCTATGATTCTTATGTTCTATCTTTCTTTGCTTCTTTATCACCATCCACTTCTCTTTCCACCTTTGCTTTGTGTTTTATTCTGCATTTACCTCAACTTCCCATTTGTGATCAGGAAATTCCTTGTTTACTAATGAGGGTTTATGAGACAATTTTTAAGGTAGCTTACTGGGAAAAGGTAGGAGTCCAAAAGACTAATTATCATACAACTGAAATGTCAAGAAGTCAGGAGACAGTTTCCTGTGGTGACTTTGAGTATTAAGTAGCCACTTCAACACCCACTCTAGGATTAAGTCCATCTCTTTGTAATAAAAGTTCCCTTGAGGTAGGATGATTAGCTTCCAACAGGTCTGTCCCTGAGCTTTCTGGACTTATGAGAGAGAGAGAGAGAGAGAGAGAGAGAGAAAGGAGAGCCCCAGGGCTCAGAGTGTTTCTCAAAGGCAAGAATGACAAAGATATTTTGCAGTTTCTTTAAAGCCAAACCATGCTCAACAATCAGATTCCCTTAACTGTGGTCTAAGCCCAATCACCAACTGTACCATCCATGTGCTTGTCTGGCTCCTAGAAGGGGGTGTGAATGCTAGATGCCACAAAATTAGAAAAGATTTCAAGAAGCTCAGGGTTGTCTCATGTCTCCACAACTGACTGAGTAACTAAGCAGAGTGATATCCCATTAATGGATGTTTTCTTCAGGGATTTATTCTTCTCTAACTAGATCTTCTATGTCTGATGCAACATGTTTAACTTCATCTATTCCCTGGTCAGCACCTCCATTTATTTAATGGTATGTCCTTGGAGGATTGAGCCTTACTGGAATTTCAAGGGAGAATGGGATGAAGTTTCCTCAAGGGTGTACTTAACAGCCACATTTATGAAAGTTTTGAAACAATTCACTCCTTCATTCAACAAACACTTGGCACTTAAAGTGATACAGTTAGATAAGATATGATCTCTATTCAAGGAATTTTACATCTAGTAAGGCAACAAGACATAAACCCTAGTAACTATAATATATAATATAATAGTTCACATGAAGTACATTAGAAAAATAGAAAACTGAATTACCAACAAGAGGGATCACAGGCTTCATGGAGAAGGAAACATTTGAGTTGTGTTTTTATGAAAGAGTAAGACTTCAACAGGTAAAGAAGGTGATCAAGGCAGTTCCAGGCATAAGAATACAGGAAATAGCATAAACAAAAGTACAATGATGGGGCATACAGAGCAGGAGTAGTCTAATGAGGATGCAGTATAGTGTATAAGGAAGAAAGTAGTATGACCAGGAAAACTGTGTAGTGCCAAGTTTTGGAAAAGGTTGAATGCCAGGCAAAGTAATTTGAATTTTATTCTTAAGTGATAAGAAACTTCTGAAGATTTTAAGAAGGGGAGTAACCCGGGCAGAGCCAAAATGGCGGCATGAGGATAGCCTTTCCCTAAGAGCTCTCTCCAAGATATTTCCAAAAACCTTAAAATTATGACCCTAACTAAATTTTCAACACAGAACCCACAGAAAGATAGTGAGGCAACTCTCCAGCCCAAGGTAACCTGGAAGATCATTGAAAGGCTCTGTTCCACAGGGTTGGAGGGGGTGGCAGCACAGCCAGGATCATTGTGCTAGTGTGAAGGAGCTCCAGCCTTCTGGGAACAGCCCACAGGGTGCCTGGGTCCCTGGGAGCCTGGTTTCTGGCAGCAGAAGCAGTTTCCTGACCTATCACAGGGAGCACAACTTGGAAGATCAGCAGGGAACCCTCTGCCAGAGTGAATGGGAGCCAGCCTGGTCCTCAGCACAGCCACTGTCATCAGCATAGCCCAGATCCCAAGAAATGGAAACAAGCCCGCAGAGCCACCTAGCAGGTAGCCACTCAGCAGCTGCTTCCAGAGCACTCAGCCCAGGGAAAGTAAGGGGTTGGGGGGAGACTGTAAAGGTCTCTCCTCTGTCCCTGGGACAGGACTCTTGTGCTTTGTCCACATTCAGACCCAGGATGCAATCTGGAGTCCCCTACTGCCATAGAGCAGGGACCCTCCTCACAGCTCCAGGGCAGAGAGGTCTGCTTTTGGTCATCCACAGACTAAAGCACAGACCAGGAGCAGTCAGAGCCTCTCATAAGACCTTGAAGAAACTGAGGTCTTTGTGGGAGTATCCCAATGATACTCAAAAGCTTGGGAAGCACCCCCAAACTAGGGCACGTGTTGGAGAAATGAGTAACCAGAAAAAAAAAGGAACCAGACCATAGACAATTACTTTGGCCCCATGGAGGATCAAAACACACATTCAGAAGATGACAAATTCTAAGCTTCTGTAATCAAAGCCTCTATGAAAAATAGGAATTGGGCATAGCCTTTGACAGAGGTCAAAAAAGATTTTGAAAATCAAATAAGGGAGGTAGAGGAAAAATTGGGAAGAGAAATGAGATTCAGAAAAAACATGAAAAACCAAGTCAGCAGATTGGTGAAGAAGATGCAAAAAAAAAATGCTGAAGAAAATAACATGTTAAAAAAACAGTTTAGGTCAAATGGAAAAAACAATCCAAAAAGTTGAGAAGAATGCCTTAAAAAGAATTGGCCAGATAAAAAGGAGATAAGAAAGCTCTCTGAAGAAAACAACTCTTTCAAATGTAGAATGGAGTTAAAAGAAGTTGATGACTACAAGGAATCAAGAAACAGTAGCACAATACCAAAAGAGTGAAAAACTAGAAGACATGAAATATCTCATTAAAAAGCAACTGATCTAGAAAACAGATCCAAGAGAGACAATTAAAAAATTATTGGACTACCTGAAAGTCATAATCAGGAAAAGAGCCTTGACTCCATTTTTTAAAGAATTTCTACAGGAAAATTATCCTGATATCCTAGATGCAAGGGCAAAATAGAAATTGAAAGAATACACTGATCTCCTGAAAGAGATCCAACCCTGCCCCCAGGAATATTATAACCAAGGTCCAGAACTCCCAAGTCAAAGAGAAAATATTGTGAGTAGCCAGAATGAAATAATTCAAATATCTTGGAGTAGTCAGGATTACACAGGATTTAGCAGCATACACATTAAGGGCTCATAGGGATTGGAATATGATATTCAGGAAGGCAAAGGAGTGTAGAATGCAACTGAAAATCAACTGCCCAGCAAAACTGCACATCCTCTTCCCGGAGAAAAGATGGACTTTCAATGAAATAGGGAAATTTAAAATGTTCCTGTTGAAATGGCCAGAGCTGAACAGAAAGTTTGATCTTCAAGTATAGGACTCAGGTGAAACATTGAGAGGATGGATGAGAAGGGTAAATTATGAGAGATTTAATGATGATGAAGCACATGTATTCCTGCATGGGAAAATGATACTTATAATACTCATTTGAACCTTCTCATTTATTAGAGCAGTTAGAAAGTGCTTTTATAGACAAGGCACAAGAGGGAGCTGAATTTGAAGGTATAATATATTTTTAAAATTGAGTCAATGGGGGACAGCTAGGTGGCGCATGGATAGAGCACTGGTCCTAGAGTCAGAGGTACCTGAGTTCAAATCCAGCCTCAGACACTTAATAATTACCTAGCTGTGTGGCCTTGGGCAAGCCACTTAACCCCATTGCCTTGCAAAAAAAATAAATAAAAATAATATGGAATCAATGGGTGAAAAGGAAATGTACTGGGAGAAAGGGAAAAGAGAGGTAGAATAGACCAAGATATTTCATGTACAAGAGTCAAGAAATAGTTTTTACAATGGAGTGGAAGGAGAGAAGGTGAGAGAGAATTAAGGAGCCTTCATTCTGCTCAGAAATGGCTCAGAAAGGAAACAACATATATACTTAATGCGGCATAGAAATTTAGAAGAAAAAGGAGAGAAAGGGGATGGGAGAAAGGGTAGAGGAGGAGGGGAGGGGGCATGTAGGTGATAGAAGAAAGGGTAGATCTTGGAAGAGGGTAGTCAGATATAGATATTTTCTTTTTTACTTTTTGTAAGGTGGTTGGGTGGCATGTCCAGGACCAAGGGGCTGGGTAGTTGCTGGGTCTCTAGGGTAGGATGTAGTCTTGGGACCTCATTGTCCCAGGACCAGGGCTCTGTCTGCTTTTGCACCACTTGGCTACCCCACAGTACACTTTTGAAGACAGAATGAAAGGGGAGAGAAAATATAATAAATGGTAGTGGGGAGGAATGAATGGAGGGAATTACAATCAGCAACAGCAACTGTGGAAAAATATGAAAGTAACTTCTCTGATGGACTTATGATAAAGAATGTGATCCACCCCAGAGACAGAGCTGAAGGTATCAGAACACAGATTGAAGCACATTTTTTCCTCTTTCTTTCACTTTATTTCTCATGAGGTTTTTTTATTTTTGTGAGGGGAGGAGGGATTATGTTTACTCTTACAAGAAGACTATTTTAGTAATGTGTAAATAAATAAAATGTAAATTAAATACAAAAAATATCAATAAATTGTTTTAAAAAGGAAGGGGGGTAACATCAATTCTATATATAAGTTCTTATAAAAGACCAATTTGAAGTGGGAGAGAATAGATTCAAGACGACCTATTAAGAGGCTAGAGCAAGAGTCAGGAAATGGTAATGAATTCCTTTCTCAAGAATAGCTACTGTGGGAATAGAAAGAAGAGGATATATTTGAGAGATCTTAAGGAAAAGGAATTGACAGAATTTGTAAATTTATTGGACATGAGATATGAGGGAGAAGAAAGAATCAAAGATAACTCAAAGTTTAAAATATCAGATATAGGGTGAATAATGAAGTGATATCACATGGAAACTATTGAAGGAGCAGGATATTTTTGCCATGATGAGAAGCCTTGATGGGGGATGAGGGTAGGGAAGGCAATGACTATATTCAACTATTTGAAGCTCTTTCATAAGGAATAGTGATTATACTTTTTCTGAGTGGCCTCTAGGGTAAAACTAGGGCCAATGTGTGACAGATCCTGGGAAGATTTGGGACCAACTTAAAGAACTGCGGACAACTGGAGCTGTCCAACATTAGAAATCCTGCCTCTATGGAGAGAGTACTTCTTATCCCTGGAGGTACTGAAGTAAGGCATGAATGTCAATGTTGGATGACATAGAAGGGATTCCTGCTCTTAATGGGTGATTGGACTCAAGGCCCTCTGAGGTTTTTTCTGGTTTTATAACAAAATAAAATGCAAATAGACATTGTCAAGAACTTCTAAGACTCTAGGGAAGACAAATGAATCAAACAAATCAGTTGTTTGAGCTCTGGAAAATTAGCAAGCAATATTTGAGGCTAACTCATTCTTTCCCTGAGCTTGCTAGAGGTGAATCCTGTTTCTTGCAAGTTAGATTGGTCTAGCTTGTTTCAGATTTGGCACAAACAATCCCCAAGGTTTAGTGATAAGACAGATAAACAGGCCCTGTATTTACAAAGGGTGAACATGATCTTGGCTGATAAGGTTATTCTGTTAGAGAAATGTTTGTCATAATGTAAGTACCTGAAGGAAGGAATTCAATTTCTTCTTTAGAGTCATATTCCAAAATTTAATGGCTTGTCTGTCCCCTAGAGGTCATTCCCCAGGCTGGGACCACACTCTCCTCTGGGATGATCTGAAATAGAGTTGGTTAGTCCCAGCCCAATCACTTCCACTAGCTGAAGGCACCTAAAAAATTTAATTCATTTCGAATGAACAAACATTAAGTTTTCTTTGTAGAAGTCTTGTTCTAGTCCCTAAGAGATTCAAGATTTAGTTAGCACTTATAGCCTAGTAAGACACTAAAAGATAAAACTATAAGAGATAATACATGGAGAGGCAGCATAGAGTAGTGGTTATAGACCTGATTCCTGGGGAAGAAAGACTTGGGATCAAATCCCATCTATATTGCTGCCAGTTTACTTTGTAACTTTAAGCAAGCAGATTCCTATATTTCTTTAGGTCTACCTAACCCTGTTCCCATTAAAGAAATGGAGAAACATGAAAAGGTAGTGCTCCTTTCTCTGGAATGGTGCATGTAGGCTTAAGTATGATCTAAGACATACTACCACTCTAGATTTACTTTTGGTTGCCTCTGAGTTATCAGCTTGTCCAAAATTATAGAACTCCTTTCCTACCCAAAACTTGTCTATCTTCCGAAGTGCTCTCTTTCTTTTGAAGGCAATACATGGTTTATTCCTTGTCTTATTCTACTCCTTACTTTCCCTATCCAATCAGTCACCAAGTTTCCTCAATTTTAGCTGCACAGCACCTTTTGCATTAATTTCTTTCTCTGTATTCACAAGTCAACTACCCTAGTTCAGGCCCTCGTCTCTTCTTGTTAGAGCTAATGTAAGAGGAGCTTGATTTATCTCTCCAATTTCCGCCTTTCCACCCTGTCTTCAATTCCTCCTCCACAGAGCTGCCAAAACAATCTTCCCAAAGTATAAATTTGACTGCAGTACATTTCTGCTTAAGAAGTTTCACCGGCTCCCTATTGCCATAAGGTTAGAATACAAACTTCTCATTTTGATATTTAAAACTCTCCACAATCAGACCTACTTTTCCAGATATTTTTCATGTTCCCCCTTCACCTCCTCAACTTACCAGCCAAATTGTCTTACTTGCTGTTCCAAGATCTCAGTTTCATATCTGCCATCTGCATAACTTTAAAATGACTCTCTCCCCAATGCATACAATGCAATGTCTCCTCACTCTAAGGCTCAATTCAAGTGCTAACTCTTTCAGGAAACTTTAGTTGTGGAAAATTATTGCCCACTCAAGTTACATTGTATTTATCTATTTCAAAGTCGTATCTCCCGTAGAATATAAACTCATTGAGGTCAGCAACTGTTTCATTTTTCTTTGTTCGATAAACATAGCAGCTGCTTAATAAATACTCTGAACAGATTTGAATATTCAGAAAATATATAAGAGCCCTGAGGTTCTTTGAAAGTTAGTCAGGAGAAAAATAAGTCATCATGGTATCTCTCTCTCTGATCCCATTGCTAGGCCTATAATGCATAATTGTTCTAATAGTCCTTTTCTTATTCAAGACAGCTTCTGAGGTATACTTCATGTTTGTTTACAGTGGTGTTCCCTCCCTCCTTACCTGCAAGTTCTTCACATCCTAGCCTTCTTACCACCTTAAAGGAAACCTTTCTGACCTGGTAAAAGTCAGCCCTCCAGCCCCACCCTACTCAAAACAAACATCTCCCACATCCTCCCTTGGAATGCTTCCTACTCTATCTCCAAACGTAATCCTGTTCATACCCTGGCTGCACCTTGGCCTGGATTATATCATCTCTGCTTTTTGAATTAATATAAAGAGTATGAAATCTTCTGGTGGTTATGCCATTTCCCAGACATCCATACCCATCTAGTATTGGTAAAGTCTTCTTTGAACTTAGAAACCTTGACTCACTCTCTTATTGACCAAAGATTAATTCAGGTTGAGCTACCTTCTCATTAAATTCTATAGTTGAACCAGACTCCAACCTAGTATCTGGGAGCTTTGGATTCTTCTCACCCTAGGAAAGAGTCAGTTTTAGTTAGGTACCCAGAAATGATCCCATTGACCCCATCTCCCCTTTAGTTTTGATCCAATCAAGCATTTACTATGCCCAGCTAAGTATGCACAGAAGAAATTACCATTCTTTGATCCAAAAAATTCTAGGATTTAGGACCTAGAAGAGATTTTAAAGAACTAATCCAGCCTCTTCTTTTCACAAAGGCAAAAATTGGGATCCAAAGAGAGGAAAAGAATTGTCCAAAGTCACACAAATAATTAGAGGCAGAGCTAGGATTGGAGAAAAGAATCCTGAATTTGGAGTCAGATGACTTGCCTTACCAGGCAACTGCCTTTGATTTCCAATTATATCAATTACTAACTGCATGACCTTGGGATGAATCATTTAACCTTCCTGGGCCTCAGTTTCCTCATCTGTAAAATAAGAACTAAATGACCTCTAAGGTCCCTTCAGCTCTAAATCTGAGATCTCAAACCCAGGTCTACTGAGTTCTAACAGAAAATACATAGAAAAATAGGAATTATTGCTTTTGCTTTTCAATTTAATAAACATTTATTAAATCTTATTATGTGGAGTCTTTTTTTAATTTATTTTTTTTAATTTTTATTTAAGGCAATGGGGTTAAATGACTTGCCCAAGGCCACACTGCTAGGCAATTATTAAGTGTCTGAGGCTAGATCTGAAACTATGTCCTCCTGACTCCAGGGCCAGTAGGTGCTCTATCCACTGCACCACCTAGCTTCCCCCTGGAGTCTTACTTTTAAGGTTTATTAATAGGTACTAGTAAAACAAAGACAATAAGGAACTAACATTTTTTTAGGTGGGGTAGAGATACCACAGGTACACAAGGAAATAAGTACAGGTACTTTGAAACAGTACAGAAGATTAGATACTAGGGGAATAAAGGAAAGTTTAACTGAAGAGGTGGCATCCGGGTTAAACATAGAAGGAAAATTAGTATTCTGACCTGAGAAAATTAAAAGGGAGTGCATTTCAGGCTACAGAGACAGCTTTGAGAGTACAAAGGCAGGAGATGGATGTCAAATGTTAAATTCAGTGAAAAAGAGCATTGGATTTGGAGTCTGAGAATCTGGGCATGAATTCTCTCTGCGCTACCACTATTTTCTATCTTGTATGGGCCAGAGTTTCCTAATTTGTAAAACATCGAAGGTGGGGGTGTAGTAGTTAAGATGTCTGGCTCCTACCAGTCCCTAAGATTCCTGTGATCCTTGGAGCCAGAAGTATAAGTATGGTTCATCGACTTAAATCCACCTCACTTCCCTCTTCCCACTTGAGAGAGATAAGGCAGCATAATGTGGTGTAAATAGCACTGACATTACAGTTGAGAAACTTAATTTCTAATTCTGACACTGTTACACAATAGCTGTGTGACCTTGGGAAAGTAATTTCAAATATCTAGGACTCAGTTTCCTCATCTGTAAAATTAGGATTTCTATCCTGCCAATCTAACTGGATTATTTGTATCAGCAAATACATGTGAAGGAATACCATAAAAGAGATAGTGAATGTAAAAGCATTAAACATACTTAAAGGATTGTTAATATTTAAATACATCTTTATAATCAACAAGAAGAGCTACTTCTCTCTAAATACTACCCAAGCCCTGTTGCCTGCTCCCAAAAGGGAAGAGAAGCTTCCCTTTCCACCCCCACTCCCCCACCCACAGCAGGAAGTACCAGAGATAGACCGGAAAACCTGGTGGTTCACTACCTGGATGTCTCCAAGGTTCACTATTGTTTGTACCCATGTTGCTCCTGTGAGAAAACAGTTAAAGCAGAAAGTGCCTGAAGGTGGGAGGGGGGAGAGGGAGAAATAGTGTCTGAAGGGTGGGAGAAGGCGGCTTCTGGGATTAACTATCCAATCAGGAGTCATTAAATCTTCCCAGAGCATAACCCATAGCTGAACAAGAATAGAAATGGAGTCAGTGGGGGAGGGGGTAATAGAAAAACCTCACTTGGCAGCTCCTTCAGATGTCAGATTTCTACTGCCCTTCTTTCAAAGAACCTGTCCTCTGTCCACTGTAAAGAATACTCCCAGAGATTTCATTGTTTGTATAGAATGCTCACTTCTACCCTTGGAGCATTCAAAGTACATTCACTCTAGAGGACAACTGGTCCCCAGTGTCCAAATGCTGCCACCATGAGGTGCGTATAGCTCTTGGCATTCTACCCCTTTGCCTTATGGAAACTGAGCCATCTTGGGCTTCATTTGAGAACTATAAATATACATACAGCTATTTATACATAAAGGCAAAAGAATGCATTTGCTCATCATGTTCCTTATGTCTGGAATGTCCTCTCTTCCCCTTTCTGCTTATTGCATATATACCTATCCTTTGAAGTCCAACTCAAAAAGGGCTTTTCTCCATGAAGCTTTCCTTGATGTTCCACATAGTACTTTGTTTTGCATCCATCTGATGAACTTGCTTCAGTACTTCAGAGGACCCATGATCTCTTCTACCTAGGTACTGTCAAAAAGCAGAAAATTCAAAAGGAACCCAAAAGATAATGGAGGGTTCTATTATCCAAAGAGTGACTGAGAAACATTACCAGGTCCTTATCTACCCACATGCCTATGTTCTTTCTGATACATTTTGTGTATTATGTATTTGCAGTTTATCCTCCTACAAAATTATAAATTCCATGAAGCCAGGAAATTTATCTTAAGGGTAGGAAATGGAAATGTGTCTTATTTAAACTTGTGCCCTCCCTAGTGAGATAACAATAGTAACTGGCATTTATATAACACTTTAAAATTTGCAAAGCATTTTACATACATAACTTCATGTGAGTTAGGAAACAACCCTGTGAAGTAGGTCTTAACAATTATGGCATCATTATTCACCCTTCACTGATGAGAGAACTGAAGTTCAAAGAAGTTTAGGGATGTGTTGGTAGTCACACGCTGGTATCGGAGGTAGAATTCAAACACAAGTCTTCTGAGCCCCAGTTCCAGCTTTCAATACACCAATTGCCTTCAAAGTAGGAAGCCATACAGTCCTATTCAATTGTGGCATGACCCCAAGGGGCCACCAACTGGAGCATAGAAGGTGAATATATCCTTATAGCCAATCAAAGAGCTTCACTTCAACACAATTATACTATTTGCTTCGATCATTATCTTTGGATACTTTTCCATTCCTCCTCTTTCTGCAGCTGGTTTGCAACAAGTCTGTTTATGCTCCATTCTTTTCCATTTCTGCCCAGGACACCTAGAACAACTGGACAAGTGCCTCTGAGAAAATTCTTCCAAATGATAGAACACATCCTCCCTTACTGTGGTCCCTAAGCTTTGGGGCAATGACTAGTGAATAAAAGTGGTCCCCTATACTTTTCATTTTTCATCAGACAGAGGGAGCCCCACAATATGGGATGCAATTTTCATTAAAGATTTTATGACTTCCCCAACCAACCTTTCTTTGAAACTTCTCTTTTTTCTGTCAAGGACACCATCATCTGAATTGTGTCCCGGGTTTTCAACTTCCTTATGTTCTTTGATGATTCACTAAACTGAAGATCCTCTCTTCAAAGTTACCATTGATCTCTTATTTGCCAAAACTGAAGGGTTTTTCTTGACCTTGGATCTTCTTGACCTTGTGACCTCACACCATTGATGACCATCTCCTCTTACCCTCTGCACTCTGATTTGTTAAAAATTGTATGTATTGTCTCTTATAAAACTTCTCATATCAGTATACTTTTAAAGCTTGGAAACAGAATCTACTATTTAACAATCTTCCAAATGAATAGTTTCAGAGGTGGACCCCAAGCCCTGGCCTGGGTGTCCAGTAGGAATGAACTTGGAGAAATCATTGAAAAGATGAAGTTAAATATGATATATGCCTTATTCAGCAATCCCCAAAACTGCATATTCTGATGAGGTTTGAGTATCAACCTCTAGGGGAAAGATGACAATAGTCTTAAATTAAATTACCTAATCCTGTGTTTAACATTTCTTTTGTGTGAGAAAATAATACCTGTCTCATATCTGATTAAGATTGTACATTGAGTACCTTTCTGCTTTCCCCTTCAGGAAAAGCACAGACATGAGGCAAAACATAAGCTTTAAGTAAAATGTCCCCAGGGCACTAAGTGGAGATGTAATAAGTCAAAGAGTATGAAAAATTTGAGCCTGCTTCCTCTCATTAAATGCCAAACTTCACCCAATGACTGAATCCCATCAAGGGTCTGGGTTCAGAGATGAGATAAGTCATTAAAGGAGGGGAAGAGGAGGGAGCACTCCTGTCCTCTTGGGTTTAAGCAATGGGTATTTCTGTTCAATATGAATATATTGGGGAAGTTGCTCAAAAATGTTTTGCTTATGAATTGCACAATTAAATAAAAGCTTAGAAACCTAGCAATATATCATTAAGGTATTTTTTAATTGAATTGAGAGATGACTAGGGATTTGTCCTAAAGCCCCAGTTCAGATGGTCTACTCTGCTAGATCCAAACAAAATGTTGTATTCTGTTATCTTTTATTAAAAAAAATCTTCCTAACAGACTAATTCTTTCACTGTTTTTCTGCCTCTCAGATGGTTGCCTCTCCGAAAGATGCTAATTGTTCTACTTATCACTTAAATGTGGTTTCTTGAATTCTATAAGCATTGCCAGACAAGCCAATCCAGTGACAGACACATCCAGAATAGAAAAAACACCATAGAATATCCATTCCCATTCCCATCTCAGTACCTTTCCTTAGGCTGTCTCCCTACAACCTAGAATCTGGAATGGCCTCCCCATCCTTCTTCTGTCTCTCTAGCTGAATTTCAAACTCCTTGAGTATATAAATAATGTCTTAGAATCACAGAATCTCAGAATTAGAAGGAACTTCAAAGGTCATTGACACAACCCACTTATGAGCAGAAATATCCTCTTCAACATCTTCAACAAATGGGTCATTCAGCCTACATTTGAGTTTGAAACCTTTAGAGTTGGGAAATTTATTAATCACCATTAATTATTCATTAACTAACTCCTCTCCCGGCTCTACTCCTGAGTCTCCAGGCTTTTCCACCTTGACCCCAGATGTCTTCTCATCCAGGAGATGCTTCCATTCCTGTGCCCCCCCCCTCCAATTGGTGAGTTCCAGCTGGGAAACTTCATTTGAGGAGTCCTCAGGCTCACTTATCTCCCAGCTCTGCTCCTGGGAGTTAGGAACATATTTGTAGGCAGATGGAAATGAGCCTGAAAAGAAAAAAGAGATTGAAGACAAAGAAGAAATGGTTACTGTTGCAGTTAAGATCTGAAGGAGATAAGTCAGAATGAGATGACCAAGGGAGCAGGTAAGGATATTAATCTTTTTTTATTTTTAACATTTTATTTTTCCCTCAATTACATAAAAAAATTTTTTTAACAATCCTTTTAAAAAAAGTTTTGGGGGGGGGGCGGCTAGGTGGCGCAGTGGATAGAGCACTGGCCCTGGAGTCAGGAGTACCTAAGTTCAAATCCAGCCTCAGACACTTGATAATTACCTAGCTGTGTGGCCTTGGGCAAGCCACTTAACCCCATTTGCCTTGCAAAAAAATAAAAAAAATTAAAAAAAGTTTTGGATTCCAAATTCTAGCTTTTTCTCTTCCTTCCTACCCCTCTCTGAGATGGTAAGCAATCTAATATGAGTTATACATTTACAATCATGTAAAACATTTCCATATTAGTAAATTTGTGGAAGAAAACTTGAATAAGATAGAAAGAAGGAAGGAAAGAGTGGAGAGAGAGAGAGAGAGAGAGAGAGAGAGAGAGAGAGAGAGAGAGAGAGAAAGGAAGGAGGGAGGAGGAAAGGAAGGAAAGGAAGGAAAGAATGGAAAGAAAGAAGGGAGGGAAGAGGGGAAGAAGGAAGATGGGTAGGAAGGAAGGAGGGAAGAAAAGTATATTTTGATATGTATTCTGAGGCCATCAGTTCTTTCTCTGGAGGTGGATAGTATTTTTCATTGAGTTCATTGAGATTGCCATGTATCATTGTATTGCTGAGAATAGCTAAATCATTCACAATTGTTCAGCATATAATACTATAATTATGAATCATATTCTCCTGGTTCTGTTCACTTCACTCTGTAACAATTCATCTAAGTCTTTCCAGGTTTTTCTGAAATCATTCTGCTCATCATTTCTTATAGCACAATAATATTTCATTACAAACATAGATATAATAATATTTCATTATAATCATATTGTTTCAAATATACAATTTGTTCAACTATTCCCCAATTAATGGGCTTTCACTCAATTTTCAATTTTTAGCCACTACAAAAAGAGTTGCTATATATATATATATTTTTGTACAAATAAGTTCTTTTCCTAAAGGCATTAGTCATAAAGAGGACTGAGGAAATTTCTTCCTTCGTGACTAGAAGAATGGAGGAGAGAGTAGATGTTGCTACTATATTTTCAGAAATAGAGAAGAGGAGTAGAGTAAACTCATACCACATAGTCTTAATCTTCTCAGTGAAGTAGGAAGTCAGTCAGTCAATAAGCATTTATTAAATACCATGTTGTCAAATTAGGTTGTTTGTTGTAAGTAAAGTATTGACTAAGCACTACATGACTTGAGATATATAGATAGATTAGATAGATAGATAGATAGATAGATAGATAGATAGATAGATAGATAGCATTAAATGCATATTGCTAGCACTGTGCTAAGTGCTAGGGATACAAGTACAAGAAAAGACAGTCTCTTCCCTCAAGAAATGGAGGAAGACAATACATAAAAGAGATGGAAAGGGAGAGGCAAAGTTGACACAACAGCCTTCCCTGGAGAAGCCTGGAAGAAGCATAGATCCTGGACTCTAGCAAGATAAGACAAAAGCTGGTCTATCAAAGGCAAAGGACCTAGAGGTAGAATAAAGCTAACCAGTAGGGAATCAGTGGCATGAGTGAATAGAATGGGATGGGGAGTGATAAGGGTAATATAAGATTGCTGAACAGCTTTGAGGGTTCAGTTAATATTCTATAACATGAATTATTAGTAAGTAAAGTCAGATCAACTTTGTGATTTTATACAGTGAAGTTTAGGAAGGAGAGTGGAAAAATCAGATATTATCAGTTACCCAGAGATCATGATTTGCATAAGGAGAAAAGCAAAAATTCATTAAAGCAAAGGGTAGAAGAAAGTGAATCAGAGATGGTGAAATCTAATTTGTGGATAGCTAGGCGGTACAATGTCTAGAGAACTGGCCCTCAAGTCAGGAGGATCTGAGTTCAAATGTAACTTCAGACACTTACACGTATTAGCTGTGTTACCCTGGGCAAGTCATTTAATTCTAAATGCCTTATCAAAAAAAAATCTAATTAGTGACTAAGCTAGTCTGTAAAAGAAATTCATGAATTTTAATACATTGAGAAAATAAGAGTTTAGGTTATTAAGATTGTGAATACAATTATCAGAACAATAGCAGGGATAAGGTGAAAAGCAATATGTACCAGGTATTGCTGTAATTCAGAAAATTGGGAAAATACCTTGTTAGATAAGAAAAACAAAGATAAATGGAATGACTCAGGTCTTTCTTCTCAAATATACCAGAGTAGACTTACCAAAATTTTAGATAACCTAAAGGGCAATGGTAGCTAAGGCTAGTCCATAGCTTATTACCAGTGATAATGTTTAGATAAGAATCATTAAAAAAAATTTATCTAAATGTAAAATAGTATACTCTGGATAGGTGAACTCCATAACCCTTTGGAGTTCTAGGATGCCCTGAAGAGTTTGTCTTCTCAGTCTAAGCCCCTATTGCTGTGTTCCCCCCTATTTTAGGGGGGGTCAACAACTAGCATCCAATTCCATTTAACTACTTATCACTGGATAGGCTTCACAAAGTCATATATATTTCAGAAAGACAGTAAAAACAAATGTACAACTATTTCTCTCAACACCTTGGAGGTATTATCTCCCCTACTTATACCAAATTGGTCACTCCAGATGATCTCTAATGAGACCTCAGTGATAGGTTAAACCATAATAACTGGTTTAGATTCCTAGATCTTTATGGCTGTCACTCCTTGCTTTTGAAACTTCTAAGTTAAGAAACTCCATTTCTTGAATCTAGAATGGAAAAAGAGTGAAAAAAATACAATGAAAATCTTGTCTTTTTTTGTGAGGTCATGTGACTTCAGAGTATAACAAAGGCTTTGAAACTCTCAAACTGACCAGTAGTCTCCCCAGAGTTAGCATTTTTTTTATATCATTCATTTTTATTTATCCATTTTTCCAATTACATGCAAAGATAGCTTTCAACATTCATCCTTTGGCAAGCTTTTGAATTCCACATTTTTCTACCACCTTCCCTTCCTTCCCCCTCCCTAAAGCAGCAACTAATCTGAAGTAGACTGAGTAGGTAGAATCATGTTTAACATAGTTCCATAATATTCATGATGTGAAAAATGAATTAGAATAAGAAGGGGGGAAAAAAAACATGAGAAAGAAAGAAGAAACATAAAAGAAGTTTTAAAAAGTGAACATAGTATACTTTAATCTGCATTCAGACTCCATAGTTTTTTCTCTGAATGTGAAGGGGATTTTCCATAACAGATCTCTCAGAATTGTCCTTGATCACCGAACTGCTGAGAGGAGCTATGTCCATCATAGCTCTCACACTATAACATCCATTTTAAAAATTTTGAGTTCAAACTCTTTCTTTACTTCCAGAAGACAAGCATTATGATATCAATTATACATTTGAAATCATGAAAAACATATTTCCATATATTAACCATGTTGCTAAAAAAGGCAAGAAAAATAAAGTGAAAAAAGCATTCTTCAATTTGTACTTAGAGATTATCAGTTCCCTCTCTGGAGGAGGATGCCATTTTTCATCATGGGTCATTCATTTAATCATTGTATTCATCAGAGTGGCTAAATTTTTTACAATTGATCATCATTGAAATATTGGTATTACTACTTACGATAGTCTTCTGGTTCGGCTCGTGTCACTTTGCATCCATTCATATCAATTTTCCCAATTCACTCATCATTTTTTATTGCACACAGTACCATCACAACCATATGCCACAACTTTTAACAAGAATTTATTAAGTTCTTACTATGTGCTAGGTACTAAGAACTGGATATATGAATATAAATAGCCCCTGCTCTTAAGGAGCTTATATTCTAATAGAGAAGATAACATATATAAAATGAAGCTGATAGAGGGTTGAAGAGGAAAGGTTGCCCCAGAGACAGGGACATGATACAAGTCAAGCCTGGAATAAAGTCAAGAGGAATAAAACACATCTGGTCTCAAAATGCTCTTTAAATGCTCCTTAAATTAGAGCCAACCAATCAGAGGTAGAGGCCACAAGAGTAGAGCATATTTCCAATGTGTGAATTTCAAGATTGCAATAAGATTTCAGGATGAAGAATGGGGCATGATAGAGGAGGTTCAGAGGGCAGAACTGCTCTGACAGCCAGAACTGACTCAGGATGTTTTGAAAATGCTGACAGTTCTTATTATACAGACATTGGAAAAACATTCCTCCTAGCCATCTGACAGGTAAGCCTGTCAGATGTCCACACATGCACCTTTCTTACACATTATCAAGATTCCTCCAGCAACAACAACCTAGCATTCTTCATTCTTCATTCTGAGACTCCATAGTAGTAAGCTGATGGGATCTGTATGTGTACCAGACATCTATTACATAAGAAATGTTTGATTAGAAAAGGAGGTGTGCGAGTCATACATCAAAAGTGGGTAATATCATTTTCATTGAGTGGCTGCACTTTTGTATATAATATATTCATTTTCTACTCCAGATTCAGTGTATCTCAAGACACTGCAAGACCTGTAGCACCTCAATGACTTCCTGTTGGATAAGAGCTACTTCGAGGACTATGTGCCATCATATTCTGATGTGCAAACCTACCACCTATGAATTTGTATTGTGCTCTCCTTTGGAATAATCACATTAAGTCTTATGAAAAACAAAAGGCAAACTTGCCAGGAATAAAAAAGGCTTTGGGCTAGTATGGGTCTATTGATGTAGAAGATACCACAGAAAATGGTGGAGCTACAGGTAACAAAGATGTTGAAAATTTTGATTTCTTTGGATCTGGTGATGATGAGGAAAGTGAACACACAATGAAGCTAAGAGAAGAATGTCTTCCTCAGTATAAATCAAAGAAATTTTTTAAATCCCTGCAATTGTTACCAAATCATCCATCTTATTGGATGCCAAACTTTGATAATAAGGCAGATATGAAAAAACTAGAGGAAGGTGTCAGAAGTATTCATGGAGATAGCTTGGTGTGGGGATCTTCTAAACTAGAACCAGTGTGATATGGAATCATAAACTTCAGATACAGTGTGTAGTTGAAAATGAAAATGTCAGGATAGATAACTGCCTTTGAAGACTATATTCAGACCATGGATGATGCTACTTTCATCAAGGTCTAAAACTTGTCATCCTTGAAAATTGCATTTAGATAAGCAAGAAAAAACAACTGGATAACAATACACATAGAATGATAAAATGCTTAAAGGCTGACCTCCAGTGCCTTCAGTAGATTCTCTGGGGATAGTTAATGAGAGGATAAGGACAGGAATCACATAGGATAAAAAGACATGGAATGTGGATGAGTTGTAATTTCTACCAATGTAGAAAGTACCCATATCAATGAAATCACTCAATCAGTCATCAATGTAAAGAGGACTTGTCCCTGAAAGAGTAGAGTTGGGGAAAAGGTTCCAATTCATCTTGGGAACACTTTAGACTAATTTCACTATTTCGGAGATGATGAGAACTATCCCCAAATGCCTTCTCTGGTCTTTTTATTCAAAGAAGGCATGAATTACATGTTCATCAGACTTGTTCATTAAATCCTAAAAGGCTAGCATAAATACAATCCCCTGGGAACTTGAGAGAGGTAAGCCGAAGACAAAAAAAGGACAATACTATTTTGTCCAGAGAGAGGCAAAGCTTAAAGAAGGGTTGGTATAGTTAAAAATATAAAATGATTAAAAAAAAGATTTAGATAAATTCATTTATCATGAGAGAAACCAGAGAGTTTAGGAGCTTGTTCTTGACCTTTGAGGCTAAAGTCAGACCCTCTCCTATGATCCCCTTTCAAAGCTAAAGTTCTGAACTGATGGACACTTGGAGATGCCCTAAGGGTGGTAATTTTATTTCTTGAAAGGAGGGAGGAGAAACAAGGGGATGGAAAGTGAACTATCCAAGGGTATCCTGGTAAATGGTTAATAACTGACTTTCCAATATACCCATGCCTGACACACTTTTAATTTTAATCTCCATTATTAACATTTTCTCCATGATGTTCTTAAGTCTAGAAAATCCACAAAAGTTAAATCAAGTCTTGATTTGTAGATATAAATGCTCACATTGAAAATTTCAACATTCATTTTTTTTTTTAGGTTTTTTGCAAGGCAAATGGAGTTAAGTGGCTTGCCCAAAGCCACACAGCTAGGTAATTATTAAGTGTCTGAGACTGGATTTGAAGCCAGGTACTCCTGACTCCAGGGCTGGTGCTTATCCACTGCACCACATAACCATCCCGATCAACATTCATTTTTGTAAAATTTTCTCCCTCCCTTCCTTCCCTCCTCCTCCCCAAGACAACAAGCAATCTGATAAAGGTTAAACATGCACAGTCATGTTAAACACATTTCCATATTAGTCATGTCACACTGAAAATTTAACAATTGTCTTTTGAGAATCAGTACATGCCTGGAACTATCCCCATTTCTTTTCCCCCCATCCTCTTCCCCTAACCTGGAATCTCACACTGAAATTATTTTGATGAGAGTATCACTGAGGCATTATAGATTCATAGAATTAGAATTCATATATTCATAGAATTAGAGCTCAAAGGGTCTTCAATGTCATCTAGTCCAAAACCCTCATTTTATAATTGAGGCAAGTGAAGTCCAAAGAACTTATTTGTCCAAGATCACTCAGGTAGAAAATAGCATAGGTAACAAGCAACATAAGCACCTAGATAGCGCAGAGGATAGAGCACTGAACCTGGAGTAAGGAAGTTTCATGTTCTTGAGAAGGAATCTGGTCTCAGACACTTACTAGGTGTGTAACCCTGAGTAAATCACATAATACTTTTGCCTCAGTTTCTCCATGTGTAAAATGAGTGGAAAAGGAAATGGCAAACCATTCTACTTTTTTGCCAGAAAAAATCCCAAATGGTGTAATGACATGACTGAACAACAAAATAAGTGGCAGATCCCATAGCCAAACCTAGGTCCTTTGACTCCAAAGTCATTGTTTAATTTCTACTGTACTTCTCTACCTCACTTGGGTCCTAACCCAAATACCCTTCAGATTTTCCCTTCTTGCTGCTTCTTTGGAAATGAGTATTTTTTAGTGAATATGCTTTTTACCCAGAAGTCACTGACAACTCCCAGTTTAGAGCTTCTCAACTAATTGGATTCTGGCTGTTCCCTTGAGCATTAAAGCACAATTTGATTCATACATTATTTTCTTGATAGATTCTCACAGCTCCCAGAGGAGGAAGCAATGAATTCCTAGAGGTTTTGAAAATGAGTAAACAGAGATGAGATAGTTCAACTGACCTTTTTGCTTTGCTATATCTGACTTATTTTACTGATCTAAACTTTGCTTCATTGTATTTTTGTCAGTTAAGCTAATGGTCAAAGCTCTGTGGAGAGAGTTGCCTAACGTTCCTTTATTATTATGGACAGAGAGCAGAAAGGTGGTGCTCCAAATTCTGGTGATGCTAGCAGTAATTGGTTTCAGTCATAAACAGGATGATCCAGCTTTCCCCATACCTGCTCATTTCTTCCTTTCCTCTAACTCACTCCCCCAGTTTGTAGGATCCTCCTGGTTTTGCCCCCATTAAATTCTGTTCTAGGTGCTTCAATGGAAAGAGAAAGTTTTTCTTTTTCAGCTCCTTTTTTGATAGTAAAAACCTGGGAAATAAAGGTATGCCTGAATGAATTGTGGTATACTAATGTGATGGAACACTATTGTTCTATAAGAAATGGGAAAATAGGGGCAGTTAGGTGGTGCAGTGGGTAGAGCACCAGCCCTGGAGTCAGGAGTACCTGAGTTCAAATTTTACCTCAGACACTTAATAATTACCTAGCTGTGTGGCCTTGGGAAAGCCACTTAACCCCATTGCCTTGCAAAAACTAAAAACTAAAATAAAATAAATGGGAAAATAGATGATTTCAAAGAGACAGTTGTTTTTTTTATGAACTGATAAGGAGTGAAATGAGCAGAATTAGGACAATTTACACTACAGCAGCAATGTTGTAAAAATAAACAATTTTGAAGACTTTTGTAAACTGATGAAGAATGAAATGATCCAAATGAGAACAATTTATACATTAACAACAGTACTAAAGTGTAGAAACCATAACCAATGCAATAATCACCTATGATTCCAGAACACCAATGATGAAACATACTATCCACTTCCTGACAGAAAGGAGACAGATTTAGGGTGCAGAATAAGACTATATATACATATACGTAGATTGAGAGATTTGTATATAGTCAACGAGGGGATTCATTTTGCTTGACTAGGCATATTTATATGGGAATTTTCTTTTTCAATAGAGTGGGAAGTAGAAGAGAAAAATAGATTTCTGTTCATTTTTAAAAATTTAACCAACTAGAGATGTTGGGGTAAATGCTACATTTGTGTAATGTTGAATGCATTTTCAGATGAGTCACTATATTGTTAGTTTTACTTAATTATTTTACTTTGGTACAAGAGATTTTTCAAGGGGTGAGGTAATTTGTGAATGTTTTATTGTAGAAACAAACACATTACTAAAACTTAGAAAAAAAGCTTTATAGTACCATAAGATTCATAGTCAAAGGGGACCATAGAATCTAGTGTCCCCATTTTTATAAAATGGAAAACGATGCCCAGGGAATTTAAGTAACTTTACCCAAAGACATATACTGTAAATAGTAAATGACAGAGATAAAATTCAAAAACTGCTCCCTAAGTTCCAAATCCAGGGCTATATTTGAAGCAGATTCTCACTAAAGGGCTTAGGACTGAAGGAGCTCCCCAAATCTCTGTTCAAATGAAATAAAGGGCTTAGCACAGTATCTGGCACATAGAAGGCACTTACATGCTTGTCCCTCTCCCCTCTCCCCTCCCAGGGGTGTTTGGATTCTAAAAGAGGAGCAATGAGAGCACAGTGCTTACTTATCCTGAAGGAATGAAGATCTAATGTTGGAATCTTAGGTACCAGATGTCAACACCAGCTGCTTCAACCAGCTGCTTCAATGGTCTGACAAATAGAGGGTTTTCTAAATTGAGTAAGCAAACAAAGCCTCCCTCTGCCACCTTGGTGCTACACAGATTCAGCACTGGTTCTGCTCAGTTTCCTGTGTTTCTTGGTCATTGCTTGATTGTCACTCTGGTTTGATCCTTTTCTGACACCTGCTTTGATACTTTCCTGGTGCCTTGCAAAGAGCATTGATCTGCTGTACTATACAGATTAATTTCTAGCAAAAGAGCCAAGAATCTCATGGACTCATAGTTATTGAATAAGAGTCAGTTCTAGGGACAGCTAGGAGGTATAGTGGATAGAGCACTGGGTAGAGCACCAGTCTTGGAATCAGGAAGACCTAAATTCAAATCCAACCTTAGACACCTAATAATTACCTAATTGTGTGACCTTGGGCAAGTCACTTAACCCCATTGCTTTACAAAAAAAATTAAAAACAACAGATAAAAAAGAAGAGTCAGTTCTAGAACTCTCTCAGTTTTCTTTCATTATACTCAGTTTGGCACTTTTAAGATTATATTAGAGAACAGACTATTCTTCTTATGAGTAAAAGGTATCCAACTTGTTAGACTAACATTTTACTCTTTTCTTAAAGAGGACTCCTGATTATCAATATTTTCACATTCCAATTAGATAATCACAAAGCAGAGAGTATCACTCACCCCACTCACCCCACTCACCCCCACACTCCATATATCACTTTTGTCTTCTAGACTTCAGTGCTTCAGTCAAATTCAATCAGGTTCCTATGAGTCTGTAATTTGCATGCCCATTTCCATCACCATACCTTTGCCCTTCCTGGAATTAACTGATTCATTCAACAAACATTTATTGAGCATGTTTGAGGTCCCGTGCTAGGGGCTGAGGAAATATAACAATTAAATGAGACTATTCAATAGAACCTCCCCTTTCTTATTTACTTAAGTTCTAGTTATTCTTCAAGATTTATCTCATCTCACCTCCTATCTTCCCACACTGACTCCTAGACTCCCAGAAACACAGCAACTAAAGCATACTTATTGTTTAACTTGGGGAAGCGGGGTAAAAAGTGTCAATCTTCTAATGCCCTCCATACTGCCCTGACTAGTTATACACTAGACCCCAACCCTAGAATGTAACCAAAGTGGATCTTAGCCTCCATTTCCTTTATACTTTATGAATAGACCCACCTTAAATTCTATAGTGTTGAAAAAGGGCACCATGCACTAGGACCTATAAATCCTGAAGAAGCAGAATCAAAACAATAAGGCATAAAGTGACTCCAAGTAAAAATCCTCCAGAGCCAGTTTGACTTGTCTGCATGGGCATGTAGAAACCTCTGACTCCTGTTGTTTTAATAGACTACTCATTTAATCCACCAGTACCTGGCTTGTAATTTACATTATATGACTTCTGCAATAGGAACTGGGACCCAAGGGATCCTGCTTTTCACTATAAAGAATCCAGAACTAGCCTTACTCACTATTTTAACTCTCTTCAGGATCATAGAGCACCAGCTTTCCTGATGGAGTTGCTTCAGAGACCAGGGCTTTTACCTTCACTCATTTCTTAACCTTTCTTTATTAATGAACCTCCAAACCAAAAGACCAAGCCCCAGTCTCTTACCACTGAATTTAGAGATTGTTAGACTGTATCACTCCTATTAATCTGGCTCCCACTATCTTCCACTCCAACTATAGCTTGATGCCCATTTCTAGCACCAACTAGGACTTGCTTCCACTTATCTTTTCTTCCCTTGCTGCTAAATCATCTAATACATTTTTCTGGGGCTTATTTAAAAATAGAGTGTTGGTCTGGAGCACTTTCTATGGAGCTAGGTATTCCCTTGGACCCCTTCTGATGAGGCATGTGCTCTATCTCACCCCCTGCTAAAGGACATAATTGGCTATTTGGACAATCCCTGATAAGGGGGAGTAAGGCAGGAGGTAGAGCTTTGTTAAAGATAAATTAGAGTATATAAATCTAGAAATAAAGAAAGATAAGATAATTAGAAGTAGATTTGAAGAAAATCACCTACTACTGCTAGCAGGGGGACCTCTGTACTCAGAGAAATGTTGTAATTCTTTTTTAATGGAAACGAATCTTGTAATTTTCCAATACTGTTAAATTGGCTTTTAGAAACCCCCTCTAGGTATCCCTATGTCTGGACTTGGTGGGTGGCCGTGCCCTTAGGGCAGGAGCATTTATGGTGCCAAGAGATGTTAAACCTGCTTAATAGGCAACAAACACTACTCATGCAGACTACTAAGGAGAGCTGCTCATATACAGTCTCACCAGAAGTTAAATTAAACCCAGCCCCTTGGAGTATGCCCATCCACCACGGACTCAACCACTGGTGTTAACCATTCCTTAAACATCCACCACAGAAATATATTTGAACAAGGTTCTGCCCTGGCTTGTCCTCTTTTCTTCTTATGATTCCTAGCCTGCCGTTCTCCTTTTGCTTTCTTTAAACTGGATCCACATGCTCTAACTCTAGACCAATGGTCCTAGCTCCATGTGACTGGATCTATGCTAATCTAAGTATCCTTTTCTTTCCTTTTTTCCTTTTTAATTTGACTATCCTCTTTGCTATTCTCTTAACCATCTCTTTTTGCTTTGCTTTATTAACCTTCATAGAAATTACTATCTCCTTTAAGAAACTGTCTAGTTGCTTCTCCAAAGGACCTAACTTGTGAAATTTTTGTAGTAGTTTGTGACCTTTTTGTGGTAACTTGTAAACTATTTGTGCAACCTGTGAATTAAAGTCTAAGCCTTTCTTATCTCCCTCAGTGAGAGATTGATGAGTTCACTCAAACAAAAACTACAGCTGTATTTCCCCATCCCAGTTGCTTCCACAACATTTTTTGGCCTTCCTGACTGAGCACATCTGTCCCTCTCTACAGCAACCTACCAGACTAAGTGGTACCAAATATGTTATTCTGCCTCATTACAATTCATCACCTCCACCTCATAGGCCTAAGACTGACCTCCCTCTGAAAGTCATGAGTCTTCCAAAGATAGATACAATGCTCTTATGAGTCCCAGACAATTCTCTTCTGTAGAACACTCTTGTCAGATTGGCATTGATCTAATTTTTTAATCTGATCTAATCTCATTGGTTATCCTATGATACTAAACTAATTCTCACTCTTTCAGACAATATCTTGAATGTATATCCCCATAAAGATTAGCATAATTCAGTCAAATGACTCACTTTCAAAATTTACCAAAAAAATAATCCTTTTCCTTATATTCTTTTAGGGTTACTTTTGCCAAATTTAACTCTTTGATATATTTTAAAAAATTGTTTCCAGCAATTAGAATTATTCAAAAGTATAGTGGGCATTTTATCTCAATAGAAATCTTCAGGCAAAGGTTGAATAACTACCTGGAAGGTATATTGTAGATATTCAGGTTTGGGTTGGACTAAATTACCTCTGTTGGCCCTGCCAGTGCTATGATTATGTTTTCCAGAATGGTTGGAACAATTCACAACTCTAAGAATACTTTGATGTGCCTGCCTGTCTTCCCACCATTCCAACATTGACTATTTCCTTTTTTTCCCTTACCATCTTTGCTAATTTGAATGGTATAATTTCATTTCATTCTCTTAGAATTAATGATTTTATATGATTGTCAATAATTTCTACTTTTTTATGAACACTTCATATCTTTTGATCAGAGAATGAATCTTGAGCTTAAATGTTTGTATCATTTCCCTGTATGTTTTAGATATCATATTCTTGGCAGAAACATTCGATGGAAAGTTAATTTTACATTTTTATATTTTAATTTTTTCTAATTACTTTTAAAGATGGTTTTCAACATTCATTTTTTTTTTTTAGTTTTTTGCAAGGCAAATGGGGTTAAGTGGCTTGCCCAAGGCCACACAGCTAGGTAATTATTAAGTGTCTGAGACTGGATTTGAGCCTAGGTACTCCTGACTCCAGGGCTGGTGCTTTATCCACTGCACTACCTAGTCGCCCCTCAACATTCATTTTTATAAGATTTTGAGTTCCACATTTTCTCCCTCCCTTTCTTCCCTTCCTCTCCCCAAGATAGAAAATAATCAGATATATATTATACATGTATAATCATGTTAGACAGATTTCTTTATAGTCATGTTGTGAATAAAAATCAGAACAAACGAGAAAAAACCATGAGAAAGGCAAAACAAAAAACAAAATTTAAAAAGTAAAAATAACATGCTTTGGTCTACATTTAGACTCCATGGTTCTTTCTTTGGATTTAGATGGCATTTTCTATCACAAATCTTTTAGAATTGTCCTTGATCACTGAACTGCTGTGAGGAGCTAAGTCTATCAAAGTTGATCATCACACAATGTTGCTATTAATTAATCTGCTCCTGGTTCTGCTCACTTCACTTAGCATCAATTCATATAAGTTTTTTTTTGTTTATATAAGTTTTTCCAGGCTTTTCTGAAATCTGCCTGCTCATGATTTCTTATACAACAGTAGTATTCTATCACAATCATATACCACAGCTTGTTCAGCCATTCCTCAACTGATGGGCATCTCCTCAATTTCTAATTTTTTGCCACCACAAAAAATAGGTGCTATAAATATTTTTATATTTTTATATTTATATATGGACATGTGGGTCCTCTTCCATTTTTTATGTTCTCCTTGGAACACAGACCCAGTACTGCTATTGCCAAATCAAAGAGTATGTACAATTTGATAGTCCTTTGGGCATAGTGCCAAATTGTACTCCAGAATGGTTGGATCAGTTCACAACTCCACCAACAGTGTATTAGTGTCCCAGTTTTCTCACATTCCCTCCCACATTTATCATTTTCTTTTTTGTCATTTCAGCCAATCTGATATGTGTGAGGTGGTACCTCAGAGTTGATTTTCATTTCTCTAATCAATAATAATTTATAGGGGTGACTAGGTGGTGCAGTGGATAGAGTACCAACCCTGGAGTCAGGAGTACCTGAGTTCAAATCTGGCCTCAGACACTTAATAATTACCTAGCTGTGTGGCCTTAGCCAAGCCACTTAACCCCATTTGTCATGCAAAAAAACTAAAAAAAATTATTTAGAGCATATTTCCATAAGACAATAGATAGTTTTAATTTCTTCATCTAAAACTGCCTGTTCATATCCTTTGACCATTGGAAAATGTCTTGTATTCATATAAATTTGACTCAATTCTCTATATATTTTAGAAATGAGACCTTTATCAGAGACACTTGCTATAAAAATTGTCTCCCAGCTTTCTGCTTTCCTTTTAATCTTGGTTGAATTGATTTTGTTTATGCAAAATCTTTGTAATTTAATATAATCAAAATTATCCATTTTGCATTTTATATTGTTCTCTATCTTGTTTGGTCACAAATTCTTCCCCTCTCCATAGATCTGATAGATAAACTATTCCTTGTGCTTCTAATTGGCTTATGGTATCCCCCTTTATGTCTAAATCATATACTTATTTGGACCTCATCTTCTATAGGGTGTGCAGTAGACTTTTCCTATTCCTTTATAATCACATCCATAGGTCTAGAATAGGGGATGAGAGCAGAGAGTTCCAAAGAGAGTAAAAACAAACAATTCTGGAATCATGGAACCTTAGAATTAAGAGTCTTATGGTCACCTTTATAAACTGTTAAGTATTACATGTGAGCTAAAAAATTCTTATTCCTCTAAGAAAGTTTTTAATCAATTTTTCATTAAAAGGCATGTTCTCAGAAACTCTTAGAACAGCACAACTTATGACTGGTTCTACCAAATTGGTAAAGTTTTGAATATGAGAATTGATGACAGTTTTTTGGGTCTTCTGGTTAAGGACCTACCTGGCTAAACTAGGAGAAATGTTTTCACCAGAAGGCTGACCCATAGACAATAATTTTTGTGGATAGAAGTGGTTAGGTGGGAGGTGAAAAAGACTTAATCAGTATTATGGCATAGTTTTTTTTAAAGTACTAAATTTGAAATCAGAAGATTTGGATTAAAAATACCAGCTCTGCTATTTACTCTCTCTCTATATGGCTCTCCAAAGCTCCCATCCCCTCAGTTATTAGTACCTTTCCCTAATAAAATTATATTTCATCTACTATGTATATATTTTATGTAGATATAATGTAAGTAGTTGGGTGGTACAGTGAATAGAATGCTGGCTTTGTTGTCAGAAAGACTGAAATTCAAATCCTGCCTTACATACAAGCTAACTATATAGCCTGAGCAAGTCATTTAAACTCTCAGCATCTTTTTCTTCATCTGTAAAGTGGAGGTAACAATAACACATACCTCACAGGTTTGTTGTGTTATCATATGAGATCATATATATGCATAATACTTTGAAAACCTAGCAAAGTACAATATAAATGCTATCACTACTATGTCTGGTACATAGTAGACACTAAATGTTGATTGATTGATTGATTGAGTACTATGTTATTGACATTGTTGTCACTCATAAGAATGCCTTGAGGTCTTGGACTGTTTTTGCCTTTCTTTGTCTCCCTAGGGTTTAATACAGTGCCTAGCACATAGAAACCACTAAATATATATGCATTTACTGACCATTACATGCAATTTTTCAATGTCCAGTTCTTGACAAAGTAAATAGTCTTGATATGTGGGTATGAAGCTCCTGAATATTACCACCATATGATCTCTTGAGTTTCTTTAACCTGAGCAGTATTTGTTAACATTCTTTGACTTGGTTTGGAGGATCTTATTTTCCATCATAGCATTTTTCTCCTTTTTCACTCTTTGGAGTAAATGTTGGTACCCTTTTATTTGTGGTGCTTCTTTCGCTTATGTACATTATGGTTACAGAGAGATGTGTTGACTATGTGGCCAATAACTTGGCTAACTCCTTTAGAGAGAATTCGTAGACCATCCTTCCATTTAACCCCAATTTTCTTTTGTCATCTTATTTCATTCATCATGACACTATCAGAATTACTATAATTCCATTCTTTTAAAGATATAGCAATTTTTTACTTTGAGGCAAAAATATCATATAGAGAGTATGTATGGCTATTAGTGTCATACTTGATCTAAAACCTTCTACCACTTGCTATCACCATCAAAACAGAAAGGATTTCTATTTGAATGAGGACTGTTTTTAGATGTTTCTTTGTTTTGAGTGTTTCTATGGCCAAAAAATTCATCACCTTCAACAACCTACTGTTAATGAGCATTTTTACTCTTAGCTTGGTTGGACCTTGGACATCACTCTCAATCTATCAACTGGCACACGTTAAAACTTTTAGCATAGCAGAAACTGCTGGAGCTTATGGTGCTGTTGGCATAGTCTTCAAGAACCCAGGGTTATTTCTATGCTACAATCAAGCCTCAGAGAAGGATTTTATAGAGGATTTGTTTCCTTGGAAACAAATATTGAATTTTTCCTTTTTGCATGTCCAACCCAAAATAAATGCCTGTCTAGCCACATCTTGGCCTAATATGATTGTTCTGTTATCTATGTGTACCATAAATGCATGTCTATGTCAGTATGTCTGTTCTACATCACAAGATCCTCAAGAGATCAGAGATTGAGTAATTTTTTGAGTACCTGAATAATTCTTTCTGGACAGCAACATGTGTAAGGGCCACATTGGCTTGTTATGTATACTTAATAGGAATGACATACATTTATTCAATAAAATTTTGTTTACTTATCACCACTATTTGGATACTGGTAGTCATGTAGGCAGGAGACAGATTTTAGCCTTGGTGTCAATTGTGAAAAAAATTCAAAAGTAAATGAATAGGATACCCAAATTCTGTATTTAAGCAAAGGAAAAGGGTTTATAAGGGTTTGTTTTCTGCTTTTGCATTCCATAAGTGCTGACAAATAATTGATGTGTTTATTACAAAGTTTCTTAGTTATTCATTAAAGGTGGCCTTGCAATTCTTTTCCAGAAAACACTTTGTTAGCAGGTTTTTTCCCCTACTCACTGTCCTTCAATGTGATGAGACAGCATTTCTATACATAGGATAATTCAGATTAGTCTTTCAGTTAGTTTAAATTAAAGAGGGTTGATTGTGTTATTGATTGAGGGGAAGTCAGAGGAAGAGAAGATCATTTTGAGCTTTGTACTTTCATAACTTTAAAAGGTAGTTTCAGCCATGTTGATACAGGGAATTAGGGACATAGGAGATATTGTGAGTAGAAACAAATTTTGTGGAAGGAAAAATATTGTTTGTGCCTATCTGAGGAATTCTGTTCAAAGTGACTCCATTATTAAAATGGGAATTTATCAAGATGACCCTAATTAGCTCTTTCCCCTTCCTCCAGTTCCTGGTTTTCCAGTCTACCTGACCTTGGCCATTGATGGGTCAAGCTTGAGCTGGTGTGACAGGAAATGGCATGTTGGACTTAGAGGTTGCACACCTTGGGACAGGAAGGACCAGTACATAGCTTGCCTATTGGAGAATATCTGAGCCAGGTACTAGACCATTCCCTAAGCAGCACCCTTGTCCAACCCACTGCAGAGGTGGATTTAAGTTGTCTGGAAGAGAAGCACTGCCCTTATTTTCTCTCTCTTCTTCACCTTATCTTCCCCTTGCAAGGATGGCTGGCTCTCTCTTTCTAAATTTGGCCACATACTCCCAGCCTAGGCCACTGGAGAACCATGGGCTCCTATGCCATGTGGGACTAAGCCAGTCCTTATGGTTGTCTGACCTCTCTCTCTGTCTTTCTGTCTTTCTCCCTCTGTCTCTGTCCCTATCTCTGTCTCTCTGTCTCTGTCTCTCTCTCTGTCTGTCTCTCTCAAACCTTGCTTAGCCTATTCTCAAAGTATTAGTTGCTTCTCCAAGAGGAGAAAAGGTTTTTTAATCTGTATAGTTAGTAGGTCTATATAATAAATCCTGAGCAGCTTGTATGTGAATTCTTTCACCATTTCCAAAGCCTCTCAATAGTGACATCAATTCCCCAGCAAGAATGTGAGGAAGTAGAGTCCAAATCCTAGGAAAGACTAGTGAAGTTCGTGGTTTTATAGCCACTGCCCAATTTCCTGATGCAGATAACTTTCTGGAGGGAAACTCTCACACTTGCAAAAGTCAGACTTCACATTCTCAACCTGCTGGGTAGATCAACTTGAAGATGGAGAAAGGAAGGATCCCCAGGCTCTAGACTCACACTCTCTTTTAATCTGTGTCCACTGGCAGTTATTGAAAGAGAAAGCCTATGGCAAGTACAAGTTTTAATTAAGTTCTATTCAAGCCCAAATACAAATGAGAATTAATAAAGATATGCAATGGCCCTTTATTTTCAGATAATTACTGACAAACAGCAATGACCTTCACAGCACTTGCTCTCTCTCTCTCTCTCTCTCTCTCTCTCTCTCTCTCTCTCTCTCTCTCTATATATATATATATATATATATATATATATATATATATTTAATATTGTCTCATTCTGATGCAAATGCCCTTTCCTCCTTGCTCCATGTTTAAAACATGAGCTCCTGACTTGTATTGACCTGGAAAGTAAACATCATAAAAATGATTAACACTTGCATGTAAAATAAGCCTGGGCCTGTGAAATATTTATCAGTCTATCAATACCCCTGAGATCAAATTGCCCATCAAAACTTATTCCCAAGGGAACTTAGAACCAAAGGAGATACTTTGATCTAACCACTGTTAGGAAATTCAATTTCCTTTTCTCTTCCATCTTTCTCTTAAGTTGCCTGAAGAGAGAAGGCTACATTCAGGGAAGATTTCAAAAATTTCTTCCAAATGTTTATACTGTCTGAAACAGAATCTCTTCTTAGCTGTCATTTCTGCATCACACTCAAGTTCATATTTCCTTGGCCACAGGCAAAAGGCCTCAGCTTTGTTTTAAGTTTGGATCACCTTCAAACTGAGAGTTACTCTGGAGTGGATGTGTCTCCCGAGAGAGGAAACAACAATGTTGTGATAAATGATTAGTTTTCATTTCTACATTAGTTATAGGAAACTGAGGAAAGTAATTTATATCTTACAAAGAAACAGATAGGAAAGATGAGGAAAAGAACTTAAAGTGATAGAATCTGAGAAACGTAGGCTTGCTGGATATAAATCAAGCTAATTTACCTCTTACTGGGAACAAGGGGAATCTCACTCTAAAGAAAGAAAGTATATAGACTTCCAGCAGTAAAACAAGGGACCATAGAATTCGAAGGTTGGGTAAATTAGTGAATGAACTGGCACCAGTATAAGTGTCAGATTCTTTCATCTGTGTTATACCTTTCAAGGACCTGGCTACTGAATTGTGAGTTGAGGGAAGTTTGATAAGCAATTTGAACCCACATGAAGAGAGAATTGGTACTTTAGCTAGTAATCTCTATATTCAGATAGACTGACTTTTGCAAAAACCCAGTCAATTGGGGACATGAGAGGGACATGAGGGGACATGTGTTTCTAGGCAGGAGATAAAAGACCTTGATTTCATGTGCCATGCGCCCATTTCTATTTGGTATACCCATTCTTACAGATGTTTCAATAAAGGATCCTCTTTGCTTCATTAATGGTGGTTTGTTTCATACAAATGTGAGATCTTTAGTTTTAGGAAGCAATGTGTTTTGGTGGGGAAAAAAATTAGAAAAGAGTTCCCTGACTTGGGTTCAAATCCTGACTTTGCTACTTACTATCTGTATGACCTTGGGTGAGTCACTTAATTATTCTGAGGCAGTTTCTTTTTAAAAAAGGGATCTACTAGGAGCATCATTTATTAAGACCACAAAGTCTTCAACTTAAAAGGTACGAAAAGGCAAAGATTTTATTAGTCCAGGGAAATAAGGTTCCATCCATTACCCCAGATTCTCAAAAACCTAAGGCATATAAAGCCCAGGTAGAAGCAGGAGGTGAAGTACAGATAAAGTCCATTAAGCATCTCCACTAAGTTTGGTAGTAAGAGGTGAACCCCTGGGAGAGGAAGTTCACCAGGCTGTCTGAAAAAGAGAAAACTGGCCCAGATTAGAAACAGAGTGGGTTAAAGTTTCTGATCAGTACTCCTCTTGTCCCAGAAAACTGCATCTGGCTAAAGGCTCAGGGGTTTGAGCAAATGTGAAAGAATACACTTAAGATTAACTGACTCTGACCCAGAAGAAATGTTAGGGACAAAAAAGGTTTAAGTATTTCTGTGATATAATATATATATAATCACAACAATATATAGATATAGAAACAGATATAGATATATAGGAAAAGCTAAGGGAAAGAAAGACTAGTGGCAGGAAACCACTGATTCTCAACAGCCACATCAACCACATAAGCCTCTATGAAAGGATGAGCAGTAAGGGAAGATATAGGAGCAAGAGGGGGTTTTCTGAGGAAAACAAGCAATCAGGGTATAAGTATAGCTGCTGGCTACTTGAGTTCGGTTCTGCCTATGAGGAATCATTTATTCAGACCTGGGAAAGCAAATAGTAGAAAGAAAATAAAAATTTATTAAAAGAAGTTACAACACATAAAAAAAACGGTAGATGAAGAAAGACAGAGCCAGAAGAGCAGTCAAGCTGGGCTTGCCTTAGCAAGTCAGAGAAGACTGGCAGCCCTGAGCAGAGTCCAACCTAGGTTTTTATGTCTTGCCTGGTAAACTCCCTTCCCCTTACTGGACCCAGAGGGTGAAGCCTAAGGAGATCAGGATATAAATTTTACATTAAACAATGAATCAATGGTAGTGGATTTACATCTCAAGAATGGGGGTTTCTACTCAATTTGACAAGATTTAGTAGTCTTAAGATTACAAATTGTTTCAGTTAGATTCATAATTCTCTACTTCTAGTCAATTTATATCTCAAGAGTAGGAAACCCCCACTCAATTTAACAAGATTCAACAATCTTTAAGATTACAAATTTTGGGGCCATCTAGGTGGCACAGTGGATAAAGCACCAGCCCTGGAGTCAGGAGTACCTGGGTTCAAATCTGGTCTCAGACACTTAAATTCCCTAGCTGTGTGGCCTTGGGCAAGCCACTTAACCCCATTTGCCTTGCAAAAAAAACTAAAAAAAGATTACAAATTTTGTTTCTGTTATAATCTTAATGCTCTATATCTTTTCCCTGCATTATAAGCAGTAAGGAAAAATAATAGGAGTAGGAGTTTATTTGAGAAAATCACCTCCTCCAAAGCAGATTGGCCTCACAAAGGAAGACAAGCAATCAGTAGATAAGCAGTAAGGAAGGGTATAAGGGGATGAGAGGTAGGTCAAAGACTTAATCCTTTCAGGCTAAGGCAGCAATTTATTTTTTTTTGTGGATAGGGACTTATTTTAGACCTGGGGGCAGGGATTTATCAGGAGTCCTTGCCAGGGAAGGGCAAGATTATCTCATAGCTTAGACTATGGGATGGGGAAGAGTGGAGGGAAATCAGTATTAATGTAAGATACATGATCAGTGCAGAGGAAATAAATTAATTATAAAAGTCTATTTTTCTATCCAATGTTTCCCTTTTAATTTGAATGGTGATATAAGGAGACAGTCTCCAAAGTAAGATGTAATATACAATAGTATTATTTCCACCAGCCACTGTTCCTTTGAAAGACATAAAGACAACACATTTGGCCAGGTATGCTGACTCACACAACAGGATGATTGTCAAGTCTAAGAAGTATTACTTTGCTGTTGTTAAGTAAACTTCCTTTTGCAAAATGTCTTATTGTTACTGAGCAAATTTCAGGCAGAGGAAAATGTCCTATAATTAGCCATTTTTTCCTGAGCTGGCCTTACAACAACACTGACACCTTCTCCACTCTAAATCTCATTGTTCAAAGTTATCTCTCAGAAACTATGTGAAACATATTCCCTTCCCATGGTCCAAGCAACCAAAACTACCTGCAACCTACCTATCTTTACCTACTCCCATCCCCTTGTGATCCAGAATAGCCCCTGTTCTATTCTATTGAACCTATATACAGAAAGCTATTTTACTAGAGGGGGAGATTGGTGTTCCCTGCCAGGATATTCAGGTAAAGATACTTGAAATTGTTACCCCCAAAGCTATTCCATCAAAAAAAGGGGTATGAAGATAAAGCCCTGAGATAACAGGAATTACCTAAAACCCCTTCCTCAAAACTCTGCTCAAAAGTTGCTTTAAAGTCACATTAATATGTAATAAACTTTCATGTCCCTATGATGCCAGGGAAAGTATAGCCAGCTACATGCATGTTCCAGACCACTTGAAAAAATTTTAGGGACAAAAAGACTTATTTAAGTATTGCTGTGATTAGTAGAAATTAAGGGAGAGAAGAAGAGGAGAGAAGAAGGGGTTTAAGCAGTTGAAAGTCAGCAGCAGCTGCAAAAATCACCTTGAGAAGATAAGCAGTAGGGAAAGGTATAGGACCATGAGCAATTACCTAGAGGATAATGCTCTCCCAAGAGTGGGCTAGCTTAGATGGAAGACAAGCAATTCAGCTGAATAGAGGGTGAGCTTTTAAGGAGGAAGTAGGGACACATAGCTAGACATAAGGATGGGTGGGTGGGAGGGGGGGCAGCTCACAGAGCAAGAGATCAGGTAATGAGGGATATATTGATGAGCTCAAAGAATTAATCCTTTTGGGGCGGCTAGGTGGTGCAGTGGATAAAGCACTGGCCTTGGAGTCAGGAGTACCTGGGTTCAAATCTGGTCTCAGACACTTAATAATTACCTAGCCATGTGGCCTTGGGCAAGCCACTTAACTCCATAGCCTTGAAAAATCTAAAAAAAAAAGAATCCTTTCAGGCTAGGGCAGGGATCCATTGTTTTGTTGATAGGGTTTCAGGTAGGGACTAGGAACTTTACTAAAAGTTCATTGACCTCATCTCAATAATTTGAATAATCTGATGGGAATAGGGGAAGATACATGTCAATACAGAGGGAACAGATTAAGTATAAAGTATATTTCTCTGTCCAATATCTCCCCTATTTCACCTACACTTTCAAGTCAGTCAAGAACCTGTGTAGGGGCGGCTAGGTGGTGTAGTGGATAGAGCACTGGCCTTGGAGTCAGGAGTACCTGGGTTCAAATCTGGTCTCAGACACTTAATAATTACCTAGCCGTGTGGCCTTGGGCAAGTCGCTTAACTCCATTGAAAAAAAGAAAGAATCTATGTGTAGAATTCATTCCCAACTTTCTGAAGAATCTGGCATTCTTTCTTACCTTTGTCAATACAATCTATAATTATCCCATTTCATTCTAGTCCATGCCTGAACCCCCCCAAATTGCTTTAGCCTAAAACAAGGAAATTGGACTAGCTGACTTCTCAGGTCCCTTGCAGTTCTAAATCTATGATTCCTAGTACAGAGCCAAGAGTAAAAACAGGGAGAACTACCTCTCTCTGAATCACTTGCTGGTTCAGGTGTAGAAGATCAGCAGAGGTGGATGGAAGAAGGGCTTATGTACAGGCTTCAGAAAGCTAACCTACAAATTGAGGACAAATGCTAGTCCCTTTGTCGCTGCTTTCTCTCTTGGCTAGATTCCTTGGTTTCAACCCATGCTTGTGCTCCCCTCCCTTTATTGAACCCTCTGACTTGCCTCACCTATCCTTTCAAATACATTTTCCAAGTATGATGCAGCTTCCAGACACCCTCCCTCCCATTTGCTTGGTTCTAGCCCTTTGAATCACCCTGTAGATCCTATTGATTGAGGGAATTATGAATATAGGAGATTTATAATTAGAAACAAATTTTGTAATCCTTTATACTGTTCCTATTGTTCCATTGTTAAATGTAAAATTTGTACCAACTCCTCATTCCCAACCCCAAGCTTCAGGTTTCCAGCTACCTGATCTTTCCCATTGACACTGGAATGATAGGAAATGACATGGTGAAGGTAGAGGTCATACAGCTTGGGACAGGAAGGACCAGTACATAACTTGCCATTGTAGTATACCTGAACAAGGTGCTACACCATTCCCCGAGCACCACCCTTTGTCCAACCCACTATAGAAGTGCATTTAAGAAGAAGCACCACCCCTCCTTGGGCTCTCTCTCTTTTCTGGATTCTACCTGCAAGGATGTCTCATTCTCCTTCCTAGGCCATGTGCTCCTGACCTAGGCCCTGCTGGAGCACCATGGGTCCCCATGACATGTGCCTGGACTAAGCCAACCTTCATGGCTACCTGTCCCTTTCTCTCCTCTTTCTCTCTCTCTCTTTCATTCAATCTTTACTTAGCCTGGCCTCAAAGTGCTTACTGCTTTTCCAAGAGTTTTAATCTGTATACTTTTATAAGCCTTCTATAATAAATCTTGAGCAGTTTAAAATCCCAGAGCTTATGTGAATTTATTCACTTTCACTAACCCTCTTTCTCTATTGGAGACCCTAATTTTCATCCATAATACTATGACTCAACCTCCACATCTAGAAGGTTGGAGGAACAAAAAACAAGAGTCCAGATTCCATTTGGGAACAGAAGTCAAGGTTTGTTTCTACTTGGAAAATTATAGACTTCATTGGTTCAGGGTCATAGGATTATAGGTTTAACTGTAGAAGGAAACTGAGAAGTTTTCTAACCCAACTAATTCCTAGTTTTAAGGATTTCCATCTTTATAAGTTATGGGGTCATCCTCTAGCCCATGGCTACTTGTCCTTATTAGTTTTTAGACAAATTAAATATAATATGTTGGGGCAGCTATTTGTCACAGTGGCTAAAACTCCAGACCTGGAATCAACAAGACCTAAATTCAAATCCAGCATAACTAACTGTGTCACCCTGGACAAGTCACTTAACACTGACTTAGTTTCCTCATCTGTAAAATGAATTGGAGAAGGAAATGACAAACTGCTCCAGTAGCTTTACCAAGAAAATCCCAAATGACAGAACAACACTAAAAAATGTATTGCATTTAACCATTTATAGTCACAGTAATCCATTCCTTCCTTCCCAGTGATTCCTCAATAATTTTCTTAGGCTAAAAAAATGAAATAACAAAGTCAATTTTATAAATGAAGTTTAATTCTCTAGGATATTACCAAAACCCATGGGTGGAAGGCATCCTTGCAAATGCCAACATTGATACAAAATTTTGGGAGCAATTTATACAAAATGAACAGAGTCATAAAAACTAAGTTAGGTACCCAATGAGATTTCACATAGATGATATGGTTTTACAATATGATTCTCTCAAATCTTATATTTACTTAAAATTCCTATTGTAAAGCATTCCACTTTAGCTGGAGAGTAAATATTTACAAATTACAATAGGATTTTCTCTCTGCTCATCCAAGATGTCTCTTGTCTTGAATTTTGCTGATCAGGTAAGGAATTTATTGGTGCTATCACTGAGATGACTGGATTGTATTGACATAGGTGAAGTCAACATAATAGGAGACAGGACTTACATAGCAAACTGACATTTTGTAACTATTAATTAAAGGTTAAGAGACTAACTTTTGATAAGAAATATATAGATCAAGAAATATTAATTCCATCTTAAAGAATACCAGATTAGACACTGTCTAGAAAACTCTGAGAAGAGCAAAGGAAAGGAATATTGGGAAATGTGGGAGTGGGAATTAAATGTTTTGAGGAGAGTAAAGTGGATTGGGGTACATTACATACAAAGTCCAAAGAAGAGAAAATCTGGGAGAGATAATGAGTCATATATAATTTGTTCCCCCTTCCAAGATGCTATGGATGAAGGTGATTGCCCTCAGATACTTCTGAGGATGGTATTTGTCTTTCCTTCTGGAAGATCACCTGAATTGGATTTGAATTCAATTTCTCCTCCAGAATCATCTGGGCCCAATGGACAGATATGAATCAGGATAACTGGAGATAGTCCTGGATGCAAGGCAAGCAGGGTTAAGTGACTTTGCCCAAGGTCACAGCTTGTAAGTGTCTGAGGCTAGATTCGAACTCTGGTCCTCTTGACTTCATGCCAACACTTAATCCACTATGCCATCTAACTCCTAAAATACCTCTAAACCCTAAAAGGATATACAGGGTTAGTTTTATTCATTTAGTACAGAACAAAAGAATTAATTGTTTCAGGTCAAATGTAAAGTTGATATCTCTCCGGGCTGGGAGTGGGGGGGGGGGGTTAGGGAGGAGTAAGAGGAGAAAGAAGTGTGGTCACTTTCTGGAAGATTTCATTCAGTCCTCGTAGCTCAAGGCTCATATCTTTTTGAGGAATACCTCAGTAGGATCTGTGTATTTGCTCTGGTACTATTCTTTCCTGTGTGTCCTGATCCTTACCAAGACTTCTTTTCCTCCAAAGGCCTCTCTTTTTCCTATTTATAAGCCTAGAGTGCTTTGAGTGGGAGAAATATAGTCTTTTCTAAAGATATGTTGTAAATGTTGCTTCCTTTTTTCCATGATAGACCAACATACTCATTTATCCTCCAATTCCAAAATAGATTTTTTTTCTCTACAATATATGGATATGTTTGAAAATTAGGGTCAACTATGAGTCTAACTTGCATTGTTCTTGACTAATTAACAGTTTTCTTTTGCTATTTATAAGATGGAGTAACAGGAGGCACAACAGATCACCAGTGTCTAAACATATACAAGTACACAATCACACACACAGAAATACAACTAGTCAGCATGAAACTACCTAGCTAACCCAGGAATACCATGCAAGCTCATTTACCAATTGATTAACAAACATTTTTTCATTTGCTAGGTGCTGGGGATACACAAAAAAAGTAAAAACAGTCCAAGTTTTCCTGGGGAGTAACAACATATTTAGAAATTGATGCCAACAAGATAGGGAATAAAAAGAAAGTTCCCTTAAAAGGGAAGGCACTGATATGGGGGGAGGGGAGACTGGGAACAGCCTCCTGCACGTAGTACCTGAGCTGGGTCTTAAAAAAAGGTCAAGGTTGCTACCAGTCAAGAAGAGACAGCAACCCAAGCATGTGGTAAAGTCACTGAAAAGCCCCCAGGGGTTAGAGAAGTTGTGTGATATGTGAGGAATAGAAAGTAGGCCAGTAGGGCTAGACTGTGGGATGTGTGGAGGGTAGTAATATGTTAAAAGTCTGGAAATATAGGAAGAGGGGCCAAGGTGTGAAGAACTTTAAATGTCAAAGAGAGGAGTTTAAAGTTGGGCATTTATTTAAAATTGTGTTTGGATACATAGTTTAGTCAAGAGCTATATTTAGTATGAGATGAAGAGAGTCTGGTATTCCAGGCAAACATAAGAGAGGGCTTATACTCAGAATTCCAGGTGGAATAGGAATCAAAAATCTAAGAACCAGCCATGGATTGTAGGGTAGAGACTATAATGGATTGGGAGTTTTTGTAAGTTTTGTGGTGAACTCAGGATAGAATTGAATGATTTTGTTTTAGGTGTAACCTGTCCCCCCCCCCCCCCCCCCCACACACACACACTTGACTTTTTATCTCCTTGAATCATTGCTTTTTCTTGGATCACAGAGTCATGGAGAAATAGACTAGAAGAGAATTTCTAATTATTCTGGGGCAAGAAATTTCTTATTCCTTTTATACCTCTTTTTTAAAAAACTTATTTAAGGCAATGGGGTTAAGTGACTTGCCCAAGGTCACACAGCTAGGTGATTATTTAGTGACTGAGGCTGGATTTGAACTAGGTCCTCCTGACTCCAAGGCCTGTGTTCTATATACTGCTCTCTTATACCTCAAAGTCAGAAGTCACACAATATGTTAAGGGGGGCATTATCTATGTGCTATGATTTCTTATTTTAGGAGTCTTGCCTTCCTTTCTCTGACATTGCCATTAGAGACTTCAGGGAGGGAGATTAGTGAGGCCAGGAGTAACTGGGCACCATATTAAGAAACAGAGATCATTTGTGTTTAGCACTGGCCCAAAACATGGTGACCAAAGCCAGTTCAGCCAGGATGGACTGCCAGCTGTCATAAATGCTGCCAGAAAAGTAGCTTTCCATTTACTCCAAGTCTTTTTTTCCTAGAAAAAAAAAACTTTCCATTTATACTATGAATCTATTTCCTTGAAAAGCAGATTTCCATTTGCTCCATGTGTCTAAGATACAGTGTGATAGTTCCTCTTCATCTTTATCTCATTTGCCCTTTTAATCACCTTTTCCACCCATTCCTTTCCATAAGCTGGAGGATTTGGGATAGTAATAAGAACAGGAACAATAGATGGATGGAGGTGAATCACTTCATACAGGGATATTTGATTTATTTTACATTTGATTCTATGTCCAATAAACTCTGTAGTTATAGCAATTAAATTTTTGATTCTATGAATGCAGTAGACAAAAAACTGAGAGAATGGAATCCAGATGGGATGAAGGCTAGTGAGCAAGTACAGATAGCAGATTGTATGTTTTACTCTTTTGAACAATATTTCATTTCATCCCCTAGATTAAATTTAAACATGGCTAGTATGATATTAATTCAAGTTGTTTAGGTAAGGCTCATGTACTTGACAATGGGAGAACAACTGACTGAGCACCCCATTATGGCCAGCAAGGATACTACAGGCTCTTGAGGAAAAACTATCTCCCTCATATGCAAAAACTTTCTAGACCAGTAGGCTGGTCACTCAAACAGATTGCCACCTAGTGGGATATTGCTTCTATAATTAATATAGGGTCATACTGTCTTTGTGTTTGTTTAAAAAGGTAGTACCCAAGCTATATAACCCAAAGACCCCAGGTGAATGAGGGGACTTATGTTGATCTTTAATCTTTTGCATATTTGAGATCTAACCTGAGATTTGCCCTTGCCCTCTGATTGAATTAAGGGAGAGGGCAGTGACTTGATGGAAGAGTAACAGAAGATAACTGAGAGGCACTGGTTTATCTGAATGATTTAATTTGATTTAGGAAAATATTGGAAGAGCATGAGGAGAAACTAAGAAGGTCCTAAATCCCCCAAAGACTCCTAATCTAAGACTGATAGATACTAATTCTGCTGAACCCCAGTCAAATGGGCTGTTCATATGATATCTCAATGGGGAGTTAGTACAGACAATGAGAAGAGTAAAGGGCTTATCATCTCCCTGGTCCAAAGAAGTTTAAGAAGTTGCTGACCTTTCAAGACTTTTGATCAAGATTTGTGAAGAGCTATGTCATCATCATGATTTCTCAATGATCTCAATGACAGATAAGTGACTAAGATTAACCATTAAGCAAAAGGGCAAATGGAATAATCTTTCTAGAATGAGTGAATACAATTCTACCTGTTGGAAGTTCCTTGAATATGACCAAGCCTTTAAAAACTTGTTTAGTTCACACACAGACACACACAGACACACACATACGGGCGCATATGCACATATAGGTACATAGAACACTAATATCAGTTTTGACTTCTACCTATCCAAACTAGCTCTGTGTCATATGTTAACATCAGCCAGAAAGGTCTAGGTATAATTTTGTCCCAAGAAAATTATGGTTACCCATACTTATTGCAATTACCAGCGGAGAGATATGGGAGTACTGACCAGTAATATCCATTGTCCCATCTACTTGGAATTCTGTTTTTGAAGTAGATTGTCACACAGTTCCACAATTATGTATGGAATTCAGTTCTAGGGTGGACAAGTACTAACTCATTGACCTATATTTTGATGTGTTGAGTTGAATGTCACCAGCCTGAAATATAGAGACTATATCTGACTTTGGGGTGCCTCACCAGCTCAGGGAAATCCAATGTGACTGCAAATCATCCTGATCTATGTGCCACATAAATCAGAAACTTCAGTTATTTCCATAGTTGAGGTGAATGTTATATTTCATACATGGAGGGAAGAGGTCCTCTAATATAGGAAAGAAGAAACACTAGCTAAGAATTGGAAACCAATTTCTCCCTACCTAGTTTGAGAATGGATGAATGGTAAGGAGAGTCCAGCTGCAAAATGATGAATAAACATACTGGACAAGAGAAAAAAGTATAAGCCTCAGGAAATCCCCTGAGAGCACTATTTTTACAAGAATTGTGGAAATTGAGCTCTGATATTTTATACTGTAATGAATGATAATCTTCCACAAAATATGAAGATATTATTCATTCAGCTCATCCATGATTAGGAAAAGTTTTTCATAATAGTATTCATACTAGACCAAAAGAAAATTCTGCCTCTGATGTGGATTAGGTTCTACTGGCTCCCCAAAACAGTAATTATATATAAGAAATGAGAAATCTGTATATGCTATGTTCAAAAGAAAGAGCTGACTCTAGCTTAATATCTGGAATCCATAGACAACAGCAAATCTTTATAGCTGATGTGTATGAACTTCTTTTTTTTCTGGAAAAGGACCCAAAGAACATAAGCAAAAATCATGAACTATTCTTGACTGCAGGGGAGAATAGAGAGTAGATGCCATGGCCCTATCCAACTCTGGCTTAGTTTGGAGGCTAATCCCAGGGTATCGATTCCCTGCTTCTTCCTCCTTGAGCCAATTTGATTGATCAATTAATAAAAATATATTAAAGTCCTACTAAGTATTCAGTACTGAGTTAGACTCTTGGGATAGGAAAAAATGAAATAATCCCAACTTTCAAGGAACTTAGAGTTTATACAAAGATAACACATACATGTATAAGTCTGTCTAGAGTTAATTTAATAAAGTTAATTTCATCTGCTTTGCTACTGCACAGAGTGACCATTGGTCTTGAAACCTCTTATACCTCTGTTAAAATGAGAGGTTCTTGAGAGCAAAGACTATCTTTAGTATCTGTATCACCCATCAGTCAGTCAATAAACATCTGTTAAACATGGTCATACTGCCATTCATTATGGTCTACCATGTGCCAGAAACTCTAAGTACTAGGAATACAAAGAAATATAAAAAACAGCCTCTGCTCTCAAGCAGATCACAGTCTAATGAGAGTGACAATGTGCTAACAATTGTAGAAACAAATAATATATAGGACAAATAATCAGAAGAGGGAAGGTGCTAGAACTAAGGGGCTTACTGTAGAATTTATCTGAGCCTCAAAAAAAGTCAAAGAAGTCAGAAGGCTGAGATGAGGAGAGAGGGCATTCCAGACATGGGAGACAGACAAGAGAAAATTCTTAGAGTCAGGAGTGGGGTCTCTTGGGTGAGGAATAGCAAGCAGAAAAATGTCACTGAATTGCAGAGTATATGCAGGAGTCTAAGGTGTAAAAAGATTGGGAGGGAGAGGGAGGGGAATAGGTTGGAAAGTCTTTGAATGCCAGATATTTTCTATTTGATCCTGGAGTTGATAAGGAGTCACTGGAGTTTATTAAGGGGTTGGGGGGGGGGGGGCAGGAGAGAGGAAGCTAACATGATCAGAAGTTCACTCTAACAGCTGAGTGGAAGATGGACTGGGATGGGTAAAGACTTGTAGCAGGTAGAACAACCAGTGGGTTATAGCAATAGGCCAGGCATGAGGTGATGAGGGATTGCACCAGAGTGGTGGCAGTTTTAGAAGAAAAAAGAGTGTTGACCACATAACTTAAAAATACTTTTTTCATTCATTATTCATAAAACAAGGTGATGATGATGTTTGTCCTTTGTTCTCAAAGAAGATCATGGAATGAGGAAGGTGATGCCATGACAAGCACATGGATAGAATTTGAGAGTGGGGGGAGGGGGCTGTATTAAGTCACCAGCCTCACATTCTCCTCCAGAACCATATGGGTCCAGTGACCATATATGAATCAAAATGACTGGAGATGGCCCTGGATGTAAGGCTATCAGGGTTAAGTGACTTGCCCAAGGTCACACAGCTAAGTGTCAAGTATCTGAGCCTGGATTTGAACTCCCATCCTCCTGACTCCAAAACCAGTGCTCCATCCACTGCACCACCTAGTTGTGCTGCCCTATAAAACAAGTTTGACAGGGAAGGCACTAACCATTGTGGAAATAAAGAAAAGCTTTGTGTAAAAATGATTAATTTTGAATGAAGAGATTCTATGAAAAGGAAGTGAAAGGAAATGTATGGGGGATGGTCAGCAGAAAGACATAGAGAAAGGAGATAGAGTATCAGGTGTTCAGAACAGATAGAAGGTCAATTTGGTTGCACTTAGAATGCAAGAATAGGAATGTGGAATGAGAATGGAAAGAAGTCTTGGAGACACCAGGTCTTGGAGGGCTTTAAAAGTCAAACTGGCATCATTTCAGCAACGCTGTAACTCTCTATTACCATCGGGCAGGTGAGGTCTGACATTTACTTAAGTCTTTTTTTTTTTTAAGTTTTTGCAAGGCAATGGCTTGCCCAAAGCCACACAGCTAGGTAATTATTAAGTGTCTGAGGCCGGATATGAACTCAGGTACTCCTGACTCCAGGGCCGGTGCTCTATCCACTGCGCCACCTAGCCACCCCATTTACATTAAGTCTTACTTTCTCTTACTGGACTCAGGAAATTGAGGTTTTAATCCCAACTTGTTTCAGGACTTGCAAGTTTCCTCATTCCAGCATTATGTAGAACTGCATCTATTTTTGCATGATGCCACCACATAACTAGAATCCTTATTTGCTATTAGATCTCAGGAGCTAAATTCAGAAGGTTCTTCAATCAAGACCATCATTTACCCTATAACCAGAATCTGACCTAATCTCCCTTTTTTTCTGATGTTTGAGAGAAAACAAATTGATACCTCCCTTTGTCAGAATAGTAACAGTAAGGGTAGAATTCAATAAGGATTTATGAACCTCTTACTATGCTCTAGACAATGTGCTAAGTACTGAGGATACAAAGAAAAGCAAGAAAAGAAAAGAATTCTAACACTCAAGGAGCTTAAGAAAGATCCTTTGGCTAACAAACTCCTATTGCCTTCCTTCCAAGACTCCATCTTAGCTTTTTCCTTCATGAGTTCTTATACTGCTTTGACTTTTCCTTCTATAATGCTCTTTTTAAAAATTCTATCATTAGTAAACCTCTTTTACACTCTCCAACTTTTTGCACTTATGGAAATCTACATCTATCCTTGACCTTCAGAAGACACCTCCTTCAGTAGTTGGTGTACCTTGCTGTAGGCCTTCTACTTTCTGGGCCGGGAGGAAAATTGGAAAACTCCTCACTTCTTACTGTTTCTGTCAGACCCTCTCTCCATTACCATCACTCACCAACTTCTCTTCCTTTGAAGTTCCATCTATCTGTCTATAACACCTGATCCATATCCTTGTCAGTCATCCACCAGCCTCAAGGTCATTCTTCCTTCTTTTTTTCCTGAAAGATCAGTACCTGACTTGAAGTCTGTCTCTGTCTGCAAGACTGAATTAATACTTGAGTTCTTCATTCTATACATGGATGCTAACTCAAATGCCATGCCTCTTAGTTTAAGTTATTCAATTTCCAAATCCTTGACCTTTGTGAAAGGGAAAAAAGAACCCTTATCCTTAAGGAATTTAGAAAGTATAAAGGGTGAGTAATCCTAGTCCTACTTTCCCATATAATTTAGTCCATTTATTCCAGTTCATTCAAACAGGGATGTCATCACATATCACCTGTAAGTATTCTATATCCAGTATCTGGAACTCTAAAATTTCTTCCCATGATCATAGTCTCCTTTTTTTCATCTCTCTCTCTCTCTCTCTCTCTCTCTCTCTCTCTCTCTCTCTCTCTCTCTCTCTCTTCCATTTCTAAACTCATTCTTCATACTCACTGTAACTTACCTGTTTTCCCTCTCAGTTTGTCTCTCTGGACTAGCCATCTGGAATCATAGAATTTTAATGTTGGAAGGATACTCAAAATCATTGTTATCTAACCCTATACCTGAAAAAGAATTGTCTTGCCACCTCTTGAAATCTTTGACCTTGCCTGTCAATATTTCATCCTACACCTATAGTACTTTACTTCTCTAGTGAAAAGAGGGAGGTATATTTCATCATTGTTCCTCTACAGTCAAGATGGGTCATTTCATTGACCTCATTTCTGATTTCTTTTAGTGTTGTTTTGACTATATTATTTTAATTATTGTATAAAATGTCCTCTTGCTTCTATTTAGTTCATTCTGCACTAGGTAACACAAATCTTTCCAAATTTCTCTGTGTTTCTTGTATTTATCATTTTTTCTAGCACTATATATAATATGCCATTACATTTGCATTCGATAATTTGTTCAGCCTTTCCCTAATCCATGGACAACCACTTTATTCCAGTTTTTTTTTTGCTATCACAAAAGTAGCAGCATTATTTTACAAAATCATAGCATTTAGGATGAATATGATCCAAATTAGAATATACCTCATGAGACTAGAAATATAAATCTTTAGAGTTTTTCCAGTGAACTTACAAGTCTGCCCACTCCTTGCCAAATAAGACCTATGTTAGCTAATATGCCTTGATGAAAATAGCTAATTTTTATTTCTGAACCCTTTATTATGGTCCCTTTTTCTTTTTTCTTCTTTTCTAATATTCTATATCAAACTCCTATTTTTCATTTTCTTCCCACCAGTCTCTACCAATTACATCTGAAATTTCTTCTTGGGTTAATGGAACAATTCAAGGTGCTATTATGATCCTTGCTTATTCAGGGATGTGATAGAATACACATTACTTTCTCAGTTCTGAGAGTTTTTTTCCTTTTAGCAAGGCCAAAAAAGTGACACTCTCTATGAGGTGTGGACTAATTGTTACCGACCTTATCCCTTCTCAAGAAGGCATTGCTTTATTCTAATAGTCTTGATGTGACTGTAGAGAAGATGGAGAATTGTATCTTTAGCTTCTAAAGCATAGGCTTCCAGAATGTTTTGGTAACTCTAACTATCCATTCCATTTTCTCACTTGCCAGTTTCCTTCAAACTAGCTTTTCATCCCACCATTCTAGTAAAGTTGCTCACTAGGATGATCTTTTTATTGGATTTAATTTGTTGGACTTAAAATTTTCAAACACTTTCCACACAAATAAAGGCAAGTCTGAACAATTAGAAAATTATTAATTGATCATGGGCAGGCCAAACCAATATAATAAAAATGACAAATCTACCTAAATTTAATTTACTCACTCAGTGCCACACTAATCAAACTACCAAAAAATAGCAAAATGCATCTGGATGAACAAAATGTCAAAAATATCAATGGAATTAATGGAAAAAATGTGAAGAAAGATGGTCTAGAAGTTCCAGACTTCAAGCTGTATTATAATCAGTGATCATCAAAATAATCTGGTGCTGGTTAAGAGACTGAGTGGTGGATCAGTGGAATAGATTGGGCACGCAACATGTATGACCCTAGTAATTTAATGTATGATAAATTAAAAGATCCAAGCTTTGAGGATAAAACTCACTATTGACAAAAACGGTAAAGCAGTTTGGCACAAACTTGGTATAGAACAACATCTCATACCAAATACTGGTCAAAAGGAATACCTGATTTAGACATAAAGGATGATACCATAAGCAAATTAGGGGAGCTTGAAAAAGTTTATCAGATTTAAAGAGAAGTGAAGGATTTATGACCAAATAAGAGATAGAGAACATTAAGAGACATAAAATAGATAATTTTGATTACATTAAATTAAAAAGATTTGCACAAACAAAATGCAGTCAAGATTAGAAGGAAAGCACAAAATTGGAGGAACATTTTTCCTCAAGCTTCTTTGATAAAGACCCCTTTTCATAAATATATAGAGAACAGATATAAGAACCAATTCATTTTCCAATTGATAGTCAAAGGATATGAACAGGCAGTTGTCAAATAAAGAAATAAAAGTTATCTATAGTTATTTGAAAAATACTCTTGTTGGGGTGGCTAGGTGGCATAGTGGATAAAGCACCAGCCTTGGAGTCAGGAGTACCTTGGGTTCAAATCCAGTCTCAGACACTTAATAATTACCTAGCCATGTGGCCTTGGGCAAGCCACTTAACCCCATTTGCCTTGCAAAAACCTAAAAAAAAATTACTCTGAAGTACCACCTCACACCTATCAGTTTGACTAATAGGAAAGGAAAGGAAAATGCCAAAGAAAATTGGGACACTAAAGCACTCTTGGTAGTTCTGGAGAGTAGTTTGGAACTATGCTGAGAAGACTATAAAATCATGCAGATCCTTTGACCCAGCAATACCATTAGATCTGTATCCAAAAAAAGACTAAAAAAAAAACCACAAAGAAAAATATCTATATGTACAAAAATATTTATAGCAATTCTTTTATGGTGTCAAAGAATTGGAAATGAAGGACATGTCTATCAGTTGGGGAATGGCTGAACAAATTGTGGTATATGGTTGTAATGGAATACTGTGAGCTAATAAGAAATGATGAGCAGGATGCCTTCAGAAAAACCTGGAAAGGCTTATATGAACTGATGCAAAGTGAAATGAGAAGAAACAAAACAGTGTACACAATAATAGCAATATTGTTCAATGTTTAATCGTGAATGAGAGTTGTTCTCAGCTTACAAAGATTCAAGACTGTTCTGAAGGACTTATGATGAAAAATGCCACAGAAAAAGAACTGATAGAGTGTGAATAAAGATAAAAGCATACTGTTTTTTTATTTTCTTTTTTTTTTTTATGCTTTTTTTTGGTTTGTGTTTTCTTTTACAATGTGATTAATATGGAAATTTTTTTGTATGGCTGCACATATATAATCTATATAAAGATGCTTGCCATCTCAGGAAGTGGAGAAGGGAGGGAAAGAAGGGAAAAATTTAGAATTCAACATTTTTTTTAAAAAAATGAATTTTTAATGCAATTTTAAAAAATTAAAAATAATGAATTGAGGGGAGGCTAGGTGGCATAGTGGATAAAGCACTGGCCCTGAAGTCAGGAATACCTGGGTTCAAATCCGGTCTCAGACACTTAATAATTACCTAGCTGTGTGGCCTTGGGCAAGCCACTTAACCCCATTTGCCTTGCAAAAAAAAAAAAAAACCTAAAAAAAATAATGAATTGGACTTAAATCCAATGATCTTTTTTTCCCCTAAGAACTCATTCTTCTTGACTTCTCAACATTTGATCACCTTCTCCTTCTGATTAGTAATTTTTATTCTAGGTTTTTATAATGATAATGCATCAAGGTTCTCTTCTCCATACTTCTCCATCATATTTCTCCATACTCAGGATCCTTTGTAAGTTCATTTTCCACATTCCCTCTTCTATGTATGAGATCACCCTAATGCAGAGGGCCCTGAATCTCTTCTCTTCTCTCTCTCTGTAATATCTCTCTTTATAATTTTATTTTTCTCTAATCATTCATTTCTTTGTTTGAGGTTTCTTGAAAGAAAATGGGGTTAAATGACTTGCCCAAGATCACACAACTAGGTTGTCTGAAGCCAAATTTGAACTCTGGTCCTTTTGTTTCCTGGAAACCAGTGTTCTTTCCACTGTGCCACCTAGCTACCCCCAATCATTCATTTCTAACTATCTGGTAGATATTTCCACATCATTGGCCATTAGAAATATCAAAATCAACACATATATAAAACCAGAATTATTATACAAATTATACCAATAATTAGGGCAACTTTAGGCTCTGGGAGCTCATTTCCCTTTAAACTCTTCTAAACATCTCTATTTCTCTTTAGAGTATTACCATTCTTGACATAATCCAGGTGTGCAATCTCAGGGTTGTCCTTGACTTTTCCCTCTTCATTACCCTCTCCCTCATATTGAATCAGTTGTCAAATCTTATTGATTCTAACTGCACAACATCCATTGCTTCTTTTGCTTTCTCTTCTTTTGACAGTCATCACCTTTCTTCACTTCATGCTTTCTTCTTCTTGAATCATAGCAGTAGCCTTCTTATTGACTTTCCTGTTTTCCCAGCCTAGATTCAGAAAGACTTGAGTTCAAATACACACTTACTACCTGTTTCACCCTGGGCAAGCCACTTCACCTCTGTTTGCCTCAGTTTCTTCATCTAAAATGAGGATATATAAGAGCACCTATTAAGGCTCAAGTATGATAATATATGAAAATCTCCTTCACTTGCTGCAACTGTGCAGTTAGTACGAGACTTGGTTCAAAATCCAGATGAAAATAAGGTCAACTTTGGAAAAGCATCCACAAATAGGGAAGGCTACCAAGATTCCATTATTCTGCAGTCCTCCCTGGACAGGGTAAAAGGGTTTAGTATAGAAGCTGCAAGTTTTCTACATACCACTATGGGGATTCATCCTTGGAGATGGTTCTATGTACCTTTGTCATCTATGAACCCAAATTAGGTGCTTCAGGTCAATGAGTCAACATATTCCTGTTCCCTCACAGATAATAAGTGGTATAGTGAATAGAGCACTGATCCTGGAGTGAGGAGAACCTGAGTTCAAATCTGGCCTCAGACACTTAATAATTACCTAGCTTTTGTGACCTTGGGCAAGTCCCTTAACCCCATTGCCTTACCAAAAAAAAATTTTTTTAAAAGAATACTAGAAAAAAAGACAATATTTGTTAAGTATTTAATGTCATGTCTGACACATAGTAAGTATTAAATGTTAGCTATTGATGTTGATGTCACTCCCCTGCTCAAAAGCCTTCAGTAGTTCCCTCTTGCCTCTAGTTTAAAACATAAGACACTTACCCCTGGAGTTATTCTATAGGGAATCAACTCTTGTAGAAATGCACCATGGTAATTGCTTCTACAAGTGCTCTTGCTTTCTAAGCAGACCTGGCTATTGAAGACCCAGAAAAGAATGTTCTCACCATCTTAGTCCTTGGCCCTGTCCATTGTTTAAGGAGAAAATGGGCACCATTTTTTCAGTGGAAATAGTATTAGAAAAGATGCATTTCCGTTGACTTTTCAGCTGCAACCTAAGTACTATGGGTTTTTCCATCTGATTTGTAGTTGAAATCTTCTATGTATATTTTCTTCCCCTCTCATGCAAATGTGAGTTCCTGGAGAACAGGGGCTGTCTTGTTTTTTGCTTTGCATATAGTAAGCACTTAATAAAAGCTTCTTCATTCATTCCATTCATTCAAATTACCAGCCTGGCATCTAAATGAATCATTATGTATCCAAAGTTAGCCTCATTTTCATCTGGATTTTGAACCAAGTCTGGCACTAACTGCACAGTTGTATCTAGTGAAGGGGACTTTCATAGGGTCCAATTACTCAACTCTATTTTGTTCTTATCCTCCAGTAGACCAGGTCATTGACTCCAATCTTTCTAAAATTATATTACTTATACTCATTATGTATTCCAACAAAACTGAACTCATTTTTCCCTTAGTTTGTCATTTCCTTTTCCATCTTGGTGCCTTGGTATACCCACTTCTGAGATATGCTCCCTCCTAGACTTCCATTTCTTAGAATATTTACTTTCCTTCATGTAGAGATTCAGATATTACTTATTATGGGAAGTCTGTTCTAACCCTCCTGCCCCATCCTCTTTCCTGCCCCAGGTAGTGCTTTCTACCTCCTCACATTATCTTATATTCAGGGATATGTTTGGATAATTATTTCCCTAACAGGATGCAACCTCCTGCCTTTTTAAAAATTCTGTATCTGTAATTTCAGTTCTTTACAGGGTCTTAAGCGTAGTAGGTTCTTAATAAATGTTGAATTTATTTAATTGAATCATAGTGGTGAGAGATAATTTCACTTGATATGGAAAGACAGACCTACCCAATCATCAAATCAAGGGTTTCCTTGCCATTATTAGAAAATTCTTTGAGTATATTTCCTTGCCAGTATTCATTCCATTTGGATTTTTAGAGCAAACCAATTCCAAACATTTGAATAAAACCCTGCTAGAATATTCAGGAAATTTTGAGATCTGAGTCAAAATCTCAGTGGACTGGCATATAGTCTTTTCAATGCATTCTTATAATGTCACCAGTAATGATGCACAGTATTTACTGCAAAAATATTGATATTTAGGTAAGATCCATTGATATAGAATCCTTGAAGATGAGAAAGATAAGAGTTCATAGCATATCACTTCATTAAGAAGTCAGATGACAGAGACCTTACTGTGGTCTTGGATCAGAAAATCATTGAGTGGAATAAGCAATAGTATAATGCTTGAGGTTATTCAACCAGCCACATTGAAATCTTGGTGCCCTCAGGAAACTAAATAGGGAAGACAAGTAGAGAGTCATCAATGCTAACCAACAAATGTAAGAAATTGCCACTAAGAATGAACACTGGTGTACAGGAGAACAAGAGCAAAAAAGAGTCGAGTAATTGGACCCTATGAAAGTCTCCTTCACTTGCTACAACTGTGCAGTTAGTGCCAGACTTGGTTCAAAATCTAGATGAAAATAAGGTCAACTTTGGAAACAGCATCGACAAATTGGGAAGGCCACCAAGATTCCATCATCCTACAGCCCTCCCTAGATAGGGTAAAAGGGTTTAGTCTAGAAGTCACCAGTTTTCTACATACCACTATAGGGATTCATTCTTGGAGATGGTTCTATATACTTTTGTCAATCTATGAATCCAAATTAGGTGCTTCAGGTCAATGAGTCAACATATTCCTGTTCCCACACAGAGATGGAAGAACTAAGGATTCAGAAGTAGCATCAAGTTATAATTATGGTATATAATATTATCAAGTTAGTGACTAGATTGCTGTGCCTCATGTGTTTTGAGCTAAGCTGCCAACACATATACCCTTTTGATGTTTGCTGGTATTAAGAGGCAACTTTCGTTTGGGGTAGGATGCAACCTGGTGAAGTAGATAAAGTATTGGATGTTGAGGTTAGATGACCTGGGTTCATATCTTCTGTCAAACTTTGAAAATAATGACCAAAGAACCACAGAGGTTATACACAACTCTTAACTCTGAAAAAAAAATAAAACGAAATGAAACTAAGGAACTCACAGGAGTTTTAGGCAAAAAGCCTTCTTTAATCTGTTGGAGGAGAAAAACTAGAAACACATGCCAGGGTTTTCTCTAGGAGGAGTCCTAAAGCATTGAAATTAATTCTTGATACATATAGTTGTCGCTAGGCAAAGAACTGAGCAGAGAGTCGTGGCCATAGCAATGAGGATAACAGCAATAATGAGGCAAGTTTGAATCACTGCAGGGCTTCATGACAGGAACATCATTCTTGCAGGTGTTTGTCCAAATTTAGGGACTACCTGAGGCCAGTATGAACCAAATCTGGTAAACAGCAGCAGAGTTTATCCAGAGGGTGAGTATAAAGATTATTGTTATACCAAGCTCAGGACACAGATTGCTTAGCTCTGGAAAAGAGGGTGTCTCCTAATAGTAAAAAGAGAGGGGTGGTCTTGGTATGTGGATCCTGATACTTCCCTATGACATTTACTAGGTAAATGACTATAAGCAAATCAGTTCAACTCTGAGTCTGTTTCTCATTTGTAAAATTTGAATAACAATGCATGTAGTATCTATTTCACAGAATTGTTATGAGGCTTAAATGAAATAATCCATAGAGAACACTCTGCTAAGTTTAAAGCAATATGTAAGGTAAATTGTTTTTTAATGAAATACTGAGTCAATTTAAAAATAGGAGGCACAATAGAGAATGCATGTAGTATATATCATTGTATGAAACACTTTATTTTATGTGACTCATTGATGTTTTATGATATACAGATAATATCTATGAACCCAATATAACTTTCAAGGGCTGCAAATTTTTACCTGGAGGGGAAAAAAGAGAATATGTATACTTCAAGAAATGTCACATAAATCCTTGTCCCTTCTACATCTAGTTATGAGACAATTTAGTGATTTAAGAAAGGAACCCAGTGCCTGTAAAAGTTTTCCTTACAAAGCAGACAGAACTGGTCGGCTCCCCCCAGGAAGCTCCAGATCTATGAATGCTTCAGATGTCATCACCTATTGCACTATGGTCTCGGATTTTGTCACCATAGCTCCTATCAGTATCAATATAATTGGGAAGCAATAGCAGCATTTGTGAACCTGGAGCCTTGGAATCATCATAGATGCTGCGTGAAAGGTTCTCTTATCTGCCTTCCCTCAAGGGTAAATGTATCAGGAGAGCACACTGGTACACATACATACATAAGGGCACCTCCATGCAAAATCCAGAGTCCAACCTGTTTCTCTGTCCTTTCATAATATAGAGTTTTGCATGTATGGAATTGTAAAGGGTACATTTCACATGCACATCTATAATTTCACTATCTCTCCTGTTTAAATATCCTGGCTGCACATGACTTTGTCAGTGATAGAAATGCTAAGTATAACATGATGACAACTAATTTCCTAACTCCAAAGCTCAGCTACGTGGAGCTAATACTTATAGAGTTTGACTGCCTTGGGTTATCCACTTCCCCCAAGTAAAATTAGTCTACTTGTTTCCCTAAAATGACATAAATAACTAATAAGAATAGATTTTATACTTCAAGAAAACTCAGTATTTAAAATGATTCCCCCTAAGTCCCACTCCCAATGCATAACATTTTTCCAGAAAATGATTCACTCCTTAAGAAAGGTTAGAGGACTTAGAAACTTAAGGCTAAAGTATTTGGACTATTGCCTGTTATGGATCTTTCAGAAAAAAAAAAGTAAAACATTATTGTAATAGTAATGCAGAGCACTGGGAAAATGGGATTTGGTACAAAAATGTATTATGCCAAATTTACTTTTCAGGAACACACTTTATGAAGTGAGGTCTGCCTGTCCTGGTTAGCATTGCATAGAAGGTGATTTGGAGAGCAATGCTTTCTTTCCTATGTCTGTTTTTTCCTTTCATTAAAGATTGTTTTCCTTCAGGGAATGTGCAAGACAAGCTTGGCCTCTGAATCAGTTAATACATATTGCAGGGCCCAATTCTAAGGATCAGCCTGTTGGTCAGAGACAAAGTGATTTTTTTCAGTACTCCCTGGGAACAAAAAGTCAAGCGAGTCCTACAATTTAAAGTGCTGTCTTCTTTTGATGTTTGAATTGCCAGTATCTCTTTCTTGTTCCGTCACAAAAAGAGTTCTGCCACCCTACATCTGAACCAGCCAAGCCATCTGGGAGGAGGGGGATATATCCAGGAGATGTTATTTGTACATCAACACAGCTGAACCTGTTTACAAAGCCTGCTGTCAGGACCAACCCCCACTTTATAATCTAACAATGAAACATGGGGCTTCTCCTCTGGAGCATTCTTTTTCAGGGAATGTAATTTGATCCATGAACTCTCTGAATCTGTATTATAGTGGGCTTGTACTACATTATAGAAAATGGACCTAAAGTATTTATCCTAATGTTCCATCTTAACCTTCTCCCCACCACTCCTCAGGAGAGATAAATGGGCTGAAACCAAGAATTTTCCATCATAGCACTAGTTGCTGTCACTTGGGGACGAGCTGTTCAAGAGGAAAGAGTTCACATAAATAAAGTTTCATTTCACAAGAGTCTATATGCAAAAAGGTAAATTGAGTGGGTGAGGAGGGTCAGTAAGCAGCTCATAGATTATAGAAGCATAAGAAAATTTAGAACTGGCAAGAATTTTAAAGATCACTCAATCCATCCTTCTCATCTTTCAGGTGACAAAAACCTAGGCCCTTAATATTATAAAAAAAAAAACCTAGACTCTTAATATTATCAAAAAAGAAAACTGAAAATGTCCAAAACTTCAGAGCCCTATATCTAATTTCCTTTCACTACAAAAATCTTCATGAGAATAATCTACTCACATATTGAGGGCATCCTTAATGAGGGGATGAGAAGAGAGTAGGCAGACTTTGACAAATGATAATTCTATAGCAGACTGTACCTTTACAAGTCATGCAATTGACTGAAAGGAGCAGAGAATACAAGATTCCACTTTGCTTATTGTTTGTTGACTACAAAAAAGCATTCTATTTGGTAGAGCAAAATGCTGCTTTAAAGGCTCTTCTTCAACACGGTGTCTCCCATACAAATGTCAAAATCATACAAGATTCCTTGAAAGATGTAACAATAGAGAACTTTGCAAGAGGACCTGATGCATGAAAACAGAGCTATATTCTTTCCAAAGTGTTTGCCTTGGTTATGGAATATGACGAGCACAGAGTCCAAAAAGAAGAGAGATTTCTTTTCAGGGATTCTTACAATCCTCAAGGGGTCACAACGAGAGGGTTGGTAGGGTAGCTAGATGGCTCAGTGGATAGAGCACTGGCCCTGGAGTCAGGAGGACCTGAGTTCAAATTCAGCCTCAGACGCTTAATAATTACCTAGCTGTGTGACCTCGGGCAAGTCACTTCACCCCATTACCTTACCAAAAGAAAAATAATAATGAAAGGGTTGGATTGAGGAATCTCTAAGGTCCTCTGAAACAAAGAAAAGAAGCCTCTAAACGCTATAAGTGATGAGTTCTGAGCCTAAGCAAAGAAAGTTCATAAATTTAGATGGGGGAAAAATAACATTTATTTTTAAAAATATATTTTATTTATTTTGTTAAATATTTCCCACATACATGTAAAAATTGTTTTAACATTCATTATTTTAAACATTTAATTCTCTTCTTCCCTCCTACCCCTTCCCTACCCCTTGAAAAGGCAAACTATATATCTGTATATACATATATATGTAAGTTTATTTTAGCCATTTTACAAAAGAAAAAACACTCAGAAAATTGAAATTTTTTTTCCTTTTTTTTTATGTTTTTTTTTTCTTTGCAAGGCAATGGGATTAAGTGACTTGCCCGAGGTCACACAGCTAGGCAATTATTAAGTGACTGAGGTCAAATTTGAACTCAGGTACTCCTGACTCCAGGGCCAGTGCTCTATCCACCTGGCTGCCCTGAAGAAATTTTTTTTTAAAGTTTACTTCAATCGCTTTTCTTCTCTTTCCAGGTTTTTTTTCTGAAATCGTTCCACTTGGCATTTCCTATAGCAAAAGAATATGCCATCACAATAATAAACTACAACTTGTTCATTGCCCAAATGATGGACATCTCCTCAGTTTCCAGTTTTTTGTCACCACAAAAAAGAACTGCTATAAATATTTTTGAACAAATTAGTCCTTTCTCTTTTCTTTGATTTCTTTGGGATACAACTTGACTGTAGTATTGCTGGGTCAAAGGGCATGCACAATTTTTAGCCTGTTGGGTGTAGTTCTAAATTGTTCTCCAGAAAGATTAAAACAAATCACAACTCTACTATAGTGCACTATTGTCCCAATTTTTCTGTATACTTTCCAGTATTTGTCATTTCTCTTTCTGCCAGGTTAATCAGTATGATTAGTATGAGGCAATATCTAAGAATTGATTTAATTTTCATTTCTCTAATCAATAATGATTTAGAGCATTTTTCATGTGACTATTATTAATTTTGATTTCTTCTTCTGAAAACTGCTTGATCATATCTTTGACCATTCATCAATTGAGGAATGGCTCAAATTTTAACAAATTTGACTCAGTTCCCTATATATTTAAGAAATGAATCCTGTTTCATAAAAACTTACTATAAAATTCTCCTCCCTTTCCCTTTCTTGTTCTCCTTCTAATTTTGGCAGCATTAGTTTTGTTTGTACAAACCCATTTAAATTTCATCTAACCAAAATTATCCATTTTACTTCCTATGATCCTCTCTGTCTTTTGTCTGATCATAAACATCTCCCTTATCTATAAATATGAAGATATATTTACCTATGCTCACCTAATTTGCTTATGATATTATCATTTATCTATTTAGACTTATCTTTGTATTCAGTATGACTTATTGTCTTATGTTTAGTTCCTTCCCGACTGCTTTCTAATTGTCCCACAATTTTTAAATATAGCTTCCTTAATAATCGTATATATTTTATTTTATGCATTTAAAATTTTATTCTGAGAATGTATCCATGGACCCAAACCAGATTTCATTTTTTGTGGTGTGTGTGTGTGTGTGTGTGTGTGTGTGTGTGTGTGTGTGTGTGTGTATGGGGGGGAGGGTTTCGAGGCAATGGGTTTAAATGACTTGCCCACAGCAAAGTAATTATTCTTTATCTGAGGTTGGATTTGAACTCAGGTCCTTCTGATGCCAGGGCCAGTGTTCTATTCACTGAATCACCTAGCTGACCCACCAAACTAGATTTCTAAAGGGAATCATAAAAAATGGTTAAGCACCCTTGCAATAGATGAGAGAGATCCTCCCGAAGCTTCCATCTGTAGATTACATTGTGTTAATTTCATCAAGTCCCTTTACATTTCAGAGTCTCCTAAATGAGGTTTAATATTATCAAAATATTTTGGTCTAATAATCCACATAGGAAAAAAAACAACTGAATAAAGAATGTTAATTATCCAGACTATGATTTTCAATTGAATGGACAACCCATAGAGCTCATCTTTCAGTTCATAATTATGAATAGATACTTCAGATGAAAAATGAAATGGATCAAGAATTAAACAAGAGGATTAGAATGGGTTTGATTGACTCTGAAAGATCGTGTGGTACTTCTAATGACCTTAAATTTCTTCCTGAAACAAAGGCCCATGTTTTTAATATCAGTAGTCTCACAGTGATGTGCTATTGTAGTGGGTCATGTAAGAGCACAGTCTTTGAAGAATTAAAGTCGAAACTTACCCAAAAGACAATAGGTAGTTATGTGGTGGGTGCTAATTGCCTTCACTATATTGCTAATGAAGACTTGTATTATGTTTTCCTAAGGTGTTAGATTTGAACTTAGAAGACCTTGGTTTCATTTTTGACACTAATTATTCCTACCTATATGACAATGAGGAAATTGCTTAACTTATATGAGTCTCTGTTTTATGTTGAAGCAGCATAAGGTATATCATCAGACAGATTGTATGAATGAAACTAGAAGGAATGATAGATAGTCCTTGTATTCCATTGGAAAACAGATCCAGAGAAGAATTTCCTGCACTTTGGACGGACCCTTTTGGGGAATTGATAAGAGGAAATAGACAAGAATCATATCATATGAAAAGGTATGTACTGTTGGAAGGAATAACCACATCTGAAATGGTTTTGCAGATCGTCAAAGTATCAATATGTACTCTATATTACATTAAGAGAATATGGTCCATGGATTATCTCTATTTCTAACAAATTGGAAGTCCAACAATGTCTGAAAGGTAATATGGTATATAGTGGAACCAACATTATACATATCTGGTGTTGAAAGACCTGGGTTTAAATCTTGGTCCCATTACTCACTACTAATGTGACTTTTGGCAAGTCACAACTTCTTCGTGCTTCAAGTTTCTCAAAGGAGAAAACTGAAGACTCTCTAAGATCCCTTCTGTCTTCCTGCTCTAAAGCTCATGAATGATGAGTTCTGAGCTTGAGCAAAAAGAGTTGACGCACAATTTGTCATATTATTGGGGTGGGTGTGCCTTCATCAGGTTACATTCCCCCCTCCCCCAATTCTGATAAGCTTCAGGTGCAGTTAGCTTCCATTCTCCACATGGGAAGTAGTTGTTGCACCTAGGCACAAGCAACTGGGATAGTCCCACTTCAACATAGTCTTTCTCTAATGGTTGTTGAACAGGCAGATACATTTCTCTATAAGCACAATTCACATATTAGAAGTCCCTTCATTGTGTTTTATTCTCTCAAATCTAATTGTCCTGAACAACTGTCCAAAGCAAGGATGAAGTTGCAATATGTTTTGGCTTTCATACCAAGTCAGGAAAGGCCTCTGAAGTTATTCTGATCACATACACTACCCCATTTCTCATTAGTATGCATCTGGGAGCTGACTTAGATTGTCGGGGGAAAAAAGGAATGGAAAAAAATAAAGAAATCTGCATTCCTGTATTTGAATGAGCTCATAAAAAAGATGGGAGGCAAAACATCTTCTTTGGAAGACACAATAGGATAGGATTCATAATCCTGACAAGTCTTTCAAAAAGCATTGCTCTGATTCCAGGTCACAGTTTGGAATGATGAGTACAAATCTTGCAAGTGGCCCTTCAAATTTGCCTTTCCTCACTCCCTCACTTGTCATGGCTAGGGTTTTGTTTCAACCCCAGAAGAAGATAGAAAGGCAGCAGGAAATAAGTGAAGCTAATTAGCTCCTTTCCTTGAGAACAAGGAAGTTCTGTCCTTTGAAGTGCCACCAGCACCTTTAATCCTATAAAAGAAAAATCTGGCCATTTCCTGGTTAATTGGTACAAATACTTGGCTAAGATGAAATATTCCAAAGTTGTGGCATTTTTAAAGGTTTGAATGGTCTGATTTGGTTTTCTTTCTATACTGAAAACATTATTTAGACTGATACTAAATTTTTATTGTGCAGTATAGACATTGCTATTTATTGCCGTGAAATTCTAGCTCATAAATTACTAAATAAACCTCAAGACATTGGATTGGTTCTCATCCTTCTCCAAGGGCAAAATATTCAACTTTAAATTATCAGATATATATTTTTAAGTCTCAAGCTAGCAACTAGTTCCTTCCATTCCCAGTCTCCAGCAAGTTCAACACAATGAAAAAAGTTATGGATTTTGAGTAAGAAAATCTAAGTTTCAACTGAACCATAACTAGCAGTTTTTGCCTCTGGTGCAAACATAGTGAAACATACTTTCAAATTAACTTTTAAAATGAGTTCATTTGAGGTAAGAGGAGATAGAGACCCTAGGGACTCAGCAAGTTTACTAGGGTGTAGTAAAAAGTTCATTGATTTTGCAGTTGTCTGGAGGAAGAAGTGGGCCATCTTGCAGCTTTCTATTCAAATTAATAATACTTGTTAATAAAATGCTAATATCAGCTGCTTCTGTGCTCATGGAGTGCAAATATTTCTAGTCCCTTCCCCTACCCTTATTTGACAATCCCAATGCCCCCCCAGCCCCCTAACAAAGCTCTGTTTATAATTCCATATTTATACCTCTAGGTTTGAATACTCACTTTGCTATTTTACTATCTGTTTGGCAATTCATTTAAATTTCTTGGAAACTCAGTTTCCTCATCTATGAAATGATGAATTTGTATATAGGCTTGTAAATCAGTAGGGCAGTAGGCTAATACTAGCAGTGTTATTACTTTATCTTCCACTTGAAAATGTTATAATTAAACCAGTCCTATATATGTCTACAACATAATATATTTGTGATTGAAATCACTAATTTCAAAAACCATAAAAGTGTTAGAATTTTCTTCTGAAATTGATTTGCCTTAGCTTTAGAATCAGATTTTCAATTAATCTTCCAATCAGTTTTTTTAAATGCTCATGATCATCCACTACCTCCAATTATTGATTTAAATGATTATACTGAGGAAGCTTCTGACAGAAGTATTGCATTATTTAAAGGGAAAATTTCCAAATTCTGTTAGAACCTAGACATCTGTGTAGTCATTGAAGCAATTTTACTATTTTCAGTTATGATCACTGGTCAGCTTAACTAATCAAGAATTCAGTAGAAAAATATCTTCCTGCTCTTTCTTCTCCCTAGAAGGTTAGATTAGATTAGACCTTTGAGGTCTCTTTCACCTTTAAGTCTACAATTTTTTGATTCTATGATCTCTTCCCTTTCTTCTCCAACCTTCTTCCAGGAGGAGGTAGATTTATTTGAAAGTTGAATTTAGCTAAATGTAATGGTGGATGGAACTGAGGAATCAAATAGTAAATTTGAAGGCTACAGATGAAAGACTTGAACTTTTCTGATCTGGATTGTTGGCACATAAAGTCAGGAATTGCCTATTAATTCTTTTATGGCCACTAACTTTTTGCTTGATTTTTTCAACTTCGCAAAGAACAATGAGTTTTCTTCATTTTGAGTCATCCTTATCCAGCTGTTGTCCATTTGATACGAAGAATCAAAATGGCATAAAGAAAGACAAAAATCTCTCTCACTGCCAATTCTGTGGTCTGGTCATGAATGGAGGATGGGTAACTGTGCTATGGAGGCCACAGCAACCTGCCAGATGGAATGGTTCCTCCCCCTTATCAGCTTCCTTTCAGCTCAGGATGCCATGAAGAGTACAGCAACCTGGAATTAGAAGTGAGGCAGAGCAATTGTCTTTCCTTTGCTGGACTTTTCCATCCTATTTTTCACTTCATCAAAGATGGATGCTCTGAGATTCTGGAGTACTTTTTCCTTATTTCCTGCTTGTATCCTTTCCTGATTGGTAAGAAAAAGAAAGCCCAATTAGTGACCAAACCAAGATTGGATGACCTTCTTTCATGAAAATTATGGAAGATATTCATGTTCAGGCATAGGTTGACTTAGATTCTGTTTTGATTCCTTCAAACTCAGTTTCTATTTCTGAGATTCAGTTCCCAGTAGGTCCCTAGTCTGTTGAACTTGGAAGTCCTTTCATGAGGTTATGCATTTCCCCAAAATGGTCCTCACAATTGTGAAACTCAAGGAATTATAAAATTTCTTGGACCTTCAAGTCCATTTAGTCCAATTTCCTCTCGTGCACAAAATCTATTTGAAGCATTTATAGAAGGTGGGTATCTATCTTCTGCTTAAATACTTGCAGTAACAAGTAAATTACAACCCTCTTTAGATAATCCACTACAGTGTTAGACCGTTCCAGTTGGTAGTAGATTCTTTATATTGAGCTGAAATTTGCCTCCCTGTTCCTTTTACCTATTAGTTCCAAGAATGCTTTTTGGTACCAAAAAAAATACATCTAGACTCTTATGATAGCCCCTTGGATATTTGGAGACAACAATAATGTTTCTGTTATGATTCCATTTTACAAGCTAAACAGTCTCTGTTTTATTTTAAGCATATGATACCAAGATTTATATTTGCAGTAAATAATACATAAATAAATACTTAATCATTAGAGCTATTCCAAGGTGAAATTAGAAAATTATGTTTCTCCTCATTAGAAGGTTTTTTTAAATTGGATGACCACTTTCAGAGACTATTTAGAAGAAATTGTTTTGAAATAACTGGCCTCTAAGTGCCCATTTAACACTAACACTAAGATTCTGTAATTCTTGGTCCTAATTCCCTTCTAATTTCTTTGTGAGATAGCCAGATGGATACATTTCTGAGATTTGAGATGCTACCAAGTGTGGGGCAGCCAGATTCAGGCCAAGGACCAACAGAGAAGGGCAGGTATATATATATATATATATATACATATATGTATATATATATATATATATACATACACATCTGCATGAGTTGAATACGTGTTTATCGGTAAGATTCAATTAAATTAGGGGCAGCTAGATGGTGTAGTGGATAAAGCACTGGCCTTGGAGTCAGGAGTACCTGGGTTCAAATCCCAACACTTATTACCTAGCTGTGTGGCCTTGGGCAAGCTACTTAACCCCATTTGCCTTGCAAAAACCTAAAAAAAAAAGATTCAATTAAATTAGATCAGACAGATATAGATTTAGCAATTATGCCCAATGCATTGTACAAGATCCCAAGGGTATAAAAATGAAAAATGACACAATCTCTGTCCTTGAAAGTACATTTTTTTCCTTGAGGCAGAGTGGGGGGGGAGAGTCATGTATCTAATACATTCACCTATTCAATAAATATTTATCAAATTTTCATTACAAGCAAGACCCAATGATAAGCAGGAAGAGACAAATTTTGTTTTAAGTAGCAATGGCTCCTGCCCTCAAGGATGTTATGATCTTGTAGGAGGATATCATATGTACAAAGAAGTATACTACAAGGTAGAATGTGACAAAGGAGAGATTCAGACAAAGTGGTCTGTGAAAAATTGAGGATGAATTCTTCCTAATGTGATAAATGCTTGGGAGAGGTCAAACAAAAAGGAAGGCAATATTAGGAAGGGGTGGATCATTCCTAGAGCACAATGGAAAGAGTCCTGAGTTCAAATCTGAATTCAGGCACTTATTGTGTGACCCCCTAGCAAATCACCTAACTCTGTTTAACTCAGTTTCTTCATCTGTTAAATGAGCTGGAGAAGGAAGTAGATAATAATTCCAGTATCTTTGCCAAGAATACCCCATGAAGAATCAGACACAAGTAAAAATGACTAAACAACCCCAAGATCTTTCCTGGCTGGGAACTTTGAGAAAGGTTCATGGAGTTGGTAGTACCTGAGCTGGGGCCTTAAAAGAAGAAATAAATTTCAATAGGTAGGCATAGAGGGAGAAGGGGAAGTCCATTACAGCCATGGCAAATAACTTGAATTTATGAGTTGAGTGAGGAGAGAGTGCAGAGGGAAAATGGGGGAAGACATTGGAGTAGTCAGATAATTAAAACTTTTTTAAAAAGATTAAGCAAAGGAGTAATGTGAAATAAAACTTTCCTTCTTCAAATTTATCTTCCCCCTCCCCTGGTCTTTGTTCACATATAACTAAGTAAATACTGTCTTTTGTGATATCTCATTTTATAACAGTGCACAGCCCTTTTCCAGGTTCTGTGGGAGAACTATTCTTGTCCATAAGAAATTTACAACCTAGTCAGAGATAAAAGTAACATGGCATTGAATTTGGAGTCAGAGGAACTAGGTTCAAATTTTGACCCATGCTCTTTACTACCTAGTGATTTTGGACAAGTCATTTAAACTCTTAGTTCTTCAATTTCCTTACCTGTAAAATGAGTGGATTAGACAACTTGACTATATAGAGTTCTTTTTGTAAGGTAAAGTGGAAAGAGTTCTGGGTTTAGAGACAGAGAGTAAGTATTCAAATCCTGGCTCTACCACTTATTACTTTTTGATGTTATTTTTTTGTGGAAAAATGTCTTGTATTTCTGATAAGAATGAAAGGATAAACACTATCTCCCCCCACAGCTCAGTGCATGGGATATGAGAATTAAGTTTTGATTGAACAAGGGGAGGGAAGATGGAAATAAAGGATGGAGGGGTTCAGAACTCAGGTTTTATCTTCCCCTTCCCAAAAGAATAAGGGGATAATCAACTAGAATAGTAGAATATTAGTATAATAATAGTAAAATCTACTAGAATAATAGAATAGAAAACCAGGTATACACATACTCTGCTCACCAAGGCCCCAACAGGTGCAGGCTACAGAGAAGGGAGAGACTCAAAGACACAGGAAATCTTTCCCCACTCAGAGAACCAAACTGACTATTTCAGAAATCCAAAGAATAAATCATATTTCTAAAGTAGTCTATGAGAGCCCTTGGGAAATTGGGAAATTATTAGCTCATCCTGAGGCAAATTGTTTTTCTTCTTCTCCTGCCTGCTGCCCTTGTTCCTAAGCTTGTCCCTGATGTTCCTCTAGTTCATCCTTTACCCAGCCCTCCAGTCTACCCCCCAGCCCTTAGGCCTTACCACCATGACCTTCAGTAGTTTCTCAAAGCCATGCCTTCAACACAATCTGGTTACAGAAAGGATCAGATTGTAAAAGGGGCAGGGTAAGAGGGAAGGGGGGAGCTCATAGAAGGAAGGAAAGAGGAAAAAGCTAAGGCTAAATGTTCCCCCTTTACAAACACAAATCAAATATGGTTGGGGGTAGGGTCAGAAGCCATATACTAAGTATGTCTTTATTTTTCTATATATCTGTTAACCAATCTCTCTCTCTCTCTCTCTCTCTCTCTCTCTCTCTCTCTCTCTCTCTCTCTCTCTCTCTCTCCCCTCCTTTTCTTCCCCCTTCCCCTCTTTCTCATACTTTCTCCTCCCTCCAAATTTTTTTTCTAGATCCCAGTGTGTTTCCTCATGGTTGCACTGGAGGGCTGGCTCCCTATCTCTGTGGTTAAGCCTGAAGCCTGGGGTTGACTAGTGCATAGTGACCTCACCTGTCGGTACTTAGCAATGACCTGTAGTCTTTCCCTGTGCAGATGCCTATCCTGAAACAATCAGCTAGGTATGAGGAGCAGACTTGAAGAGTCAAGGAATTAATGGCCCGGTCCTGTCTTAGTGTAAGGGGAAACAGTCTGAGACCTGGGTCCTTACAGGAGTAGCTTAGTTTGGTCAGTAGCTGTGCATGAAGGGATGAGAGTAGAGAGGGAGGCAAAATGTCACCTTTTTTCCAATAGTTGTTCTGTAGTTAGGATTAGCATCTACTTTTTCACAGCCAAATTTTCTTTTCAATGGCAAAAACTGGAGGGAAGCAACCTAGACAGAGGATGATAGAATGGTAAAGCTTGAAAGAGATCATCTTTCCAATCGTTCAATCCTATACACAAAGGAAACTGAGACCCAGACAAGGACGTTACTCCCCTTTTCACTACTTCCACCCCTCATACAACAAGGTCATAGCAGAGAGGAGCAAGAAGTTCTAAGTTCTTCATTCCTGGGCTACTTGTGGGAGTCAGCGGAGACTTTTCTGTTAAAGCTGGGGATTAGGAACAAAAAGGTGTAGGGCTGTAGGAATCCAAGATTCAGGGCCTTTGGAGAAGGAAGCTCTGGTCAGCAGACAGCGAGAATCTCTGGTCAGCAGACACCGAGAATCGCGCTGACCTGAGCTTGCAGGAGAGAATCAGAGTTGGCTGTGAGGTTGTTTACTCAACAGGTAGCCCTCTGGTCCCAAGGCAAGGATTAGCTCACGATGCTCTTGTGGTGGTCAGTGATTCTCCCCTCAGAAATGAAACACTGAAAAACGAGGGCTTGAACTAATCTTTCCTATTTTTATTTTTTTTTAATTCTGTTACCACTTCCTACTCTGCCTGGCAGCCACCAAAAGTAAAAATAATAAAGAGAAATGAGTCTTCCATTCACCTTCTCCAACTTCAAATGCAGCTGTTGGAGACACAGCTGGATCCCATCTGCTGAGTGTGCGTGAGTGAAATAATAGACATAGGAGAGGACACAGGATTAGTTGGGGCTCTCGGACCTCCTGCGAAGGCTGTCTGGGGATCAGATTGTGCAAGGAGACGGAATTTTGGGTGGAAGCTGAGAGAAGAGACGACGATTGACCCCTTCCTCCACCTAAACACAGTCGTTGGAGGGTGGGAGCGAGAGAGGGGCTGGGGGAGGAACACCTCCTGACGCGGCGAGTCAGTGCGCGCTTAGTCGGTGTCTGGAGGGGCTGGTGGACCCCTAGCCACAGAACTCTGGACTGGGGGAGAGGCCTAGGGTCTCCGTCCCGGCACTCAGGGGGGGAACCCGAGAAGGGGGTACACACAAGGCCCCCAGATCACAGTCCAGCGGAGGACTATCCGGCTCCCCGTCTGCAGAGCCCCGCCGATTCTTGCGGAGTCCGCGGCTGCCCTGAGCCGGGCCCGGACTGCGGGGAGCTGTCCAAGCCGGGCCCGGACTGCGGGGAGCTGTCCAAGCCGGGCCCGGACTGTGGGGAGCTGTCCAGGGTGCCCGGCGCTCTCGCTCCTCCCTCTTCTCTCCGGCTGCCTCTGCTTATTGGGTGGGGCGAAGAGACCGAGCCTGGCGGGCGGCGTGCCTGAGCAGCGCGTCGCAGCCAATGGAAAAGGCTGCAGGGACGAGCTGGGGGTGGGGGGCTGGGGTGAGCTTGCGGGCTCGGGAGCAGCTGGAGAGCGCACTCGGGCTCGGCGCTCCGCCCGAGCGAGCGCACCGGCTGCCGGCGAGGGGAGCGCTCTACCCAGCGCCCGGCCAGGTAGTGAGGGGCGCTCAGCCCGGCGCGGGGACAGGCAGGAGGAGGGTCTCCATCCAGGCGCTCCGTCAGACGGAGAGCGCGGCTCGGGTCGCTGCCTCTGAGCATCGCCCATGGGGAGCTCAGCCCCGCGCCCCTGCAGCCAGTAACGGGGACCGGGGCTCGCTGCACCGGCAGACCGCGAGAGGGGCGCCCGACGCGCTGCCCCGGCGGAGGGGGGGCTCCCCGCTCCTGCACCCGCAGACCGCGAGGACAGCGCTCAGCCTCGTGCAGCGGCAGACTGTAAGGGGCGGGGAGCTTCTACACTAGACAATGGGGGGGGGCCTCAGCGCCGTGCGCACGCAGACGGTAAGCTCGATGCACATGCAGTCAGTCGAGGGGGGCTGCCAGCCCAGCGCCGGGGTCCGCGGCGAGAGCGTGCCCAGCCCGGCAGGGAAGGGTCGCTTCCCCAGGGGCACGGCCAACCGCGAGGGGGAGGGGCGCTGCTCCAGGCGCCGGTGGGGGAGGGGAGGACGCGTGCGGCTGGGGGGGTGGCGCCCTGGCTCCCTCCAGCCCCGCTCCGGCACACTCAGGCCCCCTCCCCATCTCGCCCTAGATCGCAGAGCCTTGCTGACCCTCTGTGGCCCACCTCTGCCCGAGGCTGCGGAGCCAGACGAGGCGGGGCTGCGGGCACCCAGAGGCGGGAGGCGGAGCCCGAGCCCTCGCCCCTCGCCGCCCGAGGAGGGCACAGCCTCGCCGAGACACCGCGCCTTGGAGACACCTGTTGCCACCCCCTGCGCCCCGCTCGGCCCCAGCGCGGCGGGCTCGCTCGTGCCCTAGAGGTGTGTAGCTTCTGCTCCTTCGAGGCCGGGCCTCCCCCCGGCCCGGCGGGGCGGAGGGTGCATGAGGTGGAGCCCTCGCAGCCGGCTATGGAACGCGCCCTGCCCGACGGGGCCCTCAACGTGTCCTGGGGGCCCAGCGCCGGAGAGGCGGCGGCCCCCGGATTCTCCGCCGCCTGGACCGTGGTCCTAGCCGTGCTGATGGCGCTGCTGATCGTGGCGACCGTGGTGGGCAACGCGCTGGTCATGCTGGCCTTCGTGGTGGACTCCAGCCTTCGCACACAGAACAACTTCTTCCTCCTCAATTTGGCCATCTCTGATTTCCTAGTAGGTAAAGTACACTCACCCTGGGCTAAGGGGAGTGGGGCAAGTGACCACGGGCAGGGGCTGAAGACCTCAGGAGGGTGGGCTTCTTCCAGCTGAGGCTGTTGGGGGAAGGTTGTGCAAAACGGAGTGCAGGGCTGCGGCCGTGTGTTTGTGTAGGTGTGTGGCCTTGGACCCTGGTGCAAGAAGAAGGTTAGGGGCAGCATTGAGCCTGGGGCCCCTTGGGAGAGAGGTACTAGCGGTAGGATTATAGCACCTCCGGGGAGCAAAAGACGTTGGGCAACTGGGGAAAGAGGGACAACAGTAGCTAGGATCCCCGAGGAAGACTCACCAAGTCTTGGAGTCCTCTATGTTGAGTCTTATGCACCGCCTAGGTGAAGGTGAATGGACACTGGCAAGAGCAGACGGAGGGTTCTGAGAATTTGGGACACAAGGGCCTGGATGGGAAGATACAGGAGGATGTTTCCCACGCTGGTTCCACTTCTTTCCCGCTGGGAGAAAAGGAGAAAAAACTTGGGGGAGAGGGGAAGGCAGTGCCCGGGCCACTACAGTAAGTGGAGGAACTGCAGCATGAAATTGTTCTTCAGTCCTCCCAGTCATGGATAGTCTTATCCAGGATCTCTTCTATTTCTCGGAATAAAAATATATGTGCGCTTGTCCCTGGAGAAAATATCACCGGATTTTGCTTCTTTATGAGGGGAGGTGGGTAAGGAGGGAAGAAGATAAGTGCTTCTCCTCTCACCCTTCCTCCTCTTTAAAGCTGTCAGGCATTGGGGTTGGGGTAGGGGCAAGGATGTCATGCTAACATTCCTCTGCTGCAACAAAGGGGCAAATGTTGGGAAGCTTTGAGCTCCCAGACTGGAAGCAAGGCAGGAAGGGGAGGGGGAGGAGGAGGAGATGCAGTAGCAAGTTGTATAATGTTTGACATTTATATGTTTTGAAAGGGCTTCATCATTTGATCCTTACAACCCTATGAAGTAGGTAGTACACATCAATATCTCCATTTTACAGAGGGGAAATTGAAACTTGAAAAGATTAAGTGATTTGCCCAAGGTCATACAACTAGTAAATGTATGAGCAGGAATTAGAATTCAGAGTCCAGAGGGACTCTGGACTACAAATACAGTGGCTCCCTCCACAGCCATTAGTAGATGCAGATGCTTTATGTCTCCACCACAGCCCAGGGTCCTAGTTTTTTTTTTTTAAAAAAAAGGTATTCTTTGTCCACCTTTTAGAAAAACAGAAGTAGGGCACTATTTTTGATGTTTGGTTTGATTGGGTGAAAAGGGGAAGGGGGGGGGGGAAGGGGTAATTCTCAGAAGAGAAGAGGAAATAAGTGAAAACTTTCCAAAGTAATGAAAATGGAGAAGGGGATGCTTCTGGGGGGGGGGGGGTGGCAGGAGGGAGGAAGGCATGGAGGTGATTCTCTTGGAATGGTGAGAAAGAAATGTTGGTGACTGGCTGACAGAGGAGACAGATCTCCTCCCCCTGCTGTTCATGGAGACAATGGGTTTGGGGAGAAACTCTAGCTGGTGTGGGAGTCTGAGAAGCTTAAGTATGTTGCTCCTGCTGGCTGGAAGGGAGGGGCTTACATGGATGAATGTCTGGTGGGAGGGGCAGAGCTTTTTTGATGAGAGCCCCACTTGCAGAGAGGCATCTGAGACACTTGGTGTGGTCTCTTGTCTGTCACAACCATATGATTATCATTGCCATGGGATGTATGCAGCAGAAGAGCCAGGCAACTTAATTGGAGGCTTAAATGTTGGGGTGAAGGAGAGACTTAGAGATTTTCAGCTACTTGGGATGGAGTATTTTCCCCCTTGATATAGCAAGAGATGGTTATTTCATGTTTTAATTTTCCCAGAGAAGAAAAATAAAAACTAGAAAGAATTCTTCCCCTTCCCTCCCTTTTGTATATTCTCCAACCTCCAGCCATTCTCAAGGACCTGAAAACACTGAGCTGACAGTATTATGAGGCAGAATCTCTTCAGCTCTTAAGGCCTAAAGCTTCAGCCCCTCCCCCCAGCAGAGGGCAACAGCCATTTATCCAACAATCTGGGTCGCTAGTTTGTTCTGTGATTTGGAATTTCCTTTCTGACTTGTTTAGCTGCTAGATGATTGACTCAAGCCTTGTTTCCCTAGTCATTCTGTGCTTGAGTCCTGAATACCAAGGCCTTTCCAGAGACTTTAGTGTAAATATGAAAAGGAAGATACTAGGTACCAGGCTGAAGAAGTCCTGGGAACCCTTTGGTTGCCTGACCCTATAGAGTGGCATGATTAAAATTCATATTTTTATACCTTTCTGAGACTTGCAAATTATTTATTTCATCTTGCAGAGGAGAAAATTTGGGCTTAGAGGGGTTAAATCACTGACCCACATCACAAGTCAATATGTATCATAACTAAGTTTCAAACACAAATCTCCTAACATATTCATTGCTCTTTCCAATAGAACACCCTGACCTATCCTTGCATTTGCATCTCCTTCCCCCTCATTTCTCCCTGAATCTCAGGCCTTTTCTAGACTTCTATATTCTTTCCTTCCAGGAGCTTTTTGCATCCCCTTATATGTGCCATATGTACTGACTGGGAAGTGGACCTTCGGGAGAAGCTTCTGCAAGTTATGGCTGGTGGTTGACTATCTGCTCTGCACCTCTTCAGTCTTCAACATTGTGTTGATCAGCTATGACCGGTTTCTCTCTGTTACCAGGGCGGTGAGTTTCTGGGTTCAAATTGTTTGAAAGAGGTAGGAAACTGCCTCATTGTACTATTTTTTAAAAAAGTTTTACTTTTCCAATTATATGCAAAGGTAGGTTTCAAATTTGTGCAAGCTTGTGAGTTCCACAATTGTCTACAACCCTCCATTCCTTCCCCCTTTCCCAAGGTTGTGAACAATCTAGTGAAAGTTGTACATGTACAGTTGTGTTTAACATATTTGCATATTGGTCACGTAGTGAAAGAAGAATTAGAACTAAGGGGAAAAAAACTTAAGAAAGAAAAAAACATAAAAGGAGTTTTAAAAAGTGAACATAATATACTTTGCTCTGCATTTAGACTCCATATCTGGATGTGGATAGCATTTTCCATAACAGGTCTCTCATGATTGTCCTTGATCACTGAACTGTTGAGTGAAGCTCATTGGACCACTTCTTTTTGTTTGTTTTTTTTTATTTTTTTTGGCAAGGCAATGGGGTTAAGTGGCTTGCCCAAGGCCACACAGCTAGGTAATTATTTAGTGTGTGGGGTTGGATTTGAACTCAGGTACTCCTGACTCCAGGGCCGGTGCTCTATCCTAGCTGCCCCTCATTGGACCACTTCTAAGAGAGAGAGCCAGAAATTGCAGAGAAAACGTTTGTCTCACCTTGGTCAAGCAATCCCTATAGTTCAAGCTGAAAAAAAAGAATTAGCACCATTGTGCTAAGCAACAGAAATTATAGCATAGTGCCATAGAAAGAACACCAATTCTAGAATCAGACTACCTATGTTCAAGTTCCATCTCTAATGCTTATTACCTGTGTGACCTTAGGCATGTCACCTAACTTCTGGAAATGGGGTCACCATTTCTTCTTCTGTAAATTAAGAGAATTAGACCAGATAGTTTCTGGTATACCTCCCAGCTCTAGACTTATGGTCTTAGGATGTTTTGCACACAGTTTTTAAACTTTGGAATGAGGGAGGATAAACATTTAAACAGATGTCCTTGAGAATTGGAGATCTAATTCAATTCAATGTTTATTTATTGCCTATTATTTGCTTACATTGTAGCTGGCACTCCTCTCTCATCTAGATTCAAATATCACCTCCTCTGTGACCTTTCAGTTTATACTTAGCACCTTTTCACTTTTGTATTATGGTTTCCTGTGTTTAATGTGCTATATCCTCTATGAGGCTATAGGCACTATGAGAGAAAGAATCTTATTTCTTAAACCTTGTATTTTTCCCAGAGGGGAAATTGAGTGGAAGAATCTATTAACTTACTCTACCTGCTTCCCAGGCTGGGACTGGATGATTTCAAAGTAAATCTGGTAAAGAAGTGGAGTGGAAAGGGCAGGAACCTATGAGGCAAGAGAACTAGTTCTAGTCCTGACAGTATTAACTTGGGAAATGCTCTTCCTCTTTTAATTCAGCTATCCCAGTTGGAGAATGAAGGGATTTTGACAAAGGTCCCTTCTAGTTCCAATATCTTATGACTTTTACTCTTTTAAAACAAAAGAAAAGGACTTGGTCTTGTTTTAAGGGTGATAGCCTAGTAGAGATGGCTTTTTTATTTTTTCCTCAGGTTGCATACCGTGCTCAGCAAGGCAATACTAGGCGGGCAGTGAAGAAGATGGTGTTGGTGTGGGTGCTGGCCTTCCTACTCTATGGACCTGCCATCTTGAGTTGGGAGTACCTCTCTGGTAGAAGCATCATCCCAGAGGGTGAGTGTTATGCTGAGTTTTTCTACAACTGGTACTTCCTTATCACAGCCTCCACTCTGGAGTTCTTCACACCTTTCCTCAGTGTGACCTTCTTCAACTTGAGCATCTATCTGAACATCCAAAAACGAACCCGGGACCGGCTGGATGTGGGCCGGGAGGAGCCTGGGAAGCTCTTCAGCAATGAGTCAGAAACAAATTCCAAGTTCTCCCTGAAGTGCTGGGAGTGGGAGCAGAAGATGCCTCGGGAGACCTTGAACCTTCACAAGTATGAGGCACACCCTTCAGACAAGCCAGATGGAGCCCGGGACTCACCCACATCCAGCTCCAACAGTTCTACCCATGGTCCTGAAAAGCCAAGGTCTTTGAAAAAGAGCTACAAGCCTTCAGCATCCACCTCATCCCTAGAGAAAAGGATGAAAATGATGTCACAAAGTATCACTCAACGCTTTCGGCTGTCCAGGGACAAGAAAGTGGCCAAGTCTTTGGCAGTGATTGTGAGCATCTTTGGTTTATGCTGGGCCCCCTACACCCTCCTAATGATCATTCGGGCTGCCTGCCATGGCCGCTGCATTCCTGATTACTGGTATGAAACATCCTTCTGGCTGCTCTGGGTCAACTCTGCAGTGAACCCCATTCTTTATCCCCTGTGCCACTATAGTTTCCGCAGAGCCTTCATGAAACTCCTCTGCCCCAAGAAATTAAAAATCCAGCCCCACAATTCCCTGGAGCATGGCTGGAAATGATTCAAAGCTAGAGGAAAGATGGGAAAAAAATAGGAAGTGGTAATGCTGCCAGCACCAGAGTAAGGGGTCGCTATTGAAGGGCCCATTTGTTGCTGGTTAGCCCTTGCAGAGGTCAGGACAGATGGACTACTTTCTTGTGGGGAATGGGCAGGTTGCCATTATGGTTCCTTCTGCAGATCTTCAATGCTGCATCCCCCAAGTCTCTGTGGGATGACGTGACTTTTTTTTTTGCATGCCCCATTTTGGTCCATCAAAGGTTGTCCTTTGAGTCTGGTGCCAGCCATAAAGACTTCACACTGTCAGGAACTGGCCCATGGATTCTTATAGTCTGAGCTTAAAACAGCTGCTCCCAGGAGTGCCAATAAGAGATGGAGATGGCTGGGGTTATTCTAGCATAGATACTCTGGATCTCAGTGTTATTTAAGCTATCTCTCTCTTTTTAAGGTTTATCAGGTTGGTTTTTTTTTTAATGTGCTCTGTGTGTGTGTTTTCAGGATCAAACATTCTGCCCTCCCTTAGCCTTCCCTGACGTTGCCCCTGCTGGGCTGCTCTTACTCTTTCTATATGCTGCCACCATAGGCACTAGTTTTAGCCCAGCTTCACAGACCCCTCCCCTTTTTCTCTCTCCACTGGGAGATTCTTAAGAAAGCAGATCATGGCAAATGACCTAAATGAAACCTCGGTCTATTGCTTCTGCTGTATTTTTCATTCTGGATATTTTAGGAAAAAGAAAAAAAATATGTGAAATTCAACCTTCTTTCACAATTTAATGAAGGATAACAAAAAAAAAAAATCAAAGGAACTCAGTTCTCATGAAGTCTGCTGGATTGGCAGCCATGGACTCCCACGTCCTCTTTTCTCTGTGCTGTTGACATTGTCTGAGCTGTGGCAGCGTTGAGCTTCTTCTGCCCCATTCCACCAATGAGCTGCTACCTGTTCTAGAGAAATCAGATACTCTAAGAGCAATAAGACATTCTAGAGGACCAGCTAGATACTTGAGGATGTTCAACTGCTCAACTTCAGGGTTCTTTTGCTAGACTTACCTGCAGTCCAACTGAAGTCAGTCTGGGCACCATGGCTGAGAGAAGTAACAGAATGAGTGACATCAATCCATCTCACTGAGGCCACTGTATGATTCTGACTTTTCACAGTTCAGTCCCAAGTTAAGATGGGACATGGGAGTGAATTGGAGGTGTAGCTATTTGGGATGATTTAACTACATCAGGCTTCAATGAAACTGAGCATCAATCCATCAGCAAACACTTTTTGTCACAATGGAGGAAGTCAAGAGATATAAGATACTATGCCTGTTTTCAGGGAATTTGCAAGCTAGGGGAAAAAAATTGTAAGCTAGGGAGAAAAGACATGAGATCACACCCTACAGGGACAGTAAAGGACATAGGAGAAAACTGTCAGGATTTGTTAAAAAAAAAAAAAAAACTAGTGCTAGGAGAGCATGGTTAGTGCAGCTTCCCCCTAGAAGGACTTCTAGACTATAACCACATGTAATTATTTAACAAGTCTTTCCTGAGCCAACTGTGTGCTCTTTAGTGTGAAGGACCTGACACAACAAGAAGAAGAGCTCTGGTACCTTCCTCACTGGGAGCATCCTTGTCTAGTTTGGGAAACAAGGATGTTAGAGAACCAAAGGAAAGCCAGAAAACCAGACAGAATGGGAAATGATCAAGCTCAAGTAACATACAATGGGATTTTTGTAGGAAGCAGGACGTACCTCATCCAAAAAAAGTAGCATGCCCTTTGAGTCACCCTCACTTGTGCCTGAACCAGCTGTTTTGCATGTTCCTGCTTCTGGCAATGCTTCTGCTGCTGCTGCAACTGCCAAACTGTGAAATGACAATAAATGTATTTTTTCAATCACTCAGGCTTTTCTGTTTGGCGGGAGGCAAGGGTCACTGGATCTCTGTAACCTTACCCTAAGGTCCAGTGCCCATTCCTTGAGCACTGGTGAACATGGATAGGTTCTGGGTTTGAAACTTGGTTTTGTTCTCTAAGGGTTATGTGGCTCTGGATAAGTGGTCATCTCTCTGGGACCTAGAGAGAAGGGGATAGGAGACAAATAATATGTTGAATCATATACCAAAATACAAGAATAAGCATTTTGTGAATGTCCCCCTCCCCCCAGCTTTGGCTTTAGTTGCAAAAAATAGATCTAGGACACACATTTCTTTAGGTTTGCTATAATATATTCCAGTGAGAAAAAGAGCCCAGGCACCCCCAATTAGGAAGTTCTGGTTTCATGTCCTAACCCAGACTAATAATGTGTAAGGTGACCAGGCAAATCAAACTGAGACTACAGTGACAGTTCACTAATGAAATCACAAGTATGGGGGGAAAAAAACTATGATACAATATCTTTATGATGTGGTTGGCTTCTTTGAGACCAAGATTAGGCTCCAAGAAAGAGATCTTTTGGAATATTTAAAACAACACTGAAGCTTAACACTTAGAGTTAACAAGCCTACACACATTATCAACAGCCTTCTCAGCCCTGCCACCCCCAACAATGGGAATGATATTCATTCATACAATTAGGTATTTACTTATGCTGTGATGTGCAAAGCAGTGTTAGAGTAGTGAACAAGAGAATAAAAAGGGTTCCCTTCACTTAAAGGAAGTCGAGTTTCCTACAACCTACTTAAAATTGACATAAAAAAGATGGAGTTACATATCATCTTGGGGAGTATTACTTTCTATTATATATTACATATTTCTTTCAGAGCATGCAGAACAAGGGAGGCAGTAGTTCTGCTATATTTGGTCTTGATAAGACTATATCTAGAGCATTATGTCCAGTTCTAACCAGTACATTTTAGAAAAGATAGACAAACTGGAATGCACTCAGAGGAGGGCAATCAGGATGATGAGGTGATTGGAAAGTACATCTATCATATGAGGACTAATTGAAGGAACTAGAAATGTTTCTCCTGGAGGAGAAAAGACAAGGAGATGATAGCTATCTGAAGGTCAGAAGAAAGACTGTGAAAGAAAGATTCGATTTGTCCTATTTACTCCAAAAGTGCAGAATTTAAATGTCAGTGGAAGCTGCAGAGAAGCATATTTCATGACAATGTAAAGAAAACTTACTCATGATTAGACCTATCCCAAAGCAGAATGTACTGCCTTAGTAGATAATAAGCTCCTATCCCTGGAGGTCCATAAGCAGAGACTGGAGAATCACTTGTAGAGGAGGCTTCTACTCAGATACCATTTGGTTTAGAGGACTTCTGAGATCACTTCCAACTCAGAGGGTCTGTGATTCTAAGTACTAAAGAAATTAAATGAGCATAAATACTATAGGAGATTAAAAAGAAGAAAGATCAACCATGGGTTAGAAACACCAGGGTATACTATGTACATATGTATGTGGAGCAAGTGGAGTGTTACAGACCTTGGCAGTATGTGGAAGTGTAACCAATATAGATTCCTAGAAGTCTATATTATAATTTCCACTTGTACTGAAACAAGCCACCCAGATCAAACTATATATCAGTCTCTGAAATAGGAGGTACACCTGATAATTTTGATTCAAACCATCATTCCTATGTTTTCTTCAATATCAATCTTCAATTACAATCAGTATTAGATGAATTAGTTATCAGTATCCTGGGAATGCCTGGGGGAACTTGAAATATTTAATCATTTAATATTGATTGGCTTTTACAAAGAGATTTTTAATCTGAAGCTATAGCAAGAATAGTTATCACAAAGAATTTCTACAAACTGGCAGCATAATCTTTCCTATATATCTCAGGAATCTGAGGAAAGTCCCTGATGACTCAAACAAATCATTTGCTACAAAGTTCAGTTCTGAATGTGACATTACTGACAGATGAATACCAGGTATATACCGATAAATGTTTAACAACTGGCTCTACAATGTACTATACTTTTACATTTAATCTGAATTTTTAATATTTTTCAATCACTTTCTCAAGTCTACATAATCAACAAAACAATGAATCAAACACTATTTATGATTTTCAATAGTTTGTTAAGGAATAAATGACCGCATTAAACATTTAATGGTTGCCTCTAACTGATTCTAACACACCTAAGAAACTGCTGCAAGTCACTCCTCACTGGGTTTGGATACTAGCAAATTCTGATGATGTCTTTTTGCTGGACCTCTGGTAATTTGCATTTTAGACCTTTCAAATTTCATGAGGTCCTAGTCCATTCCATCTCCATTATTTCCTTACCTAAAAATGAGGAAGAACAAATTCAAAGAGGCACCATATTCATGACTATGTGTCTTTTCTGATGTAGAGATTTGCAGCAGGAGGCCACTGCTACTATTTTTCTCCCCACCTCGAGGCTTAATGCAATTACTACTTCAATCACTCCTAGGAAAGAAAGACAGCAAACTGAGTGTATTCTCATTTCTAGCTCAGCAGCCAATCAAAAATCCCCTTTCTTCACCTTGAGGTAGGTGGAAAGGAACCAATTATAGAATACCTGAACATGCTCCAAAGTCCATGTGGAGCACTGCTCACCAGCAGAGCACACTTCACATACTCATAAAAACTGTATTTTCACTGGCCAATACCCTTTACATGGATACAGAAGTAGATGGTTTTAGAAAAAGGGCAACACAAACAGGGAGAAGATGAACAAAGGCTCAGAGGTGAAAATGAGCCTGAAGAAAGTGAGGACATACTACTTAGATTGAAGAATTGACAGATCAATTATTTTGCACCATTTACCACCCTCTACTTTCCTTAAACCCTTGTTTACCTGCATTTTAGGCTGGCAGTCAAATTCAAAGCTTGCATATAGCCTCAGAACAGTGATTAGCACTCTTTATCCCAAACCAAAAGAACTAATCTGCTTGATCCCAAGTTGGGTAGAACTCAGAGTAATTAGTGGAAATCAATGGGGAAGACTTTAGTTTAATGTAGGGAAGCATTGTCTAATAAATAAAACTGTTGAAAAAATGAAATGGGCTGTCCTCAGGTGGTAGTAGATTCCCCTACAATTGAAGAAAGCCTTCAAGATGAATTCTGGAGCAAACAAATGGATCTCTAAATTTTCTAGTCAGCTTTGTTTTAATCTATCCTTTACGTCACCCTGGCCTCAAGATATAGCAAGAACCTAAGGTACAAAGCATTTCTCTCAAATGGTAGCACTTTTCCCAAACAATTTCTGTAACTTGACACTATCTATGTCTGACTTCAAGACTGAGGAAATGTTGGGATTAGGGTTAAGGTTACATTCAGCTTTTTCTTTCATAGAAAGCTTTCTGCTAAAGGAAATGGGGAGGGGGCAATCAGGTCTCTCTTGTCATATCCTAGAGTCCTAACTGTCCAAGTCCCTGCTCTGTTTGATGGAGGGTGGGAAGAAGAGTATGTGTCTTCAACAATCCTTAATCAATCTTAAATCTCCATTCCCTCCACTGGGCCACCAACTATCTGTAAATTGGAGGATAAGAGTGAACACTTTTAAGCAATTTAGCTTTCAACTTGAAAACTACTGTTTTCAATTCCTAAGTGGGAGAAGGAGGAGAGAAAAAGAAAAAGACAAAAAATCTTTAGATTCTCTGGCAAACATTGCAGAGGGACGACTTCTTGCTTTCCTCTAGAGAGAAAAACACTCCCTTCCCCAGTTAATGCTTCACTAGGGAAGCAGACAAAGGAAACTGAGCAGTGCTTCTGGAAGAGCCTGGAGTCAGGGGCTTGGAGTGTGTGGGCAGAGGGAACGTCTATTCAGGCTGTTTCTTTGTAGGGAACTGGACATCACACAGACAGGCATTATTTTCCCAGGTTCACAACATTACACCTGTTTAAAAACAAACATGTGGGAACCTAATTTACTTGATTCATTTCCTTTCAAAGAATCAGAGAAGAGGTCATCCATAAGGACTGATGGGAATGGGAGTCAACTTCACACAAAACCTCTACATGATAAGATAGTAAGGGATGTTTATTAATTGACTAGTCTAAAGGAAGACAATTTCAAAGGCAGAAGGTGCCTTGTACAAAGATGATACTATTAATCCAACATCAGCAGAATTTGGACTCTGAATCATGCTTCTAGAAATGGAGTTGGACCATCCATCCACCCTCACTGAGTCTCACTGTGTTCAACAATCTGCATTTATGAAACAGTTTGCTAGGGTTTGTGGTCAGAGTGGGCTGAAACTGGTCCAGACTATGACTGGACTTGGGGGTCAGTCTGTGGCTTGGGTGACAGGCTAAGTATATGGCAAGTTATAGACACAATATGTATTATAGGGATAGAAACTAAGTTTGTGATTTTATTAATATAGAGAACTCCCAAATGAGAAACTTCCTCTACCAATACAGGTCAGCACTTTCTCTATGATTTCTATATTTTCAGAGTTATCTTGAACAGGTTAAAGGACCTTGGGAGATTAAGAGGTCATCCAGCCAGGATGTATCAGAGGCAGTCTTTTTGGTCCCTCACTAACATTTTGAGCTATTTCTCCAAATGCATTATAAATATGCATGACAAAATATTTGCCTATGTTTTATATGTAGAATTTGTCATATCTGTATGTGTGCTAAATTGTGTGACTTGGATTATAAGTAAAGTAAAATTTGGAAAAAAAATGTTGACAAATGAAAACCTGCCACAGTCAGGGAAAGATTCTTGATAGTTCTGGGACTCAAACTGGGAACTTTAATATGTGACTAAGAGAAAGAATAGAATTCCAGATAAGGAGAGCAGCACAATGAGACCCAGGCCTATTGTGAGAAAACTACGTGAAGAAACATTGAGAAGATGACCCTAATGAGTACTGTATATAACCCTAGGATTCCTCCAGCCCTAGGTCAGTGGGGGGCCTGATAATCTTCCCTGATATTGCCTCATCATGGTGGGTCAGGACCCAAACATCCTAAATTCCTATTCTTATTAATGAACTATTCAGTATCTCCCACCCTCAAAAGTATCCAAAGCCTATTTGCATTTTTCAGATAGGGAGTTGTCTGTGCCTGCTTCCAGAGCCTCCTCAAGGCATGTTTGGAAAGAACCTTGAGAGAGACCAAATCAAATGCCATGGATATATCATTAAAAGTCAAAACTCAGGAGCTGTGGCCCCAAAAGCTAGCATTTACAAAGCTCTGTAAGATTTAAGGGAGGTACTATTATTATCTTCATTTTACAGATGAGGAAACTGAGAGTAGGAAACATTAGTAACTTTATCAGAGTTCCACAGATAGTCAATGTCTAAGTTTGATTTGAACTCAGTTCTGTCTGACTCCAGGGCAGGCACTTTATCTACTATACTACGTAGATTCCTTTAGAGATGTTTTTGCACCCCATTCTCTATTAAGTCTTGGTACTTAAGCCTGAATTTCTCCTGTGCCTCAGTGCTGCCCTCTCCACCCCCATGGGATTATCATCTGTTTAAAGCAGATTTTGAATCCATGGAGGTTAATTGCAATCATTTTTCTTGGGAATTTTCCAAACTTCAAGGGAACAGACCCTGAGGGATTTTGAGAATGAGGCCTTGTGCCTAGCTCTGTCTCTGTTCCAGGGGATGAATTTCTCCTTGGAGCAGTGGAGAGATGCTGCAGCTCCCTTCTTCCATGAGGGAGGGGGAGATATGGGGACATTGAGGGGACAATTCTGGAACACTGCCTTCCTAATTGCTGGCAATCAGAGCCCTCGTTTAGAAGGGAGTTTTGCTCCTCTTCAGGCTCCTTTTCTAGTCTTAGTGCTGTTTCTGTTTGGGCATCATCTGCTATTACCTAAATTGGCCCATTGTTCTCAGGGAATCATGTAGACCGGGGAAGAAGGGACAGGGGCAGGGGAGCTGAGCCAAAGAGGAGAGAAAGCTTTTGTTCATTTCCACCTGCTTTCCTTCCGGCGGCTTTGAATTCTCTCACCCAAGCACCACTGAAATAGCAAACTTATCGTTAGAATGGTCTTTGCAAAGCTCTGACCCTGGCTCATTTCTTTCCAGGAAAGAAGCTTATAAGGTAAGCTGAGGAGGGGTATCAGTGTCTCACTAGGCACTTTCTGTTAAGAGTTTCTTCCAGAATTGGGAATAAGGGTGGAAGGCACAAAGACTGAGAGAGGGAATCATTGCACACTTTGATAGACAACTCTGGATGTTTACTATTCTTGGCAAGTTGCCTCAGTTTCCTCCAAGTGGAAAGTAATAGCAGCATAACAGGGTTTCTGTGCTCTTCAAATGAGATTAATATATATATGGCACTTTGCAAACCTTATCATATAAATGATAGTATTTCTTTTGTTGTTTGCTATTGTTGGGTCATTTTCAGCTATGTCTGACTCTTTGAATCCCTATTGGGGGTTTTCTTGGCAACATTTCTTTCTTCAGTTCATATTTACAGATGAGGAAACTAAGGCAACCAGGATTAAATGACTTGGCCAGAGGTACACAGCTAGTAAATGTCTGAGGACAGATTTGAACTCAAGAAGATAAGGCCTGACTTTAGGTCTGGCACTCTATCCTAAGCCACCTAGCTACTTTATTAGTATTCCTAGTAGAACACTAGAACACCTAGAAGTGGTTTTACTTTTTCCCTTTTTTTTACTCACCAAATTTTCCCATGAAAAAATTTTTTTTTGGCAGGGTGGGAGAAAGAAGAGGAGGAAGAAGTGGAGGTGATATTCAAATACATAATTTCATCAGCATAGAGAATTCCCAGTGTGGACACTCTTTCCATGGATGCAAATCAACAACTCTTTTGCAGTTTATAATCTGAGAGAATTGACTCAAATGATTTGCCATGGTCATAGATGTGTCAAAGGTAGGATTTCCTAACTCCAATCAATCAGCCCCCTATTCATGTTTGAATATAAAGTGCTTTATGCAGATCAATCATAATATTAATATTACTATTCTTCCCCCTCCATCAGTGTATGTGGTAGGAGACAAGAATGAGGATGTCAAAGTAGTTGTAACAAGGTGACTGCAGGATAGTTCTTGCCCAAGTAACCAGACTTCCTTTGGTCCTAGTACCAACTCCAAGTGGATATTAATATTAATATTATCTGAAGGTTATTTGCCTATTCCAGGGCAGAAGAAGGTCAGAGTTTGCTTTGTGTATGAGAACCTTCACTGGAGATTCCAGACTCCTGGCTCCTTCCAGATTTGTGATCCTGTAAAACAGGATTCCTTTGCAGGGGGAATCAAAGAATTTTGAATGGAAGTGACTTGAATAACTACCTAAATCCCACTTCCTTATTTTTATAAAAAGAGAAAGTATAGTTTGAGGAAGAGGAAGTGACATATTCATGGTAACCTAGGTAGTGAATAGTAGAACAAAGATTTAAGCCCAGCTCCTTGAAGTTCACATCCAGTGCTCTTTTCACTACACCATTTTGCCTGTCACAGGGATTGGGACCCATTCTTCCCATGTGAGACTGCCATGGAAATGCTGGGTTTTTTCCTCCATGGAGATTACCTATCTTTGGCAGAAAAGGATTATTATTAAGTGTTTATTGAATTTAATAAAGATAAAGTTGTGGTAGCAGCACAACTTTATTTAGCCTTGGTTCCATATCCAAAACATTGTAAGCACTAAAAAGATTTTCCATTTCAAGTTATTCTCCCAAGTCCCAGGTCAGGAAACTTTTCTGTCTTTTACGTGAAATTCTAGAACAGTGTAAGAATGTGAGTCAGGAATTTTTCTGGAACAGAGACAGACAGGCACATAGATTGGTAGAAAGCTAATGAGTTAGGTGGGTAAACAGGTAGGTGAATAGTTCCATAGACAGATGAATATATAGCTAGATAATACAGAGAGGAAAAAGAAAATGAAAGGAGAGAGGGAAGGAGGTAAAGTTAGTTGTCAATTCAAGAAAGTTAGTTTTCAATTGAAGTTGGAGGGTGGAGAACATAGCTGAACTATGCTGAGGTTTTTTTTTCCCCTTGAAAATGCATTTATTTGAGCCTAACAGCTCTTTAATTTCAAAATTGCAATATGACAAACTTGACAGTATTGTATAATCCCTTCTGGGGCTTGAAAAAAACCATCAAATCCTGATCTGAAGTTGAGGTTTAAAAATAAATGACTGTTCACAGGACTGTCTGGTTTTTTTTTCTTCCTGGATTTTGACATTCCTGTGCAAGGTCTGATTTTCCCTGGGGCCCTAGTTGTTCCTGGGCATCTGCAGTGGCCACTCGAGGGTAGGATTCACCTTCCAGTTCACAAAAGGATTCTTGCATCCTAAAGGAATTGAGGAATATGGCTTATGGAATACTAACTAAACTGAGACTTACACAGAAAATGTTGAGTTCTTGAAACATTATTTTTTATATATTTCTTCTCTCTTTGAACCTTATGCTCTAGCTATGTGAGTCCCTTTCAGGCTTCTTGAGGAAAAAAATCAGGAAAACAAACAGTCAAGCTTACAGATAGAAGATATGAGTTCAGAATCCCTGCTTTAATACTAACTTGCATAACTTCGGTCAATTTATTTATGTAATGGAAATAATAATACTTGCACTATCAGGGCAACTAGGTTGCACAGTGGAGAGAGCACTGTCTGTGGAGTCAGGAGGACAGGAATTCAAATCCAGCCTCAGACACTTGACATTTATTAGCTGTATGTCCTTGGGAAAGTCATTTCACTTAATCCTGATTGCCTCACATCCAGGGCCATTTCCAGTCATCCTGATTCATATCTGGTCATTGGACCTGGATGCTCTGGAGGAGAAAATGAGGCTAATTACTTTAGCACAGCCCCCCCCCCCCCAATTAAATCAAATTCATGTGCTTGTCATATCATCACCTCCCTGATGTCATGGTCTTTTTTTGAGAATGAAGTACAAATATCATCACTTGTGCTACCTATCTTTTCAGGTTAGTGAGGAAAATATTGTATAAGTTATAAGTTGTTATAATCATTAATAATAATAACAATCCATATCTCTAAGCACATGTCCCAACACATACCCAAGGGGAATGTTTGTTAAGTGAATAAGTAAATGAGGACAGAAAAACCTCATCTTATTTAAACTTTATAACTCTTCTGGCCCTTAGCTCAGCACTTTTCATAGAGCAAAATTTAATAAATGTTTGAGGAAGAAAATACGAAGAAATGAAAGAGAGAATGACCCTCAGAAACTCACAATCTAGTTGGGGAGCCAAATTTGTATATACCCCAAAGGTAATTAACATTAACAGACAGACTGGGATATTATTGAATAAGTGAATCAGAAAATAAGTCATGAAGTACTGAGAAGAAAATGACCACTATAAACCAGGGAGGGTTTCATGGGAGAAGTGGTCTTGGACAAATACTTCTGAAAGTGATTTTTCATTTCCCTTTTCCCCTCCCCACCCCTCAGTTTTTATGTTAAACAGAGCTCAGACTTCTTGGACCCCTGCCAAAAAATAGAATGACTATAAAACTCTCAGTGACTGCTAGGCTCTCCACCTGGTAGGCATGTACCCAGTAGCAAGTAACCCACATGGATGGGAATTAAAGGATCCAATCCATGAACCATCCAACCCCATTGTACAGGCTCCTCAGGCTGCTGTGTAGATAATTAGTCAACGAGAAGCCAAAAACGCAACAGCTAACAGCCGCAGCCTTGACAACACAATATGGGCTTTCCCTCCTTTTGTCTCTTTCAGATGCAGCAGCAACAGGCTTTCTAAACACTAACTTGCCCGGCTGCTCAGTGCATAAACAGTAGGATTGGTGTTTAAGCTCTAATTGTATCAGAGCCAGCCCTATCTACGAGAAATAGGCAGATACTTGGGGGTGGCAACATAAAGAGTATTAAAGTGACCTTAACTGACTAGCCTGATGCTGCAATTCCATCATTACTGTCCCTTCTTTGGATGTAAGTTATTACATGTCTTCATAAGAAGAATTGGAATTGAGGGGGTGCCATGCTTAGTCACCAGCCTCACTTTCTCCTCCAGAGCCATCTGGGTTCAATGACCAGATATGAGTCAAGATGACTGGAAATGGCCCTGGGTTTGAAGCAATCAGGGTTAAGTGACTTGCCCAAAGTCACACAGCCAGTTAAAGGTCAAGTGTTTGAGTCAGGATTTGAACTCAGGACCTGAGTTAGCACTCTAAGGTCAGTGCTCTTTCCACTGCACCACCTAGCTATACTGAACTTATACATTTGTTATTTGAGAGGGGCCACCCAATAAATCTTTATCTTTTTGTGAAGTACTTTCTAGATTTAAAGAATAAGAATTTGGATGGTGGCAGGAGGGTTGACTAGGTTATAGGAAGCTGCAGATGCTTCCCTGGGAGAGGTTAGGCTGGGTGGAGCCAGCAAGTTTGGCTTCACAGACTCAGCATGATGGTGATGGAGGACACTGAAAGGGCACTGGATGAGTGTGGGGGGGAGAATAAGGACATTAAATACTGACTTCTCCCACAGAATCCTAAATGATCCCCCCCCATTAGCTCTTTCCACTTTTCTAAAGTGGAGAAGGAATAAGGAAACAGGGTTTTCACTCCCTTGAAGTAGATATCCATAGGTTCAAATATTTAATTTAATTTGAAAACATGGAGCCATATTAAAGAACATCTTTATTTCCTTCCATTAAATCTCCTTCAGAAAATCATGACATTGCATTTTCTCCCCCAGCTGGTCTCCCCTCCACCTCTCCACTCCCCACCCCCAGAAAGACCCAAGAGGCTTCAAAGGCCTTTGAGGAAGGTGATTAGATAAGCTAAATCAGCCTTGCCTCCTTCCAGATTGGCAAGAGGCTATGATGAATGTCCTCGGTCTCCCTGCTCAAAGTGTTAATGACCATGAATGTGGGGCATCAGGGATGGGCTCTGATGGTCCTCACCCTCCCTAGACTCCTCTAAATATGCCTAAACTGGTGTGGAGGTATCTAGGGAAATGAGTTTGCTATTAGGCACAATAATATGTCACTGCCTATCTTTCTAAACAAGATAAAGAGCTGCCTTTCCTGGACAAGGCAGACTAGCCAGCCAGATGTGTTTTCTGATTGATAATCTGGGGGAAACAGCAGGAAATAGTCAGTGGCATAACAGTATGATTTTCATGAATAAGATAATCAAAACAAGAGTATTTCAGCAGTAATATCCCAGATGTCTCCCTGACAAGTAATGCTTCAGCAATTACATTACCTCATGCAAATAGTGTTTGTTGCTCACCGGCATTTTTCATACTGGATTTTTATCTAGACTCAAGCCAATAAATGGGTTCACTTTTATTAGCTACCGATCTGTATCTGGGAATACCAGTTTGCAGGAACAAATCTTTCACTTCTACGTGGTGACATCTGCTCCTTGCTCTGTCCCAATGAGGAAGAAGAATAGAGACAACAATGGGAATTATTTTAGACTTAGATTTATGGGTGCAACTCCTAACTATCATAAAAAACTATTAGGACTTTGGACAAATCCTTTTCCCTTTCTGGGTCTTAAAAAGTAAGGGAATTGCAGTAGATAATCTTGAGGTTTCATTTCATTTCTGAGTCTTTGATCCTTTGAAGTAGAGGTAGAAAGATGGGGTTAAATTCTGGAAGGCCAGAATACTGACCGAGAAGTCTGGCCTTCATCCTACAAGCACTGGAAGTAATAATGCAAGCTTTGAGCATTGATTTATAGGAAGAAATCATTCCAGAATGGTTCAATTTACAGCTATACCAAGAAGCATACTAGTGAACTATCTTTCCATAGCCACTCCAAAAAGAACTATTCCTATATTTTGTCTTGTTTGCCAGTTGACTACAGCACTCCTCCTTTTATAGAAAAGGAAGAAAGGAGGGTTTGGGTTATGTCATTGCCAGTCAAGCTCAGAAAAATAACAGAATAATGTTTTAAAGGCTGTCCCCAGAGCTTTCCATTATGGTTTTCCAAGGAAACACCAGGGGGTGAAATGGTCCTAATAGAACTAGATGTAGATTGTTGGAGCCTAATTGCACACCTTCAGCCTGAGCCTGTCTCTGCTCAGGAGTCTGAATATGGTACCCAGGCACTTAGCAGCAGGAACTCTGTGGCAGTCTAATATTATAGCAATGATCAGAGACTTGTCTTGGAATTACAAGGAATATGACCTCTGGAGAACTACCAGGTAGATCAAAGATCATGCTTCATGCAAACATTCCTCCAGGCCTGTTCTGACCACACAGGTCCCTTCTATCAATTGCCTCCTAACTCAGAGAACTGATGTGATTGTGAGCGTCTAAGCAATTCCTATTCTGGATTTTCTTGTTTGTTCTCTTCAATCAGCTCTAGTCTGCCCTGTGCTTCCCTCGAGTCAGGCAAACCTTACCCATTCTCCATCTTTGAGTCTTCATATGGCCCCCACTCCCCCTCAGAACTCATCTTCAGACCACTCCTGCCTCTCGACAAAGCACAGCTCTCCTCTCCATAATAAGCCTAAACAAAAATAAACAAAAAAAAATCACCTGATGGACCAAAACCAATTAACTCATATGAGTTTTCAGGGTATATTTAAAAAAGTACTCTTGAAAATACTGAAATGCTTCAAATCTGAGAGGGTTTTAGTGATCATCTAGCTCAACCTCTACTTTAAAATTTTAAAAATTATTATCTTGATATCAAGCAATCATAACCTCCATTTTCCAACATATTCCTCCTCTTCACTACCCAGAGAGCTAACCCTTTTAACAACAACAACAAAAAGGTGGGAACAGTTCTGCAAAAACTAAAGCAATGATCAAATTTGACAGTATTTCACATTCATGGTCCCATATCTCTACAAATAAGGGAGAGGGAGTATTTTCTTTTCTCTCTTCTCTATGGCTAAACTAGGTCATTACAATTATACAGTATTCAATATCATGGTTTTCTTTGTCTTTTCCATTTACATTGTTGAAATCATTATGAATAGTTTTCCTGCTTTTGCTTATCTCACTTTGCATTAATTGTCTTCCTATACTTCTCTGAATTCTTCATAATCATCTTTTCTTAAAACATAGTTGACATTGTATTACATTTATCAACCACAATTTGTTTAGCCACTCCCAAGTGATGAGAATCTGCATGGTTTCAGGTTCTTTGCTATTACAAAAAGTGCTGATAATGAACTGATGCTGAGTGAGATGAGCAGAACCAGAAATCACTGTACACCCTAACAGCAACATGGGGATGATGATCAACCTTGATGGACTCGCTTTTTCCATCAGTGCAACAATCAGGGACAATTTGGAGCTGTCTGCAATGGAGAATACCATCTGTATCGAGAGAAAGAACTGTGGAGTTTGAACAAAGACCAAGAACTATTAACTTTAGTTTAGGGGAAAAAAACCTGATATATTATTGTATGATTTTGCTATCTCTTATACTTTTTGTTTCTCCCTTAAAGATATGATTTCTCTCTCCTCACATTCAATTTGGATCTGTGTATACCATGGAAACAATGTAAAGACTGGCAAATTGCCTTCTGTGTGGGGGTGGGGGGAGGGAAGTAAGATTAGGGGGAAAATTGTAAAACTCAAAATAAATAAAATCTTAAAAAAAAAAACCAAAAGTGCTGATACTAATATTTTGGTGTCTTTGACTTCTTTGTGGTCTATGCTTAGCAATGGATACTCTGCACCAGAGGATAAGGACATTTTAGTCATTGTATTGACATATTTTCAAAATTATTTTCCAGAATGGTTGGACCAATTCACAATTCCACCAATAGTATATTAGTGGACCTATCTTTCCATAGCCATCCCATAATGAACTATTTCCTATCTTTTGTCATGTATGCCAATTTGCTATTATGGCACCCCTTCTTTTTGTAGTTAAAAAAACTGAAGGTCAGAAAGATAGGGTCACCTAGCTTAAATCCAGGTCTTCTAGCTCCAAATCTTTAGACTTAATGGAGAGAGAGTCAGATGTCCTGGGATCTAGTCTTGGCTCTGCCTCTAACTAGTTTTATGACATTTGGACAAACCTTGAACTCTTGGGTTATAGTTTGTGGGAGTTTTCATCCTCTTCTGCAGTTGCCCTAAGAATGCAGAATAACTTGGATACTCTTCATTATTTGGCATGATTTTTATTTGTCTCTTAATATTTAGTTTACAAAGTGGGCAATTCAGTAGTTTTCAAATCCACCTTTGCTTTTTTTTAAATTTTTTATCTTTTTTTTAGATTTTTCAAGGCAATGGGGTTAAGTGGCTTGCCCAAGGCCACATGGCTAGGTAATTATTAAGTGTCTGAGGTCAGATTTGAACCCAGGTACTCCTGACTCCAGGGCCGGTGCTCTATTCACTATGCCACCTTAGCTGCCCCACCTTGGCTTTTTAATGCATGCAGGATCCTCTATAACATTCAACATCACTTTGCCAGCATACAGAGATCCTCCTCATCCTTTTATCCACCTTATCATCCTCATCACAATTAGCCCTCCCTTCAGCTATGTCTAGGTTTATTTACATCAGCCTCAAGTTCCATTCCATTGCAAATGGAATACCTAGGGTCCTTTCTTGGATACCCCAGTTCAATAATTCATTTCATTCAAAAAATACTTAATAATGCCATTGGCTAAGTACTGGAGACACAAAGATGGAGACTGAGATAGATCCTGCTCTTTAGAAACCTACACACTATTAAAGGGATACCATAATGCAAACAAGTAAATACAAAGTGTATATAAAGTACTGCAAAATAATTTTCAAGAGGAAGAGAGATATCATCATTGAATCAGGGAAGTCTTCATGGTGAAAGTGTCATCGGAACTTTGTCATTAAGGAAGCTAAGAATTCTACATGGAGGAAAGGAAATAGGGCATTTAAGGAATGAGGTAGTTTATGCAAAGTCACAGAGGCTAGAGATAGAATACTGTATGCAGGAAAGGGCTACTTCCAGATTCATGGCATTCAATGGGGATGATCATCTATCTCAATCTGAAAGCTCCCAATTCCACTAAATTTCTCCAATCACAGCAAAATAAAACATACCATCAAAGGAATTTTACTAAATGAAACCAAATAAAAAAACAATTAAATCAAGTTTCATCACTCATTTAATTTCTAGTCAATCAGTACATTCTACTTAGCCCTTGGGTAGACATGTAGCCACCTTGTTATATTTCCTTTACATTCCATTAAATATTACTGGATAATAAGGGTTAAATGGGTCTATCACAAATCTGTTACCAATTCTCAACTAGGCCCTCAATTCATCAAGGCAATACTTTTTACTCTTCTCTAACTGGTTCTCTAGTTAATTCTTCACTACAGCTGTTCTCAATTTTCTTTTCTTTTTCTCAAGTACTCCTCATTCCAACATAGGTGTTCATATTTTACTGAAAAGTCAATAATTCTCAACACCTCACAACTATCTGACATAATTCTCAACAACTTGCTCTCTTAAACCAATCTCTGGTGAAGAACTGATCCTTTTCCAGACCAAGGGCAACCCCTCATGCCATCCGGATCTAAGACTATCTGAGACTTGCCTGGAAAGTTAACGAAGGCAAAGATATCATGGACATATCCATTAGTGAAAAGAATGTTTAGATTACAGGTAATCTAATGAAAATAATGACAGTTTCTAATTGATAGAGGTTTTGGTGAGTTGGGAAACTGAGTCTGGTCAGTATAAAGCTGACCTGAACATTTGCATTTCCTAATATAGCCTTTGAGAATGTCAAATTAAATCCATGCTCTTGTCTAGTTAACTGTCTCATAACACCAGATTCTAGCAGCTTGAGACCTGAACTTGTCTCTTGCCAATTCACCTATTGGGTCTTTTGACTTGGATTCAGCTTCTGTGATTGATGCTGACACTCCTTCAGCTCTTTGATCTATCCACTCAGTTCTAGTTACTGATACTCTAAATACTCCGTACCTCTAGCTGCACTGGAACTTCCCATTATTCTTCTCTTCTCACTTGATCTAAATGATGGACCCCCTCCCAGTATGAGCCTCACCCCAGACTTTGAATGGGGTGGGTTCATTGGGTCACCAAAGTGGCCACAAAAAAAGCATGCTGTTTCTTTCTGGTTAATTGCAAGAATCTGGACTCTTAGAAGTAGTACATCCAGAGCTACCTTTCAAACTCTACTTCTCTATCCCTTCTCAAAGAGTTTGACTATCCTTTCCTAACCATTAGACCATACTTCATGATTTTCTCTTGAGATGGGACTTTTTCTTCAATTTTAATTTCCCCCAGGCTGAAGCAATCAGTGGGAATACTTCCCTAAAAGATACTAATTACAATAGAGTGAAGTGCTAGTGCAACTTGGTCTCTCATTCATAACACCGGTAAAACCATAACTATCTTCTGATAAAACACCTATAGCACAGGGCCTGTACTGTTAGAATAGGTTTATATACCTTTATTCAAACTATTTTTTGAGATGCTTCATGATTTTTACAATATCCTTCCTGTACCAAAAAGGCAAGAATTATGGAAGTGGTCTTTCTATGATTTTGAGGAAAGTAACTATTATCACTTTTTTTTTCTGTTTCCTAAGAAAAAGATAGTAACAAGAAAATGTGGGTGGGGAAGGAGGTGATGATAGTAATAAGGAACAGAGGGATTTGTCTCTATTAAGGGCTCAATAAATGTTGAATGGAATGTTTGTTGAATTAGATAGGGGCTGATGGGTAGGGAGGTGAATCAGACAAGGCAGGGAGGAAAATAGCAATGACAACATAGGATTGTTTAGTTATTTAATGGATTGTATAGTTGCCACCCCGCAAAAAAACTATTTGGCATACTGATACACAAGTCTCTCTAACTCTTACAAGCAGACAGGCAGTAAAGTATAATAAATCAAAGATAAGGAGTAAAAAAAGACCTGAGTTCAAATTCCCACCTCATATGCTTAATAATTGTATGATCTTGAACAAGATGCTTGACTTCCTTAGCCTTGGTTTCCTCATCTGCAAAATAATGAAATTCCTGCCTTAAAGGATTCATTTAGAGGATCAAATGAAATAATATATGTAAAACATTTTGTAAATCTTAAAGTAATGTTATGTAATGTTGTGAGTTACTGTTATTATAAAAATTCTGGAGGTGATCATTCACTTTGAGAAATATTGCATTCCATTGCAAATCAAGAGAGCTTATTCAGATTTTAAAATGTACCCAAAGTCCCACTGCCACTTTTGCCTATGGAAAGTAGCCCTTTTTTCCATGGTGCTTCACTGACAATTGCAGATTCCTGCCTCAGCAGATTTGCAGTTCAGTATTTAAAATGAAGGAAAAATCCAGGCCTTTGAGGATGGTGGTTTCTTTGTTTTATTAGATGGAAATTCCAAAGGGCTTCATTTTCTTCAGGCTATGAGAATTCTGAAAGCTCTCAGAAATGTTCCTTTCATAGGTTTAAGTCTGGTACTTGACAGACTTGATTTTGAAATCATTCAGAAAGGAGAAGGAAGAGGGAATGGAATAAGCATTTATATACCACTTACTTCACACCAGTTGCTTTACAAATATTATCTCAATTGATATTCATAACAACCCTGGGAGGTGGATGCTATCATTATCCCCACCTTGCCACTAAAGAAACTGAGGCAAACCAAGGTTAATTGACTTGCCCAGGGTCACATAGCTAGTAAGTGTCTGAGATAGGATGTGAACTCAAGTCTTCCCGACTTCAGCATCACTTTGTCACCTACCTGCCTAGGAGAAAACTGCCTTAAGACTCTCAATGTCCATTAGTATAGAAAAGGAATGAGGTCTTCTGATGTATTTTTCAAGGTTGAGATTGTGTTTGAAATGAGAAACACAGCCATGGGGGCAGATAGGTGACACAAGGGATGGAACATCAGCCCTGGAGTCAGGAGGACCTGAGCCCAAATCCAGCCTCAAACACTTAATAATTACCTAGCTGTGTGATCTTGGACAAGTCACTTAACCAAGTTAACCATGGCTTGGCAACCTATGTCCCAGGAACAATCCTGAGAAATCCCTAAGTCTCCCTGGTTACCTTTTTCCCAACTCCTATGAGTACACATACAAACATACCCTAAATGCCCTTCTATTCTTTGACCCTCTTTTCTGTTCTCTCTCTCTCTCTCTCTCTCTCTCTCTCTCTCTCTCTCTCTCTCTCTCTCTCTCTCTCTCTCCCCCTCTCTCTCTCCTTTCTTATTTTCCTCCAGTACTATTCTTTTCTTTTTCTCTTTTCTCTCCTTTTTGTCCTATGTTATCTATACCTTAGGCCTGTTGATAAACTCTCTTGCTGGTGCTCACTCTATCTTGAAGCACTCAAAGCTTAAAAAAGTTGCTAATCTCAGAGTACAATTTAATATTCTGAAAGGCTTAATACAGTTAAGAATGGCACCTTTTCCTACAGGCAGTAACTAAGAATTTTCATTTATTTTTTAAATAAACATTTGTTAACATCCACTACATGCAAAACCCAGGAAACAATGACTGACTTAAAGGAACCTACTTTCCACAGAGGAGAAAAACAATACATATTCATGCAGAACCTCCTTTAGGGCTTCTTCCACCAGATCCCATCCCAGTGGAAGTTTGGGTCTCTAGAAGTCAATGGTTACTACTGCCTCAATTTCCTAAGACAGTCCTGGCATTTCCCCCCCTAGGATCCCCTATCTAGTGTGCTCCCCAATCTCAACTAACCAGTTGATATAAATTATTTTTTAAAAGAAATATTTACTAAAAAAAAAAAAAAAGCAGGGGCGGCTAGGTGGCGCTGTGGATAAAGCACTGGCCCTGGAGTCAGAAGTACCTGGGTTCAAATCCGTTCTCAGACACTTAATAATTACCTAGCTGTGTGGCCTTGGGCAAGCCACTTAACCCCATTTGCCTTGCAAAAACCTAAAAAAAAAAAAAAAGACAAAGCACAAAACATCCCCTAAACCAAGGGGCACACTTTCCATACTGTACATGCTTGTTTCATGGTGAGAATGAGTTCAAATCTGAAGCACATATGGATGGAATATGTGAGAGTCCAGGGTACCTCTTCGATCTGACAGTCCCTTTATCCCTTGGTGGAGTCCCTATCATGTTCATTTCTGGGTCTTTTGGATCCTTCCTGGGCTGGGTCAGGAATATCCTTGAATTTAACTGCAAGGCTATTTACAAATCCCTCACTGGACCCAACAATTTTATCTACTGGTTAATAACCCTCTTACTTACTTGAGTTGCTGAACCTATATTGACTTCAGTGAACTTTTACATTTAATAAAGGCAGATGGGGGTAAAAGAGCCAACTACCCTTCCCTCTTTCTGGCAGTCATAATAGTTCTTCCTCTTCACCCAAAAAGATGACAGAGAAGTGAGCAAGTACTCAAATATTTTGTATGCACACTCACTTCCTAATGTTCCTTAGTTTACCATGAAATAAGCTAATAAGAAACAGTGTATACCTATAAATGTTCTGAAGTGAGAGGAAAAGACTCTCCATTCTGTATGCCTAGAAGCAGGTTCATTAAACCTTCTCATGGACTGGAAGAAGATAAGGAATATTGTACATATTCTAAGGATTGTATCTTCATCTATTACACAGACATAAGTCAATACAAAATACAAAGAAATAAGAAGAGGGTGGAGGTGAGGAGTAGAATGGAGAGAGTTAACAAATGGCTATGTCTATGTAGATTTTACCAGTCTATATAGCCTGAGACAAACATTCAAGACCAACTATTCCATTTAACATCAGCTCCAATTTTCCAGAGTCCTTAGCCATCACATACCATACAGTTCAAGTGCATGAGACACTTAGCCTTGTGCCTATAAAGTTTCTTATAAAGCTTGGTGCCTGGAAGCTTAACAGGAAATTATGTGATGAACTAAGCAAGTCCTTTTCAATCCTAGCAACTATGCATCACAGTCTAACGCAGACAATGGATTTGGTTATATCATTGATCAAAGCAAGACCTCTGTGGAAATAGGACTGTCTGCAATTGTCTTCTTGTCCCCAGACAAAGTGCTGGAAAAATGATTAGTAGGATAAGTTCTCATTTTGGTTGCCATATCTGGATGGCTGGAGTTCACTTCATTTACATTAGAGGAACAGACAGAAATAAAAAAAAAAATCTATCTACATCATACCCACCCTTGCCAGAGTATAACGTTTTTGATTCTTTATTTGCCATACCAGATTATTCAAGAGATAATTGACTCTGATTGGTTGTCCAATCTGAACATCCTTTCCCCAGCTGATCACTTTCTGAAAGAAAGAAATATTATTTCTTTGGAAACTGATAACAACAACAAAAATTAAGCAAACCCTTAAGCCCACAGACATTATAAAAGTGGATCCCATTTAGATGCTTAACTAATTCCTGAAAAAGAAATCAAACCAAGTTCTCAGTGAATATTAGAATGGAAAGGACTATAAAACACTGATGATTAGTGCTAGAAATGACATCAAAGAACACTGAATCGGGGCAGCTAGGTGGCGCAGTGGATAGAGCACCAGCCCTGGAGTCAGGAGGACCTGAGTTAAAAACAGGCCTCAGACACTTAATAATTACCTAGCTATGTAGCTTTGGGCAAACCACTTATTCCCACTGCCTTGCAAAAAAACTAAAAAAAAAAAAAAAAAAAGATCACTGAATCCAATTTCTGCTCTTCCATTTGGAAATGAAAAGAGCAAGATCCAGAGAAGGACAGTGATTTGCCCAAAGGAACACAACTAGTAAGAAGCAGAGTATGACTTTAAATCAGATCTCTCTATTGGGTACTTATTGACAAATCTTTACATCACACACAATTTCACATCACATAGAAATTTTAGTGTAGGTCAGAACTCCTTAGGTCAGAGTTTCAAAACTTAAACAAAACTTGGTGAAGTCATATAGTTCATCCTGTGAACCTCTGCTCTCATTAGGCAAAGATAGGTATATTGATATAGTCCATAACTTGATACATATTGACAGGCTTTCTTAATTTCATCTCTCATTATTAATTTGCCACTGGAAAATTCTTCCCTAGCTGCTATTTTCATAAAGTCATAGAACCACAGAATATTGGAGATGAAAGGGAAATCAACTAGTGTTTTCCCTTGCAATGCAGCTGCTGAGTTGATCCAAATTTTTGTTTTCTGAAATTTGTGTGTTCATGGTGTTGTTCTGAAAATGAGTCAAATTGTTTTCTCTTTAAGTAACTATGCAAAAAAATCTGGTTTAGGTTAGTATTTTTATTTTTGGAATTTTACAGTTTATTTGTTAGGTAATATTTGGTTCTCCTCCTGATCCCATCCCACAGCTTGTTGATGTGGTCACATGATAGAATTATAGATGATGAGGTGTTAATATGTTGACAAGGTGTTAACAATTCCATTTAGGAAACATTAACATGTCTCTGAGTCATAAGGGAACATCACTGGATGAAAAATAGTTGGCCATACCTCAGATCACTCTTTAAACATATAGTCCAGGCATTTTAAGAGACAATCAAGATAGAATGCAGTCAGTAATCCAGGTGGATCTAAATTCTCCATATTTGGTGAGGAAGGAGAGGATTTTTCTTTCATCTGTCAGCCATAGTATTTAGTATCAGAACTATTTGTTCAGAAGGAGACATTCAATCTAGAACTTTGAAAGTTCATTGATTCTGGAGAATTCAAACAGGAACCATTAATCATGAACAGTCATACACTCTTCACACAGTGATGGATAGAGAGAAGAAAAAGACCCACATATAAATGCAAGAGAGATCTGGCCTCGGACATTGCTAGTTGAGTTTCCATTAAGAAAGAAAAAACAATGAGGCCTTAAAATTCTAAAGTTGTGAGTTGTGTTGGCTGCAAGTGTTTCTTCTGGGTACCTTCATTACCCTTGTATTTTCAATTTGTGCCTACTCCTCACAGATTCTGAATTTGTGAGGTGTTTTGTCTCAGGATTTCAATGGGCATGTTTTGTAGCTACTGTTCTTACTATGCCATTTTTTACAAAGAGCTAATTATATCTACTGTTTGACTATTAATTTGAACCAAGGGGGGCTCATATACTTATTATCTTGGTATTCCCAGTCTTATCTCAACAAGGCACCAATATATAAGCCCATACTCCATTGGAAGGCTCCATTCAAATGCCTCAAATGAAGACTATATTCCATAATCTCAGTCATTTGATGGGGAACTCATCCAATTGACCAAGAACTCATCTGATTAACTCACTCTTATATATAGTTAATTTCAATGCAAAACTAAAACTAGGAATTCATGCATGAAGCCAATTAAATTAACTTAGGGTGTGTGGAGTAAGCATGGAGGAAAGATGTCAAGTTATAAATATTCTTGTTATATGATTAGAAAATACAGAGGTCAAAGAAGATGAGGAAGCTAAGGAATTCTGAAGCCAAGATATTTAAAGGGGCAAGACCTAGGGAGTAGAAGTGCAAGGCTGGGAAGGAGAGAAAATTAATTGGAAGTTTTAGATATTAGCAATAAGTATCTGTAAGAATTTTGGAGGAAAACTGGTTGCTGAATGATGGTGGCAAAAGGATAGTCTGGATATAATTGCGAGAAACAATGCATACACCAATTTCTCATCCTGGGCTTGTGCATCAGAGGATATGAAAAGAGGAGGAAACTGTTTTGGAGAGAATGCCAAGAAGTAATTCTAGGAGAAAATTGGGTGTCATTAAAAACCATTAGAAGGAAGGAAACTGAGAGAAATGAATCTCTCATTGTTTTAGAGCCAGAAAAGACCTTGGAGCTCACCTAGTTCACTTCTCTCATTTAAAGATGAAGAAACAGGCCCAGAAGAGTGAAGTAACTTGTCTGATATCACATCTAACAAATGGTAGAGACAAGATTCAAAGTCAGATCCTCTGGTTGTAAATATCTGTTCCATCCATGGAGAAGGGTCTAATAGCTACCAAATGCTCAAGGTGTAGAATCACATTCTTGAGATATTGGCAGCTTTGACACGGGCCCAAACTATAAGTTGGTGCTGGTAATTTGTGATTTTATCAGTGTGAATATTCCCTTCCATTGGAAAGATCTCAAACTTTGACTTCAGAAACTGAGATGCTTATGTTCTTCCATATATTATCACCTGATTCTATCCAAAGTGCTGGAGATCATCTTCTAGGTGCTTTAATATTCCTTGGATACCTTGAAACCTTGAAAAAATTCACATAATCCCTTGCTACATGATTAACCAGTCTCTTATTCTGATCATAATTCTTTGATGCTCTTTTACCTATTTGTCCCTGTTCTCATTGGTACTCTCACCAAGGCTACAATTACCACCACGCATCTCTCCACTGCTTTTGTCGTCTACAACTTTTGAGTCTTTGAAGATTGTGGTATTCCATGACTTGGGACCATATTAGTGTATAAACATGAGATTTTTGTGTTAGGAAGTACAGTAGCTAGGGACTACTAAAAGGGCTACACAATTTGCCAAAAGTCATCTGGCCTATCTTTTTGCTGTTCAATTCTGATTGTCCATCTGCAGTACCTACCAAGCTCTATGTACTGATAAATTAAGAGGCTGCCCATCTAAAAGTATATCACAGTCTGGGCAATAGGCATTTTTTATTCATTTGATTTTTTTTTTACCATGTGGCTGGTCTCCACTGGATGGCTGTGACTTTCTTCGAGGCCTCCTGGGGCTTGAATCAATCAGCATATACTACTTGAAAAAGAACCTTTCATTTGAACTCCATATAAGACATCCTCCATCATTTTGTGTTATAAGAGACCTTGATAAGTGCAATTAGAAATAAAATTGTCTAATAATCCTCTTTATAGTTCTTTTGCTACCTTTTATTTAACCTGTTAAATAGGTTTGGTTGCAAAATGGTTTGATTCCTTTTGGTCAGGTTATAAAATTAAGTTTGATAATATGCTGAAAGAATATGCTTAGAAATAGCAGGGAGTAGACACAATGACATCATATGTCTTTAGAATAAATGATAGCTCAAAAAATCAGATCAAGTAAGAAAATGGAAAAGACAAAAATGAGAACTTGTGCTGGGGTCAGCTGTACTGGAAGACAATGTTACAAGGAGGCTGATATATAAAATTGGTTTTGAATTGAGGTGAGGAGAAGCACATGAATATCAATATGTAACAATATTTAACTCTGTACTCTAATGAAAAAAAGATCTTACAGGGCCAAAGTTGTGTTAACAACCTGGGGTAACTTGGAGATAGGAAAGAAATCAATGTTGAAAAAAAATTTTTATCACTTCATTTTACTTGGAAGACTTTTTTTCCATATTATTATTGTTACATTTGAAAAAAAGTTAATGTCTGCTTTGTTCTCTAAATTATTTGGCAATTTAGGATAACAAAGTAGAATAATGATTTTCAGGAATAATCTTGAACTCTTCTGTCTACTGAATTCTCTTGATTGGTTTTAAAAGTGTTTTATTATGATTTAGCACTAATCCTATTTCCTGTTCATCTCATAGTATTCTTCTCCATATATCATACACCTTTTGTCCTTTTCTACCTGTGCCACCAAAGTTCATTCTATTCTTATATACTTTATTCATCCCTCACCCTTTGCTTTCTGAAATCTTAGTCATTCTTAAAGTTTAACTAAAAGATCATTTTCCCCATGACCTTCCTTGATATCCTTATTAAGTAATTAATCTTCCTCCCCCACATACCTTATTTAAAAAAAAATTATTTAACACAATGGGGTTGTGACTTGCCCAAGATCACATAGCTATGTAATTATTAAGTGTCTTGAGACTGTATTTGAACTCAGGTCCCTCTGATTCCAAGGTCAGTGTTCTATCCACTGCGCCACCTAACTGCCCCTATACATTATTTTTTTGCATGTCAAATTCCCCACTCCCTAATTGTGAAATCTACCATACCTCAACTTTGTAACTTTTCTAATTTCTAGCACAAGGGTCTTCACATATTAATGAATGTTAATTTTTATTAAAGAATTTGATTAAACAATAGTGAAAGTATAGCGTAGTCCCCATTTATCTTTCCTAGGTTGCCTCTCCCCCAATCTAAAATCCAAAAGACAGTAATATGGGTCTTATTGACAGGTATTGAAAGTTTAGGCATCATGGCTGGTGCCAAAGGTTGCCTTGAATCTTTACTGAATACCATAATTGATTTCTGTGGCACCTGAGTGCTTTTCAGGAATATGTACAATAAAAGTGTATGTTAACATAAATAATAAACTGCAATGTCCTAATATTTGTGAGGGAAAAAATTTACTTAGAGACAAAAACAAGGAATTACACAAGAAAACTGATTTTAGCTTCAGATTTCTAAACAAGGGTAGCACATGGAGAAAAGCAATTTTTAAAATTATGAAAAATGAATCAGTGATGCAGAAAAGTTTCATAAAGATAAGTAAATAAGATTGTTGGAATTTTCCATACTACAGTAAAGCATCAATTTTTGACTCTTTCTGAACTAAGAACAAGTTTTATTTTAGCACAATGTAATTGTTCCTATAAACTATGCACTTGACCACAGTATGTAAAGTGACTTCTGGAAATGGCTGCTTTATTCAGCTATTGCCATTGCAACTGACATTCTTTTAGAAATGTTCAACCATTGCTTTGATGTGTGACTATTAAATGCAAAATCATTTAGTAGCATCATAGAAAGGTAGTACCTCTCTTTTAAGTGCCAGAAGAAGGAAGAAAAAAAATCCTTTTTCATCACTAAGTCTGATTGTTAGAGAGTATGAGTTAACAGGAAAATCATTTGAAGTCACTGTCTATAGTTAGAAGAAACTAAGTGAAATTTCATCAAAGGATAATTGGAAAATTATGTAACAAAATCCAAAGCATATCAAATGAATCTGGAATAGACCAACACACTTTTGTGGGGGGGGATAAATCAGACATTTTAAACATTGGGGGGACAAGTCATATTTATTCAGGAGAAAGGAAAAGAAAGACTCAGCTATCCTAGCTGCCTCTATTTTTCTTCCTAAATTGCAAATGTAGGCCTGGGTCCTATTCTGTAAAGATGAAAGGCTAATGTTAATTAACATAAGCTCATATTTTATTTTACTCTAAGAAAATCCTTTGTGGTATCTAGGAAGAGAAAGCAAATGGATATAAAAACCCATCTCTAGCTTCTAAAACAGAGGAACCTTTGAAATTATAAGGCATTAAAATAAAACTCCAAGACTCTCTCCTAGTCATGGAGAAAAGGAACTACATCAAAAACAAAATCATTTCCAGACTCTTGAAGCTAGCTTATAATTCAAGGCAAGTTTAATACTAAGTATGCACAAAATAAAATTAATCCAAACATCTAGACAGTTGTTATTTAACCTTCAGAGATCTCATTTCATTAAATTTACATATTTTAAAAAATATATTTCCCTTACTCTATGAGGTGTTTTATTTCCCCCAAAATTCATGTCCTAGTCCTTTCCCTCACAAATTTTCATTAGTTCCTACTTTATGTTCCCTTGGCTCCAATCTCATGGCTTTATAAACTTCTCTGGAAGCCTCTGCACACTCAAGAATTTACTGGTTTTCATTTAAGGAAAAAGAAGCTAATTACATTTAACTAGACAACAAGGTTGAAGATGACTAGATAAGAATAATGATTTGTTTTTTGATTTTAGAAAAGTTTTGAGTTTTATAATTTCCCCCAAATTTTGCTTCCCTCTCCCCACCTCCCACCCCCCACAGAAGGCAATTTGTTAGTTTTTACATCATTCCCATAATATGCATTGATCTAAGTTGAATGGGATGAGAAAGAAATCATATCCTTAAGGAAGAAACATATAGTATGAGATATAGCAGAATTACATAAGACAATTTTTTAAAAATTAAAGATACATAGAAAGTCTTTGATTTTTGTTCAAACTCCACAATTCTTTCTCAGGATACAGATGGCATTCTCCATCACAGATATCCCAGAATTGTGCCTGATTGTTGCCCTGTTGGTATGAGCAAGTCTATTAAGGTTGATCACTCCCATGTTGCTGTTAGGGTGTACAATATTCTTCTGGTTCTGCTCATCTCACTCAGCATCAGTTCATGCAAATCCTTCCAGGTTTCCCTGAATTCCTATCCAATCCATCCCTCCTGGTTTCTAATAGAACAATAGTGTTCCATGACATACATATATCAGTTTAAGTCATTCCCCAATTGATGAACATTCCCTTAGTTTCCATTTCTTTGCCACCACAAACAGAGCTGCTATGAACATTTTTGTACAAGTGATGTTTTTACCCTTTTTCATAATCTCTTCAGGGTATAGACCCACTAGTGGTATTGCTGGATCAAAGGTTATGCACATTTTTGTTGCCCTTTGGGCATAATCCCAAATTGCTCTCCAGAAAGGTTGGATGAGTTTACAGCTCCACCAACAATGCATTAGATTTCCCACATCCCTTCCAACATTGATCATTATCCTTTCTGGTCATATTGGCCAGTCTGAGAGGTGTGAGGTGGTACTTCAGAGATGTTTTAATTTGCATTTCTCTAATAATTAGTGATTTAGAGCAATTTTTCATGAGTATGGATTGCTTTGATTTCCTCATCTATAAATTACCTTTGCATATCCTTTGACTATTTGTCAATTGGGGAATGGCTTGTCTTTTTTAAAAAAGTTTGACTCAGTTCTCTGTATATTTTAGAAATGAGTCCTTTGTCAGAAACACTAGTTGTAAAAAGTTTCCCAATTTACTAAATTTCTTTTGATCTTGGTTACAGTGGTTTTTGTCTGTGCAAAAGCTTCCTAATGTAATCAAGATTATCTAGTTTATTTTTATTGGTGTTCTCCATCTCTTCCTTGGTCAAATTCCATAACTCTGACAGGTAAACTATTTCTTGATCTTCTAGTTTGCTTATATTTTTATGTCTAGATCCTGTATCTATTTTGATCTTATTTTGGTATAGGGTGTGATGTGTTGGTCTAATCTAAGTTTCTTCCTTACTAACTCTCAATTTTCCCAACAGTTTTTAACTTTTTTTTTTTAATTTTTGCAAGGCAATGGGGTTAAGTGGCTTGCTCAAGGCCACACAGCTGGGTAATTATTGTCTGGTACTCCTGACTCCAGGGCCGGTGCTCTATCCACTGCGCCACCTAGCTGCCCCTTCCCAAGTTTTTATCAAAAGAGTTTTTATCCCAATAGCTGAACTCTTTGGGTTTATCAAACAGCAGATTACTATAATCATTTCTTGCTATTGCACCTAGTCTATTCCACTGATCCACCACTCTATTTCTTAGTCAATATCTGACAGTTTTGATGACTGATGCTTTATATTAGATCTGGTAGGGCTAAGCCGCCTGCTTTTGCACTTTTTTCATTAAATCTCTGGAGATCTTGACTTTTTATTTCTCCATATGAATTTACTTATAATTTTTTTAACTCAAAGTAATTTTTTGGAATTTTGATTGGCAAGGCACTAAACAAGTAATTTAATTTTGGTAGAATTGTCATTTTTATTATATTTGCTTGGCCTATCCATGTGCAATTGATATTTGCCCAGTTATTTAAGTCTGATTTTGTGTGGGAAGTGTTTTGTAATTGTTTTCAAGAAGTTCTGTCTGGGGCGGCTAGGTGACGAAGTAGATAAAGCACCGGCCCTGGAGTCAGGAGTACCTGGGTTCAAATCCGGTCTTAAGACACTTAATAATTACCCAGCTGTGTGGCCTTGGGAAAGCCACTTAACCCCATTTGCCTTGCAAAAACCTAACAAAAAAATGTTCTGTCTGCCTTGACAGGTGGACTCCCAGGTTTTTATATTGTCTTAAGTTACTTTGAATGGGATTTCTCTCTCTAGCTCTTTCTGCTGTATCTTGCTAGTCATACATATAGAAATGTTGAGGATTATTGAGTTTATTTATATTCTGTGACTTTGCTAAAGTTGCTAATTATTTCAAGTACTTTTAGATGATTTTTTGAAATTCTCTAGGTATGCCATCATATCATCTGCAAAAAAGTCCAAGTTTTGTCTCTTCCTTCCCTATTCTAATTCCTTCAATTTCTTTTTCTTCTCTTATTGCTGAAGCTAACATTTCTAATACAATATTGAATAGTAGTAGTGATAGTGGGCAAGTGGGCATCCTTGTTTCACCCTGATTGGGAATGCCTTTAGCCTATCCCCATTGCATATAATGCTTGTTGATGGTTTCAGATAGATACTGTTTATTATTCTAAGAAACAATCCATTTATTCCTATGCTCTCTAGTGTTTTTAGGAGGAATGGGTACTGTATTTTGTCAAAAGCTTTTTCAGCATCTATTGATATAATCATATGATTTCTGAGAGGTTTGCTATTGATATAATTAATTATACCTACAGTCTTCCTAAGAGAATGATGACTTGTTAAAACAATTAGTGATTGTCACTAAAAATTATAAGATTTGATTTATGGTAAAATGTTGGGAACTAATTTATCCTAGAAATATGGTAATTAAACCATACAAACACAAAAGAGTTGTTTTTTAGATAACATTTTCCTTCACACAGAATTATATAAGTGAAAGATTTGGCTATCATTAATAATTGACATCGGGTCATCACCTACAAGGAATTTATAGCTTTCTGCTCTAGTTATGATTTGGGTAGACTTTGGCAAGTTCATGATCCCTGAAAGGTGTAACTAAGATTTTTGCACAATTTTCAGAAAGAAAATTATATTATATACATATTTTATATATATATATATATATATATATATATATATATGTTGTATTAGCCTTCTGAGTTTGTTAGTCATATTATGAAAATGAAATCAGAAATTATACTATCCAGTGTCATACTAATTAATACTCTGTTGAAGTATATAAGTTTTGAGTCTGAAGACAATATTTCTCAGGATGCTTGATGTTTTTATTCATAAAGCACATTGCATGATTCTTTGAGTGTTTCACTCAACTGCACACAGCAGTCTGCTTTGCAAACATAAGAATGGACTGGTTTACTAAATTTTTCAGTTATATGAAAAAAATTATCCTCTATTTATATCCTTTGAATTAAATTACATCAGAATAGAGGTGTATACAAAAGTTCTCTTCCTGATCCTTACCGCTCCAGTAGGATAAGTAGAATATTCTGGTGATAATTTTTAGGATCTCAAAAATCTGATACTTCTTAATTTGACATTAAAAGTTAGTCAACTAATCATGGAAGGTTATTCCAATGGTCTTTTTAACTACTGAAATAAATTAAAAATTTTAAATCAGGAGTATGTACATTTTAGATTCACTAGTAAATATCTGCACTCTCTAGCAGCATTTTATAAAACATCAATCAGCAATGTGTCTCTTCTTGCTAATTACAGCTGTTAATTAACACAAATGAGTCCAATCTCAGCAAATTAACCAACAAGGCTGAACTGATGCTTTAAGCATTGGTAAGCAGGCTGGGTGTCAGGTGGTAGTGCAATATGCTGTCACACAAGGAAATCTAGTGCGGATTCGGCACTTCCCAGGCCAGAAGGTACAAGGATCATTTAGAGAATCATATGCCACTTGAGAATAAGCTCCTGTCTAACCAGTAAAGGCTAACAACCTATCGAATAAAATGATTTATAAACTACTTTCTTTTATACAAAGATCACACATACACAACAAATTAATTACATTTTATTGATGCAGTAGTCCTCACTTTTACTGTCTTTGATGCTCTCACCCTTATTTCCATTTTCAACTTTCCAACAGTTTCAGAATTTTTTTCCTTCAATGACCAATGCTTGATTATCTTCAATCATTACCAATTCAGTGGCTCCTGACCCTGTTTGCACTCAGTCTCTACATAATCATCATACAATTCTTTCAAATGCAACAGCAATTCCTCTAGGTTTTCTCCAGTCAGTGCTGACAAGGGGATAACCTTTTGTTCTAATCGAGCCTGAAGTTGGGGAAAATTGACTTTAGATTGAGGAAGGTCAATCTTATTTCCAATGATTGCATGTGGTCGCTCTGACAAACCTTCTTCATATTTCTCAAGCTCATATTTTAAATCCTCAAGCTGAGTCCAGGGTTCTGCTACTGAGAGATCCACCACAAATAATAGAAACCGGCATCGCTCGATGTGTCTTAGAAAAGCAAAACCTAAACCTCTGTTTTGATGAGCTCCTCTTATTATACCGGGAATGTCAGCTACTACAATTTATAAAAAAAGCAAAAAAGTAAGATCAGCAAACATCATATATGGTTAAGATTGCCTCTAGTTCATCTCTGCGAAATTTGGTTGAGTGAAAACATGACCATATATAGTAATTCTGGTGGTCAAAAATACTGAGTTTTATTATGATTTTTTTTCATTCAACGGTTTATTACTGTCTATGGAGGTACATCTCATTTTCCTTTTTAGAAAATATTTGAATAGGAAAAATTATGGAAATGAAGGGAATAAGGAGTGTGGAACATTATGTAAGATGTCAATTTTTAAAAATATGTTGGTTAGTTTTGGTTAATTATTTTTTCTCTTTTTTATTCTTTATTAATGAGGGATGGTTCCCTGTAAGGGGAGGAATTCACTGGGAGATGTAAATAACTTGAAAATAAAAGATAAAAATTATTTTAAAAAATTTGAGGGACAATATACATTGGGTCAAATTATCAAGTGATTCCCAACAAATTCTACCTGAAAATTATTCAAGAAAAAAATAGTTTTTCGTGAGCTATAAATAACTTAGGAATTATTGTGAAGAGCTTTGGAAATACAAAGAGCTACCCAAATAACATTTCCAGTGGGTTTACTGGTAATTTTAACAAGTACATCATCTCCTAAAATAATTTTTCCCTCTTAAATTTCACAGAAAGTTTTTCACATCACATGTGGGCCCACATGATACTGCTGTGAAAAATACAGCACAAAGAATAAAAGTAGTGAAATAATTTCCTCATTACTGAAATTTAAATGCAAATTTTCTTAACAGTAAGGTGACAAGTTAATAATGAAAGATCACTCCCCCTAAAATCTATAATGATGGCATTATCAGAACATTTTGAGTGGAAAAACATTTTTTAACATTTTAAATAGCAAGCTAAATTCAATTAAATCTAACCAGATATCATATCCACATTTCCCTCAATTAACTATTATTTTAAAAATCATCCTACAAGAGTGAGTTAGAAAATTTACCTGCCACTTGTTGGTAGCCTTCATAGTGAACAATGCCTACATGGGGCTTTAAAGTGGTAAATGGATAAGAAGCCACAGCAGGTTTTGCATTGGAAATAGCTCTAAGAAGTGATGATTTTCCAGCATTGGGAAATCCCACCTGGAAGAAAAATGTTTAAACAGATGATTTCATGAAAATTTCTTTACACTTAAAATGGCTGAAACAAATCAGGATTCAAAGAATATGGAGAATGAAAATTAATTTTGATGGATGACATGTATTTAATTGACTAATTTACTATTTATTAATAGTAAACAGAATAGCTGAAAAATGAAGGAATCTCAATTTATTATTTCTTGAAAATTAATAAGTCCTTATAAATGCATTCCTATAATATATTGTTTTTAAAGTATAAATTTTTTCCCCAATAAAAGAAACACACTAAACTTGAGACAAAAGAAGGTGAAGGAATTGATATTTACCATTCCTGCATGAGCCATAGTTTTCAGTTCCAAATAGAGAACTCTTTCTTGACCCTGTTGCCCCAGAGTACAAGTTACTGGGGCTCGATTGTCATTGGCCAAAAAAAATCGATTGCCTTTTCCTCCAGCTCCCCCCAAAGCTGCAATATACTCATCACCTGGGTGAGAAAGATCAGCTACAATTTCATTTTCTTCTTTAACCAGAGTGCCTTGGGGAACCTTAAAAATAAGGAAAGTATTCATTATATCTATATACTATATATACAACTATTGTAGTTTTATTCTTAATTTCTTCTCTAAACAAAAAAAATCAAATAACCACAAAACCAAAAAAGGACAAAAGTTTTATGTTTATTAATCAGATGTTGCAATGGTTTTGTTAAAGTTCCCTGTGCTCAACACTGCAGTTACAAAGTATATTGAAAATATAGTCCCTGATCTCAAAGAACTGAACTTAGAAGAGATTGTGTAAGATGTCTGAATTATAAAAAATAACTTAATACTTTTAAGAACTTTATGACATAGAAAATGAATGATAATACAAAGGAAAAAAGCATTAAGAGAAAGGAGAAGTGTACTGTTACCAAAAAAAAATGTCATAAAAAGACTCAAATTAAATTTATTTCCTAATGTCCAGGGACAATTACTGATAGCTTGTGAAGAAAAACAAACTTGAGGGGGGGGAGAGGGGGTGTTTCTTTTTTTTATTTTCTAGTTTTTTAGTTTTTGAAAGGCAATGGGGTTAAGTGGCTTGCCCAAGGCCACAAAGCTAGGTAATTATTAAGTGTCTGAGGCCAGATTTGAACTCAGATACTCCTGACTCCAGGGTCAGTTCTCTATCCACTGCACCACCTAGCCACCTCCCTTTTTTTTTTTTTTAAATAAAAGAAAAGCTTCCTTTCAGTACCAAATTTTTCCTGGTCTGAATAGGAGATATATTTTTGCCCCTTTTTGTCTCAAGACTTCATGTATAAAATTCAAGATAAGCTACTAAATTACAGGAACCCAAGACATTATGCTTAGTTCTATCATTTCTGATAAGGAAATGACAATAACAAACACAACTTACTTTAATGTAGAGGCAATCTCCATTACGCCCATAGCAGTTTTTGCTTCCACCAGCCTCTCCATCAAACCCCCTATACACTGAAAGGACCGAAGATAAGGATCTGACGTGCTTATCAACTAAAAATTAAATGAAGGTTTATTAAATTATTTCAGACTTGATTTAAATGGAGTGATGCACAGCAAACATAAATCTTCTCTAAGTACATGTCTAGCAGAAGATATTAAATTAATAATATGATTAATTAGAAAAAAATTCTCTTCATTTTCCTCCAGATAACCATGAAAATAGTTTTTCTTTGCAGTTTTCAAGTATGAAGGATATTTTGTTTTAATAAAACATGGTCACCAAATTAATTGTTAAGTTTCAAATTTTTCTTTGGAGAAAGTAGTAGCTTTTAACTTTTTACAGAAACAAAGGATCATTTCTCTACAAGAAAGAGCAATTCACCTTTCAGAATAACGTGGCCACCATTTCCCCCATCTCCGCCATCAGGTCCTCCATATTCTTTTCTGGGCTCACTATGAAAACAACTCATCCCATTGCCTCCATTGCCTCCAGTCACAAACACTCTTCGATGATCCACAAAATACCGTTTCTACAAAGGTCATTTTCTTCTATTAGTATATATTTTAATCTTTCAACAAACTGTATATTTATGTATGTATGCATACATGACATTTACCCTTGGTATTTATAAGTACTTCAATAATTCCACATCTTCTCAGTTCTACAGATCACAAACCTATTGATACCTTTTATTCTAAGAAAATCTTACACACACACACACACACACGTATATATACATATCTCTTTTGACACATCTTCTAGTTCTTTTGTTTTGTGGATGCCAGTGAGGCACTTACTCATTTCATATTCCTCATTCTGTCTAAATAATAAAGCTACTTCCTTTTCAATCAGAATCCCTATGGTTTTAAAAAAAATTAATCCTCAGATAGCTAGGTGATGCTGTGAATAGAGCACCAGATCTGGACTCAAGAGCACTTGAATTCAAATCCAATCTCAGACACTTAGTAATTACTCAGTTGTATGATCTTGGGCAAGTCACTTAACTCCATTATCTTGCCAAAAAAAACCCACCCCAAAATTAATCCTATTAACATTGCTAATGATCACTCCTGATCATTCTAACTTTAAAGTAACATAAGATTAAGTGCTGAAAGGGATGTCATTGGTTATCTTCAAAAGTCTTTCACTGAAAAATAAAGAAACAGAGAGACCAAGAGAATTTGTGACTTATCCAATATCACAAAAGTAGCAAGTAGCATAGTCAGGATTTGGATTCAGATACTTTTATTTCAAATCCAGCCTCTCTTCACTGCAACCACTCTACTGTCAATAATACATTTGTTTCAAAAGGCAAATTAAAAAAAATACACATTACAAATAAAAATTTTAATGAGTTCTCAGTTCTTTAATAAAGTTCTCTTCTTAGTATAGAAGTGACTTTGGATACTCAAAGGCTATGCCAAATTTTTTCAGGTCTTAAACTTCAAGATCAGATAGCCAGACAAACTATATGTCTATCTTCCCAGTATGACCTAGTTAAATATAGAGAAGCTTACCACTAGAATGTTGACCATCAAGTAAGGATTTGGGTTTGTTTGAGGTTTTTTTTGGTGGGGGGAAGATGTAGGGAAGTGAAGTTAGATCACTGAAACTTATGAAAATTACTGAAGTGGGGAATCTTTGAAGTGCTGAAGTAAACATTCAATCCTTAAAATACATTTTAATCACAAACTCCAGATATGTAACTTAAAAACAGAAAAAAACTATTCCCTACACTTTTAAAAATACAACCTCTTGCAACCTAGGTTATTCATTTAGGCAGCCTGGTGTAATGAGAAAATGAGAGATCTGGTTTTGAATCCAAATTCTAACACTTATTTACCTATGCGACTAAAGGGCAAGACATGTAACCTCTTTGGTCCTCAGTTTCCTGATATGTTAAATGGAGATAATATCTACATTATCTCAGAGGATTTTGTGAGGAAACTGACTTACAAACTATAAAGTAATATATAGGGGCGGCTAGGTGGTGTAGTGGATAAAGCACCGCCTTGGAGTCAGGAGTACTTGGTTTTAAATCCAGTCTCAGACACTTAATAATTACCTAGCTGTGTGGCCCTGGGCAAGCCACTTAACCCCATTTGCCTTGCCAAAAACAAAAAAAGTAATATATAAATGTGTTGTTGCTTAAAAAGAACAATTCTCTCGCAAAATGACAAAATTATGATTCAGAAATGAAAAAGGGAAAAATAAATATGACAAATGTTTTCAAATAGAAGTCACTCCCATAAGCAGAAGAGACATTTTAATAATATACTTTCTGACTAGAAAATCAGATTAAAGAGAAGTAGTGTTACATTTAAACTTCTTTTCTAGTTGTGACTTTTTTTTTTTAAGATAAGAGATCAACAGCTGGCTAAGTGGCACAGTGGATAGAGCACCGGCCCTGGAGTCAGAAGTACCTGAGTTCAAATTTGGCCTCAGACACTTAAAAATTACCTAGCTGTGTGGCGTTGGGCAAGCCACCACTTAACCTCATTGCCTTGCAAAAAAAAACCTAAAAAAAAAAAGAAAGAAAAAGAGATCAACTAAAGGATTAGGTATCTAACCATTTATAACAAATGAAGGTGATAGTTTTTGTTAGAACTTAAGGACAATATCACTATAAAATGTGGTCATCAGCTTCCTAATACCAACTTTTAAGGACAGCACTCTTCCAAAAAATCTATATTTAAAATATTTAAAAATACTTGAAGATGTTTAAAAAAATAGATTTCAGATCAACTCTTGTTTTTGAGCTAAAAAAAAAATCTGACTCCATATAGTGGGCACATAATAATCTGCTGCAAATCTTAGTCATTACAAAATCCTTTCCATAATACATTGAAAACCTCTTCATCATATATTGATATTTTCACAGAGGGAATTTTTTTTAAAGTCTTTTAAATGTCTTTGGCACCACCACATGGAAAAACTGCGAATTATTGCTGCAAGAATCAATTTATTTTTATTGCAGTCCACATTAAAAATTTGTTCAAGGCGCAGCTAGGTGGAGCAGTGGATACATCATGGACCCTGGAGTCAGGAGGCCTTGAGTTCAAATTCAGCCTCAGATACTTAATTACCTAGCTGTGTAACCTTGGACAAGTCAGTTAGCCCCATTGCCTTGCAAAAAGAAATATCTATATAGTCCTTGAATAATTGTGACCACATTATGATAATTGGGATCAACAAGGACAAGACAATGAGGAAAAACTCCCCCAAAATAGCAGTTCTTATCTTATACAATGGAAGCTAATGATATTATTTAATTTTTTTTATTTAAGGCAATGGGGTTAAGTGACTTGCTCAAGGTCATACAGCTAGGTAATTATTAAAGTGTCTGAGGCCGGATTTGAACTTAGATCCTCCTGACTTCAGGGCCGGTGCTCTATCCACTGTGCCGCCTAGCTGCCCTAATGATAGCATTTTAAAATCAAGCTTAAAAACAGTATTAAATGCAATACACTTTGAAGAGGGGTTATGAATTTTCTGTGTATTTCTTACCAACTTTTTCTCAGAAAGATTTCTTTTCCGTTTAGGTTCCTGATGATTTGAACATTGTACACAGCTAAGGAAGAGAGGCCTTGGAGACACTTGTTGCTGAAATAGGTAGCTGGGATCAAGAAAAGTGTTTGTAGCTGGAATCCAGGACCATTTGCCTTCCAATACAGCTCTTAGTGTGGAGACAAGCCTTGAAGATAGCATGCTCACCTAAATGAGTTAATTTTGCCAAGTCAGTTCTTTAGTTTATCATAGGATACATACGCAAATTTATGGCACCTTAAATAAATTGTTTCCAACTCTGAAATTCTTTGATTATATGTACTGACCCTGTTTTAAATGAAATCAGAGATATTTATAAAACTAAGACAGGATATCAAATCATTCATTGGTGGGTTCCTCATTTAGTATCTGGAGTTAAATACATATATAATTTTAGAACTAGAGGGATCTCAGGGATCATTTGGTCTCCTCCTTTCTCAATACTCTGGAAGATTTAAAAATGTAGAAAACAGGCCCAGATGTGAAATCATTTGTATAAGGTCACACTGTTAGTTAGCTTCCCTTCATTCCTGACCTTACTTTTCTTATAGTGATTTTAAACAACAACATATATGCTACACAGAATTTAATAATCTGAAAGAACTTCAGGGGTCATGTAGTTCAAACTGGACTTGACCTGAAATCCTGTCTACCTAGTCTATAAGTGAGATAGTGGCTGCCACTTAAAGACATACAAGGAAGGGGAATTCACCACATTTCAATACAATCTTGCTTAGACAGCTCTAATAATTGTTAGGAATTCTTCCATTATACCAAATCAGAATCTGTATCTCTGGAAATCACTACTCTTAGTTCTGCCCTTTGGAGCCATGCTAAAAACAAGGAAGAAAAAATCCAATTCCTTTACCACATAATAATCCTTCAAATACCTAAAGACAATGATTGAGTCCCTTCCAAGTCCTCTGCTCCATGGTAAAACACTAGTTTCTTCAATCTGTTCTCTTTATGATTTCTTAGTCATCTCACCATCATGTATAGAATTATAGATTCTATATATGTATAGAATTATAGAGGACAATCCTGAGAAATAAAGAGAAAATCCTGAGAAAACTGAGGCCCGGGGAAATTAAATGACTCTCCTAAGGTCACACAGGTAGTTGGCATCACAGGTATAATTTAAACTCAAAGTCATAAACTCTAGAGCTTTTTCCACTCAGCTGTTCTGAACTGCTTTAGCTTGTCAATTCCTTCCTAACATATGGCACCCAGAGTTGAACACAACTCAGCAGGACTATCACATCTCTCATACTGGATACTATTTCTGTGAATGTGGCCTGGGATCATATTAGCTATTTTTGGCTGTTAAATCACTGCTTACACTGAACCAAAAATCCACTAAAAACTTTTAACTGTGCCCATGCCCTGCCCTCCACACTGTATTTGCAAAGATAATTTTTTAAAAATAGAGTGGAACTTAAGTTGGATCTTATAAAGTTCAGCCTAATGGTCTTACTTATTAAAATCTTTCTGGATCTATATAGCTAACCCAGTTATGTTCATTACAGTCAAACAGACTAATATCTTCAGTCAAGTCAATGATATTTCAAAACTAAAGGCAAAACTATTCCCTCAAGATATGGATATTGAACATGTAAAAGCTGTTCAGCCTAAGGAATCATTAGTATATTTTTAGTTACTTTTTGCAAATGGGATTAAGTGGCTTGCCCAAGGCCACACAGCTAGGTAATTACTAAGTGTCTGAGGCCGAATTGGAACTCAGGTACCCTGACTCCAGGGCCGGTGCTCTATCCACTGCGCCGCCTGGATGCCCCTTGATCTTGTTTTTTGCCTTTCGGTAACTCCCCAGGACTTAGCATTGTGCCAGGCTCTCCAAAGCACAAAGATCTGGCTAACTAAAACACTTGTTGAATGCACTGACGTGCTCTCTACGAAGTGCTCTAAGGCAAGTACACCCTAGTACTTCTTTCTTCAACCGCCAGACTGTACTTGAGGACACAGGATCTTAGGTTTCCTGCAATGTAATCACGTTCAGAACACGCTCCTATATCTGGAAAGGCACTGGACCAAGAGTCAGGTAACTGTTATTAGCTCCAGCTCTACGGCCTGGAGAAACACTTGATTTTTCTGGGCCTCAGTTTCTCTGTTTGTAGAAGTCTCAAGTCCTCCGAAGCTCTCAAACTTGGACTCTAGGAACGCTAATTCTTACCCTGCGCCCCTTCCAGGGGAGGAGCCTCTCTACAGGCCTCCCCCAAGCCCCCATGGCCCCGAATTCCACGGAGCTATCTTTGCCACACCTTCCCTGACCACGTCCGCTTTGTATTTAGGCTTAACCTTGCCTACTAGCCTCTGATGCGCTTGGGGCCCGGACTCTGTCTTACTCCCTTTGGAGATCTCCTCCAACGCCGGTGCAAGGCCCTGCTGGGGGCTGGGGCTCCGGGAAGAAACGACTCCCTCAAGCTGACCCTTCCCGCCAGCCACGGGATCCGAGACTGCCGGCCGCCACCCCGGGCCGGGGATCACGGCGCTTCTCTAAGGGCCCCAGCCAAGTCCTGCCTTTTTTGTAGGGTGCAGGTACGAGCGGAAACGGCCTCGAAGCACTTCAGAGTTCTTCCCCAACCGAGTACCGGCTTCTCGGCAGAAAAACACTTACTTCGCTTAGGAGGAACCTTCCGGCACTACTTCCGGCACTACTTCCGACTTCCCTCGGCCTAGGCCCCGCCCCTCGCTCTGGTCCCGCCCCTTCACTCACTCAGCCGGGGAGGCTCCTTCCTCCGCACCCCGCCTCGCTTAAATGCCATTCCCAGTGCGCATGCTCGTCAACTCTCCTTCCCGCTCCCGTGCCTTCCGTGATGCCCCATTTCCCTCAGCCTGGGTGTGTTTGTGTGTGTATGTTTGTGTATATATGTTTATAAGTGTGTGCTGTGTTTGTGAATGTGCATGTCTGTGTGTCTCAGTTTATGCTGTCTCTGTGTGTGTGTCTGAATCTGTGTGTTTATGTGTCTGAGTGTGTTGGTGTGTGTGTCTGTGTGTGTGTCTGTATCTGTGTGTATATGTGTCTGTTGGTGTATATGTGTCTCTTTGTGTCTGAATCTGTGTGTATATGTGTCTGAGTGTGTTGGTGTATATGTGTCTGTGTGTCTTTGTATCTGTGTGTATATGTTTCTGTCTGAGTGTGTTGGTGTATATGTGTCTGTATCTGTGTGTATGTGAGTGTGTTGGTGTATATGTGTCTCTGTGTGTATTGGTGTATATGTGTCTCTGTGTGTGTCTGAATCTGTGTGTGTATGTGTCTGAGTGTGTTGGTGTATATGTGTCTGTGTGTCTTTGTATCTGTGTGTATATGTTTCTGTCTGAGTGTGTTGGTGTATATGTGTCTATCTGTGTATATGTGAGTGTGTTGGTGTATATGTGTCTCTGTGTGTATTGGTGTATATGTGTCTCTTTGTGTGTGTCTGAATCTGTGTGTGTATGTGTCTGAGTGTGTTGGTGTATATGTGTCTTTGTGTGTGTCTGAATCTGTGTGTGTATGTGTCTGAGTGTGTTGGTGTATATGCGACTCTGTGTGTGTTTGTATCTGTGTGTATATGTGTCTCTTTGTGTGTGTCTGAATTTGTGTGTATGTGTCTGAGTGTGTTGGTGTATATGTGTCTCTGTGTGTGTCTGTATCTGTGTGTATATGTGTCTCTGTGTGTTGGTATATATGTGTCTCTTTGTGTGTGTCTGAATTTGTGTGTATGTGTCTGAGTGTGTTGGTGTATATGTGTCTGTATCTGTGTGTATGTGTCTTAGTGTGTTGGTGTATATGTGTCTCTGTGTGTCTTTGTCTCTGTGTGTGTGTCTGTATCTGTGTGTGTGTGTGTCTGAGTGTGTTGGTGTATATGTGTCTGTGTATGTGTGTCTGAATCTGTGTTTATGTGTCAGAGTGTGTTGGTGTATATGCGGCTCTGTGTGTGTTTGTATCTGTGTGTATATGTGTCTGTCTGTGTGTGTGTCTGAATCTGTGTGTATATGTGTCTGAGTGTGTTGGTGTATATGTGTCTCTGTGTGTGTCTGTATCTGTGTGTATATGTGTCTCTGTGTGTTGGTATATATGTGTCTCTTTGTGTGTGTCTGAATTTGTGTGTATATGTGTCTGAGTGTGTTGGTGTATATGTGTCTGTGTGTGTCTGTATCTGTGTGTATGTGTCTGAGTGTGTTGGTGTATATGTGTCTCTGTGTGTCTTTGTATCTGTGTGTATATGTGTCTGAGTGTGTTGGTGTATGTGTGTCTCTGTGTGTCTGTATCTGTGTGTATGTGAGTGTGTTGGTGTATATGTGTCTCTGTGTGTATGTGTCTGTGTGTGTTGGTGTATATGTGTCTCTTTGTGTGTGTCTGAATCTGTGTATATGTGTCTGTGTGTGTTGGTGTATATGTGTCTCTTTGTGTGTGTCTGAATCTGTGTGTATATGTGTTTGAGTGTGTTGGTGTATATGTGTCTGTATGTGTGTATGTGTCTGAGTGTGTTGGTGTATATGTGTGTCTGTATCTGTGTGTATATGTGTCTGAGTGTGTTGGTATATGTGTCTCTGTGTGTCTTTGTATGTGTGTATATGTGTCTGTATCTGTGTGTATGTGAGTGTGTTGGTGTATATGTCTGTGTGTCTGTATATGTGAGTGTGTTGGTGTATATGTGTCTGTGTGTGTGTATCTGTGTATATGTGTCTGTGTGTTGGTGTATATGTGTCTCTTTGTGTGTGTCTGAATCTGTGTATATGTGTCTGAGTGTGTTGATGTATATGTGTCTGTGTGTATGTGTATGAATGTGTTGGTGTATATGTGTGTCTGTATCTGTGTGTATATGTGTCTGAGTGTATTGGTGTATATATGTCTCTGTGTGTCTTTGTATCTGTGTGTATATGTGTGTGAGTGTGTTGGTGTATATATGTCTCTGTGTGTGTCTGTATCTGTGTGTATGTGTGTTGGTGTATATGTGTCTGAGTGTGTTGGTGTATATGTGTCTCTGTGTGTCTTTGTATCTGTGTGTATATGTGTCTGAGTGTGTTGGTGTATGTGTCTCTGTGTGTGTCTGTATCTGTGTGTATATGTGTCTCTGTGTGTGTCTTAGGCAGCTTTCCTATTTCCCTTAGGCTGTAGATTTCACTCCCTTTGTTTAATCCTGTAAAATGGACTTGATCAGAGCCCCCACCAATTAGAATGGAAATTGGACTGTTTTTTGTCTATCAATGAAGGAGCTCTGAAAGCCTGCATGGGGACCCAGGTTAATAGTGAGCCTGCTCCTGGAAATTCATCAGGACACTTATTGAGAAGCCCATTATTGGACCCATTGGTCAGGGAAGGGACCTTGGGGATCTCCTCACCAAAAGCATTCGACTTATTTGTTGCTTTGATTTTTGAAAAAGAAGCTCTGGCAGATCTGCACAGCATACTAAAAGTTAGCAGAGACATCACCTTATTGACAGTAGTCAGATAAGAACCTTTATAGGAAGTGGGCTCTATGCTTAGAAGTAACAGATCTCAGTAACTCAGTGTGCCAGACACTATGCTAAGTACAGGGAATTTTTTCTAAGTGAGAAGAAAACACAATTCCTGCCCCCATGAACCTTATAATTTAATGAGAGAAAATAATACACAAAAGGAAGCTGAAAATGTGGAATTAAAGTACCTAGAATAAAAGCATAAGGGCAAAGTCCAGTGGAATACAGCCAGGTAGGAAATGAAGAGATGACTGGTCCAGGATCCTTCCTTAAATGAAAGTTCTGGAGTTCTCCATCTCCACCTTTTCAAATCAGAGGAAGGGGCTGCGGAGGTAGAGGGCACTCATAAGTTTTGAGGTCCAGGGTTGAAGTGATTTTGTGAGATGGTGAGATTCCTGGGGCATGATGGTGAAATCTTTGGGAGTATAGCTCTGTGGGAAATGAAGTCACTTCTGGTGAGTAGCTTCTGTTTCTGCAAAGCAGAAATAATCCTGGGCAGTCCAGATTATGTGTTATGCTTCTAACTAATGTACTTGCTTCAGGCTAAATAAATCTTAGATTCTAATAGACCTCTCATTTTGTAATCTCAGTAGGTAACTCTGTACTCTTAAGTACAAAGTCCACAGGCTTTTCTACCATATACTGTATAATATCAAGTTAGTATATACTTCTTGAATATCTTGTCTCCACCATTTTTGTTGTTCAGTCCTATGTGACTCTTAGTTTCCCCATGGACTACATAGCAGACTGGGTCCTCCTATCCTCCACTATCTCTTGAAGTCCACCCAAGTTCATGTTCATTGTTTCCATGGCAGTATCTATCCATCTCATCCTCTGTGGTCTCCTTTTCCTTTGATTTCATTCTTTCCCAACATCAGGGTCTTTTGTTTATTTATTTTATATTATTACAATAATCTTGTAAGAATAATCATAAACTCCCTTCCCCCCCAAAAATAGATGACAAGAATAGTGAGAGGAAAAAAAGTGTATTTCAGTCTGTGTTCAGATTCCAATGTGTCTGGGACGAGTTGCCTTCTCCATCACAGCCACCAGAGAAGTTGCTTCAATATTTTTTCCCGTAGTTGCTATCACTAGCTATATTTCCCTCCACTCTATTCCTCCCCACTCTCATCTATTCTATTCTCTCTCTCCTTTCATTCTGTCCCTATACAGAAGTGTGTTGTATCTGAGTACCCTCTCCCACGATATTCCCTCTCTTCTATCACCTACTCCCCCTGCTTCCCTCCCCCAGTTTCCCCTTATCCCATCCCTTTCCTTTCCTCTTTTGGGAAGAAGAAACTGATAACTCATATGAACCTTCTCATTTATAAGAGCAGTTGGAAGGAGCATATGCAGATATAATGGTATAATATAGTCAAAAGATGGAGTCAATGGGTGATATTAAAGTACTGGGAGGAAGAGAAAGGAAAGGTAGAATGGGATAAGATATTTCACATAAGAGTCAAGAAAAAAGCTTTTACAATGGAGTGGAATGGGGGAAGGCAATGGTGAGTGAGTGAGCCTTCATTCTCATCAGAAATGACTCAGAGAGGAAATAAAACACACACACACACACACACACACACACACACACACACACACTTAATAGAGTATAGAAATCTATCTTACCCTAGAGAAAAATCAGGGTCTTTTTCAATGAGCCCCATCTTCTAGTTATGTGACTAAAGTACTTAAGCTTCAGCTTCAGTATTTGACTTTCCAGTGAAAAGCATGAATTAATTTCTTTAAATATTAACTGATTTTGTCACCTTGCTGTCTATGGTACTCTCAAAAGTTCTCAAGCACCACAATTCAAAAACATCAATTCTGCAGTGCTCAGATTTCATTATACTCCAACTCTCACAGTTATACATTACTAGTAGAAAAACTATAACTTAGACTATAAGAACCTTTGTCAACAAGGGGATTTCCTCTGCCTTTTAGCATATTTGTGCATATTTGCCATAACTTTCCCTGCAAGGAGCATCTTTTAATTTCATAGCTACAGTTTCTTTCTGCAGTGATTTTTGAGCCCAAGAATATAAAAGTTGACACTACTTCCATTTCTTCTGCTTTTTTTTTATCAAAATGTGATGTGAACTTAAGGTCTTAGTTTTTTTTTATTTTAAGTTTCAAATCAATTTTTACATCTTTTTCATCCTCATCAAGAGCTTAATTGCTCTTCACTTTCTGCCATCAGAGTGATATTATCTGCATATCTGAGATTGTTGATATTTCTCCCTACAACCTTAATTCTAGTTTTTGATTCATCCAGCCTAGCATTTCATGTTATGTAGTCTGAATAGAAATTCAATAAATGACTTTAAGTAAATGTTTTTAAAATTATTATTTAAAATAATTTTTTATCATTTTTAGAATTAATAAATACTATTTAGCCTTGTTATACTCCTTTTTCTATGTTCTATGTTGGTTATGATTGTTTGAACATTCTTGGCATTGCCTTTCTTTATTGGAATATAAAGTGATCTTTTCAATACAAAGGCCACTGTTGAGTTTTCCAAATTGCTGGCATATTGAACACATCACTTTAACAGCATTATCTTTTCAGATCTGTCACCTTCACTAGCCTTATTGTTAGCAATGCTTCCTAAGGATCACTTGACTTCAATTTCCAGGATATGTAGACTAGTAACCATACTATCATGGTTTTTGATGGTATTAAGCTCTTTCTTATAGTTCTTTTGTGTATTCTTGCCACCTTTTAATCTTTTCTGCTTCTGTTAAATCCTACCATTTTTGTTTTTCATGATATCAATTTTTGCATGAACATTCCTTTGAAATCTGACTTCAACCTATCTTTCCAGACATTTCACTTTTCTTCATATATTCTACATTCCTGAATAGCTAACTTACCTCCTATTCTCCATACATGATATTTCATCTCCCATTTTCCTACCTTTTCACAGGCTATCCTTCATGCATAAAATATTCTACATTATCTACAATTTACAAATATTACAACCTTTTGAAATCTCCATTTCCCTTCAAAGCTCATTTTTGAACTTCTCTTATCCACAAGGAGGCATATTTCATGAAATGGCCTTTTCACAGTAAATCCTATTATGGGAAACCCTTTCTCCCTTCAGAGCTTTCCTTGTTCTCAGTGAATCTTTCTGTTCCTAGTTGTGAGCATTATCTCATACTGCTCTAAGTCTTTCTGGTGTACTTTCAGCTCTTGGTCTGGTCTCTCTGATGACAGTCAAACTGTTTTGACTTTGAACTGATTATTGTCTTTTATACATAGGCCCAGGGTTATGTCTGATTGTTTCATCCAACCACATGTTGTTTTATTTTTTCCTGCATAGTGTAATCTACCTCCATCCCATAGCCAAATACCAATAATTCTCTGATTAAAGATTTAGCTTCACATTTGAAAAACTGTACCACCTACTCTTATTGATTGAATTTGTAATTCAAAGAGTTATTTGTATTTGAAAGATATATCTTATTTCTGCATTAAAATCTCATAGATGCCTGTTGATTCTTAGATTGACTCTATTCAGGTGCATGTATCTTCTGTGATTGCATTGAGATGAAGTTAGTATAAACTTATCTTTTACACTGAACTACATATAAGATTTCTATAGGAAACTTATACATCTTCTTTATAGCACTGAAGCCAATTACTTTACTTTCCTGTGTCTGATATGAAATCTCTTAAAATATAGTTTTGAAAGATAAGAACTTCCACACTTTTTTTTTTTTTTTAGTTTTTCTTTTGCAAGGCAATGGAGTTAAGTGGCTTGCCCAAGGCCACACAGCTAGGTAATTATTAAGTGTCTGAGGTCAGATTTGAACTCAGGTACTCCTGACTCCAGGGCTGGTGCTCTATCCACTGTGCCACCTAGCCACCTCCACACTTTTTTTTAATGATCTAATTCTTTTTATTTACTAACTACAGAGAAAGGAAATGCTTTTTGAGAGGAATTAAATGTTATTAGTCCTGCCATTTTCACTATAAATGAAACAAAACAAAAAAGGAATTTTTCAGCTAAATAGAAGGATGGCTTATAGGTTATATTTTTTAGAGAGAAAAATAAAATAATTTGCAGAGCAGTTTTTATCATGTATTCAAAAACAACAAAAATATTTCATGGAATATTTGGTCATGTAGTGTAGAACTTATGAGAAACATCTGCTAAAAAATTACATTAAAATAATTGACATGCCTGTTAGTGTCTTGTTAATTCTGTCAAACTAAAATTCATCTCTGGGAAATTTGTTTACATAATTTACTAAACTATAGCAATTAGAGACTCTTTGGAACTACCTCTAGGTATAGAGGGAGTCAAAGGAAAGTTTAGAATAGACCTTCAGAACTTATTCCATATTCAGATGAAATGAGAAAAAGGCAACCAAATGTTTACTTTGGAGCTGATTCTGTTCCATCACTTAAAGAACCTTGAGTTGTTGGAACATAGGAAAGAAAGTTCTAAGGACAGGCAGAATATGTTTGTCTATTTTCATAACCAGAGTGTTTGTGTGACCTAAGTCTTGCTGCTTTTCCTGTCGCTGTGATATCTGTATTTTGGAGGCTTTGATGAAAAACCCTGACATCTACATATCTGTCTCTTGAAAATTTAGTTAGAGTCTTTATTTTATAAGTTTTGAAATATTATAGAGAGAGAGAGAGCACCTGAGAGCGGCTCTTCTCCTGTCACCATCTTGGCTCCATTCTGACATCTACATATCTGAATGCCATAGTTATTATTACCCAGCAAATCCTCACCCTACCTGAGACTGGTAGTAAAATTGACTATATTAGGACAGCTAGCTGGCACAGTGGATAGAGCACCGACCCTGGAGACAGGAGGCCCTTAGTTCAAATTGGGCCTCAGACACTTAATGCTTGCTTAGCTGTATGATCTTGGGCAAATCACGTAATCCCATTGCCTTGGAAAAACAACAAAAAATTAACTATATTGCTTGTGGTATGACCTTGGCATGATTCCTCATGATCTTTTAGCCTTTTGAGAATCTGAATGAATCGTTTTATTGGTAATTGCTAGCCTTAACAATAAATTGAACTGCTTGTTGGTCCATTTAATTATAAGGGAATTTATTACTTGGACAAGCTTAGTTTTTATACCTCGTGCCAGGCTGTTAATTCCTTTTCTAATTGTTTTTCCAATAGCTTTCATTTCTTTTCCATTTCTCCCATCCCTCTACAGTTTCATTCATGAAAACATTTTTAAACTTAAAAACTCTTGCTTTATCTCTTTCAGGAATATAGATTGAATTTATGTCCAAATTATGGTTTTCTTTGATGCTTTGCATAGAGACTGGTGGTAAAAGAGTTACTCTATAAATGGACCAATTCAAAGATTGTCCATGAGACAATAAAAAATATTTAAACAAACTCAAAGAAACTGAAAAAAAAATAGAAGAAAATGAACAGAATCTCATAGCCAAAACAACTAATGTGGAAAACAGATTGAGTGAAGGTCATTTAAGAGTCATTGGCCTGAGGCAGTACAGTACACCCTGGATCTGTGATCTATAACTATTTAATGAGTGAAAAAAGGTGCAGTTGGCACATGTTCATGCCCTACATGAGATCCTCTCACTCTAGTACAAAGCCTCTTCTAGCACTAGCGTGTTCTGCTATATGGCTCCTGGCCAGACTTTGTCTACAGTGTATACAGACTTCTAGTATCAGAGAATTGCCTAAAAACATTGAGAGACTGGATGACTTGGTCAGGGTTACCCAGTAGGTAGCTGCTTAATGACTATCTTTGAAAACCCACTCAAGTGTCACCTCTTACATTAAGACATTCTTGATGTCTTCTCTCTCTTTGTAAAGCTCTTTCCCTCTTGGATTTTATGGAGCAATTTAGTCTCTGCCTAACACACTTATGTAATCCTGTGTATTATCCTCAACAATATTTGTGTCTTATTTCCTCCACTGGATTTTGTTTCATGAGGGCAACAAATACCAAAAATTCAACCTTTTATTTGGCATTCAAATTTTTATGAAAGTATATATGGATTATAGAAAATAATTTAAGATAGTTTCTGTAAGTTAAAACAGGATGACAAAAAACCAAAATGGCAGAGGAGGAAGAAGTACAGCCATACTTTCCCAACACAATCTTAGAGTTGCTATAGCCAGAATGAACCCAGATCTTCCTGAATTTGTTTATAGATGTTCTCTGGTCCCTATGCTATATACCTCTGAGGTTTTTTTTTGTTTTTTGTTTTTAAAGAGAAACTTTTTTTTTTTATGTTTTTTTGCAAGGCAAATGGGGTTAAGTGGCTTGCCCAAGGCCACACAGCTAAGTAATTATTAAGTGTCTGAGACTAGATTTGAATCCAGGTACTCCTGACTCCAAGGCCGGTGCTTTATCCACTGCACCACCTAGCTGCCCCTACCTCTGAGTTTTAAAATATTTTATGAATACTAATACAAAACTTAGGACCCAGTCTGTTATAAGTTTATCTTCCTACATGACCAGCATTTTCTTTTTTGGTTAATATCCTTATTTTTTTTTTTTTTACATCCCTTAGTCATTACTGGCAAATGCTACTCATTCAACCTGCACTTGTTATTTCCCTTCAGGTCACCTCCAGCAAAGAAATGTATCAGACCAAGACCCGATCAAGAAATCTAAGGAAAAAAAAAACAGTCATATTTCTATCCCAGATCAGAAGAAGGAGACAGGTTTGTGAATTTGGGACACAGGGTCTAACATGTGCCATAAGGCACAACTGAGATTCAGAAGTGTTCAGAGCCTGGTCTTGACATAAAATCCAAATTCAGGAAGAATGAATAAAAGAAAAAAATTCCACTATAAAGAATTGTTAGGATGACAGGGACAATCAGTAGTTAACCTAGAAGAAGAGAATGATACCAAAACATCTACAAAGTCTCAAAGAAAAACCTAACAAATTTGGATTTAACAAAGCTGGATTTCTGAAAATAAAAAGAAGACTGAGATTGTGTACCAGGGAAAGAAGCAGTCCAAGATCCATACAAAGGGACCCTATTTTTGGGCAGGATGTAGGGTAACAGCTGGCTTCTTCAGGTAACAGATCTAGGGTAGATTGAAGTGGGGACATATATCTAAGGGTAGCATTCCAGGGTGAAGAGGAGTACAGGTGCTGGGCTGTGTACTAAGGAACAAATTCAGAAGCAATAGTGGCTTGTATGACACTGACCTCGGGACTTAAGGAGTGTTTCAGTTCCAGACTAGACTGAAACCTGGAGCAGAATGACTTGGACAGGTATTCCTGATCAAAGGGAAGGCTGCAGTAATTACAATGAACCTGTAGATCTTTTCAGCTGGTTGTTAGTACTTGAGTCTATCAGCAGTCGTCTGTAAATGCCAATCATGAGCAAGTGAAGAGGCATATTGTCCAGACCCAAACCCAGGTAAGGAACTTGATGAGCTTAAGACTTGGCCCTGAATCAGAACAATTCACTTTAGAAGGAAAGTTTATAGGTTCCTCAGCCTGAGCTGTTTCTGAGAGCCTGGAGTAAACTACACTCTACCCCCAAGAAAGTAGCAGAATTCAAGGTATCAAAATCTCAACTCAGATCCAGAAGTGTTCAGAGTCTTGTCCTACATAAAATCCAAAGTCAGAAAAATGATTGGAACAATGAGCAAAAAAAATAAAATTCCACCACAAAGAACTGTTTGGATGATAGGGAAATTAACCCCAGAAGAAAAGAATGATATCAAAAAAAGGAAAACCTAAGTTTGGGCACAAATTCAAGTTGGATTCTTGGAAGTGATAAAGCAAGAATGTTTTTTAAGTTTAAAAAAGTTTTAACTGAAATGAAAGCCTAAAGGAAAAAAAATGGAAAAGAAATTAGGGTTTTAGAAGAAAGAATTAGAAAGGGAATTATTAACAGCCTGGCACAAAACGTACAAAACTTTACCTAAGTAACAAACTCCCTGAAAATTAAAAGAGAACAAAATGATCCCATGTGACAAGAAATATTAAGATAAACTCAAAAGACTAGAAAAAGAAAATGAAAGGTATCTCAGTAAAAACAGCTGATCTGAAAAACAGATTGAGGAAAGATAATTTAAGAATCACTGGATTACCTGAAAGCATGACCAAAAAAAAAATTTAGATACTATGTTATAGAAATCTTAAAACAAAGCTATACAGATCTCTTATAACTGGAGGGAAAAAAAGCAATAGAAACAACCTACTAGTCAACTCCTAAAGGAAACTTCAAAATTAAAACTCCCAGGGACATAATACCCCAAACCTATAGCTCCCAGGTCAAAAAAAAATAATATTGCAAGCAACCAGAGAGAAAGAATTACCAAAGAACCACAATCTGGATCACATATGACATAATAGCTCTTCCTATAAAGGAATGGAGAGAATCTGGAATGCAATATTCCAAAAGGCAATAGATGTGTAGGCTTACAACCAAAATAACTTACTCAGTAAAACTGTTATAATTCTACAGAGGATAAAAGATTTTTAATGAAGCAGAAGACTTTTAAGTATTACTAAAGAAAAGATCAGAGTTGAATAGAATCTTTGAAATATAAACACATGAACAAATAAAAATTTAAAAGGTAGATATGACCAAAGAATCACAAGGAATTAAACAAGGATAAACTATATTCTAATATGTAGAGAAGATATACATATTCCATTAGGATTCTAACATCAGGGACCAAGGGGGAAACTAAATTAGGGACTCTGGGAATTGTTCTGTTATATCTGATGATCTTAAAAAAGAATGAAAATTGAGGGGAAGAATAACATGAGAGAGGATGGACGAGGGAAATTATCTCACCTAACTGGGGTATATATGTTGAAATCCATTCAAAGAGAAATGGGTGGTGGAGAAGGCAACAGTGGGACCTTACTCTCATCTGAACTGTTCAAAGGAAGGAAAAATACACACAACTTTCATACAAAAATACATTTTATTCAACAGGAAAACAGTAGGGAGAAGGGAAGAGGTAAAGGAATGTATAAGAGGAAGTATAGAATAAGGAAGTGATTGGTCTTAAAACAAGCTTTAATCAAGAAGGGCATATTTTGAAGACAGGATTAAAATAAAAGGCCAAGAACTTTTTAGGCTCTGGGTGAGGGGAAACTGAAGAAGGGCAGGGAAGTAGCAAGAGATTATATTAAACCTAGAACACTGGTGTTGGGTTCACTCCTTTTTTTATTACACTCTTCATCTTTGTAAAGAGCAGTCAGGAAACAAAGAAGAAAAAAATATAAGGGAAAAGGATAGGGGGAAGTGAACAATTATAACTGTAAATGAGATGAATTCACCCATAAAATGGAAGATGTTAGCAGAATAGATTAGAAAGCAGAATATAACATATTACTTACAAAAATAAAATTCAAACTAGAAAGATGCACACAATTAAAATAAGGGACTGAAGCAAAATCTAATACATTAATATTAAAAGACAAGGGTAGCAATCATGATCTCAAACAGCAAAAAAAAATTAATAAAAATACTACAATTGGGCAAAAGCCACCATAGATAATTAATATCATTCATTAAAGTATCTAATATTTAATGGAAAAATTAAATTACAGGGAGACAGACAATGAATCTATAATAGTAGGGAATCTAAATTTTATCTTTTCAGGTCTGGCTAAATTTAAACAAAAAGTAAAAAATTTGAATAAAATTTTAGAAAATTTGGATATCTTATACCTCTAGAGATTACTGTATAGGAATAGAAAGGATACAGCTCATCTTTCACAGCATATTCTAAAAATTGACTATGTCACAAAACAAATGCAGAAGATAAATATTAAATATCCTTTAGTTACAACAATGCAATAAAATATATTTAATAAAGGATCATTAATGTAAAGATTCACAATTAATTGTAGACTAACATTTCCAAAAGATTAGGTAGGTCAAAGAACAAATCATAGAAACAATTAAAACTTTCATTTAAGATGAAAACAATGAGACAAAATGTTTTGGGGATTCCCCAAAGTGATATTTAGGGGAAAAATCTGTATTGATATCTGTTTTCATCAATAAATGAGAGTAAGAGCAGATCAAATTGGGCATATAAATACTTTTCCAATTCCTGCAGTTTCTTCTCCCCTATTATTAGACAGCTATAAGGTAGAGCACTTAATTCCTTCCAAAGCTTTCCCTTGAACTTTCTAGTTAACTCTCCACTTAGCATGTGTAACTTTGCTTGAATTAATTGAGATCTATGGAATATGCCTTCTCACTCCCTTTCCCAGATCTTTTTTTTTTTTGGCATTGTCTTTTCCCACTAAATTGTAAATTCTTTGAGGGTAGATCGGCAGTGCTTAGTGCAATGTTAAGCACATAGTAGATGCTCAACATTTATCAAATTGAACTAAATTGAATAACTGGAAAAACCAACTAATTAAACAGTCTCAATTAAAACCCAAATAACATGCAGACTTTATGAAAACACTGACTTGTTGATATTGTAGTTTCTGTATCCTTTATCCACATCTATATTTTTTTTAGGTTTTTGCAAGGCAAATGGGGTTAAGTGGCTTGCCCAAGGCCATACAACTAGGTAATTATTAAGTGTCTGAGACTGGATTTGAACCCAGGTACTCCTGACTCCAAGGCCAGTACTTTATCCACTACACCACCTAGCCACCCCTCACATCAATATTTTAAAATATTTGTGTAACAAATCTTAGCAATTCTAGAAACTACACGTGTGTTATCTGGCATTGTTTTAACATCTAGATATGTACAGAGTAGCAATTATGAGAAGTTAAACTTTCCTGGTATTTTCCATATTTCAGTTGTTAAAATTATTTTTTAGTGATCTAAATATTATGATGAACAGTTTTGCAATGTGAAGCCTTAGTATCACTAAGTTTATTAAAATATCGTTGTTTGCGAAACAAGTTAAAAAAAGGGGGTAGATCTAATGATTGCCTTGAATATGACTTGATGAACATGTTAAGAGTTATATCTAATCTATTTGTTTTCAAAAATATAGAAACTACATAATACAGTATTAAATATCACTTTTAGAAGAACCAGTTTATTAATAGGTAACATCAAAAGCATAAACTTCATTTATACACCAAACTCAAATCTGACAGGAAAAGAAACAACATTACAATCAAGATGATTATCAAAAAATGTACTGTACACACAACTGACAGAGACTGAACTGATTTGTTGAATAAATAAGAATGTAGTAATGGCTATAAACTTTCAAATGAAAATGAAAACACTTTTCCTCTTTTTACAATAATGAATGGATGCTATAGACTCGTCTCTAAAATATCTGACAAAATATGAGGTTCACTTAGTCTCCATTCATATAAACTTTTGAAGGCTTCCTTCAAATTTCTAGAAAGCCTTTTCCCACTTACCACCTTTAACAATGGCTTTTGAAATGACTTCCTAGTATTATTTGTATTATTCTAAGGGTATATCATCAAAAGACACTGATCAACACAAAATTATAATGCATGATAATCTTTGCATACCAGACTCATTTTTTCAACAATTCTGAAAACTGTCACCACCATTTCTCAAATACATTATGATATGTCAGACAAAAAGGGGTGAGTATGGGCACCCATTTCCCAAAGCCCCCAACTGCTTCTTCACTGGTCTTTAATCAGTCTTTCATTGGTTTATAAAAAAGTACCATCAATACACTCCACAACCAAGTCATTTTAGCCTAAGCCTTTTTAAAACATTCAATATTACAGAAGTTGTGATACAATTGATGAAAAAAGTCAGAATTGCTGGCATTACTTTTCCTTCCCACAAAAATACATAAAAATGGACAACACATTAAATAAACATTTGTTATTAACAGTTAGAAATATTAACACCAAAAAATCATGTATAAATTAGGAAATAAATGTATAAACTATTTTCCAAAGTGCTCTTTTAAATATATACACAACATTCAAGAAATTCTTAATGTAAGACATTTCAGATTGGTTCAGTAGTGGTAATATGATTTTTAAATGTAATTTTTTTCTCAAAAGTATTGTTTCAGCACTTAAAAAATGTACATAAGAGGCATATTTCCATGCTGTAAAGAAGCAAAATATATTGCATCTTCTTTACTATCTAAATCTTTAAATATTTTCAATGGGAATTTTCAAAGTTGTTTTAGAATTGTGATACAGGGAAAGAAAAGACAAAACCACAGGGGACAGATCCCTTAAATTCAATTACCCATATAATTTTTAAGCAATTAACTATTAATTCAGCAATGGCAGAGTTCAAGTAACATTTAATACAGATAATGTTAAAGTATACAAAAAGCAATCTATAAAGGAAAAATTTCTAGAAAATAAAATTGACTAAAGATAGAAATATATTGAAATCTGAGGTGATAAGTTCCCAGTCACAAGAAGTGTTCAGATATCTATTAGATAACTATCTGACAAGGAGGCTGAAAAGATCTCAGCTTTGGGTGGAGGTTAATCTCTGGGATCTGTTATCCTTCTGAGATTTAATGAGCATGAAAGGAATGGGTAAGGTGGTGTAAAACCTTAAAAGTAGGGGCAGCTAGGTGGTGCGGTGGATAGAGCACAGCCCTGGAGTCAGGAGGACCTGAGTTTGAATTTGGCCTCAGACACTTAATAATTACCTAGCTGTGTGATCTTGGGCAAATCACTTGATCCCATTGCCTTGTTAAAAAACAAAAAACCTTAAAAATAAAATGAAAGGGAGAGGAATGTCAGCTTAGATGAACAATAAATATGACTGAAAAAGTTTAAGGTACTTATTTCTGTCACAAACTCAAAAGGATCTATCAGTATTGTGAAGCAGTTATGGGTTGAAATGGGAAGCACAGTATAGGAAGAAGACCATATTTGAAGCCCCTTCCAACTCTAAGTCACATACTAAAAGACTAGCTTAGTGGTTTTAAACTTGATCTGCTATTATGCTAGCCCTAGAGGAGTGATGAAATAAATTCAGTAAACCAATATCTTAACATTTGTTAAGTGCTTTATTTCTCAAAGTTGATATCTATTTGTTATAGTTTATACCTACAAATTATCTTGACCTATACTGAAATTGAGTTGTATACAACTATGTATAACCTACACTGCAGAGAAAACACAAGGGAAAACTGGAGGTACTATTACTGGAAAATAGGAATATAATGAAAAGAGATCAAGAAACTGTGGGCTTTTAAGGACTCTACTATTTTTTGCCCCTAGATCTACCAAGGATGATATGAGATTCAGGATGGGAAAAGTGATCCTCTCCTTATTTCATCACATGGTTCCAAGCAAACACTATTTGTTGATTGATATTTATCAATTGATATATTTGTTGGTTGGTTGAGAGGCAGTGAAAACTATAATAGGAAAAACACTGGTCTAGGAGTCAGAAGATTTAGCTTATACTTCCTGTTTTGCCACTAACTAGATGTGTGGTCTAAGGCAAGTTATTTCTCTTCTTTGGGCCCTCAGTTTCTCCATCTGCAAAAGAAAGGAGCTAGATTAAGTGACCTCTAAGATCCCTTCTAGCTCTAAAATTCTGTGATCCTGATTCACTGTTATTTTAAAGGAAGAAAACAAATGTATATGCCTCAATATGTTATATCTATTTTTCTACTCTTGAGTTTTCAAAATATAAAATTTATAACAACAATAAAAAGACTATCTCTATTAGAATTAACACATATAAAAATGACATTTCCTTCAGATTATATTTTGTCTTACTATAAAGATTTATATTTAGTTGAAGTATTTTTCTCCAGTTCTTTTTATTTTCTTGTTAAATAAAAGTTTTATTATCCAAGTAAAGTTTGATCACATCTCAAACATATATATTAGAAATTTATTCAAGTTTTTCCCTTTAATAAAATTGCTCAAAATGAGTTACTTTGTATTGTTTACAGATTTCAGGATCTCTTCTCTTAGAAACTAAGCTAGCTGCAATTGACCATATAAACTCTCACAAATTTCTACTTCTCATTATGTTCATAGTGGAATATGAATTGTCAAAGGTGGAATATTTATTCTTTTTTTTCCTTGTTCTGTATTCCAAATAAGACAAGTTCCTGTAGGAAAAGGGCAGGGAAGCAAAATAAACTTAGCCCAGAAATACATCTTTAGTTATAACTACAAAATCTGCTTGGAGATCTGAACTATCCTGGAAGAAATAATATATAAAAAATCAACTAATCACTTGACAGAAAATTTGGCATTAATATTTAAAAGTATCTATAAATGTAAATCTGACACGTTAAAAATTCAAATGCCAGAAATGTTTTATTAGATAAACAGAACAAAGCAATATTAACTTCTAATGGACCAATCCCCAAAGAATTCTCTTTTCTTTCCCTTCATATCATACGCCTCAATTTATATTATTCACTAAGACACCTCTATAAAGTCAGATTATTTTGAATAAATGATCCCTCTTCACTTTTTAATACAAAAATGTAGACTTTCTCAGACTAAACCAGAATGAGACATGGGTAATTAGTAAACACTGGAAATTATTGTTCATAATATCTCCAGTAAATGAAGTATTTCTCTTTTTCACTGTGTAGCATGGAAATTGACATACCACAAAGAATGCCCCTGCCCCTAAAGGAGTACAATTAAGAGGCATATATTTCAGAGGCAATCATAAATCATGGACAAGCTGCATTGCATTCAGTTAAACAGAAGTTCCTAACCTACATTAGGATGGATAGAGAAATTAGACCTAAGGTCTGTTTGTATAAATATATGGATCATAGAGTATTCTAGATGTTTCCCATAACTGGGCACAAAAAACTCTGATGATAAAATGACCCCTAAAGCTATTTAGAAACATCAAGAATGGGAAGAAAAGGAAGGAGAAAAGAAAAAAAAAGTTGCATTGTAGCAACATACAATACTATACACAGCACCAAATATATCAGACCATTAAAGCATTGTCTTTTTACCAGTATAATGCACTGCTTCATCACCGGCATGAAATGAACACTGTTCACATACAGACGCTGCTTTGTGCTAAGGGGTAACCAACGTATTACAATTATTCAAAACCTTCTGTACACTGAGTTCCAAATATGGACATGGTACTGAAATGAATCCAACAAAGAATCTTGTCCCTTATTGCTGATAATTCCCATACTGGCCCTAAAAGAGAATGTTAATAAAGTTATATTTTTGTGGTTAATAATGTTATATTTTTGTTAATAAGATTACATATTTTGTTGAAAGAGGGTCATATGTTTCTAACTAATATGGTCTCCAAGATATAGGGGCATGAAGAACATCCAAGTCAGTCAAGAAATATTCTATTTGACTGAAGATAACCAAAATGGACACAATGTATATGAGATTAGATATTAAAAAAAAACCCTCCTAGAAATAATCCATCCTATAAGGTGATTTAGAGTCATGTTACCAATGAGATTGAAGTGTTACTTGAGAGCTGGCAACCTAAAATATAATCACTGCAAAATGTTTTGCAAACTTGGAAATTGTAGTCTCTTATGAAAGCATATTAAAATGAGAAGGGTAAGAGCACACAGAAGGCTCTGGGATGGAGAATAAGAATTTGTCATTGTATTCTCCACAGGCTATAGGGAGATGGTATCCTGCTGAGTTGACTCAATTATCTGGTTAGTAGAAAAGAATAACATCAGGCTACCACAGCTTGATGAAAATATCCCTTATGATCATTTAACTCCTATCTACATTGTATATTCACCAACCACTTTCTAATTATTAATCAAGTCTCTCTTTTGTACCAGAAGGATGGATGTTCTGATGGGACACCTGAACAAACAGCTCATATTTCCTTTTCTAAATCATTGGGATGACATTCTAGCTTAGAAATCATTGTATTATGAACTTGTCTGGTTTAAAGTATAAAGACTGAATATCCCAGAAAAAACTGATGAAACTTGTGCTCCATGTATGGAATTTTCTTCTTCTTTATCTTCACCTCATGACTTCCCTGGCTTCTTTCAAGTTCCAACTAAAATCTAACATTATCAAGAAGCTATCCCTAATCCCCATCAATGCTAGTCCTTGTTTCTGTTGATTACTTCCAATTCTGGTATATATCTTATTTGCATGTTCTTTCCTCTTTTATACTATAAACTCTTTGAACATTGAGAGTATGAACTGTCTTTCGCATTTGTATCTTTATCCCAAAGTCTGGCATGTAGTGGGGCTTAATAAACACTTTATTGGCTGACTGACACATAAGAGCAATCCTTGAATCCTAAAACACCTTTCTAGACTTTTTCTTATACATCTTCTTATTCTTTAAAAAGTAAGTCATCATTCTTAAACACAGACTGAATTAATACTTATAGGGTGTCAGGTAGACATTGTTACCTTAAAATCTATTTACTTCTCTTGCTTTCTTAATATATTAGTCTGTAGGATTCTGATATAATTTTACTAATTATTCTATAAAAAGTTTAGGAATATAACCTTAATATTGATATTTGTTTTAATTTAATATACATATTTGTTGCAAGGGTTTTTTCTTTTCATATAAATTCTTGTCAACTAAAAAATGAAATGTAAATTTTAAAAGAACATAAACTTCTTTAAGTCTGGAACTGTTTTATTTTGTAGATTCATATTTGTCAGGTTCAAACATAAATTCTCTTACTAAAATAGCTGCTTAATAAATGGTGAGTTGAACTGAATCACTTGTAGTCTTTCTACCATAATTAGATGTAAGCATATATGGATACTTCAAACCATTTTCCCACTGTAACTGGTCTACATATTTCTAATTGATAGTAAATTTCTTCTGCTTTTCATAACTTCTAAGAGGTCCTTAGTTTTAAATTTTAAGGCAAAATTCAGAATTACAATACACTGTTCTTTTCAGATTCCAAAACAATGCCTCTATTAATGAACTACTATTGGTTTATTCGAGAACCAAAACTACAAACTTTTTAATGTCAGGGACACATATATGCCCTTGATTAGTGGCAAAAAGGCACCTTTAGTCTATTTAACAGTTGTAGTCACTCTACTCTAGGTACTTTAAAGAACTGCCTAAAGTATGAAGAAGATAAATGACTTATTATTCATTCCTCCAATGTGTGCCTGAGTTAGGGTTTGAACCCAGGTCTTCCTGTCTTTATTTCTAGTGCCTTTCAAGGTGTGGTAATCTGGGGTCAGTGAGAATTGCCAAGAGATCATTAATATTGAAAATTTCATAAAAGCTTGCCTGTTCATATCCATAAGGCCTCTGTTGTTGGGCAGATGGTCCTGTCTGAGAAGCTCTATAGCTTCCATATTGTTGTCCCTGTCCCTGTTGGTAGCTGGAATACTGTGAAGAAGCGCCTTGTGCAGGACCTGAGAAAACAAGCACAAAAGGTGAATTTTTTTTAATTATAAAGATTTTATTTATTTTGAGTTTTAAAATTTTCCCCTAATCTTATTTCCCCCCCCCACCCCCCACAGAGGGCAATTTGCCAGTCTTTACATTGTTTCCATGGTATATATTGATCCAAATTGAATGTGATGAGAGAGAAATCATGTTCTTTATTCTTTTTTTTAGGTTTTTTTTTTTTTTGCAAGGCAAACGGGGTTAAGTGGTTTGCCCAAGGCCACACAGCTAGGTAATTACTAAGTGTCTGAGGCTGGATTTGAACCCAGGTACTCCTGACTCCAAGGCCGGTGCTTTATCCACTATGCCACCTAGCCACCCCAAGAAATCATATTCTTAAGGAAGAAACATAAAGTATAAGAGATAGCAAGATCAGACAATAAGATATCAGTTTTTTTTTTTCTAAATTAAAGGTAATAGTCCTTGGTCTTTGTTTAAACTCCACAGTTCTTTCTCTGGATACAGATGGTATTCTCCATTGCAGAGAACCCCAAATTGTCCCTGATTGTTGCACTGATGGAATGAGCGAGTCCATCAAGGTTGATCATCACCCTCATGTTGCTGTTAGGGTGTATGATATTTTTCTGGTTCTGTTCATCTCACTCAGCATCAGTTCATGCAAATCCCTCCAGGCTTCCCTGAATTCCTATCCCTCCTGGTTTCTAATAGAACAATAATGTTCATGACATACAAATACCACAGTTTGCTAAACCATTCCCCAACTGAAGGACATTTATTTGATTTCCAATTCTTTGCCACCACAAACAGGGTTGCTATGAATATTTTTGTACATGTGATGTTTTTACCCTTTTTTATCATCTCTTCAGGGTACAGACTCAGTAATGGTATTGCTGGATCAAAGGGTATGCACATTTTTGTTGCCTTTTGGGCACAGTTCCAAATTGCTCCCCAGAAAGGTTAGATGAGTTCACAGCTTTCCCACAACCCTTCCAACAATAATCATTATCCTTTCTGGTCATATTGGCCAGTCTGAGAGGTGTGAGGTGGTACCTCAGGGAAGCTGTAATTTGAATTTCTCTAATAAGTAATGATTTAGAGTAATTTTTCATATGACTATAGATTGCTTTGATCTCATCTGTAAATTGCCTTTGCATATCCTTTGATCATTTGTCAATTAGGGAATAGCTTTTTTTAAAAAAAATTTGACTCAGTTCTCTGTATATTTTAGAAATGAGTCCTTTGTCAGAATACTAGTTGTAAAGATTGTTTCCCAGTTTACTGCATTTCTTCTTTTGATCTTGATTACAGTGGTTTTGTCTGTACAAAAGCTTTCTAATTTAATATAATCAAAATCATCTAGTTTGTTTTTAGTGATGCTCTCCATATATTCCTTAGTCATAAACTGCTTCCCTTTCCATAGATCTGACAGGTAAACTACTCCTTGATCTTCTAGTTTGCTTATAGTATTGTTTTTTTATGTCTAAATCCTGTATCCATTTTGATCTTATTTTGGTATAGGGTGGGAGGTGTCGATCTAATCTAAGTATGAAAGGTCAATTATTAAAAAAGTTATACACTATTAATTTCTATATTCATAAAATTTATTCTCTGTAGAAAATATCTATATTTAATTTTTTTAAACCCATGAATTATGCTTAAATCACATACCATAATTCTAGAAATTGCCCTCAATTCCATCATACCAGAAATTATTTCAAACTCTTCTGGTTTAACTGGTGTTTAATGCTTCTGTGTAACTCTGGTTTAGGGAAATATATATCATTAGAGTTCAGTAAAATTTAAAGTATAGATATGAAAATATTTCAAGCCCATGATTATATTTTTTAGTTGCTTGATTTGTACCATCCAAAACATGGGTGAGTCCTCAGTGATCAATCACTGAATTGATTCTATTACTATTTGATAGGAAAAGAGAATGTGAAAGTTGGAAAAGAACTGGAGCTGAAGAAAGAGAAGGAATTTTGAAGGATGTTTGGATGATTTTGAAATTCAGAAGAAGATCAGACACTGAGCTTGAAGTAAGGACATTTGGGACCTTTGGAGAAGCTGAAAATAAAGAAAGACCTGAGGAGCAGCAAAAGCAAGAAGATGACAATTCAAACAGGTAGAGAAGATATTGGTAAAAACAATCCATTTACTTGAATGTCTAGGTCCAAAGTGGTCATTAATAGTTGAATGTCACTTTAGAAGGAGGTGTCTGGAAGAAGCTGTACTTCCTTAAAAAATATGATACTGAGGAGACTGGGAAGGAGAATGGGCAGCTAGTAATACAGCAGATAGGGAGGCTGAGGAGGGAAAATAAGGAAATAGGTATTTACATAGCACCTATTATATTTTGGGCAATAGGGAGCATAGTGGCTAGCATACTGGGCTTGGAATCAGAAAGACTCATCTTCTTGAGTTCCAACCTGGCCTCAGATGTTTACTAACTGTATGACCCTGGGCATGCCATTTAATCTTGTTTGCCTCAGTTTCCTCATCTGTAAAATAAGCTGGAGAAAGAAATAGCAGACTATTCCAATATCTTTGCCAAGAAACCCCAAATGAGGGGCGGCTAGGTGGCGCAGTGGATTAGAGCACTGGCCTTGGAGTCAGGAGTACCTGAGTTCAAATCCGGCCTCCCTCAGACACTTAATAATTACCTAGCTGTGTGGCCTTGGGCAAGCCACTTAACCCCAATGCCTTGCAAAAACTAAAAAAAAACAAAACAAAAAAACCCAAATGGGTTCACAAAGTCAGACACAACTAAGTAACAATGTGTCTTACAAATATCTCATTTGATTTTCACAACAACCCTTTCAGGTGAGTACTGTTATTATCTCTTTTTAAAGTTGAGGAAACTGCAGCTCAGAGAGGTTAAATGATTTGCTTAGGGTTACACAACTAATAAATGTCAGAGGCTATATTTGAACTCAGCTCTTCCTGACTTCAGACCTAGCATCACTGTAAGGCCAGCCATCTGGCCTTGATGCGAATATGGATCTCCCTTAATCATAGTGATCCAACTGGATTGGATAAGGTTCATATTTAGACATTCACTTAGTAACCATTATATTATAGAATGAAGACTAGACATATAGTCCTTATTTGGGCATGGAAGCAGTTCCCATTATATAACTGGTTTATACTTGATGATACTCATGTAAGTCTTAGATTTAGCATGGTGCCAGGTTGGGGGCAGACCAAGTGGAACAATTCAAGCTTGTGGACAGCTAACATGTGGAGTGGATAGAAGAGCTGAACAGAGTGGAATGGGCAATAGTGGACAGTGAGTGGATGGGGCAGAAATGGACTAGGAACTTGAGAAACTGATAATCAAACTTGGGTTATGCAAATTGAAATATATGTGGACTTGACCCTGCAGCCTCCTGCCACTAAGGCTGTACAATAAAAAGGTATAAATCTCTCCAAGTCTCTTCAGCATTTCTTTGGTCCTTGGAATAAAGAACTTAGAAAGCAAAAAGGATAGGATTTGTAGGAAACATCCTGCTCCCCTCGATTAGATAAGGACTTAAAAGATTTGTATTGGATTTACAATCATCCAGCTGTCTCAAAAAAGTCCTGTACTCAGAAGCAGGACTTGGGAAGACCTGAATCCAAATCCTGCTTCATTAAATGTGTGTTCCTGATTTTCCCCAGGCACTGTAAAATTAGGAGATTGAACTTGATTTTCTCCAGGGATCCTTTCATTTCTAAGGTGGTGATGCTATGAAGAAGGATCATTGAACACTATGAATTAAGGGATATGATGCTCTTTCTAAAGTACAGGAAACTGAACCCTCTAAAGACAAAACAGCTGCTTATCTTTTGAGGAATGGTGATGTAGATCCACAGGTATTATCAGCTGAGAGATCATCAATTAAAGATCAGAGGAAAAAAAAAAAAGATGAGGATTGGTTATTGAGGCAAAACTCCCATATAAGAGCTGTTTCTTGGCCCGTTGATAAGCGAGAGGTCTGCTGTCTTCTTAGGGTATAAGACATGACAGACCTAGTCAAAAATCTCACAGGACTAATCAAAACAGCTCACTACTATCAGTTTATGGTACTAGTGTAGGTATAAATGATACTATTTGAAGGGATATAGAAAGTATTGCTGAAGATAAGAGAGTAAAAACAAAAAAAATGAAGATCTCAGAGGCACAAGTGGTTGGTGCCTTCATTACTGCTGCTGATGAAAGGAACTCAAGCCTTCAAAAAAGATAGGCAATTTGGGGAAACTGGTGAAAGAGATAGAATTTGAGAATAAAGTTTAGGTTTTAGAACAAAAGCACAAAATATAGGAATGACATGCTCCTGGTCAGAGAAATACATCTAATAATCTGCCTAGAGACCTATAAATCTAATCAAAATGACTTGAAAAAGAAGGAAACAGAAGAAAACTGCCTACATACATCCAACATACACTATGCCACAGAGCAAGGAGTTTTTTCTTATGTCATTGACTGTTTCCGAAATCTGGTGAATCCTATGATGGACCCTTCTCATGAGACAATTTGAACAGCAAATTGTAGTAGGAATTGAATAAACCACACTGACTGCATCTTCTCACTTAGTTCTGGAGGTAGATCAATTCTCTTTCTGTTCAATTATGAATCTAGTCCAATTTCTATCTTGTGCAAAAACTTTATTTCATTGTGGGAATGATGAGAGGACTTTGTTGCATTGTTTGAACCTAAGCCCTGTGTGGCTGGGAAGCTGGACCACCTCAAACTGATATTTGGAGTCCCTAAATTAAGGACCAGCACCCTAATTAGATATGAAGATTGATACAAGGAATTTTCCCACAATTAAACATTTCAAACAACCCATATTATCTTATCTGAAAACTGGCCCCATACTGGTCAATTAGTTATTGGTTCCATGTTTCTTTGATTGAATACAGATACTTGGGAGAAATGGGACACATCTCTTTCTGATTTCAGGGAATTGCACCAGCTCATTCTTCTCCTCCCAACTTGGACAGTCCCTAATCTTTCCTTCAATTAAAAATTAGATTACCTAATTTTGTATACTTAATTTTTTCTTTGAATTAATTGATATTATTTGATTAATTTCTCTTAATTTATAAAATTTTTGTCTCCACCTGTATTTGGGATCCAGTTCCAAAGCTATAGGTCCTGGTCCCAATTTGTTAGGCAATTGGCATGCACTGCTTAGTAAAATGATGTGATTGGAAACTCAGACCTTTGCTTCCTCAATCATCTATTTGTTACACTCAATATAGTTTTTGAGTACATTACATAAAATACTTAGGTTTATACAGGAAACCAATCATTTTGAAGTATAATTATAAAAATATTTCTAAAAATTAAGTTCGTGGAACCCATGTTAAAAAAAATCCTGTTATTGGATTGTAACAGCAACAACACAAGAAGAAAAGAAGTAGTGACATCCAAAAATGCATAGGAGACAAAATCCAATAAAAAAACTTGGAATAAAACACAAAATCTTTAGCTATCTGTAAGCAAATGCACCAAGTATACACAATAGGTCAATTAGAGGTACCACTGCAAGAAGGTAAATTTGACTTCATCGTATAATTGAGACTTAGCAGGATGAGATCCACTACTGGAATGTAACTCTGGAATGGCATATTTTATCCAGAAGGAATAAAAATGGTAAAAAGTTGGGAAGGGGCAGAGTCCTGTTTAAGATTATACTGAGGTAAGGAAATAATAGGTTTTGGAGGATGAAGTGAGCAAAACATCTTTCTTTTTCCTTCTTCCTTCCTTCTTTTTTCTTCTTCTTCTTCTCTCGCTCTCTCACTCCCACCCCACCTTCCTCCCCTTCTTTCTCTAAGCTACAAAGATAATACTACATTTAGCTTAATGATAACTAAATCCTTCAAAAGTTGGAAGAAACAATAAAAGAAAGTACTCTTCTGGATCTGATTCTTACTAATAAGGAAGAACTGTTTACCAGTATTGGAAATGTTAGCAGCTTTTCAGAAAAAGGACCACTCCATCTGAGTCTTTATGATAGAAGAGAAGGAAACTATGTATAGTTTGTCATATACTCAAGATTTCAGGAGAGTTGACTTGAAATGTTTCAGAGATAGGATGGGTAGGATCTCGTGGCTTAAGATTTTTATGGGGAAAGTCAGTCCAAGAGGAATAAGAAGCTCTCAGGAATAAAACCTGGATATAATTTGGAATTATTTGGAAAAATTATTAAAATTATAAACCTTCTGACCCAGAAATCTCACTGAAGAGCATATACTGAAAGGATATCAAAGGCAAAAATAAATGATTAATATGTAGCAAATATATATAGCAGCATTTTTAGTGGTAGCTCCCCATCATCTGGGGAATAGTTAAATAGATTGTGGTAAATAAATGCAATGGAATGTTGTTATGCTAGCGAGAAATTATAAATATGAGGAAATCATAGAAAAATGGAAGACTGGGGCAGCTAGGTGGTGCAGTGGATAAAGCACTGGAACTGGAGTCAGGAGTACCTGGGTTCAAATTCGGTCTCAGACACTTAATAATTACCTAGCTGTGTGGTCTTGGGCAAGCCACTTAACCCATTTGCCTTGCAAAAACCTAAAAAAATAAAAAAAGGAAGACCTTAGACAAATAAATGTAGAGTGAAGAAAGCAAAATGCTTTCTTGTACTAGACAGTAATACAATTTAATGGTCTGTGGCTGGACCAAAAAGTAATCTTTAATAGTTCAATGGTAATTTGGAGAGACCTATTAGTAAAGAAACTTATCCTTGTGCTTTTTAATATTTTTATCAATGATATGAATAAAGGCTTAGATGATATGTATAACAAATTTGCAAGTGACAAATAAACAAAAAAATCTGAAGAGGTAGCTAATATCTTAGGAGAAAAAAGGTTCCAAAATTATCATAACAGCTTAGAACATGGGCTGAGTCTAAATAGATAAAATGTATTGGGATAAATTCACAGTTTTACATTTGGATACAAAAAATGCTTTATAAGTATATGATGGGAGTATGTGTCATCAGAGAGAAATTTGTCTTAAAAAATTTTCAATGTTTTAGGGGACTGAAAGATCAGTATGGCTCAAAAAGTATAATAAAATAGCAGTCAGAAAAACTATTGTGGTACAATGAGAAGGGTATGGTCTCCAGAACTAAGGAGATGATAGTTCCCTTGTTCCTGGACTACATTTGGAATAAAATGTCCAATTATGAATGCTAAATTTTAGGAAAGCTGAAGAGCATTAAGTGAAGGAGAACTATCATGGAGAAATAAAATTTAAAAAAAGATTTAGCCTGGAGAAAAACTATTTGTTGGAAGCAGAGAACCTCATAACTATCTTTCTAGTATTTGAAAGATTATTTTGTTGCATAACAATTGGACTTGTTCTGCTTAGCCTCAGAGCTCAGAACTTGAAACAATGAATGGGAGTTGCAAAAAAGCAAATGTAGTAAGAATTTTCCTGACAATTTGAGCTGTGCAAAAGTGGAATCAGCTGCCTTGAGAAGTGGCATTCTTTTCCTCTCTTGTATACCCTATTTCTCTTTCTCTTCCTGACTATATACAAGCTAATGCAATTCTCTAATCTTCTTTGTGTACCAACCCAATTTTGTTATCAATAACACAATCCATTGATGATAATAGCATTATATAACTTGTGCTTCCAGGGAACCTATTATCTCAACTTTTAAAAAGTAATCCTAGTAATCAGTAAAAACAAGTAGCAGCCAAGTTATCATATAACTATATCATATATTTCATCATAATTAGATAAAGTAGGATGGACTCAACATTGCAACTCCTTATATAAAGCATGCCTCTTAATATACTTAGCTGTAAAACTGAACTAAAATGGATATACCCTTGGATACTAAAAGAAAAAAAAAGTTTCAGTGTGGTGAATGGACATTTAATTAAGGGAATCAAACCACAGAAGACATGCCAATACTGTTTCTCTTACCATATCCTTGTTGCTGTCCTGGATAGCTCTGTTGGTTTGGGTATTGCTGCTGTGAATATGTCTGTTGTTGGGCAGCTCCCTGCTGATATCCAGCTTGCTGTTGGCTATACTGGGAATTTCCTAGAACAGGGAAGACGAGTTTATTTGAGATGATGTCATTATTTAATTTTAATTGCTAATCAATAACTGAAACCTCCTGAGATCTTTATAATCTGTTGCTTCAATAGATTTAATTTCTATACTTTTATGTTTCAAATACAATTGAAAATTTGTTTCAAAGAAAAACAGCCCATAATGTTCACTTCTTAAAGTCTATTTCCCAATCCAAACAATTCTACTGGAGACTGCTCTAGTCTTTCAATGGCTAAAGAATGGAAACTGAAAACTTGGTTTCAGAGAAACAGAATACAGACAGAAAGAAGAGAAGGTGGAATTAATAATTTTTTTTAACATTTGTAAAGTCAAGTTTTAAGAAGTAAGAGCCTTTTGGTTCCTAGAAAAGATAGAACAAAACAGAATCTCTTCCTTCCACCTAAGAGGTGGGAGATTATCAAGATAGCATATTGTAGGGGCAGCAAGGTGGCACAGTGGATAAAGCACTGACCCTGTAGTCAGGAGAACTTGAGTTCAAATTCGACCTCAAACACTTAATTATTACCTAGCTATGTGACCTTGGGCAAGTCACTTAACCTCATTGCCTTAAATAAATTTTAAAAAAAAGGAAGATAGCATATTGTACCTATTGTCAGACAAGGCTTATATACCAGATGTTTTTGCTTTATGTTTTTCTTTGTCACGGGGAGGGTGGGAAAAATTGTGATATAAAGACAAAAGGAATTAATACAATGTGCCTTTTAAAAAAAGAAATTAAGGGCCATATGTAACAAGAGCATAGACCAGTTATCTATGGAATAGGGGTTTAGAAGCACTGGTCTAATGGATCTACTCAGTTAGAAGCATCTTTTCACTGGCAAGAAATTCAGTCTTCCCAGTGACTTATGTATCTGAGTTACGGGCCCAGCACTGAGAAGATACAACTTAGGAAAAAAGAGTCCAAAAGTCGACACATTCTTTTTTAATTGTAGCTGTGTGCATAGTCTCTCCAAAATGAGCACTGTGTATTCAAAATGAAGCTAACACAGAAGTCTAGCCCTTTGGATGCAATGATTTGCTTAACACATGCTCTTGAAACTGTTAATGAAACACTCCCTTGCTCTGGGAATCCCTCTTAGAGAATGAATAGGGTGAAGAGGAAAGAGGATTGGCTATGGAGACCAGCACTTGGATTCAAATCTGATTTCAGTCATTTTCTACCTATTTAACCATAGGTAGGTGAAGCAAACTGGGTCTGTTTTCCTCCTCTTTAGAGGAGGAATTAATTAATCTTTGAGATCCCTTCTAATTCAATATTAATAATCTTATGAATCATTTTAATGAAACTATTATCATATTTCAGACATGTCAGAATTCAAAAGAACCCCAGAATTTATACAATTCCTTGATTTTATGTAGGATCAAATAGGATGCAGTTGCAAATATTGGCATATACTAGTCATAGTGGGGTTTTCTGTTGTTGTGTTTTGTAAGGCAATGGGGTTAAGTGATTTGCCCAAGATCACACAGCTAGCTAATTATTAAGTGTCTGAGGTCAAATTTGAACTCAGGTCCTCCTGACTCCAGGGCCAGCTCTCTTTCTACTGCACTATATAGCTGCCCCTATAGTGGGGTATTTTTTTTGTTTGTTTGTTTGTTTTTAGGTTTTTCCAAGGCAAATGGGGTTAAGCAGCTTGCCCAAGGCCACACAGCTAGGTAATTATTAAGTGTCTGAAACCGAATTTGAACTTAGGTACTCCTGATTCCAGGGCATGTTATCAACTGAGCCACCTAGCTGCCCTGTATAGCAGGGTTTTTAAACAGAGATTTTTTTAACCACATTTTTAATTTGGAGACAAAAGATAATTAGAAACTTGACCTGGATTTACCAATTACAAATACTAATAAAAATCCATGTTATTCTTTTTCTTTCCCTTTTTTCACCTGCCATTGAAACTTTAATTCTTATTGTTAAAAACTAGCCAGCCCCATCTAGCATTCATTGTGAAAGCATCATTTTTTGAAAAACTGTCAGAGCCCAATCTTTGTACTAAACAAGAAAAAGAATTTTTATAATGAAATGACTGCATTACCAAACAATTATAGAAAAATTAAAGAGTGATATTAGCAATTACTGTATATTAAAGTACTTAAACAAAATCCTTCTAATATGAATTTAAAGAGCTGCCATTTCAGATTCAGTTTAGTGGTTTAATTCTTTTCAATGATTTTCAAAACATCATTATAAATAGGCTCTATTTGTCTATTTGAATCATTTTCTTTTGAGTAGAGCTTTGTTTAAAAAAACATGCAAAGTACACATTGCTTTTAATTTGCAATTGTTGAATCCTAAATCTGCATTAATTCCAGTTCTTATGAAGCACACAGTGGGGGCAGATGGGATCCAAGAAATTGTTTACTTATCTCCAGCACTGAAAATGCAAATAAACAGCATGGTCTGAAATGGATAGTTTTTCTAATCAAAAACTGTCCCAGAGGTAAGGAAATGGAGACATGATGGCAAAAGTGCCAGGATACAACAGCTGGTGTCCAAAGAAGGCCCCTCTCATCCCCTTATTCCCCATATTTATTTACAGTTTGCAGATAACATTTTATTCATTAATTCATTTCTTAGAAGAAAAAAGTAAAGTGAAATTATTTGTTTCAATAAGACTTAGTAATCTTTTTTATTGGAACTACTTAAAGGGGGGGAATTCAATTTGCAATTACATAGAACCACAAAACAAATGGAAGCTCTTAAATAAAAGTTGTATTCTTCATTTGATACTTGAGTAACCTAATTTAAGTCTTTCCAATTATTAAGCATCCTTAGAATATTTCAGCAGTCATTAACTTCTGCTAATCCTTTCTGAAAAATACAAGTCTGGTTCCAGCAATAGAGTGGTAAATGGAGCAATACTGTTAAATGAAGAAACAATTCTCAAAATTGCTTCATTTTAGACCTTCTTTTTATGAGTCTGAGGCAAAATGAGTTTTCCTAAACATATTAAGGTAGAATTTCTGGATACCTTGTATGCTTTAGTGCTGTACAGTAATATATTTATTCTTCATGCACTGATGACAAGCTATAAATATTATCTAAGCAAACAGAAAATAATCTCATTTAGCTGGAGACTATAGATAGTTCTTTGATATGGACAAAATAAAGTGAGAAGTTTCAAAGCACAGTCATAGTGGAGTTTTCTGTTGTTGTGTTTTGTAAGACTGCCCCTTCAACAGCAATAAAGTATATTTCACACAACTAGAAGAACTGGAGCACAGCTGTGTCATCAGTGACAGAAGCTCTTCCACACAAGCAAAATTTGTACTTTTTTTTTTTAAAGGTTTTTGCAAGGCCAATGGGTTAAGTGGCTTGCCCAAAGCCACACAGGTAATTTAAGTGTCTGAGGCTGGATTTGAACTCAGGTACTCCTGACTCCAGGGCTGGTGCTCTATCCAATGAGCCACCTAGCCACCCCAAAATTTGTGCTTCTAATGGGAAACTCATCAATGACTATTTTGTGATTGTTGGTATTTTTGTAGGAATATGGCAACACAGTTGTTAATTGTGAAGATACTCATGCTTGATAAATCATAGTATTCTCTAGAAAAAGTTCTGCTCTGCAGAACTTGTATAAGAGCAACCAGATTAAGGGCATAATATGGTTATAGAATAACTAGAAATAGTAAAACCCTATACAAATCAAAATTTGCCAAAGTAAGAAAATTTGAAGGTAAAAGTATAGGCCACTATTTCAGAAGTAAAAGAAGCAATCCAAGCATTGGATGTTGAGTTAGGAGGGATCTGGTGCCATACCACAGTTTTACTTAACCAGCTGTGAGATCTTTCAACCTTTATGAACTTCCTCCATTTATACAATAAGGATAATGTTTGCCTTATCTACTTCTCAAGGTCACTGAGGACAATTCTTTATAAATCTTAAAATGCTATATTGACATGGATTATTATGACCCATAAGATTTAAAAACCTCTAATAGTAGCCAAAATTATTCTGAATGTTCTTTTAAAGACAACAAAGAAGCCAATTACTATCTAAAAACATGCTGAGATAAGCACAGGAAATCAACCAAGTTTCAAATTTGTTCTAAACACAGTGACATTTTAGAATTTCCAATTCTTTTTAAATAATCAGAAAATTGTAAAAAAAATTGTTATTCCATGACATCATTGCCAATGTAAGATAAAGGGATATTTAACTCCATGGGGAAAAAACTGTCTTATTTATGTCTGAATTTCTCCTGATGCTCAAGAGAGCTCAAGTCAGAGGGAAAATATCTGGTAAGTGTCTGTTGAATAAACAAATGAAAGAAAAAATACTGCTCAACTCAATTCTTAACTCGTGATCCCCTCTAAATGTGAGTGCTTGTGCTGTAATTCTTGAAAGCACACTAGCAGAAGAATACATTTGTTATTTAGAACATACTGTTAGCTCTCCCTCCTCAAAATTTTTTGTTTTGTTTTGTTTTTGTCAGTTTGATCCTGTGATTTCTTTGGTTGAAAAACTCCTGGAGATGAACTCTCTCTATGAACACAAATCAGCAAATCTTTCCACAGCTGTTTCTTTCTACAACTGTGCCACATCTTAAAGGCTGGCTATTTCTGGGGCACATGGCCAATAAAGGTCAGAGATGGAATTTGAACCTAGGACTTTCTGACTCAGAGGCCAGATTTCCATATACTATACAACAGTGCCTCAACTCTGACATCTTTAATTGTGTGACTTTGAGTAAGTCATTTAATTTTCCTCAACTTCAGTTTGCCATCTGTATATGGAAATAATACCTAGATATAATAACAACTATAATAATTTTATATTTGAGCACCACAATTGTGAAATACATACTTTTTTTTTAGGTTTTTGCAAGGCAATGGGGTTAAGTGGCTTGCCCAAGGACCACACAGCTAGGCAAATTATTAAGTGTTTGAGGCTGGATTTGAACTTAGGTACTCGTGACTCAAGGGCCAATGCTCTATCCACTGCATCACCTAGCACTTCTAAAAGAAACATAATTAAAAAAGGCTGAATTATAAATTCTAAAATTCTAAAAAATTCTTTGCATATGTGGTGCATGCATTGCACCACAATAATGTGACAAAACATAAAAGTGAAGCCTAAAATGATAGCAATAATTATTATTCCCCAACTTGCCCCCATGAAAGACCTAAATGGTCTTACTTACACTTGTCTCAACAGAATACTTTATCTAGGAACTCCCAGTAACTCACCCAAATATTTAGCCATGCAGTTCTCAAAAACTCTCATTACTTCAACAATCAACTTTCTGCATTTCTCCTCTTGGCATTTTGTACTAGGTATGATATTTTAATTATTTTAATGTGATATAATAATACGAATAATAATTTTGGAATGATACCATTTTTCATTCCAAAATTATTATTCGTCTTCAAACTGCAAGTCATTGCAATGGGCCAAACCTCTATTTTTATTATTTAATTCTAAGATTCTTTCCCTTCACTTTAAGATAAATGGTTAAAAAGCTGAAATTATTTTCATTAGACATAAAGTAAGTGTGATGGCCTAATGAATAATCTATATGTAAGGATTTCAGAAAGTGTCCAAGATCAATGTAAAACTGTTATAAGCACCTACTGTACAGGTATTTCCCTAATAGGGAAATATAATATTTTGCAATATTATAATTTACTAAACTATGTAAAGTATTCCTCACTCTTGACTAACTTCTGCAAGATTTAGTGCAATGATTCTAAAAAGATGTGTGGACATCATAACATGTTACGAATTTCACTAAGCATGCCATGAAATTCTGGACTTCATGTTACTGCAGATAAAAGAAAATTTACAAATAATTTTATTTAATATGAACTTTATTATTTCCCAGCACAAATAGTGCAAATACTACTTTTCATTTTGTTCAGCACAGTGCCTAGCAACTAGTGAGCAGTTACCACATGCATGTTGCTTGATTACTGAAAATGGTTATTATACATTTAAAAATGTATCAGTCAAAAAAAAGGTCAAATTTTCTTACCTCCTTCATAGTAATGCTGGGTAGACTCCTCAAATGACCTGTCATAGCTCTGTTCAGTGTAAGATGATTGTTGATATGCATAATCACCATGTCCTGAAATCAAAGGAAAACAGAGACAAAATCAAAGCCATGAAATACCTTTATGATATATGTGTTTTTGGGGAAGGTGGAATAAGGCATGCCCTCTATCATATCCTGACAATACCAAGTCAGCAACTCACAGGAGCTTCACAGGACTCATAACTACAAAAGTTCTCAGAGATCAGTCACTCCAATCTCATTATTTTGTAGAGAGGGAAACTGAGGTGGAGAGAAGCTAAGTAAATTTGCTTAAGTCATACAAAGTAAAATAGGAAAGCTAGAATTGTAGATATATAACAAATAAACCCCACTGTGATATGGTTCCCATGGAACTAACTGTTCCCTGAAACACCACTTTGCCTAAAAAAAGTTTCTTTCATTTCTATCTCCCTTCTTTCCTCTTTGCTTCCTTCCTTCCTCTTCTTTCTTTTTTCCTTCTTCCTTCCTTTCTCTTTCATATTTTCTTTTTTCTTTCTTTCTTTCTATACCTTTTTTCTTTTATTCTTAACATTAGGCAAAATATAGTTATATGTTCTTGTATGGAGGTATATGATCTGATCTATGGTATATTTGAATCTGCCCATTGGTCTACTTATAAACTAAATGTATCTTGTACTTTACTGGCTCCAGGTCTTTATTCATAGCATTCCATCCTCCTAAAATATTCTCTTAATGTCTTCAATCCTCCATCCTTGGAATGAAATTGGGCCCAAGCTTCAAGGCCCAGATCAGCTGTTTTCCCCTTAAAGCTGTATCTACCAATTCCCCCTAGCCTCTACCTAATCTTCATCTTTTGAACCCCTTATAGAACTTTGTTTTGTGCCACTAATCTAATAATACCTTTACTTATATGCATATGTGTCTTATCTTTCTGTCTAGGTTATAAACTCCTGTAATACAAGGACTATGTTTAAATTCATATATTATTATTACTATATATATTTGTATCTCTCCCTTACCCATAGAGACAGTTGATAAATGCTTAGTGAATGAATGCAAAAAAGGCCTTGTTATAAAGGGGTTCAGGAATGTTCTTCCTCCTCAATTCTGTCTCAATCTAGAATCCTTCAAGCATAACCTTCTACAAAAAGGCTTCCCTGGTCATCTAAAATGCTAATATCACCTCTCCCTAGACAAATTTGCATTTATTTTGTACTTTATAAACACTGATATATGTTCATGTTGCCATCCTTCCTTGAGAGCAGGGACTGTTACATTCTACCACAGTGTCTAGCACTTATTAGGTGCTTAATAAAATGTTAACTGATTGAGTCTACCACTTATAAAACAAGTTTTTTGCAATAATAATCTCACATCCCTCTTCTATCTGGGATTTTACAATTTAAGGGGGGGTCAAGATAAGGAAAACATGCAGGTTAAGAGAAGCAGAATGGAATGGTTAGGAATAGAAAGAAGGTCCCAGGAATAAAAGGCATTGCATTATTCAGCCTAAAGAAGAGAAGACTAAGAAGTGATTTAATAAGAAGGAAAAGATCTTAAAAAAATTAGTGGACTCTTGTTAAATGCTGGCATAAGTTACCGAGAAAGGTTTTGGAATCTTCTGCCTTGGAGCTCTTTAACAACGGGATTTATATACATCTTTCAAGAATATGAATCCATTCTTGGAGATGGGATGGGTGAGACAACTGACATCTTACACCTTCCAACCCTACATTTCGAGGATTCTATACAGTGCCTTGGATGAAAAAGAAAATTAAAAGTCCTCAGATGAAACTAAGGGTGAGGATACAGCACCAATGGGTTCAATTTAAATTCTGTCACTTGGGTAGTTTACATTTCAAATTACAACAAAAAGAGCCTAAGCAAATGGATTCGTTCTGATCTATACTATCAGATTCATAACCAAATCTCTAGCTTTTGATCAAAGAGGACTCAGGTCTGGTTTGTTGCATGAGTGGTCCTGTGGGTCAGAAATAAGCTGTCATGGCAAGATTCTACATAACAAAAAACAAAAACAACAACAACAACAACCTAGAGGAACATCTGCCTTAAACTAAAATGGCCTGAACGCTATATGTCTCTCTGATTTTTATAGGGGTGTTGTGAGTCATTTATATATTTTCTGAATCGCATCAAGTTTTCAGTCCTTTCTCCCTGCCCCCCCCCCCCCACTCTACAAGAAAGTTACCATCTGGATAATATTGCTGGTTCATTGGCTCTGAAGCACCTTGACCATGGCTGTATTGCTCACTGTAATACTCTTCTTGTCCCATGTACTGCTGAGAAGAACCTACGAAAGCCAGAGAAGATAGGCTGTATTAAATTGCCTCTAAAGCAAGAAAATATCCCACAAATCTTATATTAATATCACATTAAAATAATTAAAATATCATACCTAATCTTATCTTTCCAAACACCACTGATAGATATTCATACAAATTTAATATATAAAATCTAGAAGAGATAGATTTCAGACATTTTGCTCTATATAAAAGAAAACATTTTGATTTTATATATACAATATATTAACAATATATTTTATACATACAATATATTAACAATAAGATAAGGATGATCTTTGTAGGCACCACAATAATGTGACAAAACATAAAAGTGAAGCCTAAAATGATAGCAATAATTATTATTCCCCAACTTGCCCCCATGAAAGACCTAAATGGTCTTACTTACACTTGTCTCAACAGAATACTTTATCTAGGAACTCCCAGTAACTCACCCAAATATTTAGCCATGCAGTTCTCAAAAACTCTCATTACTTCAACAATCAACTTTCTGCATTTCTCCTCTTGGCATTTTGTACTCTCAATTTATTTTCCGGGTTTTTCAGTTATCTCACTAGACCGAAGTACAGATGGACTCCGCTCTAACTGCTAGTTACACAGAATTGTGAAATGGATCATGAGCATCATTTTTTGGCTAAAATTAGATATGGAGAAATACAGAAATAAAGCATTGATATATCATTAGAATACTCAGCCCCTCCTGACTTTATGTTCTTTCTTGAGTAATCTATATTCCTTTTGCAGAACTGGTGAGACAAGGTATGGTCAGTGTGAAAAACCAGACTTCTAGTTTTATCTAGCAACATCTTTGGATTTTACCTTGCTGTGAGGGCCGGTATGGACCCATTGGTCGCTGACCCATCATGCTGCTTCCCTGGTTACTTTGACTCATCATTGCAATAGAGGACTGTCCTTGATAATGCTGGCTCCCACCTTGTGCAGAATTGTAATGGGATGTTGCTGCTTGCTGGTGCATCATGGAGACTACACAACACATACAAAACACTTTCCTAAATGAGCCATCACAGTTTATATCCCTCCCATACCACACATGTGCCTTAAAACCAAGATTGTTAGTTACAATGACTTCTTTCACTCTCTTCCTACTATTCCACACAAAAGACTATGAAATTTATTTAATTCCCCCCTCAATATCCAGATTAAATTTCCTGCATACTAACCTGAACCAATATCCTACTACATGGTCAGATCACTCATCTTTTTCAGTCAGCTATATTAAAACGTACCTACATTCAGAAAATAACAGAAAGCATGGTTGTAGCAGGATTATGAAAGGGAGGTGGGGGTCTTATGCTGCATATAGAAATGTCACTATTTTTTAGTCCCCCGTTCTCTAGATATTGAAGTCTTTAAGTTTCATCTTTCAAATAAACCCCCACTTTTTCTTCCTTGCCCTACTAATATGGAGGCCTGGATCTCATAAAAATTAAAACTGAGATGTTTTGACTGCTCACTATAATGTTTATGAAGAATTCTTAAGTGGATGGTTTTTTATTTTTATAAATATTTATCATAACAGAATTTCTCTTCTGCACACAAAAAGAATGTTCATTGTTTCATGCTTCATTCACACTGGGACACAAAGGAACTGTCTATAGCCCAAAATAAAGCAGGGGGAAGAGGATGAGTTACCTGGGTTAGACTGCATGTTGATATTGGTTCTAGATACATAATTCCCTATGGATCCTTGGCCCTGCATTGGCACATTTTGAGAAGCAGGCACAGTGTGGCTATACCCTGGCCCTGTGCCATGACTGCTGACTGTCATGCTCATAGAAGTTGTTGGCATTGTGTTTTGCCCTGATTGCTGCATGGACACATGGTTAGGACCTATTTCAAGGAAGAAAAAACAAGAATGAAAGTAATACAAATAATAAATAATCTATACTTACATAGGGATTTGTAATTTATAAAGCACTTCTTATAAATATTAAATAATTATAGCTTTGGGTATTACAACACATATGCTTAAAGAAAAGAAAAATTCTAACCTAATCACAACATAAAATGTATATGACATATGGTTACAAAGTACACACATTATTTCATTTAAGCTTGATAAAAACCTTTTGAGATGGCTTAAATATTATTTTCTCCATTTCAGAGATTGGGAAACTGAGTATCAGTAAAATAAATACCCTTATCCAAGGTTACAGAGAAAATGGCAGAGTCAAGGCCTCCTCTATTTAGTGCTTTTTTTTTTTTAGGCTTCTTCAAGGCAAACGGGGTTAAGTGGCTTGCCCAAGGCTACACAGCTAGGTAATTATTAAGTGTCTGACACCAGATTTGAACCCAAGTACTCCTGACTCCTAGGCCGGTGTTTTATCCACTACACCACCTAGCCGCCCTCTATTTAGTGCTTTTCTACTCCATTTTCAGTAGAACCCTAAAAAGTCAATAACCTAAATGTCTAATAGAGACCTATATGCATTCCATTCACTGAAATTCATACTAAATAAATAATCTCTAAATTACTTTGAGATTTACTCATACATCAACCAAAACAAGAATTATTTCCCCAAGTTAATCTAGATTCTAGATTTCTAGTCATTCTTGTAAAATCATTTATAAAGTATTTCTTTATTCACACAGGTCATAATGATCTATTTTCTTTTCCTGAATGCTTTGGATGAAATTATTCTCCATCTCTCAGTTCCTTCCTGACCCTATCTCCTTTTCATCCTCTATATTCTTTCACTTATTTCAGTCACATGTTTTCTGAGGAGCATTTCATATTTTTTTTTAATTGCAAATTTGCAGTGATAATTTTTCAAAGGCCCATTCCCTTGTTATGTACTTCACTGGTCTGCTATGAAAACAGTCTCATAGATTCATTTGGTGGAGGAGAGAATTTCCATGATTCTGTTACCATCTCCCCACTCTCATAAACACAAAAATCAAATTCACACAAATTCCACAATGCAAATGAGTATATGATCAAGTGGGAAAGAGCTAAAATAAATAAGGAAGTTTCTAAAGGTACAAAAAAGATAAAACACTGAACCCATTTGAAACTTAAACTCTTTTCCTCTCCTTCATCTTTTTATTAAAATTTTCATAATGGGATTCTCCCCTAACTAAACACTTAAATACCTGCAGTGAAAGGAAGTTACTTTGCTTGCTGATATGGAAAACACTGCCAGGAAGAGTTATGTCTAGGCATTAGCACTTAATGTTAAAAAACTCTAGGTTTTTTTAAAATCTCTAGTCTAAGAATCAAGGTTCCTATTTCACTGGTACTCTTCTTTCTTTATGAAGTTAGTAGCTTAATGCAACTTTAGGAAAATAATTAAATGCTTAAAATGTGTAATTAATTTTTTAAACCAATTCAGAGATTTTTTTTTAGAACAATTATAGAAAAAAGAAAGAAGAGAAAGGGAAGGAGTAGGAAGAAGAAGAGGAAGAATAGGAAGAATAGGAAGAAGAGAAAGAGGAGGACAACAACAACAAAATACCAGTCTAAAGAACTAGGTACCAGGATAGCTAGTGGTGCAGTGGAAAGGGCACTGGCCCTGGAGTCAGGAGGACCTGAGTTAAGATTTGACCTCAGACACTTAAAAAGTGCCTAGTTGTGTGACCTTGGGCAAGTCACTTAATTCCTACCTTTGACTTTTGTTAAGTCACCTCACAGGGCTAAATTTCCTCACTTGTAAAAGGGTAGAAGGTGTTCAAATAGATAATTTATAAGGTCCCTTCTAATTTTAAAGCCCACTATGACTCTGTTGCCCATAGGTATCAGAAAATAAAAGCATTACTACAGAAAGGTTCTGAATAAATGAGAAAATTTCTTGCAAAGGAATGAATTGTACTTTCTTCAAATGTTACCAAATGCTTCTCTATATTATAGCTAAGATTATCTTGTTTGTTCTTTAAAAAACAATATTCATCTAATAATATGGAAATGAATATATTTATGCCTTTTGAAACAATTGGAGAATTCAGGATGAATTAAATTATTTAATCTGAAATAACAATTTTCCACCTATTCTTTGCATATTAAATATGAGATAAATGTATGCCTATGGAGAGTTAACTGTTTGTGTATCCCTACATAAATATCTATAATCTCTAAACTGTGTTTAATCTTTTGGAAGGCAGTTTCTAAACTGACTTTGCCATTTTGTGACTATTTCAGCATGTGATTGATAAATTCCCATAAGCCTGAAAGGTGAGCTAAATTGTCTTAAAAAACCTCCATCCTCCAAGTATACTTTACATTAATGATTTTGTTGCTAAGCAATTATTTAAAAAAGCACAAAAGGCTTTCTGAATGCTTACCATTGCTAATCTGACTCTGCATAAGAGAGGATGGTGGGAGGCCTGTTCCAATGGCATCACTGAGATTGCTCTGAGAATGGATAGATTGGTTGGATCCACTCTGAGGTATTCCTCCTGGACCAAGATTCATGTTTTGCGTTGGTGGCTACAAACAATCAAATAGAGTTTAAGTTTATTATTTACAAAGATGTTGTTTAAAAAAAATACACTATGGTGGCATAAATAAGGCTTGTAAATACATTCTTTTTGATTTTAACCTCATGAACTTCTACCACCCAAGATTAATTCTTGAATATATGTATTTCAAACAAAGATAAATATATGTGTATAAAATCTATTTAGAGTTCCAATCTGTCAGATAATATAAAAAATAATATGCTTAACATTAAATGTGTAGAAACTATATTATACATAGAAAGTTCTAAACCATTCATCAAGTTTATGAATAATTTGATATTTTAACATCTACAAAAATGTTACATTCCAAGTCACAGTTTTTTGTATACACATATATGTATAATGATAAGTGACCATAATTCAGTACTTCAAAAGATTCAGATCTTAGTCCACGCTGTTACTCCTTCTTTTACTAACAAAGATCTCAGGTCATCACAAGTCATTTTCATGAACTGGCGTGCTCTCCTCCTCCCCCCAATTCATAATCTGGTAGCCAACCTTGTGGTGATGAGTCAAAGAGATTTTTAAGAACAAATTATTATCATCAATAATAAAAACAACAATAACATTGACAACAAGAGCAGCAGCAGCAGTAGGATAGTGACTTGTCCAAGGACTGTTCTCTCTGAACTCCAATAAAAGATAGAAGAGATTTTATTATTGTTATTATCATCTTTATTAATAACATATAATATAATTACATATTATTATCATCATCATCATCATCAAGACAGCTAGATGGTACAGTAGATAGAGCACTGGGCTTGGAATCACAAAGATTCATCTTCACGAGTACAAATCCAGCCTCAGACACTTACTAGTTGTATGTCCCTGGGCAAGTCATACTATTTGCCTCAGTTTCTTCATCGTTATTAATAAATTCTTTGTGGGCAAATTTCATGTCCCATTTATCTTTATTCCTTATTATCCAGCATTGTACTTGCTTTTGTTTCAGTCATTTTCAAGTTTTATCAGTCTCTTTGCCACCCCATTGGGGTTTTCTTGGCAAAGATACTGAAATAGTTTACCATTCCCTCCTCCAGCTCATTTTACATATGAGGAAAGTGAGGCAAACAGGGTTAAGTATCCAACCCAGAGTCACACAGCTGGTAAATAAGTGTCTAAAACTAGATTTGAACTCACTAAGATGAGTCTTCCTGACTGCAGGTCCATCACTGTAGCCACTGGACCATCTAGATGATCCTGCTTGTACAAAGCAGAGCTTTAATAAATCTGTGTTCTAGAATTAATGAATGAATAAATCAATTTAAAAAGAGTTTGACATTCTTTGGTACATATTATTTTAAATACTGAAGAAAAATAACCAGATTTCAATCTCTGTGGTTGAGAATGATATGAAAAACCTGCACTTTCTATAATATGGAGACTTGATCCTCCACATCAGTCACTTGCATCTATCAACTAGTTATCTTAGGCAGTAATAGAAATGTATTTACAATGGAGATTCAAGTAAGATTAGTGTTGAATCCTTTGCAATCATCATCTGAGGTTATAGCATATCTCTTTTTCCCTTTTTTATTATTTAACTGCCTCATATATACCACTAATCATATAAGGAGGTTTAAATCAAAAATGAAAAATTTAAAATATTACTATAAACAAGGACCCAAAGGAACTCAGATTTAAACATAACCAAGGTGAATTTAAAAATCAACATGACTTTAGTCATTTTTGTTTTATAAAATACACCTAGATATCAAATAACTAACTTCTTGACTTTCTAGATGAAAGAATTCTAGAGAGCATGAAGAAGAAGACTCGTTTTCCCAATGCAGGAGCAAGAATGTCATATTTCAAAGCTCTTTAAAAAGTATATGTCATGCTTGCTTTCTTCACAACAATCACTGAAGTGGATAGTACAGGCATTATTATCCCCCTTTTTTTACATATGAGGAAATTGAGGCTCAGAGAGGTTATCTGACTTGGTCATGGTGATTTAGTTCTTATTACAGTTTTAGTATAGATTTTCTGACTTCAAAGTCCAGCAGGTATTCATTTTGTCCATATAACCATTCTCTCAAAGGAAGCCAGTACAAGGGAATCATATACTTCAACACAGTAGAATACATAATAAGACAAGGTCTTTGGGGAGCTAATTTTGAATTCTCAAGGGATAAAACCCCTTGTTTCAGGGCTTACATAAATTGCTATCCCAGAGTGTAGGAATCTGTGAAGGCAGACTCTAAGTCATATTTTTATTGGGCTACTATGATCACCAAGATGATCATATTAAGATAAGTCAGTATAAGATTGGAAAGAGTCAAAGACTTTCCTCCACTGGGTATCTTAGACTCTACTGGATAGAAGTACTTACGGCAGGAAGCAATGACTGCATGTTCTGGTTAGAGTCTGCTATTGTTGCCAAGTAAACCAAATTTCTGTGTAGTATTTGTTGGTATCTATGGGATAAAGGAGTAAAATTATTCAGGGTTTGGAGACCAATATTATCATTCTCATATAAATCACTATAGACTTGTCTTCTTCAATATAATTGATACCTTAATGAAATTACAAAAATACCAATTAACTAACAAATATTTTATTAAGTGTCTCCAAGGCATCAGTAAATAAAGTGAAAAGCAGAAATAAATAAATAAACAAACAAATCAATAAATAAGTTGTCTCTTTCATTAAGGTCTCTTGGTTCTACTAACTAGTGTGAGGCCTTAGAAAAGCATTACCTTTACCACAACTCAATTTGTACATTTTAGTTATATATCTGAATTGGTGATATTCAATAGTAGGTGTACTTTATAATGAAATGATAAGCTCTCTCACCCCCAAAAGTGAAAAACAATAAATATGATGCCATAAAGACTCAGGAAGAAATCCTAGTTCATGTTATAGTAGAAAATGTCAACCTTCCTTTAGAAAGTAATCAGATGAAGGATTCTCTTTTAATGAGGAAAATACTGCTCTGGGAGACCACAAATGTAATGGCAGCAATTCAGCAGAAAGAAAAGTGTGAAATCTATCAAATTCTATTAACTTTCCTTAACCTTATGTTATTGGTGAACTTCAGAACTGTTCAAAACAAAATCTGGGAAGATAGTTGGGCTTATGTTCTCAAAGAGGTACAAGTGAAATTCTAAATATCCAAGGAGAATAAATTCTTATAATTTGACCAATGGCAACCCCAAATAGCTAGCTTGGGAACAATTTAATCTCTGAAATTCCTTCCAGAACTTTCACTTTAAATAAAAATTACTAAAGTCAAGCTGAACCTCTCGTACATACACTATCCCATCCAGGGCTAGTGAAGTACTAGTTTCAAGACCATGGGCAAGTCACTTAAAACTCTCTGAGAATCAGTTTCCTGATGTGTAAGTTAGAGAAAATAATATGTATAGTTCCTTGCAGGACTGCTATGAGGATTAAAGAGGTAATATATATAATATTATATGTAAGTATTTATTATTAGCATTATCATCATCATCACTATTTATTCTCTACTCCTAAAGGAAATTGTATTTAAAAAAAAATAAGAAGGAATAGCTTATCTTCATCATTATGGGTTTTTTGTTATTTTCTGTGAATATATGTCAAGAAGTATCCTTTAAGGTGATTTCTCATAACATTGAATTGTAATAATTATTGTTACTTAATATCTCACTTTACGGTTTACAAAGTGCCTTCATTACAGAAACCCTATGAAATTAGCTGTATGAGGATTATTGTCTCCATTCTTTAAATGCAGAACTGAGACTCAAAGAGACTAAGTATAATAGAGCTGAAACTTCAATCCTCTTATTCCAAATCCAGTACTCTTTTCAAAACACCATATAATACCTAATCCTAGCATACAGATTCTACACTGAAAATAATCAGGATTCAAAATGGAAATTTGGGCACAAAAAAGATCTTACAAAAACCAAGTGACAAGTCTGACATGCCAACCAAAGGCCCTAAAACAAGTTGAAAGGAAAATTAACTATTCATTGCTGCCATTTTCATATCACACAGTGGAGTATGTATAGAACACTTGCTTCTATATTAATTTGTCTTTTTTATATAAATTATTAAGAACTGTGAAGGTCTTTAGACATCATTTAATCTAATCTTTTCATTTTATTTTTTTATCTCTTCACCTTTTTATTGATATTTAATTTCATTTTTCCAATTATGCTATGAAAGTTTTCATATTCATAAGTTTCATAATTTTCTTCCACCTCCCCTCTCCTCATTAGTGACTAGTCTAGTGAATACAGTACATTTGTGTTTAATATGTTTACATATTAGTCATTTTCTGCATGCAGAATTAGGACTGAGGAAAAAAGAAAGAAAACCATGAGATAGGAAGGAAAAACCTAAGATAATCTCTTCATTTTAGAAATAAGACTCATAAGGATTAAGCAACAGGCCTAAATAGAGAAAGGCAGAGTCAGAATTTGAACCCAGAGTTTCTTATTCCAAGTCTAGTGCTCATGTTGCCCAAAACATAATAAATTTTTTTACATGATAGAAGAATCTCTTGCATAAGCCATTTTAAATATGTATTAAATGATACTACTTCCAGGAGAAAGCAGGAAGTATATATCCTGGTTAGAGTCTGTTAATAGCCAAATTATATATATAGTCTTGTTAATTGACAAATACATTCTGTCACATACATGTTTCTTTTATCATTTTATGTTTCTTTTATCATTTATCATTTTAAAAAAGCAACTTTGGAAGGCAAGAATAATAGTCCTTAAATACTATTACTTACTGAGTACATTCTGCAGTCTTGCCCTTACTCTGGTAGTCCATAATACACTGAATTAGATGATGGTTTTCATCTAACATCTGAATAAAAAAAATGAACAAAGTTAAATACTTACAAAAATATCTCTGCATGGGTCTAATCCTAGAATATCCAGATTTTTGTTTTAGGATTTCTTAACATCTCTGCAAAATCATTCATTCATTTCATACGTACTTATTGAGTACCTGCATTGTGTATAGTATTATACAAGGCACAAGGGAAGACAACAAGAAGAGAAGAAAGACATAGTCTCTCTCCTTAAGGAGTATGCAATCTACTTGGAAAGAAAAATCGTCCAGAGAACAAATACAAATATTAAATTTTTCAATTATTCTAATTTAATAATAAATATTAAAAATCTTTAACACCACTAGATATCATTGGTGTATCATTATGGAATCAGGAATAAAGGCAGTTGATAGGAAGTGGTTTGAAGAGTTTGAAGGAAGTATTGAATTTAGATTAGTAAGAGAAGGGAGAAGGAAGGCCATTTCTGGTATCTTCAAAAGTAGGGCTAATGTTTCAAGAAAATATACAGTGCCAGGTTGATCAGAATGGACATACAGGAAGACACTTTTCTCAAACAGAATCTGTTGCAATATAAAGAAAGCACTCAGTTACAGTTTATTTTTTATTTTTGCAGTACCAGAAACTCCAAATTAGCAATTGATTTTACTTAAAAAATTACAGTACTGAAAACAAAAATTTCATATTTTTCTCCTTCATATACTCTCTGGTCCAGTCCAGTTGAAGTATTAAGACATGTTCCAATAACCTACAAGACTATAATGAGGGCTAGGGAACAAGTATATGGGAAAGCTAATCAGTGTCATGAGAGAAGACCTTAAGAAGTTTATAATCATAATTTTTTGCTAAAATCTTTATGGGAATCATGGAGACTATATTAACTATATATAATTATATATATAAAACTATATATAATTAATATATTAATTATTAAAAATATTAGTATGTCTATTTTGTGCCCATATTGGTGCTCAATAATTCAATAATTTTAAATGGAGAACAAATAAAATATGTTTATTCATATAATTTCATATTAGGGGAAAAGGTGATCATTTTCTTCCTCTCAAATCTTAAAAGTATTATAAAGCAATAATATTCCTAGTCTATTCCTATCATTACTATGAGGAAGTCCAGTTAAGCATGATATGCGTGGCATATCATCAAAAGGAATGAAAATGAAGAAATATAGCATAATTTTAACAGTTATTTAAAATTATTTAAAAAGAAATTTTTAAAAAGGATCTTTTAACAAATACACATATTGTCAAGTAAAACAAATTCCCAAAATGGCCACATCCAAAAAATATGGGCTATATTCTATACTCTGAACCTACCACACCTGTCAGAAAGCATGTAGCATATTTCATCATCAGTCCTCTGAAATCAAGGTTGTTCATTGCAGAGGTCCTAAACTTTTTCAAAGTTGTTTGTCTTACAATACATTAAACTTTTTTTCTTGCTATCTTTAGGGTTTTCATTTTTCTGCATTTATCAGTAGTTATCTATTCCCCAATTAGTTGGTATTCTTTTCCAAATTTTAAGAATGCATTTTTAATTGCCAAATTTCAATATTTCATCAATAACTACATGTCTCTTTTCTCTATAAGTTTTCATTTCTGTAAAAGAAATTCAGTTTATTTGATTTCATTTAGGCGATAGTATCCACCTGCAATCTACTTATTTATCTTTTCACCAAAGCTCTCCTTCCTAAGTTGCCTATTTCTGTTTAAGATGCTTTCATATTTCTAGTCACTCAAATTCACTATTTCACAACTCATTCTTCTTCATGTCTTACATCCAATCAATTGTTAAGTCTTGTCCCCTCTACCTTAACATTATTCATCTCATTACTTCTTTTCTCCACTTACACAGCCACCACCTTTGCTCAAGACAATATTAGCATTTGTCTAAACTGATCTCCTTGTCTCAATGCTCTCCTCCTCTTCAACTCATCCTCCCTTTAGTTGTCTGAGTTTTAAAACACACATCCATTCATATCATTCCCCCTACTCTATGAGCTCTAGTGGCTCTTTTACCTCTAGGATAAAATACAAATTCCTTTGTTTTATTTTGATGGCTCTTCATAAGCAGATTTTTTTTTTTGCAGAGACCTATGCAGTTACTTTCCTTCTAAACTATATTTTAAGCCAAATTAGTTTCTTTGCTGTTCCTCTGTATATCCTACGTCCATTGCCTTTGTCATAGTTATGCCCTATTCTTAGGATACATTTCCTCCTCCTCTCATAAAATATTTTCAGGAGGAAGACTATCCTGATATCAATTGCTATTTTGTGTCTTCTTTGTATGTATTTTGCCTATTTCAGTATTCATAGGGGAAAAACCTAAAGGAAGACACCAACTTGTGAAAATACATTATAGATACAGAATATATTCTAGGATACAGAGCAGATCAACTGGACTGGACCAGAGAATGCATGAAAGAGAAGAAAGTGAAGTTTTTTCTTTTAGAGCTGTAATTTTCTTAAAACAAAAAACAACTTCTGATGTGGAAACTCACTTTACTAATGCAGATGGGCAATTTGTCTATAACCTAGAGATTTGCCTAGTGGTACTGAGAAGTTAAGTGACCTGTGCATAGTTGAACAGTAACATCAGAAAACCTGAACCCTGTTTTTCCTCTAAGGACTGAACCTCTACCCATTATTCCATGCTGCTTCTCAATATGAAGTATACCTATCTTACCCTTTTAATCACAATATAAGACAAAGGAAGAGTACCACAAATTTATGGAGGTGCTTGAATTCTAGAGAAAGGAAGCCAGGGAAGTTTTTTGAGTGTGATACTGACATGATCATCCAGATCTCTGAATAAATTAGACTCAGGATAGTCTCAGTACTCCAAACCATTTTTTATATTGCTGCCAGGATACAGCAATATAAAAAATGGTTTGGAGAAGTGAGTATTTTGATCAGATTTTAAGTTGAGTATTTAAATCTCTGAATTGATGCCAAAATAGAGCCAAACAAATATTTTATAAATTTGAAAGCTCTCTTTCAATAAGAGTACTTCTTTAACTTTTCTATAATGACAAAATATCACTTGGTGTAATTTTTCTAAGAGGTAGGTCTGTGACAAGGTTCATGTGAGCCACTAGAGGGAGCTATTGCATCTACTCTTAGGAGTGACCTGTTGGAAGTTCATCAAGAATATGGACAGCCTATCATAATAAAGGAACAAAGCAAAATTGACAGAGAAACTTAGATTTTCAAGGACTTTCCTAAATTTAAGTGAAAATAAGGAAAAAAAGAAAAACTAGCTCTGAAACCATTTCTTCAATTCATTCTGGCAGTTCAATAAAATATGTAAGTCCAATAAGAACCAAAAGAAGCTGTATTTTTTGTGGTGACAGTGATGGTGAGAGTGGTAGTGGTGGTGGTGGTGGTGTCCAGATTTGTGATTTTATCATTATAGGGAACTCTGTAGTGTGGAAACTGTACATTGATGCAAATCAGCAAGTATCTAATCTGGAACTAGAGGGGGTAACTAAGGTGGCCAGTGGATAGTGGCTTTGGCATTAGAAGGACAGGAGTTTGAATTTGGCCTCAAACTTGGGCAAGTCACTTAATCCTGACTGTCTTGTATTCGGGGCCATCTCCAGTCGTGCTGATCCGTATCTGCTCACCAGACCTAGATGTCTCTGGAGAAGAAAGTAAGGCTGGTGACTTAGTATGGCACTTCATTAAAACCCAATTCACTTGCTTATCATAGCATCACCTCTCTTGATGTCATGGTTTTTGAGAACAAGGGACAAACAACATCATTATCATATATCATAGGCTTCAGAACATGAACCTAAGTATTCCTGGCTCTAGGAGGACCAACTAATGTCTTAGAGCCTGAAGAAATAATCTATATCTCTATATATTTTACACTATATTTACATTGCCTCACATTTCAAATGTTTTAATGATAATGTAACTAAATGTAATAATTAAATTTTCATTTATTTTTAATCACAGAGCAATTTTAACTTTTAGAAGCACAAATATGAAAATTTCTCTTCATTCTAAAATACAAATTCACTTTCTTTTTAAAACCTGTAAATCATATTATTCTTGAGACAATCAATCAACATATTGATTGTTGAACAATCAATTGAATGTTATTGAACAAAACTATGTGCCAGTGCTCATTCACTGGGCATACAACGATAATCTCAAAGGGCCTTCCACAAGGTGGGAGGGTAATACATTCATAAAGAAGTAAGTATATACAAAATAAATATACAGTAATTGAATGGAGAGCCAGTAGCAGCTGAAATTGAAGGTTTGTCAGGAAAGGATTTATGGAGAAGGTGATAATATTTGAGCCGAACTTTGAAGGAAACAAGGGATTATATGAAGAAGAGGTGTGGAAGGAATGTGGAAGGACAACAGAGACAGAAGATAGGATGTTTTGCTCATGGAGGAACAAAAAGTTCAGCTTGGCTGAACCTGTTTACTGAATGAAGTGAAAGAGTTTATATGAGATGGAAGGATAGGTAGAATTCAGATCATCAAGAGTTTTGGAAACCAAACAGAAGAGCTTTTGCTTTTTTTTTTGTTTTGTCTTTATAGGCCCAGCACTTAGAAAAATGTAAATTCTTCAAAAATGCTTATGATTGACAGACTGATTTTTCTAGAAGTACTAAGTAGTCACTGCAATTTATTAAGAAAAGAACATGAATAGATCTATATTTTAGAAATATTCCTTTGGCAGCTGTGTGAAGAAGATTATTGTAATAGTCTAAGAAAGAGATGATGTGGACCTGAGCTAGGAGATAATTATGTGAGGAGAGAGAGAGAGAGAGAGAGAGAGAGAGAGAGAGAGAGAGAGAGAGAGAGAGAGAGAGGAGAAAATGTAAAAGATATTATAGATGTAGAATCAGCAAAAAATGGAAAATGATTGAGGAAGCAGGGGGAGGGCCCAGAAGAAGAGAGGGTGACAGAGAGAGAGAGAGAGAGAGAGAGAGAGTGTGTGCACAAGAAGATGGTGAATTCTATTTTTTCAATATAAGGGCTTCTAATTTCATCTTTGACGCATTTTTTTTACAAAGAAGGAATTCTCTCACTTAAGAAAGTATAACATGAAATTTGCATTACTAAGTTAAAGCTGAATTCCCAAGAGGAGCCCAGAGAACATTCCTAATTCTTTGTGAGTACTATTCTCTTTAAATCTTTTGGTCAGTAAGTCCTTATTATGGGTCCACTATGTGGTAAGGAACTAGGTAAATGCTGGAGATACAAAGAGAATCAGAAGCCTGTCCCTGTTCTCAGAGCTCACAGTCTAATGAGAGAAATAATATATATAAACAATTCTAATCAAATAAAATATATGCAGAATAAATTGGAGGTAACCAATAAAAGGAAAGCACTAACATTAAGAAAAGAATTCAGGAAAGGTTTTTTTTTGTAGGAGATGGGATTTTAGCTGAGGCTTAAAGGAAACTAGGGGAAGAAGAGTATTCCAGACAAAAGGAAGAATCAATGAAACTGCCCAGACACTGGAGATGGAATAAAATTATCCAGGAACTGCAGGGAGGTCAATGCCATTGAATGATTGAGAAGTGGGGGAAATGAGGATTCAAGCTATAAGAAGACTAGAAAAGTAAGGAACAGAAGGTTGCAAAGAGCTTGGAATGCCAATCAGAGGATTTTATATTTGATCTTGGGAGTAATAGCAACTTGAAGAGAAAACACATACATACTATGGTCAGATCTGTGCTTTTAAGGTTAATTTTTAATTTTTTTTTATTTAAGGCAATGGGGTTAAGAGTGACTTGTCCAAGGTCACAAGCTAGGCAATTAAGTGTCTGAGGTCACATTTGACTCCAGGGCCGGTTCTCTATATACTATGCCACCTAGCTGCCCTTTAGGAAGGTTAATTTAACAATTGAGTAGAAGATAAATTAGAATGAGAAAAGATTTGTGGTAAGGAAAGTCACCAGTAGGCCATTTTATTAGTCTAGATGTGAAGTGATAAAAACTGTATCAGAATACAGCAGTGTCAGAGAAGAGAAGGAGGTATATGAGAAATATTATTAAGGCAAAATTGCCAAGATTTGGGATCAGACTAGATGTGGGAGGTGAGACTGAGTAGTCAAGGATAACAACTAGGTTTCCAACCTGGATGACTGGGAGGATAGTGGAACAAGAATAGGGAAAGTCAGAAGAGGAAAGACTTTGGGGAGAAAGATAAGGATGAGTTCAATTTTGGATATGTGGAGATTAAGATGTTTATATACACCTACTCTGAAATATCTAAAAGGCAGTTGGAGATATGAATCTGAAAGTTAGAAGAGATATTAGGATTGGCTAAAAAAGTATATCATAGCTAAACCATAATAAAACCCTTGAGGAAAGGTCAGGACTCAGATGATGACTTAAGGAAGTTGTTATTACAACCTTATTAATTTGCATCAGAATTGCCTGAACAGGGGAGGCTAGATGTCGTAGTGGATAAAGCACTGGCCTTGGAGTCAGGAGTACCTGGGTTCAAATCCGGTCTCAGACATTTAATAATTACCTAGCTGTGTGGCCTTGGGCAAGCCACTTAACCCAATTGCCTTGCAAAAACCTAAAAAAAAAAAAAAAAAAAAAAGAATTGGCTGTACAAAATATTATTTAAGGAAGATAGAAAAATACATTAAACTGCTTATTAAGGGTAGTTGGTAAAATGGAGTGTTCTTGCTACTTAAATCTTGCAGTTAACTAGGAATTACCATATATACAAAAGTAACCAACTCATTCTTTTAAGGCAGCAAGGCAGCAATTCAGAGTTTATATAAAGTATCTGGACTGAGTACAGATAAAAATGATGCTATACTGATGGTGTGATTAAAAGTAATGTTTTGTCTCTAAATGGCTCAAAATTTTTTTTAAATAAGGATACTATGGGCAATCTAACCAACACACACACTATAGTCAGTATAAAAGAATGAATTGGGTTTAAAAACAAGATTGATAAATTGCTGTCACTTATTCTTGCCCCAGTTGGCCACTCTCATATGTAACATATGACCAAACTTCAAAGATCAGAATATAATAAAATATTGATTTTAAAACAGCTCCACCTTTTAGAGTCCTTAGCTCCCTTCAAAGTTCAGCTCTTACAAGAGGCTTAACTCCCCAATATTACTTTGTAGATGTTTTGAATATATTAATATCTTTCCAGTACAGTGTGAGCTCTCTGAGAACAGTGACTGTTTCTATTTCTTTCCTTCCTTTCTTTCTTTAGTTCTTTCTTTCCTTTTAATCATCTTTGTATCTCTAATGCCTAATGCTTTGCAAGTAGAAAGTCTTCACAAAGGCTTATGGAATGTCGGAATAATAAATGAATGGCCAGAGGGTTGGGCTGAATGCTGAAGGGACATTATTATAGCTCTCAAATAACATTGTTTAATGCTGAAGGAAAATTCTGACTCTTTAAAATTCACAGACAAGTCTTACCTAGACCTCAATTGTAATTATAATTTCCCTTTTAAAACATATATAATTTTTGATATCAAAATACTCATCTTTCAGAATTCTACAGGCAATTACTGGAAAACAAAGGTGAATTTTTTCACTTGAGTACTTCAAACACAGTGTGGGGCCTCTGTCTACTTGCATAGATCACAATTCCCTTTTTATGCCTTAAAAGATAGTCTTCATTAGTCAATGTGGCAAAAAGATTCCTCCATTGGTGACTAGTATTCTGAAGAGAACCCTTTGTGTTTAGACCAGTAACAGACATTCAGGCAAATGTTCATATTCAATACAAAGTAAGAACACAGATTTAAAGTTTATGGGGATCTTGATCCAATCTCCACATTTTGCAGATAAGGAAATGGATTCACAGAAAAGTTAAGTGGCTTACTCATGGTGCTAGTGGGAATAAGTATGGTGGAAATTAAATCCAAATTTTCTTGTTCCCAAATCCACTTGGTCAAGCTGGGGCCTGCTCAAGCTCACGCTTTGCTAAAACAAACAAACAAAAAAACCCCAGGGATTCCACATAGTACTAAATTCTATGATTTGGCTCTAAATCTTCCTTGATTCTCTAAAAGGGGCTAGAAATCGACACTGAAGAGGGCTCTAGATACTCAGCAAATAAAAATCAATAGTGAAAGTACTTTCTTGTAGGACCACAATCTGTGTTAAATTTGCATGGAGCACTGAGATGAAATTCTCAATTTGCATCTAGATGCAATTAAACTAGAAATAACATATCCTTTGATTGAAACTTCGAATGAAAGTTTGTAATCATCACCATGACTAATTAGCACCTGTCTTAATGGGAAAGGCCTTTAAACTACCTGAGTCTATCTAAGTATAATCACTCCGCTGGGGCAGGGAAGGGGGGGACCGGAAAAGAGGGGAGAGGGAGAAAGGGAGAGGAAGGGAGAGGGAGAGGGAGAGAGAGAGAGAGAGACAGAGAGACAGACACAGAGAAACTGAGAGCACACTTTTTTTTTAGGCATGACAGAGAAGAGGAATTTGTTGTGAATGAAAAGATTCTGCTGTCTAAGGCACAAAAAGAGCCAGAAGGGGCCTCAATCTGTGACCAAATAACAGAAGGGGCATGAAATCTCTCTGGCTGACAGGGCTTAATTCAATTCAATTAAAAAATATTTAACAAGGGCCTATGGGTCAAGTATTCTGCTGGATGCTAGGGACATAAAGATAAAATGAATCTATATCTGCCCTTGAACACCTTATACTCTGCTGAATGGAAACAACATGAACAGATAAGAAAATTCAAAAGAATACAAAGTAATTTCAGAAGCAGGGAAAGAAGCACTAACAATGGGGATGAGGGAGGAAGATAATCAGGGTTGCAGGGTTGGCCCCTGAGCTAAGCCTTGAAAGGCTAGTAGGGATAGCAAGTGAGGCTGGGGAGAGAAGGACATGGGGGACAGTCTGTGAAAAGGAACAGATATGGAAAATGAAATGTAACATGATACAGTAGAAAGAGCACTGGCTTTTCAATCAGAATATATGGATTCAAAACTTGTCTTTATTATTTAATACCTGTGTGACTTTGGGCAAGTTACTTAACAACACTGGGTCTTAGTTCCCTCATCTTTAAAATGGAGACATTGAACCAGATGGCCTTCTGAGGTTCTTTCTAGTTCTAGACCTATGATCCTCTATGAAATAACATGTGTAGCAAACAGAGTGGGTTTGAGTGGAGAGGAATAAAATGAAGTTAGTCTGGAGAATAGAGTCAGTTTGTATGGAACTTTATAGGTCAAATAGAAGAATTTAAATTTTATATTAGAAGTGACAGGGAGGCAATAAAGTTTCTTGAGTAGGAGAATCCCAAGTCATTTCTATGCTTTAGGAATGGAATTTTGCAGCTGTGAGGATGATGGACAGGTAGCTAGGTGGCACAGTGGATAGAGCATTGGGCCTGGAGTCAGAAAGACTCAAATTCCTGAGTTCAAATCCAGTCTCAGATATTTACTAGTTGTATGACCCTGAGCAAGTCACTCAGTTTGACTCAGTTTCTTTGTATGTAAAATGAGTTGGAGAAGGAAATGGCAAAGGACATCAGTAATTTTGTCATGGAGTCATGAAGAAACACAGGATCAGATTTGGATCTAAAAGAAATTTCAGAGGTCACCTAGTTATAGGATCAAAGATAGTGTTAGGGACAGCTAGGTGGCGTAGTGGATAGGGCACTGCCCTTGGAGTCAAGAGTACCTGGGTTCAAATCCAACCTCAGACATTTAATAATTACCTAGCCGTGTGGCCTTGGGCAAGCCACTTAACCCCATTGCCTTGAAAAATCTTAAAAAAAAAAGATAGTGAGAAATCTAAGTGACTTATATTACTTAGGTAGTGTTTCAGAAAAGTTAAATGACTTCTCTAATCACCTAGATATTCAAGATTTGAATCCAGGTCTTCTGAGTCCAAATCTAGTACTCTTTCCACTGAACTGAAACAGTTCTGGTGGTCTAGTTGCTTTCAGTAGCACAAAGCTTTCAGAAAGAGTAATTTATGTGTCAGATTGTAATTAAAGCCAAATCTATAATACAAGATTGCAGAAACACTATACAAGATTAAAATCTCATGAAATAATATCAACTAACTAAAATGCTTAAAGCTTCCATGCATAGGTTTATCTTTTACCCCCCAAGTAAAAGTGGGTCCAAGCAAATTCATAGATTTATGATTCAGGGTTAAGCTGTAGGTGTCCTTGTCCATCCCTCTATTTCCATGAAAGTGATTCTGTCTGAACCCTCACTCTAGAAGAAAGTATTTGTCCAGTAAGGTGAAGGAACAGGAAAGTGACAGAAGAATATGTAGCTTGGAGGGGAAGAGAGGGAAGAAGAGTTTTTCCCCTCCCCCTCTCCCTGACTATCTACATATGAAGTCTAGGGTCAAGGAAGGAGGAAAGGAAGAAAGGTAGAGGGAGGGGGAAAAGAAGGAAAAAAAAGACAGGAAAAAAAGAAGGAAGAGAAACTAGAGAAAATGGCAATATTGGGGGCAGCTAGGTGGCGTAGTGGATAAAGCACCAGCCTTGGAGTCAGGAGTACCTGGATTCAAATCCAGTCTCAGACACTTAATAATTACCTAGCTGTGTGGCCTTGGGCAAGCCACTTAACCCCATTTGCCTTGCAAAAAAAAAAAAACAACCTAAAAAAAAAAAAGAAAATGGCAATATTAGGAAAATTTGAAAGATCAAAAGTCTGAATAAAGCTTAACCAGCAAAATAAACCCAGCATTTTTATATATTACCAACAAAATATAGTAGCAGGAGACAGAAAGACAAATTCCATTTAAAGTAATAAGGACATCATTAAATACTTGCCAAAGACAAATCCAGCAACCATGAGAACAATAACAAAACACTTTTCACACAAATAAAATCAGATCTATAATTGGAAAAATGTCAATTGCTCATGGTAGGTGGTGCTAATATAATAAAAATGACACTTCTACCTAAATTAAATTACTTATTCAGTGCCATACCAAAATTATTTCATTGAAGTAGAAAAATAGTAACAACTTTCATCTGGAGGAACAAAAGATAAAGAATATCAAGGGAATTAATGAAAAAAAAGCTAAGGAAGGTGACCTAGTCATACCAGATCTAAAATTATATTATAAACAATGGTCATCAGTCATCAAACTGTTTGGTATTGCCTAAGAAATAGAGTGGTGGATCAGTGGAATAGATCAGGTACAAAAGAAACCATAAACGACTATAATAAACTACTGTTCAATAAACTCAAAGACTCCAACTTCTAGGATAAAAACACTCTAACAAAAACTACTGGGAAAACTGGAAAATAGTATGGCATAAACTAGGCATAGACCAATATCTCACAGTCTATACCAAGATAAGGTCAAGATGGGTATAGGATTTAGATATAAAATGTGATACCATAAGCCAATTAGGAGGACAAGGAATAGTTTATTTGTCAGATCTATGGAAAGGGGAGTAGTATGTCCAAACAAGAGATAGAGAACATTATAAAACACAAAATGGATAATTTTGAATATATTAAATTAAAAATAGCTACATAAATAAAACCAATGCAATCAAGATGAAAAGGAATACAGTAAGTTGGGAAACAATTCTTGCAGCTAATACTACTGATAAAATACTCATTTCTAAAATATAGAGAATTGAATCAAATTTATATGAATACAAATCATTCTCCAATCATAAATGGTCAAAGGATATGAACAGGCAGCTTTCAGGTGAAGAAGTTAAAGCTATCTGCAGTCACATGAAAAAAGTTCTAGGGGCAGCTAGGTGGAGCAGTGGATAGAGCACCAGCCCTGGAGTCAGGAGTACCTGAGTTCAAATCTGTCCTCGGATACTTATTACCTAGCTGTATGGCCTTGCAAAAAAAAAAAAAAGTTCTAAATCATTATTGATTAGAAAAATGCAAATTAAAATAACTCTGATGTATGAACCCATACTTCTCAGATTGGCCAATATGACAAAAAAGGAAAATGATCAATGTTGGAGGGGATGTGGGAAAACTAGGACACAAATGCATTTTTGAAGGAGTTGTGAATTGATCCACCCTTTTTGGAGAACAATCTGGAACTATGTTCAAAGAGCCATAAAATTGTTCTTACTGGCTTTTTTATATTATTTTATTTATTTTTCCAACTACATGAAATGGTAGTTTTCACCAATCATTTTTTGCAGGGTTTTGAGTTTTACATTTTTCTCCCCCCCCCCAATGACAGAAAACAATCTAATATAGGCTCTACTTGTAAGGCCATGCTAAACAAAAATTCATATTGATCATGTTGGGAAAGAGGAATCGAATCCAAAGAGAAGAAAAAATTAGAGAAAAACTACATAATACATAAAGACAACTTTTAAAAATTAAAGATGGTAAGCTTTGGTCTTCATTTAAACCCCACAGTTCTTTTTCTGGATATCAATGGTAATTTCCATCACAAGACTTTTAAGATTTATTTATTTATTTCAATTACATGGAAAGACAATTTTCAATATTCCCTTTTTTTTTGGAGTTTTGAGTTTGAGTTCTCTTCCTTCCCTTTCCCTTCCCCCTACAGAAAGTAATCTAATATAGGTCTTACATGTATAACTATATTATATGTATTTCCAAATTAATCATGTTGTGAAAGAAGAATCAGAACAAAAGGGAAAAACTATGTGAGAGAAAAAAGCATAAAACATTTTAAAAACTGGAAATAGTATGCATTGATATGCTTTTAGACTCCCTTGAGTTCTTTCTCTGGACACTGATAATATTTTCCATCCTAAGTCCTTTAGAATTGTCTTTCATCATTGTACTACTGAGAAGAGCAAGTCCCTCATAGTAGTTTCTTACACAATAGAACTGTTAATGTGTAAAAAAATTCTAGTTCTGCTTACTGCATTCAATATCAGTTCATGCAAATCTTTCCAAGCTTCTTTAGAGTACAACCATTCATGATTTCTTACACAATACAATACAATTTCTTATGCAAAAACAATAGTATTTCATCACATTCATATACTACAATTTGTTCAGTCATTCCTCAATTGATGGGCATCCCTTCAATGTCCAATTCTTTGTCACTACAAAAAGAGTTGCTATAAATATTTTTATACATGTAATTTCCCCTTTATGAACTCTGGGATAAAGACCAAGTAGTGGTACTGCTGAAATAAAATGTATGCAAAATATCCTCTGATTCTCTTGGATGGCACATTAACAATCAGTATTCTAGGAGTTTTAAAGGGGGTGGATGGGATTCAATATAGAAAAAAATGGGGCTAGAGTAAATACTTTGTATTCAGTTAATCGAGAATAGTTAAACTCTGCATCCTTAAGCATTAGGTGTCTCACAAGGGGAGATTGCTTTCGTCATTCTTTCCATTCAAAGTCTTAGAAGACTTGAGAATAAAGAGTAGTGTAATTAGTTATCAACTGTCTTAAAGAGCAGTAATAAGAAGTGCCAATACTGGGGTGGCTAGGTGGTGCAGTGGATAGAGCACTGGCCCTGGAGTCAGGAGTACCTTAGTTCGAATCTGGCCTCAGACACTTAATTACCTGGCTGTGTGGCCTTGGGTAAGCCATTTAACCCCATTGCTTTGCCCCCCCCCCCCCCGCAAAAAGTGCCAATACTGAAGGCCAAGCCAAGTGACCATAGAATGCTTATTAATACTCATCGGGTGACCCTCTAGACCAGAGCTGTTCAAAATGTGGTCTGAGGGGTCATGGGCCCACAGGGTGATTTTATGTAATTGGTCTGTGGGTCTAACTAAAACACTTTAGAAAACATGTCGAGCAACTTCAGAGTTCTTAATAAATTGGCAAATCAAAATATAATATCTATTGTTTCAATAAAAAATTTTAAAAGGGAGGACAGCCCTCTCTAGAGCACTCCAGCCATTTTCTCCCTTACTTTGTTTTCTGAGCCCCAGTCTTCTACCTTTTTTCACTTCTCTAAAATATTCTTTTATTTCAGATTTTCAGATTGAAGATACCCAGTTTTCTAGAAATACTCAGTTTGATCCTTGTAAAATAATTTTTTTCAGATCTCATGAAAAAGGTGAGGAGAAATATATTTTTTAAAGTAGGAACAGTCTTCCTCAAATCAAAGTGATTATAAAATCTCATTTCCTGAAGATCTTTAGGACATGCCCAAGACAACTAAATATCTGATACTTATACAGACAGGATTGAACAGTTTCCTCATTTGAAAAACTGAGGGAATTTCGTTAGATGGGCTGCTAGTATATCTTTTCCAGCTCTAAATCTATGCTACTAAATACATTATCTCATTTGAACAGATGAACTAGTTGAAGGTTTTCCAAACTATTCTCTGTTCAAAATGGAGAATGAAAAAAGGGGTCTTTCAGACAATGTTGGTTAGTGTTATTTTCCCCTCTAAAATAATAAGTATCAAGTTCTATATGTACCAAAAATATTTTAACCCAATATACCCTGGTGGAGCTATAACTTAATAGGAATAATGGATACCATAACTTCTAAAAATTCTCCTAAAGAATTTCTGAAAGAAATACAAGTGACTAAACTGTCAATGGAAAGGCAACAAGGTAAACATGCTTTGCAACAGATAGCAAGTGTAACAAATAGCAAACAGAAAGCCCAAGTATTTTGCTAGTATTTATTCATGAAATATTACAGCACTTCCAGACATGAACAAGAATCTTATAGGACAAGTGGCTTGGAGGAGCTGTGATCTAGCTATATTGATAGAGGGGTTATACTAGTCATATCAGAGACCCATCAAAGTATTTATAAGTACTTACAACATATGACAACTTCTATATGAAAACTGGCTCAAATTACTATTTTGTCCCCCAAATTTCCCTAAATTTCTTTATCTCAGGAGTATTTCATACATTAGCTCAACATTGTATTATCAATATGTATCAAAAACTAAAATGTACCAAATCAGATTAGCTTGGGAATCACTAAATTATGCTATATCTCCAGATCCCTTTTTTGTTTCAGAGATTCCATTGAGGCATTTTATTTAATGCGCTTTGTAAACTCTAAAATGCTGCATAAATATCAGATATTATTGATGATGATGATGATGATGATTATCAGAGGCAGCATGGCATACTGGATAGAAAACTGACCTTGAAGTCAGGAAGACTTCATTTTAAGAATTCAAGTTCTTCTTTTGACACATATAGGTGTAGCACTGAGCAAGTCACTTAATCTTCCAGGATATTAAGCAATGCTCTAAGACACTAAGTTGCAGAAGTCTCAGATGTAAAATGGCAGGGAGTTTCCTTATCAGCTCCTTAAAACAGTGACATAACAATTCAAAATCTGAAAATGTGTGTATGTGTGTGTGTGTGTGTGTGTGTGTGTGTGCACACGCGCGCTTGTCTATACCTAGACATTCACATAAATGACAATGCTTTCCCAATATCACAAGCTTAAAAATTAATAAATTAAATACTTTGATCAGTAGTATAAATATCATCAAGTAGCAGCAATTGAGTGAACCCATGATAAAGACATCATATAGATCACAATTTATATACTCTTCATCAGTCCAAATATGTGTGTACCAATACATCCCCCAAAATAACACTCAGTTTTATCATTGATAAGAAAATTATTCCAAATGGATCATATGTCCATTATTTTGGCTAAAATTTTTAACTATCTTCTTTAGTATTACAGCATGAGAATGGGATTTATTTTATAACATGGTAATTACTTTTTTCTTCAGGTACCTTTTCCCTTAGAAAGGTGAGAATCCACCTATCATATGAAGATCAGCATCTTGTTAGCAGCTATCAGTCAAGTCAACTTAACTCTCTCAGAACAAGTCTTATTCCAGTTCCATTTAGCTCCAGATCCCTGAGGCTTACCTACCTCTGTCACTCTAAGATGTGTGAAAAGAGACATATTTAATATGTGTTCCCTCTCCAGAGAAAAAGGTATAGGAAAATCTACATTTCCTTACAGTCACCATTCTGCTACTTAGGAAAAATGCACCTTTTCTTTTTAGTTATTGTGGGGACGGGGTCTCACTGATTTTTAAATGATCCCTATGGTCTATTCTAGTTCCTATATTTCATGACTCTCAGTTAAACAATAATTGATTCCTAATCATGTGATAGTTGCTATGGGGGACACATAGGACATTGGAGCAAGAATCTTGATTCTGCTGCTAAATAGCTATGAGGACCTTGAACAAATCACTGAACTTTTCTCCTCTGTGTAGTAAGAGTAATTCCTGCCCTGCCAATTGAGAAATTATTATGAAAATAATCAAAAGACAAAACTCTCACTCTCCACTTACTCTGTGACAAGTAGTATAAGGTGGGCATAGCACTTGGAGTGCTGTAGGCAGACAATAAATACCTACTGAAATGCTATGAATAAAAAAATATTATTGTTGTTATTATTTTTATTATCACCTGAAAAGAAAGTTGGTTGGTCATGTATCCATAATGGAATATGAATGAATGCTACATTGGTACTCTTCAGAGAGAAAAAGGAAGATTTTAATTGAATTGGGTTGTTCCTCACTAGAGAAAACATAAGAAAACATGGCCAAGAATAGTCCAGGTTTCATGATCTTTGTTGGTGGGGAAACTGCCCACATTAGTAAAATTCCACAAATATTTATGAAGTGGCCACTACTGTGTTAAGTGTTGAGTAGTTCTGGTGAAAAATTAAACAGTTCTGTTCTTATGGTCATCCGTCATATTGAGTAGAAGTTGCTTGTATACAATATAAACATATACAAAATCGACAGAAAGCATGTGTGGAAAATGCTAATGACAGGATGAAATCTAGAAGATAGCACCAGGGCTGAGCCAGAAAACAAATGTTTCCAAGAGGCAGAAATAGAGAGGGGATTTCAGGCATGAGGAATAATTTGTATGAAGGCATGGATGAAGGAGACATGGCTCCATGGAAGGAACACCAAGAAAGTCAATGTGGTTCAGACATTAACTATGTGAAGAAGCAAAATGTGAAATTCATCTAGAAGCATAAATTGGAGACAGACTGTAAAGGAATTTAAAATATCAAACAAAGGAGAGGGATGAGAGGGATGAAATAGGGATCTGGGGGCTGGGTAGGACTGGGGAAAATAATTTTTTCTTTAGAACATATTGAATTTAAGGGGTCTGTGGATTAACTAGGTGGAGATATACAATAGAATATAATGCAAGACTAAAGTTTAGGGAAGAGATGAGACAGCTGGCTAAATAGAGTTAGGAGTTATTTGCATAGAGATAGTACTTAATCACTAAGAGTTAAGAGAGAGGACAGTTTAGGACTGTCCTAGGGTATACCCACACGAAGGGGTAGGAAATATGATAACTTGGCAACAGAAGAAATAGACAGGTAGGAAGAGAAACATAGAACAGTATCATAAAAATCCAGGAAAGAGAAAGAATCTAGGAGGAGTCTTTAATGACAAAGTGGGGTCAAGAAGGGTGAAGACTAAGAAAAGCCATTGGATTTAGCTAGTAACATTGAAGAGAATCATTTCAATTAAAATGATAGGGTCAAGAAGGTAGACTAAAAAGAGTTAAGAAGAAATTAAGACATAAGTAAATGGTGGTGATGAGTATATTTATGACTGTACATTTATATGACTGTATAACTTATATAGGATTACTAACCATCATAGGGAAGGGGGAGGGAAGGGGGTAGAAAAAGGCAGAACTCAAAATTTTACAAAAATAAATGTTGAAAACTATCTTCACTACCTTTAAAACTATCTTTAATTGGAAAAAAACTAAGAATTTAGTTTTGAAAGAGAATTAAGGAATAAGACAATGAATTCAGGAAACCCCAGAGTGACATGAGTGACACCCCAGAATATTGCCAATTATCTCAAAGAGTATTGTAAAATTCTAAAAAAGATCCCCCAAATAATTTAAATTAACATTTTTTGACTTGAACTACTAAATTGTTACATTTCCCAAAATTAAAAAAATATGTTTTCTATGCTGCATAAAACAATAGAATGTCCCATCTCTTCAAATACTGAAAAATAATTCATTGTCACCACATAGACATGTATAAGAATCAATCTAGACTCAAACAGTTGTAATTAACAACAGAAAATGCCTTCCTTGTTTCAGAACATAAGACCTTGAAGTATATACCCTGCATCTGAGAAAGAAATAGCTTACTAGACATAGGTGGATTCCTATCTGCTGTTTCAGAATTCCCATATATATGACTTCACCTCCCTATGCAGCCTGACTATGCAGCAATTTTCAACCTCATGAAACTTTCTAATATACCTTGATATGCTCTGTCTACATTCCTTTTGTCACCAAAAACTCATGAGGACAGGTTGCAAACCAAGATGGCTAGAAGGGCAGCGGTGGCAAAGTGAGAGAAATCTAGAAGAGGAGTGTGTTTGGGATAAAAGATTATGTGTTCTATTTTGGACAGGCTGGAATCTTTGCTTCACTCACACTAGAGCTCTATATCTTCTGCCACTTGAATCAACAATGAGCCAACACACAATTAACATCATGAACTAAATCCTGGGAATATAGAGGTAAAAATTAAAGTTCCTGGATGCAAAATGCATTGATTCAAATGGATGAGGTCTCTCATACTTTTGGAAGTTCCTCCACCAAGATAGACCCCAAACTATCCACATTTTTCCTGTCTTGTGGGAGTTGTAGTCACATTCTCCTATAACTTTGAAAGTAAGGATACACCGAATGTGAACTCTCTTCACTGTCCCTTGATGCCATGAAAATAGCAGTAGAGTCCTCTGACCAACCATCATCCCAGCCCTTTACCATGAGACAAGTTTATTTTCTCTTCCCGTTGTATCATTTCTTGATGACATTTTTTCTCACTTATTCTTCTTGGAAGTTATTCATATGGTGCAGCATGCTCATACAAACCATATAATTCTCCATTAGCTTCTTTATGATAGTCTTTCAGTGACCATTATAATACACGTCATATGTATGGCAAACAACATACAAAATATACATAAAATAAAGCATTCATTTACTGAACATTTATTGAATATTTATGTGGAAGAAAAAACTACAACCAAAACCATCAGACTAATAAGTTAGAGATATGTTGTCAATCTACAAACTGATAAAAAAAATGTTTCCCCCCTCTGCAAAATGTGCATTCCTTAAACAACCTCTTGCCTCTTTTAGTCAAAATTATTTTATCCAAATTTCAGCTAATTTTCAAGGCCAAACTCAAATCCCATTCCGCCTTGAAAATTTTCCTGACAATTTCCGTTTATACTAATCTTACAACACCAAATTGCAACTACATGATCGGGTATATGGAGGTCTTCTTATATGTTGGCATGTAAATTACCTTTCCTCATAAATGGTCTTTTTTCCTTTTCCTTTTCCTGACCTGAGAACAAGAACCATATTCTTTCTTTCTATTTCTCCAGAGATTTCTATTTAGCAATCTCCATATGGTAAGCACTTGATAATAATAATAATAATAATACCTCCTTATATTCAAAAAGCATATTCTATTTTAAAAAACATTGACATCCCATATCACATTGGATCCATACAGCCTGTGTGACATTGGACAAGTTACTTAAGGGAAGGAAAAAAGAAATAAGTATTTACTAAGCTCCTACAATGTAGCAGGCATTGTGCTAAGTCGTTTACAAATATTATTTCATGAGAGCAGAACCAAGAGAACATTGTACACAGTTAACAGCAACATTGTGTGATGATCAATTATGATAGACTTAAATCTTCTCAATAAATGTTCAAGAACAATTCTTTAAGACTCGTGATGGAAAATGCCATCTACATTCGGAGAAAGAACAATGGAGTCTGAATGCAGACCAAAGTATACTATTTTCATTCTTTAACATTTATTTTTTTCTTTCTCATGTTTTTTCCCTTTCCCAACTGATTTTTCCATCACAACATGACTAATGTAGAAATATATTTATATGATTGTACATGTATAACTTATATGAGATTACTCAGGAAGGAGGGAAGGGAGGGAGGTAGAAAAATGCAGTACTCAAAATCTTACAAAAAATGTTGAAAACTATCTTTAATTGGAAAAAAATAAAATTCTATTAAGTAAAAAAACCCCAAATATTTCATTTGATCCTCCTTATAGCCCTGGAAGAGAGATACTATTATGTTCCTCATTTTGCAGTTGAAGAAACTGAAGCAGATATGTCTAAGTGACTTAGCTAGGTGACACAGTGTGGATGCCAAATTGAACTCAGGCTTTCCTGATTCCAGGATTAACACTCTTTTCTACTTTTCCATCTAGCATTATGTGCTATTTAGTCTCTAGGGGCTTCAGTTTCCTCATCTGTAAAATTAGACTATAGATGATCTCTAAGACCATTCTGCTCTTATGATCCCAAGAACTCCAATGAAGTTAATAAGCAATTATTATGATCCCTATTTTATGGATAGAAACTGCAGCTTAGGGAGTATATTTAGCTTTAGGTCACTTAGCCAGGACTTGAATTTTGATGACTGACATCAAGTCTGTAAAGGATGAATTGGGCCCATTCCTCATCTTTCTTAGCACATGTTCAACAAACAAAGCATGAAGGAGAGTGAAGACTTCCTCCAGTTTTATCATGTCAGATTATTTTTCAGTTCTTGAGCCTGATCCTATTAGAGCAGTCTGCATCACCAATTATTTTCTCCCCAGTGATCAAGATGCTCCCCTTCCCAGTACACACACACACACACACACATACACACACACACACACACACAAACTTTCATTCACTGTTATAGTATCATGCTTCTGCTACTTGAAACTAGGAGATTTCTGCCAATATCAAGTTGAGTCAGTGAGGCAACTTCATTCACTGTTGCCTCAACATCTTCACCTCACTTCAGATTTTTTTCTTTTTTCTAGCAACAAGTGTTATTTTAAGAGAAACCTACAGAATAACTCAGTTTGGCTCTGATTCCTTCAGATCACATCAATATGTTTAGCTGTCCAAATCTCCTTCAGGTTAAGATCACTTGGGAGATTTCAGCATGGTCTGTGAGCAAGGTGCAAATAATAAACTTTGGTTTGCTGAAATTCAAGGTGAATTCAGTAATAAATAGCTATGTTTGTTATGCTAAGGAAGTTTAAATATCGATAACAACTAGGAATTCAATGATGTTCCAGATGTGGGGTACCTTTCATATTTTCTATTTGTGCCTGTGTCTACAGTTTAACTTTCCTACAAAATTGAATTCTTCAAAGACAAAACTAAAGATCTGTTGAGAATCTGCTTTCCCAACATTTTAAGGAATAATATGATATCCTAAACATACTACTTTTTGGGTCTCCTCAATTAAACCTGACAAATTCTGCAGTCTCTTTGTGTTCTAAAATCCTTTGAGCTCTAGGGAATAAAATCAAATTATTAAGTGCTAGAAACAAGGTAAATAACCTATGTCACAGCAGTCTATATGTGATGGATTGCTAAATGGCTCCACAAATTTAAAAAGCAAATTAGTAAGAAATATTGTTCACATTCAGTTTAAAAAAAAAATCAATTCTACTCTCACAACTTCCATCCTTAAAGCACTTCAGGGTTGACTTTCTAACAATAACATATAACAAGGCTGGCTCCTCACAATAGCATATAATAACTTGGAAATCATCTTAGGGGGAAGGTACTAAGATTAAAAATATCTGGGAAAGTTTTTTTTTTTTTTTTACAGAAGATGGGACTTTAGCTAAAATTTAAAGCAAGCCATGGGTCAACTCAATTTCCTCAAAATTGTGAGAAAAGGTAATATTGAAACTCTCTCACCAGGTTAGTGTAAGAAACAAAATAAAGAATGCAAATACTTTATAAAATTGGTATCCCATTATAGTCAGTTATTACTGTTTATTTGACTTCAACTAAGTGACTTCTCCAAGACCACACAATATCAGAGCTCATATCTTTTGTTTTAGGTTTTTGCTAAGGCAAACGGGGTTAAGTGGCTTGCCCATGGCCACACAGCTAGGTTAATTATTAAGTGTCTGAGACTGGATTTGAACTCAGGTACTCCTGATTCCAGGGCTGATGCTTTATCCACTGTGCCATCTAGCTGCCCCCCAGAGCTCATATATTCTTAAACTCTAGGGTTTTTTTTTGTTTTTTGGTTTTTTTAGGTTTTTGCAAGGCAATGGGGTTAAGTGGCTTGCCCAAGGCCACACAGCTAGGTAATTATTGAGTGTCTGAAACCGGATTTGAACCCCAGGTACTCCTGACTCCAGGGCCAGTGCTTTATCCACTACGCCACCTAGCCTCCCCAACTCTAGTGTTTTTAACTCTCCCTTCTCCCCACAGGCAAGTAGATATTATGAATCAAGGATTGTGTTTCAAGATCAGGGAGATGGAGATGTAGAGAAATGGCACTGACATTACAATGTTTTCTTTGGTCCCAGTATCACACACATTCAACAATAGTCAGAAATGGAATCATTAATAACATAATTTTTTTCTGAATTGTACATTGTCAAATAAATGTAAAATAAAAAAATTACCATTTTGAGAAATGTTCTATTTTAAAGACTTTTAAAAGAATGACAAAATCCATTTTAATTTCATTAAAAAAAAAGCCACACTTAGAACCAAAATTCATGCTAAATAAGGTGGGGAAATTAAGTGTAATAAAACAACCTAAAATAGGAATATGTACTGATGATACACAAATATGTATGTGTGTGTGTGTGTGTATATGGCTTTTTCTTTTTATGAAAATCCAAAATTCTCATATCCCCTTCTGAGCTTCAAGTCTTTGTGGCTGGATATTTCCCTCTTTGGGGGGTTGATGAAGTAGGGGGTGATAAAAGTTTAATTCGCCCTCCCCACGCAGCTGCACGGATACCTTTGCACTCCAAGGGGAAGTTACAAGGGAAAAGGCTAAGGTATGTGTCCCCCAGCCCCGCAGCCAGCACCCAGCCGTTCCTGGGCAGGTAGCGGAGAGTGGAGCAGCCCGTGCGGCCGCCGGCCCCGTGCGGCCGCCGGCCCCGCTCGCCAGCGTTGCTCCGGGCCGGCCGCAGCTGCAGGCCGGCGGCATTGCCTCGCCTGGGCGACTCTCCACATAGACACCTTTTCGCCATCGCCATTATAACTGAAAAATAGCTTGGGTTGGGAAGCGAGGTTTCTGCCCCCCGCCAGTCTCCATCCCCTTCCCGCGGCGGCCCGGGGAGGGGAGAGGGTGCCCCCGCTAGCGTGATCTGCTTCGAGGAGCGCAGCCTCGGGGCGCCGGGCACCCCGTCTCATTCACGAGGCTCTTCCTGAGCGGCCCCCCGCGCCCCCGGCCAAGTTCCCGGCCGCGCCGCGCGGCTCACTCGGGGCTTCCCGGAGGGTCCCCGGCCCCAAATTAAAAACAAAAACAACCCCCCCCCCCGCGCCCGGGCCCTGGCCAGGCGCGCCCCCCGCGCCCCCGGCCCGAGTGCGGGTGCCTCAGGCGGCATCCATCACACCTGCTGGTGCTGACAGCGCCTTACAAAGCGGACTTTCCAGCGCAGCCCCCTCCCCCAGGCCGGGGGGGGGGGGGAGGGGAGAAGCAGGAAAACAAACTTGCCGGGGACCGAGGCGGCTCTGCTCGTTTCCCACAAAGAAATGACAAGAATAGCGGCCGCGCTGGCCCGGGCGGCCCCTGCCAGAGGCGTGTGTGCCTGCGCGCCCGTGCCCGCTCGCAGCGCCCGTTGCCACGCGTGACGCCTGCCAGAACAGAACCGCAATAGTTGCGCGGCTGCAGGCGCGGGTGCCCCGCCGGGATACAACGACTGGTTGCAATAGTTCCCGGGGAGTCTCCGCACACCTTGCTTTGTTCCGCCGCCTCCCCCCGCTTGTCCATCTTTTCAATTCTCGGAATTCACTAGTTCCCCCTCTCCCCTGCCATTGTACATTCATCGGCACCTCAAAATTCAGTCCCCCCACCCCCACCGGGGTGCTCCCCCTACCCCTTCAAGCATTTACCTTCTGGATAGTTTGCTGAGTGACCTCCCCTTTGCCTCTAGGACGGGCGGATGCAAAGGCCACCGACATGTTTCTCTCCGCGGCTCTCAGTCTTTAATCATTGGGGTTTATTATCTGGCTCCTCTCCCTGTCCAAAGGTTTCTCATTCTCCGCAGTCAATGGGGGGGGTGGGAGGTGGGGGAGGGCACGTTACGGGGAAGTTCGGAAGTGGACTCGCCCATCCTTCAGCTCGCACTCGCCCTCCAGCCACCGCCAACCTTGCGAATCCCACCCGGGAAGTGCATTCCACTGAGCGAGGTCTCCGTGGCCGCGAGCGAGAAGTAGCGAAACGGCTCCTGAAGGCCCGAAAGCCACGCGGTGCTCCCCTCTCTCTGGGCGCTCAGTAGTACGTCCCAGATCCCGTCGCTGGCGCACGGCCTCTTACGCTCTTGGGCCGTCTTACGCCAAGTGCGTACGGAGGGGCCACCTGGGGCCAGCGGGACTCGGCGGGGGCGCCCGGCGTAGACGCCGCTGTGAATCGGCAGGGCCGCAGCGCAGCGCCTGGCGATGAGTGTGCGCTTTTGAGTCTCTCTCCGGGCGGCCTTAGGTTGGGCGCTGAGAGCCGGCGGGGCGGTTGGTGGCCGTTGGCTGTCGGCCGCCTGCGGGAGCCTCGTCGCCACCGCTCCCGACCCGAGCCGGGCCCCGGCAGCCCTCTCCTCCCCCTCCCTCCCTTCCTCCCTCCCTCCTCTCCCTCCTTCCCCGCATCCTCCGGAGCCGGCGGCGCCCGCCTCCCCGAGGGACATGAGTTACGATCGGGCCATCACGGTCTTCTCCCCGGACGGGCACCTCTTCCAAGTGGAGTACGCGCAGGAGGCCGTGAAGAAGGGCTCGACCGCGGTGAGGAGCGGGAGCGGGCCCGGGCCGCGCGCACGCGGGGGCCTGGGGGAGTGGGGCCCGGGCCCGCCGCGAGGGGAGGGGGCCGGGCCCGGGCCGCGGCTGACCGCCCGGGGCCCGGGGCCTCGCGATCGCTCGGGGGGCGTCCCGGGGCTGGCCGGGGGGGCGGTGCTGGGAGCAGAGCGCACATGGCCGCGCCCGGGCTGGCCCCGGAGCCCCGGCCTCGGGCTCGGGCCCAGGCCCCAGGCCCCAGGCCCAGGCCCAGCCCGCAGGAGGCGGCTCTCGCGGGACGTCTGCCCCCGGAGGTTGTGCTGGCATTTGTCTTTGAGCAGAAAAGGCGCGTGTGGCGGAGTTGAGGGGTGCGAGGGGCACCGCGCAGGTGAGGTGGGCGAGGTAGGCCCGGGCGGGAGGGCCGGGGACCGGATCGAGGAAATGGCCCCGAGCGGGGGGAACCCCACCGATGCGGCCAGAAGCCTGGCTTAGTGGATTTTCGGGATAGAAAGCTCCCCAGACTTGCCACGAGGACCACAACAATCGCCCTCAGAAATCTCTTTACAAGCCGTTTCGATCCATCCCTATGTGGTGTTTTTTGTGAGGTCCCTGATTGCAGTCTCTACTTCTAGATATACTGTGAACCAATGGGCACGAACACTCCCAATTTAATTGTTTAAAATAGTTTAGGGTTTTGAGTCCTGGACCTTTTGGGAACTGAAAGAGAAAATACGTAGTGTGCCAAAGGCAAAAAGGAAGAGATGGAATTTGAACTGAGTACAAATGTGGAATTCTGTTAACTAATTCAGTTCTGGGATACCTTATTTTCGCCCACTTTGGGATATTAATGCTATATATTCCATTTCCTAATGGTTGAGAATGGAAACTGTATGCCATTTTTGTCAATAAGTGGGGAAATTTTATTTTTGTTTTAAAATTAAGTTGTCAGGCTAGCACTGAAGGTACAATGAAAAGTCACCGCGGCTACCCCGAAGCAGCTTGCCATTTAAGAAGGGGAATGTTGGTATCTTGTTATTGTGTTTTTCTCTTAATTTGAATACACATAGTTCCTTTTACAAGCAAGAGGTCGAGCGTTCCCTTTTCTTTGGGTCAAAGGTAGTGTTGCTTTGTTGTAGGTTAGGCTATCATACACTGTTTTGAAACACCATTATGGAATTTCTTTTAAGATGTGGGGAAATTTTCTTGGGCTGTTGAAAAGAACAAAGTTACTTTTATGTGGCCTATTGACTTTAGGAAAATCCACTTTCTTAAGAAGTTTTAAGACTGAAAATTGATTCCGTTTTAGTTAGAGGGATAAAACAAGGCAATCTAATTGAAAAATAGAATTAGGAACAATTGGGAAAAATAAGACCAAATAAATTTGATTTCATTGTATGATCTTCCTTAGTCATTTGACTTAGCTAGACTACCATCATCATATTCAAGGATTAGTGAACTTTATTTAAAAACCTACTGGAAATTGCCTTTCCTGGTATTTTAGAAAGAGGATTAAAAGATCTAAAGAAAAATGTCTGTGAAGTATTAAGGCCATCATTTTTCTTCTATCTGCTCTCAGTATTCTCAAAGGCCTGTTAATAGCTTTTCCAAAAGCATTAATCTTCAGATTGACTAAATTTGCCATCTTGGTTGGTTTCACTTTTGCATTTGAGACTGGGAAAGCTGAGTTCTAAATGAATAGTTACATAGAAGTTGCTGAGACTTGGTGGTACCAAAGAAAGAAGCTAACCTTGACCCAATCTAGAAATCAAGTAAGCAGTTCAAAACCAACATTCTTAGTTGTTTTTTTTTTTCAAGCAGGTGATTTAGATGAATAAAAAATAAGCAGTTCTTGAAATCCACTTATTTCCCCCCCTTACCAGGGAAAGCAATTACAGTCATAAACACAGATGAGTATAAAACAGTGACCATTACACATTATCACTAATAATAATAATGCAGTTCCCAGAATAGACTTTGGGACTAAATAATTTATTCATTCCTAGGTCTGACTTTTTTTTTGGCCCTTTAACTCTTGAGTGCATAGTGTCAAGTTGGTCTTTCATCCATAATTTATTTTGTGCCTAAATTTGTGTCTCATTTTGTCCACTGAAATTTTATTCTGTAACTATTAGTACTGATTTTATGATGAGATTCATGAAATCTAAAATACTTGTTAGTTTTCTGTGTTCCTCAAAATTTCTGATGCTTTTCTTCATCAACTAGGGTTTTTATACTAGTTCATGAGAAAAGAGGTAGGAATTTTAAAAGTATTTTTGGGGGGCAGCTAGGTGGCGTAGTGGATAAAGCACCGACCCTGGAGTCAGGAGTACCTGGGTTCAAATCCGGTCTCAGACACTTAAGAATTACCTAGCTGTATGGTCTTGGGCAAGCCACTTAACCCCGTTTGCCTTGCAAAAAAAAAGTATTTTCAACTCATGAGACTAATTTTGTCTTTGATATGTAAGATATAGTTACTGTTTTAAAACAGAAAATAACTTTTACTTTCAGGATTCATTTTGGCCTTTTCAGGAGTCTTTTTACCTGAATGATGGACTCATTTTTTATCTATCTTTCTGCTTTGATTTTGGGACAATTTTCTCAGAGTTTTCAGTGGTTGATGGTAATAAAAATCCCAATAATCATCCCCGTTTACTGATACAAATGTAAAAAAGGAAACATTTGATCTAATAAAATGGGAGCAGAGTGCACATGGTTTGTGTATTGGGGTGTGGCACTGAAGAATTTTTTTAAAAAATTTTAAATTTCAGAACTTTGGTTATATCCAGAGGAAGGAATTAAGAATCTTTTGATTATCATAAGTATAACTATTTAGAGTAGCCATCCAAGACATTGTTTTAGTATAAAGAGCTTTTTTTTTTTTTTTACCTTGAGAGTGCTTCCTTAGAGAAAATAATGCATTGAGTAAAACTGAAGTAGTATAAATAGGGTAAAGCAACCCAGGATCATTTCTTTCTCTTATAAGTGTAAAGAAAATTAGGGAATCACCTTTTAATAAAGTATTAGGTGGTTCCAGTCATTAGTATATAAGATTATAATATTTGACAAGTTTTACAAGTAGACCTTTTGGATGAGAAGCAGTTGAACTAAACAACCCTGGATTTGATAAACTTGATAAACCTATATAATTTCAATTCAAATAAATTAAAAAGCTTTTTTTCCACTATCAAAATCAGTACAACTAAGATAAATTGTCAATTAGGGAGAAATCTTTGCAGCAAATACCTTTGGTGTAGATCTGATATCTCAAAAATATATAAGGAATTATTAATGTACATAATATAACATAGTTTTTCAGTAGATTACTAGGCAAAGAATATGAACAAGAAGTTTGAATTGTAAACATGGAAATTTTTTTAACATAGTTATGCATTTATAATCTATATTGGATTGCTTTCTGTTAGGTGAAGGGAGGAAGAAAAAATGTGAAAATCAAAATCTTATAAAAATGATTGTTGAAAACTATCCTTTCACGTGGTTGGAAAAATGAATTAATTAATTAATTTAAAAAAAAGAATTGCAAAGATAGGAACCATATAAAAGATTGCTCCAAATCACTGCTAAGTGAAATGCAAATTAAAACAATAATTGAAATTTCATCCAAAAAATTGACTTAAGACAACACAAGATGAGCAAAGTCAATATTGGGTATAGAAAGATGGGCATACTAATTTATGGTTGATGTAATTGTTAATTTGTGCAGTCTGTAATGAAATTTGGAATTATGTGATGGAAGTAACTAAATTGCCTTTGTCCTTTGATTCCAAGCTAGGCACATACCACATGGAGGACAAAGATAGAAAGGTCTAATATTCTCCAAAATAAATATAGCAGCACTTTTTTGTAGTATCAAAGAACTGGAGAAAGAAATGTACATCTATTGGGGAATGGCTAAATAAATGGTGGTACTTAAATAACATAGAAATAAATTGTGCTACATAAACTAATGGGTATGAAGTATTCAGCAAGGTATAGGAAGACACATAAGATAATACTAAATAAAGTAAATGGAACTAGGAGAGCAATAATACATGATGACTGCAACAGGTAAATAGTAGAATGATCTACATTATCATAAATATAACTGCCCAGAATGTATAAGGTTGTGAAGGCCTTATGGATGTAGTCACATGCCATCTGAGGGCATGCCCTGTATTTTTATCTGGTCTTAGATCTGCTTTAGGCATGACAGAACCTGATACCATTTTTATCAAACTTGTTGAATTTATTGAAGGTTGGTGTACGAGGAAAAGATATTGTTGTTCTTGGTGTAGAGAAGAAATCAGTGGCCAAACTACAAGATGAAAGGACCGTGCGGAAAATCTGTGCTTTGGATGACAATGTCTGCATGGCATTTGCAGGTATGATTCTTATGAGACAATAAACTTCTTGTTCTGTGGTGTCCCTATATTTTTATTTTAAAGAAGACTTTGCAGTTAAATTAGGGATGACTTGCTTCAGTTGGACAAACAAATTTGCTAATTGTGTAAAATAACATAGAGAAATCAACCTGTGGGTCTAAAAAGAAAGAAAAAGTTTGAATGCAGCCTTCATTCTTAGTCAAGAAACATGCACTCATTGTGCATGTCATGTAGTCATTGTGACTGGTATATATACTGGGAATATAAAGGAAGAAGCTCACAGACTAATAAATAGCTAATGCTGCTACCTTCCTTATTAATACATAAGCAGCCTGTTTCCTTTTATTCATTCTATTAAATGAAATCATCTCTGGATATACGAATGCTCTAACTTGCCTTTTATTTTCAGCTTTTCATAATTGCTTTTCTTTGAAAATTGTGTCATCAAACTATTTAAGAAGCAAACCAGTCTCTCCAGAGCATGCTTATTGGAATAATTTAGATTTCATATTAGTGATAAAGTTTATTTTAACTTAACTATAATGGATGAGAATCCAAATATACACAAAAATAGAAATTAGATTGGGACTATTTGCTTCACAACTGGCCAACTTTAATTAGAAAACTCATTAGAGTACATTAACGTATGTTGTGATACATCAAAATATGATTTAGGGAAGTGACACAATGGATATAGAGTGTTGGACTTAGATCTACGAATGCTTGAGTTTGAAACCTATCTTAAAACACTTAACTAGTTGTGTGATCCTGGGCAAGTCACTTAGCCTGCGCCTCAGTTTCTCCTATGAAACAGGGGTATTGATATCATCTACCTCATTGGTGATTATAAGGATCAAATGAATTAATGAGTTTGTGCTTTGCAGACCTTAAAGCATCATGTACTCTCATTATGTAGCATAATTATTAGAAGCAGGCAACTAGGTGGCAAAGTGAATTGAGGGCTGGGTCTGGTGGCAGGAAGATTTCTTGAGTTAAAATCTGGTCTCAGATTCTTATCAGTTGTATGGGCTGGTCACTAGACAAGCCATGTAACTGCCTCATTTTCTCACATATAAAATGAGTTGGAAAAGGAAATAGCAAATCACTTCTATATCTTTGACAAGAAAACTCCAAATGAGGTCATGAAGAATTGGACACAACTGAACAATTAAGACAGCTAAGTGGCACAATGGAAAGAGCACTGGGCCTGGAATCAGGAAAACCTGAGTTCACATCAGTATAGTGCAGTGCCTGGCACACCATAGACACTTAATATTGATTGATTGATAGATGGCTGAGTGACCTCAAGCAAGTCGCTTAATCTGTGCTTGTTTCCTCAACTGTAACATAATAGCATCTATCTCCCAAGGTTATGAGGATCAAATGAGATATTTACAAAATCCTTATAAAGTGCTTAGTACATAGGTGCTTATTAATAAATGCTTCTTTCTTTCCTTTCTGATATTACCCTACAGAATTTTGTGATTGTGAACTCAGGTATACCACTGTATGCAGTGCTGCTCTGCTTCTGTACCTAGTGAAAGATGACATTACATTTATAACCAATCTTTCTGGGTGCTTCCTTAATCTCTATACATATCTTCTAGAATAGAGGAAAAAGGGTAGAATTACACTAACTTCAGTAATTTCTGTGTGAATATGATACTAAGTTTGAGCTAGTTTGATACTAGTTTGGGACCAGGATCACAGGGAATCATGACTAAATTTTGTAAAAGAGCAATCTTAAATAAGGCAAAAACTATTCAGGTTAAACTAAAATATCTTTCTGCTTATTGTAGGACTCACTGCCGATGCTAGAATAGTTATAAATAGGGCTCGTGTGGAGTGCCAGAGTCATCGGCTCACTGTGGAAGATCCTGTCACAGTGGAATATATCACCCGTTACATCGCTAGCCTGAAGCAGGTTTGTTTTCAAGTTCTATACTGAAAACATTCTCTCCAGTGAACACATATGGGGATATTGAGAATAGATTATACTTACTTTATAAAGAACAAAGTGTTAATTTTGCCCTTTTGTTGGATGTTTCTGCATCTCTCTTCTATTTATGTATATGATTAGTTCATTGTTGGGGGTGGTGTTTTCTGATTTTCTCAGAAAAAGGAAAATTTTCTATCTTGATTTTCAACGTTTATAAGTAGGTAAAATGTCATGGAGTTATTTTGTTTGTTTGTTTTACTCAGTAGGCTTATTCACTTTTTTGAAAGCCAAGTGTTTTATTATGACCTTAAAGCAAATGCTTTATACCTCAGAGACAACCAAAAGCTTAGACACCATAATTTTAATCACTACCGAAAATCTGTTTACCTCTGTGGCACAATGATTGGCCTTTAAAATTCATTTCTTCCTCAAAAGGATCTTTTTTTTTCAACTGAGTACAGAACATTAGTTTTAAAAACTAAGATTTTATTTATTTTGAATTTTACAATTTTCCCCCTAATCTTGCTTCCCACCCCCCACAGAAGGCAGGCTGTTAGTCTTTACATTGTTTCCTCATTTATCTTTTTAATAGAAATTCAGATATTGCAGTAAAATTAAAAAAATGAATAAACAGGGAAGAATGAGATTTGAAGCAAATCAGTTTCCTTTGTCATCCTATTGCCAATTTCTAGAAATGGCCTTGATAGTTCATCATTTCACTAGACTACTTGTAGAGAATGGAGCCTGTGCCTGAAACATCAGCCTTTACTGCCCCCCCCCCCCAATCCAGTCTTTGCTAGGTTCTTTTACGTTAATATTTTTGGATAAAAGGAAGACAGAGCAAATGTGTTTTATTTTTTCCTCCTACCCAGCGTTACACTCAGAGTAATGGGCGCAGACCTTTTGGCATCTCTGCCCTTATTGTGGGATTTGACTTTGATGGAACTCCCAGACTTTACCAGACAGACCCCTCTGGCACGTACCATGCATGGAAGGTAAGTGATCAGCTGAAAGAAAAGATATTGAATATTCTTGCAAGCCTTATCAGAAGCATTCTTTTTTTCCTTGATGCTGTGTAAACTGTTATACCTTCATTTCTGAAGCAGCAAATGATTAAATAAGACTAAAATTATCTACTTTATCATAAATATCATAAACTTTTTTTCCTCTGTACTGTGACTACATACCTAGATGGTAAGAAAAAAGAGCAATTGGCTGTGAAATGGTTAATATACTGTATTAATGCTCATATGATCCTATGGCAGATAGAGAGCTGGAAGGGAGCTTAGTTGATAGTCTATCCAACTCATCTTTTAGCTAAGGAAACTGGCAAAGAGAGGCTGAGTTATTTAATGCAGAAATGTCCAACTTTACTTTGAAAAGCTTTTATGGAAACAATAGACAATATATTTTGATTTGCCATTTTAGTGAGAACTCTGTGGCAGCTTGGCTTCATCTGCTAAAGCATGTAGCAAACCCGTAGACTGGCTGCATTTTGGACAGCCCTGATTTAAGGCACAAGTAGTAATTCTAGGAAGATAAAGTAAACAATTTATAATTAAATTTGTTTTTCAGTAACAGACCTGTGTAATTACATTCTGGGCAAGAGGAAACTATCTTGCTGTTTAAATGTTTAAAGTTCTTTGCAGGAAAACGTAGAATTTCAGGTCTTGAAAGTGCTGGCATATGGTCATCTTCTTTACTAAGTCACTGTTGATATAATTTTGATTGGAATAGTATGAAAAAACATTTTTCCAAAACTTCTCCTCCTAGAGCTTAAGCCAGTTGTATTTTGGGTGTGTTTACTAGATATTTTATTCATTTTTTGGTTTTTTTTGCATTTGACTCAGAATGGTGAATGAGATGTGTCTCTTTCAGGCTAATGCTATTGGTAGAGGAGCCAAGTCAGTCCGTGAATTTTTGGAGAAGAACTATACTGATGAAGCCATCGAAACTGATGATCTGACCATCAAACTTGTTATTAAGGCCCTTCTGGAAGTGAGTTTGACAGTGAAATGTTTCTCTTTGTTCTAACTTGCTTCAAAAAAGTAGGCTATGTTCCATTCTTCTAAACCCATGAAAAAAATATTTAAGTTACTACAAATCTCATGATGATATGAAGCTATGCTATTTCTTTTATTGTAGTTTCATATACATATCCACTGACAATTCTCTATTGGTGCTGGGATTAATATTTCCTTTTTGAAATCTTCTCACCCATTTATATTGTGAAGGATTAGACAACCAAGTGAGGATTTAGTTTTGTGAAGACGAGAAGGAATAAAAAAATGTCCTTTTTTTCTTTCTCCTTATATTCCTATATCTCTCCATTCCTTTTATAGGTGGTTCAGTCAGGGGGCAAAAACATTGAACTAGCTGTCATGAGGAGAGATCAGCCTCTTAAGGTAAATGCCAAAGTTTATTTCTTCCTTGGTTCATCTAAAAATCTGCCTACTCGCTAACTCCAAGACCTAGAAGCATTTAAAAAATTGCTGCTGCTTAGCTTTAAAGTAGAGTTTGTTTTCTTGTCTGTTTGGTTTTGTTAGCCCTGTGTTAATTTAGTTGGCTAAATAGATGGACTGTTCTTGTCCGTGCCAGTTGCTTTCACCTAACTGGTGGAGAAAAACCACAAAAGACTGCCTACTCTGCAATGCTTTATGGGTCTGAGCAAAAACAGATTCAGTTAAAAAGACCCTCCTTTATTATCATCTGATAATAGTCAGGAAATGTGAATAATTTCATAATATTTTATGATCATAAAATATTGATGATTGCTGTTAAGAACACAAGAACATTTGCTGGTTGGACATGACACTGTGATGCCATGGGATGTGTTGTTTGATTTTGAAGTACTGAAGATTTAATCTAGGCTGTTATTGACTGTGACCTTGGTCAAGTCATTTAACTGGGTTTTAATTAAAGTTCTATCTTATGATTTATCTTTTTTATACCTGATATTAAAAAAAATCTCACTTTGTTTAGCTTATTTCTAAAGGGACAAAGTTAAATCTCTATCTTGTAAAATCAACAACTGGAGAAGCAACATGGGATCTTGAAAGGGGGACATACTTTGGCTTGAGTCTGATGGTTTTCACCATGGAGACGGGCTTGGGGGCTCTGAACTTGGTAGGCTGATAATTACAAGTAGAACCTTTCTTTTGTTAGATTTTAAATCCTGAAGAAATTGAAAAGTATGTGGCCGAAATTGAAAAAGAAAAAGAAGAAAATGAAAAGAAGAAACAAAAGAAAACATCATGATGAATGAAATATCCAGTTGCTTTAGCTTTGTTTTTAATCCATTCAAATCATGGTGATTCTACAAATGACAAGTAGGCAGCTCCAGTCCATTTATTCATATTGTACCTCTGAGTTACCTACAATAAACCTATGTATTTTTTAAGTCTCCCCCCCTTAAACAGTGTTTATTATTTGGATTTATAAAAAATGTATTTACAGAAATTCAATTTTTACCACCTCTGCAATTGTATAACATTCTTTGGTGTAAGTTTTCCTGACCATTACTCATATATGTCTTTATTTGCCAGGGTACTCACTAGATTTGTTCCTTTATGATATAAGCCCTTGGGCTTAATAAGCAACTCTCTTGAGCAATTTTCACATAGCCTAGTGGTGAAATTTGAAATTAAATATTTACTGACATTATCCCACTTGATTGTCATGTGTCCCCCATTGGGTGGAACAACATGGGGGACTTCCTCCCACCAAGCACTCTTATGTTACCAGGGATGAGCAGTTAAAAGAATATATTTTTAATCGTGAATCTCTTTGAATAGGTTTATCATTTTATTAGGAAACATTAACCATTTATTTGACTGTATTTACTGGAAGATGTTTATGTTATTGGACTAATGTCTCCAGTCCTCAAAACTTTTTTTGTCCTTTTTCTCTCAACTTCTAAAAAAGTAACTAGGCCTTTCCAAAGAACAGAAGGAACCAAGTGAACATAGTTTTAATGCTGCTTTAATATTCTCTGTGCCCCAGGGCACATTAGTTCACTTCTCTAGATCTCCCTTGAAGATCTGGAGTTCTTCAAAATTCTCATTTCCATTTATCCCCACCCCCCCTTTGCCATCCATTAAAATGCTTTTGAAGGGTTCATAGCTTCCCTCCCCACCCCCAACTCCTTCCTTAGGAAAAAAAATTCTAAACTTTTCTTTTCCCACTGCTAACTTGATATATCCCAAATTTGGCTCACTTTTTCAACCAAATTATTCACTGTTAAGTCAACTTGATTATTAAAGACTTTCTATTCAGGTGACTATGAGAACTACAGAATTACAACTGGTTTTAATTTTATTACTAAGCTCATACGTTGTGAAAATTAGTATTGGGCTTATTAACAAATCTTCCTACTAATTAATCAAGGATGTTTGGTTGACTGAGAACATTTATAGCAGCTATAAAAAAATAGAAGATACAATTTTAAAAAACTCATCTCAGAAAAATCTAGAAAATGGATTTATGTGACTTAACTGGTTTTCATACAGTTCCAAATAAACAGATTCAGATCCATCTGATTATAAAAAGCTTTTGCTGGCCACCTCATTGCTCTCTCCCAGAGTGGGCAAAGGATCAGTGTTTAAGAAAACAGTTAAATGATGAGGGTATCATGGGGCAGAGGCATTACGTATCATTCCTTATAACATGGCCATATTCTTCAGGTCTATACTAATTATGCCAAAATGATTACTAATAGGTGGGGAATCTCATATTAGTCTGGCATTGCCAAGGCAACCATAGGCAAAACTCAGAAATTCAATAAATTTAGGAGCTTTTTTAGGGATGATCTGTTTTAAATATGACCCTCAAATGCTACGTTATAAATATCCAAATGGCCCTTGGTAGAAAAAAGGTTCCCCACTCCTAAGGATAAGAGAAACTTTATGAGCATAATTTTTGTTATGAACTTAGAAAACCCCCCCCATGGACATTTTCATATACCCACTAGTACAGAAAAATAGAATTGAACAATATAGCTTGCTTTTCTTTTCTCTAGGCCTTTATTTTTTAATTTTTTTTAACTGCAGGTACATGCAAAAGGGAGTTTGAACATTTACTTCCAAAACCTTGAGTTTCAAATTCTCTTCCTCCTACCCCACTTCCCTCATAGAAAAAGCAAGTTTTGCGGTATATGTTAAGATGTGTAACCATGAAACACAATAGTCATGTTGTAAAAGTAAACAATTCCTCCCCATTAAGAAAAACCACAAGAAAAATTAGTGAGAGGAAAGTGTGCTTCACCTTGTATTCAGACATCAACTCTGAGATGGATAGGATAGCATTCTTTATCCTAAGTCCATCAGAGAAATTACTTCAATTTTTTTTCTCAGTTGCTATTGCTAGCTTATTTCCCTCCATCCCCTCCCCCCACTTTATTCTTTTACCCTGTCCCTCCTCAAAAGTGTTGTATCTTGACTACCCTCTCCCACAATCTTCCCTCTCTTCTAATCCCCCCTGCCTGTCTTTCTCTCATTCCTTTACTAAAACAAACTTTTTAATATCATGTTAAGATATTTGCTTTTAACAGTGTTTTAATTTACCCCTAGGTAAGATCCAATTGTAAGGTATTTTACCTTGGGACTTAATTGTCCAACTGGATTTCTAGAATTGATTTCTTGAAGCCAATCAACATAGACCTACTAAGATTTGCTTCTCTGGGCCTTACAGAAAGAGACCAAGTCCAAAGCTGCCTTCCTTTTTCTGTTTCCTTAAAGACAGGATTTTAAGGAATTTTTTGTTTCTCAGCAATGGGGCTAGCTGGAAGATCTCAGGCTAGTGATTTGCTTCATTTCTTATTAGGAAGCTTAAAAAATAAGTATGTTACTGAGATAAAATTTAATGTGAAAAAACCCTGAGGGGGGGAGAGTAGATTTGTATGACTGACAGAAGAAGATAGTTATCTTAGGCTTCAAACAAACTATCAGGCTATCAAGGCTTTGTGTGGAATATTATTTTCTCTTCTGGGTACCCTGGGATTAGAAAGGACAAACAAGCTGGAGTGGGAGCAGCCTGAGAAGTAATAAAACTACATTAATATAAAGGTCTTTTAAAAAAACCTAGGGATTCTTAAGACTAACAATTTAAAGTTAAGAACCTTAAGTTATTATCAAAGCCCCTCATTTTATAGATATGGAAACCTAAGACAAGGAGATAAACTAGCTTGCTCAAAGTTGCACAGGTAATAAACAGCAGAACTAGGAATCTGAATCTGAGCTCACCCCAAATCTAGTTTTCTTTCTTCATAATAGACCATCTTAAGAAGAAAGTGGTAGGGGAATGGGCATGATTTAGTGGATGATGGCCTCAAGATACAGAATTGAGTCAATTTTGGACATGGCCAATCTGGGTATTCTTTTTACTTGTTACAAGGGGTTCTGTTTTGAGGATAAGGGGATCTGAGAGGAGACAAATATTTATTACAAAGTTTTAAAAAATCAAATTAAAAATAAAGGAAAGAAAAATGCAGGCTAGATGACACCAATCTGCAAGTATGCAGTTTTTCCATCTGTCATGAGAACTTTATTGTTCTTTGTCCACAAGGCCCATTTTGGAGCAATGAGTAAAAGATGAAGTGTGACACTGGTTTAATGGGATGTTTGGGGAGGTAATTAGGTAATTCCCTAATAGTTAAAAACCACTTCAAAAAAAATAAACAATACTATTGTTGTTTTTTCCCTACCTCAAGCAAAGGTTTATTAAAAGAGGGGAAATAAATTGGAAACAAGTCTCATTTTTAGGTAAATTTTAGCTTGTTTCTACTGTTGAAAATCAATCTTAAGTTTGTACCAAAAGGGAAAGAATAGCATCCTTTATCAAATATGACCACTAATGATTCAAGTGGAAACAGCCCAAGCTCCTAAAAAGACACACATAAATTTTAAAACTGCCCCTAGGCAATTAAATGACTTGAGAAACATAAGATAAGCCAAGAAAAAAAATATTAAACATTTGCATGTTTTATTTATAATTTACAATTCTCCAACAGAGCAGCCCCATTGCTATGTTTCTAATTCTTAGCAATTAACTCCTACAAAAATAAACCCAAGCTTTTACAGTAACTTAAGAGTCAATGCATAACTAAAACCTTTGCAGCTATTTTAAGGGAGTTTTCATTTACCAAGGTGCTTATTTCAACAAAATGCCCTGTCAGCCAGAGAGGGGGGCACATGCCTATACTAAAGATGTAACCCATTTACTCATGCAACAAGTTTATGTTCCCCACCCTCCCTCCACCCCATCATTAAAACAAACAAACAAAAAAAACCCAATGAAACTATTTACAATTTGGAGGAAATATGCCCTTTGCCAGCTCCACTTCATTGAAGAGCAGGTTACTTTTTTCTCTGCCCTTCCCCCTCTCCCCCCCACCCCGTTCCTAAGTGGACAAGAATAACATTCAAGAATGTTATGCCAAAATCCAACACACAACTGGTAAAAAGCAGAGACAGGTTGGCAGCAACAAGGAGGGCTGGTGAAGATTTTCTAGGGAGGCTGGCCCTGAGTTTTCCTATCCCCCATATCACATAACTTTCCCATGGATGATAGTTTCCCCTGGCCCCTTAACTTTGAATATTCACAGGGCCTCTTGGACACAGGCTACCTCTTCCGACAACTCATGTACGGGTTCTGGTTGACACTCACCCTGGGTATTCTGTGGCTTACTTATACATGATCCATGTGACAACCCCTATATTCCCTCCCATCCCACCCCCAAAATACCCCAAGTACTTGTAAACCCCATTTAGTACTGGATATCCAGGTCTCCAGATACCAAGAGTTACTGAAACATGTTGCTTCTTAGAAGTGGGAGTGACAGACCAGCAGCACCAAAGGGTCAGTTTGGTTACTAAAAATGTTAATTGGTTTGTTTTTAATGAGATCTGGTTCTACTTTAAAAAGTCAAAGCTACTGTCTCAAAAAAATTTTTTTAAACCCTCTATAAAGAATACAGAAACCTTTCTGCAAAATACCAAAAGAAAAACAAAATTAGGCTGTGCTTTTAAGAAAAAAGGGGGGGAGGGGAGAAAGAGACCAAAGACACCTCAAAAGAGGTTACCCATGAACACTTCCAAAAAACAAGTGGTTTTTACTCAGACCCAAGTCCAAGTTCAGTTGAAGTCCAAACTATAAGCAGTAGTACTGTGGGATTTTCCAAAAAGTAGTAAACAAAATGACCCATTTTCTCCCCACATTAAGTGCAGCATTTTCAATGTTTTCTTATATACACAGCATCACCTTTGTGCCACTTAGCCTGCAAAAGAAAAGATAGTGTCCAAGACTGGGTATTCCTGCTCCAGCTACATCTTACCCTTCACTGCTCCCTTTCTAGATTTAGCTATCTTTGATATTGAAAGAGGCTTTACCATAGAAAAGTAGGGCATTATGGATATTATCTTCCCAATTCTTTGGAATAGTGAATGATTACTTTTGGATCAAGAAGGTCTGGGTTCAAGTATTGCCTTTGACACAGGTCAGCTTTGTAACTTACACTTGAGACTTTCAGTGACAAATGAGTCACCAATGAATTTCCTATATCACTGAAATCAGAACTTAAAAAAAATTAACAGGCAAATGAAGTCCTTGTCTAGAATTTTTTCTTTTGTTGGATAAAGGAATGAGTCAAATTTAACATCACCGATGAGTGCTTTTTGAGGAGGCTTCTATTCTAAGTACTCCTAATATTTCACAAATCTTCCCCGACGGACCAAATTATCTAGGCAAGAAATAGCCATTCCTTCATACTTACATGTTAGTTACACTCTTAAACTCTCCCAGTACCAGCTCTATGGGAAGTTTGATTGCGACGGGCTGTTCCAGTTCCTCTTCCACCTCGAAAACCACCCCTGAAACTACGGCCTCGGAGAAATCTTCCCGACACTCCAAAGGTCTCTGTGTTGAGCTTCCTTTCTTCAGCCCATGTTGTACGCCTAGAACTGAACCAGAATCAAGCTGTATTCAACACATATCAAAGATTAAACTACTCAAAGAACTGGGAGAAAAAATATCTGCATCCCTATTCGTTGCTGTTATCTATTGATTAAAAAAAAAAGATGGTGGATGCTTAAAATTGTGTTTAGTAGTTTAGAACTATGTGACTACAGCTTCCATATTTATAAAATAAAGAGTAGTGGATTGGGATTTTATATCCCAGTTGACTAGAACAATAGCTTGCCTAAAGTATGTACTTAGTAAATGTTTGCTGAATTATTTGATGCTTTTTCTATTAAGATAGTCTTGGGGGACTAAATAACTGTTATTTCCCTACCTATATTACATAACCTGATATAATCATAAAACATTTTGGGGGGTAATGGGCTTGGGCCCAAATTCACTATTATTCATGCCCTCTATGAGCCAGACCAACAGAAATACAAAGACAAATAAAAAAAAAAAAAGTTGCTCAAGAAACATGTTTCTATCAGGGAAACATGAATGGGGAAGGGGGCATAGAGAAAGATAGGAAAGGCTGAGTGTTAAAATAAATGCTAAACTTTATTAAAGTGGTTGGTTAAGCAATAGTTCTCCTTAAGGCTGTGACCCTAAACAAGTCATTCCATTTCTCTAGGCTCTAGTTCCCTAATATGTAAAATGAAGGGGTTAGAGAATTACTAATGTCCTTTCAGGACTTATAAAATCATGTGCATAAAAAAAAAATGTGGATCTAGGTTCTAAATTCTATTCTAAATGGGAGCTAGGCCAAGACTAGAAATCACAGAGCAAATTCAGTTCCAGTTCAGAGAAGATGGATCCTTAATCCAAGTACCTTAGCCTTACAACTAATAAACAAAGATTAAAAGGAGAAACATAGAGGAGAAATGCTTGTGGTGTGCAGGTGAGCAACCTCTTGGACAAATTTAAGGGTTCCTTAGTGCTTAAAAACTGGGCCAGAATCTGCTTTATTGTAATTCTTCAAATTGAGAATTCATCATCTAGGATAGGAGTGTTCTATCTTTTAGTTCTTTGGGGCTGCATTGCCCAACAAAGCTTTGTTTAAGGGTCTCATACAGAATTTGACTGTTTGGGGGGGGGGGGTAATGCCCAGAAGAGCTAAAAGGTTGGATGCTCCTAGAACTTAAGCATATATTGTAATGTTTGCCATTGTAGGATTTGATTTGTTTCAAGTTTTTAATTTCAGTCTTCAAATCATTTATTCAAGTTAAAAAGCGTGGGTTTTTAAAGAAGTAGCCAGCCAAGAATGCTTTTTCTTCTCTACATTCACACCTTTACCTGGACTTTAGTTCAGAAGATATATTGTCAAAAAATGACTTGGATTTGTCATAATAGCAGTTAGGTCCCAGGAGGTCCTCCTCTGTGGTGCTGTCATTGTTCTGAGTTACTACTGCTGGATCTCCCTTCTCTTCTTTCTCTGTTTTGTCATCTAGAAATATGGACAAGGAAGTATATTCATATACCAAGTGCTGACAAGTCAACTAAAAAGAAATCACAATTCAACCTAGCATAGAAACATGACCAAGAATCAACTTTTTCAGTTCCTGAATTAACACCAGCAAAGTCTACACACTAGGACATACTGCACCCAGAACCAATGTTGACCATATTATCATCATAAAAGGTTAAGACTCCCTCAAGTCTCCCATTTCCTCCAAAAAAAGTCAATATATATTCCATCCCAGTTACTCAAATATTTACCATTGTGACCAAGTAAGGAAATCAGGGTCAATAGACAAGTGGTTCTTTTAAAGCTTAACAGTCAATAGAAGAAGTTCTTAAAATTTACAGGCACTAAAATTTATGTACCCAATGTTAAGCCAAATCACAATACTACAAAATGAGGAGAAATCTGATTCAAACATTGACTAAATTCTTACTACCTACAAAATATCTCCAGTAATAGCAGCTCAGTATATTAAAAGTCTTAACAGTCCATTTACACTGGGCAGTGCCAATAGGTAGAAACTTTTATAAAATTTAAATCTGTCTCTGATAAGATCTATTCATCCTTTTTACTTTCTACAGTAACATAAATCTTTACCATCCCTTCCAAATGATAGTCTTTCAAATATCAAAAGACAGCACTTGCCTTGTGGCTCTTCTAAGTCTTTTTTCTTTAGGTTCAGAAGCCTCAGTACCTTCAACCAATCTTCATGATATGGTTTTCCCCTCACTATCATGATAGTATAGAGTATATCAATACTCCTCTTAAAATAACTACACTGAGGTATTTATAAACATTTCCTGACAATGAGTCAAACACAGCTAAATCAGACCTTTAAAATTCAGTTTCTTCTTAAATTCCTTGTCAAGCTCTTCTCTGTTGAACTGAGCATTTGCACTCTCAAAATCAAAGTCACCTTCAAACTTAATAGTGTTTTCCTTAACATTTGTTGGACGGTTCTGCCCTCTGGAACGGTTCCTTGTTCGCCTATTCCCTATGGGAACAGAAAAGCCAAGATTAGAATAAACAAGCTTCCATAGAAGAATACCTCTAAGTAATGTCACTTCTTTGAAGGTCTTCAAAAAGGAATCTCCATTCTAGGCACATTAGATTTTTATGGCCCATGATGCCACAGTAGGGCAACTTTAAGGATTGCTGACTTAGACTTTTTTAGATCCAAAATGAAATTACCTGATCTTCTCCTTTGAGGTCTTCTGTTTTCATCATTTACCTGTCCTTGATTTTGCACAGGTACTGGCTGAACTACATCTAAGGTATAAAAGAGATTTTTAGGGGGAAAGATCTTGTGATGTCAGAGATCTACAAGTTTATAATTAAAGGTGCTATTTTTGGACCCATGCTTTGAGCAAATGCTTTATAAAAAGCCAAAGATATTAATTCTCTCTTCTCCATCCTCCCCATCCCAGCCACTCTGGTTGTCAAGCAAAAAGGTGGGAGGAGTGTTTCAAGTACCACTTGTTTTGCTGTTTGGTTGGACTTGGCGACCATTGCGTTGGATCCCTACAGGAGCCTTGGCGGGTAGCAGTTTTTTGGCATTCAGGTTATCAACAGAACCAGTCTGAACTGCCTGTTCCACCATGGGACTCTTACGTACTGGGATAGATGGAAAACCAGTTCCTGAATTAAGAGAAGAAAACATGGCTTAGAATAAAAAAGAAAAAATTATACCCTTTCCCTTGTGGTAGTAGGTATATCAGAAGTAGAAGTGAATCACTTGTAGAGGTTTTACTGAAACCCAGGTACAACTCAATTCACTGAAAGAGATCTCCTCCCTGAGGTATGCAGATGTCAGTCTGTATTCATAGCCTAATGAAACATCCAGCTAGCTTCAAGGCTTCGGAACCTCAGAATGTTCATCTAAAGCAGATTCCCAAAGTCGTTAAAGAACATGATTTTATACGATTGAGTGATCTACAGTATTGAAATTTTGGCAAAACCACCCTATGAAGGGCTATTTTTATTCTGGGAACACTGGACAAGAACTGTCCTAATCTATAGCCTGACAGAAAATGCAAATGTTTAGTCATTTCAAAAGTTATTTTAGGAGAATGTTAGCTTTGCCCAAAGGTCTCAAGACCAAAGGGAAAGAACAATCTTAAATGGTATCTTTTATCCACAAAGTTTCCCTTAATGCACATAAAATACGAAGGAAAACACAAGAACAACACTCAGTTCTGCCTCCTATAGTAGAATATTCTCATAAGATTTGCTAGAAGATATTTTCAGTCCAAAGCACTTGGAGGTGAAAAAAGTTAAAACTTCATCTCTCCAAAGCAAATAGATATGAAGAAAATAGCTTTCTTAATCAGAAGGATCTCAGACCTGTTTCTTAATGTAAGCAAGTCATTTACTCTTTAGTTTCCTGATCTATAAAATGAAGGGATTATATCAGATCCAAGGTTCCTTTTAAGGTCCAGAAGCTAGAATTATGAGATATAAGATTCCTTTCAGGTCTAGATGCTACATCCTTAATGGTCTATTACCATAATGGGATTTTTACTCATTTATAATTTTTCTGGTCCATCATTTTCGCCTTCCATGCTAACTCCTCTAAGGGTCTCAAAGTTTAACTGTTTAAATTTGTTCACATTTAGAATATCAGGCTTAATCCATAAGCAATTATAACTAAGTGGTTTTAATCTTAAGAATATGAAACTATAGTTTTAAAATGCAGATTTGGTATACTATTTCTATAACCAGAATATGCTCGTCTCAATACCACATTCAAACTCAAAACAATCAAAGTAAGACAGACTGACAGTAGTTGCATGACATAAATGAAAGTTATTATTATTTCACATTTAAAAATCCATTCAAAGTTCAAGGACCTTGAAATTTATATTTAATATATACTACAGAATTGTCAAGATAAATTTCAGCACTTCAAGTAGATTAAGTGGGATAAATTCTACCTCTGAATGAAAAGACAAGTTGAGTGTAATAGCACATATTCTGATCCATTTCAAGACATTATTCTTGAGTTTCTCAGAGTGTTGAGACCCATTTTGAATTCTAGTTTCCCTCCTGTGGTTCATAAGTCTCAATACACAGGACAGAAAAGTTTTAATTTCACAATCATCACATGCAGCAAGCATACACGAATGCAGCTTACCAGCTCTAATATAATGATTTTTAGAGTTATCCCCAATCTAGATACATGTCTCCCCCACTCCAGACTCTAATATCCAGACAATGTCAGAAGTTACTTTCTTCTAACAGTGACTCTTCTACTCTATAGTCACTTCTACTATATACATTGGAAATGATTGATGAAAGGCAACACCATAAATAAAAAGAATGAAGAGAGTGCTGTTGGTTTCTTGTCATCTCCAGTACTTTTATTAAAAAGATAACAATAAAAAAGTTATATGCTCTGTCAAATAGAAGTTAATTATTCCACTAGTTTGACATCAGTATTTGCTACAGCTACTGTCATTCCATTCTATTAGTTTTACCCCCTTGCTTTTAGGCTTTGCAAGACAGATGCAGTTTTCCAAAACTGCTGTTACCCTTAGAAGAGAGCTGATGTGGCTCTGAGGACATGTCAAGTTCTGAAACAGGCTGTGGAGATGGAGAAGAACTAGGGCTTGAAGCAGCGGCTGAGGCTGGAGGGCTTACCAACTTCTCTAAAATAAGATAAGGGAGAAAAGAGCAAAAGAGAAAGCATACAAATAAGTAATGAGATACTAGTCTAACATATAGCAAGCTTGGAAAGAGATCCAAGTAACTCTTGCAGGCCAGGTTGCTTATACAAACAATATTTAAAGAAAAGCAGCAAGCCAAGGTAGGAATGTAATCTGTCATATTAGAGAACAGTCATCAAGACAAACAGAAATTTTAAAAGTAAAGCTACAGCACCAGTCTCCCTGCTCCCTGGCATCAGACATTATTATGATACCAATGAGAAATCATGATTAGATTATTTAACTAAGAATTTTGAATTCATTTGAAAAGTTATATGAACAACAAAAAAGTAAAGGCATAGAGGAGTTTCACTAAACATTCATTTATGCTCTTGTATAAAATTTTATCCAATTTGAATTCCGGAAAAATTCAACATTGCTTAAAAGTTGCACTTACTTAAATGGCTTAGGAAATCCTTCCATGGATCAAACTGAAAATATTACAGGACCATGATTTACTAAATAGAATATCTAGAATTTTAGCAATATGCTTCCAGTAGTAGTTAATGAGTTTCACTACAATATTAAGGTAGAACCTCCACATGGGAAATATCATCATTCAAGTCACTAATTTCCTTTAATTTGGAATTCAGAATAACTCACTTTATAACTAATGTATGAAAGAGATTTTACACTTACTGTTATGTATATGTACTGTGTAATCTAGTCACTTTTTAGATAGGCAAAAAGAAAAAGGTCACAAAAACAACCGATGACTATACTGTCTAAGGATAATTAGAATCTATTTTTGCTTCCTAGCTGCTGACATCCAATAAAAATAACAAATGGGTCAAGTATAACAAAGTACAGAAGTTTTACTCACCTAAACCTAAGGAAGCTGCATACTGCTGGCTAAGCAATGAGCTGGCAGCAAGCTGGTTGTAGGGTGGCATACCTCTAAAGGGGCTGTAAGGCACATGTGGTTGGAAGGATGATGTAGAGGCAGAGCCCAGGGAAGACTAAACAACAAAACAACATATAAAAGTGGAACAGTTATCCTTCTGATATGCAAGATTCACTTCTAGAGTCCAGACAATAACTGAAACACACAAAATCTGTAATAAAGGAGGAAAAGTATCTATCCTACATTCCTGCAGGGGAGCTAATTTAAGGTATCACAATTAGCCACACTACAGGCATAAACTATCTTACTGATTGGTAATTTGTCATTCCATTTAATTTCCCTTCTCTGCTCCTATTTCTTCCATCATGAATTGTGAACAAAATCTTCTAAGGGGAGGTCAGGGGACAGCATAAAGAGACTCATTCACTAGAAGCAGACAGTGAGAAAGTTGGAAGACACATTTGAAATTCAGTATCAAACTCATTTATGTAGTTTTTCCTAAAGTTCAACAACACAGGGGCAGTTAGGTGGTGAAACAGAAAGCGCACCTGCTTTGGAGACAGGAGGACCTGTGTTCGAATCCAGTCTCAGACATTTGACATTTACTAGTTGTGTGATCCTAGGTGAGTCACTTAACCTCATTGCCTCGCCAATAAAATTCAAAACAAAAAAGCTCAAGAACATTGCTGGACAAATGGAAGATAACTAATAGACTTCACATAGTATATACCAAACAGACATCTGTCAACTAGCCATATATGCATTACATTAATTTTAGCATCTAAAATCTTTTTAACGAGCTAAGACTCCTATAAGTCTTGGTATCTAGTTTCTTTTCCTATGACTGAGTTAAGAGATTAGGCCTAAACCATCAAACCTTTTACAAAGCTAGCAAACTTAGAGGACAAAAACCCCCCCAACTTCTTACTTAAAGTCTATTCCTCATGTTAATATACTTAAGCAAAATGGAGCAGCAAATCTTTATAAATATACATATATATGTATATATATACATATATATACATATACACACACACACATACACACATATATATATGTATTTCAATATATAGATATATTAATCTTGAACTTATAAAAACCACAGAAAAGTATTCAGGTAATACACTTACTTGAACAATAGCAGGATCCTGAGGGAGTGTGTGTTGAGCTTTTGGGGGTTCACAAACAGTAATATCTTTAATATCACTTCCCCGGAAAATGATGTACTCATAAATTTCCTCTCTTGGAGGTGCAGGCCTATCAGTAGGCCGGTCTTCTGTACCAAAGGATCTCACTTAGGAATCAAAAGAAGAAAGATTAGGATTTAGACTGATTATTATTCTGAAAGCTAAACTATTTCAACTCCTCCTATTTGCAAGGAGACCCTTAGTTCAAATCTGGCTTTAGTCGATTACTAGTTGTAAGACCCCAAGCAAGTCACTTATCCTCAATTTCCTCACCAGGAAACTGGGATAACAATAACATAGAACTAGAAGGGTTGTTGAGAGGATAAAGATAATATGTGTAAAGTATTTGTAAACCTTAAATACAATAGCTCTGTTCCTTTTAATAATAATATTATCTTTTCAAAAGGTATACAATACCTATTTCTAGTTTATTTACTTGGAGGCAAAATTTGAGAGTTTCTACAAGAGAATAGCTTCAGAGTTCTACAGGGTCCTGAACTAAACCTACTGAGAATAAAGATTTTTGTCTGTTACTTATCAATCATATTAAAAATAATAATTCCTAGTATTCTACTCTGAGAAATCAGCCAAATTCCCTCAAAACTGAAGAATCAATTAGTTTAGAAAACTTTCCCAACAATTTCAATGCCACTTAAAAACTTTTAACAGTAGAAATGAATATTTAAAATACACTCAGAATCTGGGCCAATAGTAAATTCATTTCTTAATGAATGAATCTAGAACAAATGGGATGTATTAGGCGCCTTTAACTGAAATCACCTGAAGTAGTATTTGAGAATTTCACAATTCAACTAAAACTAGATTCTTACTGGACCAGGAACTAAGAATCAATCCCCCTTTATCAATTAAGGGCTTCTGGGATCCTATATGCTCCAGAGATTGATCTGGTACAACATTATTGCTATTTTTTGGTTTTTCTCCTTATACTCAAAGAGCTAGGAGCTTATATGAGTGTTTGCACATAGACTTACAAGATTGCCTAAATATATATATGTATAAATATATATATATATGTGCATATATATTCTCTTAAAAACGAAATTCATTTAACAAATAAGCACGCTTAACAATACAGATCATAACAGGCCATATTAACTGCATCTTTCAGAACTGACACCTCCCTTAATTCAAGAAACCAAGTTTGACAGATTGATCTTTTTTTGCCAATTCCACAAGATAAGCAGGGTGCCCAGAAGGCACTAAGCAAATTGTAAAAGGGCTGCCAACTCCAGAGTCTTGTCAGATTACTATCCACCCTACTTCATCTGCCCCTTAAACCTCCTTTATGAGTAGCAGCCACAAAAGAGCCATCTTTTGCTTTTTCCTTCCTACAAATATTTAAAAAAATACCACAGCAGGAGCCACAAAAAAAGTCCTTTCACTATAAATCTTTCTTAAACTGCTGTCTCTTTTAGGGGTCCAAGTCGGATCGGTGGGGCTTGTTACAACAAAGACAGGGATAGAAACCAGGGAAGGATTAAAACCCGGGGAAGATAATGTCTTATATTCAATTCATGAAAGTGAAACCAACAGAAGAGTAGTCCTACTCAAAGGCAGGACAGCCTCCGGGCTCTGCATCTTAAACCGGTAAATTTGTGAAGTCCCCAAGGTCTAAGCGCTGTAATTGGTTCCAGAAGCCAACAGCAACCCGGCCCTCCCACATGCCCCACCCCCATTCCCCAGAGCAGGGTCTCCGGGTTCCAGGTACACCTGCCCCGGCCTTCAGCCGGGGCGCGGCGCGGGCGAGTCACAGGCGCTCGGAGGCGCGGCTCCTCGCGGCCACAAGCTGGGAGCGGGGCCCCGCCGGTGGGCGCAGGGTGGGCGCAGGGTGGGCAGGCCTCCGTGCCTTCTTACAAGCCTCGGCGGCGCCTTCATTGTTCTGCGGGGCCCGCCGGCCGAGGCCAGGGCACCGAGGCCCGGGCCGGGGTCCGCCCTCCCCGCCTGCGGCCGCCCCCCAGCTTCCTGGGCGCCTACCGGCCTGGGCACAAGTGCGGGAGGCTCGGCGCGCCGCACCCGGCTCCGGGCGGGGGGTGAGCACCCAACGGAAGCTCCCGGCCAGCTGCGCCCCCAGGGCGGCGTTTGGGGTGCAACTCGAGGGGCTCCGGGAGGAAGGCGGCAGGATCAGGGCACAAAGACCCCTGCTGGCGCGGGGCCACGGGGCCTGCTGGAACAGGGCGAGGGGCACCCCAGGGGTGGCGAGAGGAGCTGATGTGCCCGTGCCCCGGGGGCGGCGGGAGGGCCCGGCTTCTCCCGCAGGCCGGGTGCCCCGGGGCCGGGGGCTGGGCAAGGGCGGACCTCCGGGGTCCAAGCGAGCAGAGGGCGGGCGCGGGGGGCGCGGGGGGCGGCCCCAACCTCCCAGGGGATGGCGCGGGGGGGGGCGGGGGCCTCGGAACCGCCAGGAGGGAGGGCGCCCGGGCTCGGGGTGAGCTGGAAGGGGGAGCCCCGGGGCGCGGAGAGGCCGGAGGCAGGCAGCCGGGAGAGGAGGGGAGGGTCCCGGCCGCCGGGCTGGGGGAGGGGGCGTTGGTCGGGATCCGAGCGGGGGAGGGGAGGGGAATGGCGCGGCCCGGGGCGAGGCGGGGGCCGGCACGGCGCGGGCCGGGTCGGGGCCCGCCGGATCCGGTACCTTTGGCGAGGGCCACGGTGGAGTTGTCCGTGTCGATGGTGTAGAGGATGCCCTCGTAGCGGATCTGCGCCTTGGAGATGAGGCTGATCTTGCTGCCTAGGTACGGGGTGCCCGACGAGCCGCTCATGGCCACGGCCGGCCGGGCCTGCCTGGCCCGCGCTCCGCTCGGCCTTCCTCAACGCGCCAGCACCGAGGGCGCCGCAGCTACCTCAGCCTCCCGCCGCTGCCTGGAGGGCCTGGGCCTCTGGGGGGAGGGGAGGGAGGGGGAACGCTGGGGGGCGGAGGGAGGAGAGCGCCACATCCGGGTGCTCCCGGGCCGCGCCGCGCCGCGCCGCTCCCACGCACGCACACTGCGGAACGACTTGCCGCCCTTTAAATATGGCGGCCGGGGCCGGCCCGGAGACCGAGAGAGTTCACGCCCCGCGCCTGCGCAGACGCTGGGAGGCGAGGCGCGGTGAGACGAGCTTTTCGAGGGTCCGGACTCCCGTGCCTCGCACTCCACCCAGGCGCCGCCTCCCTTCCCGGCGTGCCCCGCGTCTACGCCTGCGCCGCAGCGAGATGGTGGGCCCCGAGGTAGGCGGGGAGAAATAAACCAATAAAGGAGGTGCGCGCAGCTGCGGCGCAGCCGGAGCCAAGGGGGCGCGTGCCGGCTCTCGCCTCTGCCCGTGACTGCGTGGGGTCGCGGCTGATTCTGGGAGCCAGGAGGTGGGGCTTGGCGCTGGTGCGGCCTCCCCAGGGAGGGCGGGGAAGGGGTCCCCCGGGGTCCAGACTTCAGTGAGCCGTCCTAGCCGGGGCGGGAGCACCCTCCGGGGGCCCGGCCTCCCCGCCCCGCCCCAGCCCGCGCGGCGCGGGGCCAGGGCCCCCTTCCCGGCTTCGGCCTTGCCCGGGGCCTGCGGCGTGGGAGCGGGGCGCGTCCCCAGACCCCGGAGGCCGCGGCCGGCGGACCCTCCGGAAAGGAGGGATGGCGCAGCGGGCAGGTGCCGGAGGATTCCCGGAATGGCCTGCGGCGGATGAGGCGCTTTTCTCGGCGGCTCCCCGTCCTCGCTTCCTTGGCCATTGTAGGATTGGGGGGGGCGGGGCGCCGTTCCGGACCCAAGAGGCCCGATTCCGACCCATCTTTCCAAACGAGCCCGTTCCGGCGTCCTGCGGGCTGCTCCACCTGGCCTGGCGGCCCCACCTGCAACACCCACAAAGGGCCCTCCCTGCGCCCCGGCCCCTAAACCGCCAAGTCCCGGCTCTGGAAGTTTCCCCGAGCCAGCCGGGCAGACAGGTAAGGGAAGACTCGGAGACCGAGCCTGCCTCTGGCACCTGCCCCGGGCCCAGCGGTCGGAAGCGGAGGAAACGGAGTGACAGCACGAGCCGGTCTGCCCGGAGAGTCCTGCTAAGGCCCTTTGGGGCCGATCAGCTTTCGGGGCTGCAAATGTAAATTTTACTGATCCTCCTAATGTAATCATTTATTATTTAACGTTTAGAGCGTGCTCTCTGCCAGGTTTAGAGGGCGGTATTTGCCTAGATATTTAATAAAGATCGCTTTGCTTCATAAAGATTTAATAAAGATCACTTTTTAAAGGGGAACGGGGGGAGACTGTGACAAATATGGGCTATAGTATTTTCAAGAGAACTTTTGAGATGGAGCTAAAAATTCCCTTTCACATTCGAAAAGCCCTTGACTTTTGGTCTTTTTTTTTTTTTGCAAGGCAATGGGGTTAAGTGGCTTGCCCAAGGCCACACAGCTAATTATTAAGTGTCTGAGACCGGATTTGAACCCAGGGACTCCTGACTCCAGGGCCAGTGCTCTATCCACTGCCCACCTAGTTGCCCAGCTCTCCGTTTTTAAAAGAGAAATCTAATTTCTATATTTCTCTTCCTCTGGTCTTCTCTATTTCTGTTAAGAATACATCCACTCTATAGATTCTGAACCTCAGGGTCATTCTCCACTCTTCATTTTTCTTTCCCTGATTCCATGGAGAAATGCCATATCCATTCTACCTTAAAAACGTTTTCCTAATTATCCTTGGTTCTAGTTAGGGGACTACCAATTTGTTTCATCAAGTTGTATATCTAATTTTTTTTTTTTTTAGGTTTTTGCAAGGCAATGGGGTTAAGTGGCTTGCCTAAGGCCACAGGGCTAGGTAATTATTAAGTGTCTGAGACCGGATTTGAACCCAGGTACTCCTGACTCCAGGGCCAGTGCTCTATCCACTGCACCACCTAGCCGCCCCTGTATATCTAATTATACAGTACTGTCTTAATTGATTTCCTTAACTGGTGTCTTCTAGGTTTAAGTTTATCATCTGTAAAAGTGATTCCAAAAGTATGGATCTGATCTCCTTACTCCCCTGGTCAAGAAGCCTCAATTACTTTAAATTATTTCCACATATTTGGAAATATGTTCCCGTCAAATTGGACATTTCATGTGTCCTATCCCTAGCATACTCTTCCTCACCTCTGGTCCTTGTAATCGCCAGCTCATTTGAAAGGTTAAGCTCAAGTGCCACCTTTTTTTATTTTATTTTTTCCAGTTAAATGTTATGAAAGTTTTTCAACATCCACCTATATGCATATATATGTATTTATAAGTTACATAATTTCCTAACCCTAACCCCTCTCCTCTGGTGAACATTGTACACATACATTTTAATTAGTCGTTTTCTGTTTGAGGATCTAGGAGGAAAAAAGAAAGAAAAGCATGAGATAGGGAAAAAAATGAGATTTTCAAAAAGTGAACATAGTATTCAGATTCTGTTTTTCTTTGTTTTGTTTTGTTTTTCTTCCTCTGAATGGGGATAACATCCTTAACAGGTCTCTCATAGCTCTCTGGACTGCAGAGAGGAGCTTCATCCCCAAGGTTGATCAACTCACAATGGTGTTGTTAACATGTACAATGTTCTTGGTTTCTTTTAGAACAATGGTACTCCATAGCATTGATATACCATAAATTGTTCAACCATTCCCCGATTGATTTCCTCGATTTCCACTTCTTTGCCACTACAAAAAGAGCTGGTATGAATATTTTGGAATGTGGGAATTTCCCATTTTTTTATGATTTCTTCTGGATATAAGCCTAGTGTTGATATTGCAGGATCAAAAGGCATGATCAGTTTTATTGCTCTTTGGATATAGTTCCATATTGCTCTCCAGAATGCTTCAATCAGTTCAAAACTTCACCAATAATGCATTTAAAAGTGATTTGGAGCATTTTTTCCTATGATTATATATAGCTTTAATTTCTTCATTTGAAAATGGCCTGTTCATATCCTTTGACCATTTATCAATTGGGAATGACTTATCTTTTAAACTTGATTCAATTCTCTTTATATTTTAGAAACAAGACCTTTATCAGAACCCCTAGCTGTGAAAATTATTTCCCAGCTTTCTGTTTTGTTTCTAATCTTGGCAGCATTGGTTTTATTGGCAAAAACTTATTAATTTAGCATAGTCATAATCATCCATTTTTTTCAATTTATAATGTCTTCTATTTCTTTTATGATCATAAATTTCTCCCCTCTCCCTAGATCTGACAGATGGCGTATTTCTTAATTTGTTAATGGGTCTGTGTCTAAATCCTGTATCCATTTTGACCTTATTTTGGTATAGGGTATGAAATATGGGTCTATGCCTAGTTTTTGCCATACTGTTTTCCAGTTTTCCCAACAATTTTTGTCAAATAGTGAGTTCTTATTCTTGAAACTAATGTCTTTGGGTTTGTCAAACCATAAATCACTGTAGTCATTTACTGCTGTTTCTTTTGAAGCTGTCCTAATCCACCCATCCATTACTCTATTTCTTAACCAATTCTAGGCAGTTTTGATGACTGCTGCTTTTTTTTTTATCATTTCCCTTGATATTTTTGAACTTTTGTTGCTCCAGATAAGTTTTGTTTCTATTTTTTCCTAACATGATAAGATAATTATTTGGTAGTTTGATTGGTCTGGCACTGAAAAAGTAATTTCATTTGAGTAACCTTGTCATTTTTATTATTATGAACTTGATCTAACCATGAGCAATTGACATTTTTCCAATTGTTTTGTGTGAAAAGTGCTTTGTAATTGTGTTCATATGGTTTCTGGGTTTGTCTTGGGAGGTAGATTCCCAGGTATTTAATGTTGTCTGCAGTTATGAGGTACCACCTCTTTTAAGAGGATTTTCCTAATCTACCCAGTTACTATTTTTGTTTCCTGGTTGTGGGAACTGGGGAAGATCTGAGTTCAAGTCTGCCCCAATGTATCCATTATTTGAATCCGATTAAGTCTCTTAACCTATCAGTTCTCTTGATAATTCTCTGAGACTTTGAATTGCAAAGAAAGTGCCAATTTAAATTAGTAGATAGTTACATCACCAGGAGTTGCTTTTAGCAAGAAACTGCAAGTCCACCCCTATCTGTGTATATGTATGTGTGTGTGTGTGTATCTTTTGGAAATTGCTGGAAAATTGATGCACTCATTTTCCCCTTTTCTCTTCCCTTTTTCTCTTTAAAGTTCAAGAATGATGAACTTTTGCCAGGGAAAAATTGTTTCTGAAGAATTGTTTTCCTTTGCTCAAACTGTTGTGCCTTTCATTGCCCCTTTTTGTCTTTTGAAATTATCCTTTAAATCCACAAAATGCCCCTTTGCTTCTAGAAAACTTTCCCTGATTTACCCCTCATCAATTAGAAATTATCTTTTCCCTTAAACTTTACATAATTCTTTGTTTTGAAATTATACTTTTCCTGTTATATTATCTATTATATTTATTTGTGTTGATGTTTTATTCCCTTACTAAGTTCCCTTAAAAATAGAGACCTAGCCTCTCTAAACTTTCTATCTTCCCAACAAATGACATAGTGCTCTGTGAATTTGCCAGTACTTTGCCACCTGTTAAGGATAAAGACTTGATCTGTGATTTCATTCATCTAGGAATACATATGAGGAAATTTTCCTGGTGAAAATCAGCACCTTCTCTTTGACTTTTTACATATCCTCACTTAGAAAATGAGAGGTTAAGTGACCTGCCTAAAGTCATGGAGCTCCACATTTTTTCTGCCTCTGAGGTCACCTTTTTAATCCATTATTTCATAAAAACTCAATTATCTACAAGTTTTCTGACAAGTCAGGTTCTAATTTGTCTTGTCACTTCAGAAGGAACCAATTACAGTGGTTTACTAAATTTCAATATTCTTATAAATTAAAGAGAACAAAGTGGATTCTAAAGAACTTTGTATCTATTCCCCATGCAGTAATAAAGTGATCCTTTTTGATCACTTTTTGGTGGAGTTGTGCAATATTTATTTTGTATAGACAAGAGTTACAGTTATTGAAATGTAGTTTTGTTTGCAATTGTAACTAAAGGCATTGAAACTGATAAATAAAAGGTATTTAAAGTGATGTGTAACCTTTGTAATGAAAAATATTTTAATATCAGGTTTTGAATACAGCTCTTAGACACACACTGAAGAATGGATGCGATACACCCTTTTCTCAGAAAGTTATTTCAAGATAAATGAGAGCATTTAGTAGGCTGACAGGGTTCTGGCATCAAAGAACAGCAAACAACTGTCTATATTCTCTGGTAAAAGTCATTTATCCAATACAATTGAGAACCCAATGAAAGAGACTTACCAAATTTCTTCAGAAATATACACTGGTAAAAGTCCTTGGTCCCTTTGTTTGCAGTCATTTTATTTATAACTTTTGTTTTTGCATCTCCTTTATTTCTGAATATATCTCATTTTCCCAGTGATCCACACCTTTTAAAAAAGAATAAAAAAAGAACCAAATGATTCAGCAAAATCACTCAATATGTAATATGCCACATCCATAGCCCTCACCTCTGCAGAGTCTGGAAGGAATACATTTTGCTTTTATGTTATATTCAATTCTGGATATCCCCCCTTTTCCACTTGCATTTTCCAATACCAAAATTAAACTCTTCCTTGAAGCAAGAAAAACACTTAAAGGCAAACTATTTGTCTCTCTCCTCTGATAATGTATGCAATATTCTGTGCAATCCCCAACCTTCTGTCTAGAATTCTTTTTTAAAAAATTTGTTTCTCATTACAATAGTCTTGTAAAAGTAAACATAATCCTCCCTCCCCCTACAAAGATAGGGAAACCTCAAGAAAAATAAAGTAAAAGGGGGAAAAAATTATTTCAGTTTGTGTTCAGATAATGAATAGCATTTTTTTATCATCAATTCATCAGATAAGTTGCTTCGATATTTTTTTCCCACAGTTGCTATTGCTAACTGTATTTTCCTCCACTCTATTCCTCCCCACTCCCATTTATTCTATTCTCTCTCCTTTCATTTTGTCCCTTCCCAAAAGTGTGTTGTGGAGCCACCAGGTGGTACAGTGGACAGAACATCAGCCCAGGAGCCAGGAGGACCCAAGCCCAAATCCGACCTCAGACATCCAACCACCAACAAGCTGTGTGACCATGGGTCCACCACCCAACCCCACTGTCCTGGGGGGAAAAAATGTTTTGTACCTGACTACCTTTCCCACAATCTTTCCTCTCTTCTATCACCTACACCCCCCCACCCCCATCCCGTCCCCTTTCTCCCATCCCTTTCCTCTCTTTTTTCTCTAGGTTAATAGATTTCTATACTCTATTGAGTGTGTACAATACTTCCTTTCAGAGCCATTGCTGATGAGAATGAAGGCTCACTCCTTTCACCTCACCTTCCCCCCTTCTACTCTAAGCTTTTTCTTGACTCAGCGTAAAATATCTTAACCCATTCTACCTCTTTTCCCTTTCTCCCAGTACATTCCTTTTTCACCCAAAGACTCCATCTTTATACCTTCATATTCAGATCTCCTGTGTCTTGCCTAGCTATGCTTCTAACTGCTCTATTAAATGAGAAAGTTCATATGAATTGTCAGTATCATCTTCCCATGTAGGAATACAAACAGTTTAACTTCATTAAGTCCTCATAATTTGCCCTTCCCATCCCCCTCTCTATGCTTCACCTGAGTCTTGTTCCACTCTGGTTGTTTCAACAGGAAAGTTTGAAAGTTCCCTGTTTTCCCTGTTTCATTGAATGTGCATCTTTTCCCCTGAAAGAGGATGCTTGGTTTTGCTGGGTAGTTGATTCTTGGTTGCATTCTAAGCTCTTTTCCCTTCTGGAATATATTCCAAGCCCCCATGAGCCCTTAATATAGAAGCTACTAAATCCTGTGTAATCCTGCCTGTAGCGCCACAATATTTGAATTGTTTCTTTATGACTGCCAATAATCTCTTTGACTTGGGAGTTCTGGAATTTGGCTACAATACTCCTGGGAGTTTTTTGGGGGGGAGGGGCTGATGTCTTTCAGGAGATAATCAGTGGATTCCCCCAATTTCTATTTTTACCCTCTGCTTCTAGGATATCAGGGCAATTATTCTAGAAGATTTCTCAAAAATGAAGTCTAGACTCTTCTTGGTCATGATTTTCAGGTTACCCAATAATTACATTATCTCTTCTGGATCTATTTTCCAGGTTAGTTGTTTTAATAATAAACTATACTGGGGCGGCTAGGTGGTGCAATGGATAGAGCACCAGCCCTGGAGTCAGGAGTACCTGAGTTCAAATCTAGCCTCAGACACTTAATAATTACCTAGCTGTGTGACCTTGGGCAAGACACTTAACCCCATTTGCCTTACAAATAATAATAATAATAATAAAATATACTACAATTTTTTCTAATTTTTCATTCATTTGGTTTTGTTTTATTGTTTCTTGATTTCTCACAATTCTCACAAAGTCATCGGCTTCCCTTATCTCCATTCTACATTTGAAGGAGTATTTTCTTCAGAGAGCTTTCTTATGTCCTTTCTCATCTGGCCAATTCTACTTTTTAAAGTATTCTCATTGTCCTAAACTGGTTTTTAATATGTTATTTTTTTCAGTATTTTTTTTTTGTATATCTTTACTTAGTTGCTGATTTGGTTTTCATCATTTTTCTGCATTGCTCTCATTTAAATATCTTACCAATTTTTCCTCTACCTCCCTTACCTGATTTTCAAAATCTTTTTTGAGCTCTTCCTTAACCTGAGAAAAATTCCTAATTTATTTTTTGAAGACTTTGGATACAGAAGCTTTGACTTTGTCATCTTCTGAGTGTGAGTTTTGATTCTCTATGGGACCAGAGTAATTAGCTATGATCAGATTCTTTTTTTCTGTTGTTTACTCATTTCCCCAGCCTATGACCTGATTTTAATGCACTTCCCAAACTTTTGAGTGTTTTTGGGGATGCCTCCCTAGGGACCTCAATTCCTTTAAGGTCTTATGAGAGACTTTGACTGCTCTCATAATCTGTGCTTTGTTCTGTGGAGGATCACAAGCATTCTCCCCTTCCCTGGAACTGTGAGGAGGGTCCTTGCTCAGCCATGGCAATAGAGGGCCCCAGACTTTGACCTGGATCTGAGTATGGGTAAAGCCAACAGAGTCCTGTCCCAGGGATAGCCAAGAGACCTTGACAGTCTCCCCCATCCTCGTAACATCTGTGAACTGAGTGCTCGAGAAGCAGCTGCTGGGCATCTTCACAGACCTGCCCCTGTTTCCCAGGGTAGGGCTGCACTGAGGGCTGTGCTAGACTGGGCTCCATGCTCACTCTGATATGACAGTTTTCCCATTGACCTTTCAAGTTGTCCTTGGCAATCCCTGGGCTAAGAGTACTGGAAATCACTCCGACTGCCATGGACTCAGGTGCCCTGTGGGCTGTTTCTGGAAGACTGGAGCTCATTCCCTCTGGCAAGGTTCTACCTGAGCTGCACTGTGGCTCCTTCCAACCCTGGTGGAACAGTCTCTTACCACAGATCTACCAAGTTGTCTTGGGCTGGGAAATTGTTTCACTTGGTCTTTCTATGCATTCTACCACTCTAGAATTTGGTAAGAGTCATAATTTTAAGATGTTTGGAGTGGTCTGTATGAGAGCTTCTTGGAATTCCTGCCTCCACCATCTTGGCTACCCCCCCAGAAATACATTTTCTCAAAGATTCGTCTGGACTGAACTTGATCATATCTATTCAATTGTCAGTTTCCCCTTATTTTCACTTTAAGTATATTGTTTTCAAGGTTCTGCATGTTGTTGCTCAGTCATTTTGGTTTGCCATTTCTTCTCCAGCTCCTTTGTGCAGTGAGGAAACTGAGGCAAACAAGATTAAATGATTCACCCTGGGTTACACAGCTATTAAGTATCTAAAGCTGAATTTGAACTCACAGTGATGAATCTTCCAGACCAGACCTGGCATTTCATGCCCTGACACCTAGCTGCCCCAAGGTCTTAATACTTGGCATCAATTCATAGGTCTTTTCATGCTTCTCTGAAAAGTAAAATGCAGTAAAATTCCTTGTCTTTGATAAAATAAAATTTGTTTAACCATATGCTCAGTTGATGGAATCCTTTTGTTCTTAACACAATGTAGAGGAAAAGTACTTTGTTCCTTGCCAAGGTCTTAGCTTATGTGTTTGTTTTTATATATATGTATATATTTATATATTCATATTTTTAAAATCTTAATGTTCATCTTATTTCCAATTATATTACATAATAATAGTGGCTTACATTTATTTATAACCTTATAGCTTCTGTGTTTCATATACATTTTTGATATAACAGTCCTGTAATCAATATATAAACAACAATTAAGTACCAATGTGCCAAATATTTTGCTATATATTGGGGATCCAAATAAACAAAAAAGAAACATACATTTTCTCAAGGAGCTTACATTCTATTTGCGGAGACAAACATGTACATGTATAAGTATATATAGAATAAATACAAGGTAAGATAGAAGGGCACTAGCTGTTTGTGGGGGGGGGGAATCAGAAAAGGTTTTGGGTAAAAGGTACTTGAGCTCCATCCTGAAGGAAGTGAAGGATTCTATGAGACAGTGGTGAGGAATGCATTATAGCCATGAAGATGGGAAAAGGAGTGCACTGTATGAGAAACAGAGAAGACCCCATTTGACTGGATTGTAGAGTTTGTAAAGTAGAATATAATAAGATTGGAAAACCAAGCAATGGAGAGACCCTGGAGTTCATTAAGTGGGAAAATAATATGGTGAGATTTGCACTTAAGGAAAATTACTTTGGCAACTGTAGGGAATGGATTGGAGTGGAGAGAGATGAGGCAAGATCACTTAAGCCATTAAAATAGCCTGAGTGGACAGGTAATGAGTTTCTGAACTAACTGGATGCCATGAGTAGAAGGGAGAGTTCTGATTAGAGAGAAAGGTAAAGTAGAAATGACAGGACTTTGCAGCTGATTAGATGTATGGGGTGAGGGAGAAAGGAGTAAAGGTTAATGCTTAAGTTCTGAACCTGGAATTGGACAAGAACATTGGTGATAACTTGACAGAAGTAAGGAAGTTTGATAAAGGGGAGGATTTGCAAGGGTTCTAAATCTGAGATATACAAACTTTTTTAAAAAAAATATTTTGATGACTTTCAATATAATTGTTTTCTTTTGTAGTCCTATGTATTTTATGCATTTAAAAAATTCTCAGAAGTTTAGGAGCCAGTTCTACACTTTAGGTCTTATCAATCCTAAAAGAAGAAATAAGAGGCAGTTTAGATTTCAAACCCATATCTTATAGGATTGAGCAAATAGGACCTTGTAACACTTCCTCTGCTCAGACAAATCTTCCAGATGTTGGTCCCTTTCAAACTAAGTTCAGATGAAGAATTATATTCCTATTTTTATATGTATAATTAAACTTCATTATAAGATTGCAGAATTTAAAACAGAATTTAGGAGACAATTTTGTCTAACCCGTCTAACTCCACTCTGATCCAGATGAAGGTATGTGACTTATGTAAGACTATTCAACAGAATTGAAACACAGGTTTTTTGACTCCTTGTGCTAAGTGCTGAAAATATCTTTGGAAGTTGATTCCCTGAGATACATGCACAAGGCAACTAAGAGCAAAAGGAAACAGTTTGAAGAAACAACTATTTTGCCAGGAAAGAAAGTAGAGTTTGAAACTCTTGAAGCATTACTAATCAGGCCCAGCAACCAAATGCACTGAGTGACCCACAAGGGCCCCTTTGTAGCCCCCACGGGGTAGCATGAATCACTGGGTTGGTACCTGAGGGCATTAACTACCATATGTATGCCACAGCAAGGCTGAGAGCTAAAAATAGAACTTGTTCTTTGGATCCAAAATGAACAAAGGAATGTAGGTAAAGCCAGTCACAATTCAACATTTTAGGTCATATTTGAAATGCCCAGAAGATAATGTGGGCTATCCATACCACAGGTAGGAAAACTTAGAAATCTGAGCTGCGGGGCTACTTTAAATCTGACCTTACTAAGACTTGATTTGTTTGGTTTGATTTTGCTTTCCAGATTAGGAAGCATACTTAACCTGGGAACGAATCAACTTCCTGCCCTTTCACTGCCTTCCCACACCCCAAATTAGCTTATCAAATTAGTGTATAATATTGAAAATCCTATTTGGAAAATCTGGATTTTGTCTGGAAACTAAATACAAGCAGACCAAAGAATCACAGAATTATTGGTTTAGTAAAAAGAGCACTGGACTAGAGACAGGACACTTGCAACTTACCTTCAGTGCAGCACTTAAACTGTAAAATAATAGTGATACTTAATTTTTTGAAAGCTGGACCTCATTAATTTCTTTAAGGAACTTTGTCAACTTAATCATTCTTTATTAAGTGTGTCTGCTTTGTGTTAAGAACAATGTTAAACTGTGATAACAAAGGCAAAAATAGAAAATAATTCAAGGGACTCATTAGAATGAATTGGTGAAATTGGTGAAACAACATGTACAAATAAGAATAAATTGGAGAAAATCTTATTGAGAAGGCATTCCTTCTAGCAGTGTAGATCAACCCCTGCTCTGCAGTCTATAGTCTTAATTAAAATAGTATGTAAATATGGCTAATATGGAGATAGGTTAAACATGATTGTACTTGTTTAACCTCTATTTTATTACTATCATGGGAGGAAGGTAGAAAAATGTGGAACTCAAAAGCTTACAAAAAGATCAATCTTGAAAACTATTTTTGCACGTAATTGGAAAAAATAACATTCAAAAAATATGTAAATAATGTTTATAAATTTTTCATGCAATTTAAGATCTGCAAAGCATTTTCTTCACATTAACTCTGTGGGTTTATTATAACAAATATTCTCATTTTGCGGATAAGGAAACTGAGGTACAAAGTAGTTAAAATTACTTTTCCAGGTTCACAAGGCTAGAAACTGTCCATGATATTTGAATTGTTTCTTTCTAACTGCTTGTAATATTTTCTCTTTGACTTGGGAGTTCTAGAACTTGGCTATAACATTCCTGAGGATTATTGATTTGGATCTCTTTCAGAAGGAGATTGGTGGATTCTCTCAATTTCTATTTTGCTCTCTGCTTCAAAAATGTCAGGGCAATTTTCCTGTAGAAATTGTTTAAAAATGAAGTCAAGGCTTTTTTTTCAGGATCATGACTTTCAAGTAGCCCAATAATTTTTAAATTGTCTCTTCTGGATCTGTTTCCCAGGTCAGTTGTTTTTTCAATGAGATATTTTTCAATTTCTTCTCATTTTTCATTCCTTTTTTCTTGATTCCTTTAGCTCCATTCTACAATTGAAGGAGTTATTTTCTTTAGAGAGTTTTCTTATCTCTTTTTCTGTCTGACCAACTCTGCTTTTTAAGGCATTCTTCTCCTCATCAACTTTTTGGACCGCGTTTTCCATTTGAGCTAATCTGGTTTTTAATATGTTGTTTTCTTCAGCATTTTTTTTGGATCTCCTGCACCAAGCTGCTGACTTGGTTTTCATGTTTTTCCTGCATCACTCTCATTTCTCTTCCCAATTTTTCCTCTACATTCTTTAATTAATTTTCAAAATCTTTTTTGAGCTCTACCATAGTCTGAGCTCAACTCCTATTTTTCTTGGAGGCTTTGGATACAGAAGGTTGGACTTTGTCATCTTTGAATGTGTGTCCTATCCTCCATGGGACCAAAGTAATTATCTGCAGTCAGGTTCCTTTTTTTTCTGTTTACTCATTTCCCCAGCCTGTGCCCTGGTTTTGGGGTGCTTCCTGAGCTTTTGAGTATTATTGGGATACCCCCACAAGGACCTCAGTTCCTTCAAGGTCTTATGAGAGTCTTTGACTGCTCTTCTGGTCTGTGTTTTGGTCTGTGGATGACCATAAGCACACCCCTCTGTCCTGGAGCTGTGAGGAGGGTCCTTGATCTATGGCAGTGGGAGACCCCAGACTGTGACCAGGGTCAGAATGTGCACAAAGCACAAAGACTCCTTTCTCAGGGACAGAGGAGAGATCTCGACTGTCTTCCCCCCCCCCCCTTACCTTCTATGGGCTGAGCTCTCTGGGAGTAGCTGCCGCATGACTCCCTGCTGGGCAAGTCTTTGGGCCTGCTTAAGTTTTCAGGCTGAGGGCCATGGCTGCTTGGAGGGCCAAGTTGACCTGGGCTTCCTGTTCCCCCTCACAGAGGTTTTCTCTGCTATCTTCTGGGTTGTGCTTGGTGTACCCTGGGCTAGTAGGTCAGGAAAGTGTCTCTGCTGCCAGAAGCAGGCGCCCTGTGGGCTGTTCCCAGAAGGCTGGAGCTCCTTTGCTCAGGCCTGGTGATCCTGGCTATGCTGCCACCCCCCTCCAATCCCATGGAACAGAGCCTTCCCACAGACTTCCAAGTTACCTTGGGCTGGAGAATTGCCTCAGTCGATCTTTCTGTGGGTTCTGTCTCTTGAAGATTTAAAGTCATAGTTATTTTTTTTAATTAGGTTTTTGCAAGGCAAATGGGAGGCCAGACTTGAACTCAGGTACTCCTGACTTCAGGGTTGATGCTCTATCCACTGCGCAACCTAGCTGCCCCAGTGTCATAATTTTAAGGTTTTTGAAATATTTTGGAGAGAGCTCCTAGGAAAGGCTGTTCTCATACCATCATCTTGGCTAATAAATGTCAAAACTGGAAATCAAACCTAAGCCTCTTGACAATTCGGCCCAATGCTCTCTCTATCATGCCATTTTGCCTACAAAATTAGAACAATAGTACCTGCCCCCACCTACCTCACTTTGTTATTGTAAGAATCACCTGAGATACTGAATTTGGACATGTATTAAAAAAAAAAGTACAATATGGAAATATAAAATGCTGAAATTAAAGAATTCCAAAGTGAAATGACTGCCCCAGAAAGGTTTTCATGATTTCATAGAATGTAAGAACTTAGAATATCCTTAAACATCACTTAGTCAGCTCCCACATATTACAGCTGAGATAACTAGAGGAATTCAAGTGGACTATAAATCCACTTGCTGAGAATGTTGTGGAGGAGATTCCTGCTAAAGTATAGATTAGACTAGATGCTTTTTATCATCCCATCCAACTCTGGGATTCTAGAATGTAATTTTTTTTTTTTTAGGTTTTTGCTAGGCAATGGGGTTAAGTGGCTTGCCCAAGGCCACACAGCTAGGCAATTATTAAGTGTCTGAGGCCAGATTTGAACCCAGGTACTCCTGACTCCAGGGCTGGTGCTCTATCCACTGTGCCACCTAGCCGCCCCTAGAATGTAATTCTTTACAGGTATATGATGGAATGAAACCAACACAAAGTAGCATATGGAGTAAAATACAGTCTGTATATAAATATTGAAGAAACACATAGAAGAATTACTATACTTTTTTTAAAAAGAGGAGTTTTGCGGCAGTTTTAAATATTGTAAATAGTAATAAATATTGATTAACCTGCAAACGAGAGTAGAAAACTTTCTTGGAAGGACATATTGAAACACAGGGGAAAGAAAAAAATAAAAGTTAACCACAGGGTCCTTTTTGCCCCCCCCCCCATATGCCCCTTTCTTTGGGCTCTGGTATTGCATAAGAAAAAAAAGAATAGTGTATATTCTGTCTTCAAGAAGTTTTCTTAATATCCAACTTGATTCACTTTTGCTATGATTAAAACTATTCCCTCCAGTTCTAAGGAGTTATGGGCTATCATCTACTTGGTTATCATACTTTATACCTCACACAGGATTCAAAAATTCATGATTTTAGGATCATGGAATTTAAAGTTGGAAAGGTATTTAGGATATAGTCTAGGCCAATCCCTTGTTTTTATAGTTGGGGAAATAGACCCAGAGAGATTATATGACTTATTCCAGTTTTCAAAGAATGGTAAACCAGGAATTTTATTCCACATGTTTAGTCTTCAAATTCAGCTCTTTCTACCATAGTACTTCCTAATAATGAATGTCAGCAAAGAAGCCTTTTTTTTACCATTAGAACTAGACTCTTGTTATCTTTTCTGCTTTCCCTCTTTTTCCTTCTCTTCTTGTCCCTCCCTCCTCTTCTTCATTTTTATCTTCTCTTTCTTTGTTATCCTTTTGAATTTTTGCTGCTTACCCGGTGGTTGAAACTTCAAGATTGTTGAAACTCTGAATTTCAAAGGCTAAGTTTCTTGTGATAAGAAAATTTTTTAAAAATCAAAAGGAAACCTTTAAGATTATTTTTAAACTTGTTGTTGCCCTAACCTTTTAAAATGCACTTGTCTTCTGCCTCCTGAGAGCTAATGGGAATCATGAATTATCACAGAGAAGAAAATATACTGTTTAAGTCCTGTAAGTTTCTTGTGTTAACATCTAATCAGGGTAAGCTCTATCCTTTCACCCTACAAATATGGAAATGACATATTTAGGAAACATCAGTGATAAATATAAAAAGCAGGAGAAAGAGACCAGATTAACATTTCTTTCTTGAGGGAAAAAAGCATATTATTGAAGGTCATTCTATCATTTTTTTTAAAGGCAGTGGGGTTAAGTGGCTTGCCCAAGGCCACACAGCTAGGTAATTATTAAGTGTCTGAGGCTGGATTTGAACTAAGGTACTCTTGACTCCAGGACTGGTGCTCTTTTCACTGAGCCGCCTAACTGCCCCTTGTGCCACCTAGCTGCCTCTATTCTGTCTTTCTTAACAGCCATGGTTAGCCTAAGAGAAAAAATTTGGTTTCTGAAATCCTTTGTTTCTTTTTTTTATGAAAAATGGTGAACTCATCTTTATGTCAGAATCTGCCAGGATTATCTCTTTCTGTAAGAAAAAGAAATATATATTAACTTAGTCTAATCATTTTAAAGTAGCAGTACCTGCCATCACTTCTGTATCTCATATATATGATTGTTTCCTCAGGGTGTCTGCTTAAAGGCATCAATTTTTATATCATGTACCTAGAAGATGAATTGATTTGAGACTATATATATGTGTGTGTGTGTGTGTGTGTGTGTGTGTGTGTGTATGTATATATATATACATATATACATATACATATACATATATATCACCCCAATGTAGGAATTAAGAGGGTAAAAAGGGTTTTTTTAAATGTATTAAAGTATCAGTACCTATCCTGCCATTTAACTTTATTCCACCAACTTATCACTGATGATTTTTAGCTTTACGATCAATACAAAAGGGTCCAAAGTAGGGAGAATTTTCATCAGAGAAAGTTCTGGTGGTCTCCCTTTTCTAATTTCAAGGTATCTTTTCTCCTTTACTGTCCACAAAATTAGTAGCATGCATAGGTCAAATACACTATTAAACTTGACTGTGATAAGGAGGAAATTTCTGGTACTTTCACACAGGTTAGTTATATATTATTTCATTGTTCATTCCTCTAGATTCTGTCCTAATGTTATAATTTTTCTTGCTCTTATTTCCAGCATTAAGTTCCAGCTCAATCTCCTTATGATAATTGTCTTAGATAAGTCTTAGGAAGAGTCATCCCCTTTCCTTAAAACCTATAGCCTAGTTAAAATCATCCTGATTTTCATTATTGATTAGAGAAATACAAATTAAAACAATTCCAAGGTACTGACTCACACCTATCACATTGGCTAATATGACAAAAAAGGAAAATGATAAATGTTGGAGGGGATGTGAGAAAACTGTAATATTAATTACACTGTTGGTGGAGTTGTGAACTGATCCAACCTTTCTGAAGAGCAATTTGGAACTATGCCCAAAAATGTTGTCAAACTTTGCTTACTCTTTGATCCAGCAATTCCACTACTAGATCTGTATTCCAGAAAGATCACAAAAATTTATAGCAACTCTTTTTGTATTGGCAAAGAATTGGAAATCGAGGGGATGCCCATCAATGGAGGAATGGCTGAACAAATTATGGTATGATCAAGTACTATTGTTCTGTAGGAAATCATGAGTGTAAAAGGACTTCAAAAGAGCCTGGAAAGACTTGCATGAACTGATACTGAGTGAAGTGAACAAAACCAAAAGACTATTGTACATATTAACAGCAACACTGTGTGATGATCAGTTTTGATGGACTTACCCCCTCTCAGCAGTTCAGTATTCAAGTACAATTCTAAAAGACTTGTGATGGAAAATGCCATCCATATTCAGAGGGAAAAAAACTGTGGAATCTGAATACAGACCAAAGCATACTATTTTTAATTTTTTAAAATGTGTTTTGTTTTTTTCTTTTTCATGATTTTTCCCCTTCACTTCTGATTCTTCTTTCACAACATGACTAATGTGGAAATATGTTAATATACATATGTAACCCATATCAGATTACTTTTTCTCTAGGGGAGGGGGAAAAGGGAAGGAGAGAGAGGGAAGGGAAAAAATTTGAGACTTAAAATCTTACCAAAAATCAGTGTTGAAAATTATTTTTACATGTGATTGGAAAAATATAAAAGAAAAAAGGAAAATAAAAATTAAAAAAAAACATCCTGATCTTCCTAACAAACCATAATATCGGGGCAGCTAGGTGGCACAGTGGATAAAGCATCGGCCCTGAAGTCAGGAGTACCTGGGTTCAAATCACCTAGCTGTGTGGCCTTGGGCAATCCACTTAACCCCATTTGCCTTGCAAAAACCAAAAAAACAAAAAACAAACAAACCATAATATCACTTCTTTACTCAAAAACCTTCAGTGGCTTCTCATTTCTTAATGATTTGTAAACTGATTCAGACATCCCACAATCCAACTCCAATCTTCCTGTCCAGCTTTATTTCTTACTATTCTTCGTGTCTACATTTCAGGCTAACTAGATTATTATCTCCTATTTTATCCTATCTCTGTGCCTTTGCTCATGTCATAACTCATATCAGTAATGACTACCCTATCTTCTCCGTAAGTCCATCATGAACCAGCTAATATGCCCCTTTTTCCATGAAGCTTTCCTCTTCTTAGAGAGCTTACCCTTCATTCAATTTTGTGTGTGTGTGTGTGTGTGTGTGTGTGTGTGTGTGTGTGTGTGTGTATTTCTATCTATATCAATTTGCCAACTGAGAAATGAAAATATCTTGGTATCATTATGCAAATAGTTTTGACCTGCTGGATCCCCTAAAAGGACCTTAAGGACCTTTCTTTGAGAATCACAGGCATAGGTTATCCCTATCTAACCCAATTCACTATAAGCTATCCTAGGTTCTTTTAGATGACTTTTGCCTCTCTTGGGTTATGAAGTTATAATGTGACTTCACTTAGGATATCAATTTTTAAATTTCTGTTTTCCTGCTCTTCCCTGATTTCTTTCTTTTCTCACCCTTTAGCTTTTCCCAATCATGGTACCATTTGGCCAGTTGGCCTATGATAGGAGTGTCTTCTCCTTTTACAACCTAGATACTTATAATCCACATTTACATATTAAAAACAACCTCTGGGGTGGATAAGTGGTGCAGTAGATAGAGCACCAACCCTGGAGTCAGGAGTACTTGAGTTGAAATCTGACTTCAGGAGCCTGGGGGGGGGGGGGGGCAGAGCCAAGATGGCGACAGGAGAAGAGTCTCTCTTAGGTGCTCTCTCTTCCTCTAATATTTCAAAACTTATAAAATAAGGACTCTAACTAAATTTTTGAGAGACAGGGGGATCCAGTGAGGCAATTCTCCAGCCCAAGGTAACCTGGAAAATAGTGGAAAGGCTCCACTCCATGGGGTTAGAGGGTTGGCCAGCCAGAGTGAAAGAACTTAAACCTCCTGGAGGCAGGCCCAAGGCACCTAGGAGCCAGGGCTCATGTGAGCAGGGACAGTTTCCTGACCTATACCCAAGGGAGCACCAGGCACAACTTGGAAGATCAGCAAGGGGACCTCTGTCAGAACAAGCGTGTGAAACCCAGCCCTCAGGGCACTCAGCTAGCAGCTTGGCCATGGCAGCCCAGATCCAGGAAATAGAAGCAGGTGGAACCGGTAAGCAGGAGCCCCCCGGGCAACTGAGTTTTGAGTACTTAGCTTAGGTAGGGGAATAGAGAAAGACTTCTGAGGTCTGTCCTCTGTACTTGGAACAGGACTCTGGGGCTCTGACCACATTCAGATCTTGATCACAGTCTAGGCCCACCATAGAACAGTAGGCCCCACCTCAGCCCTGTGGCAGAGGGGTGCACTTGTGGTCATTCACAAACCAGGAGGGAAGACAGAGCTTCACACACTGAGATCCTTGTGGCAGGAGGCGGGGTCCCAATAATACTCAAAAGCTCAGGAAGCACCCCAAAACCAGGTACAGGCTGGGGAAATGAGTAAACAGAGAAAAAAAGAGGAACACCATTGAGAAATACATTGTCTATGATCCCAAGAAGGATCAAAATACTCAATCTGAAGATGAGGAAGTACAAGATCCTGCATCTAAAGACTGCAAGAAAAATGGAAATTGGGCTCAGGCTATGACAGAGCTCAAAAAAAGATTTTGAAAATCAAGTGAGGGAGATAGAAGAAAAATTGGGAAGGGAAATGAGAGAGATGCAGGAAAACATGAAAAAGAAGTCAGCAGCTTAGGGGAATCTAAAAAAAAATGCTTGAAGAAAATAACATGTTAAAAAAGCAGCATAGGTTAAATGGACAAAACAGTTCAAAAAGTTATTGAGGAGAAGAATACTTTAAAAAGCAGAACTGGCCAGATGGAAAAAGAAAAAAGAAAGCCCTCTGAGGAAAACAAATCTTTCAGATGTAGAATGGAGCTGAGGGAAGCTGATGACCTTATGAGAAATCAAGACACAATACTTCAAAACAAAAAAAAATGAAAAATAAGAAAATGTCATTGAAAAAACAAGTGATCTGGAAAATAGATTCAGAAAAGATAATTTAAAAATTATTGGGATACCTGAAAGTCATGATCAGGAAAAGAGCCTTGACATCATTTTTAAAGTATTCCTACAGGAAAATTGCCCAGATATCCCAGAATCAGAGGGCAAAATAGAAATTGAAAGAATCCACCAATCTCCCTCAGAAAGAGATCCAAAAGAAACAACCCCTAGGAATATTATAGCCAAGTTCCAGATCTCCCAAGTCAAAGAGAAACTATTACAACCAGAAGGACACAATTCAAATATCATGGAGCTGCAGTCAGGATCACACAGGACTTAGCATCAACTACATTAAAAGCTCATAGGGCTTGGAATATAATATTCTGGAAGGCAAAAGAGCTCGGAATGCAACCAGGAATCAACTACTGAATGTCCTTTTCCAGGGAAAACGATGGACTTTAATGAACCAGGGGAATTTCAAATGTTCCTGTTGAAATGGCCAGAACTGAACAGAAAGTTTGATCTTCAAATACAGGACTCAGGTAAAGCAAAGAGTGTGGAGGAGAAGGGTAAAATATGAGGGATTTAATGATGATGAACTACATGTATTCTTGCATAGAAAAATGATACTGCTAATACTCATGAGGAACTTCTCATTTAATGGAGCATGTAGAAAGAGCTTTTATAAATGAAGCACAGGAGAGAGCTGAATTTGAAGGTATTGTAAGATATTGTAAAAATGGAATCATTGGCTAAAAGGAAAATGTAATGGGAGAAAGAAAAAGGAGAGGTGGAGTAGGCTAAGATATTTCATATAATAAGTTTTTTTTATTACAATGAGCTATTGCAATGATATGGAAGGGGGAAGGCAAGGGGGAATGAAAGAATCTTTGCTCTCATCAGAGATGGCTAGGAGAGGAAACAGCATATACACTCAATGGGGTATAGACATCTGGAGTAAGCAGGAGAGAAGGGGGACAAGGGGAAGGGGGGGGGATGTGAGTGATGGAGGAGAGGATGGACCATGGAGGGGGGAGTGATCAGATATAACACACTTTCTTTTTTACTTCTTTCAAGGGGCTGGGATTGGATGGCCTGTCCAGGACCATACAGGTGGTATGTGGGCTCAGGGCCTCTTGGCCCCAGGGCCAGTGATCTGTCTGCTGCATCACTCAGCTACCCTACAACACATTTAAGAAGAGGATGGAGTGAAAGGAGAGAGAAAATATAGTATGTGGTAGTGGGGAGGTATGAATTGAGGGAGTTACAATCAGCAATGGCAATGGTGGAAAAATAGGGAAGTAGCTTTTGTGATGGACTTATAAAGAATGTGACCCACCCGTGACAGAGCTGGAGGTATTGCAACACAGACTGAAGCACATATTATTGTTATTGTTGTTGTTATTATTATTATTATTATTATTATTATTATTATTATTGGAGTTGCAGGGCAAATGGGGTTGTGATGGCTTGCCCAGGGCCACACAGCTGGGTGATTGTTGGGTGTGTGAGGCCGGATTCAAACCCAGGTGCTCCTGACTCCAGGGCTGGTGCTCTATCCACTGTGCCACCTGGCCGCCCCTACTACTACTACTACTACTACTATTATTATTATTATTATCATTATTATGTTTTGTTTTGGGTTTTGGGTTTTTGTGGGGCAATGGGGTTGGGGTGGCTTGCCCAGGGTCACACAGCTGGGTGATTATTGGGTGTCTGGGGCTGGATTTGGGCTTGGGTGCTCCCAGCTCCAGGGCTGGTGCTTCATCCACTGCGCCACCTGGCTGCCCCTATTATTATTATGTTTTTAATTTTAATTTTTTTTTCTTTATTGCTCATGAGGATCTATATTTTTGGGGGGAGGGGTATTATGTTTACTCTTAAACAAGAATATTTTAGTAATGTATAAAAAGACATCATTTGTACAAAAATAAAAATAATTTAAAATTCTCCTCCAAAAAAATCTGGCTTCAGACACTTAATAATTACCTAGCTGTGTGGCTTGAGCAAGCCACTTAACCCCATTGCCTTGCAAAAAAATCTAAAAAAGAACAACCTTTGTTGCCTTCAGGAAACAAATCTTTATCACTTTGGATTTACATTATTTTATATACTATGTTGAATGAGATTGTTGTGAAGATCAAATAAGAGTGCCTGGAAAGCAGTAAGCCCTATAGATACTATATAAATCTCTTCCCTTCCCTTTATGATTTAGCACTGATACTGTTGACTCCTTCAGCTTTCAACTAGGGAGAAGGGAAGGGGATGAAGAATGAGTGCCAGCAATTCATCATCATGATTTTGAGAAGCATTTTGCCATAAGTAAGAAACAGAGACAGTCTCTACTAGTACTCTTTCACAGTGTCATTATACTAATTACATTGTGCTCCAGATTCTCCTCAGTGAGAATCACAATCATTCAAAGAAGATTAACATAAGAAAACACACTAAAAATACAAAATGCATTTAAAAAATGCATATTGCTTGTAGGCAATTAGAATATCAGCAAAGATAGAAAAAATATATCTACATATACACATATTTATAATGCATAGGTGCTTCAGTTAAACCATGAACTGAACCCAGAATTAAATAGGAGAAAATCAGATGATCACATTTGACAAATTGTATTTAAAAAGACAAGTGATATGAATCCTCTTATTGAGATGCTTTATTTTTCATGTTAAAGTTCAAAATAATTTTTTTTAAATATAAAGCATTAATTTTCAGCAAGTAGGAAGTGTTAGAGGAGTGAGCAAAAGAACTTCTCCCTACCCCCACAAAACTGGGCATGCTCTCTAGCTTCTTTGCTGAGATGACTAACACAGGAATACCTGATTAGTGCCCTGGTCGCTGTTGCCAAGAGGTTGTGTCAAAGATAATTGGTGACTGAGTCAGTAGGAACACTCCCCTCAACACACACACACACACACACACACACACACACATATTAACACCGCACTTGGTAGTTCATAAGGGAGGTGGAAATGACTCCACACAAGGTGGGAGAAGACACCTCTCCCCATCAGCCATAGCGGCTTCAAACACATGGCAGTGAGAGCATGGTGAGTCTAAGTCCTTAGCCACCTTTACTTTGCTTTTGTTTTCATCCATGATCAGAGACCAACGATAACTCCATGGATTTGTAAGATCAGTTCTGTATTTGGCTGCCACCTGCCTAGAGGAGGATGATTTCTCCAACTATACTTTTTTTTTTTTTTGGCAAGGCAATGGGATTAAGTGGCTTGCCCAAGGCCACACAGCTAGGTAATTATTAAGTGTCTGAGACTGGATTTGAACCCAGGTACTCCTGACTCCAGGGACAGTGCTCTATCCACTGCGCCACCTAGCCATCCTCAACTATACTTCTTGGAGGAGAAGAAGACCACCAAGATGGATCACCCTGGAACCTGAAGGAATAAAGAATCATGCCTTCCTTGCCAGGCAATCTAAACCTTTCTTGGTAGTCACCCCATCCAAATCTGGGAGGAATGCAGAACAGCAGCTACAGCTTTTTTTTTTAACAGTCTTAACAGACTTCTAGTAGAGTATACATATTATCCACACCTATGAGTCTTTTGCTTCTGCTAATAAAATATTATGTATTATATTTAAATGTGTATGTATATAATAAATATGTAAAATGTACATGTATACATACATATATATATATATATATAAATACATACATACACATACACAAAGAATACTGGTATAAACTCAATAGCCATATTGCACATTGAATACCTTTTCTAGCAGATACCCTAGGCAAACCCTAGATAGGAGCCTTACCTAAGATTTGTTATAGGGAGTTCTCTGAAGTTCTTCTCTGGGATGGATGGATAATGAGCCAGAACGGTGGTGTCAAACTCAAATAGAAAGATCACAAATTGTACACAAGGACCCCTATAGTTGAATGTTGACTTGTTCTAAAATGCAGTGTTATCTATCTTTTGTTGTGTTTTAAATTTCTAAATATTTCCTAATTACATTTTAATCTGTCTTGGCAGCCTAGATCTCTTTACTTCTTTATTAGATTCCCTTGAAGACTAACCCATTCTATTTGAGCTAAGGGCCCAAGCCCCTTGTGGGAGGGAGATCCCCTGGACCATGGTCCATACATGATATTGTTTCTATTTTTTCATGTGAGGAAACTGAGGCTCAGAAAAGTGGTTAAGGTCTCATTTATGGCTACACAGCTATTGATAGGTTCAGTGTCAGTGAACTCTAAGCAAACCACTATGTCCCAAGCACTGTGTTAAGCATTAGAGATACAAAGAAAGATAATATATTCTTACTTTCAGGGGGCTCACTGTATAATAAGAACAACTGTGTACAAATTATATATCAGATTAATTAGAAATCTTCAATAGAAAGGAGGCACTAGAATCAAGACAGATGGGAAATAACTGAAAATAGAAGGTAGAATTTTAGCTAGAACTTGAAGAAAGTCAATGAAATTAGGAGGTAGATATGAGGGGGAGAGTGTTCCAGGCATGGAGGGACAGCCAAAGAAAATGCCTGGAATCAGGAGATAGAATGGCAAGAAGGCAGTGTTACTGGATCAGAAGTATTAGCAGGGCAGAGAGCAAAAACTAAGAAGACTGGAGAGGTTTAGACTTTGAAGACCAAACAGATTTTCTATTTGATCCCAGAGGTATTGGGAAACTACTGGAGTTTATTGAGTAGAGAGAAACAGTACACTTTCTACTATACCACACTACTCTCACCTGAGACTACATACTTAGTCCCTAGCTTTCCTGTTGTTTTTGTAAACTTCTTGGTAAGCTACTTAAAACTCTCCCTCACTTTTCCCATTTGTATGATAAAGATATTAATATGGCTTGGTGAAGTGGTTTGAAGCTTTGGACTGAAAAACAATAGGCTAGGACACATTGAGTGTCCTGAGTATACAGATCTTATTTTTTTTTAGTACTTTTTTTAGTACATTTAGTACATTTGTTGTTCAGTTAACTGCTCTGGAAAGCAAAGAGAGAATTAGGGCTTGGGGTAGTGAGAAATAATACATAGCAAGTCCACATATAGGGGGGTTTAAACATCAAGGAAGAATATTAAATGGTTGGGGAGTCAAAAATTTTTGAGAATAAAATATACACAAGGAAGACAGTTTTTCCATCTAGTAATTTTCAAATTTTTCTAGAGGTATCTTGCAGTTAGTAGTAAGAGATCTGTGCACTTTAAACAACAAGTGTAATTAAACCCTGGTCCTGCCACATAGCAGATTCTCAACAAATATTTGTTAAATGAATAAACTGATAACTAGACATAAATAATGATTGTTTCAAGTATCTAGAACATTAAAAAATTTATCTGGGGAGGCTGACTTTGCAAATTATTCTCTTTGATGTTTTCACAAGGGCTATTTTTCACAGATTATCAATGAAACACAAGATTCAAATATTTGAACACTTAAGATTTTAGTGGCCTGGATTACAATAATAAAAATCCCTTGATTTATAGCAATCTCAATCCTAATTCATTTTTGTCTGAGTACTATGTAGTCAATTTCAATTATTCCAGGCTTTTATGCATTGAAGCTCCATATAGGAGTTTATGCCAAGTAAGTACAAAACCTTGGGTGACTAAATTCTTTGGCCCAGTGAACTGATGAAAACATTAGAACTAGATGTCCACTTCATTCTGCTGGCACTTATTAAGGAAAAGACATTTAAATATTTATCTGAGAAAAACAATTTAACTCTTCTTTTATTACAAAAAATTGTTGACATAGAAGTTTTTAAGGATTTTCTTTGTTACCAGTTGTAATATCATATGATCAGTTGATCAAACTGTTTTTAAAAAGAAAGGAAAGAAAGAAAAAGGTCTAAAGTTTGACTTTTACCTAAGTTATCTTCCCTGGGTTCCCTAAGCATAGATTGTACCACTAAGGTTCGGTCGTCCTTTGCAAGGAGAATGGAGAGGGAGAATGTGAGTAGTTCAGTCCTTGAGTGAATGAAAAATTTATGGAAACCATCTCTTAGGTGCTTATTATATACTAAACTCTGGAGATTCAAACAGAAAAAGAAGTCAGACCTTGGTCTCATGATCTAATTGGGGAAATATAACAAATATAGGAAGACAGACCTGAAGGTTTTGAGGGGCAACCATGGGACAGGTGACAAAACTCATAATTGAGATACATTGGAGGGTCTGTCCCACAGAAGTCCACTATTGTTAGTAAGGGAAGAGTGGACACGAGAGTTCAGTGTGGAGGAAGGATTTTGGCTTTCTTTCATCAGGGGCAGGGAGTGTGAATCAGCATTAGGCCAAGAGGATACAAAAAAGAAGGGAAGGACATGGGCACCAAAATTGTAGGTGATCTATGGGACATTTTGAGAAAGGGAAGGTGTTCTTACTTGTCATTAGCTCTAGCTTGGGTCTACAAACCCCACAAAAAAAATTAGCTCTCAGACTACATATTCTTTTGAGTAGAAGTGTCATCAGCCTCTTACATATGAATAGTACATTTTATTGTTAGAAGTTGGAAACTTAAACAGATGAAAAATATACGTAATCCAGATTATTATATGCAGCTAGATAGACAATCTATAGCGTTTGTTCAACAGCATATAGTATCACAAACCTTTCTCTCCCTATTTTGAGCTCCCAGTTAGCTATCACACACACACACACACACACACACACACACACACACACACACACACAAATATATATACCCAATGGGAAAAATAAATATAGAAATTATGTTTGAGACAACCATATATGAGAGACACAAGTGGTCTAGGCACATGCTTGTAGAGTACATATGTGATCAGAGCACACTCATGTAGAGAATAAATCATGCCTCTATCATTATACTGCATTTTTGTCTTTGTATCCCTCATACCTGGCCCATAGTAAGCCCTTGATAAGTGGTTATGGAATTGAAAGATTTTTCCTTTCACCTCTTTCTGCAATGAAAATTCTTTAAAAGTGAGAAAAATACTCATTGTATACCTACTATGTATTGTAGCTAGTAACTTTTAAGAAACCATCAACTTTTGAAAAACATGATTTCCATGACTGAAAAGATCTGAATCTTAACAAGATCTCTGAAATAAGAAATGATCAAGTGAAGCATGTTGGGAAACCATGAGCAGTTTTAAGACAGAAATGAGACCATTTGAGTCAAATTGTAAGCTCTATGAAGAGGGGAAATTGACACTATTGCCTACTACTGTGGACTGAACAAAGTAGATTCATACTCTGTTGAATGAAGTTACTCAAGATTGGGCTCAAATTCTACTTCCTTCCTGATGACTTTACTCCCCAACTCCATTCCCCATTACCTATGTAAAGAAAACTATTTTGCATTTGCTTTATATTATGGTAACTTTGCCTTATGTCTGGAAACTATTTTGCATTTAACTTTGTCTTTGTTATAGCTTCATTGAGTTGTTAAACTATTTGTTAAAAACTAATAACAAGGGGCGGCTAGGTGGCATAGTGGATAAAGCACCAGACCTGGAGTCAGGAGTACTGGGTTCAAATTCAGTCTCAAACACTTAATAATTACCTAGCTGTGTGGCCTTGGGCAAGCCACTTAACCCCATTTGCCTTGCAAAAACAAAAAAAACTAAAAAAAACTAAAAAAAAAGTAATAAGCATCATTTTTAGAGTGACCTGAAATGTTTCAAAGCAACCTATGATAGAAAGAAATATAAAAAAATGACCCTAGCCCCTAAATTGTTCTTTTCTTTCTCCTTCTCCCTTGACAGTGAATGCCAATTATCACATTTTTTTATTGAAAACATCATTATTCAAGTAGAAAACCTTCAGATCTTTTACAGAAATATATATATCTTAAAGATGAGACTTATATAGGTCACATTCTACTCAAAACCATGGTTTATGAACCTACCAATGTTTTACTTTTATTAGTCTAACAGAGGACATAATAGTTTAAGCAAAGGAGATTTAATCCTAGAAAGAATAGAAAATAAGTGGCAAGAAATATTTACCTCATATACATTCTTCCACAAGTTAATATACCACTATTAGGGAAGATAACAAGGAGCAAGGAACCTGTATGAGCAAAGAATGTTTATATATGGGTATATTATGGAGAGTATAAGTATGGTCAGGAAGCACAAATGGTCAGATATATGTGTAGGGAATATATTTGGTCAGGGAATATATGAAGACAGAGTTGCTCATGTCTGAACTGCTATTCTTTTACCATGTGCTGATCATCAGATGTGCAGTGGATAGAACACTGATCTTGGAATCAGGAGGATGGAAGTTCAAATCCAGTCTCAGATACTTACCACTTACTAGCTATGTGGCCTTGGGCAAATCACTTAACCCTCATTAACTCACATCCAGGGCCATCTCCAAGCATCCTGATTTGTATCTGACCACTGGACCCCAAATGGCTCTGGAGGAGAAAGTGAGGCTGGTAATTTAGCACAGCATCCCCTCACTCAAATCTAATTCATGTGCTTGTCATGGCATCACATCTCTGATGTCATAATAGTCTTTGAGAATGAAGGACAAACATTAACTTTTTCACTGAGATGCTACTGTTCTCTGCTTCTACCCGCTGTTCTTTAACTGTGATGGTACTTATTTCCCTAAGGACAAGGTTTTACAAATTGTGAGGCACTTGAGGTAGGGGATGCTGTATGGTATGCAAAGAAATGAATAAAATGATTGGATATTTTCAACAGCAAGTTATGGCTGCTGAGGAAGTAGTGATGGAGATTCCCTGTGAGATGAGTTCCTCTTTCAGGATATCTTCATTTCACTGCTGAGTCTGCTGTAAAGTGTCTGTATCTTTCTGTTTTATAAGATTTCTCTGGTTAGCATTCTTTGGCTGGCGTGGCGAAAGTGATGAGTCTCCTCTTTCACCTAAGCTAAAACAGCTAAAATTCACCTTAACCCAACTACTATATCTACTATATTTCAAACTGTGTGTTGTGTGTGTGTGTGTGTGTGTGTGTGTGTGTGTGTGTGTGTGTGTGTGTCCCCAAGCACTGGGAGGATTGGGTTATACCTACAAACATGGTACATCTGGCATTAGTGTAGGTGTAAATAGATTGGTGGGTTGGTCATGGAAAAATCAGGTTAGAGAAGCACTGAATGAGTCCAAAGTAAAGGGGGGGGGGGGAGTGTCCAGAAGGTCAAGATTCCAAGCAAACCAGAAAAGAAGGGCACTAAGTACACTGGAATGGATCAAGAATGGAAAATAAGGGGATAGGTGGAATTCCAGAAGATACAGGAAATTATAGGGGGTAGGGGGTTGGGAGGGGTGGTTTTGAAGTGAGGACTAATGGAAGGAATGCAGCATTTAAAGGATACTTTTGAGAGGTAGCCAGGGAGGTAAAGTGTATGTGTATGTCTGTGCGTGTATGTGGGGGTGTGGGTGTGGGTGTGGATGTATGTGAGAGAGAGAGAAATGGGTGAGAAGAAGATTGGAGGCATGGAATTATTTGTCCTTTGTTTCTAAAGAGGGCCAATGACATCATGGTGTGATATCTTGATTTGTATATGAATTAGGTTTAAGTGAGGCTGAGTTATACAAAGTCATTAGCCTCTTTCTCTTCCAGAGACAAAAGTCAAACTGTCTATGTCCCAGGATGATCTTGGCATCTTTGATTTCTGACCAAGCTATAAGTGCTCCACAGGAGCAGCCATCTTCATGACCATTGAAACCAGTTATTCTCATCTGCCCATTCCCCTGAGGAAAGTCTTCACATATCTGGGCTAGACACCCTGCTAACTCACTAACAGATTTGAGGCCTGTTAGTTACCTGCAATCAGGTTTGGCCCATCTGGTGTTTGGTGTATGGGATGGTTATATTGAGATGTGCCCTCTGGGCATGCTCTAGTTTCTTGGAGCCACAGGTGAGAATTGGGTGGCAGTTAGACATCAAAGGTGGATGAACAACTCTTAGACCAGAGAAACTAATTCTCTCTGACCCCCCCCCCCCCCAATACAGCCTTCAGATGGAATAATATTGCTGTGAATTGAAAGAAGATAAAGGAAGAGGTGGCATAATATAGTGGAAGGAGTTGGGACTCTGAAGTTAGAGGATCTGAGAGACGATACTGGTTCAGGCATTTATCATGATATGATTATAGTCCATTGAAAAATTCTATGCTATTGTCACATACAATTAAAAGAAGAAATTGAATTAAAAGAAGAAATTGTCACTTTTCTGAATAATTCTTTTTTAGGGGGAAAAAGTTTATTTATTTATCACTGTGGTTAGCAGAAACTAAGGAGGAGTACAAGTAATTGGGGCAGTTGGAAGCCACTGACCCACTAAGGGGATTAGCAGCAGTAATATGGGAATAAACTGTACAGAGGTATAGGAGCATAAGAGGTTGTCTGGGGGATGACACTCCCCAAGAGTAATCTAGATTTCCAAAGGATGACAAACCCTGAATAATTCTTTTTTTTTCTTTAGGTTTTTGCAAGGCAATGGGGTTAAGTGGCTTGTCCAATGCCACACAGCTAGGTAATTATTAAGTGTGTGAGGCCGGATTTGAACTCAGGTACTCCTGACTCCAGGACTGGTGCTCTATACATTGTGCCACCTCCTGAATAATTCTTGAAAAGATAAAGCTTGTTCATTTTATGACAAGAATTTCTTCCTAAAATGTTTATATTTTGTGAATATTTTAAAAACTGACTAAACAAAAACTAATACAAGGTCCTCAAAAATTTATACTCTAATGCAGAAAGATAAAGTTACTGCATTCATGAGAAAGTGAGAACTATGTATAGTACATTTATAAAAGTATATTTTTGATGCATTTTGCAATTTGATACATTTGCAATTCCTTGCAAATGAAATAGAAGAAAGTTAAGGACTGTTTTTCATTATCTGACTACTTCACTGAAGCAATTCTTGCTCCTTTAAAAAAAATAGATATTTCTAAATATGAATGGACAAGAAAATTATTTGTGGTGTACATGATACATTTGGTTTCACTTAATCTGAATAAGAATGGATAATAGATACATGATAATATATTGGTAAATACTTGAACACATGCTTTGGCTATGAGTGAATAAACATTTCTTTGCTTTATCAAAGTTTTACAAAATCAAATTTTGCTGAAATTCATGATATCTTATTTGTATGAAATGGGGTTTTTCTGTTGTAGCTGGTATAAAAGATAAACTATTGACTTCAATGCTTAAAGAATTATGAACAGCAATATCTTCAGTGAGATCATACTTATAAAATTTTACAGCTAAAAATAAGCCTTCCCTATATATATGTATATATAATATGTACATACATTTATAATATAATATAAAAACAATTTAATTGTATTTTAGCTGTTATAAAATTGAAATAAAATCCTAATTTCACTTCAATAAAATATTAGCTAAGAAAATTGTATAATTTGTTTCATATAAAAAAGAGGTGTTCAGCTACATAGAGTTTAGAAACCACTATCTTAGAGAAAGCTATTTTGTAGTTTAGTATTTTTCTGTTGTAGACCTAGAACAGCTTCATCTAGCTATACATCTAGCCAACTAAAGAAACTCTTGGGCATTTAAATAGTCTTTCTTTTTCTTTTAAATTTCTTTCCCCTTACTTGTTCTCAGAATGTCTTAGCACAAGCTCTTATTTAAGTTATGTTCCAAGATCCTTTTAATTCTTATCCTACCTCTGAGTAATTAGCCTAAATTCCTTTCAGATCATTTTGTAGACTTGCAAAGGGACTAGGGAGAGGAGATTCTTTTCCACTTCCCAGATGCCCCAGTTGCCATTCAAAACAACTCAAGAACAGGATTGAAAAACAATGGGTGGAACTTGTGACCTTTGCCCTACTCCCCCCCCCCCCCCCCCCCCCCCCCCCCCCCCCCCCCAGCAACCAAAGCCATTCTATTTCCTACTACTCTTAAGTGTGAGAGTCCTGTTCAGTGATCAGTGAGTGAGTGGTCATTACTACTGTAGGAATGGAATCATTTCAATCTTGATATTCTTAATATGAATGAAACCAGAAGCAAAATGGAAAGATGGTTTTTAACTTAGAGAACCAAAAAAAAAAAAAGTCAGCAGAGTTGGTTTCATCATGATTTGAAGTGCAAAAGCCAAAATTTTATTGTACACTGGACCATCTCATAATAGGCATTTATTAAAAAGGCTACTATAAAGATAATTGATGCTTATTAACATTTATTGAAGAGAATGAGGTAAAGAAATTATGAGAAACTTGATAATCTTTTCCTATTAAGTCAACACATACTTCAATATGAAGGTGCAGATGGGGAAGATAATGAAACATACGGGGCGGCTAGGTGGCACAGTAGATACAGCACTGGCCCTGGAGTCAGGAGTACCTGATTTCAAATCTGGCCTCAGACACTTAATAATTAATTACCTAGCCGTGTGGCCTTGGGCAAGCCACTTAACCCCATTGCCTTGCTTAAAAAAAAAGATAATGAAACATACTTTAAAAAAAATTTTAGTATGATATTAAAGAAAGATTTGTAGATTATACATAGAGTTTATATCTTAACATGAAAATTTTCTTTTTAAATAAGCATTTATCATCTTAAAATGTTTTTACATGTTTATAATTATCTTTAGTATCCCTTGCTCCCCTCTTTCCCCTCTCAGAGTCTTTCCAAGTTAAAAAAATAGTATTTTTAAGACAAAAAAAGATAAAGATGAGGAAAAATAATAAAATGGATCAGAACATTGAAAATGATTCAAGACTTGTTGAATGTGTTACTTCTGTGTACCTCTCACCCCTATAAAGGGTTTTTTTTTAATTATGCTCCATATGGCGTTTTTTTAGGTTTTTTTTTTTTTTGCAAGGCAAATGGGATTAAGTGGCTTGCCCAAGGCCACACAGCTAAGTAATTATTGAGTGTCTGAGGTCGGATTTGAACTCAGGTACTCCTGACTCCAGGGCTGGAGCTCTGTCCACTGTGCCACTTAGCAGCCCCCTATACATTAAAGTAATGCATGATTTTTATATTTTATAACATTTACTTTTCATTTTAGCTTGTGATTTTTTCACTTTCATTTGTAATTATTGTATATGTTGTTTTCTTTACATCAATTCATATAGATTTCTCCATTTTTCTCTGTATTCATTGCATATATAATTTCTTATAGCATAATAATAATCCAGTACATTCATATATCACAATTTATTTACTTTCTCTAGTTGATATTTCTACTTTGTTTCTAATTCATTGCTATCCCTAAAAGTGCTGCCAAAAATATTTTGATATATATATGAAAATTTTCTTATGTGATCTTTTTTCAAGTTTGCCATTTCATAGGAAGAGAGAACAGCTTTGAAAGTAAGTTATATACTTTTTAAAAAGTAAACTATAGCTAATAGATATTCTCAATTTCACATATACATTTTTCTTGATCTACTTTGTATGTAAAAATATCTCAACTTTTTCTGTTCCCTCTCACTCTTTCATTAAGTTCAGAATGAAAAAATAAAGTTTTAAAAAAAAAGGTCAAGAGGCATTGTACCCAAAATAACACTGTACAAGAAATTGATTAAATTTTAATGTACAGGCAAGAAATGACTAGTTATTGGTTTGGGAATCATTTCTGCATCAGTTATCTGTATATAGTCACCTATCAGTGGAAAAAACATTGTTAATTTCAAATTAGAAGAAGGAATAAAAATAAGATTATATAGCACACAGTTGAGGCAATTCCATTTTGACACTGTAAAACAATTGACACCAAAAAGGAGGAGGGATGAATTGACAAAACAACAGATATCTACACTGACCATCTCAAGGAAGTTTAGCTGAACAATTGCCAGGATGAGGAAACCAAAACTATCTTCTATAACAGAAAGCACTCAATCTCTTTGCCAAGAAAGAGATAAATAGCAGTTAACAAGCTTACTAGTTAAAGAGACAAACTCAATGTAAAATTTTTTTGGTGCAGAATGGTAGAAGATTATGATCAATATTAACTCATACCACATAAAGAAATAGCAAGAAATACAAGTTTATAGGAAGCTTGCTGAGAAACTTAATCCATTGCAATTCAGCAAGCATTTTTAAAGCATTTGAAAAATGAAACCCCATGCTAAGTGCTAAGTAATACAAATACAAAAACAAAAAAGTTTTTGACCTTAAATAATTTATATTAAGTCACATCATCTCAGGGACACAAGAATGAAACTGGAAGGACAACAAATGAAAAAAGAAAATGGAAAACATCCATCTATAAAAATCTCTAAATTCTCTCTCACCAATAATAGTACATTTGGACCCTTAATATTAGTTCCCATTGTGATTACAAAGAGGAGAAGTGGTATCAAAGAAAATAAAAGATAAAATATCTAGCCTAGACCAAGTATAGATAGGGGAGCTTGCTAATGGAAGAGATATAATTCTGAATTTGTTAAGAGATTAATTCTCATGTTATTAATAAAATAAAATTTACTAGCCCATATACCTAGTCTTTCATTTCCACAAAATAATTATGAGAATAAACATTGAAGGCTTTCTTGAGAAGGGGACAAATTATATTCTGCATAAGACCATATTTTACAGTTACATATCAGACAGAAAGGTATTATTTGTATGGGTAGAGCAAAATTATGTACCTTAAAAGATATCCTATAATAAAGTGACTCATTCATATTTAAGATTTTTAAAAGAAATAGAAGCAATATCTCCTCTATGACCCTCTAATAATAATAAGTGAAGTATAAAAGAGTTAAGTTGTTTTCCATTATCAGGCAGTGTGTCCAATGAAGAGTCCAGGTGTTTTGAGTTGACATCTTTCCAAGTGCTTAGAGCTTCCTAAGTAACTTCCATAGGTACTCAAAAGAGTTCACCTAAACTTTTCACTCAGGAAAAAAAACAAGTAAATGAAAGAATTATATATTATCAAGATTCTGATATGCAGTTTGACTGAAGCATCTTCTCAAAGGAAAAAGATAGATGAAAGAATACCTATTGTTAAGACTGTTTCTGCCTTCACAGAACTTTCTGAACTTTTTGACTTTGTCCACTCTCCACATGTGCTGCCCTCTCTTGTTTCAATCCAGGGAACAAGGTGTTGGCTCCCCTCTAGTTCCGCCCCCCACTCTTTCCTGTTCCTTTTTTGTGTGTTATCTCCGATCCCCATTAAACTTCTTGAGCTCAGGAACTGGGATTTTTATGGTTAGTTGTTTGTTTGTTTGTTTTTTGTTAATTGTATTCTCAGTGTTTAGCAACAGGCCTGGCACTTATTAAACCAAATAGGCACTTATTAAATATCTATAAGATTGTATTAGAACCTTAGATTCTGTAGATATATAATAACCTAAGCCAAGTATTGAATAAGAGAAGGCGGAGCAACTGAATTGCCTTAGGGAAGTTGCACAATATTTTTAATGACCTCCAGCTTCTCTGTGAAACAAAGAGCCATCTTTTTTATTTTTATTTTACAAGTTTTCGGATGCTTTTGGTCTTTTATATTATAGCCATTTCCCAATATATTCCTCTCCTGCTTTGAACTCTTCCTTGTAACAAAGGAAAACAATTAAGCAAAACTGGTCCACAAAATGACCCAAGTCCCACAGGCTATGTATGCAATGTTCCATACACATAGCCTTCCCTGATTCAGAGGGCAGAAATGTGTTTTAGTCTCTGTTCTCTGGGATCACATTTGGTTATTGTAATTCAAAGTTTGGTCTCTTTTTAGTGTTGTTTTCATTTCTATTACTATGGTCACTGTAAATATGGCTCTGCTTACTCTGACATATCAGTTCATACAAATCTTTTTTTTTTGTTTCTCCAGATTAATCATTTTTGACTCAAATATATTCAAAATTCTTTCAAAGAATTAATAGCAATAATTCCTCTATGATGCTCTAATTATCAATATCAAGTGAAGTATAAAACCAGTTGTCAAATAATTGTCAATATTAGGGCGTATATACAGGAGCTCATACTTTTAGATGACATCTTGCTGATTACTTCAAATTCCATAATTTGTTAGAACCTTCTGGGTAAGTTCCATAGGTACTCAAAAGAATTCATCTGAACTCTCTACCCAGGAAAAAATAAGTAGATCAAAGAATATTTATTACAGTTCTATACTATTCTGTCACATTCATATAATGAAATACTTTTAGTTATTCTCCAATTGATGGATACCTGCTGTGTGTTACAGCATTGGTTGAATAGTCAGAAGACCCGAACTGGAGAATAAAAAGAAATTTATTCGCTCATCTCCAGAAAGGGGCACAACCTCCTTTAACATGTGTTACAGCTCTTAGGAGGAGTGCCAAGTATGGAGCTGTGCAAGCCCCTTTTATCTTAGTCCCTAATGCAGTCCTGTCCCCCTGACCCACTACCTATTGGCTGGATATCTGGGCTCACAAGCTTTCCCGGAGTATCTAGCTAATCAGCACAAAGCATTTCAAATCCTATTTGCATAATTATTCAGATCCACTTTTACCCTATAATCCTGTATCTTTCCAATCAGTACAATGCTGTATAACCTTTGTTACACTTGATCTTGGGAAAGTGGAAACTTTGCAATTTCTGCTAACCTGGCTTTGGGGAAAAGGGAGACTCAACAAAACCATAAAGGAGGCTTCACTTAGTTATAATCCCACTCACTATTTTGTTTCTAACATTTTGCTACCACAAAAAGTTAGACCCAGGGGCAGCTAGGTGGCGCAGTGGATAGAGCACTGGTGCTGGAGTCAGGAATACCTGAGTTTGAATCTGACCTTAGACACTTAATAATTGCCTAGCTGTGTGACCTTGGCCAAATCAGTTGACCCCATTGCCTTAAATAAATAAAAATTAAAAAAAGGTTAGGCCCATCATTTTGACAACAATATTCTTCAAGTCATACTATATGGCTATGAGTCATGAAATTTCACCATCCTCAAAGAATGAAAGTTGTAGGTTACCTAGTGGCCAATGGTCAGGTATGTGGTGAGCAACAGCAGTTTGTAATATATTACTAAGGGAAAACTGGCATAAAGGACCTAAACAGAGAGGTGCATGACTGGAAAGGAACATAGCTTGGTCATGTTTCAAAAAAGGAGAATAGTTGGTATCCTTCATTGGTATCCACAAAATAATTATAACGTATTTTAAAGGAAAATCTTCACTGGTAGGGATTCCATTGTGAAGATATAGGCACCTTACATGGAAGGCATACCAGATGAAAAGTCAAAGCCAGATTGCCAGGTTGCCATATGGATTGTTAGAAGAAACTCATCTAGCTGAGATCATATACCTATCCAAGTATCACAGTTAAAATTTGTAAATTTATAGTATGTAGATTATTTGAGCTGTAAAGTAACTCTGTGGGTTAAGTATGCAGGAATTATTCTCCCCATATTACTAATAAGGAAAATAAACCTTAGAAAGTTTAAATCAGTAAACAGCACTTAAGAGCTTTGATGTACTAAGCATTGATATGTCCAAGTTCATAGAACTAATAAGGATTAAAGGTAATATTTGAACCCAGTTCTTTCTGACTCCAAATATAATATTTAGCTTACTCTGCCAAACTATGTCTTAAAATAGTCTGTCACAGAATATAAGCCTGAAAGAGATAGAGGGGGAAAGATGAGAGGATTGAATATATTAAATATTGTGGTTGATAAGGGGCAAGAGGACAAAATTATTTTCTTGTTATATAAAGCCATTAAGGGCTATTAAAGCATGAGGAGTTGTATGACCTTATTCTAAATTGTACTATGTAGACTGTCATACTTTTAAAATTCTTGCGTCTGCTTGTTATTCTCTTAGTCATAGGGTTGGTTATTGGCTATCACCTTCTGCCAATAGCATTGTGCTTGATTTGAGCAACTTCTCTTCCCCTTTTTACTTAGCTGCTTTTAATCTGCTTTGGGATAACAAACTAGATAACCAAAGTTGTTAGAGTTAAGTCTGAAACAAGAGCAAATTAACTTTTGAATGAAGGTCTAAGAACTGTCCCAGGAGAAAACTACATGAGCTTTAGTATTAGCAGTTTGTGACACTTTAGCTTCCTGTTTCTTTTTTTTTTCTTTAGGTTTTTGCAAGGCAAATGGGGTTAAGTGGCTTGCCCAAGGCCACACAGCCAGGCAATTACTAAGTGTCTGAGACCAGACCGGAACCCAGGTACTCCTGACTCCAGGGCCGGTGCTTTATCCACTGCACCACCTAGCCACCCCTCTATCAATCTTAATTATCTAAAATTCTGTCAAGAAACAGGAAGCTTGGGGCAGCTAGGTGGCGCAGTGGATAAACCACTGGCCCTGGAGTTAGGAGTACTGGGTTCAAATTCGATCTCAAACACTTAATAATTACCTAGCTGTGTGGCCTTGGGCAAGCCACTTAACCCCATTTGCCTTGCAAAAACCTAAAAAAAAATTGATAAATTTCAATATATTCTAGACATAATTTGTTATATTATTTGGCAACCCTTAAAGTACAATATTAATATTTGTGTAATCCCTATATAAAAAGGGTCCTTGACACCTTTCTGGGCCCTGAGAAATTCCTCAGAAATATAGACTTGGCTTGGCTTCTTTGGGTCTGAGAATAATCGGACAGGACCCAAATGCTTGACTCTGGGATCATGAAATATACCATAAATTCGTCTGAGATGCACAAAACACTCTTGTTAACCTAATCATTTTGCTGTATCTGTAAAATTCCTGCTTTCTCCCAAGACTGCCTCCTTTTCACCCAAATGCAGCTGGAACCACAAGATAGTAAATTCCACTCACCTTGAACCTGTGGGAAGCCCGCAAATATGTGACTCCCTTTGTCTTGAGAAACATGTTAAGACATAAAGCAAGATCTATATTAGGCTATATGTTTGTATATGTTTGTAATAGTCTGACAAGGAAATATATCTAACCACTATCTCTGCTTCTGTATCCTGCTTGCTCACAATATACCCGCCCCCAAATACTAATAAAAACCTTGTTCTCTGGACACTCAGTGCTGGTATCCCCACATAGTCATTGGTAATAATAAAATTTACTCCCCAAAATTCATAGTTTGGTCTCCTTCTCGCTTCTTTGGTTTCAGCACTCTAATTATATAGAACATACCTGAGAATTAGAGGAAAGTAAACTGCATCTCAGTAGCCTCAACTTTACTATTTTCCTATTAATTTATTTTGCCACTAATCTACTAATTTCACTCAAACTTAGAAATAAGATATTACTTTTGAATAATGAAAATGAAATCAGATATACTGAAAATACTTTACTCAGTGTTTTTTCTCCATAGCATGCAAATCCTCAGAATGATTAAGTCTTCTCCATCACAGACTGAGGGAGAAGACTTCAACTTCTATTGGTGTTGGTGCTATTTGCCCAGTACAAAATTCTGGCAAACTGAATGATGACTGACAAATTTTCCGTAAGTAAAAGTTAAGTGAAAATTTTTGTTGAAAACAAAGCATACTTTAAATATTTCTCCTGGCACAACCAATTGATACTTTTCCAGAGCTTTCAGTAATTTGGAAAGAGGATATCATTGGCAAATTTGAATCCCTTCCATACATGGGAAGAGTATTATCACAAGCAAATTGATGAATATTTAACACTAGTATAGGAGATTTTGCAAGGTTTTCCAAACTTTAGACTCTAAGGCTTAGAGGAAAGAAGTGTAGCTAATGAATGCATATATATATATATATACATATATATATGTATGTATATATAACATTAGTCCACCCACTTCACCAACCTTTAGAAAGAGCAGGGCTAAAAGCAGGGGTAAGGGAAGAGTCAAAAGAAATGAATGCCTGACGAAGGAAAGGGATGATTCCAACTAGACTAGAAGATAGAAGACTGGGAGAAAACTGAGATAGTTTAAGCTAGGGAGAAGAGGGGCAAAAGTATAGAGGTAAAGGAAAGAATGAATGTTGGAAGATAGCATATATGTGAGAAATAGCCTTCATTAGTGCTTCAATTAGTTTTTTCTGCCTTGATGGAAATGAACTATTACTTTTAACTAACTCAAGGACAAAATAATTTATTTTGATTTTCTTATGTGTCTTTCTTGAAGCAACAGGTATCAATCAGTATGGGAAGTGTTGTGAAGGATCCAGGCAATGGTAAGGATTCATGATCCAGATCCACTGAAAGAGAGATGATTACTATCAACTTCATAGCTAGAAGCTCTTGTCTCTAGTACAAACTCCCTCTCCCTTCCCTTCTCTATCTCCCCTCTCAGTTCTCTCCTGCCCCCATGCAAAGATATTGGAATTTTGATTAAATGGATAGTGATTAGACCTGTAATTTTTTTTGAAGTTTATTTTTTCCTTCCTTTTTAAAATTTATTTTCATCCATTTGTACATGGATATTTCCAAGTCACAAAGTTTCCCTCCACCCTCCCTTCCCACCCCCACCCCCATTGGAAATGGTCAGTTTAGCATTTTACATAGATATTTTGTTAAACATATTTACAAATTAGTAGTTTTGGGAATAAAGAACTAGAATTAAAGGAGATACAGAAGAGATAATTTTTATAAAGTGTTCATCAGATTCACTAGGGTTGTTTTTTTTCCCTGTGTATTTTGTTTTGTTTTGTTTTTCTTCGACTGAGGATAATACAGTTCATAATCTGTCAAATACACTTGTCCTAGCTCTCTGGACTGCTGAGAGGGGTTGCTCCCATCAAGGTTGTACATCTCATAATGTTGATGTATAAATTTTTCTCTTGGCTCTACTCCCTTCACCCAGCATCAGATCCTCCAAGTCATTCCATGCTTCTCTAGAGTCTTACCATTTATTGTATCTTATAGAACAATAATATTCCATAGTATTCATGTACCATAACTTGTTTAGCCTTTCCCCAACTGATGGGCATCCCCTCAATTTCCAATTCTTTGCCACTACCAAAAGTAGACCTGTAATTTTGTTGATGGAGTTCTCTCTTACCAAATGTATCAGTACCTTCTGGAGAGCTCAGAGATTTAGAGTACTACTGAGAGGTTAAATAATTGTCCAGGATCCTATACCCAGTATGGGGCAGAGAGAGGACTTGAACCCTTATTGTCTGACCAGCTCTCCAAACATCACATCACACTGCTTCTCAGCCATGTAAATCTGTTTACTGCACTTGTTTTACATAAGTATTTTAAAAATTAACTTCCCAGAGCTTGCTTTTTCCTCTAGACCATCTAGATAGAAAAAGGAAATAGATATGAGTTTAGAAAATAAACTTGGCACAGTAGTATAAGTAATCACAAACTTCAATTATCTGGACATTTATTAAGCATTTATGTATCACCTACTATGAGCCACATACTGTGCTAAGCAGCTTTTTATGAATGCTTATAATTTGATCCTCACAACAATTCTAGGAAGTAAATGTTATCTTTATTTTATAGTTTATGAAATTGAAGCAAATAGAGATTAATGTCTGACAAAGGACTCATTTCTAAAATATACAGAGAAATGAGTCAAATTTAAAAAAAAAAAAGCCATTCCCCAATTGACAAATGGTCAATGGATATGCAAAGGCAATTTACAGCCGAGGAGATCAAAGCAATCCATAGTCATATGAAAAATTGCTCCAAATCATTACTTATTAGAGAATTGCAAATTAAAGCATCTCTGAGATACCACCTCACACCTCTCAGACTGGCCAATATGACTAGAAAGGACAATGATCAATGTTGGAAGGGATGTGGGAAATCTGGGACACTAATACATTGTTGGTGGAGCTGTGAACTCATCCAACCTTTCTGTAGAGCAATTTGGAATTTTGCCCAAAGGGCAACAAAAATGTCTATACCCTTTGAAGCAGCAATACCACTACTGGGTCTATACCCTGAAGAGATTATGAAAAAGGGTAAAAACATCACTTGTACAAAAATATTCATAGCAGCCTGTTTGTGGTGGCAAAGAATTGGAAATCAAGCAAATGTCCTTCAATTGGGGAATGGTTTAGCAAACTGTGGTATATGTATGTCATGGAACATTATTGTTCTTTTTTAATTAATTTTTATTAAAGATATTTGAGTTTTACAATTTTCCCCCAAATCTTACTCTCCCCCCACAGAAAGCAATTTGTCAATCTTTACTTTGTTTCCATGTTGTACCTTGATCCAAACAGGGTGTGATGAGAGAGAAATCATAGCCTTAGAGAAGAGACAAGAAGTCTAAGAAGTAACAAGATCAGACAATAAGATATCTGTTTTTTTTCTAAATTAAAGGGAATAGTCCTTGCACTTTGTTCAAACTCCACAGCTCCTTATCTGGATACAGATGGCACTCTCCTTTGCAGACAGCCCAAAATTGCTCCCGATTGTTGCAATGATGGAATGAATGAGTCCTTCAAGGTTGATCATCACTCCCAGAACATTATTATTCTATTAGAAACCAAGAGGGATGGGATTTCAGAGAAGCCTGGAAGGATTTGCATATCAATACTATAACTCATATAAAAGCTCCTTTGGGCATCAAAAAAAATTTTTTTTTTAGTTTTTTTTGCTAGGCAAATGGGGTTAAGTGGCTTGCCCAAGGCCACACAGCTAGGTAATTATTAAGTGTCTGAGACAGGATTTGAACCCAAGTACTCCTGACTCCAGGGCCAGTGCTTTATCCACTGCGCCACCTAGCTGCCTCCCCAAAATAATTTTTAATAGTATAAAGTGATCCTAAAACCAAAATGTTTGAGAACCACTGAGGTTTTGTAACCAACAAGAGATGTCCTATTTAGATTTGATTCTTATTAAGAGGAAGGGACTTTTGGGTAGAGTAGAAATATTGGGAACCTTGTAGCGAAGAGATCATCCCCTTCAAAGAGTTTGTGATAGCCTCTATATAGTTTTGTCCTGTACCTTAGAATTCAGAAGAAGAGCTTTTTAAAGCAGTCAGAGGAAGGATAGGTAAGATCTCTTGGTTTAGAATTCCATAAGGGAAGTTAGTTCAGATGCTAAGGGAAGAGCCTAAGAATGAAATTCTAAAGGCACAAAGATAAACAATTTGAAAGAGGAGTAAAAAGGGATTTTTCTGAAGAAACCAATATAGATTCTTCAGGAATTAACCAACTTTTATTTTTATTTAAAAAATTTTTTAAAAAGATTTTGAGTTTTACAATTTTTCTCCCAATCTTACTCCCCCCCCCCACGGAAAGCAATCTGTCAGTCTTTATTTTGTTTCCATGTTGTACATTGATCCAAATTGAGTGTGATGAGAGAGAAATCACATCCTTAAGGAAGAAACAAAAAGTATAAGAGATAACAAGATCAGACAATAAGATATCTAGTTTTTTCCCTAAATTAAAAGGAATAGTCCTTAAAATTTGTTCAAACTCCATAGATCTTTATTTGGATACAGATGGTGTTCTCCATCACAGACAGCCCAAAATCGTCCCTGGTTGTTGCACTGATGGAACAAACAAGTCGACTTCATCAAGGTCGAACATCAACCCCCCATGTTGCTGGTAGGGTGTATAGTGTTTTTCTGGTTCTGCTCATCTCACTTAGCATCAGTTCATGCAAATCCCTCCAGGCTTCCCTTAATTCCCATCCCTCTTGGTTTCTAATAGAACAGTAGAGTTCCATGACATACATATACCACAGTTTGCTAAACCATTCCCCAATTGAAGGACATTTACTTGATTTCCAATTCTTTGCCACCACAAACAGGGCTGCTATGAATATTTTTGCACGTGACAACTTTTATTTTTAAAAGACATTTACAGAAGTTTACTACAAATCCCTGACTTCCTTTAAGACCTCATAAGTGCCACCTTTTGCTGAAGACATCTCTTGTCTTCTTAGTTGCTACTGCTATCTCCTCTAAGGTTGTTTTAATTCTGAATTCATTTGGGATTTACTGATTTGTAATTTTGTTCCCCTATTAGAATCCTCCTCCTCATCAGCAACAACAGCACTGACACCACAACCATCATCATGATTATCATCATGTTTCACGGTAGGGAATATTTTTGCTTTATGCTTTATATCCCCATTATTCAGCACAGTGCCTGGCACAAAGTAAACACTTAATACATGCCTACAGATTCACTGATTGACAGGGTACTGTAAGAATGGTGTCATAAGTGGTGTCAACTCAGGATGGGTTAAAGTTATCTAAGAAAGGTAAGGACAACAAAAATGATTTTAAAAAAAGTTATATTAATATAAAAATGTATCAAAGAGAAGAAAAGACTACTGCTTTCAGTGAATGTTTGATGATACCTGCAGCAGAGAGAATTCCTCAATTTTCATTTTATTTCTGTTTTCTCTGTTAAGGAAAAAGACATTGAACTAGAAAGGAACAAAAAATGGCTAATATTATTCTCAGGAATACCATAATTTAAGAGTAAAAGGACTCATAATGAAAAATGCTATTCACCTCCAGAAAAAGAATTGATGGCATCTGACTGCAGATTGAAGCATATTATTTTCCCCTTCATTTTTTCTTTTTTGTATGTATTTTCTTTTACAACATGACTAATATGGATAAATGTTTTGCTTGATTGCATATATATGTGTGTGTGCGTATATATATATATATATAAAACTCAAATCGAATTGCTTCCTGGCTGGGGGGGGGGGATAATTTGGAACTCAAAACTTAAAAGTTAAAAATTGTTTTTATATGCAATTGAAAAAATAATACATTCAGAAAAAATGGCTATAAGTTGATATGTTTTGTTCATCATTTTCAAAAAAGACCATTATCATGGGGTGACATCTTGACTCGTGTGTGAATTAACTTCATGTGAGGTAGCATGGGACAAAATCATCAGCCTCACTCTCTCCCAGAATTATTGAAGTCCAACTGAAAAAAATTCAAGATGATTTGGCAGGTTTCAGTGAATGAATGACCTTGGCATCTTCAATATCTGTCCAAGCTGTAAGTTGATATACAAGACGTGAAAAGCACCCAATTGACTTTGAGTTCATATCAACTGATGTAGATTCCTTATCTACTAAAAACTATGACTGATGTGATTACCAAATTATTGCCAATAATATTTGAAAGACTGAAAATGGGAGATATGTTGTTAGGTCAAATGTTATCTCAATTTTTGTGAAAAGAGAGGTTTGTAATTGGTTCTCTTTGTAAAGTATGTTAGTACTTTCAATTAGTAACAGTATTGTTGGCAGAGAAGTATCCAAAAAAATTGACTATTCCTGACTTGCCCAACTGACACACCTGTGGCTCCTAAGAAGCCATAGTGAGCCCATAATCACAGTTATCCCTACAGATGAGCTAAACCAGCTTGAGGCTGACAGGCCTCAAATCCATTCTCTCAGTGGAATGAGTAGATGAAAATTTTTTCCAATGGCGATGGTGTATCCTGGGGTTATCACGAGTCATGCTGACTTTTGTCTTGTCACTGGACTTTTATGACTCAGGAGAGAGACTGAAAACTTTAAAGCTAATTTATGCATGCCATCACTTGTGATGTCATGCGCCCTCTTCAAAAATGAAGGACAAACAATAGTTGCTTAGTGATGTCAAATATTTATAGTTGTTTATGGATATTGATAAAGGTTCTTTTATTTTCCCTTGTTTTAGCTGATTTTTTTCATTAAATTTAGAAATATAATTTAAGACTCAGAAAAGATACTTTTCCCTTTTCTTTGGAAAACCAATTTTTTTTTAGGTTTATTTTTATTTTATTTTTAGGTTTTTTGCAAGGCAAATGGAACGGTTAAGTGGCTTGCCCAAGGCCACACAGCTAGGTAATTATTAAGTGTCTGAGGCCGGATTTGAATTCAGGTACTCCTGACTTCAGGGCTGGTGATCTATCCACTGTGCCACCTAGACGCCCCCAAACCAATTTATTTTTAACAAAATAATTTTCTGCATCACATATTTAGATAATTTTGTGAAATGTACACATATATACAATTTATATTTGTCTTCTTTTTACTTGTTCATCTCACCGAGTCTGATTTAGATTTGAGCAGATCACATTACCAAAGGAAAGTATATTGAGATAATTTTTGAACAGTAGGAACTTGGTCTAGAACACTAGTATTTCCTGAAAAAAAAAGGTACCGAGTTCCATTAATAATGCCTATTTACAATAATTCTATGTCCCCATTTTTTTTTTTTTTTTTTGCAAAGTAGTGGGAGTTGTGACATATCCCAGGCCACACAGCTAGGTATTAAGTGTCTGAGGGTGGATTTGAACTCATCCTCCTGACAACAGGGCCAGTGCTCTATCCATTGTGCCACCCAGTTGCCCTGTCTTTAGTTATTGTAAAAACAACTTTCCCAGCTTTCCATCTTCTTCATGGGGCCTAGCCAGTTAATGCTTAGAATATATTGAAGTTAATTTAGATCATTTGCCTAGTGAGTACAAACTTGTGAGTCTAGTGTGAATGATTTTCTTGCCTGTTATGTTCAAATGTGTAATATCTACATTTATCATAGCTGGTGATGTCATATTTGGAACATAGTTAAATCTGAACAACACTATCAATTAGGACTAAATGCTATATAAGGTTCATTGGATCAATTTTATTAACTGATAAAAAAAGGGAAAGGTAAGGATGTATGCTAGTCCCCATTTTATCAGGCAGATAAAACTATTAGAATATATTATTAGTATGCATAGTGGAGCTGTATTTTTACAGGATCATAGTACTGAACATTACTGGTACTGAAAGTTTAAAATAATTTAAAAATGCTTTAAATTTAGCACTCCAGTGCTCAGGAGAAATTCTATACATTTTTTTTTTCCTGACTCCAAGGCCAGTGCTTTATCCACTACGCCACCTAGCCACCCCATGAAAATCTATACATTTAAAAAAACCCAGCAAAATCCCAAAACAAAACAACCTCCCAAACCTCTAGATTAGTGACTCAAGAATTGACCATATACTTTTAAAAAACCCAACAACACTTACATAGGTTATTTCTGTCCCTGTGGAGCGCAGGAGTATAAAAACCAAACAAAAATTTCCATAATACACATTATACAATTAGGGAAATGCAAAGTATAGGCTACAAGGGTGGTTCCAAACTTTCATTGAGGTGCTGATATTTTAGTTGGACTTTATAAATAATTCAACAAAAGAAGGGTTTCCCAGTCTAACCCCAGAAATAGAAAGGTATTAAGATTAGCATAAGACTTCAGAGATTTAGGGAAATCCATTTTACTTTACAAACACTTGCATTAATGCTCTTTTTCGTAGTGGCAAAGATTTGGAAATTGAGGGGACGTCCATCAATTGGATAATGGCTCAACAAACTGTAGTACATGAATATGATGGAGTACTATTGTGCTGTTAAGAAATCATGAGTTGGCAGATTTCAGAAAGACTTGGATTTATATGTAATGATGCTGAATGAAGTCAGCCAAACCACTATATCATTGTACACCTTAACAGCAACATTATGAGATGATCATCTATGAGAGGCTTAATTCTTCTCAGCAATACATTGATCAAAGACAGTTCTAAGACTTGTGATGGAAAATGCTATTGCAGAGAAAGAATTATGGAATCTGAATGCAGATCAAAGCATACTGTTTTCAGTTTTTAAAATTTGTTGCACACTTTTTCTTTTTTTCTAACTCTTCTTTTAAAAATGACTAATATGTTAAAACTTAAAACATGATTTTACATGTACAACCTACATCAAATTATGGTCATAGGGAGAGAAAAACGTGGAATTCAACATCTTACAAAAAACAAATACTGAAAACTACCTTTATGAGTAATTGAAAAAGAAATAAAAATAAAAAGAAATTCATGTATAATTCCATACTTGATATGCAAGACAAATCAGAACAATGTCAATCTCTATGAACACTTGGAGAAATCTGAAAATTTAAATGGGTGTTTTTGTGACTGCATGTGATAGAGTAAAATGTCTATATGGAGAACAGAATCATATTTCATTATACTTAAGTGTTTTCATGCAAGGTAGAAAAATAAAATTCAAGATAGTAACTGATCATTGACAACTGTTTTATTTCAAACAGCAGTTTTAGTAAAAGAAAACACTCTAGAATACAGTATTTTTTTTTGGGGGGGAGCTATGTCACATTTTAAAGAAAAAAACATTTTTTTACCAACTTGCCTCCACCCCCAACAAAACATTTACAATTCTAGTTCTGAGAAACTATTATTACAGTAATATTGAACAAAATGCACAACAAACTTTTTAAAGCTACAACCATTCATTTAAAACTAAGATTCTTCAACAGGAAGCCAGTAACAACTATTTGACCTTCCATATTTAGACAAAAAGAAACTACCACCCACAGCTTGCCTCCCCATAGACCCTCTTTAGCCCTAGAAGCAGGACACATTCCTCCTATTGTAATCCAATAAAACTAGAAGTTACCATGTAATTACCATTGTTTCCCTCGGAGCTACTTTGTCGTTCTTCTAACATACAACAGAAGCTCCGATGCTTTTGGATTTTGTTATCATCTCGATCTTTTTTGGAGAAAAAAATCAAGGTGATTAAGATTATTCACTTTATGGATGACTTTTCCATCGCTAGTTTTCCCCTGCATTTCCGGTTGCTATTCCAATCTCCCCCAAGAGGTAAGGGAATAAAGTACAACTCGATCTATTTAGATTAGAAGCTTGTTCACAGGTCCGTGGTGGAGGCAGATGACAAGCCAAGGTTAAAAAGGTGTTCTTTATCCAGGAAGCGTCTCTATTAAAAACTTTAAGGGGTGAGTTGGTATGTAGACATACCATAATGTGACATAATGTAGGTGGTGGCCTGTTTACACTACTCAATAATTAGCTGCGTTTTTTAAGGGAGGAAATCACTTTGAATTATCCCTTCTTCATGGGTCTGCACGGGAAGCACATGCGTGGGACAATGCTGATAAACCCTGTTTCAGTTTGTCACGCATGCCGATAAGTAAAAAAAAAAAAATGACTTGAAACCAAGCTACAGTAACCCCCTGGGGACCGGGTAGTCAAGCGTTCTGATCCTTTCAGAGGTCACTTCCCATCAAGTTACCCGAAGCCAGTTCAAGTGTGGCCTGCTCCGCCGCCAGGTGCACGCCTTTCCTCGCAGCCGTGGGAACAGTCAGAGCCGCCTCCAGCTTCCTGCCGCAGCCTGCCCGCTCCGAGGACGTGTGGCCGGTGCCAGTCACAGGAGTGGGATCCCCGCCGGGCCGCTCCCCCCTCCCCCGGGGCAGGGCGGGGGGAGGGCGCCCCGCTGCCGCCCGCCCCGAGCCCGGTCCCAGGGCCGCCACCGTCTCCCCCGGCTCCCGCCTCAGGCTCCTCCTCGGGCGGGCGCGGGGGAGCCCCACACAAGCCAGCCAGGAGGCGGTGCAGCCGGGATGACTCTCCCGAGCAGGGCTCCCCCCGCCTCCCCCCAAATCTCCCCACCTCTTCAGGGTGTTTCCCCTTCCGAGGAAGGGAAAGGGGTGTGTGTGTGTGTGAGTGTGTTTGGGGGGCGGGCGGGGTGGTTTACGGACTCCGTGGGGGTCAGTGACGAGAAGGGGGTGGGGAGTCGTCGGCAGCGCCGAGGGGGGCGAGGACACCCGTGAGTGGAGGGAGAGAGCGAGAGACACCCCCTCCTCGCCTCCACGCCGGCGGCCGCGGCGCTCCCCTCCCTGCCGACACGAGTGACGAGGCCGAGGCGCAGCCCACAGCCGCCCCCGCCCGGTCTCCTCCTCTCCTCCCCCGGACGCTTCTTCCCGCCGCGCGGCCCGTCCCGACGGCGGCCGGAGCGGGGCCCCCGGGGGCGGCGGCGCCGGGCGCGCGGGGCGGAATGGCGGTTGGCCCCGGGGAGCGCGGCCTCAACCGCCGCTCGCCCTCCCCATCCCCCCCGCCTCCGGCTCCGGCTCCGCTCCCCCGCCTTCCTTCCCGCCCTCCTCCTTGAGCTCGGGCTGGGCGGGGGGCGGGGGGGGCTCGGTGACACGCAGCTGGCGAGCGGCGGCGACGGCGGCACAGGTGCGGGGCGGTGGCGCCCTTCGGCCCTCGCTCGCTCCGGCCGCACTCAACCCGCAGCCATTTTGGAGCAAAGACAAAGAGCGAACCGCCGCCTGCCGCCGCCGCCCCGCATCGACTCCTCCACCCCGCCCCATCTCTCCTCCCACCCCCGCGCCGGCCCGGCTGCGGCGCTCCCGCTCCGACCCCCTCCGCGGCCAAGTCCCGGGAACCCCCTCCGCCGCCTCCCGGGCCACGAGCGAGCGCCGCGGCCGCCGCCGCCGCCGCCGGCAGGAGCTCCGCGCCCGCCCCTCCCCCAGCCTCCACCATAGCCGAGGTCGTCGCCGCCTCCCTCCCCACCCACCCTCCACACTCTTTCCCCTCCCCCCCGCCCTTCGGTCTCCCGGCCGCTTCCCCTCTCCACTCTCCAATAACGCTCGCAGCCATTTGCCGTCGCTTTTAAGCGCGCCGGGCAGCCAATCAGGACGGGCTGGAATCCCGGGGCCGCCGTGACGCGCCGCCGCGGCGCGCCTGCGCGGCGGCCGCGGAGGAACCTCCCCGCCTCCCCGCTCCTCGGCGGCCCTCCTCCCCTCCCCGTCCCCGGCTCCCCTCCCCCCTCCCCCCCCTCCCTTCCCCACACAGCCCTCCTCCTCACCCAGTCGCTATTAGCCAAAGCGGCGGAGTAAAAAAAGATGGCGGCGGGTTCGGATCTGCTGGATGAGGTTTTCTTCAACAGCGAGGTGGACGAGAAAGTGGTGAGCGACATGGTGGGCTCCCTGGAGTCCCAGCTGGCGGCCAGCACGGCCCATCACCACCATCACCCTCACAGGACGCCCGAGATCCGGGCCGGAGGCGCCGGGGGGCTGGGGAACCATGTTGTGAGCGGCAGCCCTGGAGGAGCCGGAGTAGTAGGAGCCGCCGCCGCCGCCGCCGCCGCCGCCGCCGCCGCCGCCGCCGGTGCTAATGTCCAGACGGAGAGCAGCAAGATGGGACTGGCCCCGGAGATCACAAAAGCAGGTAGAGCGGCGGCGGCGGGGGCGGCGGGTCCCGGCCGAGGAGAGGGGACCCGCAGGGAGCGGGAGAGGGCAGCCAGGGCCGATCCCCCTCAGCCCTGCCGACCCCCCTCCCCGGAGGGGGGCCCTGACACCCTCCCGGGGGCACCCGGCGCGCGGAGGCTGCCCGGGCCCCGGGGAGCCCCGGACCCTCCGTGGGCGGGTGCGCGGGAGCCGGGGAGGCAGAGGGGCAAGGGATGGGGGGTCCGGGACCCCTCCCTGCCCCCGGCCAGAGGACCTTGGCGGGGTGAAGGGAAGGCAAGGGGGATCCCCCTTCCCCGGGGCAGCCCGGCCATCCCCGGGGGGCGGCCGGGGCCGGGGTCTGGAGGAGCTGACATCCCGAGCACGGGGCTCTGACACCTCAGGTGTGGGGGGCGTCGGGGACGGGGGATGGCCGGAGCTCTCGGGTCCGGAGCGGAGCCCCCTCCACGACTGACCTCCCGCCCGCTGGATGTGCCCCACTCCCCGATTTCTGCCTCCCGTTAATCTCTTACCAGGTCTGGGCTGAAGTAATGCCCCCCAGACCTCCTCCCCCTTCCCCTCCCCCTCTTTTTTTTTTTTTGATTTTATTCTCTCCTCCTCCTTGTTGTTGTTGTTGCAGGGGCCGGAGGAGTGCAAGGGGGTGTTATTAATCACAACACGACCAGGTCCCAGGGTTCAGCTCTGCTGGATGGAACCTCCTCATCCACCTCCACCAGCAGCAGCAGCAGCACCAGCACTAGCAGCACCACAGCAGGATCCGAGGCTGCTGCTGCTGCTGCTGCTGCTGCTGCTGCTCCAGGGGCTGCTGCCATCAGTCAGGGCAAATCGGTGGTCATCAGCAGTACCATGGCAACCGCCTTGTCCTCCAGAAACGGCAAAATCGGTACCACCACCACGGTGCAAACTTTGAATGGGAGTAACGTCGTGATGAACTCTCACCATTCAGGAAGTGCTGTTGCTTTTGCTGGGACTCCGGCTGCTGCTGCTGCTGCTGCTGCTGCTGCTGCTGCACCTGCTGTCACCCTAGTCAACAACGGACCAGGATCTGTGGTGTTGCCGCTGGGGAAGGGAAATGCTGTCAATGCTGTTTTGCCTTCAGCTTCTTCTAACACTGTCATCCAGACTTCTTCTTTCCTCAGCACTGCTGTGTCCTCCTCTTCCTCACCCACCGTTATCTCTTCCAGCAGCATTGGAAGTGCGGGACCCACCGTGGCACTGGTGAGGCCACCAATTCACACAGCGGGACCTGCTGCAGCTTCTGTCGCTGCAGCTACCCAGAATGGGAGCAATACTGTGATCAATTCAACTATCAGTGTGGGGAGTTTGCCTGCTACTGCTGCTGCTTCTGTAGCGACTGTGGGTTCTGGAGTTTCCCTTCAGGCATCCCTTGTGAACAGCCAGCCTGGCTCCAGCATACCATCCACAGCCACCACACAGGTCATCAAATCAGAGTCCCCGAAAACTATAGTGCAGGCAGTGCCTCAACAGCAAACATTGACGACCAGTGGCCAGTCCACCACGGGGGGTAACATGATCATTGGGCAAACTATGCAAGGTGGCATCCCCAATCCTAGTGGGATACCGCCTCCTCCTCCAGCTCCTGGGACCCCTACTGGGATGGCTAAAGGCACTGCCAATACAGTGGCACAAAGTCTGCCAAGGACTCCAACAGCTACTACAGGTGGTATCCGAGCAACGTTGACTCCTACAGTTTTAGCACCCCGTCTGCCTCAACCACCTCAGAATCCTACAAATATTCAAAATTTTCAACTACCCCCAGGTAAGAAAAGAATTGCAAGTATTTATTGTGTTGCAAAGCAAATGATCTAGATACCTGACTTTTAAGTCATTGGAAGTTCTTGTTCTCATTTAAAATCATCAGGCCATTTACCATTTTTACTAGTTTTATGAGATGTATTATGCTGATTGTGGGGATTGGGACATGCTAAGTAGACCTGCTTTCTAGACTTTTCTATTGTTTAAATCTTTATATTTTCATTTTAAGTCTCTCTTCATATTTTTCTACCCATAACATGATGGTGTTGTGCTGATACATATTTCCATTTAATCTTCTTCATTGTATCTTTGAATTTTAAAGTAGTTTTGTGATTGTATGAATAAATCAAACATGCTGCTTAACCTCTGTCCCTGAATGCCCCTACTGCCATAGAAAGCAAACTGCTTGCTCTACAGCAGCAGGTATGTCATGGGAGACAAATTACTTCACTATGCAAATATACATTAAAATAATCTTGGATTTGTTTTTTTTTTTTTAAACTAGAATTCTAGATATATAACCTTGTCCATCAATAGCTTCTGTAGTCAGGTATAATGTGTCCTTACCTCACCACATATATTTGTATTTGTCATTAACTGTTGTGAGTTCCTCAAATAGGGGACTATATGCACCTGATTTCTAAAGGTGACAGAAAAATAGAATGACACACCCACAGTTTTCAGGACTGCTTAACTAAGTCTTTGAAAGCTTTTATTCTTTTGAAGGTCTACTTTAAAAACTACTCAGATGTCAGAACTGTATTATAGTTTTTAAGTGAACATAAAAATGAACCTGCAAGTAGCACATCATTCATGGCTACCACTCTAGTCTTCAACTGTACTTTCAGTATTTTCCCAATATTCTCAATATTTATAATATTTTTCAGTGCAGTACTGTTATTACACAAAGAACATCCAATTAAATTTTACTAGTATACTATATAACGAAATCAATGGTGTACATATGCTGTTCATCTCAGTGCATCTTGGGACAGTAAAAGTCATATATTATGAAGCTACTATCCAGGACATTTATAGAATGTTTTATTTCAGAGATGCTTTGATATTTGTGGTAGTCTTACCAGTGTCTTTCTGATCTTCAATTATGCAATATTATTTTATGGTTCTTAAAAGACAGAAAAATTCTGTGAATAGTACATGGCATTCTGATATTTTTTTCAGAACACTAAGACATATAAAAGAAGACCTTAACCTGAAATATTTCCTGTTTTTGATTGGACCCAGAAGTAGTATTTTTTATTCTAAGACAGTTATTTTATAAGTTAAAAATATTTCTCCTTAAAACTAATCCTTAGTATGTTGTAATTGTATGCATAGTGGTAGTAAAATCAGTCAAGAAAATTTGGTACTTCACATGCCCCAAAGTATTTTCTAAAAATAATGAGTGACTGCTTCAAAACAATTTCTTTGTCAATGAACTGAAAGGTTTCCCTGTCTAATCATTTAGAGTTTGTAAAACTTTATACAGGGTTCTTTTTTATTGGTGAAATCCTGGGGATAGATCCAAAGTCATAAAAAAGCAAACATATAACTTTTTTTTTTCTTTCTTTGCACTTAACTTAGGCATAATCAAAAACCCCAAAGAAAGGTTATGGATATTTTGTGCTGTTGGTTACCATACACATTTTGGGGGTATGTCAGAGTAATTAACCTAAGTTTTTCTTCCTACTCACCTAACAGTATCTTAATCCATGGAACATAATATAATTTGCAAAGTTTTCCATAGCCATTTATGTAAATCCATTTTCCTAAAAAGATTGCTACACAAAAGACCTAAGTACTACCCTTATCAATAAGGTCCTTTCCTGTGATTTGTAGTTTCGTGCTTTAATAAAAACCCAGAAGGTGCTTCAGATGTCTATAAGATTATCTCTAGTTTCTTACAGAGATGGTAATCTTTAATTGAGGTCTACTAATTAAGAAACTCCTAGTTATTGTATTGGTCAGGATACAATTTACTCCTGGTATGTCACATTTCCTTTAAAGGAAAAATTAATCTAGGCTTTATTTAGACGTGGCGCTCTATATTGTAGACTACTTTATGATTTTATCTAATGTAGACTTTGGGGGGCAAACTAGCCCTATCTTATGACCATTTTTATTGAAATTAATAAATAGTTAAATCAACACCTTGGAAATTTGTAACTAATTGGATCACTTTTATTGAGAACTTCCTCTTTCCTATGAATGTTTTGCTGTTGGGAAGGGAAAAGTGATTAGAAGAGGGTATGCCCTTTTGTTATTTTTTTTTTTTATTAATGGTTTTGAGAGAGAGGTTGATTCAGTTTCAGTCTTGAATAAGATCTTTATGGTGCAGATTTGACATCTAGATAACACTATTTTTTAGATTTTGGATAAAAGTATGAATTTTTTAATCTTACGGTTTTTTGCAATTTTCTTAATATTTTTTCACTAGAGAGTAGCTTTAAATCTGACATATGAGTCACAGACACTGGGAGTTTGGTTCTAAGTTAGCATATTTTATTTTCTTATTTATCATAGTTATCTTAGGTATATTGTCCTATATCTGTTCACATCATTTTACAACTGTGTTACTCACTATTCATTTTTCAGTAAAGTAATAAACTACCACAGGCCCAGTATGAACTTTGTGAAGTTAATCTTTTTTTTTTTTTTATGAGTGTGTTCAAGAAGGTAAAAGCAAAGGAGAGTTAGTTAAAACTGATTCTTTTTCTCCTAAAATAACAGTTGTCCTAATTTAAACAGTGCATTTTAGTTTGATAAAATTTGCATATTTTTGAAGCTACCATTTTATATCCTGTGATTAAATTTCAAAAAAATCCTTAAAAATCCTTATGAATTATGAATTTTGTCAAATTGAACTTTATACTTTTTAATGTGAAGTAATGATTTATTTTGCATTATTTTATTTTACTATATTATTAAGGTGATAGGTAGCCATAGTGTGAAGAAATTGATAACCTGGCAAATAGGAAGTTGACACTTTTTATGTTTTAGTGATTACTTGTTATACTTTCAGATTTTAGGGGAGAAGGAGAGGTTTGTAAAGCTTTTGTAAGTGTTAAGTAAACATCCATCTGTGCAAAATTTGAGTTTCATGGTAAAATTTACATTCATTCTTCAATCTTATTTATGTAGTTAGAAACCATTAAAAGATAATATAAATGATTAATATGTAATTATGCAACAAACTCTTGCACAGAATTCTTAACCTTGTTGGTTAGGATTTTGTAAATGAGATTCTTCAGAAGTTAAACTTCATATATGAATATTTATATTACTACAATTGTATTTATTTTCTTGAGAAGCTATCTTTTTTTTTATGTGGGAATAACATGGGGGAAAAAACTCTTAAAAATAGGGTAGCACGAAATATAATTGTCCCAAGAACACTGAGAAGTGTGCTTTGATACTTAAAATCTTTAAAAAAATTTGTAATGGGAAATGCATATTATAGTTTTTTATTTTTGTAAAGTTGGAGGTGATAATTAGCAATGTAGACATTTTTAAAATAGCCATTTAAAAAGATTTTTAAAAATTCCTTAGTGTTATCTACTTGGCTTAGTGAAATGATGTTTTCTTTTGTGTCATGTATACTACTTGAGTTGAGTTGGTTGCTCTGTTGCTTTAAAGGGCTTGCTAATGAATAAATTTTCAGTCTAAGGCTGAAACTTCCCTAATTTCTTAATAATTAATTTGATAGGCTTTGCCTTTCAACGTTTCTGTGACACTTGATATTTAAAAATGAATGTTTCCAAGATTTCTATGTTCAAAAAAGTTCAGGTACCTTAAACTTCTGTCCACGGTGGGTGGTCTTGCCTCTCCCGCCTTCCTCTCTCTTCATTCACAAAAAAGATCTTTGGAATCTGACTATGTTCTGTGGATACCCTTTGATTTTTGTAACACACAGGCAGCCAAGAACTTTAAGGTTTCTTCATGTAAATTTTAAAGGAACCCTTAGAATTCTTACGGTTAATTTTGAGAGCAAGGGTCATTAGATTGTTTCCTGATTTGGAACATACTTGCCGTGCTTCAACTTGAAAAAAACTGAAACTTTACTTTGGTGCCTCAGTTTCTACAACTATACAATGGAGTTAGTAACTATTTTGTTAAGTGCCTTGAGATTCCTGGTTGAAAGATATTATAGATTTGAAAAGTATTGTTTGTTATTTATGCTTCCCATTCAATTCCATAAAATATTAATTGATCTTTAGTGCAAGGTCCTTAGGGCAGTTCAATAGTAAACTAATCCAAAATATAATGTATTTTTTGGAGTAGTGGAGGATCCATTCTCTCCGCTTCTTTAGTAGGTTGCCAAAATATTGGGGCACAAGCTTCCAGTTTAGTCCTATCCTGATTACAGAATTGTAGACTAGAAAGAGACCATGTGACATGCATATATAAATCTGTCTTCAGTTATAATGAGTTGGTGGGTCTAATTTTAGGCCTAAGGCTTTAACCAAATTTTTCCTCTTGATGCTAGGTAACAGTGAAATTTGAAAAGGAAAAAAGATTCTTTTGGGGAGAAGGCACATGGACAGCACTGGACAGCTCTTCTTAGCATAGAACACAAGTAGCTTCCCCAAGTATTCCTGGTCCAACTTGCCCTTCTCTTTGGGAGGAACTATATTTAAGGATGAGCAGGGAGCTCATTCTTTGCTGTAATATGTTATTGACTTCTTTACTTATTACACTTATTATTATTATTAAAGTTAATTATCTCATTCATTGGGAAAGGGGTGTGTGGGCTTTATGAATACTTAATTTGGCATTTTCTGGAACTAAGGAACCCTTCCTGTTTTGGCAGCAATCAGCAATCATGACTTTATTTCATCCTGAGGAGGTTACTGTAGAGGCAGCAGAACATAGTGGAAAGAGAAATGGACTTGGGGGGGGGGGTAGGAGGAGACCTGGGTCTGAACCCTGCCTCTGATGCTTACTAGATAATGGGCAAGTCTTGGAGCCTCAGTTTCCTTATTTGTATAATGAGGAAAATAATACCTACCTCACAGGGTTGTTGTGAGGATCAGATATTACTGTGTATGTAAAGAGCTTTGAAAAACCTTAAAGCACCTTATAACAATATTAGTAGTTATTAAAAGGAAATTATTGAAATGCATAAGACCTCTATTGCCATGGTTTATAAGAGATTTATCTGAGTTATAAGAAGAAACTTTTGAAAGTACTTCATAGTTGCCAAGTGATGTATAAAAATAAGAATATATTGTTTATTTAGGTAGTCTTCAGGACAAATCTTTAACGAAGCCTAGTGAGAAAATGTTATTCCTGTTTACAGAGAAATTGGGATGCTAAGAAATTAGTTAAACTTCTTGTCCACAAACAAGTAGTCAAAGCTGTGGCTCATCTCCTTAATAATGCTTAAGTCTGCCTGACCACACCATTCTGAAACTAGAATAGCAATTGAGTGTAGAAGTTGCCCATATAAAGGCTACCAAAGCATCAGCTATTGAATAGCCCTCTACTAGCTATGGTTTTGATCAGTACAGTAGTCCCAGTTCACACCTGTGGCTTAGAAATGAAAAGAGCCAGATTCATTTTGTTTTTGGCATGTTCTATATAAACCATTTCAAAATATAAGTTTAAACTTCTCATATGAAATAAAATGTGAATAAAACAAGTGCTTTTATAAATAGTTATGTGAACTTACAGAAATGTAGTTAATTAATTTAAAAAATGTTCAACCCTCTGGAACAGGGAACCAGATTAAATTTGTGTATTTGTGTGTGTGTGTATGTGTGTGTGTGTGTGTGTGTGGGCATGTATAGATTATTTTGTAACTTTCTTAAAAGTATTACTTTTCTTCATTGAAATGATCAAACCACCAGAAATCTTAGTGATAATGTTTTTTCAGAGGCTAGAGTCTGGTTTCCTTGGAGGTAGAGTTTAGGGCTTTCAAGTTTGAAACTTGCTTCATGAGATAAATATTGGAAGTGGACAACCTTTCAAATATATAGAAGGGATTTATTTAATCAGACCTTCTATGGAGTAAAGTTTTAATTTCTTAAAAAAAAAAAGAGACTCCTGTAATTAGGACTCTATGTTGTAATAATTGAGTTACCTGTCAGATGTTGCTTTTAAAATAATTTTGTTTGTAATATAAGGAAGTTCAGTTTTTTTGGTAGCTTATCAAATAAGCATATAACAGTTATTTTAAAACCTTTTACTTAATAATCATTCATCTTTAACACTGCTGTATGGTAGATAAGATATAAGAAAGTTGAAATTTGAAGTTTAGAAACATTGTCTAATATTTTGTATTTTTGGAATTTAAAATTTTGGTTTCTATATGTCCCTGATTCTGGTTCTCAAGGCAAAGAGATATAAAAGTTATCATCAAGTGAAGAAGAAATTCTCATGACTGATGTCATTAACTGGCATAGACTTTAGTATCTTTTGTGGTTGATTAATATCCAATATCATTAAATTTCATAATTGTCCTTGTGTTTGCATATTTTACTTTTTATGCTTGATTTTTGCTGGGAACTTAGATCTCTTTATTCTTTCAATTTAGAAAACCTTAGATGATGAGAAAAGTAGAGGGTTCCCTCTTTTGAAATTCATAATGGTGATAGAGAGGTTTTAGCCTAAATGGATCCTTCCTTTTGTCCTTATTTTGATGTACCAGTGATTTCTCTTTCTCATTCTATGGTTATTCAACTAAAGTGACTGGGAAAGAAGTTTTGATATATTAGGCTTCTTTTCTTTTGATATATATTTTTTTTTTTAACTCGTGCAAAAGAAAAAGCACCCTGGATTATATAATTTTAGAGGCGGAAGAAATCTTAAGAGATTTTCTTTTTCAGTAACATTGTTTTAAAGATAAAAAATTGAGGTTCAGAAAAGGGAAAGTGACTTGCTTGATTAAGATCATATAGTTTGTAAATAGCAGAGTTGGATTAGATCTTCTGATTCCTGGTACAGTGTTCACACTAACACCCTATGTAAAAAATCCAAAGAGAAGAATAAGTTGAAAGCACAGGAAAGATTATTTATTTATTAAGGAACTAAAAGAAAATATTTTAAACTGCTACTAATAGTGTCCTAAAAAAAAAATTAGATCTGAAGCCAGGAAATGTGTTTGAATCCTAGTTCTACCATTGACAAGATGGTCTTGAGCAAATCATTTAACCCTTTTCAGCCTGTTTACATCAGATGGAAGAAATCTAATGACACTATTTGTTTTTCTGACTTAGAGAGTTTTTGTGAGGATCAAATGAGCTATTACGAAAAAACTTTGAAAAGAATACAGTGTTATGTCAGTGTAAGTGATTATTTTAGTGCCTTAGATACCATTCTAACCTAATTTTAGCTGGTCAGGTATTATTGTGTAATTGAAGTGAGAAATAGTTCTATCCTAGAAATTTTATATCTCATACTTAGGTATTTACTTCTTTTATATTTAGGAAGAATTTTAACTTTTTGTTGAGTAATTTTTCCTTTTTTTTTTAGTTATGTAAGAATCCATTGCAGTTAGATCCTTGATGTTGTTGAAATATATCTAATAATGACTTGCATTTGTGTAGTTCTTTGCCACTAACAAATTGCTTTTACATATATCCTCTCGTTTGATTCTGCAACAACTCTGTGATTTAGGATGGACAAGCACTGTTGTCACTATTTAACAGTTAGGGAAACTGAGGCTCAACAAATCAGAGATATGAACTTTGAAGTTGTCTTCTAATATAAACCTAGACCTCTTCCAGGATACCATGCTCTAATATTTTGAAATATTATATGTGATATATTTACTCCTAAAATGCTCTTCATATAAAAAATTGACACAGAACTGCTTTTTAGTTATATTTTTTCATAATTTCAAATACATTTCCAAAGTATGGATATACTGTTATTTGTTTGAAAATTATTTCTGTATCTCTTCCCCATCCACTTCCCTTAAACATTTACCTTGAGGGTGGGCAAAAATGGTATATAGAGTTATAATTTCATGTGCAGAATTTGGAGCCTATGGCTCTGGGTTCAAATCAGGACTCAATTCAAAATTGAAAGTGTGCAAGTCATTTTAGTTCCCTGGGCTTTAATTTCCTCATTAAAATATAAGGTGGTTGAATTAGATGATCTGTAAATTGCCATCCAACTTTTAATTCTATGATTGTCTTTTTCTAAATAGGTTAAATTTAATAGTAGTAAAAGTTGGACACTTGAACTTTTAAAAAAACTGGGAAAGAAATCAAAGTATGCATATTATACATATTTGTATATCAACTCAAATTGCCCTTTATGAAGAAAAACACAGAACTTAAGTTTTAGATATATTAAAGGTGTTAGAATATTATTAATATTAAAATATAAGTAAGTGCATGACAGGGGCTTCAGTTTCGAATCTAGGATACAGAACATTTCAGTTTAGTATTTTGATTTATTTTCATGATTACTGATTTGTGTGTTTTATGGTATATTTAGCTCAGAGAAATTGTTTATGATGTCTAAATATGATTCTACATAAAAATTGGAATTCATTACAAGTAGGACTCTTGACCCTGATTTGAATATGTAGTGGTATGTATATATAAGTTCTGAGAGACAGCTTAATGTAGGAGATAGAACTTTGTTATCAGAAAAATCTGACTTCAAATCCTGTTTCTAGATACTCAGCTGTATGACTTTAGACAAGTCATTTAACCACTTAGCCTCAGTTTCTTCATCTGTAAAACAGTGGTAATAATTACTTTACCAGGTTTTAAGAGGATCAAAGAAGATATATTATAAAGTGCTTTGCAAACCTTAAAGAGCCATATAAATGTTTATCATCATCATCATCATCATCGTCACCATCATCATCATCATCATCATAATACTAGCTGTGTAGGTAAGTCAATCATCCCTGGTAACTCTCTGCAGCTTTACATTATTGAGGAATTGTTAATCTGTGTCAGTGGAACAAGTTTCTATTCTAAGAATTACCCAACAAATGAAATCATGCACTGGTTCCGAAAAAGAATTATAGTTTTAAGGGAATGTCTTTTCATGATTGTTACCAGAGGATCAAAGTAACCATGATATCATAATTTATAAGATCTTAAAAGTTGGAAGAGATCACAAAGTTCATCTAATCCATTGTGTTTAAGAAGTCCTTCTAAAACCTTCCTGATAACTAGTCATCCAGGCTCTTCCTGAAGACTTTGAAAGAGAGGATGCTCCTGGACTTATGAGGCAGCTCAGATTGTTAGGAAGAGTTTCCTTATATAGAGCTGAAATTTATTCCCATTGTTTTTGCCCCCTGGGATCAAGTAAAACAAGCCCAGTTTCTCTCCTACATGACAGTCCTTTCAGGTACTTGAAGATATCCATCATGTCTCCCCACTCCTTAAGTCTTTTTTTCCTTAGGCCAAACATCTCCAGTTCTTTCAACTGATCACATGATTTCAAACCCTTTAGTACTCTGAATACTTTTAGCATTCTTCCTTGGTATGCTTAATTAGTAAATCATTTAATCAATTATTAAGTACCTGCAATGTGTCAGACACTTTTTTAGGTACTGAGAATAAAAGTATGAAGAATTTAAAAAATCCCTGTTAACCCAAGCTGAACTCAGTATTCCACATGAGTTCTAAATGCTGATCCTGGACATAATAAGGAAAAACATCCTATGGTTTATTGGAATTTTTTATTTGGCTTCTTTGGCACATTGTTAATATTTTATTTTCATTGTAATATGCCAAACTTTTTCATTTCTTAACATTTCATTGATATCTTTTGTTTCTATATTGCATTTATTTCTGAATTTCTCTCTGATCGTGCATCTATTTAAAAATTTTTTATAGTATTTTATTTTTCCCAGTTACATGTAAAGAAAAATTTTAGCACCTTTTTTATTTTTCAGTCAGCTAGATTTTATTTCAGCATTTGTTTTTGTAAAATTTTTCCTTTCCTCTCCTCCCCTAAGACAACAAGTAATATAATTTAGATTATCCATGCAAAATCATATTAAACTTATTTTCATTTTAGTCTTGTTGTGAAATAAGGATCAGAACAAAAGAGAGAAATCACAAGAAAGAAAAAAAAGAAAATTTAAAAACTTAAAAAAAGCATGGTTTGTTCTCCATTTAGACTCCATAGAACTTTTTCTGAATGTGTATAGCATTTTCTAGCATGTGTTTTTTTTTTGCTTTATTTATTTTATATATTTACAATAATCTTGTTGTGAGAGTAAACATAACCCCCCCCCCAAAAAAAAAAGATGAGAAACCTCTAGAATAGTGAGAGAGAAAAAAAAATCTATTTCAGTCTGTGTTCAGATTCCAGTGGCTCTGTCTCTGGGATGAATTGCCTTCTTTATTATAAGTCCACCAAAGAAGTTGCTTCAATATTTTTCCCACAGTTGCTATTACTAGCTGTATTTCCCTCCACTCTATTCCTTCCCACTCTCATTTATTCTATTCTCTCTCTCCTTTCACCCTGTCCCTATTCAAAAGTGTGTTGTATCCGAGTACCCTCTCTTCCATCACCTATTCTCCCCCCCCCCCCCCCAATTCTCCCTTATCTCATCCCTTTCTTCTCATTTTTCTCTAGGGTAAGTTAGATTTCTATACTAAGTGTGTATGTTATTTCTTCTCTGAGCCATTTCTGGTGAGAATGAAGGTTCACTCATTCCCCCTTGCCCTCCTTTGTTCCATTCCATTGAAAAAGCTTTTTCTTGACTCTTATGTGAAATATCTTAGCCCTTTCTTCCTCTCCTTTCTCTTTCTCCTAGTACTTTTCCTTTATTACCCACTGACTCCATCTTTTTACTATATTATACCATTATATTCAGCTCCTTTCTGCTCTTGTCTATATGCTTCTTCTAATTGCTTTTATAAATGAGAAAGTTCATATGAGTCATCAATATCTTTTTCCTGTGCAGGAATACAAACAGTTCAGCATCATTAAGTTTGTCATAGTCCTTCTTGTCCACTCTCTCTATGGTTCACCTGAGTGATGTACCTGGAGATGAGACTTTCTGTTCAGCTCTGCTTGTTTCAGTAGGAAAGTTTGAAAGTGCCCTGTTTCATCGAAAGTCCATCTTTTCCCCTGAGAGAGGATGTTCAGTTTTGCTGAGTAGTTGATTCTCAATTGTAACCCCAAGATCTTTTGCCTTCTGGAATATCATATTCCAGCCCCTATGAACCCTTAATGTAGATGCTTCCAGATCCTGTGTAATCCTGACCTTAGAGCCATGGTAGTTGAATTGTTTGTTTTTTGGCAGCTTTTAGTATTTTCTCTTTGACTTGGGAGTTTTGGAATTTGGCTATAATATTTCTGTAAGTTTTCCTTTTGGGATCTCTTTTAGGAGGTGACCAGTGAATTCACTCAATTTGTATTTTACCCTCTGCTTCTAGGATCTCAGGGCAATTTTGCTGTATTATTTCTTGAAAAATGAAGTCTAGGCTCTTTTCCTGGTCGTGACTTTCAGGTAGCCCAGTAATTTTTAAATTCTCTCCTAGATCTGTTTTTGAGGTTGGCTCTTTTTCCAATGAGATATTTCACATTTTCTAATTTTTTTTTGGAATAGTTAATTTTTTCTTGATTTCTTGCAAAGTCATTGGCTTCCTTTAGTTCCATTCTGCATTTGAAGGAGTTATTTTGTTCAGAGAGCTTTTTTATCTCCTTTTCCAGCTGGCCAATTCTGCTTTTTAAGGCATTTCTTCCCCTCATTTGCCTTTTGTTGTACTTTTTCCATTTGGCCTAAACTGGTTTTTAATCTGTCATTTTCTTCAGTATTTTTTTTTTTTTTTTTTTTTTTTTGTATTTCTTTCACCAAGTTGCTGACTTGGTTTTCATGATTTATCTTCAAGGCTTTCATTTCTCCTCCCAATTTCTCCTCTACCTCCCTTAATTGCTTTTCAAAGTCTGTTTTGAATTCATCTATAGCCTGAGCCCATTTCTATTTCTCTTGGAGGTTTTGGATACAGAAATTTTCTATGGTCAGGTTCTTCTTTTTCTTTTGTTTGCTCATTTCCTTAGCCTGTGACTGATTTACCACACTTCCAAGGCTTTAAGGTTTTTTTTGGGACAACCCACAGGGACCTTAATTTCTCCAAGGTCTCATTGAGAGGCTCTGACTGCTCTCTTGCCTGTGCTTTGGTGTATGGATGACCACAGACCCTCCCCTCTGCCTTGAAACTGTGAGCATGGTTCCTCCTGGCTTATGGATTTGAGTGTGGGCAAATAGCTGAGTCTTTCCCCAGGGAGAACAGAGAGACCTCTGTAGTGTCCCTCAACTTCCTTGCCATCTCTGGGCTGCTCTCTGGAGGTGCAGACTGGCTTTCCTGATTCCTGCTACAGGTTCTCACTGGAGGGCTGCTCTGAGGCCAGTGCTTACTCTGTACTATCTCTGGTGTGGCAGAGTTCTCTCACCATCCTTTCAAGCTGTTTTGCTGATCCCTGGGCCAGGAGATCTGGAAACCTCCCCCCTCCGTGAACCCAGGCGCCCTCAGGGATCTAGGGCACCCAACCTGGCCTCTCTGTGCAGTGGCTGCGCTCACAGCAGCTTTTTCCAACCCCTGGTTCCCATGAAATGGACCTTTCCTGTGGAACTTCTAAGTTGTCTTGGACATTTCTATTAGTTCTGCCCCTCCAAATTTTGACTAGAGTAATAATTTGATGGCTTTTAGAGTTTTTTGGGGAATGAATTTCTGGGAACTCCTGCCTTCACTCTGCCATCTTGGCTCCACCTTCTCTAACATTCATTTTTTAAAAAGTTTGACTTCCAGATTTTTTCCCTCCCTTGCTTACTCCTCTCCCTTGCTTAAGGTAAGCAATTTGAGATTGCATATATATAAATATATATGTGTGTATATATATATATATATATATATATATATATATATATATATAATCATGTAAAACATATTTCCATATTATCTTGTAAAAGCCAAAACAGACCAAAAGAAAAGCAAACAAAAAATAAAGTGAACATAGTATACTTTCACTTGCATTCAGACTCAATCAGTTATTTCTCTGAATGTAAATAGCATTTTCATCATGAGGCCTTGGAATTGTCTTAGATCATAGTATTGCTGAGAATAGTTAAGTCATTGATAGTCAAATCATGGTACAATGTTGCTGTTACTGCCTACAGTGTTCTGCTTCTGCTCTCTTCAGTTAACATCATTTCATTTAAGTTCTTTGAATTATTTCTTAAATCTGCCTACTCATCATTTTTTCGAGCACAATAGTATTCCATTCTATTAAATTTTGGGTTTTTTTGGTAACAGTTTAAAAAAATGAAGAAAGTTCAACAAAACCAACTTAACACATCAACCATCTGTGACAGAATATGTAATATTCTATAATCATATTCTCCATTCCTTGGAATGAAGAGAGGAAGGCATTTTTTCTTTTAGCTTTTCTTAGGGGCTAAACTTGACTATTATAATTGCACAATATTAAATTTTGTTTTTTTTCTGTTTATATTGCAATAGCATTATATATTGTTTACTTGGCTTTGCTTTGTCTCTGCTTCAGTTCATATGTCATCCTATTCTCTGAATTCTCTGTATTTTTAATTTCTTACAGTGTAGTAATTTAGTACATTCATGTCTCATAGTTTGTTTAATCATTCCTCAGTTGATGGGTATCTACTTTATTTGCAGTTCTTTGGTAATATAAAAAGTTTTGCAACAAATATTTTGTTATACACAGGATTCCCCCCCCCCCCCCCAGTTTGACCTCCTTGGGGAGTATATGATTAGCAGTGGGATCTTTGGGTTAAAGGATAATTATAGTAGCTTTTTAAAAAAAGCATAATTCCAAATTGCTTTTTATCAGGATGGTTGGACCATTTTACAGCTCCATCAACAGCTCTTGTCTTTCCACAGTCCTTTCCATTTCTGTCTTTTGTCATTTTTGACAATTTGTTTGCTTATTTTTTTAAACAAATTTTTTTTAGCCTTACCTCTCTCACCTTGTATTTGTATACTTTATTTTTCTAACCCTTCCTTCTTTTTTTTAGGTTTTTTTTTTTTTTTGCAAGGCAAATGGGGTTAAAGTGGCTTGCCCAAGGCCACACAGCTAGGTAATTATTAAGTGAGACCGAATTTGAACCCAGGTACTCCTGACTCCCTGGCTGGTGCTTTATCCACTGTGCCACCTAGCCACCCCTCCCTTCCTTCTTTAAATGTATTTCCATTAAAAAGATTACATTCTGACATTCCTTTATTGATGAAAAGAGAAAATCACATTCAGTGTTTGAAGAAACCTCAGGGATCATTTTAAGAATTTTGAAAAAAAATCCCTTCTACAGTGTGCCTGAGAAGTGGTTATCTAAAATTTACTTAAAATACTCCAGTATTTTAAGTATTTTAACCTACTGTCTACTTCCTGAGACATATACCATTCCACTTTTTGATTGTTATCTGATTGTTGTTATTTGGTGTCAACGTGAGGTTTTTGCCTAAATCTGTTGTCTTCCTCTGGATAAGAAGTTAGGAACTGATTTAACAGCCTGTGACTTTATCTTGGAGAAGAGGAGATTTTGATTGTATGTTTGTGTAATTAGGGCTTGATTGGTGCTTTTGACTATCTGAAGTATCACATGTAATGGAGATTAAACTTATTTTATTTGGCTCAAGAGCAGAACTTGGATAAGTGGGTAGAAGTTAAAAGAAAACATTTTGACTCAATGTGAGGAAAACCTTTTCAATAATTAGATATTTTTAATAGTGGAATGATTTGCTTTGGAAGAGCATGGATCCCTCAACACTGGAGGTCTTCAAACACTAGTGATGACTGCTGTTAGAAATGTTGAAGGGGAAGTTTATTCTTTAGGTAGTGGTTAGACTACATAATAATAGCAGCTCACATTTCATAATATTTTACATTTTACAAAGCTCTTCCCTAATACCAGTCCTCTGAAGTAACAGATCAAAGGATCTTAGATCTAGAGATATATAGGGGACCTTGGAAGTATCTGAACACAAAGCCTCTCATTTAAATGAAGTAACTGAGGTCCTGGGAGTGAAGTGACTTGATTCCAAGGTCACATGGGTGAAGTAATTGTCAGGTTTTTGAACCCTTCTGAGTTTACAGCTGGGCATAGGTAGTAGAAATATTAGCACTTTTATGGCTGAGGAGATAGGTTCCCTGACGGTAAATGACTTGCCCAGTTGAGTGGGCAAGTCTTTAGAACACAGGTTTCTTGTACACTAATGCCATTAGTATAATTTAGTGTTTTTATTCCCTATTGTTTCTCAGCAAATTTTTACTGGTCTACAAGATATTACTACCAAATTTCTTATTACTTAAAAACCAATCAACTAAAACTGACTTCTTTTTTCCCTCTTCTAACTCTTTCTCTTATATTCTGCTTTTTTCTTCCTTCCCCATATCCTGGTTCTTGTTCTTTTAGCTGCAGTGTTGAAGGTAAAACTATATTAGAAAATGGAACTGAACCTCTTTCTGCCTCAGTTTTCTCCTTTGTAAAATAATGGATAACAATGGTATTCACCAGGCAGGGCTGTTGTGAGGATCAAATAAGATAATATTTGGATAAGTGCTTAGTATAGGTCTTGGCTCTTAGTAGATTGTGTTTAAATGCTTCTTTCCTTTGTATTGGAAAACACTGAATTATATGACTTTTTTTTTTTTTTTTGGTTTTTCAAGGCAATGGGATTAAGTGGCTTGCCCAAGGCCACATGGCTAGGTAATTATTAAGTGGCTGAGGTCAGATTTGAACCCAGGTACTCCTGACTCCAAGGCCGGTGCACTATTCACTGCGCCATCTAGCCACCCCGAATTATATGACTTCTGAGGTCTCTTTCCACTCTGAAATTCTTATGGGGTAGTACAGAGGTGTCAAACTTGTAGCACAGACCATAAGCCCACAAAACTGATTGTGGTCAGAATCAGATTAAAATGTAATTGGGAAATGTTTAGCAAAATTAAAAAAAATTCAATACAATATATATGATATTATGCTGTGGTGTTTTCTAAGACATCATGTGATTCATAGATCATTTCTATTTGCATTTGACATCAGTGGCATAGGGGATAAGAGTATAAGACTTGCATTTATGGAATCCTGGGTTTGAATACTACCTTAGATATCTATCTCTGCAATCCTAGACAATTCATTTAACCTCTCTGAGCCTCAGTTTCTTCATTTGTTAAATTGGGGTAATAAAAGAGCCTATCTCTTAGGGCCTATTGTGAGGGTCCCAAATAAAATAGATGTACAAAAATCACTTCGTAGATATTAAACCTCTATAAGCCTCTACATAAGTGTGACCTATTATTGCCAACAGTGAAGTGATTCTTTTCCTAGAGAATCTACAGAACATTTTCATTTAATTCAGATTCCCTTTGAAGACAGCTTCAGGGTTTTTGAACAGAAAATAAATTCTTTTCATAATTGAAATCATTAACAGTGACAAATTTTTATTGTTTTCATGTGTTAAGTCATGCCAGGTCCTAAAGATGTAGTGATTGCCCTTAGTGAACTTACATTTTGGTGGAGTAGTTGGGGAATGATTGTAGAAAACATGTACAAAAATAACTACAAATAAATAAAGGTAATAGTTAATAGTACTTCAAGAGGAGAGATCATTGTGAACTGAATGAGATTTGAGCAGTTGCTGAAGGTTGGGTAGGAATTAGGGTGGGTTGAGGCAGGGAAGGAGAGCATATAACTTGTGCAATAGATAATGTTAATAAAAACTCTATTGTTTGTTATCCTTTCCATTAATTCATACACTGTTATGATTCTCCTTAGCTTTAGTCAGAGTTTTTCTTTATGTATTTGATAAGATAAAAAATTGTTTTCAACTTCTTAGTGGCCTTTAGTTATGTTTTATAATAATGGAGCATAATTAAGTACATTTAGTCAAAGAAAACAAGATGCTAATATATCTTTGTCAATTATCATTAACTCAGATTGGTACAGTGGAAATAACACTTGCTTGGCTGGTTGAGTACCTGATTTTTAGTCCATTATCCATTTTTATGACCCAGAAACTTTACTGGGCCTCATCTTTTATCTTTAAAGGAGGGAGTTGTAGATATGTTAACCCTTCTAGCTCTAAAAGTTTTACCAACTGAGGAATAATAATTATATGATAATGATGAAAGAAAATATTGTCAGTTTTCTTCATAGATTTTTTTTTACTCATTAGCCACATTTATCTATGTCTATCTCTTCATTCATTCATGCTCATATATGTTCAATAATACTAATTCTTTGACCATTAAGGAATTCTGAATAGTATTTCTAGCTTCAAAACCCCAGTCTTGGAACTACTGAATTAGTGATATGGCAGCCTCTTTGATGAGATGGGAAAGAAATGATCATCTCCTTTCTCAGTGTTATAATCAGTATTAGTAAATGCTCATTGAATACATAAAATAAGCTGGGGATTAAAAGGGGGGTAAAAAACAGATTTTTTTATCCCAGGGTGTTTACTCACTAGCTGAATAGAACATGCCCACAAATAAATGAATAACAATATCAACTTGCCTGTTAAATGCCAAGTAAGTATTATAGGCAGTAAGTACTACATGAATTCAGGAGGGAGAGTGATCCCAGAATTGAGTAGACTTTATAGAAAGGATAGCATTTATGCTAGATCTTTGAAGAAGGGTGGAATTTACATAAGCTTACTGGGGAGGAAGTTCAATGTAGGAGAAAAGTATGAGTTACACAAGTGCAGTTTGACTGGAGTGCAGGGACTTGTAGGGGCATAGAGGGTGATAAGATAGAAGGAAGTAGTAGAGTCTGATTATGAAGATTTAAATGCCAAATTAATGTGTTTGGAAATGTAGTATAGTGGAAAGAATCCTGGATTTAAGAGAAACTTGGATTTGAGTCTCAGCTCTATTACTTATTTGGAACAAATTATTTTACCTTTCTAAGTTTTAGTTGCTTCACTTGTCAAATGAGGGAGTTGGAGTAGATAATTTTTAACATTGCTTCTAGATCTAACTATAATGCTGTGTGACATCCTCTAGATAGTAGAAAATTATGGAATGTTGTGGAACAGGACAGTAGCATTTGCAAAGTGTTTTCTTTTACATAGATTGAAGGGAAAGCATAGAGGGAGAGACTCAAGTTAGAGTCTCTATTGAAATTAGTGTTATAATAGAATCCATAGGTTAGTTGTGATGTGTTAAAAGCTGGGACTGATTATTCAACAAAGTTTATTAGGTGCCTATTATGGGTAAGATAATCTCGTAAGATGAACTACAAAAATCCTCAACTCAAATGTCTTTATGGGACTTAAAGTCATAGAATTATAGAGTTGGAATGAACCTTAGAGGTGACCTAGTTAAGTCTAATGCTTTCATTTTACAAATTATGAAAACTGAGACCCAGAATGATTTAGTGTTTAACCAACATTACAGAGGTAGTAAGTGACTTAACTGGTACCAAGAGGACCAAGTTCTCTGCTAAATCTGATACATTCTCCATGCTAATTCAGGTACCTAGTGGGTACATTGGACACAGTGTTAACCTGGAGTCAGAAAGGCCTGAATTCAAATCTAGCTTCATATAATTTCTAACTATATATGACTGTGGGCTAGTCACACAATCTCTGTCTGCTTTGGTTACCTCAACTGTAAAATGGAGATATATATATAATAGCACCTACATCCTTAGAGTTGGTTTGAGAATCAACTTGAGGTAATGTTTGTAGAATACTTAACCCAGTGTCTAGTAGATACTTATTAAATAGCAATTTCTTTTCTTCTTTCCTAATATGTCTTTCCCTCACAGAGGTGATAAAATGTGCACAAATAAATATAAAATGAGGAATAATATGATAAGGACAATATAAAGGTTCATACAAAGTGTTATGAGAATTTTGAGCATCACTTTGAATGGTGAGGATAAGAGAATCTTCATGAGGTGTTGGTGTTGGTTAGCACCTTAGCTGGGCTTTGAAGGAAGAGAAGAATTTCAACAGGTAAAAAAGTAAAAGCACCACATTCCAGGAAGAAGTGACTGTGCAGAATCATGGAGGTGGGAGAGAATGGGAAGTTAGTAGTGTACTTTGTTTGGAGAAAAAGTGAAGTAAAACTAGGAAGGTGAGTTATAGCAGATTTTTGGAGAGACTTAAATTCCAGAATGAGAAATTTTTATTTATTTTATCTTATGAGTATTAGGGAACTTAGGGAGCTATTGGGGATTTTTGGGTATAGGAGTCAGGTATGTGCTTTAGGAAGATTATTTTGGCAGTTATGTGAAGGACAGAGTGAAGAATGGCAGGGATTGATATTTAGAGAGGAGATAGATGCAATTAACATTGCCATAGGATCAGCAGGATTTAGCACCTAACTAGATGTGAAGAAAAGGAAGAGATCAAAGAAAACTTCAGGTATTCAAACTGAGTCACTGAGAGGCCAAGAGTGCCATCCATTAAAAAAAGGGGAAGTTGAGGGGTGGCTAGGTGATGTAGTCGATAAAGCACTGGCCTTGGAGTCAGGAGTACCTGGGTTCAAATCTGGTCTCAGACACTTAATAATTACCTAGCTGTGTGGCCTTGGGCAAGCCACTTAACCCCATTTGCCTTGCAAAAAGCTAAAAAAAAGGGGGGGATTGAGAGGAAGGAGAGAAAGATAATGAGTTCAGTTTTAGACTTATTGTTTTGACTATCCAGCACCTAGTTGTAAATGTGAGACTGGGTTTCAGTGGAGAGACTGGGAATATGTATATATGTGTGTATATATATATATATATATATATATATATATATATATATATATATATATATATATATACTTTTGAAACTTAAATGGACCTCACAAGAGGGTGTAATGCACCTTCTTATAGTGTGGATTGAAACTTTCATGCCTGTGACTCTTGTCTGTGTTCTCCTATAAACTTTCCATAGGAAGTTTTTCTAGATAATAAAGGCCTTCTTCTCTTTGACTTACGGGTAAGATAGTAGAACACTTGAGTTGTCCAGTGGTTATAGTTCTGTCTACATGACCATTTTATCTCCTTTTCTGGTAATGCATCTTGATTTTTTTCTTTATATCCCTTCTTGTGCTCAGATCTTAATATAATATAGCAATTTGTGCCTAGTAATTTTTCCTTTGTCTTGCCTTTTGATTCTTTGGAGATTGTGGTAATTACTGATTTGTAGCCATATAGCATTGAAGGAAGAATATTGGTGTAGAAAATGTATTTTCATTTCAGGGATAAGTTTTTAGTCATTAAAAAATTTATTCAGCTTCCAAAAAGTAATAAAGCCCCCTCTCTTTCTATTCATTTTTTGACTTAGGATAATATAGGTTCCTCAAGGACAGGGATTATTTTTATTGATATTTCTCTTGTATTTGCAGCATCTAGCATAATACTTTGTATACAGTTGAACAAAATGTGACCTTTCCAGAAACTTATTCTTCAGGTTTTTGAAATAGACTTGAAAATAATAGCAGTAGTAACTTGCATTTATGTAGCACTTTGTTTCCAAAGCATTCTGAACACATTATTTTATTGACCCTCCCAATAACTCTGAGAGGTATCTCCCTTTTACAGAAAGAAAACTGAGACCTAGAGAGAGGGGAAATGTTTAATAACTTGTTGAATTGTATTAAGTCTAGTTCATGTACATATATATGGACCTAATATTTGACATTCATCTGTATAAAAGTGATTGGAATCCTAGACAAAAGCCAAAAGGAATTTGTAGAGAGAGGGAGAAAAAGAAGCTTGAGAAAAGTAGATTGGTATGAGAGATATTTCAAAGCAAAAATGAACAGGTTATGGTGATTTTTGGATATGTAGGGAGACGAAGAGGAAAAAGTCCAGGATAATTCTCTAAAGATTTTGAGAATATAAATATGAAAATCTATAGGAAGAATTAATTTTGTTGTAAAAAATAACAAATTTGGGGTGGCTAGGTGGTGCAGTGGATAAAGCATCAGCCCTGGAGTCAGGAGTACCTGGGTTCAAATCTGGTCTCAGACACTTAATAATTACCTAGCTTTGTGGCCTTGGGCAAGCCACTTAACCCCATTTGGCTTGCAAAAACCTAAAAAAAGAAAAACAAAAAAAATAACAAATTCACTTTTGGGCATGCAGAATTTGGGGTTACAGTAGGATATCCATGATTCTACTGGAGATTAAAGATTGAGAGTTGTCCACATAAAGGAATTCATTGAAGTCATGAGGGTAGAAGATATCAAGGTGAGGAGAGGCAAGTGAGAAGATAAGTGGATTCAAATACGTTTTGGTCTAGAGGAATGCTGGAAAAAGTAGAGGTCATAGAGAAAGAGCAGCCCGGGGGGAAGAAGACAACCTATATAATTTAGTTTCTTGAAAGCCAAGAGATGAATAAGCAATGAGTAGTGGAGATTCAGCAATGCCAATTGGTATGAGAGACGGGGAGAAAGATTGGAAAAAGGACTTTGAATTTGGAGATTAAGAAATTATTGGTTAATTTTCAGAGAACAGTTTCAGAGTTTATATAATCAGAATTCAGAATTCAGTAGTGGCAAAGAAATGGAGGCAGTAAATATCTTCTACTATCTTGAGAAGTTTGTTAGTGAATTCCAGATCAGAGTTAAAGTTTAGTGGTCTAGTAGGTATAATGGAACACAGAGCTTTGGAATACAGGAGGAAAAAAAAGTCTAGATTCAGATGGCAAAAGATCTTAGATTAATATATATTAAAATACTTTATTGGTAAAATAAGGTTGATATGCTTTCACTTATTTAAAAGCTTTTTCTGAATTGATAAATTATAATCCATATACATACGTAAAAATATACTTGTAAGTATGGGAAAAACCTTCTGTTGTTGAGGAAGTGAAATACTATTTTAAAACTTTTTCACTCTCAAGAAAATGGTTTGTAACAAAGTAATGTTGCCAATATGCCGGATACATATGGCTCCATGTCAGTGTAACACTTTTTTTTTTTATACACTAAATTGCCTGAAGTTATGTCATTCTGCATAGAGATAATCCTCTAGTTTGTGAACAGGTCATATTCCCATTTAATTTGTAATTTGTTTGCTGGAACCTGAAACACCTTTGTCCCCCAGAGAAACAGTGTTATATAAATGGTGGCTAGGTTCTTAGGCTAATTCATGAAAATAATGTAGCCTAATAATAGTATTAATATTGTAGAACCTAATTTATCTATCTATAATCTCAGTTTCTCTGGGGAGATGCATCAAAAGTTTCTACTTAGGAATCTAGGTATATTTCTTTTTTTTTTTTTTTAAATAGCCCTTGTACTAAGAGCAGGGCTTCTGATGATAGTTAGGATGAGGACTCATTAAGATTTCAGTAAGAGGAGGTAGGGGCTAATGCAGTGAACTAGGTAGGGAAGACCCTAGTTAATTGAAGAAAGATAACAGAGACTGGGGAATGTGGGAACCCAATTTCGAATGTGAATTATGGAGTTAAATGGGAATACGGAGGCTTTTTGTGACAGCAGTTTTTATATCGGAGAGAGAACTTCAGAGGGTATCAATATCTAATATTCTTTAGTTTGAAACTATTTGAATTTCCACACATTGAAAATGTGAAAGTTCTTAATATTTCTAAATTAAAACTGTCCCTTATCTTTCAACATTAACTTTTTTTGGTTTATTTATTTAATATTATTACAATAATCTTGTTGTGAGAGAGTAAACATAATCCCCCATCCCCCCCCCAAAAAAGATGAGAAACCTCAAGAATAGTGAGAGAGAAAAAAAATTACTTGTCTGTGTTCAGATTCCAATGGCTTTGTCTCTGGAATGAGTTGCCTTCTTTATCATAAGTCCACCAAAGAAGTTTGCTTCAATATTTTTCCCAAAGTTGCTATTACTAGCTGTATTTCCCTCCACTCTATTCCTTCCCACTCTCATTTATTCTATTCTCTCTCTCCTTTCACCCTGTCCCTGTTCAAAAGTGTGTTGTATCCAAGTACCCTCTCCCATAATCTTCCCTCTCTTCCATCACCTATCCCCCCCCCATTCCCCCTTATCCCATCCCTTTTCATTTTTCTCTAGGGTAAGATAGATTTCTATATTAAGTGTGTATGTTATTTCCTTTCTGAGCCATTTCTGATGAGAATGAAGGCTCACTCATTCCCCCTTGCCTTTCCCTGTTCCATTCCATTGAAAAAGCTTTTTCTTGACTCTCTCTTGTGAAATATCTTAGCCCCTTCTTCCTCTCCTTTCTCTTCCTCCCTATACTTTCCTTTAACAGCTCTCATAAATATGAGTTATCAATACCTTCCTTCCATGAAGGAATACAAACAGTTCAGCATCATTAAGTTCCTCATAGTTAGTTCTTCTTGTCTACCCCTCTCTATGGTTCACCTGAGTGCTGTACTTGGAGATCAAACTTTCTGTTCAGCTCTGCTTGTTTCAGTAGGAAAGTTTGGAAGTCCCCAGTTTCATTGAAAGTTCATCTTTTCCCCTGAGAGAGGATGTTCAGTTTGGCTGGGTAGTTGATTCTCAGTTGTAAACCAAGATCTTTTGCCTTCCAGAATATCATATTCTAGGCCCTATGAACCCTTAATGTAGATGCTGCCAGATCCTGTGTAATCCTGACCTTAGAGCCATGGTAGTTGAATTGTTTGTTTCTGGCAGCTTTTAGTATTTTCTCTTTGACTTGGGAGTTTTGGAATTTGGCTATAATATTGCTGGAAGTTTTCCTTTTGAGATCTCTTTTAGGAGGTGACCAGTGATTTCCCTCAATTTGTATTTTACCCTCTGCTTCTAGGATCTCAGGGCAATTTTGCTGTATTATTTCTTGAAAAATGAAGTCTAGGCTCTTTTCTTGGTCATGACTTTCAGGTAGCCCAGTAATTTTTAAATTCTCTCTTCTGGATCTGTTTTTGAGGTTGGTTCTTTTTCCAATAAGACATTTCACATTTTCTTCTTTTGTTTTTTGGAATAGTTTATTTCTTGATTTCTTGCAAAGTCATTGGCTTCCTTTAGTTCCATTCTGCATTTGAAGGAGTTATTTTCTTCAGAGAGCTTTTTATCTCCTTTTCCAGCTGGCCAATTCTGCTTTTTAAGGCATTCTTCTTCTCATTTGTCTTTTGTGTACTTTTTCCATTTGGCCTAAACTGGTTTTTAACATGTCGTTTTCTTCAGTGGTTTTTTTTTTTTTTTTTTTTGTATTTCTTTCACCAAGTTGCTGACTTGGTTTTCATGATTTATCTTCAAGGCTCTCATTTCTCCTCCCAATTTCTCCTCTACCTCCCTTGATTGATTTTCAAAGTCTTTTTTTAGTTCATCTATAGTCTGAGCCTGTTTTCTAGTTCTCTTGGAGGTTTTTGGATTATAGAAACTTTTGAGTTTGCCATCTTCTGAATCTTCCATGGGATCAAAGTAATTTTCTATGGTCAGATTCTTCTTTTTCTTTTGTTTTCTCATTTCCTCAGCTATGACTGATTTACTGTACTTCCAAGGCTTTGGAGTTTTTTTGGGACAACCCACAGGGACCTTAATTCCTCTAAGGTCTTATGAGGTGCTCTGACTATTCTCTTGCCTGTGCTTTGGTATGTGGATGAACACAGGCTCTCCTCTCTTCCGTGGAGCTGTGAGGAGGATCCCTGCTTGGCTATGGTGGTATGTGACTGAAAACTGCAACCTGGATTTGAGTGTGGGCAAACAGCTGAGTTCTGCCCCAGGCAGAGCAGAGAGACCTCTGCAGCTTCCTTTGACCCTCTTACTGTCTGTGGGTTGTGCTCTGGAGGTGCAGGCTGGCTTTCCTGATTCCCGCTGCAGGTTCTCTCTGCAGGGCTGCTCTGAGGCCAGTGCTCACTCTGCACTAACTCTGGTGTGGCAGAGTTCTCTCACCACCCCTTTAAGCTGTTCCTGGTGATCCCTGTGCCAGTAGGTCTAGAAACTGCCCCCTGTTCCATGGACCCAGGAGCCCCCAGGGATCTGGCTACCCCGTCTGGCTGCAATGTGCTGCTGCTGTGATTGTACTTGCAGTAGCTTTTTCCAGCCCCCGGTCCGGGTGTAACAGACCTTTCCTGTGGAAATTCTAAGTTGTCCTGGACTGGGAAATCTTGTCATTCAGTCTTTCTGTGGGTTCTGCCTCTCTGAATTTTTCCTAGAGTCATAATTTGACAGCTTTTAGAGTTTTTTGGGGAACGAGTTTCCGGGAATTCCTGCTTTTTTGCCACCATCTTGACTCTGCCCTCAACATTAATTTTTAATTGTTTTTGTTCTTGTTGTGGCAAAGATAATTTTGTTCATTTAGATTTTCTAAATCTCTTAACATAGATATTGCAAATAAAATTTAGTTCTCAGAAAAAGACTAAAAATTGCTCCTTAATATGTAAACTTCTTAGGGACTTGTTGACAAAGTTGAAATATTTTTTATTCCCTTGGAAAGTTATACTTGGTTGTTGTGTTTACAGAAACCAAAGGTCAAGAAGAAAAAGAACTAGCTAGTGTTTGAAATCTTTTGATAATCTCTGAGAATAGACAAAAAAAATATTTAAATTCCCTCTCCCATTTTGATTGCTAGGCATTTCTTAATTGTTTGTGATTTGTATCTTTTTTCTTTACTAGACTATTAGTGAAGGGGCATTATTCATCTTATTTTTTTTTCCTTTTCTGATATAGCTTCCATTTATAGTTGTTTTGTTCTTTTTTTTTTTTTTGCAAGGCAAATGGGGTTAAGTGGCTTGCCCAAGGCCACACAGCTAGGTAATGAATTATTAAGTATCTGAGGCTGGATTTGAACTCAGGTACTCCTGACTCCAGGGCTGGTTCTCTATCCACTGTGCCACCTAGCCACCCCTTCCATTTATAGTTAAATCAAGGTGAGCATATAAAATGTTATGTTATAGGTTCTTGTCCTTCATTATCAAAGAAGATCAAAACAATATCACTATGTTTAAGACAAATTTTAGTGTGGCTGATCAGAGCATTATGAACTCAGAATGCTCTACCATAGGTTGGGCACAAATAGTCCATGTGAACACCTGACATGGGTACTTTAAACTTAAGAATGTCATGTTTTCTTTGAGGTGCTTCATTTCTGCCCTTCTCATAGAGTGCAGCACCATCACTGATATCCATGCTTTGCAGTCCTATGCCAATGTCTCCCATGCTGTATAATCAATTCTGGTGAGGCAGTAATGTGATAGATTTTTATGAGTTTTGTCTCTTTGATGAAAAGATACTTTTGGAGAAGAATGAATATAAAGATTTGATAATTATTTTTATTTACCTTGTCTCTACTTAGTTTTTCAGGAGAAGGGAAATTAGTAATAGAATTATTAAGTCATGTTTTTTATTAACTCAGTATAAAATAATTCATATTTTCATTACGTATCTGAAAAGAGGGACCTGGTATTGAAATTCATTGATTTGTGTTAAAAGTCCTATTTCTGATATTCTGTCTTTGTGAATGTAAGTAAATAATTTAATATTTTGATGCCCTAATTCTCTATGACTCTAAATGCTGATCAGCTATGTTGAGAGGACTTGACACACTGAAAGTTTCCTACTGACACAAGTGAAATTAGTTTCAAATTCAAAACTTGCTATTAAATTAGTACCTGCATTGAACTGTTTTTTGTTACATTTTATGGTTGTAATTGTATAGTGGAAAGAACACTGGATTTGGAGATAGTGGACCTCAGTTCAAATGTTGGTTCTGTTGTAAGCTATCTTTGTGTCATAGAACCTCTCTGGGACTTTTTGCTCATCTGTAAAATTGTGAAGTGGTTTATACAGTGGCTGGCATATGGTAGGGGCTGTATAAATACTTTGTCCCTTCTCTTCCCTCTGTGAGTACCCTTTTAATTTTTTTGAAAGTTTATTTTGACAAAGACCAATAATATGCTCTCACATAATTATCTAGATCAATGATTTCATTAATTTAGATATTTCCTTTAGCATTGCCAAACTTGACTCGAACATATTTGTCCATCCTATATGAGCTTTGTCCATGACCTTCTTTAAGTTTACTCTAGTAGCGCCATCTAACATGCCAGATATCTTCCATTCATCATCTTTATATACCAATTATCATATATTTAGAGATGAAGAGACTTTAAAACTCATTTAGTCTAACAACCTCATTTTATGGCCTACAGAAGTTAAGTGATTTGTCTAAGCTATTAATTGACATTGTCAGAATTTGAATGTATTAGGGGAGCATGGATATTATCAGTTATTCCCTGTTTTTTTTTTTTTTTATCTGTGTTGGTTCTGACTCAGGTTGAATCTCCTGATAGTTTATGCTGGATGTTGGGACAAAAGAGACACCTGAGCAAGGAGATTTACTTAGCTATAGCAGAAGAAAGATATTTAAAAAGTATAATCATTAGGTCACCTTGAGTGGACTCAGCTGAGTGAAGTTCTTTTCCATCATTTTCCATCAGCTATGATCAGAGCTTATCTGGAATTACTTGTAGCTGTTGTGAACTCAGATAACTAGGAAGTGATGTCAGCAGATTTTCTTTTAGTATCCCAAGCCAGTCAAGGTTCCAGAATGGTTTCATTTCTTTTAAGAAAAAACTAACCTGGGGTGGCTAGGTGGCGCAGTGGATAGAGGTGGATAGAGCACTGGCCCTGGAGTCAGGAGTACCTGAGTTCAAATCCAGCCTCAGACACTTAATAATTACCTAGCTATATGGCCTTGAGCAAGCCACTTAATCCCATTGCCTTGCAAAAGTCTAAAAAAAAAAGCTAATTTAATTTGCATGTGAAAAAGTGTTAGGATATTGTTTCCATTGCCTTATAATCTCTTCATGATAAATTCCTTAAGGCTTTCTAGAGGACCTTCTATCAACAATTGGTTTTAGGTTTGTTACTGGTTAACCCTGACCTCTGGGTATTGAAGAAGCATGATATAGGCAACACTAAAAGAAAAAAATAAGAAAATAAGAATATATTGAAAGTAACAACAGTATATGAGTTCTCCGAAGGAGAGACTGAATCCTAAACTTTCTTTTCCCTTTCCTGAAGGACATAGTCTCAGATCTTACTTATCTAGCCTATATAGTTAAGTTATACCAAATTTTTGCAGCTCCAGTAGATTTCCTGATTTTATCAGTACCCAAAACACCAGGGTCACAATGCTGATGACTTCTGGCACAGTCACAGAATCTTCTGATGTAAGGTGGTGATGAAGAACAAGAATAGCACTAGTAATACCAGGACTATAGCAAATATAATGACCATTAGCATAATTACTAGTTCTTAACACCATAAAAAGTTGTCAACAGATCATAAGCCTTCCCTTTTCCTGGGAGCCATATCAGAAGAATTCTATCTAGTAATCTTTGTCTTCTTTGAAGTTCCTGCAGTGGAGGTGCCCCCTCTTAATAAAGGTCCTCTATAAGGACTTTTCCTTCATCTTCATCAAGGGATTTAGAATTAACTATTATAAAAGCTATAGGATCCTCTTTAAGTAAATATTTATTCACCATTGTTGTACTGCTTCTCTCAATAATAGAACCTACCTCAAATCCTATCTTCCCCAGTCCCTTTCTGTAGAAGAAGTTGTCTCAAACATCCCAGAAGAAAAGAAGCCTACCAGTTGAGGGAGACTTGAGTCATTTCTCCAGGGTTATATCAACTCCTCTAAGGGGGCAAAGACTTTGAGGTACAGTGATATTCTGCTGGGGAGAGACTAAGAAAGGACTAGAGAGGGTCAACTGGAACTTTGTCCAAAAGAAAGCAGTCCATTCCTATATTGAGTAAGTCTTCCTGTGGATGAGATTCATGAACTACTGGGCCAGAGACCAGGAATGGCATTAGTTTATCACAGGTATGGCTTCTGGGAGGTTGGACATTTGATCTAGGCATCTGGTTCATAATGCAAGTTTTGATGAACAGGGCCCATACCACTTGCCCTGAGATGAAGTAAGAGGGTCATTTGAGTTACCGTAGGTCAGGAACCACTGAGCTTAAGTTGGTGCTCCAGTTGGCATGAGGAACCCAATTGGGCAATAATGATATCCTTCTCTTTAGTTAGGGAGATGGTCTTATGCCTGAGACAAAATAGCATCCAAGTCCCCATGTCCATATTGGCAATGAACCTACTCTCGAACCTCTGCCGAACTTGCAGTAGCTCCAGTTTGGTTGTTTTTTACAGTGGAGAGCATGTGATATCTCTGAGTATCCTTCAGATAACTAAGTGTAGTGGGAACAATTGGCAAAATTTCTCTTTTGGATTACTTGACTACTCATGATCCAGTGTCCAGGAATCAGTGTAGATGAACATCTTCTCTGCCCTATCCCTCAAAATTCTCTGTGAAGCTTCCCTGATACTCTGTCCACTGAGGGGAATTTGCTAGGCTCTCCTTTTCCTAGAACAGTTCCAGTTACTATTACCCACTTAGAATTAGTGTCTGCTGAAGTACAATTGCATATACCTCTTATGGAGCATATGGAGTTATTGTAAATGAGGCAAAATGGCATTCCACAAAAAAAAAAATTTTTAATTGAAAATAGTATGCCTTGATCTGCATTCAGACTCCATTGTTCTTTCTCTGGCTGTGGATGACATTTTCTATTAGAATCATCTTTGATCATTGCATTGCCCTGAAGAGTTTAATTATAGTTGATCAACATGCAATGTTGCTGTTATAGTCTACAGTGTTCTTCTGGTTCTGCTCTCTTCATTCAGCATTAGTTTATGTAAGTCATTCTAGATTTTTCTGAAATCTGCCTGCCCCTCATTTCTTTTTGTTTTATCTTTTAATTAATTAATTTATTTTTTTACATTACTACAATAGTCTTGTCATTGACCTTTTGAACTACTTTTTCCCGTTTGACCTAAATTGGTTTTTTATATTGTTTCTTCAGTATTTTTGACTCTCCTTCACCAAGCTACTTTTTTATGATTTTCCCACTTTACTCTCATTTCTCTTCCCAAATTTTCCTCTACTTCCCTTACTTGATTTTCTTTTTTTTTTGAGCTCTTCCATAGCCTGAGACCATTTCATATTTTTCTTGGAGGCTTTGGATAGAGATGTTTTGACTTTGTCATCTTCTGAATGTATATTTTGATCCTGCGTGGGACCAAAGTAATTGTCTATGTCAGATTCTTTTTCTTCTGATGTTTGCTCATCTTCCCAGCCTATGACTTAATTTTAACTCTTTTTAAGGTGGGACTCTGCTTCTAGAGTGGAGTAGGTACTTTCTCAAATTTTGAGGGTTTTTGCAGTTGCTTTCAGCTCCCCCTCCTGCCCCCCCCCCCCCCAGTACCTCAATTCCTTCAAGGTCTTATGAGAGGCCCTGACTGTTCTCCTGACCTGTGCCTCTGGTCTGTGGATGACCCCTTTGCCCTGGAACTGTGAGGAGGGTTCCAGCTCCGCCATGGCAGTATGGGGCCCCAGATTGTGACCTGAGTATGGGCAAAGCAACAGAGTCCTGTCCCAGGGATGGGGAGAGACCTTTGCAGTCTCTCCCAACTCCTTTCCCATCCATGGGCTAAAACACTTTGGAAGCAGCCTGCTGGGTGCTTCCCCCAGCCTTCTTCTGGTTCCTGGGCCGGGGCTGTGCTGAGGCTCCGACCTTCCAAGTCACTAGACTGAGAGATCAGGAAGGCACTCCATTGCCACAGACCCAGGTACCCTCCAGGGATCCAGTTTTGAATCTGTCATTTATATTTAATCAATAAGAAACTAATTGTGCCCTGCTCATTTTGTTAGAGGAACAAGCTTATATTATCCAATTCATTATAAGTAACTCTAAGTAAACTCTGGGTAAAGGGGAAGTATATGAACTTGTATTATTTGTTCTGTAGTAAGTAGAGCCCAGTAACAGGTGAACAAATACTCTTCCTTTATTTTTAAAAAATATAGTTTCCTTTATTCAGTATTTTCCAGTTATGTTTAAAGATTTTAACTTTTGTCTTTTAAAAATTTGAGTTTCAAATTCTCTGTCTTCCACCTACCTTTTTCCTATCCCTTGAGAAGGTAAGCAATATGATATCAATTAAACATGTGAAGTCATATAAAACATTTAGGAATCTTGAAGTACTATTTAAATGATGATGATGATTTTTAAATTTTTGTTAGCTCCTGGGGATTATGCCCTCAGCAACCACTGTTCTAGTGACTATTCAGGTTTCTTTATGAATTTCTATTGCAACCTTCCAGTTTTTTGTTAGTTAAAGCCCACCTACCTTCTATTCCCTTGGTGAAAGAAATCACCCTCTCAGGACTGATAATAAACTAAGACTTTCTTACCATTCATTTCCAAACACTGACCTCACTTCTCTCATTCTGTTTTTTATGGCTTTGTTATTAGCTTGGTGTGAAGTGTGAAACCTCTGGGTTAGAAATTATACTTCCTGCTTTAGGTCCCTAACTGTGACCTATTGATCTCCACTACTATGAGCAGGTTCCCTTTTCTTGTGCTGTTATCAGTTCCATTACTTAACCTCAGCATTGTCCTTATAAATTAAGAGTTCTATGTCTAGTTGGTTGAATGTGCTGGGTCAATTTGCTTTCAGTCTTTTGGTGACTGTCCAGTTTCTGCAGGATGGTCAGCAAGAAGAAGAATTCTAGATCTAGTATTTTCTTTTCCCTCCCCAGCTGGATTTTTCAGTATCCACTGAGGTGATTGTTTCAAGTTGATAGGGGTCTGCTCCTGTTTTAATTTCAATTCTGTTCTCCTTATATTATCTGCAAGGCCGTTGCAAAAGGGTGCCATGTTGCCCAGATTGGTAGTCTGATCACCCCATCCTCTAAATGGCATTAGCCTTCCCTATTTTGCCCGCACAAGCCATTCTGCATTCATGGCCCACTTAACAACTCTGCCCAGTGGGATGTACTGGACCCAATTCAGGTGCTTCACTTATTGGAATAAAATGAGACATCTCTAGGTCATTTAACAGTTAACAAAAGGAGACTTACTTAGCTATAGCAGAAGGACATTCAATAACAATGTCCTTTGGGGTCACCTCAAGTTCATACAGTTGAGTGAAGTTCCTTGCCTCAGTTGCCCATTGTTTTCCACCAGCCAAATATAGAACCCACCTGGATTTCATGTGACTCTTTTGTGCCCAGTGTACCAAGAAATTATCTTAACTGTTTAAGCTTTTAGACCTCTAAGCTAGTCAAATCTTTAATATTTTTAAAAATCCTAAATTGTATAAGGCTGTGATTGTGGCTTATGATAAAATAGTAATTGCTTAACAAATGCTCTATTTATGGTTTAGGCACAAGTTCATCTACTTTCTGGATTATACTTTTCTTTGTTGAGACATCCTTTAAATGTATGTAATTCCAAGATCTGCCTGGCCTTTCCATGCTAACACTCCATGCCTTTTTGGGGCCTTTGGAGATTGTATGACTTGTGTCAAATAGCAACCCTGGCAGAATATTGATATTAAAAAATGGGCCTTATATTTCGGAGAGAAGCTTGGGAACCATTAAACTAATTTTGCAGTTTCCCAAAGGCAATGTAGTTTGCTAAATCAGTAAGGCGCCCTGAAGAAAAGTCAAGCAAGTGTCAGGCAAGTCAAACTGCTACCACCATCTTGACCATCCTCTTCCCTCTGTTCTTATGGCAGTCCAAGAGTCTGAACCCAAGAGCCTTCAAAATATCAGTGCCTGATCAAACCAATAGACCTACTTCCAAATAGTATGGAAAAAACTAGGCACAGATCCACATCTCACACCAAATAACCAAAATAAGGTCAAAATGGGCTCAAGATTTAAACATAAAAGGGTGTTACTATAGCCCATTTAATAGATTAAGAAATTACTCTGTCATATCTATGGAAAGGGGAGAAATTTATGAGCAAACAAAAAATAGAGTACATTACAAATTGTAAAATGAATGATATTGATTATATTACATTTAAAAATTTTTGCATAATAAAACCAACTAAGATTAGAAGCAAAACAGAAAGCTGGGAAACAATTTTCACAGCTGGGGTTCTGATAAAGGTCTCATTTCTAAAGTATATAGAGAATTGAATCAAATTTATAAGGTTAACAAATCACTCCTCAATTGATAAATGGTCAAAAGATATATATGAACAGGTAGTTTTCAAATGAAGAAATTAAAACAAAAAGGGTTTCATTTCTAAAGTATAGGGTGGCTAGGTGGCGCAGTGGATAAAGCACTGGCCCTGGAGTCAGGAGTACCTGGGTTCAAATCTGGTCTCAGACACTTAATAATTACCTAGCTGTGTGGCCTTGGGCAAGCCACTTAACCCCGTTTGCCTTGCAAAAACCTTAAAAAAAAGGATTTAAAAAAAGATAAAGTATATAGAGAATTAAATCAAGTTTATAAGGTTAACAAGTCACTCCTCAATTGATAAATGGTCAAAAGATATATATATATATATATATATATATATATGAACAGATAGGTCTTCAAATGAAATTAAAACTATATTTAATCATATGAAAAATGCTCTAAATCATTGATTAGAAAAATGCAAATTAAATAAACTATGAGCTACCATCTAACACCTATCAGATTGACTAAGATAACAAAAAAGAGAAAATGATGAATGTTGGATAAGTTGTGGAAAGATTGGGACATTAATGCATTGTTGTTGAAGTTGTGAACTAATTCAACTATTTGGGAGAGCAATATGGGGCTATGCTCAAGAGCAATGAAACGGTTCATACCCTTTGATCCAGCAATACCATTACTATGCTACTATGTCCAAAAGAAATAATAAAAAATGGGAAAAGTCCCCCATGTTCCAAAATATTCATAGCAACACTTTTTGTAATGTCAAAAAATTGGAAGAGGGGATGCTCATCAATTGGGGAAAGACTAAACAAGTTATGGTATGTGAATGGAGCCAGTGCTTCAATTGTGGAGAAACCATGAATGAAAGGACTTTAGAGAAGCATGGAAAGAATTACAGGAAGTGATACTGAGTGAAGGGAGCCAGAACCAAGACCACATTGTACACATTAACAGCAACATGGAGTTGAGCAGCTCCTCTCAGAAGTTCAGAGATTCTAGGACAACCCTGGGAGACCTGTTAATGGACAATGCCATGCACATCTGGGGGGGGGGTACCAAACCAACCCCCCCCCCCCGCCAAAAAAAAACTACAGAATCTGAACAGATACCATGTTCACTTTTTTTTTAAAAACAATTTCTCTTTATGTTTTTTTCCTTCCTATCTCATGGTTTTCTTTTTATTCCCCTTAGTCATACACTAGTCATACTAGTGTTTGTCCTTCATTTTTTTTTTTTTTTTTTTTTGGTTTTTGCAAGGCAAACGAGGTTAAGTGGCTTGCCCAAGGCCACACATCTAGGTAATTATTAAGTGTCTGAGACCGGATTTGAACCCAGGTACTCCTGACTCCAGGGCCAGTGCTTTATCCACTATGCCACCTAGCCGCCCTTGTTCTTCATTTTCGAAGAAGACCATAACATCAGGGAGGTAATGCCATGGCAAACATGTGAATTGGATTTTAGTGAGGATAGTGTTGTGCTAAGTCACCAGCCTCCTTTTCTCCTCCAGAACCTTCTTGGTCTAGTGGACAGATATGAATCAGGACAACTACAAATGACCCTGAATGTGAGGCAATCGGGGTTAATCAACTTTTCTAAGGTCACACAGTTAGTAACAGTCAAATATTTGAGGCTGGATTAGAACTTCGAAACTCCTGACTCCAAGGCCAGTGCTCTATCCACTGCACTACCTAGCTGCTCATTAGTCATACACAAAATGATTAATATGTAAGCATGTTAAACACAAATATATATTTACAACTTTTACCAGACTGTTTACTGCTGAGGGAAAGGAGTTGGGAAGGGAGAGTGGTAGAAAAATGTGTAACTTATAGACCTACTTCTAGCTCAGCCCTCAGTCATCATTTAGGGAACAGGACCCACCATCTTTATCACCACCAGCAATAACCTCTGACAAGCAGAGAGAACCAGGAACCCACCATTGCTGCTCTTATTCAATCCCTCACACATTATTGAGGGAAGCAAGTCCTGTGGAGAAAATGACAGTCATCCCTTCCAGCTGCCAACCAACTGCCTGCCACGTACTCATGGCCATGTAAGCCAGTCTAGCTGTAGTAGTAGGCCTCACTGAAAGAGAGACTTATCCCAGGAAGCTAGGACTAGGCAAATCAAACTACCTCCTCCACCATCACCACTGTCATCATCATCACTACCAGTACCATGACCACCATCTCCTCTCAACTCTAATGGGGACAGCTCAGAATCCAGGGAAGAGTGACATTAAATGTTGTTAATGTCTTTTCTTCTATATCATCTGTTTTGTTGCTGCATTCTAAGGATCATGGGATTTTTCCATCAGATTTGCAACTGACAGGGTAGGTGGCACAGTGAATAGAGCACTGGCCCTGGAGTCAAGAGGACTTGATTTCAAATTTCAGATCTGGCCTCAGAAAATAATTAGCTTGGGCAAGTCACTTAACCCCATTTCCTTGCAAACCAGCCCTCCGCCCCCAGTAAAAAAGTTTTGCAGCTGAAATATTCTATATATTCTTTCTCCCCTAGTAGAATGTGAGCTCCTTGAGAGTATGGATTGTTGTTTTCTTTATTTCTCCAGCACCTAACACCCTGCTTTACACACAGTAAATGCTTAATAAATGCCTATTAATTTATCTATTTAATTCTATATTCAACTTTTTGCCCATTTGCATTATCTATTCAAGAAAATAACACTGATGGATGAATTCTGTAGGGTTGTCCATCTATCTGAGTATCTCAGAATATAAGACATTCTCTTTCTACTAGGTTTTTTCAGTGTGACTAGTTAAGCTAAATTCCTATGAATGATTGTATTTCTCAAATACAATGCCCTGCAATATTTTGGGGCTTGGTGTAATCAGTACAATGTCATCCAAAGAAAGGAGCATATTATGGATTTCACTTTAAGCTATTCATCTTTAACTTAGATTTTGATGATTAGATCTCCTCTCTGGCAGAAACATACATTTTCTTTTTTTATTCCACCATTGATAAGGGATAAGAATATGCTAATCCTAAAAACTACCATATTTCTAAGTTATTTATTGATATTATAATGAGAAATTGTAGGTGGTAACAGGTGTTAGCATTCATGGACATATTTGAAATGGCTTCACTAGTTGCTTATCAGGACAGATTAGTCCAGATCCCATCTCTAAACTCTAAATAGTTGTATGACCATAGAAAGGCAAATTGCATAAATTCTCTGGACCTCTTTTTCTTTTTTTTGCACAGCAATGGGGTTAAATGACTTGCCCAAGGTCACACAGCTAGGTAATCATTACATGTCCTGAGGCTGGATTTGAACTCAGGTCCTCATGACTCCAGGGCTGGTGCTCTATCCACTGTGCCACCTAGCTGCCCTGGACTTTTTTTTCTTCATGTATTTAGTGGGCATGAAAATAACCTGTAAAAGGGTCAAATGATATGTTTATACAGGGTTTTTCAGATAGTAAAGAGTTATATAAAGATGAACTATTATTGTTATAATAGAGTACTTTAAGATGAAAGGAAATACAGGAGAGATGTGTTTGTGTAAATCAAGTCATCAAATAGTTGTGATTTCTTTGATGTGGGAATATTCTAATTGATTATGTATCACTTCTTGACCTTAGGTGGTACTCACAAATTGCCATGGCTAAAAAAATTCTTCTTGGTAGCCAACCTTTTGCTTGGAATGACTTCCAGCTTAGATAGGTGAGTCTCAGACAAAAAACTTTTAGTCTTTACTTGAAGCCTTTATTGCTCCATGAACCTTTTGAGAGCCTGCCCTTCAGGGTCACTATTGTGCCACAAGAAACATTCTTATGGTTAAAAATCAAATATAATATTCTCAGGAAGGAAGAAAAAAATTAGCACACTAATCAGGGGACTTGTTTATACTTTTTTTTTGGTGGGGTCTATTTTAATCCTTGGTTTGTTTGAATTAAGGTTTCCTTTTTTTGAGTATGATTTTTAATGGCTGTTAATGAATATTACTTGAATTTCACAGTACTTGAGAGTTTTATTTTCTCATTTCAGTATTTTCTCCTAGACAGTAATCTAAGTCTTAGGCTTAGAAATGTTTATCTTCCAATAATGGAATTATAAGCGGTTTAAATAGGACTATTGAATATGAAGGGAATAGCATAGAATTTTTTTTCAGACGCTGGATCTTTGCAAGAGATAAAGCTTATTAAAAAACAAAACTGAGGAAATTTTAACTAATGACTTTTTTGTGGGAAATGAAGGGAAAGGTTTAGAGTTTTAAAAACATGATTATTATAATAAATCTCAGTTTTCTGAGACCTTCAAAGATTGAGTCATTTTCTGTTAATTATTTTGCATAAAGTCTTTCAAAAATATAATACTTGATTCTTATTTAAATGGAGCATGCTCTGGATCAGGGGTATCCATCCTTTTAGTTCTTCTGAACTGCATTACCCAATTAAAAACCCCTTAAGAGTCACACTTAGAATTCAGTACCATTAATGAATATAATGCAACCCACACCACCTATGGGCATGACAACAAATGTATTGGCTCCCATCAGAGACATACCTGGTTCAGCTAATCATTATTAATATTAGTTATTATTTAGTAACAATGATCATCTTTCTCATTGGCCTATTTTCATTGGATCATAGCTTTAAATTGGGAACTATGAGAATGTTGGTTCTATCTCCCTTTCTTTGTAGATGTAGTAATATTAGCAATATTAGCACAGAGTTGTAACTGACTTGTTCAGTCCAAGCCCAGTGTGCTGTACATGATAGCAAGCTACCCTTGTATTTATTAGAATTGCATTTTAGCTAAAGGTCTAGACTGAGGGGGTTCTCCTTTGACCAAATTACATAGGATATACATTTATATATACATGTCTATCTATTTATCTTTTTATCTATCGATTTACCTTCTGTTTTTTAATTGATATTTTATCTTTCTTACATCAATAGTTATTCCAATTACCCCTTTTCCTCCCCTTGTCAGACAGTCACCCTATATAACAAATGGGACTCCCAGCACAATTGATTGATAGTTTGAAAAAAGTTTAAAAACTTGCACAACATATAGTATCTATGGACTTCTTTCCTCTCCAGAGGGGTGGGTAATTTCTCAGTCTTCTCATCTCTCTTTATTTAAGCCTTGCTTTCCAAAAAAGATTGATTTCTCTCTTTATTATCTACCCTCTTTTTCTGTCCACTCTAGCCTCTCTACTCATTCTCTGATTTATGACCTCTATAATTATCTGATCTTCCTCTTTTCTCTCAATTTTTCATGCAATCAAAGCTTCCAAGATATCCACTCTAGGCTGTCCCTTCTAGTTGCTTTCTGCCATTGTCTTATAGGGATTACCCCATGGATTTCCCTTTTTCAATGTACTTCACTCCTGGAAGAATGTTACTTATTGAAGGAATCAAGAGAGGCACTGCCCTATGGTTAGACTCTTCTTACTACATCCCTGAAAATGTGGTCCACTAGTGAGCCATAGTGTCCTTTGGTAATATCCCATCCCATTTGCCTCAAATCTCCTTTTTCCATAGTCTGTCTGTCTGTCTGTCTGTCTGTCTGTCTGTCTCTCTCTCTCTCTCTCTCTCCCTCTCTCCCTCTCCCCTCCATGTCCTAGTTGCCTTCAGAAGTTCCAACTCTCCTCCATCTTATGTTGAAGGAGTGGATTTTTCAAGCACCAAATCTTCAGACCACACTCAATGTAAGTTTCCCATCTGTCTTTACTAATAGGAGAATTTGTCAGGGGGACCCCATCTCATTACTAGTGTAAGGCCTTCCTTTCCCTGCTTTTTTTACAAGTTTTTCTCCTACTCACCTACTCCCCTATAATATCATCTCTTTGTGATTATAAGGGCATCTGCTCCTCATTGTTAGCCCTTGATTTGACTGGGACACATTACACACTCCTCTCTATTTCTCCCCTTTCATGTACCCTCTCATACTGTATCATGATTAAAAAAAAAAAAAACCAACCCTAACAACCAGAATTGTTTATCTTTAGGCAGGGTGTTACCAGGATCTGTAATCAGAGTTACCAGTTGGTACTCTCTCCATTAGATTTCTACTTTCATTTCTGTTAGAAAAGAGTTTTTACTAGTCTTTCTGTTGTCACTTTGTTGCTGTTGCTGGATTAATTTTTTGTTGTGTTTGAGAAGCAATCTCTTCAGTTTTAGATTTATTTCTAAAAAATCTTTCGAATGCTTGTTTATTATTGAGTGCCCATATTTTTTTTTTTCATGTATAATTTAGCTCCAATTTGCAGGATAAGTCACCCTAGGCTGTGACTTGAGCTCCAATACTTAGAATACATTATTCCATTCCTTCTGATATTTTTGGGTGGGTATAGAATAGTCGTGCATTATTCAAATTTCTTTTCTTGTATTTGAAAGTCTTTGTCTCGATAGCTTGTAAAACTTGTTTTTGAATAGAATTGTTAAATTTAATCACTGTATGTCTTGGAGTTTGCAGCCTTGGGTTTTTTTTTTTTCTGGAGATGATCTGAATTCCTTCTATTTATATTTGACATTTTATTTTCATTGTTCAGAAGTTCTAGGAAATTCTCTTCTTTTATTTCCTTCATTATGGAATTAATATTTTTTTGTTTTATTGTGTTCTTCTGGGAGATCTACGATTCTTAGGTTGTCTTTGGGCATCCTGTCTTCAAGATTGCTATGTTTAGCTTGCACAGTGAACAAATTTTCTTGTAATGTTATTCTTTTTTGCTTTTCATCCTCTGGATTTTCCTTCATTTCCATATATTTTTATTTCCAGTGTATTGTTCTCTCTTGCTCCTTTGGTGAAGCTTGCCTTTGTAGATTCCTGTTTTTCTATTCTCCTCATTGTTTTTTTCTGAACAAAACATAAATTCTATCTTCAAAATTTTCATTTCTCCTTGAACCACTCAGGAACATTATGTTGTGGTTCCATGTTGTCAAATTCTATAGGCCCATCTGTCTCATCAAGTGTTGAACCATTTTCTTTTGTTTTGAAATATTTATTAAGGAAAATTTGCTAATGACTTCTTTGTGAGCAAAGATGGTTGAGGAGAAGGAAGTAGTGTAGTGCTTCTCCCTCCTATTACTAATATATAAAGATTGAATAAGGACAGCAAACTGAGTGGTGATTGGGAAATCCAAGGAGAAACCACAATGGATGATTTTGCCAATCTAAGACAACACAGGGAGATCGAGGCTACTAGTGGGAATGGCTTATCTCACTGGGGAGGTAGTCTAGGGTCTGAGCTGGAGCCAATGACTGTATATGAGTTAGGGAAGAGGAAGAAAGAGGAGAACCAACTGGCAACTGTGTCCTTTTGACTCAAGTGGGTTATTGATTCATCATGTAGTAAAGCTGGAACCTGCTGCTATGAGTATCCAGAGCAGGGATGATGTCTAGGTGTGAACCTGCATTTCTGTCAGTTTCATTCTGGAGAAACAGTTTAATAAGCATTCTTGTACTGCTATGGGGTGAAATTATATTTGTGATGCTTTTAACTTGCAGAATTTTCCAGATAGCTTATAGGGATGGGGCCAACAACAGTGTCCTGGAGCTCCAATCAGTGGCAAATCTGCAGTAATATTGCCAACAAAGCTCAGAGAGAGATCATTAGACTTTGTGAAAATTTTCAGCTTCCCGTCTGAGTCATTCCTGAGATTCTTTTTTTAAGATTTTATTTATTTTGGGTTTTACAGGTTTTCCCCAATCTTGCTTCCCTTCCCCCACCGCCCCACAGAAAGTAGTCTGTTAGTCTTTAATACTCCTTCCTGATTTCTTCAAGGAAGTCTTCCTGTGCTGAAGATCAATTCATATTCTCCTCAGAAGTGCTAGATCTCTCTGGGTTAGAATCTAGTCACAGTATTTCACCATGGGTCTCCCTTTTCACTGGTTTTTCTTCATTTTTCTAGGATCTTGTGTTGGGGGGGAAAGGCTGACTCTCAGAGGTTTGCTTTTGAAGATCCTTACTTGGCTTAGTAATTAAAATAAAGTATAAGAGAAAGCAAAAAATACAATCTGTATATCCAGAGAGTATTCTCCATCACAGACAGCCCCAAATTGTCCCTGATTGTTGCACTGATGGAATGAGTAAGTCCATCAAGGTTGATCATCACCTCCATGCTGCCATCAGGGTGTACAATATTTCTCTGGTTCTACTCATCTCACTCAGCATAAGCTCATGCATATCCTTCCATTCTTCCCTAAATTCCCATCTCTCCTGGTTTCTTTCTTTTTGTTTTGTTTTTTAGGTTTTTGCAAGGCAAATAGGGTTAAGTGGCTTGCCCAAGGCCACACGGCTAGGTAATTATTAAGTGTCTGAGACCAGATTTGAACCTAGGTACTCCTGACTCCAGGGCTGGTGCTATATCCATTGCGCCATCTAGCCGCCCCCCTCTCCTGGTTTCTAATAGAATAAGAGTGTTCCATGACATACATATACCATAGTTTGTTAAAGCCATTCCCACTAGTCGAGTTTTGCAGTCTGTCTTCCTGTAGCTCTTTCAAATTCTTTTTTAAGATTTTGGATTCTGTACCATTGGGTGCATACATATTTAGTATTGAAATTACTTTATCATCTATGGAACCTTTTAGGAGGATATAGTTTCCTTTCTTTCCTTTTCTCTTTTAATGATGTCTATTTTTGCAGCTGCTTTGTCTGAGATAGGGATTGCAACCTCTGCTTTTTTCACTTCAGCTGAAGCAAAATATATTTTGCTCCAACCTTTTACTGTATATGTATCTCTCTGCTTCAGATGAGTTTCTTATAAGCAGCATATTGTAGGATTCTGGTTTTTAATCCACTCTGCTATTCACTTCCATCCATTCACATTCAAAGTTATAATTACTAACTCTTTATTGCCCTCCATGCTATCTTCTCTCTATTTGTATTTTCCCCTTTATCCATATTCCCCAGTATTTTGTTTCTGAATACTGCCACCTTCAGTGTGTTTGCCCTCCTATATCAATCCCCCTCCCCTTTCTTTCCCCTTTCCCCTTTTCCCCCCTTCCTCCTTCCCTTCCTTCTGTTAGTTCTCCTTTTTCTCTCCTCCCTGTTCCCCCCCCCCCCTCCACTTTTCCCTTTTTAATACTTGAAAGGTAAGATAAGTTTCTTAACTTAACTGAATGTGTGTAAGTTAACTTTAAGCCAAGTCTGATGAGATGAAGATTCAGGTGGTTCTTATCTCCTCCCTTCTTCCAATAGGTCTTTTGTACTTCTTGATGTAATGAGATTTACCCCATTCAATTCAGTCTCCTCCATCTTCCCATCTTGTACTGTCCCCCTTTTTAAGGAAGTATTGTTTTTAAATCATTCTTCCTGAATCACAGAAAAGTTATGAGTGTCTATCACTTCTGGCTTAGTATATTCTCTCTAATAGAGTTACAATTCTTAAGAGTTACTAGAGTCTTTCTCTAAGGTAGGGATTTAACCAGTTTCATCTTATTGGATAGCAGTTTTCTTTCTTTACCTTTTTTTTTTAACCCTTTCATGTCTCTTGAGCCTCCTGTTTGGTGTCTAAATTTTCTATTTAGCTCTGGCCTTTTTGTCAGGAAATGTTGGAAATCTCCCATTTCATTAAATGTCCATCTTTTCCCCTGGAGGAGAAGACTCAACTTTGCAGGATAGTGGATTCTTGGCTGCATTCCAAGCTCCCTTGCTCTTTGGAATGTCTCATTCGAGGCCCTTTGATCCTTTAATGTTGATGCAGCCAGGTCCTGCATAATCCTTACTGTGACTCCTTGGTATCTAAATTGTTTCTTTCTGGCTACTTGCAGGATTTTCTCTTCTCTCTGATAGTTCTGGAATTTGGCCACAACATTTCTTAGTGTTTTAAATTTTAGGATCGCTTTCCAGAGGAGATTGATATATTCTTTCAATAAATTCTTTCAATAAGTGTGTTACCCTCTGGTTCCATTATATCAGGGCAGTTTTCCATCACTAAATCCTGTAATATTAAGTCCAGGCTTTTTTTCTCTTCAATGTTTTCAGGAAGTCCTATAATTCTAAGGTTGTCCCTTTTTAATCAGTTCTTGAGGTCAGTGGTTTTGCTGATGAGATATTTTACATTTTCTTCTATTTTTTCTATTTTTTGGTTTTATTTAACAGGCTCTTGCTGTCTCATGAAACCATTAGTTTCCGCAAACTCCATTCTTGTTTTTAGAGAGGAGTTTTCTTCATTTACCTTTTGCAACTCCTTTTCTAATTGGTCAATTCTATTTTTGAAGGAGTTTTCCATTTGTCCAATTGATGATTTGAGAGAAATATTTTCTTTTTGCATTTGCTCAATTGAGGATTTGAGAGAATTATTTTCTTTTTGTAATTGTCCAATTGTATTTTCCAATGTTTTGTTTTCTTGTTGTGAGATGTTAAATTTTTCTTGAGTTTCATTTCCCAACTTTTCCAATTGATTTTTAAACTCTGTCCTGATTTCTTCAAGGACGTTTTCTTGTGCTGAACACCAATTCATATTCTCCTCAGAAGTGCTAGATCTCTCTGGGTTAGAATCTGATTGTCTAAGTATTTCTCCATGGGTCTCCTTTTTTGCTGTTTTTTTCTTCATTTTTCTAGGATTTTGTGTTGGGGCGGGGCTGGCTCTCAGAGGTTTGCTTTTGAAGATCCTAGAGGCTTTCTTTGCTTGGTTTAGTAATTCCAAGGACCAGCCAATAGGGAGTGCTAGTTACTTTCTCAGAAGTGATTGAAGCCCTCTCCCAATCCTGGAGGGAGGGAGGAGGGTCAATAGATTGACCTTGAACAATCAGCTGGAAGCCAATGTCCCTGAGGGAATGGGGGTGGGGTGGGGTGGCTACTATTTGTTCCTGGAAGAATGCTCCAAAAGTATGGAGTTCAGGTCCCTCACTGAGCTGGTTGATTTCCAGGCTGCAGACCTCGCTTCCCCCTGGCCAAAGATTCCATGGCTAAAGTTGGTTCTCGACCTGCCTCTCACCAAAGTCTCTGAGACTAAGGCCTCTCACCAAAGTCCTTGGGGCCAACACTGTTCCCCCCCCCCCCCCCCCCCCCCCCCCCCCCCACTGCTGTCCCTATGGTCTCCTCTCCCAGTTCATCCATGGTCCCTTGAGACTGACCTTGTTGGTAGTTGTTTTTCTCCTAGCTTCTTTCTCTGGATTTTGTTCCATCAAGTTTCTATTAAGAGGTTTCTTTCATGTTATTTTTGAGGGAACACAGGGAGCATTTAATGTAGTGCCTGTTTTCATTTTGCCATCTTGGCCATAAATAATCCCATTCCTGAGATTCTTGAAGACCACACAACTTAACTAGTACCTAGGCAATGTCAGAATTACAGATAATATAGATCTAGAGTACACAGGCCCCCAACATTTTCTCCAGAAGAGTATAGAGCTTGGTCTTAACAAAAATTCACAATTCTGTGTGTAAAGTTGAAAGAATGATTAAACCAAAAACCACTGATGATTATGTGTCAAAAATATATATGTTCGGGGCGGCCAGGTGGTGCAGTGGACAGAGCACTGGCCTTGGAGTCAGGAGTACTTGAGTTCAAATCCAGTCTCAGACACTTAATAATTACCTAGCTGTGTGGCCTTGGGCAAGCCACTTAACCCCATTGCCTTGCAAAAACCTAAAAAAAAAATACGTATACGTATACGTATACGTATACATATACATATACATATACATATACATATACATATACATATACATATACATATACATATGTGTTCTGAGGGAGACGATAACCTCAAAAATACTTGCAAGCAAATAAATCAAAAAAGAAAAATGCAGTTTGGACAAAGGTCAATCAGAATTCCTGGAAGAAATGAAAAAGGATATAGAAATGATTAAATAAATGAAATGGGAACTCTGAGGAAAGACTGAGTTAGGGGCGGCTAGGTGGCGCAGTAGATAAAGCACCCACCCTGGTGTCCAGGCGTACCTGGGTTCAATTCCGGGCTCAGACACTTAATAATTACCTAGCTGTGTGGCCTTGGGCAAGCCACTTTACCCCATTGCCTAGCAAAAACCTAAAGGAAAAAAAAAAACAAAAAAAGACTGAGTTAGAATTAAGAGTTTAGCATAGCGAATAATAAAGCTTCACAAAATTAGAATGGAGCAAAGAAGTTAATAACTTTATGAGATAATATAAAACAAAACCAGAAGCTTTTAAAAAGAAGGAAATGTAAGATATCAGATATAAAAATAAAGTTTAGAAGACAGATCAGAAATTTAAAAAAGTGTCCTTGAATTACTGGACTCACTTGAAAGCTACAATATATAAAGAGCCTGAATATTATATTTCAAGAAATCATTACTGTTTAAATCAATTAAAGAGTAAAATTAAAATAGAAATAAATATTTATCCTCCTAAAAGAAATTTCAAAAAGAAAATTCCCATAAATATCATAGCCTTAATCTGTTAGATAAAGGAAAAAAATAATTAAAGCAGTCAGAAATAAAAGAGTTCAAATACCAAGGAACCATCGTCAGGATTATATAATGCCTGGAAAGGAATTAGGATAGATTGGAGCACTGTATTGTAGAAGGGAAAAGATTGACTTATAATCAAGAATAACCTTCCCAGCAAAGATGATACAATCTAATAGGAGGAAAATATATATAGGACTTTCAAATATTTTTAATGAAAAGATCATATCTGAGTAGATACTCAAAATTCAAACCCTGAATTCAAGAGAAGTTCAAAAAGGTACATATGTATGAGACACTGTAAGAAACTATATGTGGAAAAAGTGTTCATATTTCTATTCTTTGATTGCGTCTCCACATTTTGTCTAAGCTGGTAATACAGTGGTCACTCACAGGCTGATTGTATTACTGATTGACATAAGAACTTTGCCTTACTCCATTTCTGATCTGGCCCTCATTAGGCAACTTGATGATTCCTTGATCCAAGAAGCTTATCATATTAGTGATGAACTTAGTACAGTACCTGTTTGTCATAGCTCATTGAAGGTCAGAACTCCTAAGAATTCCACCAGCCTCTCTGGCCACTGTACTACTACTTCTGGTTGTATTTACAGTCCAGAAAGAGGAAAAAAAAAACATTTGTACCACATGAATTCTAATGCCATCAGAAGTCATAAAATAAGAGACATTTGTTTTGTTATATTTTTGTTGATGTTTGGGGTTTTGTTTTGAGGAGGGATTTTTATATTTTGATGATCTTGGAAGAAAGGGAAGAAAAAAGGGGAATACATTTGATGGTTAAAACAAGGAGCAAGAAATGAGGATGAGGAATAGGCATTACTTTAACCACATTTGGATTTGAACTGGTCACAGAAGGGTAGAATTTACCTACTTACTATGCACGCACATAAGCATATACAAAATGTTTTGTGAATAGAAACATCCAACTCATTAAGGATATGGTGGGAAACTGAAGGAAAGGAGGGGGGGGGAATAAATGGGAGAGTAGATTCAGGGAATAATTAGGAGTAAGTAAACATTCTAACCTCTCAAAGTAGATTGTAAAGAGAGGTTTAAAAATACAGAAAGAAAGGGTAAGAGCTTGACATTGAGATCTAGATGAGAAAAAGAGGAGCAGGAGAGGAAAAGCAGATTGCATCAAGTACAGAACACTGGTGCTAAGAATACTTCTCTTTAATTATTACCCTTTTTATTGTAAAAGTGGAGTCAGACAGAGAAAAAGTCTTAAGAGTGTAGGATAGAAGCACAATGATGATTGGATGTAAATGGATTGAACTCAACTATAAAATGAGAAGTCTGAAATGAAGAGGCCAATTGCAGGTGGAGTTGTGATTCTCTCTTCTTCCTGCTCTCTAAGTAAAGGAAGAAAAGAAAGAATCATAAGACAAGGATAGCTATGAATATTTTATGTTAATTTCATTATACTTTAAAAAAAGTAAGTTCTTTATCTTAGACTTGTAATTTTATGTATTGAACTCTTTTTATACAATGTATATGGAAATGCTTATTTTATTTAGCATTAAAGTTCACATTAAAAAAAAAGAAAAGGGAACTGCATGACCTAGGGAGGAAGGTGATATTCTCAGATAATTAATTAGTTGTCCAAGGGTATGGACTATTGGCATTTTCTATTTAAGTTATGGTGGTTGTCCTACACAGATTAATAACTTTGCATTTTTTGCTTTGAATCCCAAATCCTAGGAAAAATAATAGAATATTTCATGTCTAATGTCCATAAATTTAGTATATGATAAAGATTTGCTTTAATTAGCATTTATCAAAAACTTTTATATATTCAAGGCATTGTGGCCACAGCTATGAAAAACAAATGTCACTGATGTCAGATTACATTTGTGTGTGGTATGGGTTGTGTGTGTGTGTGTTTGTGTGTGTTGAGGCAAGCATGGAAATTCATTTCTGGTATAAAGGCTAGCATTTACAAAGGTATCTTAATGGAATAGAGCAAAATAAAGTTTGGGAAGGCTTATTAGTCTTAAGTTTACCTTATATGTTCAGTGGGAGAGAAAACTAATTTAAACTGGTCTGGGAAAGATAGTTGTTGCCTGATAATCAAGGACTTGGAATAAGAAGTTAAACTTTTTATATTTTAAATTTCAGGTACTGGGAAGCCACTGAAAGTTTTGAGCAGGGAAATGACTTTTTTAGATCTATGCATTAAAAAGATTTCTTGGGTAGCTGAATGATAGACGGATTGAAGTAGAGAGAGAGAATGGACTAGCAGAACCTTCACAGTACCTGGCATGTAGTAGGCACTATACGATTGCTTATTCCCTTATTCCCTCTTCCCAGAGACAGATTTGTAAGGAGACTCTTAAAGTAATCCAATCAAGAGGTAAGCTCAGGTGGGCATACAATTGTGAGAAATTGGACCTTCTTACTACCAAAAACAGGAAAGAATTCTGTTACTATAGAACTTATATAACTACTTTCCACTTAATATAAAATTTTAATGAGAATAGTCTCTACATACATTGAGAACATCTGTGGTAGGGAGAGAAAGAGGATTGAGCATTTCTGTAGCATTTACTTTGTTCTAGTCACTATATGCATACATTAAAGTAGGTATAGTTATTTTCTCTTGTTTTTTGGTTAAGGGAACCAAGGTTAATAACCATAGGTTAAATAATTTGCTTAGGATCTCATGCCTAGTAAATATCGGAGGCTGGATTTTAGCTCAGGTCTTCGTATCTCCAGGTCCAATGCTCTTATGTGCTGCTATACTTAGTTGCCTTTGAGCCTACTAGAAGGAAGGAGGTACTCAACAGTTGACTATATCTTGGCTGAAAAGTATATTGAACGTAAAATCCCAGTGCTTTTACAATTTGTTGATTGTCTTTAAATAACATTTAACTATTTTTTACTTAAAAATTCTTAAATATTAAGATTCTACTTCAAAGGATCTCTAATTTTGATTCCTTTGCATTTGTTAAAACTATGCAAGATTTCTTAAAAATACATACCAACAGAAAGAACCATGTTTGACCTTCTGATTGTTAAAATCAAGCAAAGCATAAAATAGGGAGTTAGAGAATTTTGAATAGAATGTTTAATATTCAAATGAAGAAAAAAGTGAACTTAAAGAAAAAAATTGGGTTCTATTCTTATCTTTCTTTTGCTCAAAAAAACGATTCCTCATTATCTACTAAATCACCAGATTTCTTAGTCTGATAATCAAGTAATATCTTAATCTTTCCAGTGTTTTATCTCATTCTCTTCATTATACTTAACTAGATTGAACTACTAGTTCTTTTTCAATCTCATTGCATGCTTTCTGTTTCCATGCTTTACTCATGCTTTGCCTCCTCTCATTATCTTCCATTTTTCACATTTTAGTTTAGTTCAATTCCTTCATGAGGATTTTCTTGATTCCTCTCTCTTTTCATGAGTGAGATCTCAACACTTTTTTTCTTACTTTCTATATGACCCAAGTTGCATTCTGCCTTGTGTTTTAGCAAATTATGCATATTTTTTTATTTCCTCTCCTAGATTGTAAGCTCTTTATGGACAGGAATTTCACCTTACTTTTCCTTTTGTATACTTTATAGTATTTAAGATAATGTCTTTTATTCAATATGTGCTTACTACAAGTTAAAATCTTTTAATTTTAAAAATTGCATTTTATTTGAAAATTTAATTTAAACACATTTCGTTGTTATCTTCTTTGATGTAACATCACCTTAATTTCCCAATATATCTATATCTTTTCTCTTGTGTGTGTGTGTGTGTGTGTGTGTGTGAGAGAGAGAGAGAGAGAGAGAGAGAGAGAGAAAGAGGGGAAAAATGAGTTTCACAAAACTAATACAGAAGGCAGTTTTTGATACTATATAGTGTTTCATATTCCATAGTTCTTTACATCTACAAAGAAAGGAGAAAGGTGATTTTTTTTTGGGGTCAGACTTGATTATTAAGATCAAAGTGTTCCATTTCATACTTGTTGTTTTTTTCCGTTTACATTATTGTAGAAGTATATTGTCTTCTTAGTTTTTGATTATTTTATATCATTTCATAAAATCAGTACTCTACCAACATTATTTACTAAGTACCTACTATTTGCCAGGTGGCACAGTGGATAGAATACTGGGCCCGGAGCCAGGAAGACTCATCTTCCTGAGTTCAAATGGGACTTAAAGACACTTACTAGCTTTGTGACCCTGGGCAAGTCACTTAATCCTGTTTGCCTCAGTTTCCTCATCTGTAAATTGAGCTAGAGAAGGAAATAGCAAACCAATCCAGTATCTTTGCCAAGAAAATTCCAAAGGTAGTCATGAAAACTTGGACTAGACTGAAAAATGACTAACAAAGCTAATTGCTAAGCACTAGGGATATAAATAAAATGAATGAACTAATAATTCCTGTTTTCAATTAATTTATATTCTAATGGGGGAGATAATAAGCATACATAAAATATATATATATAACAAATATAAAATTAATAAATATATTTATATTATATAAAGTAGATAAATATATATTATATAAATTATATATTATATAAAGTAGATAAAAACAAGATTGTTTTGTATACAGGCATTTGTATTTGGAGCGATTAGGAAATATTTCAGGCAGAAGTTGGTTCTTAAGTTCCATCTTAAAAGAGGAGAGAAACTCCATGATGGTTGAGGTGAGGAGGGACTGCATGCAACCTTCCATGGTGGGAAGCTAGTACAAAGACCCAGAGGTGGAGTGTTGTGATAAGAGAGAAAGCCAGTTTGGGATGGTCACAATGAGATAAAAGGAGTAATCTCCAATGATCCTGGAGGTATTGGGGCTAGATTATTTAGGAGTTTAAAAGCTAAATAGAGGAATTTATAGTTTTATTTAGAGGCAATGGGAAGTTAGTAGAATTGGTTTGATTGGGGACTACATGGCCAAATCTAAGGAGAATAACTTTGACAGCTATGTGGAGGAGGAACTTGGGTGGGAAGGAATTTGAGGCAGGGAGATTCAATTAGGAGGCTGTTCCAAATGGTCTTCTTGTGAGGTGCTGAGGGCCTGAATGAAGGTGATACTTTGAAGAAGAGAGAAGGGATCAGATACGAGATAATATTGTGAAGAGAAGAGTAATAAGAAAACTGATTGGCTGTGTGGTATGAGGAAGAGAGAGGAATCTAGGATAATGTCACGATTACAAACCTGAGATACTGTAAAGGTAAATCTTTATCCTGGCTTCCTTTGCTACCTTCAGCAGAAATAGAGAGGCTTTAGGAGGAAAATAATGAGTTTTGTTTTAGATATACAGTTTGTAACTTGTAGTTGATATTATGAGACTGGGACTGAAACTGAGGAGTTGGTCTTAAAGAACTTAACTCATCTTCAGAGAAGATAGTTGAATTTATGGCAGCTTCAGAGAGAGAGAAGAGCTACTTTCACTCTGCTTCAGCTACAAAAAAGGATGCATATCAAACTTTTTATTTCATTATCACTCATAAGTATCCCACTGTCACTATATATAATTCTGAAATACCTCTTTCTAGCTATAATCTCTTGTATTACATCCTTCTTCATACTTTACTCTTGCTAAAATTATTCTCCATCTTAGTTGCAACTTTAGTTTACTTCATCCCAACTTTCTCAGTTTAGAAATCATCATCCCAGTTCAGGTCTCATAATCCTTTCTTTAAAGTCTTGACTATATTTAATGTAATACTGTGTATTAGTGTGCCTACCTTTTTGCAATACTTGCAACATTGGCTATTTCCATTTTTTGTCATCTTTATCAATTTACTGGATGTGAGGGGAAATTTTAAAGTCCTTTAGATTTGTTTTTTCTTTTATTCATTATTTGGAGCATTCTTTCAAATAGCAGTTAATAATTTGTAGTTCTTCTTTTGAATTTTGTTTGTTCATATCCTCTCACCACTTGGGGAATGAATTGGTATTTAGTCTTAAATATTTCTTATAGTTTTCTATGAGTCTTTGTTAATTGCACTCTTTGGAGATATATGATCAAAGAATTTTTGCTCAGTTAATTCCTTCAAAACCTTGTCATCACATTAATTTTGCTTATGCAAAAGCCTTTCGATTCTTGTAATTAAGAATTGTAAATTGTTTTAATTGTTTGAATTTTATCTTTTGTAATCACCTCCATCCTTGTTTACTTAAGAATTTATCCCCTCCCCTTCCCCTTCTGTAGCTATGAAAGAAATTGTTATCTCTTTTGATATTTTTGTGGTTTGCTGGTTAATATTCAGGATATATATATATATTTATTTTGAGCTATTGTGATATATAGTATAAGATATTGATTTCCAGTCTTTCTAGCAATTCTTATCAAATAGTAAGCTCTTTTCTAGGAATTTTTTTTTCAAGTTAATTGAACATTGAATTTTTGAGACCATTTGTTTTTCATTTTTCCTTGTCTGGTTTATTCCACTAATCTACTTTTTAAAAGTAGATTTTTAACCTGTATAAGTAGTTTTGATGACTTCTACCTTATATTAGAGATTGAAAATATCTCTCCTTCATTCTGTTTTTTTCCCCATGATATCCCCTGATATTCTAGATTTCTTTGTTTCTTCAAGGACATTTTGTTAATATTTTTGTCTAGTCTATAAATATTTTCTTGGAAATTTGATACAGTAATAAATCTGTAAACTAATTTTAGTTTTATTGTCATTTTTATTATATTGGTTCAGTATAGTAATGAGCAATGTATAATTCTCCATTTATTTAAATTATTAATTTTAAAAAATGTCAGTCAGCAAACATTTAATTCCTTAATATGTGCTAGAACCTCTGCTAAGTATTGGGGAATGCAAAGAAAGGAAAAAAACATGTCCCTGTTCTCAAGAAACTCATACTCAGATAACATGCAGAAAACTATATACAAACAAAATGTATAAAGACTAAATTGGAGATAATCCCAAAGACAGGGCACTAATATTAAGGTGGATTGGATTTTTTTATCATATTATTTCTGCAGGTAAAGATTTACTTTTTAGTTTTTCCCATGATTTTTTGTTGTTGTTCTTGGAATCATTGTTCAGGATGTCTTTACTAAGTTTCGATTTGTTTTGTGTCCTTTGCTTGTACTCCCTCTGTTGATGAAAATTTTTATTGCATTATTGTCTCCAATGGATGTGTTAAGTATTTCAGCCTTTTCATGTTTATTTACATGTGTGTTCTTTTTTTAAAGAAGATACAATTTTTTTTATCTCAGTTCTTCACTAATTTAAGTTCTTTCCTTTTTTTTTATCTTTCTGATAGCTTGTCTAGCTCTGAGAGGATAATCGATAAATCATTCAGTAGACATTTATTAAGTACTTTACTATGTGCCAGGCACTATGCTGAATGCTGAGTGCTAGGGATTGGATAAAAAAGCAAAAGATAGTCTCTGACCTCAAGGAGCTCATAATCTATTGAGTCAGACATCAAACATATATGTGCAAATGTATACCCTTCCTCAGAAGGTGAGATTTTATTTGGACTTTAAGAAGTCAGTAGGTGGAGATGAGGAGGTAAAGTATTCTAGATAGGGGAGGAAGAGAAAATGCTCTGAACCAAAGGATGGAGTGTGTTGTTCATGGAGCAGTAAGGAAGCCAGACTCACTAATGAAAGTATATGTGGTGGGGAATATGGAGTAAGAGGACAGGAAACGTACGAGAGGGCTTATGAAGGGCTTTGAATGAAAAACAGATTTTGTGTTTGATCCAAGAGTTGCTAGGTTGTCATTAGAGTTTAATGAGTAGGGGAGTGACATGGTCATACCTGTATTTTAGGAAAATTTCTTTGGTGACTGAATGGAGGATGGAATGGAATGAGGAAACACTTGAGGCAAAATTTTCTAGTCTTGTTCATGTCTTTCTGTAGTTTATTTAATTTTTCCTTTATGAATTTGACATATATTTAATATTTATACTGATTCATTGTGTATATTTCCATTAAGCTCTGTAAGTATCATGGATTTTTTTCCTTTATTCACATTTTAATGTCTGCTTTTAAAAATTCACTCAATATGTATTAACATTTTTTCAGCTTCTCATTTGATCTGTGTATATCTTTGCCTTTTAAATGTATTTTTCTTCTAAATAGCAGATTAAGGGATTTGTTTTCTTTATCATTCAGCTACTCCTTTATTTTTTATATTATTTAATCTAGTCACATTTAAAATGATGAAAGTTAGGTTTGCTTTTTCCACCAATAATTTTATTTAGTGTTTTTAGTTTTTTCAAGGAAGTGGGATAAAGTGACTTGCCCAAGGTCACACAGCTAGGTAATTATTATGTGTCTGAGACCTTCTAGCTGCCCCCTATTTAATATTTTTTTTTTAGGTTTTTGCTAGGCAATGGAGTTAAGTGGCTTGCCCAAGACCACACAGCTAGGTAATTATTAAGTGTCTGAGACCGGATTTGAACCCAGGTACTCCTGACTCCAGGGCCAGTGCTTTATCTACTGCACTACCTAGCCGTCCCCTATTTAGTATTTTTAAGATAATTTTTATCCTTTTTCTCTTTTGGGTCAAGATTTTGACATTATGTTTACTTTTCTTTTTCAGTAATGGATTATTTTTACTTTTCAAATATCAAGCACTTTTCCCCTCAATCTATTTTCCACTTTCCAAAAACTACTCTTGACCTCCCCAAAACAAATCTCTTAGCCCACATCCACACAATTTGGCAAAAAAAATTCCAGATCCAACAACGTTCAAAAATCCTCATTTCCCTTATTACTCTTAAGTTCAGAATTTCTCTTCCAGAAGGTAAGTGGTATGCTTCATCTTCATTTATTTTATTTTTTTTTGCTATTTTTGGCTTAGCATTGTATAGATAAGATTTCTAAAATATTTCTAAGCTGTTTTGTTCAATAAGTTTGTTAGTGTATAAATTGTTCTCTTAGTTCTCATCCTTCATGACATTCAGAGTGTTAGCCCAATGGATGGAGTGCTAGGTCTAGAGTTAGGAAGACTTGAATTCAAATTGTATCTCAGACACTAGTTGTGTGACCCTGGACAATTCATTCTGTTGCCTCTTCAACTGTAAAATGAAGATCATGATGGCACCTACCTCTAAGGGTTGCTGTGATAATCAAATGAAATAATATTTGTAAAAGCACTTAGCATACATTGCCTGGCACATAGTGAGCACTCTTTGTAGACTTTGACACTATTGATCACCCTCTTCTTAATACTTTTATCTCACTAGGATTTTTGACACTATTCTCTCCTGGTTCTGGTCCTACCTATTTGTCTATTCCTTTTCTCTGTCCTTTGCTGGATCTTCATCTGACTCATCCCAGCTTCATCCAACTCAACCTTAAAAGTTTCTCCCTTGTACTGTTTTATACTTATTTCTCTTCCTTTATACTACTATTTCCTTAGTGACATCATCAACTTTCAGTGATCATCTCTATACACAATACTTTCAGATCCACTTGTCCAGCTAAACATAACTTCTCTTTCAACTTTTAGTTTTACTGCTCCATCTGTGTGTAGACTAATGGATCATAGACATCTTAAACTCATAGACATCAAAACTGAAATAGTTATCTTTCTCCCCAAAGTCTTCTTCCTAACTTTCCAAATTACTGCCAAGGATACCACCTTCCTTAAAGTCATTTAGTTTGAAATTTAGGTGCCATCTTTAATTTCTTAATTTTAACCCCCTATATACAATCAGTTGTTAAGTACTATCATTTCCACCTTTATAGTATCTCTTGTTTATACTTTCTCTGTCAGTGCCATCACCTCTCATCTGGACTATTGCATTAGACAGCTGATTGGACTCAAGGCCTCAAGCCTTTTCCTATTTCAGTCCCATCCTTTATTCAACCACCAAATGATTTTCCTAAACTTCAAATCTAACCATGTTAACCATACTACTTGGTAAACTCCAAGGGTTTCCCTATTGCCTCCAGGATAAAATATAAAATTCTTGGTTTGCTTTTCTTAAAGCCCTTTATAACTTAACTCCTACCTGTCCTAGTCTTCTTATTTTTGGGTACAAAACAATCCATCTTTTGACTCTGAATGTTTTCAACTGGCTGTCAAGAATACCTTCCTCTTCTCTCTCCCTTACTTCCTAGAGATTCCTTTGGGATCTCTACTTTTGTGTTAGACCCCAGTCAGAAGGAAACACTTTTAAAGTCTTTCTCTTTTTCCTCTTCATTTGGTTGGTATAACCCTTTAATTCACTTTATGTCCTTGCTGGGGAACCATGGAAGCTGGTAGGGGAGGGATGGCTGAGTGAATGCTTTAAGTTGGACAGTTTGGAGAATTTAAATATTGAACAGAAAATCAATCCATACTAGTTTGTGCAATTTTACTAAGTTGTATTCCTTCTAGATTTAATAATTTTTTTCTACTTTAGATGAGATTTAAAAATAATTTGTAGACCCTTAATTTTGTTTTAAAGATTTTACAGAATTGGGTCATATGTAACATAAATTTAATGCATTATCTTTGGGGAAATACAAACAGTACAACTCAAGATATAAAAGAAGGTTGGTATGATTTTTTAGTTTTTATTGTATTTTTCATGCTTTTTAATCTTTGGTATCAACAATTTTATAGTATTGGTAGGGCAGAAAAAATGATTTCTAAGATTTGATTATTAATGGGAATAACATTAGGCTTTTTGCCTTTAAAAATTCATCTTGTTTTGCTGCCCTTTTCCCATTGATTTTCTCTTACTGACCTGAGGTATAGTTTAAAATTAATTGTTTTTTTCTTTGTTCTTCTGAATATCAATTGTACAAAAGCAAAAAGGCAATATATTCTCTATTGAAAATAAATCTCATTTTTCTATTTGAAATGATGATACTGATTTATGAAATCAATAACAGAATGTTTTGCATATATATATATCTATATCTATCTTTCATCACTGCACTGTTCATAGTGCTTTGGATCAATTTCAGTTGAAAGGGAAACTTGGGATGAGCATTTGAATACTTTAAAAACATTTCTATTTTTATTTTTTGTTATTGATTGACCTTTTTCCAATTTTATTTAAAATGGGAAAAAGTAAATTGAGTCATGAATATGACCTCTATTTTAATTTTTCTAAACTTCCTCTTTAAAAAAAATTTAATTACATCAGATTAAACTTTTTTAATTAACAATTTTTTCTTATATTCCTTTTAAAAAAGGAAAATAAAACCTTCAAAATATGTATAGTCAATCAAAACAGGTTCTCACTAATCATATTCAAAAAATACACACACACATAGTATAAAAATGTATGTTTTATGTAGAATCTTGAATCTATTATCTTTCTGCTAGGAAGAGTGTCCCCTGTCTTTAAAAAAAATAATTGATCTCACGTATGTAGGAGTTTTTAGATGTCTGGTGTTCTGTGGTTAATGAAATTTCATTCTAGGGTCTGTGAATAGCTCTTCAAAGATCAATTGTAATCCTTTAGTGACTTGATACATGGGTCTTCATGAGTTGCTATCATAATAATACCTGTAGATTCTATCTGTTAGAGTTCTTATGAAAATCATGTGAGAATAATATATTTAAATAACTTTGTAAATTTTGCTATGTCTGGTCCCCAAGGGACCAGAAAAGAACTTATGTAGAAGATGGTACTTGAGCTGAATCTTAAGGGAAACTATGGAGGGATAGGTAGGGGGAGAACCAAGGTGAAACAGAAAAGGTGGAAAAGTTAGACTATAATGAGGGTTTTTAAAGATGGTGGAAACTTTGGAGTACTTGTAGTCAGTACAGAATGAACTAGTGGAGAGGGAAAGATTGAAGCTTAGCAATGGAGAGGATGATAATTAGGCAAATAAATAATTGTTGATTATCTGTGAAGCAGAGAAGAATCTATATTCATGTTCCACTGGAGTAGCATTTGAGAACTAGCTACAGCTTAATGTTAGGATAAGGCATTAGGAGGATAACTTGAATGGAGGATGATAAATGATATAGTTTAACAAATAGTCCTGACCAAACTATATATCTCTATTTATAGTTTGAATATTAACTTGTTAAAGTCTTTGATTTTTCTGTATAACGTAAGGTAGTTTTAATGACATTGTATTAGTTATTTTCTTGAAGAGTATCCTGTACTGGGGATGGTTGTTTGAGGACTACCTCCATTGCAGGATTATTGTGAGGAAAACAGCTTGTAAATATTAAATTTTTATATAAATGCAAGCTATTTTTATTATGTCTTTGAAAAATTACATTAACCTGGATTGTTCAGCCAGAGTTAAATTAATTATCTTTTTTCACTTTATAGTTTAGGTAATTCAGTCACATAATTATGTAGCAATTAGATTTTTACTATGTTGGGTTTCCTTAGCTAAGCAACCTTTTTTCAAGGACTTATCTTTTTCTTTTCCTTCATCCTCTTGCTTCTTGAAGAAGCAATCCATGCTTGTCATCCTCACTTCCTCAGCAAACATTTATGAGCACTTACTCTGTGTCAGGTATTGTGATAGGTAATAGGAATAAAAATGGAAAAGTAAAAATCTCTTTCATTAAAGAGTTTACCCCCCCCCCCCTGTGTGTGTGTGTGTGTGTGTGTGTGTGTGTGTGTGTGTATAATGTATGTATGTATATATGTATATATTTAAATACTGAAATAAATCTGTGATCCATTGATTCTGGCATATCAGTATCCTTTACTGATCTATCTATCCATCCAAACCTGTTTGTTCCTTTTCTCCATTTCATCCCCAAAGATTGCCACAGTGTGCTAGAGGCTTTCATTGCTTTCTTCCAAATAATTTTTGATCATTTGATTGATCTGCCTATTGTCTGTCTTGCCACTTGACCATAGTATCTTTTTCTATCATACAGTTACTTATAACCTTTACTCCTTTTCTTGGTTATATGTTACAGTCTACTCAAACTCATCATGAACCTCTCTTTTGTTCTCCACATGATAATTAATCTAAATTTTTTTTTTCAGGCTTCCTTGTAACACTTTAGAATTGAAAAGATTAGCCATTACTTTCATGGGGAAAGAATTAAAATATGCCATAAAAAGTTTTGCAGCTTTCCAAAAGCATTTTTGCTTGTTCTTCCTTTTCTCATCTGAGCCCAAATTATTCCTCTGTGTGATCTTTCCTAGGTAGATAACATTAGACAAGCTCTCTGGGGTGTCTATTCAAATGCATTTTCCAATCTGGGCAATAGTTATTCTTCATCCATTTGGTTTATCCTATATGAGTAGGTAGACAGAAGCCAAACTTTCTGTATGAGTACAGATTTCCTTTGGTCTTGATTCAGCCAACATGCTGTCTATAGGAAATCCTTATCAGATCTTCTATGGACCTCCTGTATCAGAATCAAATATCTATGGAGGTTATACATCTTTGTTTGATAATAAACAGTTGTTGAGCCATAGGAGGAGGGTCTTTGAACAGGGTTCCCCCCCCCATTGTTTTATCTTCTGGGTAATTTTTTTTTTAAAGGTTTTTTGCAAGGCAAATGGAGTTAAGTGGCTTGTCCAAGGCCACACAGCTAGGTAATTATTGAGTGTCTGAGGCTGGATTTGAGCTCAGACCCTCCTGATTCCAGGGCTGGTGCTCTATCCACTGTGCCACCTAGCAGCCCCCAGGTAATCTTAAATATATTGTTAAGCAAATGAGAGACATCTTATTGTAGAAGAGCCTGTTGGAGAGTGTTTTGCTCCACTGAATCAAATGTATTTTTGGAATCAACAAAAACCACTGGAAACTTATGCTTTCTATATCTTAAATTTAATTGTGAAATTGTAAAGCCATGGTCCATGGTTGAATACTGCTTGCAAAAACCTGCTTGTCCTTTATCTGCATCCAGAATATCCTTGGCTGATATATAATTTACTCTCATAAAGATTTTTTGAGCTGGGTAGGCCACAGGTGTCAGCTTTGGTACCTGGGCTCCCCCTCTCACTTCTGTTCTGCTTCTACTTTCACCCTGCTTCCATCTCTACCATCCCTGTTCCTGTCTCTGCTTCAGTCATAGCGGGTCTTGTGGGCTATTGGTTTTGGAGGGCAGTTACTACAGCCTTTCAAGCAAGTCCTGCAATGAAGTGATCCCCAGGATTTACATGGTCAATGTGACTGCAAGACATCTTCAGGTTGCAGCATGTGCTATGAGAACACCAAAGATAACATCACCTATCTTGGCATTGGAACCAATGACACCAGGGAATTCAACCTCAGCGTTTTCTTTGAGAAGGAGTCAGAGTTCATTGACCCAGAGGAATGGCAAGGTGCTTGTCCATTGCTGAGACAAGGTGCTTGTCCATTGTAGCTACTCTCCCAGATCATTGTATAACTCATGTTTTGCCAAAAATATGGGTGTCTGAGTTGCACTGAGTATTGTGAGTCAGGAATAGGAGTTTGGCTAGCTGAATGAGTGACTAAGGAAGAAAAACTGTAACTCACTGAGAATCGACACTTAGATCTGCTAGGGATCTTGGTCAGGGGAGTTATTGAGGGAATCCCAAGCAAGCTGCCCTACCAGGTAAGTATATTCTAAAAGCACCTTTCTAACTATTCATTTAAATACCTTCCTGTGAGTCTTTCTGAAAGAGATTTCCTTCTCCCTGCAGGAGACTTCAGGGAAGGGAGCTTTTTTAGAACAGTCATTCCTGGTAACTTGGATATCTTCTTACACTGTATGAATTGTAATGTTTTCCCTTTCCCCAGGGATGGGATGTTGACCTGATAGCTCAGTGACATTTTTCTTCATCTCATCTTGACATGGAACCTAGTCCTAGAAGCTGTTCAAATTCAGATCCTTTTAGAATTTAAGAAGGAACAAATCTGATGGAGGTGCCTTTCTTTAGGGGCTTGCCCTCAGTATTTTCAAGCTTTAAAGGAACTGTTCCAACAAGCACTGGCAGTCTCTTATCTTGGTACCCTTCCCCCAACCCCTACCCCAAGTTATATACTCACACATCTGCCACACTCAACTTTACTTTCTTATCTGTACAGCTTGGGTTGGTTAACAAAGCCAAATTATCCTTTCCTGCCCCTCTTATTTTAGAAGGCTCCAGGATGCCTATGATTGAGGAATTCCCATGGGGGAAAAATGCCTTAATTTAAAGGAGCTAGAGAAAAAGAAGAAAAACCAGATTTTGTTTAGATAGGATAGTAGGTGTATAGATGAGAAGCTATTGATGTTTGCCTGTCCACCTTTATTCAGTCTGTATATACTTGATTAAATAAGTCTAGGTGCCTTCTCCATCTTGATTTAATTTAGACCATTTTTACCTCCTCTGTAAGTACATGTGAGATTGGATTGTGTAGTGGTCGAACTGTCCTTGGAGAAAAATGTTTGCTAAAGTATTTTTGTGCAAATCTTTTTCAATTTTCATCTTTTGGTAGTCCTTCAATGACCTTAGGATGACTACTTAAATATCTTGCCAAACTTTCTATAGACCAGTTTTATCTTCTACCATTACTCTTTGTTTTATGATATGATAGTACTTATCTTTGTAAGATTTAACAAATAAGTTTATTTTCTAACCTAGTATTGTTTTTGGCAGCCTTGTGTCCATTTGGCAAGGCAGTTATTTTACTAACTAATGTGCTTTCTCATCTCTTATAGTCTTGTTATAGATAAATGTGCCTTGGTTAATCTGGATGAAATTATTATATTATGATATTTATAAAATTCAGTTACTATTTCTGATTTTTCAATTACTTTGTTTAAATAATTTAAATTTAATTCATCTCAATTGTATACCCTATATTTTTCTTTTTATTTCTTTTTGAAAAATTAGCTTGGATGAATTAATAACTTGGATGAATTAATGGGTCTGACTACATCCAGAATAACTTGGGAATTACTTCCTTCAGAGATAGAGAACATTATGAGATATAAAATGGGTAATTTTGATTGCCTCAAATTAAAAAGGTAAATAGATAAACAGATAAAACTAGTGTAGCCAAATTAGCAGAATATGGGGAAAAATTTTTATAGACAGTTTATGAAAGTCTCATATACATAGAGAACTTTTTCAAATTTGTAAGAATATGAGTTGTTTCTCAATTGATAAATGGTCAAAGGTTATGAACAGGCAGTTTTTAAAAATGAGAAATGAAAACTATATATATAGTCATGTGAAATAATGCTCTAAATCCGTATTGATTAGAGACAAGCAAATTAAAAGAACTTTGCAGTATATTATACCTATCAGATTGACTAAAATGATAAAAAGAGTATGACATGTTGGAGAGGATGTGGAAAAATTAGTGTAAACACTATTGGTGGAACTGTCAATGGATTTAAATATTTTGGAGAACAATCTGGAATTATGCCCATAGAGTTATAATCAGCAGTTTGACTATTAGATCTTTTTCCAAGGTGAAAAGGGAAAAAGAAAAGAACCTATATATTTTATAGCAGCTCTCTTTGTGGTGGCAAAGAACTGGAAATCGAGAGGATGCCCATCAATTGGGTAATGACTAAACAACTTATGGAATACTGTTTGGTTGTCCTTCATTCTCAAAAATGACATCACTATGTTTGAATCAACTTGGAATACTCTGCCACAGGTCAGGCATAGTAATTCCTATGAACATTTGGGGTGGATTATCTAAATTTGTGTGTCTTGCATTTCTTTTGAGCTACTTCAGTTCTGCCAGTGTCTCCCATGTCATACAATGAATCCCAAACAACAACAACAACAACAACAACAACTACTACTACTACTACTACTACTTCTTCTTTTTTTAGTTTTTTCAAGGTAATACAGTTAAGTGGCTTGCCCAAGGCCACATGGCTATGTAATTATTAAGTGTCTGAGGTCGGATTTGAACTCAGATACTCCTGACTCCAAGGCCAGTGCTCTATTCACTGTGCCACCTAGCCGTCCAATCCCAAACTTCCTAAAAGAGACTTTGAAAGTGTTCTTGTATCACTTTTTCTAACTACCATGTGAGCACTTGGCCTGTGTGAGTTCTCCATAAAATCTTTTTGGAGGCATACATTTGGTATTTGAACAACATGGCCAGTCCACTGGACTTACTCTCTCTGCAATAGGTTTTGAATGCTTGGCAGTTTAGTTCAGGAAAGTACCTCAGTGTCTGGTATTTTCTCCTGCCAGATGATCTTCATAATCTTCCTAAGAAATTTAAATGGAAGTGGTTCAGTTTCCTAGAATGGCACTTGATATATTATCCAGCTTTTCCAGGCTTATAACAGTGAGGTCAGCATAATAGCTCTGTAGACCCTCATTCTGTTTGATAGTCTGACTAATACTACTTCTTTCCCACACTTTCCTTCAGAGCCTCCCAAATAATGAGCTAGCTTTGATAATGCTTGTGCCAACCTCATTATCAATGTATATATCCCTGGAAACCATACTACCCAGGTAAGTGAACTTATCCATAGTTTTTAAAACTTGTCCATTTGCTGTAACTGATTGTTCCACATATGGATGGTGTAGAACTGCCTGATGGAGCATTTGTGTTTTTTTGGTGTTGATTGTTAGACCAAAATTAGCAATCGCAGCTTCAGAGATGCATTGATTACACAATCATCTGCAAACAGAAAATCATGCACTAACACTCCTTCCTTCCTCTTTAGTCTTGATTTGTACCCTTTTTAAGTTGAAGACTTTACTGTCTATAGTAGCTGACCTTGATGTGTTTTCCATTTTCATTGAAGTGGTTTGAAATATGACTGAAAATATCATTCTAAAAGGCATGAAAGCAAGGATAGATCCTTGTTTCACTCTATTGGTGACTGGAAAATCTCAAGAGCATCATCTACTATCTAGAAGCTGGGCAAGCATGCCTTCATGAAACTGACATATAATACTGATTAACTTAATCCAGGTAACTAAATTTGGACCTAATATTTCATAAACCCTCACAAATGACAGTAGTCAAAGACCTTGAGCAAGCATTGTATACAGACCTTGGTTTTATACTTGGCATTTCTCCTGGTGTTGTCATACTATATCATCTATTCCTCAGTCCTTTCTGAAGCCACGATCTCAGTTAGGTGACCATTTTTCCAGATGAAGGATCAGCCTATTAAAGAGGACTTTGGTACGAATCTTAGCAGCAGTGTTTGAAAGAGGCCCCCTCCCCACAATCTATTTCCTTTATCTTTATAGAGATGCACAATGGAGGTATCCTTGAACTCTGTGGGGATAACTTCCTCCTGCCATATACCCCAGAAGATTTCAATCAGTTTTTGTATGAGCAGTGGACCAAATCTCAGCTTGACTATCATCACCTCTGGATGGTTTATCAGTGGCATTCAAAATCTCTTGTTCATTTGGAACTTCAACTAGGGAGGTATTGACTTCAGCTTGAGGTAAACTGTCAGTGATTTTCACACTGATTGATGACAGTCTGTTTAGAACACTATAGAAGTGTTCACCTCATCTCTCTAGGATCCATATCATTAATCTATATGACCCTATCAGCACTGAGTAGCTGAGATGCACCATTGATCTTTGACCCATAAATAGACTTTGGGGCATCATAAAAGTGCTTTGGATTGTTACTATTAGCATAAAACTGAATTTCATCTGGCTTCTTACAGAGCCAAGAATCCTGCATCTCTAAGCTTTGCTTGTTTTTGTTGGATTTAAGTGCTGCCTTATTTTGGTGTTCTAGTTTTTAATTAGCATTTTTGTTAAACCAACTTTGATATTCGTGAGTGTTATGATCCAAATGAGCAATTATAATGCTGCACACCAAATTTCTGAAAACTTCCCTCTCCTTTTCTGCTCCTCTTATTGCCAACTATGCATTAGCTCAACTTTCTCTTCAAGTTAGTAAGGAACTGTTCACACACATTGAGAAGCTCTCTAATCTGGATGTTAAGTATTTTGCTAGTCATTTTGCCTTAGGGCCACCACTTTTTTTTGAATGCTAATATTTAACTTGGAGAGAATTAGTCTATGACCAGTCTAACATTCTGACCCAACACTTTGCCTTCATAAATCTCATATTCTGTTCGTTTCTTCTTATAATTACTTAGTCAGTTAAATATCAGTGTTGAGCAGCAAGGTGTGTTCATGAAGTTTTATTGTGTTTAGGTAACCAGAAGACAGAAGGTCATGAGATCACAAGTCTCCAGTTGTGACTGTTGGTGTTGCTATTTCCAACTCCAGTCCTCCTAAGGATTCCCTGCCATGTTGTGAAGTCTGAGCCTACTTTAGCATTAGAGTCACCCAGAATTATAAACTTCTTCTTTTTTGAAGGTCTTCAGGTCTTCATAAAAATTCTCTTTGACCTCAACAGGTTTCATCATGGTGGGAGCATGGGCATTGATGATGGTGGTGTGTTGTTTTTCTGCAAGTGGCAATTGTATTGCCATGAGCCTGACATTTACTGTTTTTGGTAGGCATACAACCTTGTTGACTAGATTAATTGCGATTGCAAAATTTACACCAGCATCATAACTCTCCCCTTCACTCTGACCACTCCAGAAAAATGTGTATCCAATTCCAGCTTTTCATTTGCAGCCTTGTTTCACTCATTGCTGCTGTATGGATGCAATATCTGCTGAATTCTCTGAGCTGTTTATCTTTTAGGTCTTTGGATTTTTGTGTTGTCTGTAAGTGTCTCTAAACATGTACCAGTGGTTAATGGAATAATCTTTGCAAAAGTTTTGTGTTTCAGTTGCATTGTGGGATCTTTTCTTGCTCTGGTAATAAGGCCAAGGTTGGGTAAATAGACAATTTTTAGCACACCTTTTTTAGCCCTTCCCTCACACCAGGAGATGCAGTGTGCTCCTTAAAAGGCTGCTTAGTTACCCAGGGGACTGTCAAATTCCAGTGAGAAGACAGTGTTATGACCTGGGGCACCTATATGCAGTCTTGTGACTTCAGCTCCCAGTGTAACCTCACCTGATGCTTCATCATTTACCTGTTTGCTACAGGACTTTGAGATGGGAAAAAATGATAAAATGGTCTGGGTGATGTCTTTTGCTTCATGTACGAATTGGATTTAAGTGAGGCCGAGTTACACAGAGTTGTTGGCTTTACTCTTTCTTCCAGAGTCATCAGAGTCCAGGGGCAGGACAGAATCAAGATGACTGATGATAACTTGAGGTGCAGTAGATCACTTAGGTATATTTGATATCTAACTAAACTTTTAAAAAATTTAATGTTTATTCATTTACATTTTGTACAAATAATGTTTTTTTATACATTAATAAAATATTCTTGTTTAAGAGTAAACAAAACACCCCTCCCCCCCAAAAATATAGACTTGCTTGAGTGATAAAGGGGAGAGAAAAAAAATTAAAATAAAAAAATAGTAATAATTGTGGTTATGGCCAGGTGGCGCAATGGACGGAGCACCAGCCCTGGAGCCAGGAGCACCCAAGGCCACATCCAGCCCCGTACACCCAATAATCACTCAGCTGTGTGACATGCAAGCTACCCTAACCCCACTGCCCTGCAAAAACCAAAAAAAAGAGAAAAAAAACCCCAAAATAAAATAAAATAGTAATAATAGTAGGGGTGGCTGGGTGACTGGGTGATGGATAGAGCATTGGCCCTTGAGCCAGGGGCACCTGGGTCCCAATCCGGCCTCAGACACCCAACGATCACCCTGCTATGCGGCCCCAGGCAGGCCACCCAGCCCCATTTGCCCTGCACCCCCCCCAAATAATATTTAATAATAATAATAATAAATGTGCTTCAGTCTTTGTTTCAACACCAACAACTCTGTCACGGGTGGATCATATTCTTTATGATAAGTCCATCGCAAAAGTTACTTCTATATTTTTCCACTGTTGCCATTGCTGATCGTAACTCTCTCCTTTCGTATATCTCCACTACCATGTACTATATTTTCTCTTTCCTTTCACTCTGACTCTGCTGTAGGGTAGTGGAGTGGCACAGCAGACAGATCCCTGGCCCTGGGGCCAAGAGGCCCTGAGCCCCCTTACCACCCCTTAGGCCCAGCATCCACCTGGCCCTATGGTCCCAGACAGGTCATCCAATCCCAGCCCCTTGCAAGAAGTAGAAAAGAAAATGTGTTATATCTGACCACTCTCCCCCCATTGTCCATCCTCTCCTCCATCACTCATATCCCCCCCTTCCCCTTGGCCCCCCACTTCTTACTTCAGATGCCTATACCCCACTGAGTAAATATATGCTGTTTCCTCTCCTAGCCACCTCTAATGAGAGCGAAGATTCCCTCATTCTCCCTTGCCTCCCCCCCCTTCTATAACATTGCAATAGTTCATTGTGATAAAAGAAAAATCTTATTATATGAAATATCTTGGCCTATTCCCCCCTCTCCTTTTTCTTTCTCCTATTACATTTCCCTTTTTTTCTATTGACTCCATTTTTACACCATATTTTGTCTTCAAATTCAGCTTTCTCCTGTGCTCCAACTATAAAAGCCCCTTCTACCTGCTCTATTAACTGAGAAGGTTCAAATGAGTATTATCAGTGTCATTTTTCTATACAGGAATACATGCAGTTCATCATCAAGTCCCTCATATTTTCCCCTTCTCCAATCTCTATGCTTCACCTAAGTCCTATATTTGAAGATCAAACCTTCTGTTCAGCTCTGGCCATTCCAACAGGAACATTTGAAATCCCCCTGGTTCATTGAAAATCCATCTTTTTCCCTGGAAGAGGACATTCATTTTTGCTGGGTAATTGATTCTCAGTTGCATTTCAAGCTCTTTTCCCTTCCGGTATATTATATTCCAAAGCCCTATGAGCTTCCAATGTAGTTGTTTCTAAGTCCTCTGTGATCCTGACTGCAGCTCCACGATATTTGAATTGTGTCCTTCTGGCTGCTTGTAATATTTTCTCTTTGACTTGGGAGTTCTGTAACTTGGCTTTAATATTCCTAGGCATTGTTTTTTTGGGATCTCTTTCTCAGGGGGATCTGTGGATTCTCTCCAGTTCTATTTTGTCTCTGCTTCTAGGATATTAGGGCAGTTTTCCTGTAGTAATTCTTTGAAAATGATGTCAAGGCTCTTTTCCTGATCATGACTTTCACGTATTTCAATAATTTTTAAATTATCTTTCCTAAATGTGTTTTCCATATCAGTTGTTTTTTCAATGAGATGTTTCACATTTTCTTCTAATTTTTCATGTTTTTGGTTTTGAAGCATCGATTCCTGATTTCTTGTAAATTCATCAATCTCTCTGAGTTCTATTCTTTGTCTGAAGGATTTGTTCTCCTCAGAGAGCTTTCTTATCTTTTTCCATCTGACCAGTTTTACTTTTTAAAGCATTCTTCTTCTCAATAACTTCTTGAACTATTTTATCCATTTGACCTAAGCTGGTTTTTAGCATGTTATTTTCTTCAGCATTTTTTGGACTTCCTTGACTAGGCTGCTGACTTTATTTTCATATTTTTCCTGCATCTCTTATTTCTTTTCCCAGTTTTTCTTCCAACTGCCTCATTTGATTTTCAAAGTCTTTTTTGACCTCTGTCATAGCCTGAGACCAATTTCTGTTTTTCTTGGAGTCTTTAGATGCAGGAGCTTGTGCTTCCTCATCTTCAGACTGAGTGTTTTGATCCTTCTTGGGCTCATATGCAAAATATTTCTCAATGGTGTTCTTCTTTTTTCTCTGCTTGCTCATTTTCCCAGCCTAAGCCTGTTTTTGGGGTACTTCCTGAGCTTTTGGGACACTCCCACAAGGGTCTCAGTGTGTGAGGCTCTGTCCTCCCTCCTGGTCTGTGATTGACCATATGCGCCCCCCTCTGCCACGGGGCTGAGGTGGGAGGGGCTCTGCTGTTCTAGACTGTGATCAGGATCTGAATGTGGTCAGAGCCCCAGATTCTTGTTCCAGGGGCAGAGGACAGAACTGGGCAGTGTTGCTCTCTTCACTCCCCTCCCTGAGTTCAATGGGCTCATGCCCTGGGGGCTCCTGCTGTACCTGCTCTGCCTGCTTCTGTTTCCTGGTCTGCCTTGGCCAAGCTGCTGCTCTCTGCTTGCTGTGTGCCCTGAGGGCTGAGCTTCATGTACTTGCTCTGGCAGAGGTCCCCCTGCTGTTCTCCCACTTTGTGCCCGGTGCTCCCTGGGGTGTAGCTCAGGAACCTACCCCGCTGCTGTGAGCCATGGCTCCCAGCACTCTGGGGCTGCCTCCAGGAGGCTGAAGTTCTTTTGCTCTGGTGGGCCACCCCTCTGGCAGGCTGCCCCTCCAACCCCGGGGAGCAGAGCCTTTCTGCTCTTTTCCAAGTTACCTTGAGTAGGAGAACTGCCTGCCTGGGACCCTCTGTGGGTTCTGTCTCCCGAAAATTTAGTTAAAGTCCTTAGTTTTGAAGTTTTATGAGAGAGCACCTAAGAGACTTTCCTCTCTTGTTGCCATCTTGGCCCTGCCCCCCTCTAACTAAGCTTCTAAGAACTCCAGAGTACCTGCTTCAACTGCCTTTATGGTCACTGGAACGAATCATTCTCATCTGCTCATTCTATACACATCTTCAATGCTTGTGGTAGACACCGTGTCTAACTAACTGAGAGGTTTGAGACCCCTTGGTTACTCTCAACCTGGTTTAGTCTGTTTCCCGAAACAGTTTGCCGGGGTGTAGTCATTTTGCATTGTACAGCTACTTGAATCCATTGGTGAGAATTAGGTAGACAGCACAGGAAAAAGGAACCCTCACTCACACCAGAATTAATAATCTTCCATGAACACACCCTATGTCCCTTATGGGTGGATAGAATACTACTGTAAAAAGTGATGAGTAGTTTGATTTTTAGAAAAATACGGAAAGACTTGGATGAATAATGAAAAGTGTAATGAACAGAACTAAGAGAAACTATAGTAACAGTAATTTTTTTGAAGAATAATCATGAACAACCAAGTTACTATAAATACTAAAATCAACTTCAAACAATCTCTGAAGGAAGATGCTGTCCACCTCCCAAGAAAACGGATAAATAGAAGTATGGTGGAGTGTGATTTTACACATATTTATATATCTTTGTCAAATGGTAACTTTCTTTAGTATGGGGTTAAGAGGGAAAACTTAAAATGACACAAAACAATTAAATTAAAAAAGGAATTCTCTATATCCTTATCCATATCAAGGTTTTTCTGGACTGGCAAAATAAAATCCATTTCATTCTTCATGCTGTTATTTCGTGTTCATCTTGTTTAGTTCATGATATAGAAGTATTAGGTTACTGTATAATTTACAAATCCTTGACCTCTCTAATTCCATGAGAACTGAATCATGCTTTCTACTGTATTTCTCTCCATCTTTACCTTTTTCCACATTTGCATTGAAGTCTCCAAATATTAGAGTATATATTTATTTGATTTAGAGGTCTTATCAAGTTCTTTGTAAAATGTTTTTTCTACCATTTCACCCTCAGAAACTGAAGCTGGTGTATAAGCTGCTGCTGTTTTTTTTTTTTTTTCTCTTTTTTTTAGTTTTTGCCAGGCAGTGCGGTTAAGTGGCCAGGCAGTGGGGTTAAGTGGCTTGCCCAAGGCCACACAGCTAGGTAATTATTAAGTGTCTGAGACCGGATTTGAACCAGGTACTCCTAACTCCAGGGCTGGTGCTTTATTCACTACGCCACCTAGCCGTCCCTGCAGTTGTTTTGTTGATGATCTTTTTGCAAATACTTTTTATTAATTCTATAATAATTGATTATGACATATTCCTTGAAATATTGCTTGTTACCTATGAGTATATGCCAAAATTACTTCTATTCCTTTTTCTTTCTTTCCAAGGTATCTTTGAACCATTCTTGCTTTTAACCACAAGATGTAAATGTGAAGTATATTCAAGGTAGATAATAGTGTTATTTTGGAGGAGTAGGAGACACAAGTATCTGGGAGAATGTTGAAAAGACTTAATATTGGAAGGGTGGTTCATAAACCAAGCTTCAAAAGAAGCTATAGGTTCTTAGAAGCTGAGGTGAGGAAGGAAAAGAATAAAGGATCACACTTAGATATTAAATGTAGAAGCCTGTGTGAGTGGTGGCACACCTTATAGAAATAATAACATGAGAAGGAAGAGCAGATTTTTGGTGAAAAGAATTAGTTCTCAGCATGCTGAGTTTGATTTGCTTGTGGGGACATTTGGTCAGTAATATCCTCTTTGGCATATTGCTCAAGAAAGAGTCTTTAGAGACAGTAGTGAAGAAGGAGTGCATTCTAGGCATGGGGACAATCTGTGCAGTAATTTTAGAGGGATGAGACAGTAACATGGAAAAGAAAAAGTAAAAAGGCCAGTTTTGCTGGATTATAGAATACATGTAAATGATAAGTAATAACTGAAAGAGACTAAAGCCATATTGTGAAGAATTTTAAAATGACAAAGAGAGAAATTTCTGTTTTATTTTAGAGATAAGAAGGAGCCATTGAAGCTGCTAAGCAGGGGATTGAATTAGTTTAATCTGTGCTTTTGGAATATCAATTTTGAAAATCAGTCAGAATTAAGTAACTTACCCAGGTTCACACAACTAGTGTCAAGTGTCTGGGACCAGATTTGAACTTAGTTCCTCTTGACTCCAGGACTGGTGTTTCTATCTACTTTGCCAATTTTTGGATTGAACAAGGAAGAGACTTGAGATAAGGGAAGGTAAGGGAAAGAAAATAAGCATTTATAGAGACCTTGTATGTGCCAAGGTAACCAAGGGTCCTCACACCTATCAGGGAGTTATGGGTTTCTATCCCAAGCATGTGAAGTAGACACTTTTTTTCAGTGCCATAAAGATGGCAGAAACAGGCTCTGCTGAAAGAGGGCAAATTGGTAATTCTGGGTGATTTTAATGTTAGAACAGGCATAGACTTTCAAACATTTCAGGAAGTCTTTGGAAAGAATGGAATTGGAAGTAGCCATAGCAATGGTAATTTACCTCTGAAGATTTGTGCATCTCATGACCTCATCACTAACACTATCTTTTATTTACCTAAATGCAATAAAATTTTGTAGATGCATTCTTGCAGCTAACATTACATTTAGTAGACTATGCAATTAGAAGGAAAAGAGACACGATGTGAGAGTAATGAAGGTGATGTGTGTCTCAGTGCTCAACTAATCATAAATCTATCCTCTCCAAGTTAAATATTCTCATTTGACAAAAGGGGTAGCCTTAAGGCAAGGTGCCTATCTGATAACTTAATGTTAACAGATTAGAATTCTTCTTATTGTGTGAACAGTTTGTTGCTAACTTGGAGAAAACACTGAGCTAATACATAAGGGACAACAGTGAAGTGGAAAAGGATTGTGCAACTTAAAGAGATATGGCATACAACACCTATGTGGACCGATGCAAACATCAAGATTGGTTTTGCAAAAATGATGGGAAATTTCAGAAGCTGCTAAACAAAAAATGAGATCTCTACAGGGTTTACCAAGAGGATAGTTCATCTTTCTCTAAGAAGGCAGCATTTAACTCCATCAAAAGTAAAGTGCAAGGGAAGATAAGAGAAATGAAGGATTTTTGGTTCTATTCAAAACACCTTTATGATTTCTTGCAGGCTACTTTTGGGCAAATGTCATATGGTACATGTCAACTGCTAAATGTTGATGGAGTCACATTGATTGATAGGTAAAGATGTGATCCTGGAGAAATGAACTATTTCCATAGCATTCTCAAGAGACCTTCATCAACCAATGTTGAAGCCATTAAACATATATCTCAGGTTGAAGTCAATCCTTTTTTACCTGTTCCAAATGAAGAAGAGGTTTTGATTGTCATTAGGTTCCTTTCGTGTGGCAAAGCACCTGGTGCTGATTGTGTTACAGCTAGCTTTACAAGACAGGGGTTACACTACTCATCCAAAAGCTGACTGAAATCTTCTAGGTTATTTGACAAGAGGAGGTTATTCTCTAGAAGTTCAAGAATGCCTCTAGGCAGAGCCAAGATGATGGTGTGAAGGCAGCATTTCCCGGGAACTCCTTCCCCCCAACCTCCAAAAAAACAAATGATGGCTCTAGTCAAAATTTAGAGGGGGCAGAACCCACAGAAAGACTGAGTAATACATTTTCCCAGTCAAAGATAACTTAGAAGTTTGGCAGGAAAGGTGTGTTTCACCAGGACCGGGGGTTGGGAAAAAAAAAGCCGCAGCAGAAGTACAGCCCAGCCCAGCACAGCCCAGAGATCACTGGCAACAGCTTGAAGGGGCAGGGAGAGAACTGTGCTCCACCAGAATGAGTGTGGAGTGAGGAGAAAGCAGCCTGTACCTCCTGAGATGGTAAGGGAAGTCTGCAGAGAGTTCTCTGCTCTCTCTGGTGGTAGGACTCTGCTGTTTGCCTACACTCAGACCTAGGTTGCAGTTTGGGCTTCCATACTAGGATAGCTGGATCCCTCCTTATAGCCCCAGGGCAGAGGGAAGTGGGAAGGACATCTATATATCAAAGCACGTGCAAGAGAGCATATGACCTTGGAGGAAAAAAGGTCCCAGTGGGGTGTCCCCCCCCCCAAAAAAACCAAAAAAACAAAACCCAAAGCCTTGGAAGTGCTGTCTTGGGCTGAGGAAATGAGTAAACAACAGAAAAAGAAGAATCTGACCATAGAGAATTACTTTAGCCCCATGGAGTATCAAAACACATACTCAGATGATGACAAAATCGAAGCTTCTGTATCCAAAACCTCCAAGAGAAATAGAAAATGGGCTCAGACTATGGATGAGCTCAAAAAAGACTTTGAAAAGTAACTAAGGGAGATGGAGGAAAAATTGGGAGAAGAAATGAGAGCCATGCAGAAAAATCATGAAAACCAAATCAACAGCTTGGTGAAAGATATACAAAAACAATATTGAAGAAAAAATATATTAAAAACCAGTTTATGCCTAATGGAAAAAGCAAAACAGAAGGCAAATGAGGAGAATGCCTTAAAAAGCAGAATTGGCCAGCTGGAAAAGGAGATAAAAAAGCTCTCTGAAGAAAATAACTCCTTCAAATGCAGAATGGAACTAAAAGAAGCTGATGACTTTGCAAGAAATCAGGAAGAAATAAAACTCTTCCAAAAAAAAAAGCCAAAAATTAGAAGGAAAATGTGAAATATCTCATTGGAAAAACAACCGATCTCAAAAACAGATCTAGAAGAAATAATTTAAAAATTATTGGGCTACCTGAAAGTCACAACCAGGAAAAGATCCTAGACTTCATTTTTCAAGAAATGATATAGAAAAGTTGCCCTGAGATCCTAGAAGCAGAGTGTAAAATAGAAATTAACGGAATTCACTGGTTACCTCCTGAAAGAGATCCCAAAAGAAAAACTTCCAGCAAATTCCAAAGATGTAGCCAAATTCCAAAACTCCCAAGTCAAAGAGAAAATACTAAAAGCTGCCAGAAACAAACAATTCAACTACTGTGGCTCTATAATCAGGATTACACAGGATCTGGCAACATCTACATTTAAGGGTTCATAGGACTTGGAATATGATATTCCAGGAGGCAAAAAAATCTTGTTTTACAACAGAGAAGGAACTACCCAGCAAAACTGAACATCCTTTTTCAGGAGAAAAGATGGACTTTCAATGAAACTGGGAACTTTCAAACTTTCCTATTGAAACAATCAGAGTTTAACAGAAAGTTTGATCTTCAAGTACAGGACTCTGGTGAACCATAGAGGGAATAGACAAGAAGGACTAACTATGAGGAACTTAATTATGTTGAACTGTTTGTATTTCTGCACGGGAAGAAGATATTGATAACTCATATGAACTTTCTCATTTGTAACAGCTGTTAGAAGGAGCATATATAAACAGGACATAGGAAGGAGTGGAATATAATGGCATAATACAGTAAAAAGATGGAGTCAATGGAAAGTACTGGGAGGAAGGAAAAGGAGATGAAGAAGCTAAGAAATTTCACATAAGAGTCAAGAAAAAGCTTTTTCAATGAAGTGGAAAGGGGGGAAGGCAAGGGGGAATGAGTGAGCCTTCATTCTCATCAGAAATGGCTCAGAGAGGAAATAACACACCTACTTAATAGGGTGAGGAAATATATTTTACCCTAGAGAAAAAATGAGAAGAAAGGGATGGGATAAGGGGGAATGGGGGGAGGGAAGGGGGGAATAGGTGATAAAAGAGAAGGAAGATCAAGGAAGAGGGTACTCAGATTCAACATATTTTTGGACGGGGCCAGGATGAAAGGAGAGAGAATAGAATAAATAAGAATGGGGAGAAATAGAGTGGAGGTACAGCTAGTAATTAGCAACTGTGTGAAAGATATTGAAACAACTTCTGTGGTGGACTTATGATAAATAAACAACTCACCCCAGAGACAGAACCATTGAAATCTGAACACAGACTGAAGTACAATTTTTTTTCTCTCTATTCTTGAGGTTTCTCATCTTCTTGGTGGGGGGAGGGGATTTATGTTTACTCATATGTTTACTCTTCTAACACATTCTATTTACATCAGTGTATGGCATGGAAGCAATGTAGAGACTATCAGACAGCCATCTGTGTGTGGGGGGGAATTGTAGAATTCAGAGCCTTGCAAAAAATGATGGGTACATATTACTATTGTATATAATAGAAAAACAAATAAAATGTTAAAAATGAAAAAAAAAGTACCTCTATTGTCCATCTCTATAAATGTAAAGGAAATAGATTGTCCTGTGACAGTCACAGGGAGGTGTCACTCTCCTTTAGTGTTCACCAGCAAGATTGTTGGCAGACTGATCCTTCACCTGGGAAATGGTTATCCACCTGAGAGCCAGTAGGGTTTCAGAAATGGCAGGGACCTAGTTGTTATGGTGTTTGCTACATGATAACTCCAGAAGAAATGCCAGGAGCAGAACAGAGATATGTACACAATATTTATTGATCTATTCAAGATCTTTGTCTACTATCAGTTGTGAGGGCTTGTGGAAGATAATGGTAAAATTTAGTTTCCCGGAGAAGTTCAGCAATATTAAACCCCAGCTTTATGACAGCATGCTTCTATGGGTTCTGGATAATGGTTTAGTGCTCTCAGGCTTTCCCAACTCCCAGTGAAGTGAATGTTTTTTAACCTAAGTTGTTAGACATCTTTAATGAGGATGAAAAAGGCATTTTAAGTCAGCTACCACACTGATGATAAATTATTTAACTTGAAAAGAATACAAGCCAAGACTAAGGTGGAAGAGTTGGTATGTCACTTGTTGTTCACAAATGCTTTTACATTCTGCAGTCTCTGAAGTTTAAATGCAACAGAATGTGAATCAATTTTCTGTTTCTTGTGCTAATTTTGGCCTGATAATTATCACCAAGAAAACAGGTTTCTCCACTATCCAGCACCGAACCATCCATACATGAAACCATCGTTTATTGCAAATGGATAACATAGAGTATAGTATCAACATTGTTAAATACTGCAGCATTCAAAAAGAATGAACCTGAGAAAAGGCCTTTTGATTTGACAATAAGGAATCACTTAATTTTGGAGAGAATCATTTCAGTTTTATAATGAAATTGGGTGCCGTACTAAAAGGAGTTGAGGAGTGAGTGAAAAGAAAATAGAAAATAGAAATTTTTTTTCTAGATTAAAAAATATAGAGTACATTAATGTAAGGTCATTTGAAGCCAAGGTTTGGGCATGTTTTAGGTAGCAGGGAAAGAGCCAGATTGGAGATTACAGATTTTTAGAAAGCATTATTTATTTATTTATTTAGTTTTTTGCAAGGTAATAGGTTAAGGTAATAGGGTTAAGGCCACATAACTAGGTAATTATTAAATGCCTGAGGCTGGATTTGAACTCAGGTACTCCTGACTCCAGGGCTGGTGCTCTATCCACTGCACCAACTAGTCACCCCAGAAAGTATTTTTACAAAGGAGTACTTAATGTTAATCTATAGTAAGAAAACAAGTGACAAATATTTTCCCCCAATCCTTGGGTGTGGAATGTATTTTCTTCCATACTAGTTCAATCACTAGGTATAGTGCTTCAATTGAACAGTTTTTATATATCATTTGCTCCACCAGTTTGCTTCCAAATGTGACATGATTGCTTAAGATGGCTAGGTCAAGTAAGTTGCTTGAAACCTTTATTTTTAAGTCAGGCTTCTGGGAAAAACCTAACATGAGTTCTAGTAGCTCACTTTCTTGGCCTTTCATAGTTTATAAGATCATAAGTACTCCTGTCTAATTCATTTAAAGCATGAAAAACAAACATAAAGAAGCAAAAAAAAGACCTCTGTTTACTATGTTGGCTCCTGATTAAGAGGTTGCTAAAGGTCTCTGTTTACATATCATTGTCTCACCTGAATAATTCTTTGGCAGAAAAGAGACCAACTAGGTAAAAGACTGTAGATAAGAGAAAAGGGATGATTATGTGGGGCAAGCTCATGGAATTGATAGATGGAAGGTGAATTATATCAGCTTCTCTTGGGTAGCACACTGGTGCTCTCCTCATCAGATCTACTGACCTTTTCTAAGACAGAGGTTGACTAACTATGCCTTATAGACCAAATCTAACCTATGATCTGTTTTTGTGTGCCTAAGAACCAAAAATAGCTTCTGTCTGGAGAGTTTTTGGTATTGACTACTTAAACCACTCAGAAAGATCCTCTCAGCTTCATACTAGTCATTGAAAACATAGGACTTTGAAGCTCTCTCCCTTCTTGGTTTCTTGTGATATTGTGTTCATTCAGTCAATCAGCATTTATTAAACACTTATTATTATGTTCCTGACTTTGTGCTAAGAACTGACAATACAAATATGATCGCACGACAGAACTTATATTCTAATGCTAAAAAGCATTGTGTTAAAAAGAAAGCTGAAAACAGAAAGATGTTGAAACATAGTAGAGAAAGTCCCAAGTTCAGTCCCGAGAGGACTGGACTGGTGCCCTCCTTAAATAGAGGTTCTGGGAGGAGCCATTTAATTAGATGGAGTGATTAGAAGGCTAGAGAGCACATTTAATATGGGAATTTGAAGGGGTGAGCCTCTAGGATGAAGAAGTTTTTTGGTCATCATGGAAGACAATAGAGCACATGCTGGAAAGGAACAAATGTTCTTTCTTGGTTATTTTTCTGCTTCTTTTTTTTTTATTTCCCAAATTGAAGATATTTCCTAAGTTCATCTTTACATTAGTTCCCTTTGTGAAATCATACATTTACACTGCTTGAATGATTACTTTTGTTTAAAGGACTCCCAGATCTGTATTGTAATAGGCTATTTAGAAATCTTATTGCAGTTTAAAAAAATGGGGTCTTCTAATTTCTTTTCTATGGACCTTGTATTTTTTTTTTAAATTAAATGATTTGATTCATTTTGAACTCCAATACATAAAGACAAAAAAGAGAACATTTTCATGTACATAGCACAACCTAAAAAAGAGGTTTTTAGATCATGGTAGAAACTAGTACACAGCTTGGAAAGGAACAAATGTTCTTTCTTGATTATTTTTCTGCCTCTGAATAACACCTTTTTTCCTTCCCAAATTGTAGATATTCCTCAAATTCTATCTTTACATTAACTCCCATTGTGAGATCATATATTTGCACAGTTCCTTGCTTCATGCAAATATTTCCATGTTTTTCTAAAGTTAATAAGATCATCATTTTTTTTATAACAGATTAGTGTTCCATCGTGATCTTACACTTAAAATCATTTAGTCATTACCCAGCTGACAGGCATACTCACAATTTTCAGTTCTTTGCCACCACAAATAGAACTGCCACAAATATTTTATACCATATAGATACCTTTTTTTCCTAATCATCTTACCTCTATTCCATATTGCTGTCCCAAAATGGTCAGATTTGTTCATAATTGTACCTACAGAGCTTAGTATCCCAGTTATTCCACATCCCCTCCAACATTTGTTGCTCTTCGATTCTATCATTTTAGTCATTCTAACATTTTTTTATATGACTAGATTTTTTTAAGTTTTCTAAAAATTGCCCGATCGTGTCCTTTGACCATTTATCAATTGGGGAATGACTTGTATTCTTATAGATTTGACAAAGTTCTTTATATATTTATCTTTTACATATTTTCCTCCAATTTTCTGCTTTCCTTCTGATCATGGCTACATTGATTTTATTTATACAAACCCTTTTTAATTAAATATAATCAAAATTATCTATTGGCCATTCATTCTTTTTTTGGGTGGGGAGGGTTACAAGGCAATGGGGTTAAGTGGCTTGCCCAAGTTCACACAGCTAGGTAATTATTAAGTGTCTGAGACTGGATTTGAACTCAAGTCCTCCTGACCCCAGGGCTGGTGGTCTCCACTACACCACCTGGCTGCCCCTGGGCCATTCATTCTTTAAAATTTGCAACATTCACTTGTGACTTTTCTTATTTTTGGTGTAGTTGTCTTTGTTTACATTGTTGTAGTCATTTATGATTTTCTTCCTTCTGCTTATTTCAGTTAACGTAGGACTTTCCCTGCTTCTCCATATTTATCACATATGTCATTTTTTACAGCACTGTGACATTTCATTATATTCATATACTACAATTTGTCCTACTTTCTCCAAATCTATCAGAATCAACTTCATTTTCAATTTTTGTTGTACTACTATAAATATTTTGGTATATATGAGGCAGTTAGATTGGTATAGTAGATTGAAATGCTGGACCAGGAGTCAGGAAAACTTGAGTTCAAATCTGACCACAGACACTCTCTGTATGATCTTAGGTAAATTTAGTTTAACATTTCTGCCTCAGTTTGCTTGTGTTAGATGGAGATAAAAATAGATCTACCTCTGAGAGTTTATATGAAGATCAAATAAAACAATATTTGCAAAGCTCTTTGTAAATCTTAAAGCACTATACTTTAATGATAATGATGATGGTGATGATTTCATATCTGTGACCTTTTTTTGTGATAAATCTAGGAATTGAATCTGAGTAAAGGGGTGTGGACAATTTATGTATTGTATTTGTAATAATTCCACATTGTTTTTCAAATGGTTCTACTGATTCCCAGCTGTACTAACAATATTCGACTGTATTTATCTTCCCATTTACTCTTCCAGCATTGTCTATTCCCATTTTTTTTGTCATTTTTGCCAATTTGCAAGGTATGAGATGAAAACCCAGAGTTATTTTGGTTTGTGTTTCTCTCTCTCTCTCTCTCTCTCTTTTAAGTTTTTTGCAAGGCAAACGGGGTTAAGTGGCTTGCCCAAGGCCACACAGCTAGGTAATTATTAAGTGTCTGAGACCGGATTTGAACCCAGGTACTCCTGACTCCAAGGCCGGTGCTTTATCCACTAAGCCACCTAGCCGCCTCTTGTGTTTCTCTTAATAGTGATTTGAAGCAGTCTTTCAAATGTTTGTTTCTCCTCTAAAAGCCAGGTCCTGGTTCAGTGGTTTTTTAAAGCTTTCAGTTACTTTGTAATTCTCTTATTGATTTTCAAGAATGCTTTTTTGTTATTATATTTTAATTTAAAAATTAAAAATTTAATTTTAATGTTAAAAATTTGTTCTTTTTCTAGTTTTTTGTTGCATGCCAAATGTATTAACCTGTCCTTTATTTTATTGATGTAAGTCTTTAGAGAAATAAACTTGTGACTGCATGCCACAAAATTTGATATGTTGTTTCATTGTTGTCATTTTATATAATAGGAGTGGGGAACATCTGGCCCTTGAAATCATATAGTTTGGTGCTGCCAAGGCAACTGCAGACAAGACTCAAAATTCAGTAAATTTAGGAGCTTTTGAGGGGGTGAATTAATCAAATGCCTGAATATGATATGCAAATTTTTAAGTTGATAATTTTGTATGGCCAGCAAATGATGTTATAATTGACCTTTGGCAGAAAAAAGTTTCCCTAATCCCAGTCTGTAATGAAATTGTTGTTTTTATGATTGTTGTTTGACTCTTTTTTTTTTTAAGATTGGGTTATTTACTGTCCATTATTTAATCTATGATTTAATTGAATGCAATTTTATTGCATTATGGTCTGAAAAGTGTGCATTTAACACTTCTGCTTTTCTGCATTTTTGGGGTGTGGTTTTTATGAAGATGTCACATGAAGCTTAGAATAGGAATATTTCTTTCTATTCCCATTCAATATTCTCCAGAGGTCTATCATATTTAGCTTTTTGTTAGTTCTCCTTAACTTCTAGTTGGGTCTGAGAGAGGCAAATTGAATTTCCCCACTGGTATAATTTTATTGTTTATCTTATCCTGTAATTCATTTAACTTTTTCTATAAACATTTGAATTCTGAGTGATTTGGTGCATGTGATCAATATTGATATTATTTCATTGTCTATTATAAAGTTTCCCTGTTTAGTTCTTTGAATTAGGTCTACTTTTGCTTTTGCTTTCTCTGAGATCATGATTTATCTTAACTTCAGCAAAAGCATAATAGATTCTGCCTCAGCTCCCAATTTTGACTCCTTTTTTTCTTTTGCAAGGCAATGGGGTTAAGTGACTTGCCCAAGGTCACACAGCTAGGTAATTATTAAGTGCCTGAGGCCAGATTTTATTTTTTCTTTTATATCATTACAATAATCTTGTTATGCAAGTAAACATAACCTCCCCCCCCCCCCCCCAAGAAGATGAGAAACCTCAAGAATAGTGAGAGAGAAGAAAATGATGTACTTCAGTCTGTGTTCAGATTCCAATGGCTCTGTCTCTGGGGTGAGTTGCCTTCTTTATCATAAGTCCATCAGAGAAGTTGCTTCAATATTCCTCCCACAGTTGCTATTGCAAGCTGTATTTCCCTCCACTCTATTCCTCCCCACTCTCATTTATTCTATTCTCTTTCCTTTCATCCTGTCCTTGTCCAAAATTGTGTTGTATCCGAGTTCCCTCTCCCACAATCTTCCCTCTCTTCTGTCATTTATTCCCCCTTCCCTCTCTGCTTTCCCCTTATCCCATCCCTTTCTTCTCATTTTTCTCTAGGGTAAGATAGATTTCTATACCCTATTAAATGTGTATGTTATTTCCTCTCTGAGCCATTTCCCCATTCTGCTCACCTTTCCCCATTCCACTGCCTTGAAAAACTTTTTCTTGACTCTTAGGTGAAATATCTTAGCCCCTTCTTCCTCTCCTTTCTTGTCCTCCCTGTACTTTCCTTTATCACCCATTGACTCCATCTTTTTGCTATATTATAACATTATATTTCAGCTCCTTCCTTTGTCTATATATGCTTCTTCTAACTGCTCTTATAAATGAGAGTTCATATGAGTCATCAACATCTTCTTCCCGTGCAGAAATACAAAGTTCAACATAATTAAGTTCCTCATAGTTAGTCCTTGTCTATCCCTTCTTGGTTCACCAGAGTCTTGCACTTGAAGATCAAACTATCTGTTAAGCTCTGGTTGTTTCAATAGGAAAGTTTGAAAGTGCCCTGTTTCATTGAAAGTCCATTTTTTCCCCCCTGAAAGAGGATGTTCAGTTTTGCTGGGTAGTTCATTCTCTGTTGTAAACCAATATCTTCTACCTTCTGGAATGTTATATTCCAAGCCCTATGAGCCCTTGATATAGATGCTGCCAGATCCTTTGTAATCCTGACTGTAGAGCCATAGTAGTTGAATTGTTTCTGGCAGCTTTTAGTATTTTCTCTTTGACTTGGGAGTTTTGGAATTTGGCTACATCTTTGGAATTTGCTGGAAGTTTATCTTTTGGGATCTCTTTCAGGAGGTGACCAGTGAATTGTTAATTTCTATTTTACCCTCTGCTTCTAGGATCTCAGGGCAATTTTTCTGTATTATTTCTTGAAAAATGAAGTCTAGGCTCTTTTCCTGGTTATGAATTTCAGGTAGACCAATGATTTTTAAATTATTTCTTCTGGATTTGTTTTTGAGATCGGTTGTTTATCCAATGAGATATTTCACATTTTCTTCTAATTTTTTTGGAAGAGTTTTATTTCTTGCTGATTTCTTGCAAAGTCATTGGCTTCCTTTGGTACCATTCTGCATTTGAAGGAGTTATTTTCTTCAGAGAGCTTTTGTTTTTTTCCTTTTCCAGCTGGCCAATTCTGCTTTTTAAGACATTCTTCTCCTCATTTGTCTTTTGTGTTGCTTTTTCCATTAGGCCTAAATTGGTTTTTAACATATTATTTTCTTCGGTATTCTTTTGTATTTCTTTCACCAAGCTGTTGATTTGGTTTTTATGATTTATCTGCATGGCTCTCATTTCTCCTCCCAATTTTCCTCTATCTCCCTTAATTGTTTTTCAAAGTCTTTTTTTTTTTTTTTTGAGCTCATCCATAGCCTGAGTGCACTTTCTGTTTCTCTTAGAGGTTTTGGATACAGAAACTTCAAGTTTGTCATCTTCTGAATCTTCCATGGGACCAAAGTAATTTTCTATTGTCACTTTCTTCTTTTTTCTATTGTTTGTTCATTTCTTCATCCTAAGAATAATTTATCACTTTTTCTAAGACTTTGGGGGGCTTTGGGGGACAATCTACAGGGACCATAACTTCTCCAAAGTCTTATGAGAGGCTCTGATTGCTCTCTTGCCTGTGCTCTGGTCTGCGAATGACCCATAAGCCCTCCCCTCTGCCCTGGAGCTGTGAGGAGGGTCCTTGCTCAGCTATCTTAGTATGGAAGTTCAAACTGAAACCTGCATATGAATGTGGGCAAACATCAGAGTCCTGCTCCAGAGAGAGCAGAGAGATTTCTTCAAGCTCCCCCTACCCCCTTAACCGCCTGTGGGCTGTGTTCTGGAGGTGCAGGCTTGGCTTTCTCCATTCCTGCTGAAGGTTCTCACCGCAAGGCTGTTCTGAGGCTGTTGCTCTAGCACTCTGGTGCAAGCAGAGTTCTCTCACCACCCCTTCAAGCTGCTCTTGGTAATTAATCCCTGGGCTGCCCTGTTTCCGGGCTTTTTTCCATCCCTTGGTCCCAGTGAAGCACAACTTTACCCCAGAACTTCTAAGTTGTCTTGGATTGGGAAATTGTATCTTTCTGTGGGTTTTGCCCCTCTACATTTTGGCTAGAGTCATAATTTGACAGCTTTCGGAGTTTTTTGGGGAAGAAATTTCAGGGAAATCCTGCCTTCATGCTGTCATCTTGTCTCTGCCCTGCCCTCCAGAGACCAGATTTTAACTCAGGTCCTCCTGATTCCAGGTATGGTGTTTTATCCACTGCCACCTAGCTGCCCCCAGCTTTAACTCTTATGTGTATTTTATTTGTGGATTTTTTTTTTAATTAAAGATTTTATTTACTTTGAGTTTACACTTTTCCCCCAATCTTACTTCCTCTCCCCCACCCCCACCCCTCCACAGAAGGCAGTTTGTCAGTCTTTACATTGTTTTCATTGTGGATTTTTTTAAGTAGTTATTTTCATCTTTTTTAAAACAATATTAATTCTTTAAGTAATTTTTCTAGCATAGCTTTTACTTGTATTGCCACTTTTCCTTTCCCTCTCTTATTTGAGTTTTAAATTAATTCCTTCTTCCTTTTTTTTATCCCTTTAAGTTTTCTAATTTTGATGGTCTTATGTCCAACCTTCATCTTTTTTTTTTTTTTGTGGCTTTGCTTGTAGATGTTTTCCATCCTACTTCTTGACTTTGGACTTTGTCCAAAATTCTGCATTCTGTTGAAGTTCAGTTAACTTTGGTTATTTGGCGTGATCTTCCATCATGACCTATTGTGTCACTTCAGTTTGGGTACCTGCAGGTTTTTGGTCCTTGGGTGGTGTAATTTTCAGAGGTTTGTTCTTGGCTTTGCTGGCATGAATTTTTCAAGTATCTGACCTAGGTTTGTATGTATCAGATTGTGGATAATTAAATTTCAATAGGGTACTGCTGGACTTCACTGCTTTTAGCTTGGTAGAAGTTTCTATTGGTTCAGAGCAATTGAACTGCCTTCACTCACTTTTTTTTTTTAGGTTTTTTGCAAGGCACATTGGGTTAAGTGGCTTGCCCAAGGCCACACACCTAGGTAATTATTCCGTGTCTGAGGCTGAATTTGAACTCAGGTACTCCTGACTCCAGGGCCAGTCCTCTATCCACTGTGCCACCTAGCCGTCCCCTTCACTCACTTTTTTTTAAAGCTTTTTGCAAGGAAAATGGGGTTAAGTGGCTTGCCCAAGGCCATACAACTAGGTAATTATTAAGTGTCTGAGACCGGATTTGAACCCAGGTACACCTGACTCCAGGGCCGGTGCTTTATTCCCTACCACCTAGCCACCCCCCTTCACTCACTTTTGATGTTGATTTCTCACTCTTGTTATTTCCCTTTAAGGGAATTAACTTTAGGCTTCTGTGTGGTGCTAAAAATTAGAATTAAGTTTGTTCCTCCCCTTTCTTCCTCCCTCCCCCATTCCCCTCTCCCATTATCCTTTGTTCTTGGATGCAGAGCCACACAGCTAAATTTTCAGAGCTTTCTTACTCTGTACCCAACTTTCTTGCTTTTGACTGTGACCACTCCTTTTTACCTTGGAGCTATAATCCAATACTGGGTAAGGGGTGCCTGATCTGGAACCTATTCCTATTTCCAATTTTGATTCTAGAATCACCTGGGATCTGGTCCAAGTGCTGGTGATTGATCAAAATTCCTTAGTATTCCTGTTGTTAGAATGAGCCTTACCAATGCTACCAATACTTCTTTACCACACTCCTTAGTAGCTTCTGTCCCAGTGTCTATATTGATGTTATCTTAGGCTAGAAAAAATGACTCACTGAGGACTTTTTCTTTATTTGACATGGTATGTTTTCTAGATTGTTGTGGAACAGTTATGTTGCATGAGTTGGGCAAAAAGGCTGACTCTCACTCTACTGTCCTGAATTTTTAAGTTAGTTTGACAAGTTCTATAAAATATTCCCTTAGTAATTTGATTGTAGCATTAAAAGCTTAAATTCAATTATTATGTTGGCATAACTTGGCCATGGACACTGAATATTCTTCCAGCTATTTAAGTTTTTTACTTAAAAGTTCTCTACAGTTGAATCTGTACACATATTTTCTGTGCTTGAGGGCTTGTTCACTCACATATTTTATGCATTTTGTAATTGGAATGGAATTTTTTCCTTCTAATATTATCGCTTATTTTCTTTTATTATATAAAGATATTGTTTTTGAAGGTTTGTTTTATAGCCTCCAACCTTGCCTAAACTTTTTTTTTAGGTTTTTGCAAGGGAAACGGGATTAAGTGGCTTGCCCAAGGCCACACAGCTAGGTAATTATTAAGTGTTTGAGACTGCATTTGAACCCAGGTACTCCTGACTCCAGGGCCTGTGCTTTATCCACTATGCCACCTAGCCACCCCCTTGCCTAAAGTTTTAAAAAAAATTTATTTGTCTAAGGCAGTGGTGTCAAGTGACTTGCCCAAGGTCACACAGTTAGGCAATTAAGTGTCTGAGGTCAAATTTGAACTCAGGTCCTCCTGACTCCAGAGCCAATGCTCTATCCACAGTACCACCTACAACCCTGTGTCAGTTGACATTTTTTGCTGATTCACTATGATTTTCTAAGTAAATCATATCATCAATATAATAAAAGTTCATTTTATTTGTATAAGTTTTATAAATAAAAGTTTTACTTCTTTACTTCCTTTGTTGTTAATTTCTTTGTCTTTTTGCTAGAATTTATAGGATTATATCAAATAATAGTAGGGAAAGTGACCATCCTTACTTTCTTTGAAAATTTTTAGTTTTGTTGCCATTGCATATGATGCTTGCTTTTGGTTGTAGCTAAAGAATTTTTATATTATAATACTTTCTCTCTGGATATGCTTTGTAGGATTTTTAGCATAAATAAATTTTGTACTTGATCAGCTGTAATTCTTGTGTTTATTCATCTTGTCTTCAAGATCAATGTGTTTTGCATGTATGGAGATCATAGTTTCTTTTAATATTCTTACTTTTTACTTTTCTTTTTCCAGACTGTACATCATTTTTGTGTATTTACATTCCTAATGTGTTATTTTCTCTTTTGTTTCTTTGGTGAGACTTGCCACCGTGGAGTCGTTTTTTTACTCAGTTAATTATTTCTGTTATGTAGACCATAAATTCTGCTTTTAGAATCATTCAGGAATATCCTATAGTAATGATTTCATGCCTCTGTTCTATTGGGTATTGATTCATTTGCCTTAGTCTTATAGTATTTATGCATAGATACTTGAACTCTTTTGTGATTGGAAGAACACATTCCTTTCTGTTATTAATATTTACCTTGTTAGTTTTTCTGCTTATGCTTAAGGTTCTTGAATTTTCATATACATGAAATCTTTGGCAATATCATTTTTTTCTTGGTAGTCTCCAGTCTCATTCTTTCTAACTCTTCTGTGGATATGGTTTTTCTGGGGGCTACATTTCCAAGTTATTTTAACCTCTTCTCATTCTAGGCAATTCAGAGTTTACCGGAAGTGACTTATGGTAAGACAGAACTGCCCTCATCTCTTTTTTCTCAAGCTTAGTTGGTATTAGTAGGTATAATACATAGATTTTCTGCCCAGATTCCCTTCTGTTTCTCAATTCTCTGGATGAGCTCAGTTTCAGCACAGACCTTTCTTAGCCTGAGTAAACTTTGGCAATTTGGATTTCTCTGGCACCAAGAGAGATGGAGATTGTAGAGTTAAATTTTTTTGCTAGTCCATTTGGTTGACTTGTTCAGTTTCACTGCAGAAGCATGGTGGGCAGTGGTTGAGAGAGTGCTGAAGAGCTCTTTAGGGATTATTACTTAGCAGTCTTGAATGTAGAGACTGCTGAAATTGCTTTTCTCTTGCACAAAGTACTTAACTTCGAGAGGTTTAAAAAGTCCTGAGGATCTCAATACTTCATTTTCTTGGTCATATAACTTCTTTTAATGAAATCTTTAATTAAGTATTATTATTATTATTATTATTATTATTATTATTATTATTATTAATCATTCATCATTTGAAGTTCAAGCTTTTTTGCTCAATGTTATTTCTATTTCCATTGTTGTAGTCATTGTGTATATTATTCTCCACATTCTCTTAGTTTGTTTAGTCATTATGCAATTGGTAGATGTACACTTTGACTCCAATTCTTTGATATTATAAAAAGATGTGCAGCTCTAATTGTTAAAAATAAAAAAGCCACTTTGGTAAACCGTAATGAAATCTGAATGCAAGATTTCCTGGTTTATAATACCAGAATACTTTTTGTTCTTTAGAATGAAGCATTAACTTGTTTCCTGAGCTCTCATTAATTTAATTCAATAGAAAACATGTTACAATAGAAGGAGCACTGCTTTTGGTATTAGAGGACCTGAGTATGAAATCCCTTTCTGCAATATTACCTGTATGATCTTGGTCAAATCACTTAATATCCTTGGGCCTCAGTATCCTCATCAATGAAATGAAATTTGAATTTAAATGTCCCTTTCAGGTAAAAATTCATGAATCTTAATAAATAACTTTATGAAGTATTATTTTACTGTTGAGTATAGCTAGAAAATGTCATTCTGGAATTTATAGTTTAATATGTGGATATAATGCATGTATAAGTATTTATAATAGAATCATAGATTTTTGGTCTGTTACAATCCATACCCTATAAGGAATCCCTACTTTTAACATATCTGACAAATGATCACCCAGTCTCTGCTTGAAGATTTACAATGACAGGAACCAGTCTTCCAAGACAGTCTATTCTAGTTTTGTTAAGCTCTGATTTTTAGACATTAAACCTAGGTTTATCTCTTTGCATCTTGTTCTCAATTATTCCCAGTTTTTCAAACTGATGCCGAAAAAGAATTAGTGGGATTGTGTTATTCTAATTAGTGGAATTGGTGTTGTTCTGATCGTGCTATACACAACTATCTTTTCCCCCTATAACAGCAAGTATTACCTTCATCTTTTAATCTTCTGCTCTGTGAACAATAATCACTTGACATAATTGTGGAAAAGACGTTATTTGCTTGCTCTGTAGATTTATTTACCATACCTGTAATTTCCTAAATCAAATAATTTTTCCTTAGTTACCAATCTTCTGTTATCTCTCCTTACCTGAATAGTCTGTCTCTTGCATTTTATCTTTGTTGTCTTTATTTTTTTTTTCTGACTCTTTGTGACCCCTTTTTGGAATTTTCTTGGTAAAGATGTTGGAATGATTTGCTAATTCCTTCTACAAATCATTGGAACTGAGGCAATCAGTGACATGAGATCCACATTTGATATCTAATCCAGTAAGTGTCTGAGTCTGGATTTGAACTCATGCAAATTAATCTTCCTGATTCCAAGCCAGTGCTATACTCTGCCAACTAGCTGTTCATATTTTTTATCTTTATTTCTTATCTAACTGCTTAATAAATATTTTTGATTCATTGATTCAAATTTAATTCCTCTTCCACATGACAACTGTTTAGATCCTCAAAAGCAACTGTTTTTTTTTTTCCTCTTTGAGTCTTCTCAGGATGACTGTTACTAGGCTCTTCAACGACTCAACCATTATAAATCTGTGACTTGTTCTGTCCTTCTCTGAATGTTTTCTTTCTTATTAGTGTTGTTCTCAAATAGTTCCACTCAGAACTGAACACAATACTATACAATCATGGAGGTAGAAAAACATGGAGTATCTGTTCCAGTTGGTTGGAGTGTAGAGTATTTGAATGGGACTATTATAAAGCAAGGCTGGAACGGGTGTAGAGTGATGCCAGACTATAGCAGATCTTAAATATTGGGTCAAGGAATTTGAATTTACTTGGATAATTATAATAGCTATAATATGTATATATAATATATATCTAATATAATAGTATTTTTGCTTTGAAGTGTGCAAAGCACTTATATATACACTTTCTCATTTGACATCATTTGGGTATCATGAAATATCATTTAGGTAGACTTTGGGGAGTCATTGCAAAATTAGATGATCTCCAAACTGCAGATCCAGATCAATCCTGTGATTTTAGGCAGAGGAGTAAAATTAGATTTGTGTGTAAGGAAGATTTATTGAAGTTTTGTGAGAATGAGGGAAAGTGTAAAGAAATTAAGACCTGTCAGGAGACTGGCAATAGTTTGGACAAGTAATAATGACAGAATTTAGAGTGGATCTGCTTAATGATTGATTTCATACCCTAATTCCCAATTCACATTTGGATATTTTGTTGCACTTTTATATGGGTATGAGGAAAAGGAAGAAGATAATTTGATTGTACAGTAGAACATAAAAAGGGAAATAATAAGACTAGAAAGGTAGCTTGTAGTGGCCAGGTTGCCAAACAGAGTAATTTACATTTGATGCTGGAGTCATTATGGGAGTCACTAAAGTTTATTGAGTGAGGAAGTAACTTTGTCAGACCTGCAATTTAAGAAAATCACTTTGGCAGGTGTGTGTAAGAAGAATTGGAGTTGGCAGAGACATGAGGCAGGAACATCAATTAGAAGACCATTCCAGTAGTCCAGTCCAGATCTGCATCTAAAATACATTGTTAAATGGGTGGAGAAAAGGGAATAGATGTGAGGCATAAGAAGTTAGAAAGGAGCAGATTTGTCAGCTGTCTGGATGAAGGAATGAATTAAAAAGTATTAAGGGCTTATTATCAGACAAAGGTTGTATAAATTGCAGGATATTAGAAAACATAGAAAAGCAAAAGTGAAATAACTTTTTTTTTTTTTTTTTTTGCCACTGAGGAGCTCACACTCTAATTGGAGAAGGTAACATAAGAGATCAGGAGTATGATGTATGGAAAGACCTGGAAATCCCAAGGATATTTTAGCTGGGAGGCTAGCAAGGCCTAGGAGGCTTTAGGGTTTCATCAGGTTAGATCACAAGGTAGGATGTCTGAAGAATCCAGAAGCAGAGTAGATGAGGAGGATCATAGAATGCAATGGCAAGGAAAATAGTAAGATCTGGAAATCTTCTAACTTACCAGAAGGATTAGAGGTGGTGAGTTCCTTCTTATCCAAGGAGTGTAGGCAGCCATGTCTATTCTACTGGGGAAGGAGGCCTAAGGACTTTGCCCACCACCATTGAGAATGGATTGAGGATTAAGAGGGTCAGAGTTTGGCCAAGGGAGAAGAGGGAAGAAGGGTCTCAGGCGAAGGGCAACAGCATTGACAGAAAGATTGAGGAGAAGGGTGTCATGTGTCATTTGCTTTGCCAGGCTTCTTTTTTTTCCCCTGAATAGTTCTGGGTGAACTATGATAGGGGTAGACAGTCTTGCTTGATGGCCTGGCTAGATTCTGTGAGGAGTGAGAGAAGGGGCATTCTAGAAGTTACAAGCCTGTCAGACAGTTCTCTTGGTGCATTAGAGGGAGGCAAATGAGGAAGAAATGCCACTAATGGCCTTGTGAGAATGAAAATGGATAACATTAAAGTTGTGAACTTGGGTAATTGGAAGAATGATGGTGCCTTCTACAGAAATGGTAAAGTTTGGAATAGGGTTGTGTTTTGGGGGAAAGATGATGTAATGAAATTTGTGTTTTAAATTACAGTCCCTCCATTCAAGTTAGGGAAGATAATGGGGAGGTCACTGGTCACTGCCACAGAATGCAGATTTCAACCTTTGAAATAGCCTAGAGGTGATCTGGAGCAGTAATATCAAATAAAATGGAAGTCACTAAACTGTAATAAGGAATTTCTGTGGGTTGATATATTGACTTAGTTTTAAAGCTATCTATGTTTTGTTGTATTTTTATTTGCTAAATATTTCCTAATTGCATTTTAATCAACCTTTTTCTGTACCCTAAGGGGATATGTATGGGCTATATATTTCACAGTCCTGATCTGGAGGACATGTGTGATATGTTTCCAATGAAACTGTACAACTCTGTGTCATAGTTAGATTATTAATATCCAAAGGGTCCCATGTCTGTGTAAGATGGATAGAAGGTGGCTGAAAGCTTGCTCAGTGTCAACTGGAAATTTTGGGTGAAAATAGGTAGACAGGTGTTTGTACTGAAAATGAACTCCAAAATTGACTTTTGTGGGAAAGGTGTGATATGACTCTTTTCACCAGCTAACTGATCACACATCCTTTGGGAGATGTTCCTCAAGGGAATAGGTCCTCCACTTTAGAGACCACTGATCTAAACTATTGAAATAGTCTTAACTGGTCACCATAAATCTTCTTTCCTTTAGTTTTTCCCTGCCCTCCTGATGCTCTATAGTGTTGCCATATTTTTCTAAAGTATACTCTTATTTATTTATTTTTCCAATTATATGTAAGAATATTTTTTCAGTATTTATTTTGTAATATTTTCTCCCTTTTTCCACCCTGGTATAGGAAGCAATCTGATTTTGGTTTTACATGTACAATCATGCTACACATATTTCATATTAATCATGCTGTGAAAGAAGAATCATAACAAAAAGGAAAAACTTACATGAAGGATAAAATAAGAAAACAAATTTAAAAAAGTGAAAACAGTATGCTTTGATTTACATTTAGATTCCATAATTCTTTCTTTGGATGTGAATGGTGTCTTCTAACACAAGTCTTTTAGAATTGTCTATTATCACTGTATTTCTGAGAAGAGCTAAGTCTACCATAGTTGATCATCATAAAGTATTGCTGTTAAAATGTATAAGGTTCTTCTGGTTTGGTTCACTCAGCATCAGTTTATATAAGTCTTTCCAGGTTTTTCTGAAATTTACCTGTTTATCATTTCATATAGAATAATAATATTCCATTAATATTCACAAACACAGTTTGTTCAGCCATTTACCAGTTGATGGGTATCCCCTTAATTTCCAATTTTTTACAACCACAAAAAGAGCTGCTATGAATATTCTTGTACATGTGCTTCTTTTTCTTTTGTTTTTTCTTTTTTTGCAAGGCAAATGGGATTAAGTGGCTTGCCCAAGGTCACACATCTAGGTAATTATTATGTGTCTGAGGCCGGATTTGAACTTGGGTACTCCTGACTCCAGGGCCGGTGCTCTACCCACTGCGCCACTTAGCTGCCCCTCCCTGCTTCTTTTTCTTTAAAGCATACAGTCTTGAAAAAAAGTCTTCAAAGGCTCTACTTCCAATTTCTGTAGTATAAGGTTTTAACTTGGTCTGGCATTCTGGACATTTACAACATGACCCCAACCTATCTTTCTAGGCTTTTTTTTCTCACTACTTCCTTATCAGTATCCTATACCTTAGGTAAACTGAACTACCCACACTTCTTTAAATATAATGTTCACTACTGCTAAACTTACCTTCTCCCTGGAATCTCCTTTTCCATTTTTCCTTTTTATATTTTTGGGTGTCTCTCCAGACCTAGCTCAGATGGTATTTTGTTCATGAAGTCTTCCTTCATCTCCCTTATCGGAAGTGAACTTTATTTTCCTATGAGTCCCTGGAAACATTTTGCTTATACTTCTCATATGCCATAATTTATATTGTTGTCTTATTTTCTCCTACTAGCTTTTTGAGGGATGTCTATATTTTTCTTTTATATATCTCCTGCAGAATCTTGTTCAAGTGCCTTGCTCAAAGAATTTAATTTAATTTAATCAATCAAAATTCATATTTTTCAATATACTTTACTTCCTTCCAGTTGTCAAGTGAAAAGTTTTAACTATTATAACAACTCTTTAAAAATTAATGATATCTAATTTTTTTTTTGATTACAAACTTGCCTAATGTCAAAGTGTGCTATAGTGATGATGATATTGTTATATCCAGGAAGTCTCTGTTGAAATGAATGTTGTGTGCTTATGACTTTCTAAGTTAAAAAGAACTCTTTGGGGCTATATAAGCATTTTTGATAATTGAAGATTAAAAAAAAAGATTTCTCAGAGCAGTTAAACTGATTTCTGATAGTATGTTCAATTTTTTTTAAAATAGGTTTTATATAAAGTAAAGGTCACATTAATTTTCTGAATAAAAATCAAATGAATGAATGAAAGAAGGAACAAATAAAACAAGCATTAAGTGCTTACTATGTACCAAATACTATGCTAAGTTCTGGGGATATAAATAGATGATAATCTTTTCTCTTATGGTTCTTAACCAGCACATAAAATGATGGAATAGGAGTGAGAGTAACAGGATTAATCTTAATGATTTATTTGATAAGGAAGGTTACTGAGTATTATGTCCATTTGAAGACTGTAGAAGTGAAGGTAATACTTTTGAAGAAAATACCTATAATAATTAGATTATAAAAGTGAGAATCAGTAGAGGTAATCATATTTATTTTTTTACTATTTTTGGCAAATGTTTTCATTGTCTTAAGTTTTAGAATTCTGAGAAGGGAAAAACTGGAAATGTTTATGATCCTGCTGATCAAATTAATAGTGGCATGACTAGCATAATTATATTTATTATAGTAAAGGATATGCTGTGCAAGGCATCCTATGTGCTCCTAAGAGAATTATTTTAAAAACAAATCCATTGAATAGAGTAGGAAATGACAACTGCATGAAATATCTCTATTTTTTTTCCCAGTCTACTTTAGGGTAAATGATGCTGAATAAAATGCTTAGGAAAAGGCATAACTTCATTTTTTTTTTTATAAACACTGAGCAAATCTTTAATGTGCATATCTTTTACATAAAAGTTTAAAGCGTATGTTGTCTATGAATTATGGTTAATTGTGGTAGTTGAGAGCTCAATTCTCTAGGGGAATTTTTTCATATTTCTTGTTTTTGATCACCCATACCAATAAATATTGAATGTGCACTGAATTAGACTTCCTTTGGATTCTGGCTTTTGGCAACCACATCATTACTTGGTAGCTTCTCCACCAGAGGGCATATGAGGCAATGAGATAAAACTTTTAAAAAAGTGTATTCCGTTTTGATGTCATTTTTAATAATTTGGTAATTACATTTCTAGTCTACTTGATTCCTGCTTATGTTTTTGTGTGATTTAAAGTGTTTGATGGGGAAGAATGTTGAAATGCAGTGTTTCAAATGTTGGAAGTAGTTAATTTATTTTGTACTCTTTTTATTTTGTGTAGTATTATACTTAAAAATTGTTTCATGCATAGTAGTTTTTAAATTTCATCTTAGTAATGTTCATAGATGTAGTGATAAAACAAGATAATAAAGTAAAAGTATGGAGGAAAATCAAAAGTAAAAAGAGTACTGAGGAAAATCCAAAAGTAAAGTAGTTTTTTAAATTTTCTATGCTGTAATGGAGAAAGAATACTGAATTTTTTAAAAGGGTATCTATTAGGACTTTAGTAATGGAAGAGCAGTTGATTTTTGAGATTTAAAAATTTTTTAGCTAAAAAGAAATTGATACTCAATAATCAGTCAGTAATCATTATCTTTTGCATGCCAGATGCTATGCTTGATTCTAAGAATACAAAGAAAAAACCTCGAAACAGTTCTTGTTCTCAAGGAGCTTACAATGTTTTGTGGGAGACAAGTACAAATATAAATATATACAAAATAAATATAAATAATTTGGGGGGGGATGAGGAGTAGGGAGGAGAGCATGAATAAAAAGGGATATCTTCTGGCAGGTAGTACTTGAACTGAGTATTGAAAGAAACATGTAGTCACCTGAATCATCCCGTCTATATAACGTGAATTTTTTCTTTTCTCATTGTGGTTAAAAATAATTTCATTAATGTAAATTTTTTATGCATTATAGAATATGGAGTTTTTATGAGACAATTTAAGTCATAAATATGCTTTTAAGATAGGGAAACATTTGGGAACAGAGAACAAACAGATCTTTGGTAAATTCCATGAGGGAATGGAAATTTTTAAAAAAGGAAAATGAATAAGCTTATTGGCATATTTTTGGAGTTGCTGCACCTCTGCCTTATTATTCTCTTTGGCGATATATAAATTTTTTCTGCCCTCTATAACATCTCTACTTGATGGCTCAGTGGGTAGAATACCAAACTTGGAGTCAAGAAGTCCTGAGTTCATATTTGGCTTCAAAAACTTATTAGCTGTGTGACCCTGGACAATCATTTAACCTTGTTTTATCAGTTGCCTTATCTGTCTGTAAAATGACCTGGAGAAGGAAATGACAAATCACTCCAATATCTTTGCCAAGAAAACCCCCAATGAAGTCACAGAGAATTGGATACAACTGAAAAGACTGGACAACAATCTCATCATCTAAATTCAGTGACAAGAGAATTCACTATCCGAGTAGGCAAACCAGTTCATTTTCAGAGAATTGGGTTGTTAGAAAGTTTTATGGAACTGAATACTGTCTCTCTCTGTAATTTCCAAATATAGATCCTCATCCATGTACTCTTTCCTTACCAGTTATATAAGAATAACTATTATTTATTATTCTTTTTCTTGTCAGCCTTTCAGGTATTTATAGATAGCATTGTCATCTTTACTGCAGTTAATTCTCCTTTAGGTTAAACATCCTACTTCTTGAAAGTGGTCTAAATATGACATGGCTTTGAGATCCTTCACCATTCTATCCTGGTCATCATCCTTTATCTTAATAGTTTTCTTAAAATGTACTTAGCTCGCAGAGCTAAAATAATATCCTAAATGTAGTCTTACCAGTGCAGAGTATAGTAAGGGTAATTTCTTCCCTTGTTCTATGCTTCAGTTTTGTTTTGAAAATTTTTTAAAAGTTTCAAAAGTGTTCAAAATAATTAGTGTCAGCTTGCATACTGTATTAGAGATCATTAATCCAAAGCTTCATCTTTTGTTAAATGTTAAAGTCAACAGTGTTCAGTGTTTCAGCATTGTATTTTGAAGCAATATTACCCATTCTTTCACTGCAGAATTTACTATTAAACTATGCTTTCTGGAAGACTCAAATAGTCAGCCTTTAGTAGTAGAAAATTTAACAGAAAAAGGACTGTTTTTAAAATTACAAATTGGAATTATTTTAAAACATAAATTCTTTGGTTTATTTCCAAAGTCACATAGATAGTAATGAAAGAATTCTGTATGATTTATAAGTAAAGTGTGGGAAATTGTTTACCTTTCCTCCCTCCTTCCCTAGTGGGGAAAAATGGAGGTGAAATTTCAGGTAAACTTAAACTTGGTACCATTCTGATCTTTAAAATACACTGTGTCATTCTCTTGCATTTAGTATATACTCTTCTTTGTTTTTTTGTGTCTCAGAACTTATCTTTAGCTCAGAAGTCCTATTCTCTATGAGATTAGTACCTCTGTTCCATCTGAATTTTCCTTGTACTTTGCTTTTTTATTTTAAATAATTTTATTATTAATGTAGACTGTAGGTAGGGACTGTTTTACTTGCATCTTTCTATCTTTACTACTCTAATATGTATGTTGAATTGAAGTGAATAATTTAGCATTAAAGCTTTTTTGTCAAGAATTATGAGAACAAATTTTACTAATGTTCTTCTTGTACTGTTATGTTGTCTTTGCTTTTTATTCTTTTAAGGGACGAGAAGACCCACCTTGTTTTACTCATATTACAGTTTAATTATAATGATAAATTAAATGTATTTATACAGCTATTTTGGACTCATAAGGGGAAAAAGAGCTGGCCTTAGAGTAAGGACAATTTGGATTCAAATCCTGTTTTTGTTTTTGTGAACCTAGGCAAATTGCCTTAGTGTTAGTTTTCTTAAGACTATAAAATTCAGAGAAAGTGCTGATTCATATTGGCTCATTCCTTTCTGGAGATTCTCCTGGATTTTCCTTTCTAGGAGCTTCCTACACCAATTAAATTACAGGTCTTGTTTAAAAAATGACCTCTACCAACAAAGAGAATATATTCTAACTAACCACTGCATTGTCAGAAACTTCATTATTAGAGGTAAAAATAACACAGGAGCTACAGGAGTGAATATATATATGAATATATTTCTGGATCTCAGGAAATTTTATTTTTATTTATTCTTATTTTGTACAAATAATGTTTTTTTATACATTACTAAAATATTCTTGTTTAAGAGTAAACATAATACCCCCTCCCTCCAAGAAAATATAGACCTGCATAAACAATAAAGTAAAGGGGAGAGAAAAAATTAAAAGTAAAATTTAAAATAATAATAATAATAATAATGATAATAATAATAATAATTGTAGGTATGGCCAGATGGAGTAGTGGACGGAGCACTGGCCCTGGAGCCAGGAGCACTTGAGCCCAAATCCAGCCCCAGACTCCCAACAATCACCCAGCTGTGTGACTCCATGCAAGCCACCCCAACCCCATTGCCCTACACCCCCCCCATACCCAAAATAAAATAAAATAGTAATAATAATAGTAGGGGTGGCTGGGTGTCAGACAGATCACTGGCCCTTGAGCCAGGAGCACCCAGGTCCAAATCCGGCCTCAGACACCAGCTGTGTGGCCCCAGGTAGGCCACCCAGTCCCATTTGCCCTGCTACACTCCCTCAGAAAATAATAATAATAAAAAATGGGCTTCAGTCTGTGTTCCAGCACCACCAGGTCTGTTGCAGGTAGATTAGGATAAGTCCATCACAAAAGTTACTTCCATACTTTTCCACCGTTGTCATTGCTGATCGCAACTCCCTCCATTCATGCTTCTCCTACCATGAACTATATTTTCTCTCTTCTTTCACTTTGTCTCTGCTGTAGGGTAGTTGAGTGGCACAGCAGACAGATCCCTGGCCCTGGAGCCAAGAGGCCCTGAGCCCACATACCACCCCTTACCCAGCATCCACCCGGCCCTATGGTCCTGGGACAGGCCATCCAATCCCAGCCCCTTGCAAGAAGTAACAAAGAAAATGTGTTATATCTGACCACTTTCCCCCCACGGTCCATCCTCTCCTTCATCACTCACATCCCCCCCCTTCCCCTGTCCCCCTTCTCTCCTTTTTACTACAGACGTCTATACCCCACTGAGTATGTATATATGCTGTTTCCTCTCCTAGCCACCTCTGATGAGAGCAAAGATTCCCTCATTCTCCCTTGCCTCCCCACCTTCCATATCATTGCAATAGCTCATTGTAATAAAGAAAAATCTCATTATATGAAATATCTTAGCCTATTCCTCCTCTCCTTTTTCTTTCTCCCATTACATTTCCCTTTTATCTATTGACTCCATTTTTACACCACAATATATCTTCAAATTCAGCTCTCTCTTGTGCTTCATCTATAAAAGCTCCTTCTACCTGCTCTATTAAATGAGAAGGTTCATATGAGTATTATCAGTATGATTTTTCTATATAGGAATACATGTAGTTCATCATCATTAAGTCCCTCATATTTTCCTTTTCTCCTCCACTCTCTATGCTTCACCTGAGTCCTGTATTTGAAGATCAAACCTTCTGTTCAGCTCTGGCCATTCCAACAGGAACATTTGAAATTCCCCTGGTTCATTGAAAGTCCATCTTTTTCCCTGGAAGAGGATGTTCAGTTTTGCTGGGTAGTTGATTGTCGGTTGCATTCCAAGCTCTTTTCCCTTCTGGAATATTATATTCCGAGCCCTATGAGCTTTTAATGTAGTTGCTGCTAAGTACTGTGTGATCCTGACTGCAGCTCCACGATATTTGAATTGTGTCCTTCAGGCTGCTTGTAATATTTTCTCTTTGACTTGGGAGTTCTGGAACTTGGCTATAATGTTCCTGGGGCTTATCTTTTTTGGATCTCTTTCTTGGGGAGTTTGGTAGATTCTCTCTCCATTTCTATTTTGCCCTCTGCTTCCAGGATATCAGGGCAATTTTCCTGTAGTAATTCTTTGAAAATGATGTCAAGGCTCTTTTCCTGGTCATGACTTTCAGGTATTCCAATAATTTTTAAATTATCTTCCCTAAATCTGTTTTCCTTATCTGTTGTTTTTTCAATGAGATGTTTCACATTTTCTTCTAATTTTTCATTTTTTTTTGGTTTTGAAGTATTGAGTCCTGATTTCTCATAAAGTCAGCAATCTCCCTGCATTCTGTTCTTTGTCTGAAGGATTTGTTTTCTTCATAGAGTTCTCTTATCTCCTTTTCCATCTGGCCAATTCTGCTTTTTAAAGCATTCTGCTCTCCTCAATAACTTTTTGAACTGTTTTATCCATTTGACCTATGCTGGTTTTTAACATGTTATTTTCTATAGCATTTTTTTGGATCTCCTTGACTAAGCTGCTGACTTCATTTTCATGTTTTTCCTGCATCTCTCTCATTTCTTTTCCCAATTTTTCTTCCATCTCCCTCACTTGATTTTCAAAGTCTTTTTTGAGCTTTTTCATAGCCTGAGCCCAGTTCCTGTTTTTCTTGGAGTCTTTAGATGCAGGAGCTTGTGTTTCCTCATCTTCAGATTGAGTATTTTGATCCTTCTTGGGATCACAGGCAAAGTATTTCTCAATGGTGTTCCTCTTTTTTCGCTGCTTACTCATTTCCCCAGCCTGTACCTGGTTTTGGGGTTCTTCCTGAGCTTCTGAGTATTAGTGGGATACCCCCACTAGGATTTCCATGTGTGAAGCTCTGTCCTCCCTCCTGGTCTGTGAATGACCAGAAGCACACCCCTCTGCCACAGGGTTGAGGTGGGGGGGGGTCCCTGCTGTTCTATTGGGGGGGCCTAGACTGTGATCAGGATCTGAATGTGGTCAGAACCCCAGTCCTGTTCCAGGGATAGAGGACAGAGCTCAGCACTCTCTCTCTCTCCACTCCCCTCCCTAGATTCAGTGCTCATGCCCTGGGGGCTCCTGCTTTACTAGCTCCTCTTGCTTCTGTTTCCTGGATCTGGGCTGCTGCCCCTACACTGTTAGTTGTGTGCCCTGAGGGCTGGGCTTCACGTGCTCTCTCTGGCAGAGGTCCCCGCTGTTCCCCCAAGTTGTGCCCGGTGCTCTCCCGGTTGTAGGTCAGGAAACTCCCCCACTGCTGTGAGCCTCGGCTCCCAGTGCCCTGGGCCTGCCTCCAGGAGGCTGAAGTTACTTTGCTCTGGTGGGCCACCCCTCTGGTGTGCCACCCCTCTGACCCCGGGGAGCAGAGCCTTTCTGCTCTTTTCCAGGTTACCTTGGGTTGGAGAATTGCCTCACTGGATCCCTCTGTGGGTTCTGTCTCTCGAAAATGTAGTTTAGAGTGCTTGGTTTATAATTTTTGCTCCAGAGCAGCTAAGATATAGTCCTCTCCTGTTGCCATCTTGGCTCCAGCCCCCCCGCCCCCCCCCCCAGGAAATTTTAGTTAAATACTAAATTAATGTAAAATATTTTATAAAACATAAACTATTCATTTTGAATTTGGGGCCAAAGGAAAGGGGCTTGACAGCAATGGGATCTGACAGATAATAGAATGAAAAACCCTGCCAGGTGGTCTGTGCTAGAACAGAGAAGACTCTGCTGAAAGATAACCTTTGATAGAGCACATTGTTGATACTGGGACACATGTTCTTTACCCTCTAACTACAAAAAATAGACCTGTGAGTCTAGATAGCTAATTTGTGAATTAATGTATGAGACATAGAGTGGTATTTCCCTCATTCCTTCCTTTCTCCCTCCTCTTGTTCGTTACTCTAAGGAGAATAAATTGGGTTGATCATCTGGACATCTTATGAGTAAATTTTAGTAGCTCTCTATAGAATTAAAAATGTTTTTTTACCTGTTTGCTTATGTTTGAAATTGTTTTTAATGGGACACTTATTTTGATTTCATAATTAGAAATACACAACAAAAGCTTGGTTGAGTTAACTCAAGTTTGATTGAGCTATATTGATACAAACTTATTCCTATGACAATATAATCAGGCTTAGCCATAACTGACTGATACTATTGGTGTTTTTGTTTGGATGGAAATGAATCACAGTATCTCACAGTTGAAAGTGACCAATACATACTTGAGCAAAAACCCAAGTTTCATCCAGCCTTGACTTGAATGGATTTTTTACTAGTGAGACTGGTGAGAGGGAATTCACTACATGAAGTGGAAATTCATTCCATTTATAGCTAGACCTCAGTGTTAGGAAGGATTTCTTTAAATCAAATCTAAATTCGCTTCTTCGTAATTTCCACTCATTGCACCTACTTGTGCTCTAATAGTCTAATCCTTACTTCCAAACTGACATTGAACTATTATTAAATGTTTCTTTGTTCCAGCTATTGAGTCAATTCTGAATTAGTTTATTTTTTATTCATTATTTATTTATTTTTGCAAGGCAAATGGGGTCAAGTGGCTTGCCCAAGGCCACACAGTTAGAAATTATTAAGTGTCTGAGGCCGAATTTGAACTCAGGTACTCCTGACTCCAGGGCCAGTGCTCTATCCACTGCACCTCCTAGCCACCTCTAATTCTGAATTTATTTAACCACTTTCTTCTACCTTGTAACTCTCTATCTTTTTTCCTAATAGTGGTGTAAAAGGATATATTTATCAAAATATATATTCCTCTAATCTACTTAAAAACACCCAGAAGGGACATAGTTACCTGTTCTTAATGTCATCCTGGCTTTTTGTGATTACTGGTTTCTCAATTCATTCTAGAATTTTCTTAGGAATTTAAGTTGAACATATTATTTTATTTATAGTTTGTAGAAGCTATTTTTTTCTCCAGGACAATTTCCCTTCTCCATTCTGACAGTATATCTCCAATTCTTAACGATTTTAAAAAAATCATTGACATTGGTTCAGTAAATATACCTGATCTCTCTGTGTGTGTGTGTGTGTGTGTGTGTGTGTGTGTGTGTGTGTGTGTGTGTATTTTAATACTCTGAGATACAATTCATCTGAACCAGATGACTTGAATGCATCAGAGTTAAACTTGTGCTCTCTTAATAAATTCTTGCTTTTTTGGGGCATCAACTCCCTGTTAACCATTTTCATATTCTTCTTTCCAGTCAAAAGATCAGTCTCTTGGCAGAGAAAACAGAGACATGATAGGGGTTGAACAGCTCTGCTTTGCCTGGCATCTGTCACTATTTATAATCTTCTCAATTCCCTAAAGTAGTCCTACCTCTTATTTGATGATTCTTTCTTATTATAGATTTTTTTAAAAAATCTTTTTTTTCCAGTAACTTTCCTTGTCCCCCCTTCCCCCCCGCATAAGAGATGTCTGAACTTTGGTATATTTGATAATTTTCTTTTAAGTCTTAAAAAGAGTTGCACTCTATTCCCTTTTGAAAAATAGAAAATTAGGAAAACTTCTTAATATCCTACTTTTCCCTCTATTGAACTCTTCCTCGTAATAAAGAAAAACAGTTAAGCAAAATTGAATAAAACAATAGTAAGACATGTATGTCTTATCCTGCTATTATAGACTCTTTACCTCTCTACTAGACAGAAGTATATTTTATCATTTAAGCTCTCTGGAATCAAGACTAGTCATGAAATTAATATATTTTGCTTTAAAAAACAATATTGATTATTTTCTTTTTTCTTTTTCTTTTTGTCTTTTGCAAGGCAGTGTTCAGTGTCACACATCTGGGTAATTATTAAGTGTCTAAGGCCAAATATGGATTCAGGTCCTCCTGACTCCAGGTGGGGTGTTCTATCCACTGTGCTACTTAGCTGCCCCAACACTTCTTGTTTCAGTTAGCAAAAGCCGACCTCACCTTCTTTCAATTGAGTAGCAAAAAATAATAATAAATAAAATTCATAACAAATGTGTATAGTTGATCAAAACAAATTTTCCCATTGACTTATTCTGCACTTAGTCTTTTCATTTCTCCATGCTTTATCATTAGTCCTCTGGGTTTGTGGTTGATCATTATGCTGCTGTGAGTTCCCAGTTCTTTCAAAGCTATTTATCTTTAATTCAAAAGAAATTTAAGATGCTCAGATTTAGAGAATCCACCCCAAGTCTTCATTTGGCCTATTTGTGCCTGACCTGTGGTAGAGCATTCTGGACTCATACTGGTCAGATCAGCTAGCCACTGTCAGACACACTATAACTCGATTCTTAACATAGTGGTATTATTTTGGTCTTCTAAAAATGAAGGACAACAGTCAACATTTACCACATTGTTGTCATTGTGTAAAATGTCCTCTTGGTTTTATTCTGTTCACTCTGCATCAGTTCATAATTCTTCCTGAATTCTCTGACACTCTCTCATTGATCATTTTTAAAAGTATAGCAATATTCCATCATAGTTGTGTAACCTAACTTTTTCAGCCATTTTCCTATTGATTCTTTGGCACCTCAGAGAGAGCTATAAATATTTTTGACTCACTTTAGAGTTTGTTTGCTTAGGACTAATCCCTCCCTTAATCTACCCTCCCTCTTAATTCCTTTTCCCCCTTGTCCCCTTCCCCTTTTGTTTTCTTGTTAAGTGAAATGTATTTCTGTATCGTGTGTGCACACGCGCGCACGTGTGTATGTGTGTGTGTGTGTGTGTGTGTGTGTGTGTGTGTATTCTTCCTTTTGACCCTTTCAGATAAGAATTATGCCTACCCCTTGTTACTTGGATAGTTCACTTACAGATATGGTTATTATGAGATAATTTTATTTAACTTTCCTTTCCTTTCTCTCACTTCTTTTATTCATCTTCTCTCTTTCGATTCTTCTCTTAAGATCATCAAGACATGATGGAACTACTCCCAGGCCTTGTTTAATTAGACTGTCTCATTCCTGATGATGATAAAGTTCCTAGGGTACGCGTATCATATCTCCGTATTTGGATGCAAACAATCAATCCTTGTTTAATCCTTTATCATTGTTAATGTGTTTACTTGTTTTTAGGTAGAAACCTAAAACCTTCATTCCTGTGTTTAAATATCAAAGTTTCTATGAAGCTCTGGCCTTTTTATGAGAAATACTTGGAAATCCTCTATTTCTTAAAAGTCTGGGGCAGGGCATAACATTTTATTAGTTTTTGAGAGTAAATTATTCTTGGCTGTGTAAACTGGTATCCTTTGTCTGTTAGAATATTTTATTTGAAGTTCTCTCCTTTATAATGGTGGTTGTCCAATCATGTGTTGATCCTTATTGTGGCTCCTTGCTACTTGAATTCTTTCTCTCTGACTGCTTGTAGATTTTTCCTTTTGCCCTGGAAACTCTAGATTTTGCATATAATATTCCTGAAAGTTTTCATTTGGGAATTTCTTTCAGGAGATGAAAAATAGAATCCATTTCTCCTTTGCCATCTGTCTCTAAGAGATCTAGAAATTTTATCTTTTAAAATTTCTTGAACTATGTTACCTAGATTTTTTTTTTTTTGGTCATGATCATTGATTACTAAATTCCCTCCCCCCCCATGTTTTCCAGGATATTTGTTTTTCTATGAGATACTTCACATTTTCTTCTATATTTTCAGGATTTTGATTTTGTTGTATTGCTTCCTCTTGGAGAAATTGAAGTTTATTGAACCATTCCAATTTTCAGGGAGTTTGTTGTTTGGACAATATTTTGTACCTGTTGTGCCAGTTGTACCAGTGTGTTGTTAGTTCCCTTTCCAGTTCTTTCTTCCACATTATAATTTTCCATTTTTTTTGTATATGTTCTAGTGCTCTAATTCTATTTATATAAGCATTTAAAATTGCTTTAAAAATTTTCTTTATTCTTTCTGGGAATTCTAGTTGAATTTTTGCCATATTTTTCTCTGCAGTTTTGCTTTTGGATATTTTAGAGTCATTCTTTTCTTCTGGGTTTGTGTCTTGAACTTCCCTGCCTCCACAATAGCTCTTTTCAGTGGGATTCTTTTTTTTTTTATTTTAGTTTACTTCCTGACTTCAACTTGATGTTAAGGTTGAGTTTTGCCAACATTCTGGAGGAAGGAGTCAGTTGATTCTTTTATTACTTTCTTGGGATATTGAGTTTGATGTTATTCCAATGTATTTCAAGGACTGCAAACTTTCAGTGTTCCCGAAGTGGTGTCTGTTCTGGGTGTGCTATTGCTGACCTCCTACTCTGATCTGTGCAAATTCTTTTCTTGGATTTTGGTCTAAGCAGCAGTAGAATGCTGCTGGACTCAACCACTGTCAGCTAGTTGGAAATCTATTGATTCAGAGTAACAGATTTGCAGGCTCCCATTTGGTCTAAGATTCCTTCTCTAGTTATTCCTCCGTAGGCTTAACTAGATGCTGGAACTGAGACTGAAACTATTTACTGGAATTGAGATTACTGGGGATTTATGCCATACTCCTGCAGTTTATTTTACTCAGTCTATGGCCTTACCTGGGAATGCCATCCCCACATGCAGGTCTCCTTCTCAATTGTTCCCAGATTTGTGGCCCAGGACTGAGTAGTGAGCAAAAAAATACTAGTTGGTACCTGTCCCTACTATGGTACCATGGGATAGAGCTGGGATTTCCTCTTGCCCTAGTCCTTATTCTCTATGCACTGGAGTACTCCATATGTGCCCAATATCATTTAGAGTATCTGCAGACCTTGCTGTCCTAGTTTCCTGTGCTTAGTTGAGCTGGACAATAAGAACTCACTAAGTTTTTCTGGTCGTCCCCTTCAGGATTCGTTGCATTTTCAAGATGTTTTGTGGTGGAGAGCTCAACTGAACTGATATCCTACCACTTTACCATCTTGATTACTACTGTGATTGCCATTTAGTATTGTTGTCATTTATATTATTGTAGACATTATGTATATTGCCTTGCTGGTTCTGTTTATTTCTGACTATATCATAAAAGTCTCCATCTTATTCTCAATTCATCATATTTATAATTTCTTACTGTAGAGTAGCATTTTATTTCATTTGTATGCTATAGTTTGTTCATTCATTCCTCAACAGATGGGAATTAATTTTTTTCTAGTTCTTTCCTAAGCAAAATAGTGCTTTTTATAAATATTTTGGTCTGTATTGTCCCTTTCTGCCTAAAGAGGATCTTTGAATTAAATGAACATTCGAGTAATTTTTTTTGGACAGTTGCTAATTAGAATGATTGGACAATTTCATAATTCTACCACAAAATGTTGTAGTATGTCCATCTTCCTTTCCCAGGACCATGAGATCATAGGTCTAGAACTGGAAGAGACCTCAGAGACCATCTTGTCCAATACCCTCATTTTACAGATAAGGAAAGCATCAGAGGTGTGATTTGTATTCAAATATACTGCTTCCCATGGGCCCTTTCAATAGTTCTAACTTTTATTAACTTTTTCAATTTTGTCTTGAAATCTTGGCTAATTTGCATTTTTATTTTTAATTAGTGGCATTTTTACATGTGGTTGTACATTGCTTATATTTCTCCTGAAAGCTATTTGTTCATATTATTCATTTATTTGATGCAGCATGACTCTTAGGCTTATATGTTTATATCTATTACCTATATCTCTTACATATCAGATTTGGGTTTTTTGGAGACTTACATATCAGATGTAGGTTAACTTGGTGTAGGCTAAAGATGTGTAGCCATGAAATATGTTACTACAACAGTCATGTTGTAAAAGTAAATATAATCTCCCCCCACATACTAAGAGAAACCTCAAGAAAAATGAAGTGAGAGGAAAAAAAATAGTGAGCTTCAGTCTGTATTCAGACACCATCAGCCCTTTCTTTGGTTTGGATGGCATTCTTTGTCATAAGTTTATCAGAGAAATTGCTTCAATATTTTTTTTCTCACAATAGCTGTTATAGCTATTGCTAACTTTTATTTCCCTCCAACCCCCACCCTTATTTACTGTTTTTCACTCTCACCCTTTCAAAATTGTGTTGTATCTGACTCCCTTTCTCATAATCTTCCCTTTCCTTTGTCCCCTACACTCCCCTCCCACTCCTTGTCTCTTTTCTCCCATTCCTTTTCTCTCCTATTTTCCTCTAGGGTAAGATAGATTTCTGTATCCAATTGAATGTGTATGTTATTTCTGTAGATATTAGTTTTAAAGATTTTTCCCAATCAACAATTTCCCTTCTGATTCTAGCTGCATTGATTTTGTAGGGGCAAAAATTTTTAAATTTTATACAGTTGAAATGATAGTCCTGTTCTTTCATTGCCTTAATTTTTTATGTCCTTTAAAAAAAATTATTTAAGGCAATGGGGTTAAGTGACTTGCGCAAGGTCACACAGCTAGGCATTTATTAAGTGTTTGAGGTTAGATTTGAACTCAGGTTAAGGGCTGATCCACTGCACCACCTAGCTGCTCCATGTCCTTTTTTAAAAAATAAGCCTTTTATATTTAGGTTGCATATCCATTTGAAATTTGTTGTAGATGGTGGAAAATGCTCATAAACTTACTTTTTGTCAAATTGCTTCCTGGTTTTCCTGGAAATTATTCCATTCTACAGTAGTTTGTTCTTGAGTTTATGAGAAAGAAAGGAGGAAAGGGAATAAGTATTGGTTAAGTGACTACTATGTTTGATAGTAAACAGTACTTTATAAATATTATGTCATTTGATTACAGCTTTATAAAACACTGGAATATTGTGTTTTATTTCTAATATGTTTTACTTATCTAATCTCTTCCACTAACTACTTTTAATTTTTTGTAACCAGTGCCAAATATTTTGATGATGATTATATAAAGTAGCCTGACATTGTAATGTTATCTACCTCCCATCATTTTTTTTCTACTTCCCTTTAGATTTTAGAACCTTTGATCCTCCAAATGAATTTTGTTGTTATTATTTCTTAATTTTAAAAAGTAACATCTTGGTAGTTGGATTGGTATATTAAATCTGTATATTAATTTATTTAGTATCACCCTTGTTTATTAAACTGGCATAACCTAATTGCAAATGCATTTTATTTAAACTGATATTTTTGAAGTGCCTTCTATGATACAGGGCACTCTGCTATGATATAGGGCCCCTGTTACAAAAGGTATAAAAGTGCAGTTAAACAAAACTAACTAACCCATCAACTGATATCTTGCTCTCAATATATAAAATGCTTAACAACTTAGTACTTCAATTTTGCAAAAAAAAAAAGGGAGAGAGATGTACTTTCTCATTTTATTTTTAGGACCATACTTGGTCATTATAATTAAATGTATGTGTATGCATGTGAGTGTGTGCACCTGCATATGTGGTTTTCATCTTTCCCTTTATACCATTGTAGTCATTAAGTACTGTTCTTCTGATTCTACTTCCTTTATATCATTTCACTTAAGTCTTCCCATATTTCTGTTTTTTAAAATATTTGTTTCTTATATAGCACAATAGCCTTTATTTTCATTAATGTATAACAATTTCTTTAACTGTTTCTCAGAAGATAGCTGTTATAGACCCATAGATTATAGAACCATAGATTTTGAGTTGGAACCTCAGGGACAGTCTAGTTCCAATTTATACACAAATGGAATTCTTACTATAGCACACCTTACAATGTATCCTTTTAGTTTTCTAATTCTTTACTATGACAAAAAGTATTGCTTCAATGATTTTGGTTATATATGAAATCTTACTTTTTATCTTTATCCTCCTTGGGTCACATCTTTAACAGTAGTATCTTTGGGTCAAAGAGTGAATATTTAAATCATATTAACATAATTCCAAAGTATTTTTCAGAATGGGCATATTTTCAGATTTATAGCCTGCCAGCAGTACATTAGTTTGCTTTTCTTGCCATAGTCTCACCAACATTATTTCCATATTTAACTCAAAGTAATTTCATGACAGAGTATTAAAATGGGGTTGACAGAACTGTGAATTAGTACGATTTTTTTTGTGAAACCATTTGAAATTAATGCAAATAAAATGCCTTAAATATCCATACCCTACATATGGACCAATATCTTAAACTGTATAGCAAGATAAGGTCAAAATGCACATGATTTAGACATAAATGGTGATAGCATAAGTAAATTAGGGAATGATGGAAAAATTTACCTATCAAATCTATGAATAAGGGAAGAATCTATGACCACACGAGGGATAGACGAGATCATAGGAAGTAAAGTGAATCACTTTGATTATATGAAATTAAAAAGGTTTTGCACAAACAAAATCAGTGCAGTCAAGATTAGAAGAAACTGGGAAGGCTTTTTTTATTTAAAGGGGGATCTGAGTAAAATTGACAAAAAATAAGAGCCATTACCTAATTGATAAACTTTCAGAGAATAGGAACAGGAAATTTTCAGAAAAAAAAGTCAAAGCTATCTATGGTTGTATGAAAATTTTCTCTAAATTACTATTGATTAGAGAAATACAAATTAAAAGAACTCTGCGGTACTACCTCACACCTCTCAGATTGACTGATGTGATAGAAAAAGAAAATGACAAATGCTGGAGGGTATGTGGGAAAATTGGGGTACTAATATATTGTTGTGAAGTTGTAAACTACTCCAACCATTGTAGAAAACAATTTGGAATTATGCCCAAAGAGGCATACAATTATGCAAATTTGACCTAGCATTACCAAAACTAGGTCCATATCTCAATGAGATCAAAGAAAAGGAAAGGTATTATTTGTACAAAATATTTATAATAGCTTTTTTATGACAAAGAATTGGAAATTGAGGGGAACGTCCATCAATTGAGGGCTATACAATCTGTGGCATGTGATTGCGATCCAATACTATTGTGCTAGAGGAGAAAATGAGCAGCATGGTTTATAAATCAATGCAAAGTGAAATGAGCAGATCAGAAGAATATTGTACACAGTAACAGCAATATTGTTTTTTCCATTTAATAGTTTTTACCTTTTTCCAATTATATTAAAAGATGTTTTTTGACATTAACTTTTTTAAGAAAGATTTTATTTATTTTGAATTCTATGATTTTCCCCCTAATCTTGCTTCCCCCCCCCACAGAAGGCATCTGTTAGTCCTTACATTGTTTCCATGATATACATTGATCTAAGTTGAATGTGATGAGAGAGAAATCATATCCTTAAGAAAGAAAGATAAAGTATAAGAGATAACAAGATCAGACAATAAGATAACTTTTTTTTAAAATTAAAGGTAGTCTTTGGTCTTTGTTCAAACTCCACAATTCTTTCTTTGGATACAGATGGTATTCTCCATTGCAGATACCCCAAACTTGTGCCTGATTGTTGTGCTAATGGAATGAGCAAGTTCATTAAAGTTGATCATCACCCCCATGTTGCAGTTAGGGTATACAGTGTTCTTCTGGTTTTGCTCATTTCGCTCAGCATCAGTTCATGCAAATCCCTCCAGGCTTCCCTGAATTCCCATCCCTCCTGGTTTCTAATAGAACAATAGGATTCCATCACATACATATACCACAGTTTGTTAAGACATTCCCCAATTGAAGGACATTCACTTAATTTCCAATTCTTTGCCACCACAAACAGGACTGCTATAAATATTTTTATACAAGTGATATTTTTACTCTTTTTAAATAACCTCTTCAGGATATAGACCCAGTAGTGGTATTGCTGGATCAAAGGATATATGTACATTTTTGTTGCCCCTTGGGCGTAATTCCAAATTGTTCTCCAGAAAGCTTGAATGAGTTCACAGCTCCACCAATAATGTATTAAGTTTCCCACATCTCTTAACAACATTGATCATTGTCTCGACATTCACTTTTATAAAAATTTGAGGGCCAAATTTTTCTCCATTTTTCCCTTTTCCTCCCATATACAATCATATTAAGAAAGAACAAAACAAACAAAAAAGGTAAATTTGAATATGCTTTGATCCACATTCAGATTTCATAGTTCTTTTTCTGGATGTGGATAGCATTTTCCATTATGAGTCTTTTGGAATTGTCTTGGATCATTGTAGACTAATAGCAATATTGCAATGATGATCAGTTGAGAAAGACTAAACTACTCTGATCAATACAATGATCCAAGACAATTTCAAAGGACTCGTGATGAAAAATACTATCTACCACCAAAGAAAGAACTGATGAACTCTGAGTTCAGTTTGGAGTATATATTTTTTCATTTTCTTTGTTTCTTGCTTTTTTCTTTCTCAATATAGCTAATATGGAAATATGTTTTGCATGATTTCATATTTGTAATTGATATCATATTGCTTTCCTTCTCAATTGGTGGGAAAAGGACTGCAGGGAAGAAGGTAATTGAGAACTCAAAATTTAAAAAAAAGAATGTTAAAAATAATCCATATCCTTTGATTCAGAGATTCCACTATTAGACTTATACCTCAAGGAGGGCATTGATTACAAAATAATATATATATATATATATGTAATATATATATATATATAATATATATATATATATGTATATATATCCCAAAATATTTATATTAAAGTATTGGAAACACAGTAGGTACCTATATTATTGAGGGAATGGCTAACCAAGTTGTAAAACATGAAGGTAATAGAAAGAATTATGCTATTAAAAAAGATAAAGACAAATATAAATCTATGTGAACTGATGCTGACTAAAGTAAATTGAACTAGGAAAACAACGTATTCAATAACTACCACAATGCATACAAAACTGCAGAATAAAATAAAACAAAAAACTAATGAATGTTGTAAAATTACAGAGAATTACAAAGATAAGACAATATCCTTATCTCCCCTTTATAGAGATGTGAATTTTACTGGATGTGTTATATTGCACATATTTCAGACTTCTATTTCGTAGGATAAATCCTTTTTTATTTCTTTTAAAAATATTATTTGTTATGCAATGGGATGGGGAAGGACTATTGGGGAAAATTTTGATAATATTAAAAAACCATGAAAAAAATACGAATACATTTTTTGAAAAAATGTTACAAGAATCTCCTTATTACCCCTGAAAACTCCAAAAGAAAAGGCTCTAAGAAAGTCAGAACCAATGTACAAAACTTCCACATTAAAGAAGAAATTTAACAAATATTCAGAAAGAAGCATTTTAAATAGAAGGGACCATGGTTGGGGGTCACACAAGATTTGTCAGCTTCAAGAGACAAGAGATGAGATTTGGGAATGTAATATTCCAAAGGGCAAGTAATAATGGGTTTACAGCAAAGGATAGTTTACTTTGCAAAGAAGATAATCCTATAAGGGAGAAAATGATATTTTATTGGAATAGAGGACTTTCAAACATCACCCAAAAGCAGAACTGAGTAAGAACTTTTGAAATACAAATACAAAAGTCCAGAGAATCTTAGAAAGCTATATTTATTTAAGCAGTTAGAAGGGGCTGTGATGTGGTTATATATATAAACATTATGATAGGCTGAAAAAGAAGTATACCTTCAGAAACTTAATATCTTTCCAATTTATTATGAGAGTTAATTGAGAAAAAAAGAACCTGAAAGGGAATTAGTTTTGTTCTGAAGATAGGAAAGGGAAGGAAGGACAAAAGAAATAACACCAATGTAGAAAGGAGGAAGAATGAAGAATGATGTTTTTTATAATTGGGAAAGATGAGAGAAAGAGAATACTAACTTGGAAGAAAAGCAGGGAGATGAAGCTCATCAGATGAACCTAACATATTTGAAGTAGACAAAAGAGAGTAGAATATGTAAATAAATACCCACAGTTTGGTATAGGAAACACATCAAACTCAATAAGGAAACAAATGCAAGGAAAGTAGAAAGAAATATTTATGGAAGAGAAAACTATTTAGGAGGGAATAGTAAAACAAACTTCCTTATCTTCATGGGAAGGAAAAAAAAAGAAAACTAGAATCTAAGGAGTGCTTATGAATAGGCATTGATTGAACATTGATGAAATGTGATTTTTTAAACTTTATTTTTTTTAAAGATATTATTTGAGTTTTACAATTCCCCCCCCCCCCATCTTACTTCCCTCCCCCCACCCCCCATGGAAAGCAATCTGTCAGTCTTCACTTTGTTTCCATGTTGTTCCTTGATCCAAATTGGGTGTGATGAGAGAGAAATCATATCCTTAAAGAAGAGACAAGTCTTAAGAGGTAACAAGATCAGACAATAAGATATCTGTTTTTTTTCTAAATTAAAGGGAATAGTCCTTAAACTTTGTTCAAACTCCATAGCTCCTTATCTGGATACAGATGGCACTCTCCTTTGCAGACAGCCCAAAATTGTTCCCGATTGTTGCACTTGATGGAATGAGTGAGTCCTTCAAGGTTGAACATCACTCCCATGTTGCTGTTAGGGTATATAGTGTTTTTTTGGTTCTGCTCATCTCACTCAGCATCAGTTCATGCAAATCCCTCCAGGCTTCCCTGAAATCCTGTCCCTCCTGGTTTCTAATAGAACAATAGTGTTCCATGACATATATACATATACCACAGTTTGCTAAGCCATTCCCCAATTGAAGGACATTTACTTGATTTCCAATTCTTTGCCACCACAGACAGGGCTGCTATGAATATTTTTGTACAAGTAATGTTTTTACCCTTTTTCATCATCTCTTCAGGATATAGACCCAGTAGTGGTATTGCTGGGTCAAAGGGATGAAACATGATTGTAATGGAATATTATTGCTCTCTAAGCAATGCTGAAATGATTTCCTTTAGAAGAATGGGCAGTTCGAACTGCTACAGAGTGAAGCAGAATCAAGGAAAATAAATGGATAAGGGGTGAACTGATTTACACCTCTACCAATAATATAGTAGGGTGCTTAATTCTGAGTCTAAGGTAAAATCTTAGCATTGTTTTGATTTATATTTCTTTTATTATTAGGGTTTTGGATCATTCTTTCATATTGTTATTGGTTTGTGACTCTTGATAACTTCCTTTTCACAACCTGTGACCACTTATTTATTGGAGAATGTCTTTTTGTCTTAGGGCTTTATCAAAGAATTTTTTCTATTTTACCACTGTCTTTCTTATTCTAGATCAGGACTGTTTAGTCTTTCTTTTAAAAGTTTTTATTGAAATAATAGGCAATATATTTTGATTTGCCACTTTAGCAAGAGTTCTGTGGTAGCTCACTTCGTTTACTAAAGTATTTAGTAAATGCACTGCAGGCTGCACTTTGGAGGGCTCTGCCCCAGATGCATTAATTTTGGTTAGGCAAGAAGCTTTTCAGTTTCATTTAATCAAAATTATTTATTTTACCTTTTAAATTGTCTCCAGCTTTTGTTTTGTTAAGAATAATCTCATACCCAGATTGTATGTTAAGAAAGTTATTTTATCTGCTTCTCTTAATGTATCTTTATAGTATGGTCTTTGTAGCATATATACCTAATCTAACAAATCATATTCCCTCAATGGCCATGCCCAGATTTTTTTTTTTTTCATTCTTCATATTTAGTCCTTCACTTCTCTGTCAGGATTTGGGTAGCACTCTTTGTCATTGTCCTCTGGTATTATTGTTGATTAAAGTTCTTAAGTCATTAAACATTTTTATATTTACAATTATTAATACTCAATATCAGTTCATACAAGTCTTCTTAGGTTTTTCTGAAACTCTCTCCTTCGTTATTGCTTATAGCACAATAGTTGCATTTATGTGCCATAATCTGTTTAGCCATTCCCCAGTTGGAGTTCCCAAAGGATCTATTTTTTTCTTTTGTATGTGTTCTTTGTGCTGTGTCTGAGGAAATCAACTACCCTTCTCTGGCTTGTTCAGTTTGGGTTTTTATTTTTTGCAAGGAAATGGGGTTAAGTGGCTTGCCCAAGGCCACACAGCTAGATAATTATTAAGTGTCTGAGACCAGATTTGAACCCAGGTACTCCTGACTCCAAGGCCAGTGCTTTATCCACTACGCCACCTAGCCGCCCCTATATGTGTTCTTTGTAAAGACCTCTTTATTCCTTGATCTCTTACAGGCCTAGTAGTGGTTTTGCTGGATCAAAGAATAACTTTTTGTATTTAGTGTTAATAGCATTTTGGGCATGGTTGCAAATTGCTTTCCAAAATGACTGAACTGAGTCACAGATCTACTGATAGGGAATCAATGGGTCTGTTTTCCCATAGCCCTTGTAATACTTGTCATTTTTCATTTTTGGTCAGCTTTGCTAATCTGAGAGGTGGAAGTTGAAACTTTAGAGTTGCTTTATCAATAATTTCTCCCACGTGTCTCTAGATAACTTTGATTTCTTCCCTGGAGAGAATAGACTATTCATATACTTTGACCATTAATCAACTTCTCTTTAGATTTTTGATATTCAGAGAGCCAGAACTTCAGGGTCAAAGACACTTAGATACCTTGACTGTACTGGTCTGAGTGTACTAGTTACTTTCTGTAGCTTCTAAGGTCCCTGCTGGGGAAATTTCTGACCATCTGGATACTTTTGATCTTCCTTGAGGTATTCTTAGGAAAGTTTTCCATTTCTGCTACCTTTGGATCTAGAACCTTACTGGTTTCCTGTGTCTCTGACCCATCTCTCCCCATACTGTGGGACTACTGGCCTATTTGCTTAGCTTTGTCAGTACTAATTTTGTTAGTGATCCTATCGATCATGCTATTTTTTTTAAAAAAAAACAACTAACTTTTTGTGTACTTTTAGGATAGAAGTAGTTGCTTATTGGAAGAAGATTCTCTTTTGATTTCTTGATCATTGTTTTGGCATAAATTTCAGGATTTTGCTGGAGTAAGCATATGGAATCTGAAAAGTCATCCTTTCAGGAAGGCATATTTTTTCAATACTGATATCTTCTGAGTTTTTCCCCATTCTTTTGGCATATTCCCTTCCTTCAGATACCTATAAAGTTGATTCTTCAATGTACTCACAATTGGGGGCACTTCTAGCATTGATCTCTTTGATGTAAAATTAGTATTAATTCAACTACCTTTTTTTGGTCATGCTTTTCCTTAATGCCTTAGTGCCTGTTCTACAACTTCCAAGATTATGGCATTAAAGAATGTTGGCTTTTCTATTTTTTGTATTTAAAACTTTTTTTGTATTAAAAATCTGTGGAGATAATTTATTTGTATGTTTTAGTTTGTTAGATAAAATGCTGAACTTGGAGCCAGGAAGACCAAAGGTCAAATACTGCCTCAGTCAGTTGTATGAATTTAACTTAACCTCAATTTCCTTATATAAAATTAGGATAAAAAGCAGTACCCAGATCATGGGGATGTTGTGATGATGAAATGAAATAACATGAATATTGCTTTGCAAATTTTAAAACACTACATTATATAAATGCTGTCATCATCATCATCATCATCATCATCATCATCATCATCATCATCATCATCAGTCATCATCACCAGCAGCATTAGAATTCTTCCAGAACCTCCTTTTAAGGAAAGTACCCAGACCATATATTCCACCTGATTGTACTACTCTGAACTTCTCTATCTCACCCTTACAATCCCTGATATAGGAAGGGCAATCTTGTACACACACAAAACTGAAAAGGCAACTGAGTTAGAGAGGTAAAGTGACTGGCCCATGATCATACATCTTAGTAGAGCTTGAGTTTTGAATCTATGTTTTATGGGTTCATACACACTTGTTGCTTTTTTCTATTGCACAATTCTTTTTTGTTTATCTTCGACATATTGAAACTATACAGTTATTTCTGTGCTTTCCCTTTTTATAAATTGGAGCAGTATTACTAGCCATTTGATATGGCTTGTCCTGCTTCAAACGATTTTTGATACTTAAAAATATATACACATATTAGATTTTTTGACGTAAAAATTAAGGTTGAGTGACTTTAATTCACTTATTAAATTCATATGTGTAACACTTTGCTTTTAGGATACCAAAAAGTTACATGAAATCAATCTGAAAAAATAAATGGGAGACATCTTGTGGAAAGGTTTAAATATCAGATTGGGAATTTATTTCAGTGAAACCTAGGTATTATCTTGATATCAGTAGTTAATCAGAATATTTAGATACTAAAGCTGAATAATTTTTGACATGGAAATGATTATATATGTCTCTTAGGAATATTGATTGGGCAGCATTATGGGCAATAGATTGGAGAAGGCAGAGATTGGAAGACTGGAACTTAAGCAAGGAGACCAATTAGGAGTCAGTAGTCCAGACAAATGGTAAAGAAGTAGGATGATGGCATTATGAGTTGAGAAAAGACTAAATATGAAGCATGTATGACCTATGGTGCATCTCATCTGCTCAGTGTTGATGGATCCACATTGATTAAAGATAGGGACATGATCCTAGAGAGATGGTTTGAATACTTCCATAGTGTTCTTAACAGACCGTAATCAACCAGTACAGAAGTTATTAACCATTTACCTCAAGTTGAAGTCTATTTGTCTCTAGCTGAAGTTACAATTGAAGGAGAGGTTTTGAATACTATTAGGTTCCTTTCAAGTGGCAAAGCACCTGGTGCTGATATCTACAAAGTGGGGGGTCCATTGCTCATCCAAAAACTGACTGAAATGTTCTAGGTTATATGTCATGAAGAGAATTCAAGGATGCCTCCATTGTCTATCTCTATAAAGGTAAAGGGAATAGATTGTCCTGTGACAAACACAGGGGTATTTCTCTTTTAGTCATTGCTGGTAAGATTCTTGCCAGGGTTCTTCTCAATAGTCTGATCCTTCACCTGGAAGTTGGTCACCTTCTTGAAAGCCAGTGCAGCTTCAGAAAGGGTAGAGGAACAGCTGATATGGTGTTTACTGCCCAAAGACTCCAGGAAAAATGCTAGGATGAGAATAGAGGTCTGTATACCATATTTGTAGATCTGATCAAGGCCTTTGATACCATCAGTCGTGAGGGTTTATGGAAAATTATGTCAAAATTTGGTTGCTCAGAGAAGTTCATCAATATTGTATGTCAATTTCATGATCACATGCATGCCTGGGTTCTGGATAGATAAGACTCTCGAGATTACCCCGTCACCAGTGGAGTAAGACAAGGATGTTTCCTTGCTCCCATACTTTTTAACATGATGTTTTCAGCCTTGTTATCAAATACCTTCAATGAGAATGAACATGGCATCAAGGTCAGCTATTGCAGTGATGGCAAATTCTTCAACTTGAAAAGGTCACAAGCCAAGACCAAAGTGGAGGGAGGAGTGTTGGTGCATGATTTTCTGTTTGCAGATGATTGTGTATTCAATGCTGCCTCTTAAGCTGAGATGCAACAAAGGTATGGATCAATTCTCTGTTGCTTGTGCTAATTTTGGTCTAACAATTAATAACAAGAAAACACAGGTGCTCCATCAGCCAGCACCATACCATTCATCTGTGGAACCATCGATTACAGCAAAAGAAGTTTTGAGTACTGTGGACAAATTCACTTACCTTGGCAGAGTCCTTTTCAGGGAGGTTCACATTGACAATGAGTTTGACACTTGCACTACTAGGGCTAGCTCAGTATTTGGGAGACTCCAAAAGAATGTAAGAGAGAAGAGATATTAGGTTAACCGCCAAATTGAAGGTCTTTTGAGCCATTGTACTGACCTCATTGCTATATACCTTTGATACCTGGACAATCTACCAGCACCATGTCAGAAAATTGAGTCACTTTCATTTAAGTTATCTTAAGAAGATCCTGAAGATCACCTGGCAGGAGAAGATACACTGGTATCTTCTGACAATGAGGTCCTTTCTTGAGCAAAACTGCCTAGCATTCCAACATTACTATAGAGAATGCAACTATGATGGGTTGGTCATATTAAAATGTCAGAAGTATGCTTGCCAAAAAAGAACATTTTATGGAGAACTCACAGAGTAAGTGCTCACAAGGGGGTCAGAAGAAGTGATTCTAGGACATCTTGAAGGTCTCTTTGAAGAACTTTAGAATTGATTGTACAGTATGGGAGACACTGGCACAGGACTGCCCAGTATGATGTGTCCTCATCAGTTGAGGGTGCACTCTTTGAGGAACGTAGAATTGAAACAGCTCAAAGGAAACATAAGTAAGTTTAGAGTAACCACCCCAGGTATTCACATGGACTGTTTGTGCCTAACCTGTGGTAGAGCATTCCGAACTTGTATTGGTCTGACATACTGGTAATTTGTCTCAAACATAGCGATGTTATTTTGGTCCTCATTGATAATGAAGAACAAGAACCAATATATGAGGCATGTTAGATATAGGGCATAGGGACTAGACTTGTTATTTTATTAATATAGTGAACTTAAATGTTTGCCAATATAAAGATAAACTCTGCAATTTAGTCTTATGGAGTTACCTAAAGCCTTGAGAGGTTGGATAACTAATCTAGGATTACGTGACCAGTGTATTTCATAGGTGGAATGTGAACTCAGGTCTTTGTGGCTCAAAGACCCTTTCTTTTTCCTTTATGCCTCTGCCTCAATAATGTGAGGAGTTTTATAGGAATAAAATTGGCAAAACTTAGAACTGACTGGATTGGGGATGGGTGGGTCAAGAATGACTGAGTCATGAACCAGGGTGGCTGGAAGAATGGTAAATAGAGTAAAGATAGAAGATGATATATTCTATATTGGTAGGAGGAGTACAATATAAATACAATATAATTTCTGGTAGACAGATTTAGAGAGGCACCTCTGTGTGGCCAACTTTTGTTATATTGTTTTGTGAATAGTGTTCTACTTTGTGGATTCTTTCAGATTCTGCTTTTTTCCCTAGATTTTTCCCTTGGATTACCTAAATTTTGTTAATTTGCTGCTTTTTTTTAGGACTTCTTTCAGATTTGACAAGAGCAGACTGAAGAGATGAACCTGAAACAGGCAAATGTAGTATGATTTAGGATGATTTAGGATTTACTTTTTTAGTAGGTTAGGTTTGGTAGGAACAAAAGAACTGTGTCTATTAAAATGAAAATTTTGAATTTATTGTTAATTTTTAGTTATCCACACCAACTTTACACTGTTGTCATGCTTAATAAATTTAACTGTGGTGTATATATAGTTTGAAGTGTTCTTAGATCTTAGATCAAGCTGCTACGTTAAAAGGAAGTTTTTGAAGGAAAATAGACCTAGTAATCAATTGCTAAGTGGAATTAATATTTAATGTTGAAACTTTATATAAACAAAATTATTTTTCATAATAGATAAGGGAGATAATTAACTTAAGCTACCTTTGGTAACTTTACAAAGCATAATCATCAATATAAAGATGAAATTATTATCAAATCAAATGATAAATTTGGCTTTTGCTATATTACATGATTTCTTTTGGATTTAGTTTACATGAGAATGATTTATTTTCAAGAGCTAAGGGAGCTTGATATATTGAGTTAAATTCTTTCCTAAGAGTTTTTGCTGTAATATTCAATACTATATCAGTTCTAAGCCATAAAATTTAAAGTTAAAATAATTTAAAGGACCAAAAAGCAAGTACATAAAGAATTAAATATAGGATAAAGGAATATTTTGTCCATATAAATTGTTTAAAAAATATACAACTGCAGATAAAGAAGTTTATTGCAATAGGCCTAGTTAAGTAAGGGGAACCAGTTTCTCAAAGAACCATAATGTCAAGTTGAAATGTAATGTTTATTACAGGATCATCCTATAATTTTTGACACAGAGCTCTGACATTATATCCTTCACTTTGTGATATCACAAAATGTGCCAGTTATTTTATAGGTTGTACTATGGAAAATTTATGAGTTACTGAATTTTTAGATATGTTTTATGAGATGTTCTTGGTTCAGTATTTAATGATAATTCTGTATTAGAATCCTTCATAGGGGGATCTGGAAAGGCGCTGAGGATAGAATGTTGAGTCTGGAATCAGGAAGACTTATTTCCCTGAGTTCAAATGTGACCCCAAGGTTATTATTAGCTTGTGTGATCCTGGGCAATTTCCTTATCTGTCAAATGAACTGGAAAAGGAAGAGGGTAAACCACTCAAGAAATATTTTATTTATTAAATGCAAGATACTAGGGATACAAAGATGAAGCAAGACCCATGTTTATAATCTAATTTAATTTAATATATAAAACGGTGACCTAAAGTCTTGCTCCTATATACTACATTTTTTGTTCCCTAATTCTGTAAATTGATTGGAAGCAAGAATATATTTTCTTAGAAAAGAAATCTTATAAATGTTATATTTCTAGTTTACCTTTGAAAACCTAGAAGTTTCTTTGTAGTGTAATTGAAAGAATATTTGTATAGTGTATAAGTATATAATTTTAAGTAAGAAACATTTTATGAATATATAATAAATTAAAAACTTATTACAGTAATAAAAGTAAATATAATTCAATAAGAAAATTTAAAATTTTTCTTGATAATTTTAATTAATTTTTTAATTCTTAGGAAAAATAGACATCATTATTATTTCTCACACTTATACATTGCATTAAAATTTGTAAAGCACTTTATGTAGATTATTTCTTTATAGCGGTACTAGTATTATTATCCCCATTTTATAGATGATGGAACTGAGGACCAGAGACTTGCCCATGGTCATACAGTAAGATGAGATCTAAATTCACCCTTCCTGACTTGTCCATCTTGTTTGGACTCAAATAATCAGTGTAGGGAAGTAGGAGAAAGGGGAAAGACTTTTCTGAAGAAACTGGATTAACTTTAGAAGGGAGAATGGGGAGTAGGATGCTATGAGGTTCTATTTGTTTACATGGGCATTAGGTGCTACAGTAGATGGGATGCTGGACTTGGAATCAGGAAGATTTTCTGAATTTAAACCTGATCTTAGCCAACTTATTAGCTTTGTGATCTTGAGCAAGTTATTTAACCCTATTTGTCTCTTTCTTCATTTTTAAAATGAACTGGAGAAGGAAATGGCAAACCATTCTATTATCTTTGCAAAAAAAAAAAAAAGCTCCAAATGGGATCACAAAGAGTCAGAACACCTGAGATGAAACTAACCAAACTGAGTTGTCAAAAGAGAACAATAAGTTGAGTAGGCATAGGGCTAGATGTGTATGACTATTCAGAAAAAGAAATTTAAAAAATTATTATACATCCTTTTTTTAGTCACTAGGTGGAATTGTTAACTGAAGATAGTGTGATAATTGTTATTGTTGGTGGTGGTGTGTGTGTGTATACGTATACATATACATACATACATACATATATATATACACACACACACACACACACACACACACACACACACACATATATGGGTATGTTGGTGGAGAGAAGGGTAACATGGATTGGTTTTGAAGTTGAATGGTTGGTTGGTTGGGAAGGGTAAGAGATAACATGTAGTAACTGAGAGTCTACCCGAATTGGGTATTTGTAATTCAGGGAATGTCTGTATCTTTAACCCCTTATAACCTATTGTACTTGTCTCTTGTTCCCTATCTCCTCTTACTCCTATTACCTCTATCCCTCACTTTTGTCACCCATTTTTTCCCCTTCAGTATTTTGCATTTTTGTTCATCACCCTCTATTTGCTACTTCCTCCTCTTCAATATGTTCTCCCTTCCTTTGTTTTCCATTAACATTTTAAAAATCAGATGCATATAATTTTTGATTGTCTCTCAGCCGAGGCAAAAGATAAACTTAATAAATTGTTGCCTTTTATTATGGCCTTTGATATTTTTCTTTATCTTTTTAAAAATATTTTTATTGATACGTTTTGGATTTTTTAAAACATCACCGTAATGACTCCCAGCTTCTTTTCCTTTCCCTCTTCACATCCTAGAGAGATATCCCATATAAAAATAGTTATTTTTTAAAGACTAAAGTGAGGAAAAAGATCAGCATAACTAATCAGTAGATTGAAAAAGTGAGAAAAGATGTACAATTTTTAACATTAGTGGCTCTCCTACTTTCTGCAAAGTAGATGAAGAATGTGGGAATACCTTCTCATATGTTTTTTAGATCCATGCTTGTCCCTTATAATTTTGCAACATTCATTTTTGATTTTTTTTGGTGATGATTTTTTCTGTTTATGTTCTAATCATAATGTGAATTGTGAAATATTGTGTGTAGTTTTCTTGGCTTTGCTAATTCTGTACCAATTCAAGTAGTTCTTTTTATGTGTCTCTTTATTTCTAATTGTCCTTTTATAGTGTAGAAAATTTTTTGTTACATTAATGTACCATAATTCGTTTAGCCTTTTACCCAAAGGATGGACATAGACTTTGTTTCTAATTCTTTGATTTTTTTGGGGGGGCAAGGCAATGGAGTTAAGTGACTTGCCCAAGGTCACACAGTTATTAAGTGTCTGAGCTTGAATTTGAACTCAGGTTGTCCTAACTCCAAGGGCTGGTGCTCTATTCATTGCTCTACCTAGCTACCCTCCAATTCTTTGATATTATGAAAACTGTTATAAATATTTTGGTTAAGTCTAGAGTAGTGGGATCTCTGGATCAAAAGGGTATTGACAGTTTAGGCATTTTATTTATATAATTCCAGATTGACCTCTGAAGTGATTATACTCATGTATTAATATACTAATGTATTATTGCAGATTCACTAAGGACTAGTATGCCTATCTTCCCACAACCCCACCAACATAAACTATTTTCATTTTTGTTATCTTTGCCAATGTGTTATATTCAGAGTTGTTTTGATTTGGAGTATTCTTCCATACAGTTAATAGTTTACAAGTCCTCTTGTGAGAACTCTTTGTTCATAACTTTGACTAAGATTATTTTTTTCTTAGCAATATCAGTTATCTCTTCTACTTATTATCCCCCAAGCTAACAGTTCTTAACCTGGATCCATGAACTTGTTTTAAAAATTTTTAACTGTATTTCAGTATAATTCATTTACTTTGTATTCCTATATATTTTATAGTATGAATTTAAAAACATTTTGAGGAGTCCATAGGCATCACTTGACTGCCATTCGGGGCCATAACACAAAAAAAATTAAGAATCTCTGTGCTGTAGAAAAAAAGGTTCCTCACTCCTGTCTGGAGTAAAAAGACACCTAATTAATTAGCTTAAGTTGCTTCTAATTGTCCTTTTTAATTATAGGAAAAGTAATTACTAGTATGCACAATATTTTATAGAGATGTCTAGTAGTGGCTTCAGCAAGAGGAAAGAAAATCCGTAAAAAGTATCTGGTCTCATATAGCATATTGTTAGTGATGGAATTTTTCATCTTAAATGATTAAGGGAAATTATGTGAGTTCACAATTGTTATATTTTATAAGTGATGTTTATTTTAATGGGTCTATGACAAAATTGTTTCAATTGACCATTCAAGATTAATATCTACTACTTGAGAACTTAAGTGAATTGCAAAGCACAAGCTATGAACGGTGTATCCTTGGCATTTAGTGTTGGTAATAAATTTTTTTTAGTATGACATATGCTTAAATTTGCTTTATTTTCAAAGTTAGTGATTGTAATGTATTACAGGTATAGGCATGGAAAATAGATGTTGCTTAATATATTATTTCATGCCCTGACTCGGAAAAGAACTATCCAATTCTATTAATGGTATATGTGGCATTTAAAAAATTATATTATATTGATCATAAAATGACTATATTATTATTTTTTCTCATTTTTATATCTGGTTAGAAATATTTAATGCCAGAGATTTTTCAATCTTTTCCTTCTAATCCACAGACAAATCTTTTAGTTGAAAATTTAAAAAATTATTTCATTTTAATAATAATCATTACCTGGTATGAGTTTCCTAAAATCTGGGAGATTTTTAAATAATCATTTCTTTAGAATTTTAATTGTAGGTGATTTCATGTATATACTACTTAAATATTTTGTTAGCTTTCTATATAGTCATCATTTTACTTAAAAGTTTTTCTTTTATTAAGGTTTACATGTTCGTGTTAACAAAATTAGATTTGAGAATGAGAAATTGGTGAATTGTAAAAATTACCTAAAAGTTTTTAAATATAAAACAAAACTTGTTATAAATAAAACAGATTTTATCTAATTATAAAGAAAAGGAGAATGATGGCTTTTTTGTTACATATTTGAGGTCGATCAAGAGTAACTTGACTTTACTTTTTTCCCTTTTTTGTGAATCGAAATGCAAAAATGATGCACTTGGTTGAATGACCACATTTCTTCTTGATAGAAGATCATGTACAGTTGGTATACAATGAAAAGAGGTCATTCAGTGTAATCCTTTAAATTTACATGATTTCCTACTTTATTTGAAAAACATATGAAGCTTTTCTTTGATCATACCATTTTAAAAAAAAAGACGAAAATCTCTCTTTGAATATAAATTTGGTAATGGGAGTGTGGGTAATGACCATTATTGTGTCTTTCCAATTTTTGTTTTCTGGATAAATGAGTTCTTTTTTTTTTTGTTAACTTTAATATATCTTATTTTTTCATATTTGGGAGAGGGAATGTGAGAAAGGAAGAAAACAGTTTTAAATAAGAGGTAATATTAATTTTATAATATGACCATTTTAATACCAGAAAGATTGCTGATTATTTGTACTACCTATGAAGTGTGTGAAAAGAGAAATAAAATTCTATTGTGAGAACTTCTTATATAACTTGTAGATTTCTTCATCTTTTATTTGACTGAAGGGGATAAGCTATAGAAATTTTAAAGAAATTTTCCAGGTTTGCTTTTGCCTGCCCTGTGGAGGCCACAGTTTCTATTCTTGACAAAGATGAGGAGAAAATTGAAGAATTTGTCTTATGATCTATTTTTTTCCTTAGTTTTGTCCAGTTGGTTTAGATTTGAGTGATCTGTTTTACTGAACTGGAGATGCCTCATTTCCCTGCCTATTTGATTTTTCATTTGGGGTGTAACAGTGTTGAGCCATCTGTTGTGGATTCACTTGAGAAAAATTATGAATTTTATAGTCTACTTCTTGTGGTTTCCTTATCAATTTTGTTATGGAAAATTAAGTTTAAAAGTTAAACAATTTTGTTATTATTTCTAATGGAACTTATGATTTAAATGTCATCTAGCAGGATTTTCTTTTTCAATGTTTTAGCTAATGAAATGAAGTATGATATATAAGAATCCTTCATTTTCCCGAAAACCTTTCTATCTAGTCTTTGAGCATTTTCAGTGTTGAATATATGTATACTCAACCAATATTCAACTATTAAGATAAGCACCAAACCACATGACCTTTTCCTAAGAGAAGTCAGACATTTGGCCCAGAGAGAGCTAAACAGTAGACCTAAAACAAATCTAATATACTGTAACTCTCCTTTCTCTTTTCATTTTGTTTGGATTTCATGGGGCTCTGTCTACAGGGGAAACTAAGAAATGAATTTGCTATGGGGATTATGTATTTTTTTTTTGTATGGATGGCTGAAAAAGAAGAAGGAAATGTGAATGATCTAGTGCAAATTTTGAAGAATCATAAAAGCTTAGAAAAGTAGTTTAGAGGTAACTTTTTGTATTATAAGAGAAAAAATCCCTTTAGGAAGGGGTGATTTTCTTAACACTATTAAATGTTGAGAGTTAGGACCAGAGTCCAGGTATCTTGTTTCTTAATCTGGTGTTCTTTCTCTATATTATTTCAAAGAAGTAGGCTTTTCACTTAAACAACAAAGAGGATCTGCTTTTGTTTTAATTCGATTTACATGAAGAATGTTTAATGGTTATTTAATTCTGTCACCTTTGAAAAAGATAATTAATTAAAAAATGGAGTACATAAAGATAAATTTATATTGAAATTTTTTTAAGAGTTCAATGAGTTTATTATTTTTAGATAGTTTCTCTTTTTTTTCTTTTCAGATTTGTTAAGTTTTTCTTTGGTAGACTTCTGATAAAGGTATTTTTCTCATATCTTCATGAGAAGCTGCTTTTTCTTGATTACAGCCTGCTTTTTCCATAGGTATGGTCCTCATTCGAAGTGAGAATGGACAGTTGTTAATGCTTCCTCAACAGACCTTGGCACAGATGCAGGCACAGGCCCATGCTCAGACCCAGCCTCAGAATACCATGACACCACGCCCTGCAACTCCCACAAGTGCCCCTCCTGTTCAGATATCAACTGTGCAGGTGAGTGTATAATTAATACTTGGACATTTCATTATTTTCTTGTTTTCATCTTTGTGAGACATCATTTTGATATCACATTCCTAGCCCTGCAAATCATGGTTCCTTTTTTGATTTATTTTGTCCTTGGCCGTATTTTATAAAGGAATCAAACCAATAGACTGAATGAAGCCTCTTCCTTTTTATATAGCACTCTGGTTGTCCATTTGTTTACAAATGAGCACAATTCTTCCAAAAATATCTCTTTTAATAGTTCATTCTAATAATATTAATTTAGGATGTTGGAACATTTAACTCAAAACTTGTGAGGCTGTCATATAGTGATAACCATGGTTGGGATATATCCAACGATATATCTCACGGTCATACCAAGCATCTGTTGTGAATTTTCTTTCCTTCTTTTTCCTTTTTGACTTTGATTCTTAAAGCAAGGTATAATAAGATAGAGGAATCACAGGATTTAGAGCTACAAAGAAACTTGATGATCCTCCAATCTAATCCCCATATTTTATAAATGAGGAAACAGACTTATGGAAGGGAAGTGACTTTATGATCACAGAATTTCAAAGTTAGAAGGGTTTTGGGAGGCCATCTAGTCAAATATATACTTTATTGGAGGACTTCATTAAGTTTTTTGGTGTCTTGGATGTGCCAACATGTACTAAGTAGCAGAGGTGAGATTCAAACCCCAAATCCTGTTATCCTTTTTTTTTTTGATACACCATGCTAAATTAGAAGGTGAATATTCACAAAGTATTTAAAAAAAAATTCACACCACTTATTTATTTATAGGTTATTGTATGTGTTTATTGATCAGCTGCTAATTTAAGTAGGAGTGTATGTATGTGGGAGGAGAGATTATCAGAGGATTTTAAAGTGTGAGGATGCCCATTGCCAATAAACAGCAATCTGAAGTAAAGCTACATCACTGAATTAAGATATAAATTAGCATCCAAGTAAAATGAGGAATAATATGATTTTTATGTGACTTTTCGTAGATATACTTTGCTTTCAATATATTTAGTGTAGATTTTACACTTTTAATCTAAGAAAGCCAGAAACTCTTGCAGATTTATTCAAATTTCTTACTAGTACTACTGAACTGTTAAAACATAGCTGTATACCTTCTGCAAGTTTTGAGAATTGCTCTTGTGTTATTATCCTTCATAGTCTGAGTCCTTACAGTGGCATGTACAACATACACATTCTGAGATATGTGTATTTGTATTACAAAGCCTAAAACAATATTTTAAAATGCCATATCCTAGGAAACCGCCTACTCTGAATTCCAGTTTTGATTCAAGCTGAGAGTTTTGGTAGAACATCTTCTTAAATCGAGTTGGTTAGGTAAATTTAAAAATATTTAAAGTGTTGTAGCATATTATTTGTTGTTACAAGTCAGTACCTGGGATCCTGGTTTGAGTTATCTGAAAAAAAAAACCCATCATAGCTTTTAAGTTGGAAAATTTGACCAGATGGTAATGGCACAGTCACCTATAGCTGCTTTAAACATTTAAATCCCATGGAGTTAGCTAAGATTTTTTCATTTAAGTGGAAATTAACTATGTAGTTCATTTTTAATGTGTTTTTAAATGAGTATGCAAGATTCTGTGGATTGATTATCTATTTGATTAGCTTCCTTTAGGATTCATATGTTATTCATAATTACATAGTTGTATATTGATAAGTGTAGATGAATGTCAGAATTCTAAAATGTGATTGCTTATATGCTAGGGGTCATAGTTTTTTTTAATGGAACACTTTGTCCTAAGAGGAGATTATAGTAAGACATTGTCACTAAATATTATAATTTTAATTATAGTCATCTGTTTCTGTTCTGAGAGTAATTGCTTGTGATTAAAATGGGGATTAGTACAGAAACTGAAAACAACTTTTCCTACTACCTTAGCCATATACCCTAAACAGTGAAAAGTACAACATCTTATTTGGGACAGGAGAGTGTATATTAACCAGCAAACTAACAAAATATTTCCCATTTTTAACCTTATGTAAACTAAAATGTTGTTTTTCACAGTATAAGTCTAATACTCCCCTGTTAGCTTGTGTTAAATAAAATGAAATATGAAATAATTATAGTCTCATTTTGGCTGTTGTTTTTGCATTTTATAAGCATCACATGCTTTAGTTGCTAGCTAGCCTTTTTTCATGAAAATATCAAAACTAAGTTGATGGAGGTTTAAATGTTATCTGTTAATTTTGGATTAAGAAGAATTTTAAATGGCCATTTCCTTTCTTTTATGTAAACATTTTAACCAATATATAACACAACAGATATTTTTATTGCTTTATTACATTTCTATCTTCTTTACCAATATAGCAGCAATTCATAGCAAAACTCTGATGTGACAATTTTTCAGACATTTCCCATTTCTGAAAATATTGTCTTTATTTTAGGCAAAATAATTTATTTTACATTTATTAGGATTTATGAGAAGACATAGATCATGTAGACTAATATGATTTTTATTGCCTCTAGAATATTATTGAAATATTTGAATAGCTGTTAGGGGTATTTAAATTTATAAGACTATTATTTTATACGATGACTTTATAAGAATATTTTTTGCAATGGTTAAGTGACTTGCCCAAAGTCATAATTATTAAGTGTCTGAGGTTGAATTTGACCTCAGTTTCTCCTGACTGCAGGGCTGGTGCTCTATCTACTGTGCCACCTACCACCTAGCTGCCCCTAATAAATTTTTTTCTAATGAATTTGGTACTGTATTTGTTATAGAATTGATTTTTTTTTTACACATTGGCTACCATTTCTTGTCTCTTCCAACCTATATACATATGTTAATACCATTGCTTGTTACTGAGCTTTGGACCATAGTAAATGCTTAACAAATGCTTGTTGATGTAAACTTTAGACAATTCTGATTTCTTTTTCAGGCTCCTGGAACACCAATTATTGCACGACAAGTGACACCAACTACCATAATTAAGCAAGTGTCTCAGCCACAGACAACGGTACAGCCAACTACAACATTACAGCGTTCTCCTGTAGTACAGGTGAATAGTTAATAAAAATGAAACTGTAATCCCTAAATAATTTTAAGAAATATATTAAAGCAGTAGATTTTGATATTGGGTGGGGATATAAAGTGATATTTATAATTAATACCAGCAGTTAGATGTTGTTTAGGCCTCATAAATCTATTGTAATAATTGAATATCATTTTATTTTGGGGTGCAAACTATTCTGTAATCCTTTTACTGCTAAAGATTAAAAGTGGTGAGTGAAATGTCTTGTAAGTATTAATCAGTTCTATGAAAAAGAAGTGATACCTATACTATATTTAAAATGCAATAGAAGAAGCTAAATGACTATAGAAAGACTGAAGGTAAAGTGAGAATTTTTTGATTATTCAGGAGATTTGTCCTTAAATCACTGGATGCACATCAGACTCTAAAAATTAAGAAAAATTTTGTCAGCCAACTTTTTATTCTATCTTGCTTATCCTTTCTCCAGAAGATACCCAAGTGGTAAAATAATAGATTTTTGACCTATACAGGGATAGTTTTATTCTTATTAATGAGAGAATATATTGCAGAGAGACTTTATATGTTTTAGCGAAATAAGAACAGGATTGTAGGTATTGTAAATTATTTGGTATTGTTAGTCTTGGATTAATTGAAAATTAAGATGCATCAATTAAATTTTGCAGTAAAAACGTGGTTTGTAAAGCAAATTTAGAATAGATATTCTTTATACATACTATTTACATAGTGAATCATCTAATTAGGAAGAAGTTATTTTTCACTGAAATAGTTTTGCTATCTAGGCAATATATTTATGAAAATTAATATTTATATTTAGAAATCTAGTAAATTTTGGAGTAGCATTTTAGATCATCAAGTTTGATACTTGTCTGTTATTTTGGAAATATTTTGAAAGAATTTGAAATGTATCATTTTAAAATTTTTTATAGAGTCATGAAATATTGGAGTTGGAAGGGATTTCAAAGAACATTTAGTTCAACCTATACTTGATCAGTTATTCCATAACCTCCTTGACTAGAATTCATACAGCCTTTCAACTTGTAATGGAAGACCTTTAACGAACAGTGATTCACTATCTCTTTAGACAGCTTATTCTATTTTTTGACAGTTCTAATTATTAGGAAATGTTTCTTCATATGGAATGAAAATCTGCCTTTTTGCATCTTTCAAATCTTTGTCTAGGTCTTCCCCCTAGTGTCAAGCAAAGGAGTCTAATCTTTTCACATTATAGCCCATCTGATACTTGAAGACTGCTAACATGTTCCCCCTCTTCCCCTGCCAACTCTGTTCTTTGATCATTTATGACACGGTTTTAAATTCATCACCCTTCTTGCCTTCTTCTGGAAGTATTTCTCTTAGTCCTTGTCCTTTCTAAAATATGCTCAGAACTTAATAATATCAGATGTGATATAACTGGAAAAGTACTCATAACTTTATCTTGTTTACATTACTCTGTTTCTATTAATACAGCCTGACATTGCTATAGCTTTTGTGTTTATAATACCATAATATTGTGTTGACCTTGAAGTCCATTAAAAATTCCACACTTTTTCCCATAATAATTATTGTTTAGCTGTACCCTCCCCATATTACACTTATTCAGTTGATTGTTTAAAAATATTAGAATTCATCAATATTAAATTTCAGCTTAGTAATTTGAGCCTTCATTCAAGCTTCTTCTTGTTGTTTTTGTTTTTGTTTGTTTTCAGCAATCTCTCATATGTTATCATCTAAATCATTGATTAAAATTGTTGAATAGAATAGGACAAAGGACAGATTCCTGGGACATTCTTTTAGGTATTTCCCTAATAGAATTGACATCATTCTTTGGATTGAGTTGTTCAGGTGGTTTAGAACTCACCTAACTATAGATCATATCTTTCAACTGGGTTTATGATGATACTTTGAAGAAATTTTTGTCACCTACTAGAATCCAGGCATTTACTATGAAGAATTCCTATGTTCTAGAGAAGTAACTGTTAAAAAAAAAAGAAATAGATTAGTCTGGAATTAGTTTGGACTTATACATGATAAAGCCTTGCAAGCTCCTAGGGCATCCCTTTCTAAATGTACACAGATCACTCCTTTAATAATTTTTTTAGTAATCACAGTCAATTAGTCTATAGTTTGAAAAATCATTTTCCCTCTTTTTAAAAAACTGTGGTAGTCTTGTATCATCTTTCCTATTATCAAAAATTTTCTGAGATCATCTATAACTTTGCTGTCACATTTACAAGTTTTTTCAGTACATTTATTCTGGACTGGTGACTTAATCTCATGGGTGGGGCATGTAGATATTATTTTATAATATTTTCAACATGTCTTGGATTTTATTTCCCTGTTATTATTTTTACTTAGTCTAAAATCATTCTACTTTGTAGAGAAAATAGAAGCAATAGGTTTGATTCTTTCTTTTCTTTATAGTTTATTATTTTTATCTCATGTTTGTTAAAATTGCAACCCTATCTCTTTGGTCTTTCTCTTGTCCCCAATATAGCTGAGAAGAATCCCTTTTTTTAAAAATCACTCATAGCATTTATTGGTTTAAATTTTTTGGGGGTAAAATCTTTCTAAAAAGATTGGGATACTATAAACAATATCCTCTCATAAAACAATGAAATAGGGGAAGGAAAAACAAGTTTACATAAAACTTGGTGAGAGACTCAACTAAGCAAAATCATCCCAAGGGCATTTAAAAGTGAAACTGAAAGGACAACAAAGACAAAAAATGGAAAAGATCTGTGAAGATTTCTGTAACAAACTGTTTTCTCCATCAATGACAGTGGAGCCACTACATTTGGATTCTAACATCACAGTCCCTGATGTGCTATAGGAAGAAGTGGAAATGGCACTAAAGAAAACAAAGATGGGAAGAGCATCTGGACTGGACCAAGTATACACAAAGGAGGTCTGTGTTGGAGGTGATTCAATTTTGAGTGCACTGAGGGATTAATTCTCAAGGTATCTGAAAAAGGGAAGGATACTAAATGCCTGGAAAAAGTCACAGACCTTATTATTACCCCAAAAAGGCAACTTGAGAAAATATCAGCAACCACTGACCCATATGACTACTTTCTCACCTCTACAAAATTTTTATGAGATTTTAAATATTGAGGGCATCATTCATGAAAGAATGAGAAGGGAATAGGCAGGCTTTTGCAAATAATAATTTACAATAGATCACATCTTTACAGTTATATAATTGACTGAAAGGTATAGAGAATACAATATACCACTGTGCTCATTGTTTGACTATAAAGAATTTGATTTGGTTGAGCAAAATACTACCTTAAAGGGTTTTCTTCAATAAGGTATCTCCTTGCCATTTGTCAAAATCACATAAAATTTTTTGAAAGACATAAGAATAGAAAGATAATAGTGATTCATAGTGATGTGATCCTTATAACCAGTTGATGTATACTCATCAGAGATATTTGCCACCATCATGGAGATAGTCCTGCTCAGTGTACAGATGGAAGAGGGATTCTCTGTTGATGGTGAGGTCCTCCAGATGTTCCTGTTTGAGGATGACATTGTGCTGACTACATCAAGACCTGGAACATTGCCTCCTAAATATGATCTAAAATCACTCTAAAGAGGTCGGCATAATTATCCACACAGGAAAAACCAAGTGGACAAAGAATTTTTGCCTGTTGTCCATACTATGATATGCTTTTCATTGGACAACCCATAGAGCTGATTCATCAATAACATATATCTTGGACATACACTGTGGATGGACAATAAGCTATGCCCAGAATTAAACAGGAGGAAAGTAGGTTGGATTGCCTGTAAGATATATGTAACACTTTTCAATGACCTCAAGTTTCCTCCTGAAACAAAAGATTTTTTTTAACATCAGTATTCTTTTGGTGATAATATATGCCAAAAGCCAAGGAATACTACAATGTTTGAAGAATTAAAGTTGAGGGCACCCAAAGGGTAATGGAGAGTGGCACTGTTGGAATATGTAGGCTGCATCATGTTGCCAAGGAAGAATTGCTTAGGAAGAGAGGCATAAAGGATATCAGCAGGAGATGTATAACTGGAAAAGAAGGTGGGCTGGTCTTACAATGAGCACAAGGGATAAGGAAAGGAGAGTGTGATATGATGCCAAGAGATCTAGAGGAAGGCCCTAAATATTGGGTTGGACCACCCTGTCATGCCCCTGTGAAGGAAAGACATGGACAAAAGTATCATTGGATGAGAAGGCATGGATGGGTTCTGATCTACACCACTGGAGGGAGAAATCACATCGATGAGCTCAAAGATCTGTCAAAGGAAAAAAAAACAGTCATTCATCACAAACGTCAGCTTTGTTTTAGCATTGCTCACATGTGTATCTGGTACTCTTGTGTTCACTACCAGTTATCTATCCTTGCTTCCATCTTCTGCATATTAAAAAAATCTGTTGGATGATCAATTCTCTGTGTAGTCACATCATAACTTAGCTTCTTTTATTCTTTAGCAGAATTGTTTGTGATCATGGTAGGACTTTAAGCCATCAGATTCTGTCTTTTATCAAATATCTTTTTATCTACCTTTCCACTTCTTATCTTATTAATGAACTTTATGATGGCATTGTCAGTTACCTCTAAGATTCCTATAATTTCTTTTTTAAATTTTTTTTATTTTACAAAGGTTTTATTTATTTTGAATTTTACAATTTTTTCCTCAATCTTGCCCCCCCCCAGAAGGCAGTTTGTTAGTCCTTATATCATTCCTGATTCCTATAATTTCTAATAATACAAAAAGTTTATCCCTATTTGTCAGAACTAGGTCCAGAGTAGCAGTTACTCTTCTGCCTTTTGAAGAATGACATTTATCATGAAGGCAAGTCAAAACTTTCTTAGTTGTTGTACCTTGTATCAGAGAGCTCAAGAAGATGTTTATTTAGTTAAGGTCTATCTATATACAGTAATTGAATTTTCATTTTCTATTCAAGATTCTGCTTACAGTTAGTGATTGAAGATTAAAATGAGACTAATTTGTTAAATGAGAACAATATAATAAAGTCTGGCAGTTGTTTAGATGAATTAGATTATTAACTTGTTTATTAAAGGCAAGAATCCCACTTAAAGAACCTGTATTTATAAAAGACTTCCTCTCTATCACATTCATTTGGGTTAGTAACTTCTAAAAGTTCAGATATCATGGTTAGTTATGCCATAATATGAATTGGTTTTTTTCCCCCTCTTAATATCTGAAGCCAGTTATAACAAGGGAATACAAGTTTTATTTGGAAGTAGGAAAAAAACAGTAATTTGGAGTACAGAGAGCACCTAGATGATCTTGTTTTGGAGAAAGTACAGAAAGTAATGTGGACATTACAGACTTTTTTTTTTTAAGTTTTTTTTATTTAATATTTATTCTCATTTTGTACAAATGTTTTTTATACATTATTAAAATATTCTTGTTTAAGAGTAAATGAAATGCTGCATCCCCCCCCCCATAAATATAGACTTGCTTGAGTGATAAAGGGGAGAGAAAAAAATTAAAATTAAAAAAATAATAGTAATAATTGTAGGTATGGTGCAGACTTTTGCAATTAACAAATTTTTTATAGATTTGGCTCCACACTTGGGAGATAGGCAGAAACCTGTTTCCATTCTTCTATGTCACATGGCTGCTTGCTCCTAGTTGTTTTTTTTTTTTTTTTTTTAAGTATTAAAGTCTAACTGCATTATCACTAAAATAAACTTTTATAGGCTGGCATAAGGAATCTTATGTACATTTATACCATTGCTTTTTTTGGGCGAATATATTGTGGGCTCCAAACAATTTACCTATTAATAAACTTATATATGGGTCCTGTTCATATGTTAGCAATTGCTTGTACCTGAAGAGAAAAAGAAAAATATTTGAAGACTAGGTTTTAAAATAAAGTAGACATTTAAAAATATCAGTATCTTTTCTGATAATTCATGTGAAATAGAAGATATCTTAGAAATTTATTTGAGAATATGCAGTTTGAGCTATATAAGAGGTTGTAGTATATGTTTAGCTTTACAAGATTCGCCTCATACATTTGTTAGCAAAGTAACCATTCCCTTACTTTAGTATTTTGTTGTCTAAAACTGAGCATCTTTTCTATTTATCACATTTTTTTGAAGATCCTCCTTTTTGTGATTCTTGATGAAATTAACTTTTGTTGTATTTTTTTTTTTTTAAGAATTGGAGACAGGATGGATGTATATTGTAGCAAAAAGACCTAATACTAACTCTGAGATTTAATCACCTTCTCAAGTAGCATTTAATCTGTATATTGTATTTAATTTTAGCATAAATATCCTTATGAGAGTCATTTTGATATTTTCAAGTACTGTTCCAGTTAATAAGTTAGAAAAATTTAAGATTAGGAGAACTGAATAGAATACCAATTTGGAATCAAATCAAATTCTAGATGTCATTTATTATAACCGTGTGACCTTAAGCAAATCACTTCACTTCATTAGATCTCAGATTTCTCTTCTCTAAAATGAATGGAATAAAGAACTGGATTACATTTTTCTGCTCTCTTCTAGTTCTGAAAGTCTATGATTCTCTTTCTGAAATAAAGACTGATAAATTCAGTGAGGAAATGGGATAAGAGAAGAGGGACAATGGTTTCTGATTTCCACCTTCCCTCAGTAGCAGGGACCTACTTTACTAATTAAGATAAATATTATTAATCTTTCTAGTCTGTCATACAGATTTTAACACTGACTTCTTAAAGCCAACTTATTTTTCATTCCTAATTTTGAAAAGCTCAAATTCAATAACTGACAAAATTACAAAGAATTTTTACATTAGTATAGAACTATGAAACTTGAGAGACATAAATGTTTAATTCTATTGCCATCTTACTCAAATTAAAGCCTGTACAGTCTTTGGTTAATAAATCAAGTTTGTAACTCACTTTTTATTTTAAACCTGTATAGTTTTGTGTGCCATCCAGTGGTCAGAGTTCAGTATTGCAATACCAGATGATTGGTTGTATCTCTAGGTAGTACCAATTTGTTATTTCTAGTAGCTGTAGGAAGTTAAATCAACGATAGCTATAACTGAAAGCTGACTTCATGATATGAAATGCAGTTATTAACTATTTCATATCTATTGTAGCCTCAGATTGTTCTGGGTAGTACTGCACAGACAGCTGCATTAGGAGCAACCTCTGCTGTACAGCCTGGAACTCCTCAGAGGACTGTACAAGGAGCCACAGCAACTTCTGCTGCTGCCACAGTAAGACCATACTTTTACTTTTTTTATTCTCAAGTTAGGGGTTCTGTACCTTTTTGGTTCCATGGATCTTTTTTTGCCCTCTGGTGAAGCCTTTGGACCCCTTCTCAGAACAATGCTTTTAATGTATAAAATACATAGAATTGCAAAGTAACCAATTACAAATGGAAATAAATATATTTTTTTTCCTCCATCTAAGTTCAGTCTACCCACTTTAACTCCTGGATCTCCTGAAATATCTAGGCCATTACTTTCTTTTTTTTTTTAATTGAAATTTTATTTTCTCAATTGCATGCTATGGTAGTTTTTCAATATTCATCAGTTTGCAATTTATGAGTTACACATTTTTCTGCCATCTTTCCTTCCCTCTTTTCTGTGGCTGTGAAGAGTCTGGTAAAAGAATATATACATTGGTGTTTAACATATTTACATATTAATTTTTTGTGCATGAGGAATTAGAACTAAGGGGGGAAAGAAAGAAAACCATGACATAGGAAGGAAAAACATAAGAGAAGTTTTAAAAAAGTGAATATAGTGTGCATTCAGATTCTATGGGATTTTTTTTTCCCCTGTGGATATGGATGACATTATTCAAGGCAGGTCCCTCAGAGTTGTCCTTGATCTCAGAACTGCTGGGAGAAGCTGCATCCATCATAGTTGATCATCTTACAGTGTTGTTATTTATGTGTGCAATATTCTCTTGGTTTCATTCCCTCTACTCAGCATCAGTTCATGTAATTCTGAACACTTGTGATTTCTTAAAGAACAGTAGTACTCCATAACATTCATATGCCATAACTTGTTCAGCTATTCCCCAACTTCCAATTCTTTGCCACTACAAAAAGAGTTACTGTAAATACTTTTGAACATGTGAGAATTTTACAATTTTTTATGATTTATTTTGAATATAGGCCTAGTATTGGTATTGCTGCATCGAAGGGTATGATCAGTTTTTTTGCTCTTTGGGCATAGTTCCAGATATACCATTGATTTCTTAGAAGTCCATGGACCCTAATTTAAGAACACCTACTCTGAAGAGAGATATATGGATACAAAATGCTATGCTTGTCAAGCCCATTAAGGGTCCATTATATGTAATTAAGAAAATTATTTGATTAATAATGATAGTTTACATTTATATGTTGCTTTGAGGTTTGCCAAGTTTCTATTTATCCTCACAATAGACCTGTAGAAGCAGGAAGCAAACTTTCAGTAAATTCTATCTTGACTTTGTACTATATCATGGAATTGACTCTGGACTTATGAAAATTATGCCAACAGAGCACAGATTTTTTTGAAAGACTCTCTACAGGCTCAGTAATGAACTTTGTATCTGTTGTCCAAGGACCTACCTAGTTGAAGTGGGTAGACTGACCACTGTGGTGTTGTGTAGCAACTCATTAAATAATCTGCCAAAGGGTGGAAGAATTGCCATCAGCAGCAGTGATAGGAATATCACACTATTGAAATTACAGATCTCTTTAAGTATTTTTAGAAGGGGAGCAAATCCAAAGCTCATGTTACAGCTTTTCCTATAATAAAAATCTATTTAGTTTCATTTCTTTATATATATACATTGGAATTTCAATTTATACTCTAATTTCATCCCAAGGCAAAGTTAATTTTTGAATATTTTCTTTTACTTTTAAAGAAGTTTTAAATGCCAGAATTCTAGAGGTTTGAATTTTTACATCTTTATGAAAATAACTTTAAAGAATTTACAAGCTCCAGTGGGACTAGAAGCCATTATTGAAAAATTGCATTTTGAATACTTTTTGGGTCACTTATTTGTTTTTACATTTAATGCAGGAAACTATGGAAAATGTGAAGAAATGTAAGAATTTTTTATCAACATTAATAAAACTGGCCTCATCTGGTAAACAGTCTACGGAAACAGCAGCAAATGTCAAAGAATTAGTACAGAACTTGCTGGTAAGAACATTTTTGAACAATAGTATTTAGTTTTTAGCATTCATTTTTATGCAAAAAAGTGCTATGGCATATGATTAAATACGGCAGATGTGTCTAGTAAATAAAATACATCTCAAAATCTGTTGAAACTAAAAAGTAATATTTGAACAAGATTATAATGGACTAGATTCTATTTTTTTTTGGTAAAAAATTTAATGTATTTTACAGTGATAAATTTAGAGGGAGAAATTTAGACCTTATGAGAATAGCTTCTAGAGGAAGCCCACATCCAACTTTACCTTCAGCTTTTGTCATTTCCAAATTGATCTGCTTTCAGTTTGACTATTCTCCTCATCCTTTCCCAACATATCTCTCTCTCTCTCTCTCTCTCTCTCTCTCTCTGGGCTCTGATAACTAAACTTCACCTTATCCTGTCCAGAACTAGGCCTCTATGCTACTTCTTGGCCATATCCAAACTATGCCACCTATACTTTCATTATCTTCCTTATCTTCCTCCTGTCAGATCTACAACTTTCCCCTTGGGACTGTGGGCTCTTATTAAATTAACTTTATCTTTACTGGATCCAGGCTACCATGCCACCTGATGCTGCCATGAGGTAAACTAGAATCCCTGGACATTCTCTTTTTCTTGAGGCTACACATAGGCAAGGTGCCATTGTAAGACCATGTCTGATTCTGCTGGGAGGTTTCTGGCTTACATCTTGTGCATTTCTGGGATAGAAGAGATCAAATGAAAATAAAAATAAAAATAAAGTGAAGTGTGAAAAAATTCCTTAATTGAATTACGATGGGAAAATGACTTTGCTGAGCAAAAAGATTGTTCATGCTCTTAACTGAAAGTTTAGTTATTCAGTTTTTTCATGCATAAATTGAATATACATTCGCCATATAGTTGTAGAACACTAGTATTTTTGTCAGGGAGCAGCTTCTAGAAGCAAGAAATATGATAGTAGAGAGATAACTATAGATTGAAGAGGGAACCAGCTAGTACTTTTGAAAGTTGATCTGCAGAGAGATACTTGCTTCTTGTGAGGAAACCATAGATTTCATATCACAGAACACTGATTCTGAGGATGATGAAATTAGATTTCTCTGCCTACTAATGACTCAAGAAACTCAATATATCTCAGTCAGAGACGAACTCTTATGCAGATAATTAGGGAAGGACTGAGTTACAGAAACAATTCCTACCCAACTTAGCACAGGGGAATAATGGGTAGCATAGAGGACTATGATAATCAACTTGACCCATCTGTAACTCGGGATTAGGACCACTGGCCAATAGGACTACTGCCTGACTTAATACTTGCATAACAGAATATGGGGTACTTATAGGAAACTATAAATAGCTTGAGCCATACATAAATTTGGGATTTTAACTGTATGTCCATAGATATTAAGAGCCATCCAAAATCACAAGAGAATAATAGGATTAAGAATTTCTTGACTTGTGAACATAGCTATGATGGTGACTCACAGAAGAATGAGAAAGACTATACTTTCAGGAATATTAGTTACATTTATCCCTTACATGTATGTTCCATAACTTTATACTATTAATTTTGCGCCCATTATTCCCACTTGTTGAGGAGTATACCCCAAATTTGAGGAGGGGTGGCTTGTTTTGGAGCAGTTTTTTTCCTTTTTTCATTTACTGATGATTTTGAGTTATGTTCATTGGTTGACTGTTAAGAAAAATTCACTGGTGGAGGCTCAAGTGCTCTAATTTTGAGAGTGTAGACTCTTAGGATTTCTAGCTTATGAATATGAATTGGAATAGTCCTGGAGTGAGCATAGTATCATAGTTTTAGAGCTGGAAAACACTTTGGATACCAACCCCTCTTCTTACAGATGAGAAAATGATTTGCTAAAGAGGTTAAATGATTTGCTAAAGAGCATTCAGGAAATAAGGTAAAGAGAAAGAATTTGAACCAAGGTCTTTTGAATACAAACCTAGCACCCTTTCTATTGTATCATGCTTTTGTGTACACATTGTATTACTGAGCAGCAACAATATTAACTTCACAGAATATCTAGAGAAAGTTTTGGACATAGTTACTCGTGTGTGCTTGAAATCTTTTAAGTTGGATAGCAAAAGTGAATCAAATAAGATAAAGTAATAAGTTAAACCTAGATAATGTTTTAGTAATGAAATATAACCATATGAATTGAATAGTATTGAGGAAAAGAAAAGGCAATAATAATTTCTAATTAATTTGAAAAACCTATAGAAGCTAGAAATGTCAGATTTGACAATAATAATAGCTAATTTTAAAATATTAGAAGGGGGCAGCTAGGTGGTGCAGTGGATAGAGCACTGCCCCTGGAGTGAGGAGTACCTGAGTTCAAATCCTGCCTCAGACACTTATTAATTTCCTAGCTGTGTGGCTTTGGGCAAGTCACTTAACCCCATTACCTTACCAAAAAAAACCCCTTAAAAAATACTAGAAGAAGGTAATGCCTCTGAATAAATAGATTTATTTATTAAACCTTCCATTATACTCAGTTGATGAATTTCATTATGAATATTATTTTGCAGGATGGGAAAATTGAAGCAGAAGATTTTACCAGCAGGTTATATCGAGAACTTAATTCTTCACCTCAACCTTACCTCGTGCCTTTCCTGAAGGTAATTTATACATTCTTAATCCTTTGATTCTTTTTCATGTATTTGGAACAATAAGGAGCAAGATTTTTTTTTTATAGGGAACAAAAAGAGAATAGTAGTTCTAAAGCTGAATGTATATATGCTTAAATTGAGTTACCTGACCAGGTTTTTGAAAGTCTTCTTTCTTTTGAGTGTCTGCTCTTTAAGAAAAGCTTCCTGAAAATTATTAGATATCATGATACCATGAAGCTGTACACATCTTGACTGCCTTTAGGAAAGTAAGGAAATCCAGGTTTCTGTCCATTGCTTTGTGGACAATTTAGGCATGAGTCCAGGGATTGATTAGAAGAAGGAAAGAGAACTTTTCTTATTCTGGGAGGCAGTCTCTTATTCATATTAGGAATTAAGAACAAACAAAAGACTTTGTTAATTATATGTTTCCAGAGAGAAAATAAGGGAATACAAGTGGTGTTAAATTTTGTATTTGCAACAAATAACAGATTTAATGTTCTTTGTGGGTTTTAGGAACCATGTGAAAATCTTGGTGAATATGGGAGCACATTGCTACACAGTGGGAGCAGTTTTAGCTAAGAAAAGTGGTTTTCACGTGGAATAGTCAGTGACCAGACTTTTCTCTGACTTTTTCCTTGGCGTTTTGGTAGACAAATGTTTTTATATAATGTAAGACTTGATATTTTAATTATAATCCTTTTGAAAGTCACTAGGAATTTTTGGGGAAACTGAAATTTTGAGGTTGATGGTTTACATTTGGGGGGGAAGCCCCCTCCCCACCAACTGCCTTTAAAAATTACTTTTAAAAAGTCTGATGATTTGCCAAAGTAAATTTAAAAAGCTTATAAAAAATTTTTAAACTATTATATTAGATGTGAACTTAATCCTATATTCTTGACTATTTCAGAGGAGTTTACCTGCCTTGAGACAGTTAACACCAGATTCAGCAGCTTTTATCCAGCAAAGTCAGCAACAACAGCCCACGACACAGGCAACAACTGCCCTGACAGCAGTGGTGCTGAGCAGTTCCGTTCAGCGCACAGCAGGGAAGACCGCTGCTACCGTCACAAGCACTCTTCAGCCTCCAGTCATCAGTCTGACACAACCCACACCAGTCAGCGTTGGCAAACAAGGACAGCCTACACCTCTGGTATGGAAAGGGAAGGATGTTTTCTATTAATTCACAGTTGGCAGAGTATAATGTTGCCTTTCACTCTTTTAAATCAAGCATTTAGCTCAGCAGAAACCTTTTTATGAATATTCAAAGAAAAGTCCTGCTAGGAAGAAAATCATTTATGATTTTAAATTGTTAAAATGTACATAAGAAATTAAAGCCCTATAATTTTTCATTTTATTTCCCAGCAAAATGAAATAATCATAAGAAACATTCATATCATTAATATATATTGTTGATTTAAATGAAGAACAAATATTTTGAGTTTTCAGTTTGCTACTGTCTTTGAGGTATATTTTTGGTCAAATTTTCCAAGACTTTTTTACCTTTTGAGAGATTACCCCCTAGACATATGCATATATAATCTACAAATATGTATTCATTTATGTACACATGAATGTATCTATGTGCAAATTTATGTACATGTATATATGTGTATGTATGTATGTGTGTGTGTGTGTATATATATATATATATATACACACACACACACTCATATCTATATAACATGTTATGTGTTTAGCTATCATAGCAGTATAGCATAGGACCTTAAAGTGCACAATGTGCTCTTCCTAGAACAATCCTTTAAGGATGGGACAGTTTATAAATGTGGAAACTGAGGCACATAGTGGTTGAGACTTATTTACTATTTAACTAGGAAGTTTCAGAGTGGAGATTTAAACCCAGTTCTCCTGACTATTAAGTCCAGTGCTCTCTCTGTTGTACTACCTCCCACATAAACTATTCAATTTATACAGATTTTAAAGGTTGTAGAAGTTTTCAAGTATTTTCTTTCCACACTCTTTGTCCCTCATTCTCCCTTGAACCTCTCAGACATTTCTGTTACATTGTATTACTACTTCACAATTTTTTTAAAAAAGGAATCAGTGCAAGGTATCAAAATGTATCATGTAATTCAAACTAAACTCAAGCTGTAATACAGTTTTAGTAAGCCATTCTCTCAACTTTTCAAATTAAGTTATTTTTGTATTATCATTTGTTTGGGACACTTAACAATTCAATGGTAATTAGGAATTATTTTAAGAACTAAACATTTAGTAAATACTTATCACTTGTTATATTCAGGTGATACCTTAAGAACATAAATGTCAAAATAAAATATTGAGTGGGAAAAGCTGTTGACAAGAATTGCTTACATAGGACTATGAAATTCAGAACAAGGAAAGATCATATTTAAACTTCTTGTGCATTGGGATATTTTCTTTGTATTTGTATCCCAGGTGTCTAATAAGTGCCTTGCACATAGTAAACACATGTTTATTGATGGATAATAACTTGGCAGTTTCTTGAAAACAACATTTGAATTGTATATTCAAGGATGGTTAGAATTTGGATAGGCAGAGATGAGGAAGAAGACATTAAAAGGAAAAAAAAACAGCATGAAAAGGGATGGAGGTGGGAACATTAGAGTATGGTTGTGGAGCATCCAGGTGTAAAGTTAAGATTCCTCATGAGTGATATTGGGAGAAGCAAAATGGTATAGTGAGAGGGAAAAATGAGTAGCAGAATCCAAGTCAGCAGCCTTGGATTCAATTTCTAGCTCTTGAACATATTCATTATGGGACTCCAGACAAGGCACTTAACTTTAGGTTTCTTGGTCTGTAAAGTGGGCTAATGCTTCACTCATAGGGTTCTTTTAAGCATTTAGAAAATCCAGTTTAAGTAAAACTGTATCATGTGCTATTGTCAGCACTTTTATAGAGTTGGGTAGGTAAATTTAGGTTAGATTAGAAAGATCTTTGAATGCTAGTCTGGATATTTTAGAGATAGGTAATAAAATACTGAATTGACATGTTTGTAATTAATTTCACTATGATCAAAACAGAAAAATTAATTCCTATTAATCAGTTCCATTTTGATATAAATAACAAAACCTAAGCAAGTATGAAAAAGTATATTTTCCTCAAATAATTTAGGAAAAAAGGAAGGAAAAAAGGAAACTTGTACATGCAACCTCATAGTAGTATGCCATTTTTTCAAAGTAAAGGAAGGCTGTATTTTTTGATTTCAGAAACATGCAACACTGTTCTTTATATTTGACCTCAGTTTTGTTGCTGTTTAATGTTATTTCCATTTCTGTTATTTTAGTCAGTGTGTATGCTTTTCTTTGACTATTTCATTCTGTATCCCTTCATACAAATCTAATGTTTCTATGAAGTTTTAATTTTCATCATTTTTTTTTTGTTTTTGCAAGGCATTGGGTTTAAATGACTTGCCCAAGGTCATATAACTAGCTAATTATTAAGTGTCTGAGGCCAGATTTGACCTCAGGTCTGCCTGACTCCAGAAGTGGTGTTCTATCCACTGTGCCATCTAGCTGCTCTGGTTTTTAAATTTAATTTTATTAATTTTATTAATTTAAGTTGCATTGGGGTTAAGTGACTTGCCCAAGGTCACACAGTAGGAAATTATTAAGTATCTGAGGCCAAGTTTGAACTCCTGTCCTCCCAACTCCAGAGTTGGTGCTCTATCTATTGTACCATCTAGCTGCCCCATATTCATCATTTCTTAATGTGAATAATATTCCAAACTTTCCAACTAGTTTGTTTGATATTCTCCAATTATTAGGCACATAGCTTCCCCCCAACTTTTTTTTTTTTTTTAAGTTTTTGCTAGGCAATGGGGTTAAGTGGCTTGTCCAAGGCCACACAGCTAGGTAATTATTAAGTGTCTGAGGCTGGATTTGAACTCAGGACTCCTGTACTCCTGACTCCAGGGCTGGTGCTCTGTCCACTGCGCCACCTAGCTGCCCCTTCCCCCAACTTTTTGCTATTATAGAGTTGCTATGAATATTTTTGAAAAACTGGATTCTAAATAGGTTTGAAGAGTTTCATTACTTCATTACATACTTCCAAATAGCTTTCCGATTAGTCTAATTCTCAACTCCAATAGCTAATGAATTAGCATGCTGGTTTTCCTATGCCCCACCAGTATTTAATTTTTTCATCTTTCATTATCTTTGTCACTGTGATGGGGAGTAAGAGCTTAAGTTAGAATTGTTTTAATTTGCATTTGAATGAATGTGTATTTTTCTGATAATTAATAATTTTGAATATTTTTAAATTACCAATTGATAGGTTTTTAAAAATTGTTTTTTATGTCTTCAATCCTTATTTATTGCATATTGACTCTTAATCTTAAATATTAATGTTAATTTTTTGAAGATTTTGCATGTGTCAGAAAAGCTTGTCACAGAAACTTAATGGAATCCCATCCCCAACAAGGACTTACTTAAATAACTTTTGAGGATAGAAGTGTAAATTATTAATACAGTTGTTTATTATACTTCCCTGTATACTTCCTTGTATCTGAAATTTTATTATACTTACATAATAATTAAATTAAATTATATTGTAATTATAAGTTATAATTAAATATAATTATACTTATATAATAAAAATTCAGGTACGTATATAAATGCACATATATTATTTTTCTAGGAAATACATCAAATGTTTTGATAAATAAGGAAATAAGACACTATAAATTGGAAAGCCTGACATTGGCATTATGAGAACATATTCAGTGCTCTTTGACCTTTTTCTACTAGGTTATCCAACAACCACAGAAACCAGGCGCATTGATAAGACCTCCACAGGTAACATTGACACAAACTCCTATGGTAGCATTGCGACAGCCACACAATCGTATCATGCTCACTACTCCTCAGCAAATTCAGCTAAATCAGCTTCAAACAGGTAAGGTTACTTAATTTTGATTAGTTATTAAAGACATTTTAGTCATCAGGGCTCATTAAGAAGCCAAGGAAGGCTTATTTTAGAATCTGTTGTTATCATAATTTTAGTTATTCTTATTTAATGTCTAAGCGTTTCTAAATCTTTATTAATTTCCATTGTAGTTAAGGTAGAAATCCAGAAGATGTTGGGTAGGTCCTCTGGCCACAAGTATAAAATAAGCATTTTTTGAAAATTTTATCTCAATCCAGTCTCAGACACTTAATAATTACCTAGCTCTGTGGCCTTGGGCAAGCCATTTAACCCTGTTTGCCTTGCAAAAACCTAAAAAAAAATTATCTCAAACTAATCATTATTAAAGTCTGATATTTCAATTTTTTGATTGATTTGTGATATAGATGTGAACACTTGCACCACTGGAATAAATTGCACACCTTCCACAACTTTTCCTATTATATGATTTTTATCTGTATCTTTTGATAAAGCCTTAGGAGAGGATCTAGATGGGGCAGCAAGATGGCGCAGTGGGTAGAGCGTTATTGCTGAAGTCAGGAGGACCTGAGTTTAGGTCTGGCCACTTACTAGCTGTTTGATTTTGGGAAAGTCACTTAACCCTGATTGCCTTGTATCCAGGGCCATCTCCAAGTCATCCTTATGCATATCTGGCCACTGGACCCAGATGGCTCTGGTAGAGAAAGTGAGGCTGGTAACTTAGCATAGCACTCCCTCCCTCAAATCCGTTTTATGAACTTGTCATGGTATCACCTTCCTGTTGTCAGTGGTCTTCAAAAATAAAGGACAAATATCATCAGATGATCTAGCTAACACATTTAAGGTTTTTTCCTGAGTTAAAAAACCTTTTTTTTAGTGGTAACAGTGAAATGTATGGTTTATCTTTAATTATACTTCACTCTTTTTTATGACCAACCTACTTTCTCTTTTGGTCATTTGTTTTCTTTATACCACTACTTGTACCACAAGACTTCTTTGGGTAATATTCAGTAGGATGCATCTTTCCATTGCCCTTCAGTTAACAAGCAATTTTGATTCTTTTGATATGGTGATCCATTATTCACATCCATATAGCTTTTCTCAGTCAGTATTGCTATTAAAATAGACTGCAATTTTTCTCTTTTCTCTTCCTTCTTATATTCTGTCTGCATTTTTATATTCAGTTTGCTCTACCTGTGTATGCCTATCCAGAAAAAAAATGCTGATGAACTAAATGAGCTTTCCTACATCATTTTATAACATGAACAATACGTTCTTTTCATCCATTTTCTTTTTCTAGAATAAAGGATTAGACTGAATATTATCTTGATCTTCTGAGGCACAATAAAATTGGTACTCAATTTATTGCTTAGACATAATATACAATTTTTCAAGAGAAAAAGATTTAGTGCATGTAAGCATATTCCTAAATAATTTCTTGAAAGGAAAACTTTCATTTATAATTGAGGCTTATAATTTTAAAATATATTAAAACAAATCTTAGTAGACTTTTAAATTTTTTTGTTTTAAGCCAATTTACCATTGGCTTAAATATATAAGTTCAAAATAAGTGACAAGTGTGATAAAAAAATTTTAGGTTGTTTTCAGTGAATCTCTTTTGTTTCTGTAGTTCCTGTGGTCAAACCTGCTGTATTACCTGGCACCAAAACTCTTTCTACTGTTTCGGCACAAGCAGCTGCTGCACAAAAGAATAAACTTAAAGAACCTGGAGGTGGTTCTTTCAGGTATGGATTATGCTTTGTCACATATTCTTAATCTTTGATTTTGATAGATCTTGTCAGACCAATTGATTGATCAATCATTCAGTAAGTATTCAGTAAGCATCTCTAGTGCTCTAATGTGTTAGGCACTGGGCTAAAAATCCTGAGAATTCAAAGATAAAGTATAAAACATTCCTTGCTTTCCAGAGCTCTGGGCATTAATGGCAGGTGAACACAGTGTCCTTAGAAGCTCTGGAATCCTCAAAATATAGTTTCTTTATCCTAGAATAAAATCTTTTTTTTAGAAAGGATTTTAAATATCAGGATCCATATTTTCCAAGATCAGATAGTTTAAATGAGCGTCATGATAAAAGGAGGTAAGACTCTTGAGATATGAAAGCATAATGACTTTTTAAAAATTATTGAAGCTATAGGAATATGTATATATGATTAACTTTGGGGGCCGGAGTTAACGAATAACAAGTAGACAATTTGAAGGTAAATGCAAGATTTCAGAAAATTTCAGAAAAAAAAACCCCAAACCTAGGAATAGAAAATTTGTATAGCCTCCTAGGACTCAAAAGGCCCAGTTCTTGCCTTATAATATCCTAATCCTTTCTTTAAAAAATTGATTGTTATTTTAAAAAATAAGAAAAGACTATCTCCTTTGAATTTTAGGATATAAAACTTATTTGTAGTAGTGATTAAGATCTTTCAAGGAATAAGGAGAAGAGATTGTATTTTGTGAATGTGGTAGTTTGCCTTTTTTCTTTTTATAGTTTGTATTTTTCAAGACTATTTCCACTTAATTACTTCTTCCCCCAGCAAAAACTAAAACCTCTTGGAAAAATGTGTTTCCTCATAAATCTCCTGTGCAGGTGTAGTGATCTTTTCTCTTTTTCCCTCAGGGATGATGATGACATTAATGATGTTGCATCAATGGCAGGAGTAAACTTATCGGAGGAGAGTGCAAGGATATTGGCAACAAATTCTGAATTAGTGGGCACATTAACAAGATCTTGTAAAGATGAAACCTTTCTCCTTTCAGCACCTTTACAAAGAAGAATATTAGAAATAGGTATGGTGACATTTAAAAAAACTGAATTAGTCTTAAAGAGCTACTTGGACCAGTAGCTTAGATTTTTAATAAGTATGAGTGTTTACACTGGTCTCCATATGAATGCATCCATGATCATTTGATACATTGCCAAGAACCTGTATGTTTCATAGTAATCATTATCACTTGTTGGGAAGTTTACATTATTTTTTTCTACTGTGAATATAGAATACTTTTCTTCATATTTAGTACAACAAAACTTGAGTGATTGAGGGAAAAAACCTAAAAGAAAAGCAAGTCATAGAGTGAAGGGTTTAAACCATTATGGGAATTTTCACAGTGTAAACTTTGACCCTAGGTAAAAAGCATGGAATAACGGAACTGCATCCTGATGTAGTAAGTTATGTGTCGCATGCAACACAGCAAAGACTACAAAACCTTGTAGAAAAAGTATCAGAAACTGCCCAACAAAAGAATCTTTCTTATAAGGTAATGATACTTTATTTTACTAACAGTGGTATTAAAGGTGGGTGTAGACAGTAGGCTTTATGACAGAGGCTTTGTGAAAATGTTTTCCCTATAAATGAAGGGGCTGAGGTAACTTGGGGACCATGTATATAATTCTTTATGAGAATATTTTGAGTTTTTAATCAAAATAGCTTCCAAAGAACTTTTCATTGCTTTCATTCTTGGTGAATGAAAGAGACACTGGGGAATGAATAATAGTTATATAGTAGTTATATATAACTATGTACATAGTTTTATATATATATATATGCATATTTATATATATGTACATATATAGAGATATATCTAAAGTCAATTGTATAATAGTCTAAGGAAGATTATTAACAGTTTTACTGCTTTGAAATTTAGAGAATTGTTTTGTGCTATTACTAAATATCTTTTTAAAATAGTCATATCAATCTAGTCACCATACAGAGCAAAAGACTTTCTTTCCAATGGTTTGATATACTGAGATGACTTGACTAGACACAGGGATATCTATAGAGTTGTTACATTTTTTTTTTCTTTACATATACCTTATCCCGGGGTGGCTAGGTGGTGCAGTGGATAAAGCACCGGCCCTGGAGTCAGGAGTACCTGGGTTCAAATCCAGTCTCAGACACTTAATAATTACCTAGCTGTGTGGCCTTGGGCAAGCCACTTAACCCCACATGCCTTGCAAAAAAACCCCCCCAAAAACCTAAAAAATAAAAACAAAACCAGTATGTTGGGGGCGGCTAGGTGGCGCAGTGGATAAAGCACCGGCCCTGGAGTCAGGAGTACCTGGGTTCAAATCCGGTCTCAGACACTTAATAATTACCTAGCTGTGTGGCCTTGGGCAAGCCACTTAACCCAATTTCCCTTGAAAAACCTAAAAAAACAAACAAAAAAATATATACCTTATCTCATTGCTTCCTTCTATATTCCTTTCCTTTATTGGTAGAGGATTAGAAGAGATTATCCTGATACCCATCTTCACCTATTTATTGAGCCAAAGCATCATCTATATTAAAAAGTATAAATTTGAGTACCATAAAAACTCTTAAAACAGCAAACATAATTTTGCATTTAGAAATAATAAATTACCATTTTAGGAGATAACAGTAGTTCAGAGTAACAAGCAATAGATAAAACATTGTGAACTCAAGTTAATATTCATATAGTAAGTAAATGATATTTTCTATTAGTTTAATTTTGTAAAGAAAAGGGGTTCTCAAATGATGATACTCAATTTTTATTTTCTATTAGATGTTACTTTCTTGATATTTAATGTTAGACTTTTAAAGTCATATCCTAATGAGATTAGAAAGCTTTGATGACTGAAAATGAACTCTAGAAAAAGGTCATGGAAGGGAATTAGTCTTAGTCATGTGGAGTCTTGTCCAGATATGTTGTACAAACTTCTACTTGTTATATTTGGAAACATGGTAAAGATTACTTTTGCTTTTCTTGTAGGATGATGAAAGATATGAACAGGCAAGCGATGTCCGGGCCCAACTCAAATTCTTTGAACAGCTTGATCAAATTGAAAAACAGAGAAAAGATGAGCAAGAAAGAGAAATATTAATGCGAGCGGCAAAGGCAAGTATTTGGATTACAGTCCCAATGGGATTTGTAGAACTGATAAGAATAAATGATTCTGCTGGCTCCCATTGCCAGAGATCAGGAACTTTCATTTCTCCTTCATAAGAGCAGTTTGATGTCATTTTACTGGCTTTGTAAGCAGAGGGTTCAGGTTCAAATCCTGCCTTTTATACTTAATGAACTGAGTGACCAACTGGTTATATTTCATTTAAAAAGTTTCCACTAAGGGATTTGGAAATTCTAAGAATTCTCTCCAAGAACAATGGATTAAATTGAATATTTCTTGAGTTTTTAATATTCTAAAGGTACTTATAAAGCTCTTTAAAGCAAATGGTTTTGGGTGGCTAGGTGGCGCAGTGGATAGAGCACTGGCCCTGGAGTCAGGAGTACCTGAGTTCAAATCTGGCCTCAGACACCTAATAATTACCTAGCTGTGTGGCCTTGGGCAAGCTACTTAACCCCATTTGCCTTGCCAAAAAAACCCCAAAAAACACCTAAAGCAAATAGTATTATCTGAGCTATGTTGTGAATCAGGTCTTTTAGTTCCACGGAAGACTTGATTCAATTATTTAGCAATTTTTATGCTAATTGTTGCTTTTTGACTTGGAAAAATACCCAGGTACTCCTGACTCCAAGGCCCGTGCTCTATACACTGTGCCACCTAGCCGCCCCATAAACTTAACTTATACAAACCTCTTTAAATAATAATTAGTTAATTTGGATTCTACACAATTTAAATCATATTTCCAAACTTCACATGATTAGTAAGAGTTTGCTATAATATGGTTCACATCCTTCATCACAATTTTGTGCTTAGCTCACAGGACTCTGATTGAATTGTGTTTAATACTTTAAAATGACCAGTAAGAGAATTTAATTAAATTTCTTTAGGCCAAGGATTATATCTTATCTTTTGTATCCCTTAGTGCCAAACAGTATTCATTTTTGTCTGCTTCAGAGAGACTTCTTTCCCCATTTAGCTTGAAGCCTAAAATTCTAACTATTGACATATTAAAAATTTACATATTAAAAATCCTTGAATCTAGAAATTAGGGTCATTTAACACACCTGTGTCATATTGAAAATTCTAGGTGGCGCAGTGGGTAGAGCATGGGCCCCGGAGTCAGGTGTGCCTGAGTTCAAATCTGGCCGCAGACACTTAATAATTACCTAGCTGTGTGGCCTTGGGCAAGCCACTTAAAATATGAGTTTGAAAATGGTGAAGTTTTGGTTAAAACTTAATTTCTTGTTCTTTCTCTTTCTCCTCTTTATTCTTTAAAAATACAGTCTCGATCTAGGCAGGAAGATCCAGAACAACTTAGATTGAAACAGAAGGCAAAAGAGGTATGTTTTGTTATATTTTTTCATTGTATTTTTATTTATCATGCATATTAAAGAATTTCAGTTAACATTTTCTTTTGCTTTTTCAAAAACAGATGCAGCAACAAGAGCTAGCACAGATGAGGCAAAGGGATGCCAACTTAACTGCATTAGCGGCAATTGGTCCTAGGAAGAAAAGGAAAGTGGATTCTCCAGGGCCTGGATCAGGGACAGAGGTACAGTAGAGTTACAGAATTTTAGCACTGTAAAGAACTTTAAAGATTATCTATAAAAAGTTAATTTTTTATAGCCAGATATTTATAAACAATTTCACTTTCTCAAGATATTTGGTGATTGCAGTTTAGGATGTGGGGATAAGATGACTTTTAAGACATGAATAAAAGTTGAAAAGGAAGTGGCATGAAAATATAACATTAAAAATATTCATAGAAACCTAACTTTAAATATCAATAAAAACAGCTAAGCTTAATAACTATTTAGATTTTAATGAATTATTTCAGTTATATAAAGTAATATGTTTTTAGCCCTACTCTTTTAGTCCCTTTTTAAGATTCTTTGTCCATTCATTTTTAATCCCTTTTGTTCATGATCATAGCTATTGTATATAACTTCATTCTTCTAGTTCTATTTTTTTTCACTTTGAATTACATCAGAAATGTCTTTCTAGATTACTTTGTATTTCTCCTACTTGTTAATCTTAATAGCACTATAAAATGCTCCATTCCATCAATGCATCCTGATTTAAACATTTTACTGTTATTGAGTATTTAGGGTACTTCCAGTTTTTTGCACTTATATCTAGTGTTGCTGTGAATATTTTTAAATCTTTTTTTAATTTTTGAAAACATTTTGGGGTTCATTGACAACAATTATTAGGTAAAAAAGGATGATTATTTTTGTAACTTTTAATGTGTACTACGAGAGTGTTCCCCAAAAATGATTAAAAAATTTTGGATTTTCACCAGCAGAGAATGCATGTACCATTTTTTTCCACAACCCCAAGATCATTGGTTTATATTTCTTTTAACTCTTATTTTTGTGTTTGTGCCAAGTTTATATGTATGAGTGATACTTCTGGGTTGTTTTAATTTGCATTTTTTAATTGAAAAATTTTCTGGTAATTATTAACAACTTAGGTGGACATTTCAGTTTGAATTTTTTATTCCAGTTCGATTTTTATGATTTATATTTCTCTTGTTTCTATTTTATGTGTTCATAATGTAGCCCAAACTGTTCTTCATCTACTTTAACATTAGTGGTAACTGAAACAAAATTCATATTCCAGTTACTTGAAAAGTATTAACTTACAAATCTAGAGCAGCTAAGATTGACTATAATTTTTAGGTAGATCACTTCAGAATTTCACATGTTTCCCCAAAGAAGTAATTTAATTAACATCTCTTAGAACATTTGATATGATATTAATGCTTACACTAATGACTGCTTTCATGTATAAGTATTCTTCATCTACTCAGGTTTCCCTGTATGGATTATTAGGTTGAATTTCTCTTTTAGCTTAATAATATGTTTCTAGAGTAGATATTAGTTTATAAATCATGGGCATTTCTGAGTATCACTTCTCTGCCACCACTGAATTGGAGAGGTCTGATTAGTTTTAAAGTTTTCCCTAGTGGTTTTATGAACACCAATTGCTTTCTACTATTGTCCACTGGACTTCAAGATCTCAAGGCCATCTAACACTCTCTAGTATTGCGATTCAGGGGCTAAAAAACTTGACAAGAGCAACTTAATGCTCTCTTAGAACACGTGAGGCCAGGAGACACCATGCCCAGGTAAACCGCCAACAAAAATGAGTTGAAGAAGGAAGGGCCACCTATAGTTATTCACTTAAATAATATATTTGAATTCTTTTTTTCTGGGACATTGGGATCAGTTGGATTTGCCCTTTGTTTTAACTTGAAAACAGGAATATTAAGACACCTTTGGAAAACTGTCATAGCAAAGTAGATATGTCATATTTCTCTAACAATCAAGATAGCTTGTGTTCTAATATTAGAGGAAAACACAATTCTTGCTGGTCTAGAGACTTGAATTTGTAATTATCTTTGGACTTATTTTTTTCCTTTCACTTCTTTCCCTCAAGTTTTTCCATTCATTAAGGCCAGCTCCCATGCTTCACCTTATACTCCCAAAGTCACTAAAAATAAGGCCTTCTTTAACAAATGGACTGGTTCTTATGTTGTGGGGAGAAAAGGTCTTCTGAACTCTTCTTAGTATACCCATGATTTAGGTCATTCACCAAGCATGTATTGAGCACCCATTATTACATGGTAGGAAATCAAAGAAATGATAAATATATCATCCCCAAGGAATTTACATTCTGCTGGGGTAGGGGAGGGGGGAGGCAAGCAAAAACATTTCTTTTAATTGGAATAGTTTTCAAGAACTGAATCACCATCACACCATGATGCAATATCAGATTGAGATGTGGATGGATAGTATGAATGAATGAAAGTTTATTAAAACATTTATGGATCTAAGTTGCTGTGGATACAAATTGAGAAAGAAGACAGTCCTTGCTCTCTGCAGGCTCAAACACTAATTGAAGGAGTTTGCACATGTTGGAGGATTTAGCTGCCAGGGATAAGGCAGGGCCTAGAAGTTCTTTAGGTATATTGTCAGGTTTGGAGAGGAGAAAGGGTTATAGTAAATGGAAAGTAGTTTATCTCTCTTAGTGTGGGGAAATGAAAGTGATGGAAAAATTGTAAGAAGATATATTTATAGGAATTTATTTTGCCATTTTGAGAATTAATTCTGAGGAAGTATAGGAAATTCTTGGTTTGATGTAAAATTAGTCTATACATTTTAATATTTCAAATTAACATTAAGAATGTAAGGGCAATCTTTAGGGATTTTGTGATATTATGACTTTGCTAATCAGATGCTATTTTTGATGCTTTAAAATTAACTTCATTTTCAAATTTTATTGAAGCCCTTCTTTAAATCCATGGTTATTTTACAATCTATAAACCCCCCAAAGAAAATTACATGACTTGAAACACCAGAAATACCTGCTCCCTCCCTCCTCAACTTTTTAGTTTCTTTTTATGATTCTGCTTCATTGTCTTTTTTCAATTCTATCTTGCATATATTCCCCTTGGATAGGTCTATTGCCTGAACTGTTCGTAGGCTCCTGACTTCTAGAATTTTTCCCTTTCCACCAACTTCATCCTATAAATGATACCTTTTCAGTGCATACCTCTGAATGTAAATTCCATTCCTCAAAAGCTTTGCATTGTTTTCTCATTGCCTGCTGAATAAAACTTGAATTTAATATCCTGGAATTAAAAGTTTTTAACAAGTCTAGCTCCTGTCTTTTCATCATTCTCCCACCACTCTTTCTTCATTTCCATGATGCCCCAAACTAGATGATTCAGTTTTCTCATAGCACATCCTGTATTCATATCCATGCCTTTGTTCATGTCATTCCCTCTGACTTTAATCCATTTTCCTCATTTCTACTTATTTAAATCCTTGGTCTAAGTGACTGATATTCCATAGAGCCTTTCTTGAGTCCTGCAAGCTGGAAGTTACCTCTCTCTACTCCAACCTTTTCTAGCCTTTGTTGCTATTTATCTTATACGTTTTATATATTATATTTGAAAATTCCTCAAGAGGAAAGGAACAATTATTTATTAATGGTCTACAATATGTGTGTACTTTTCAATTTGTTTTTTCAGTTGAGAGCAGGCATCATGCTATTTATTGTTTTACCTACCCATAGAATTCATTATTCATGTTTAGTATATTCATTGAATAAACATATTGCCAAATTATTGTTTAATTAATTAAGCTTACAGTTTGCCTACCTTAAGAAACACTTGATTTTTAACTCCTACAACTAGGCTATTGTAACCAATTATAACTTGATATTCTTTATTTTTTGATTGTCTTGTCATTATTTGCATGGAATTTGTAAAGGCTGATTACAAGGTATGGCAAATGGGGTTTTCTGTTTTAGACAAAGGTTTGTAAATGGATCTTTTTGTGTTAAAGGGATTTTGAAACCTAATTAGGTAAAAGTCACAATTTTACAGGGTTTTCTTGATTAAGAAGAATGAGTTAGTGTTTAATTAGTTTAAGGGCTTCATTTTTACATGTGACAATGAGCAGTATTGGTCATGATCTTTTTATGAATGAAAAAATTTCTTTGCTTTCCATTTCCTCATTAAATATATTTAGTCTTTATGTTTCCATTCATTTTTTAAATACATAAATGCTTCCTGACTAGACACACACTCATTTCAGAATTGTTTTTATGTTCATCAATACATTTTTATTAAGCACTCTGGGCACAGTGCTAAATACTAGTACTACTAAGAAAAATTGCAAACATTTCCTGTCATTGAGAAGCTTATATTCTAATGAAGGAGATATCATATATATTTGCCTAGATATAGAGAAGTATCAGTACTCTACCTATTCATGGAAAACCCATTGCCCTATTTGAGTGCCTACAGTATTACCAATCCAATAAGCAGACTGATTTTCCATAGGTACCTTAAAATAATAGTTTTAACAAGTAATACCATTCCCAGAAAAAAGAATCTACTCTTTAGAAAATGTAAACAGGGATGGCTAGGTGGTGCAGTGGCTAGAGCACTGGCCCTGGAGTCAGGAGTACCTGAGTTCAAATTCGGCCTCAGACACTTAATAATTACCTAGCTGTGTGGCCTTGGGCAAGCCACTTAACCCCATTTGCCTTGCAAAAGCCTAAAAAAAAAAAAAATACCTAGCTGCGTGGCCTTGGGCAAGCCATTTAACCCCATTTGCCTTGTAAAAAAACCTAAAAAAAAATGTTAACAAAATTTTATCTTTTCCATAAAATTCTTATTTTAGAATATCTTAGTATCTTAGAGCCCTGCATATCTGAATCTTTTTGACCTCAGTATTCTTGTTTGCATCTTTCTTAAGCTGCAGATTGGGAACCTTCTCATATCTTTATCGCTAAACTGGCAGTTTAGGGATAAAATGTAGTTTCAGTCATGATCTCAAATGCTCCTTTTTAAAAATTGCTTTCCCACACTATTGATTGTATGTATGGGAAGAAGACATCCCTATTGGTCAGTTTTAGGTAAATGCCAATGGGATGGGACACTTATGGTGTATTTAATTTTCCATTAAGCATGTGTCCTAGGACCCTTTGTTGAAGTAAGTGGTTGAATAATTCACTTGAATGGAATTTCAAGAATTAGTTGGCAGGAACATGAGGAATTAGAGTTACAAAAAGAACTTATTTCTGAACAAGAGATTGTTAATCTAGTTGTATCTGAAAGAGAGTTGATATTAATTTGCTTTATTTGAAATATCATTAATTTTTTAGAATTTCAGGTTTGTAAAGATACTAACATGATCCCTTAACAATGTTTTCAAGTTTTTAATAATATTATTACTTTCTCCATATGTATTTTGGTTGAATCATGATTTTATCAGTATGGTTCATTCTTTCACCAGGGAAGATTACAACCCTTCCATTTTTTCATATTGGATTTGAATTCTCCTTAAAGGGTCCACTTGATGTGCTGGAGACCTTTTTCTGGTTCCTTCTGTTTCCTTTCTTTCCCATTTAGCCAAACAAAAAACTTCTTGAACATGTCATCACTATTGTGCAGTACATTTGTGACTACCATTGCTCTTTCAGTTATTATATCTTTAATTCTGAAGTTGTGTTTATATTCTCAGAATAATATTAGTGTTAAAAAAAGGTAGACTTTTTTGGGGGGGAATGTCCCCCCCCCCAAATCCAATTAAAAGTCACAGTATCTTAATTTAATACTTAGGAAGGTTTTATGAGCTCTGCATGCCATCTACTGGCCATAAGCTTTTACTGCTATTAAGTATACAGTTTCATAATGAAGCAGTGCTTCTTCATATGTCACATTAGCTAGTATACTGCAAATATTCCTAATGCTGTTATATTGTCAAATTCAGAAAATTTCATGTTAAAAATTCATTTATTCCAAATGTCATATTAGTATTTGAGTTCCACTCAAATATTCTTCATCAAAATCCCCTTATTCATAGCACTGTATTACTATATTACATAGTAAGTTGGACTAAATGACCTCTATGTTCCTTCTGTGCCTGTGTTCCTATAATTCTAAAGGTGCTTCTGGTTTCTTTCCATTCATTTTCTTTTCAGTATTATGTGTCAGCCTTCAGAAAGTCAACAAGCATTTACTATAGGCCAGGCATATTCAAAGAAAGGCAAAAACATTGTTTCTACCCTTAAGAAGTTCACATTCTAATGGATACAAGATTCAAAAAACTGTTATGTACAGTCAGTTGAGGAGGACTTACACCAATGATCTTTAAAGCATTGAATATATTTGAAGTATACATATAAGCTTAGGTTTGAAGGACACAATAACAAATTTTGCTGATTTGCTAAAGAAGTGCAAGTGGATGAAAGAGATAAAAAAAGTTTTAAAATAGCAATGTATATAAGATATACTCACATGGGGAAATCTAGAAGCTTCAAATTGGAGGTGAATGTGGAAAAGAGGTGATGTTGATTGAGCTATGGTGGAGAGCGCTAGAGTGAATTTCAGCAGAGGGAGAAAAAGAAGTAATATTATCATGGAAGTACAAGAGAAACTATTTACCCAAAAAAGAGGAATTTAACAGCATGTTTGGTAAATACATGATAAACTTGTCATGAAAACTTGATTATATCCATATATCCATCTATCTGTCTATTTGTCTGGAATGGAAGACTTTAACTTTCCAAATTATTTCTTTGCCAAAAGCAGAACAGTTGATAAATTCCTGTGCCATAGTAATAATTTCACTTTTAAGAGATGAAAGAAATGACAAGGGACACTATTGTTTTAGACCTGATTCTGACCAGTATTTTGTTGAAGTAGAAATGATATAATGGTTATTTTTTTCCTGAGCTTCCCATCTTAGAATTCATATTAAAGAAACAGAGAAAAGCTGGACCTGGTATAACCCAGACTCTAGAGTTTGGGAGATTGTATTTTAAAGGATTATAAGAAAATACAGGTAGTATCCCTTGACTTAAAATTCTACATGGGAAGCTATTAGTGATGCACTTATTAAGATATAAATGCAAACTGTTCATACCAGGAAGAAAATATGTATCAACATATGTGGATGCATAAGGAAATAACAAATCAATTCAGGTTCTAAAATATATATAGAATATGGGAAGAGTTCAGAAAACAGAATGAATATAAAAATACAATGCTGTAAGAAGAGTGTCAAGGCACTCCAATTAAGAATAATTCTATCTTGGCAATGAGTATTATGGACAACAAAAAGCCTTTATTTTATTTTTTAAAATCTATTCTAAGGACAAATAAAAAAAAGATAGTTCAATAATGGACTATCATGGGAAAGTAGAAGTACTACTTCTATTTTCTCACCTATCACTTAAGTTAGGTGGACTCAGAACTAATTCTAAAGAAGTCTCAAATACCTAGCCAGAATCTCTTTCCTGAATCCTAAACCTGCATCACTATCAGCTTTTTTGAAGTTTTCCTCTAGATGTCCCATGGTCATCTCAAGTTCAATATATCCAAAACAGAACTCATTTTTCCCCCAAATCATCTCCCCTTCCTAACTTTCTTCTTTCTGTTGAGAGTATTATCTAGATTTGCAAACTGTAGATTTGCAAACTGGGAGTCATCTTTGACTACTTTCTCACATCCAGTTGGTTGCCAAATCTTGTCAGTAATACTTCCATAGCATACATTTATTCCCTTCGCTCTACTTATATAACTGCCATCTGCTTTCAGGTACTCATCATCTCTCCCTGGACTTTTACAATATAGTCTTCTAATTAGTCATCTCTCCCCTTTCCAATTTATCTTCCACACAGCTGTCAGATGATAATTCTAAGCACTGTTCTAACCATATCATTCCCCAAATCAGGAAGATCCATTGCCCTCTTCTTAGTTTTATTATAAGATACAAACTCTTCTATTTGACTTTTATAGCCCTTCGCAATCTGACCTCAGTGTATCTTTCTAGACTCATTCTCACCCCGTTCCCCTTTTTAAAACCTTCATGAACTCTGTATTCCAGCTAGAGTGAAATACTTGGGGTTCTCTATAGATTATATTCCATCTTCCAGCTTTGTGCCTTTGCATAGACTAGATATCCCTGGTATGCATCCTACATTTCACAGAATCTCAATGCTATCTTCTACAGAAAACCTGTTCTCATCCTTCTGGTTGTTAGTTTCATCCTCTGGGAAATTATTTTGTATAGATTTTGTTTCTACTATTATGTATAAATACTATTTCTTTAAATAGAATATAAGCTCTTTGGGGAAAGGAACTTTTTTTTTTTTTTTTTTGGTCTTTGTATTTTGTTTTATCTTGTTGAATGAATGAGAAGAAAAGACCAGGATTCCAGGGGAACCCAGGATTGACATGAGGAAGAGGGATCAGGTTTATTTTGACTGGTGCTACTGGGCAGCACTATTTCAGTGTGTGGTGGTTGCATAGAGTCAGATTTCAGCTTGAGGTAAGGGGAAAATTCTCAAGAATTAGTGGACTCTAGAAGCAGAATGGTCGAGCTTGGGAGATAATGGGTTCCCCACCTTCAGTGGGGATAGCAGAGGCTACTGGTAATGAGATAGAAAGAATTCTTGAGGGGCAACTAGGTGGTGCACTGAATAGAGCACCCTCCCCTGGAGTCAGGAGGATCTGAGTTCACATGTGGCCTCAGACACTTAATATTTACTTAGCTAGTCTTGCAAAGACAAAAACAAAAACTAAAAAAAAGATTCTTCATCAGCTCTTAGTTGGACTGCATGTCCTTGGAGGTTCCTTTTAACTTTTAAGTTTTTAGAAGATCAGTCTCTTTCCATTCTGCCTAGTATTCAAATGTTAGGTGATCCTCTGGTCAGCCATTAAAGCAAATTCAACCCATAATATTAAATATTTAACCACCATTTAGAACTATTTCTGTGGGGAGAATGCATTTATATTTCCAATCAGGAATATAGCTCATTCTTAATAGTGGGAATGGGGACTGTGAGTTTCAGTTCCAGTTCTATAACAGTGATTGTTTGTTGTAGCCTGCCTATAACAACTAGTTAGTTCACTAAGGACTTGTCCCTTCGCATGCTGTGTCTTCAGAATATGGGCATGGGCCCATGCACAAGAGAGCAATGAAACAAAGATTCAAGTTATTTCAATTAAATAAACATTGAAAAACCTCATACAAATTTTGTGACTTAGCTTTAATAAATTTACTTGGAGTAGTTCTTATTTACCTAGCATTATAAGACTTAATCAATCATTGTAGCCCCTTCCTTTCATAGGGGGAAAAAACTAAACAAAACCAACAAATCTCAGAAAAAGTTCAATTTTTGCCCTAAGTCACAGAACTAAAAAAGTGATAGAAGACCTGGATTTTAGTCTTGACTTTTAACCCTTTTTAGGACATTTCACCATGTCTGCTTGAAAATATTAACCTGAAACCTTTCCCCCCCCTACCCCCAACTTTTCTCTCTTCAATAGGGTTCTGGAACAAGTACAGCAGTCCCAGGCAGTTCTGGAGTTGGAACGACTAGACAGTTTACGCGACAAAGGATAACGCGGGTCAACCTCAGGGACCTCATATTTTGTTTAGAAAATGAGCGAGAGACAAGCCATTCACTATTGCTATACAAAGCATTCCTTAAGTAAAATGGAAAAGATCAAGGTATTTTTGATGGAGACGCCTGGGGACGTTTTTATATATTTGCAGATTACGCCTTTTTTGTAACAAGCAAATGGAATATTGTTTAAAAAACAGCCACCTCTTTACATGGAACAGTTTTGTATTCCTGTTTATAAATCAACTCTTCAGTATGAGAGAAAGTCCATTTCTGTAACAGTGAGAATACTTACAAAGGCCTGTGGATATTATTAAAGGACAATTAAATCTTAACTCATCTTTGATTGAGTGGCCTTCTTGCCAAACAAGCCATATATAAAGACTGATGGAATCGTTTAGCAAATAATTAGCTGCCCTTTGTCAGACTTGTAGCAGTTACCACATTATTTGTGCATTTTAGTTCAGTTTGACTTAACTACACTTATTACATAGGTATATATGTCAACAGCCAATGACCTCATTTCACTTTTTTATTTTTATTTTTTAAATAGTCAGTTGGCAAAGCAAACTGATTTTTTTAGACTATTTATCTTCCTCCTTTCCCCCAAACATTCAAAATTCAAGAGGAATATTCAATTAATTTTAGAAACATAACCTCAGTTTTTAATCACAATACTGCTTTTTTGAGGCCCTGAGAGTCCATAAAGGAGGGTTCCTTCTGAATGTGTTATTAGCATCTGTAAAAAGCATTTTATTTGCTATAGTTTGTAAAGCTGTAAAGTTAAAAGAAAAATGAAAACCTTTTCAGCATAAATATATTTTACTTGCACTGTGTTTTTTAGCTAAAAGTGAAAGCTTAGATTAAAAAAAATCAAAGTTGAGAAGAATCATCAAAAGACTGTTTCTCAGTGTGAATCAAGTGTTGAAAAATGGTTGGTGTATTTTGTCGGTAATTGTACATAATTTTTGGCACATAACATAAAAATGGCTATGTAAACTATAATTATTTTGCTAAAAGACTGTATGCAAGCTGTGGGCCAACTTTAAAGATGTCCAGAGCAAAGTCCCTTCTTTGTACCTATTTTTTTATTACAAATATACTAATTGGTTCTTTATATTTTCAGAGGTTATTGTATTAAATTGTCTATTGATAGTACTTTTATGACTGTAAATACTTTGGCTTTCTTTGTGTGAATTTCCATGTTAGACTCTTTCCCCTCCCTCGCGTGTAAACTGAATGCTGATCAGTATTTTTATCAACACCTGACAACTGTTACACCTTTTATTTCGTCTTTTAGGAAATCCTATCTTTCCATTTTTTTCTTGTAAATTTTGCACAGTTACTTGTTCATATGTAAATATTTTACTTTCAAAAATGAAGTTTTTAATGGCTATTGTTTTATATAGGATTGAAAGAAAATTAACTCCTTTATTAAAAACAAATTTATCTGTATTTGTTCCCTCTGTTTTTTGCTCTCTTTATCTCTAGTGCTTATTTTATTCTTCTCCAGACATAGAATCTATTTGGAACTAGGAGACAGAAACTTTGTTTCTAGAAAAGTAATAGAATTATAGAGCTGGAGAGAAACTTAGAAATCAATTACATTTAGAAATCAACAACACCCACATTTCTAACACTTTAAAAACTTTAAAAATTAACCATGTTTTTAAAATGAAAAAAATTCATGAAGAAGTAACTTGCCCAAGGTCATACAATTATTTATAAAGAAGGTAGGTTGGTATTAACATACCCCTTTCCCCCTTCTCATCCCTAATACACAAATAAGAGTTGATTTTATCTAAGCTTCTAGTTATAGTCTTTTTTTTAATTAATAGCATAAGAATAGAGAGGAAGCCCTGGAGACACAAATAGAAATCATTTGCCTCTAAAATCATTTGGGAAGAGTGAAATGGTAATAATTTTGACAGAGTGCTTTAATGTTCACAAAAACTTGCCATATCTTATCTCATCTGGTCCTCATAGCCATTCATTGAACATGACAGGAAATTGTTGTTATTTTTCCAATTTTCAGATGAGGAGGCACATTGAGAGAATTTAGGTGACTCATCTAGAATCACATATATGTTGAGGGTCTGAGTTTGAATTTGAACCTTGGTCTCTGGATTCTATGTCTGGCATTATATCATGCTGCCTTTCATTGGCATCTTCATAAAAAGATACATTTGTGCCAAAATTACATAATATCTAAATGAAAAGTGAAAAAAATCATGCTGAGAGGAAAACCCCAGAAACTTTCTATCATCATTTTTTATTAATGATTCCATTCCCATAGCACTTTCTAACCCTTAAGGTCAGAGCAACTCTATGAGGTAAGTATTCTTATTTTATATATTAGGAAATAGGTTCAAAAATATCTAGTAACTTGCTACTGTTATTAAATGTCAGAGCATAGCCTTGGGTTTAGCTTTGAGATTAGTGGAAAATCTCTATAAAAAAGAAATTCTATGTAAATCTCTTAATATCTTATGATTTTATGACTACTCAATACAACAACCTTCAAGTGGCTACTGTGTGCATGGAATTATATTAGGTAGTGGGACAATATTTGGTCTTTGCCCTCAAAACTGAATGATTCATCTTCTCCCCACTCCCATAATCCTAATTTCTCTGTTTCTGCTCATGACATTACAGTTCTTTCAGGTCACCTAGTTTTGTTGCCTTAGTTTTCTTTATCCTTCCTTTTATTTTCTAAGTTTTTCCCATTTTATTTTTTACATACTGCAACTAAGCAAGACAACTACTCATTGGCCAAACTCAATATGCCTTCTCTTGTCTCCAGTCCTTATTTCTGCCCCTCAGATTACTCTTCAAGGCCCAACTCTGGTTCAAAATCCACCATAGATTGTTCTTTCATTTCCCCAGCTATAAGTTTTCTCTCAGAGCACTTGGATCTCTCCTTTCCCCACCATCAAATTCTACCTTGTGTAAAGCAGCTTATTTGTATTATTTATTGTAACTTTACCTACTCATAAAATATAAATTCTCTGAGAATAGCTATTTTTATTTTAATCTTTGCATCCTTAGAATCTAGCATTATACCTTGCATGTAGTAATAGCTTAATATATTAAATTAAATTGAACTTTACTGAGAGAATCAGAGGATGTAAGGTCTTCAAACAGAATTAAGAAAGAGAACTTGCTTTTGGTTCTTCCTAATTCTCTCCAGCTGTAATCTCTACGGATAATTTATATAGGTAATAAAAATTGAAGTCAAGAAAGATAAAACTGGATGCCACTTAAAGAAAAGAAAGATTAAAAAAATCTTATTTGGGGGGAAAAAGTGATGAAATAGAAACTGGAAGACTATAATTTTCAGGATTTTTGGCAATATACTTATGTCTGCAACCTTCAGTTTCTTCATCTGTAAAATGGGAACAATCTACATTTACTTATATTTATAATTGTACATTAAAGCTTGCAAAGTACCTTGCATACATGACCTCATTTTTTCCTCTCAGTGATGCCTGAGGTAAGTAATACAGGTCTTAACTTTATTCATTTTGCAAATGAAAAAATAGGCTGACAGTGAGACATTTATCCTATATTTAATATGTTCACGGACACTGTACTATGTGCTAAGATACCAAAAACTAGTGTCTACCTCTCCTTTAATGAGAGATATAGCATGCAAATTGTAAGAACAACATGCATACATTGTAAATTTTCTGATGAAGCACTGACCTTGAGAGGGAATCAGCAAAGACTTCTTGCAGAAAAAAGGATTTGAACCAAAACAAATGAGGAGTAGTAAGTGAGTTGGGGAGAGCTTTCCAAGCAGAAGGGCAGGCACAAACATGGTGTATGCTATGTAATAGCTAGAAAATTTGTGTTGCTAGATCCTAGAGTATAATGAATTTGAAGACTGTGAAGTTGGGAAGAGATCAGGTCCTAAAGGGTTTTAAAATCGAAATAATTGATTTTATATTTAATCCTGGAGGAAATGTATGTGATTTACACTCTAGGAAAGTCATTTTGGAACATTGAGGGTGGGAATGAGAAAAGATGAGACAGGAAGACCTTCCAGAAAAACAGCTAAAATACTAAAGGCATGAGTTCTTGAGAGTTTGTACCAAAATGACAACTGTATAAATAGAAGAGGACATAGTCAAAATATATTTGAAGGAAGGGAAAAAACTACAAGAGGTCAAGCATGACAGAGATTATGTGCTTGGAAAGATGCTCCTTGATGGAAAGTTTAGAAGAGTATTTGCCCCTTGATTAGATTAATGTGTCTGGGTATATTTGGAATTGGTTTACCTGGCAGATGTACTGGACAGAGAGTAAGCCTGTTTATTTGAAAGGAGCCAGTGAACCAAAATCTTGCTCACTTCCTTTGCTGCTTTTCAGTGGCTGACCTTACTGAGTTGGCTTAAACTAGCCTTATGGTCAACTATGTAAAACTTGCTACTTTTATGTCCACCTGTCCCTGGAAAAGATTGCCCATTATTTTTCCCTAACTCCTCCATGAACCTCCCAGAAATCTCCTCTGCTTCTCCTGGACTATGGGCTTTTTTTGTATCTTCTATTGGAAGCTTGGCCATTAGTGTCTAATTTTCTTCCTAATGAAACAGCTTTTAACCCCCCCCCCCCCAGAAAAAAAGAGTATTTGGAAGGAAAGACAAGTTCCATTTTAGATATGTTGGATTTGATGTGTCTGTTGGAATATCCTGTTCAAAAAGCAGTGATGTAAATCTGGAGTTCAGGATATATAGATCTAGGAATCATCATTTAGAATTGATATTGAACCCATATATGAACTGATGAGATCACCAGGTACAGAAAATACTTGGGAAGGGAAAAAGAGAAAAGGGCCCAGGACAGACCTTTCAGGAAACATGGTTAAAGGGTATGAATTTAGATAAAGGTCCTACAAAAGAGACTGGAAAGTGATCAGAGAGGAGAATAATCAGAAAAAAGTGCAACAAAAATCTAGTTTCCAGGAGAAGAGTAGTGTTAAAGGCTCTGGAAAGGTCAAGTATGGAGATGAAGACTGAGAAAAGACCATTAGATTTGGAGCTCAACACATCACTGCAAACAACATTTGGAGACAGCAATTTAATTGGTGGTGAGGTTGGAAACCAGATTACAAAGGGTTTTGAATTGAGTGAGAGAAGTGGAGGTACTGAGCATAAATGCTTAGCCATGAAGGAGAGGAGAGATATGGAACATAATAAGCAGGTATGGTGTAGTAGAGCAAGTGAAAATTTTTAGAAGCTTGGGGGTTACACGGGCCTATTTGGAGGTGGTCAGGAAGCAACCAATGTACAGGGAGAAATTGAAGATAAGTGAGAGTGGAGATCTACTGGAGAAGTTGGGATGCAATGGGATCAAGGGTGTATGTTGAGGGGTTAGCCTTAGCAAGGAAAAGGATTATCTTTTAATGTGAGATACAGGTGAGAGAAGATATTGGAGAAATATGAATTCTGGTGGCTAGAGGAGGAGAAGAGAGAACAATCTCAATTAGATTCTGCTATGATATTTGAAATGAGGTCTTACTGACTCCAAATCTAGCACTTTATCCAAGATGCAACTGTATCACACTAGTGTTCCCGTGTTTTATCATGGCATAGAGGTAACCCTAGTTTCTCAAAAGTTATGTTTGTATATAGTCCAAGCTTGCAGGCTCCACTGAGCTGGAGTGGTTTCCAGTATATGATATTCTTATACATTTGTTGTCTGAGGAGACAAGACACTGAATTTTTCAGTGCCAACATCTACTGAAGACTGCTACTTAATAGAGAGGATTGAAACATCCAAATTGAAAGAAACAGCTAAATTGATTAAATTATATTTTGTTAAAGCTAATGATATTTACTAAAATTATCTAGTCATTAGAGTAATGCAATGGAATCCTAGTTTTGGAACTGGAAGAAGGTAGAAACAGAAAGATTTGACAATTTATTGAATACAAATCTAATATCCAATGAGGGAGACTGAGGAGTCAAATTGCCAAAGTTGTGAGCTCTGGAAACTGGAAGAATGGTGGAGACTTGGACAGAAACAACAAAGTCTAGAAGAAGTTAAGTTTTAGGGAGGCTTTTTGGTTAAAGATAATGTTTCATTGACTCTGGCTGAATTTGAGATGCTTTGGAACATCCAGTTTAAAGTGTCCAAAAGGCAATTGATGATGTGGGATTGAAGCTCAAGGGAGAGATTGTGTGTGTGTGTAGATAAAATGATATTAATATTTATACTTATATCCTTCCTATCTATATTAATTTTAATAGAAATATATCCATATGGAAGTTAATGATGTTCCTGAGAGAAATTTATTGTGATAATAATTCAGTTCAACTAATAAACATTTATTAATTGCTTAGCAATATAAAGAAATATAATGAAAAATAGTCATTTCTATCAGGAAGTATTAAGGTGAAAAGGTGCTAGGACCATAAATAAACAGCAACCTGTAAGGTACTGGATTTGAAGATTTTCTCAGATTCTTTTAACACAGAATAATTTGACCTGAACTGATGTTGACCACTAACTTGAAAAAAAATTTGAGTTGTACTTCTTTGTAGATTTATATTTACAAATGCATTTTAGTTGTTTATTAATAACAATTCTCTGTAGACTAAATATCTAAATTGGAGTTATGGGTGCATACAAAAGTAATATGCCATAGATGGATTTAAAAGTTAATTCTATAAAACATCTGAAGAACAATTTATTTTAAAATTACTTGAGGTCTTTGAAAAAATTAGGAAAAGAAAGGGCTCTATAAATTTCTTTTATAAGGATGGTCCTAATACATAAAACAAGTAGGATCAAAAAAAGAAAGCTATAGACATATTCCTGGTGAATATTGATGTAAAAATTTACACAAAATATTAGCAAGGAGATTATAGCAACATAAGATTATTCAGATCAGACAAAATTTATGGCAAGAATGCCAGTTGGTTTAATATAAGGAAAATTATAAAAATTGGTCATGTTAATAAAAAGAACAACAAAATCATGTTATATTAATAGTTGTAGATACAGGTTTTGGCAAATACAGTGCCTATTTCTTGTTTTAAAAATAGCTACAACATTAGAAACAGGAATAAATGTGTCTTTCCTTTTATATGGATAAATACTTTCTAACTAAAAATAAGAACCAGATTTTCTGTAATGGGAATAAACTATAGGATGCCACTATAATATAGGTCTTTCCAGGAAGATAAGGGATAAAAATAGGGATGTCCATTGTCACTATATCAATTCAAAATAGTGCTAGTTTATTATTGGTTTTAGTTCTATAAAGTATCTATACTCCATGGTTATATAGAAAGCTCTATAAAAGTAATTATGGCTGTAAGATAAACGATTATAGAGATAGAAACACCAATTAAAAATTCATTTTGATGAGCAAAAAAGGTCAAGGATCTCAAGAGAATTAATGTATAAAGTTGAAAAGGAGTGAGGGCTAGCAGTACCAGATCTCAAACTATACTACAAAGCAATGATCACCAAAATTCTAGGGGATTCATGATGGAATAGGTTACACAATACTTAGACTAAACCTGAGATTTGAGCAATATAGAGAACACTGCTGAAGAAATTCCTTATACCACCAGTACAGATCTTTACCATCTCTAAAACTTTGTCCTTAGCATGAACCTCTGATATTTCCAGTTCTTACAACCAGTCTATCACTCCTAAACTGGTTGTGTTCTCCAAAATTCCTTATCGTGACTCCTTGGTGAATCTCTTCAACTCTATAAAATTCTCTACACTTCATTTCCTTATCCTTTTGCCCTATCACCAATAATGCCTTTTCATTATTTCTAGCATGTCCCACCTTCACTCCTTTCATAGGCTACTGAATGGAGTGGGAGAAAATAAGGAACCCAGGAAGAGTGGGGTCACTTTATATTTGTGACATAGTCTCAGTTGGCCCTCACCAGAGCAAAGAAATAATTTGGCATCCTCCCCCATTTATTAACTACTCAACTCACTGGTGTCTAGTCTTTTTTTTTTTTTTTTTAGGGTTTTGCAAGGCAAATGGGATTAAGTGGCTTGCCCAAGGCCACACAGCTAGGTAATTATTAAGTGTCTGAGGTCGAATTTGAACCCAGGTACTCCTGACTCCAGGGCTAGTGCTCTATCCACTGTGCTACCTAGCCACCCCCTCTATTGTCTATTTTAAACTTTTTCATTCCTTTGCCTAATCCTCCCATTCTACAACTTCCCCTCATTTAATTGGAAAAAATTATGCCAATTGCTGAGAGTTCCCTCTTCTTCTATTTCTTATCTCATGTCACTCATATTTCTTCCCTCTCTGGTTCTTCACCTTTGTTTCAAATGAAAAGGTGACTCTTTTCCAGGCCAAAGCTAACCCCTCTATATACATTCTTGATCTCATTTCATCTCAGCTTCTCCAACAGACCTCCACTCTCATTTATCTTCAATCTCTCCCTATTAGTTGCTTCCCAATTGCCTCCAAAAAGGTCTATATCATCCCCATGCTTTTAAAAAAATATCTTTTCTTGTACTAGAAGACCATTCCTATTATCAATTATCCTATATTTCTTCTCTCCTTCATGGCTAACCTCTATGAGGAAGATATTTATACTCAGTACTTTCACTCCTTACATTCAATTAAAAAACCTTTGCAAAATTGCTTCAGACCTCAATATGTATTCAGCCCTAAACTCTTTCTTGGTTGTCTATCTTTACTTCTTGAACATTTAGAATAGGATAGGCCATTGACAGTTCAAATTCAACATTTCCAAAACAGACAGTAATAAGATAATCATCTTATCCTCTTCTCTTCTAAACTTTCCTATTTCTATCAACATCACTACCAATCTTCTAGTCACTCAGGCACAAAACCTTCTTCATCATGGTTGATTTCTCACTTATTCTCAACCCACACATCCATTCTGTTGCCAAGTCCTATAATTTCTTCCTTCACAATATCTCTTGAATATGTCCTCTTCTTTTACTCACACAGCTGTCACCCTGGTACATGCAGTCATGATCTCATGCCTGGATTATTTCAATAGTTTTCTGGTTGGTCTCTCTGCTTCAAGTGTTCCTATTCATTCTTCATTAACCTTCTAAATCTACTTTCATAGAGTGTATTTGCTTCAGGAAGTAGGAAGTCATTGGAGTTTATTGAGTAGAGAGTGTTTGTGTGTGTGTGTGTGTGTGTGTGTGTGTGTGTGTGTGGCTGTGTTTATGTGGTATGTAGTGGGGCATCATAGGACTTTAAGCACCCTCCATTGAATGACATTTATATGAGCTCAAATTTTTTCCTCCAAGAGGATACACTCTTATTTTAAAAAATCAAATTATATAATAACTTTTTATTTTGTATAAAGAAACCCAGCTCCCAAATTAATTTTTTAATTCAATGGAGTTGGGTTTTTTCTTTCATTTATATTAATCTCTGATTTCAGAATTATTTTGGTCATTAATTAGTGTTTTTGGTTTTCTATTATTTTTTTTACATTGCATGTGAAATTCATTGATATGTTCTTTCTCTATTTTGCTGATGAAAAAGTTTAGAAATCTAGCTTGTCTCTCAAGGACTATTTTCATTGAATTTGATCAACTTTGGTGTATAGTCTCATTGTTGTCATTATAGTTAATAAAATTATTTTGTCAATAAGTCTCTCACCAATCAAATTAAATTAGTCCCATTAATTTTTACTCATTTCTTCAGTGGCCTTTTGATTTCATTGCAGTCAGTAAAAGATGTGTTTAATATTTCTGCTCTTGAAGTTTTTATTTTTTAATATGACTAATTTTCATAAAGGTACTGCACAGCTAAGATATATGTTCAATCCTTTCTACTCTCATCCAGTAATCATAAGAGATCTATTATATTCACTTTTTCTAAAATTCTATTTGGACTTTTAACTTCCTCCCTTCCTCCTTTCTTTTTTTCTCCTTTCTTCACACCCTCCCTTCCTTCACTCTTGTTACATTTGTCTAACCCTGAAAAAGATAGGGATCTCCCCTTAGCATAGTTTTACTGTCTATTTCTCTATATAACTTGTTTTGAATTTCTTTTAAGTATACAAATATTCTGTCATTTGATGCATATATGTTAAGTAGCATTAATTGGATATAGTTTACAGCAGTATGCAGTTTTCCTATTTTTTCTTTTTTGATGAAGTTTATTTTTTGTTGTTTCTTACCTAAGATCATGATCACTACCCTTGCTCTTCTAAGATCAGTTGAATCATAACAGATATTGTCTCAGGCCATTATTTTAGCTGTATGCATCATTGTACGTCAATTATATTTCTTGTAAATAACACTATGTTAGATTCTATTTTCTAATCCTTCCTTTTATTCCTCTCTCTCTACCTGATTCCTCCTATATTCTTGTTGGGTAGAATGTATTCTATAACAAATATTGGTGTCTGTGTGTGTGTGTGTGTGTGTGTGCGTGTGCATTTTTCTGTGTTTTACATTTCTTTGACTACTTCAGATTAAAGGAAGATTCAACTTGCCTGTTTCCCCTGACCCTTTTTTATTTGGCAGTCTTTGATTTGTGCAACACAGTTATATGAGATCAATTCTTCCACTCTTATTTCCCCTTTATCCACTAGTATATTCCTTCCCCCCCCTTTATTATTTTAACATCATCAAAACACAACAAACCATTCCCAGACATACTATTTACCTACCTCCATGACCGCTGATTTTACTAAGATTTTATGGAGTCATGTGACAAACCCTTCTAATGCAAATTCTAGAATGCAAACATTTCATCCTTATAAAATTCCCTCCAATTACTTGAGTATATTTTCTTTTTTTTTCAATGTTTCCTTTGACTTGTAATGTATTTCAAAATTTCTACTCAGTTCTTTTTTTTTTTTTTTTTTTTTGCAAAGCAGTGGGGTTAAGTGGCTTGCCCAAGGCCACACAGCTAGGTAATTATTAAGTGTCTGAGGTCAGATTTTGAACTCAGGTCCTCCTGACTCCAGGGCCGGTGCTCTATACACTGCGCCACCTAGCTGCCCCTTCTACTCACTTCTAATCTTTTCGCAAGGAATGCTCAGAAGTCTTCTAATTCTGTAATATTAAAACATGGATATTAAAATATCCATTTTCTCCATGTAGAATTATCTTGTTTTTCTGAATTAGTTTTCTTTGCTTGTAACCCCATACATTTTCGTTTGTTAAATTCCATATTCGACATTCTTAGCTTCTTTGTAGTGATCCTAATTATGGTTTCTCTTGTTCTTGAACTTTTTTTTTCTGGCTTCTTGCAATATTTTTTTCTTTGACCTGAAAGCTCTGGATTTGGGCTGTAAATTTTCTGAGAGTTCACTTTGGGGTTTTGTTCTGTATGTCACTGGTGGATTCTTTTCTATTTTCACATTGTTTTTTAGTTCTGAGATATCTTGACAGTTTTATCTAATGATCTAAAATAAGATATCCAGATTAATTTTTTTGTATTGGTTTACAGATAGTCCAATGATTCTTACACTATTTTATTCTTGATTTGGTTTCTAAGCATGTTGTTTTTAATATATCTTATGTTTTTCCTATTTTTCCAATCTTTTGACTCTGTAATATTTCTTTTTATCTGATGAAGTCATTAATTTCTTTTTGGTGCATTCTAATGTTCAAGGAGTTTGTTATTTGGATAAGGTTATACATTTGTTAATTCTCATTAACTGTGAATTCTCATTCCTCTAGAGCTCCCATATCTTTTAAAATCCTAAAAACTCATTTTAAAAATATAATTTTAGATTTTTAAAAAATTATTCTAGAATTCTGGGAAACCTATGTTTTTCTTTGAGACTTTGCTTATAGGTATTTGAAATTATTTTTCTGATTTTTGTGTTGGGTACCCAGAGCAACACATTGACTCTTTATTGTAGAATTATTTGTTAAAAATGATCAATTTTTTGTTTTTAATTCTCAAATTGAGACTTTGTATTAGAGTCAAGCTCAATATACTTTTTATTTTAAATTTTACTTTTTAAGTCAATGGGGTTAAATGACTTGCTCAAGATCACCCAGATAGGTAATTGTTAAGTGTCTAAGGTTGGATTTGAACTTATGTCCTCCAGACTCTAGGGTTGGTGCTCTATCCACTGTGCCACCTAGCTACCCCCTCTATAATGATTTTGTAGAGAATATTGGTATCTTTCTTATATGACCCTGCTGTGTATTACATGGGGGTTTTGTCATTTCATTCTCTAGTTCAGTGCTGTTTTTCAAGGATCACAGGGTGACTCAGGTAAGAGGGTTGTCAATTTTTAGTGTATTCTGAACCTGTTTTGATCATTTCTGTTTTGGATTTTCTAGCCTCTACAGTCTAGTTTGGGTCTGGGAAATATGATTGCAAACTTGTTCCTGGCTGGAGTTTCAGAAGACAGTTATTAGATAGATTTCGGCAAGACAGAGCTGTTAGCATGTCCCTAGTTTATGTTTGCATAGGTGTTAAATCCAAGAACTGGCTCCTGGGTTAGAGTATAAAATCTGTGGGTTCTCTCCTAAACAGTGTCTGGAGTCAGAGCAAAAGGGATGTCAGCCCATTCCTGTTGCATTAATAATGCCTTGTTCGTGAATTCATGAACCACGGACTGAAAAAATGTTTCACTGTGATTTCTCCTTAAATTTTTTCTGAATTACTTCTTAGTCTAGAGTTCTTCTTAGATCTTTGTTAGAGTAGTTGTGGGGAGAGTCATTCTGTACTACCTATTCCCCCTCTACCATTTTTGCTGATCCTCTCTATCAGTGGTATGTAAACTATTTCATGGTAGAGGCCATTTCATTTTTTCCTTTTGGATTTTCAGTGCTTCAAAAAATATCTGGCATTAATAGACAATAAATGTTTGTTGATTAATTGAAGGTAATGACAAGATATGGATATATAGACAAAACCCATGAGGTCCATGGGTTTGGCATTTTCATTCCCACTTCCATGCATGTAATCCTGTCATTACCTTCATTGAAGGTAAAAGGCATAAATAGAGGAAACACAGAATAAAAACAATATTTAAAATAGTAAAATAGCATGGATATGCAGGAGGAGTTAGAAGTAAAAGATAAGAAAACTAACTAGGAAGCTATTGGAATAATCTAGGCATAAATTATGAATCCCAGAATCTTAGAATGGGATAAGAAACTCAATTTTGCAAAGCAATTTATTTTATTTTAAAAATTGTTCCAATTAAGTGCCACCTCCAAAAGGCTTTTCTTGATTCTTCTAATTGTTAGTTCTACTCCCATCTCATATCATTGGGCATTTGTTTTGTATGTTTACTGCATTTACTCTCTGTGACCACTAGCTCTATCCCCCTAGAAGAGTGGAAGTTCCTTGAGGGCAGGAACTATTTCATTTTTATCTTTGTGTCTCCAGTGACAAGCACAGTGCCTAACATATAGTAGGTACTTAATAAATACTTATTCATAAATTGATTAGTTATTCCTCATATTGAGTTGAACTATCTAATTGTAATTGTTGTGCTCTGGAATTTTACAGAATAAGTTTAAGCCCATATGTTCCATTTAAATATTGACAACTCATCAAATATTGAAAAAAAAGCCATCATATTTCCTTTCCTCTTATTTTCAGGTTAAAATATTTCCAGTTCTTTTTTCTTTGTTTTTTATATTAATTAACATTTTATTTGTTTTCCAATATAATAGTAATATCTACCTATCATTTTTGTAAGGTTTTGAATTTTACAATTTCCCCCACCCTTCCTTCCCTCCCCTTCCCACAGAAGGCAGTCTGATAGTCTTTACATTGTTTCCATGTTCTACATTGATCAGAATTGAATGTGTTATAAGAGTAAACATAAACCCCCTCCTCCCAAGAAGATGAGAAACCTCAAGAATAGAGAGAGAGAAAGAAAAAAAAATGTACTTCAGTCTGTGTTCAGATCCCAATGGCTCTGTCTCTGGGGTGAGCTGCCTTCTTTATTATAAGTCCACCAGAGAAGTTGCTTCAATATTTTTCCCACAGTTGCTATTACCAGCTGTACCTCCACTCTATTCCTCTCCACTCCCATTTATTCTATTATCTCTCTCTCTCTCCTTTCATCCTGTCTCTCCAAAAGTGTGTTGTATCTGAGTATCCTTTCTCTTGATTTTCCCTCTCTTCTATCACCTATTCCCCCCCTTCTCTCCCCCCATCCCCCCCTTATCTCATCCCTTTCTTCTTATTTTTCCTCTAGGGTAAGATAGATTTCCTCACCCTATTAAGTGTGTATGTTATTTCCTCTCTGAGCCATTTCTGATGAAAATGAAGGCTCACTCACTCCCCTTGCCTTCCCCCTTTCCACCCCATTGAAAAATATTTTTTCTTGACTCTTATGTGAAATTTCTTAGCTTCTTCATCTCCTTTCCCATCCTCCCAGTACTTTCCTTTATCACCCACTGACTCCATCTTTTTACTATATTATACCATTATATTCTGCTCCTTTCTATGCTCCTAACAGCTCTTATAAATGAGAAAGTTCATATAAGTTGTCAATATCTTCTTCCCATGCAGGAATACAAACAGTTCAATATCATAAAGTTTCTCATAGTTAGTCCTTCTCTTCCACCCCATTCTATGGTTCATCTGAGTCCTGTACTTGGAGATCAAACTTTCTGTTCAGCTCTGGTTGTTTCAATAGGAAGGTCCCCTGTTTCATTGAAAGTCCATCTTTTCCCCTGAAAGAGGATGTTCAGTTTTGCTGGGTAGTTGATTCTCAGTTGTAAACCGAGATCTTTTGCCTTCCGGAATATCATATTCCAAACCCTACCAGCCCTTAATGTAGATGCTGCCAGATCCTGTGTAATCCTGACTGTGGAGCCTCGGTAGTTGAATTGTTTGTTTCTGGCAACTTTTAGAATTTTCTCTTTGATTTGGAAGTTTTGGAATTTGGCTATAATATTCCTGGAAGCTTTTCTTTTAGGATCTCTTTAAGGAGGCAACCTGTAAATTCTCTCAATTTCCATTTTACCCTCTGCTTCTAGGATTTCAGGGCAATTTTTGCTGTATTATTTCTTGAAAAATGAAGTCCAGGCTTTTCTCCTGATCATGGCTTTCAGATAGCTCAATAAGTTTTAAATTATTTCTTCTGGATCTATTTTTTGAGGTTGGTTGTTTTTCCAATGAGATATTTCACATTTTTTTCTAATTTTTGGCTTTTTTGCAATTTTTTCTGGATTTCTTGCAAAGTCACCAGCTTCCTTTAGTTCCATTCTGCATTTGAAGGAGTTATTGTCTTCAGAGAGCTTTTTTTATCTCTTTTTCCAGCTAGCCAGTTCTGCTTTTTAAGGTATTCTTCTCATTTGCCTTTTGTTTTGCTTTTTCCATTAGGCCTAAACTGGTTTTTAACATATTATTTTCTTCAGTATTTTTTTTTTTTTATATCTTTCACCAAGCTGTTGATTTGGTTTTCATGATTTTTCTGCATTGCTCTCATTTCTCCTCCCAATTTTTCCTCCATCTACCTTAATTGCTTTTCAAAGTCTTTTTTGAGCTCATCCATAGTCTGAGCCCATTTTCGATTTCTCTTGGAGGTTTGCAATATGGAAGCTTCTATTTTGTCATCATCTGAGTATGTGTTTTGATCTTCCATGGGACTAAAGTAATTTTCTATGGTCAGATTCTTCTTTTTCTATTGTTTACTCATTTCCTCAGACTAAGACAGCACTTTCAAAACTTGGATTTTTTTTGGGGGGGGGGACACCCCACTGGGACCTTTATTCCTCCAAGGTCTTATGCTCTCTTGCCTGTGCTTTGATATGTAGATGGACCCCATACTTCCCTCTGCCCTGGAGTTATAAGGAGGGATCCAGCTTGACTACTTAGTATGGAAGCCCAAACTGCAACCTGGATCTGAGTGTAGGCTAGCAACAGGCTCTGCCCCCCCATTTCCAGTTCTTTTATCTGTTCTTTATATGATCTGACTGAGTTTCCCTCACCATCCTAGGACATTGTAGGTCACAGATATTGGTTTGTCAATGTCTATCTGAAAATGTAGGGTCCAGAATTAAACATATTACTATAGATATTATCTGACTAGATATTATATTATATTATCTGATTAGAGAATACCAGGCCTATTATTGCCTCTGTTATCCTAGACACTCCACAGACTATGATTAAAATATCTTCTTTGGGTTCTACATTGGTTTATGCTATTGATATGTACTGAGTTTGTAGTTGTAGTACTTTAAAGTTCCTGATGAGGATATGGTGATATGATAGAAAGGGACAAATACAAGGGGGCATTTTAGCAAGGGAAAAGGACTTGTAGAATCTGATTACTTCAAGGAGACAGATGAGCCGGTAAGACACCAAGGAAAAAATATAAAATAGTCAGAAGTCTAAACCACAAAGTAATTATGACATTTTAAATAACTGCTTTTCTATTACCATTGTTCCAGTAAAGTTGCTATTTTTATGGCTTACCCAGGATTAAATAAAAATATTTGAAAAATACCAAAATGCTCCTCTTAAACTATTAATAATAAACTACTAACTTTTGCAGGTAACTGCTAGCCTTCACCCAGGAAAGAGAAGAATAGAGCTGAGGACATTGAAACGGGATTTATTGCAGGTAACAGTTGAAGAGGATGCATTTCTGCAAAAGATCAGTAGATGGCAGACAAGTTATGACAACAGAAACCTCTCAAAAGATACATGAGAAATGGAGAAAGTTAGAAGACAGAGTAGAGAACGAGTGAGTATGCTATTGTCCCAAGATTCTAATATGTGATGGCATATCTCACTTTTGAGGATGCTACAGAGAGTGGGACAAAACTATGACTGGTTTGACTGGTTAACATTGCTTATAGGACACAGAAAACCTTTAGTATGACCAGACTTTAGCAATCTACATGGAGTTCAAACAATTTTCATATTTTTCAAGTATATAATTAGAGAAGCATCTTAAGATAACATGGTGGTCTCAAAGTTATGGAGACCTTGATCCAAATCTTTCCTTTATCATCTATTAGCTCCATAAACCTGGATAAATCATTTAACCTGTCAGGTTAAAAGGGATGGGGGAATTAAATTGCCATCACATCTTAAACTTGTTCCAAACTTAATTCATTATATTCCCCCATCCTTTAATCTTCCCTTCTTCCTAACTTCCTTATTAATCTTTATTTTAGGTTTTTGCAAGGCAAATAAGGTTAAGTGGCTTGCCCATGGCCACACAGCTAGGTAATTATTAAGTGTCTGAGACCAGATTTGAACCCAGGTACTCCTGACTCTAGGGCCGGTGCTTTATCCACTGTGCCACCTAGTCTCCCCTTTCCTTATTAATCTTGAGTATACCACCATCTTTCTAGTTATCCAAGCTCAAAACCTAGGTGTTATTCTTAAGTCCTTGCTCTCTCTTACCCTTAGATACTGCCAAATCCTAGTGCTCTTTACCTTTGTAACCTCTCTCACATATATTCCCTTCTCTCCTCTGACATTGCCACCACCTTGGTGCAGTTATCACCTCTCTACTGGACTATTGCAAGTCTGATAGTTCGTCTGCCTGCCACAAATCTGTTCCACTCCATATCATTCTCTGTTGAGTTGTCACCCCAGTTCAATAAACTCCAGTGACTGCCTATTTGTGTTTGTATCAAACATAAAAATCTTCTATTTAGGCTTTAAATCCTCTCATTTCTACATCTCTTAAATACCTTATATTCCTCCTCTCCCTCACATACATACATACATACTCTTTGATTCAATGATACTTGGCTTCTTTGCTGTTCTTCAATCAAGACATTCCATCTTCAGATTCAGCATTTAGATTGGCAGTTCTCCATGCCCAGACTGCTCTTCCTCTTGATCTTTGCTAAGTGGATTCCCTTAATTCAATTCTTAGCTAAAATTATACCTGCTTTTGGAAGACTTTCTGGATTCCCCTTAATTCTAGTGCCTTTCCTCTGTTGACTACTTTCAATTTATCTTGTATATTACTTTTTTTTGCAAACACTGGTTTTCTCAATTTCTTCCTTATAGACTTTGAACTCCTTGAGAGCAGTGATTTTTTTTGTCTTTTTTTGAATCCCCAGAACTTAGCACAAGGTCTACTATGTATTAGGCTATGAATAAATTGATTTTCTATGATGGATGCACAACAACAGAAATAGTTATGAAAAAATAAAAAAAAGCTACAAAACAATGACATAGAATATCTTTAGATGAGTGATTCCAGAAGTTATTTTCTAAGATTTCATTTAATGAGAAATACAAGGAATAAAAAGGGATTAAATAAAGATGAGTCATGAACAAATGGGTAAAGATCAAGAATACACATAAAGAGATTTCTAAGAAATTCTTCTTAAAAAAGGTGCAGAAAATGAAATTTAAAAAACTAATGAACAAACTAAGTTGAAGAGGAGGATAGGAAATGAGATTTTACTTGACTGAGGAATAAAGAAGAGAAGAAGTAAATAACTGGATAAAATGGAGAAAGAAAAAAGAATAAGTTAAGCAAAACATTATAACTTGGGAAAGGGGCAACATATAGGACAGGGAAATGGGGATGGGGTTGCCTTAAAATAAATTAAACTAACTGAAGAGACAGAGTATCATGTTTACAGAAGAAGAAGAAGGAAAATACTAATTTTGAAAAAATGAATTTTATTTATGGAGGAAGATGTGAACATAAATCTTAGAATTTTAAATGTGCATGGATTAAACAATCCAATGATATGAAAAAGAATGAGAAATGAGAATACAAAAGTCCACAATTTGTTGTTTATAAGAAACAATTAAACCCCCCCAAAGAAATACATAGTATAAAAATGAAGGACTGGGAATTAAGAGTTGCTTCCTTTTATCCACAATCAACCAGCAAGCTCTCAATTGCAAAGGTATTTTTGTGACCATACTAGAAGGGAAATACTTCCTAAGTTGGTGTTATTGATGAGAATATTTTCTATGACCATAACTTCTTACTTCTTCCAACAAGGCAGAAAATATAATTTCATTTCACATATGGAGATCAACTACACAGTCTTTCCAACAGTCCCTACTGCCTGATTTAGCAAATCCAGAGTCTGTCAACCTGGTCTGCATTCATGCCCTTCAATACCTGAGTTTCCTCGTTTACTACTTGTCTAGTTCAGACTCTGTGCTCAGTTAAATATATTTTATAAACAATCATTAGGTCTTTGTTATATGTAAAGCATATGGGAAAGGTTCAAATTTAGATAAGGTATCGACTTTGGCTCAGTCTCAGATTCTTACTACCTCTGTAACCCTGGACAAGTCACTTAACTGTCTCCATTTCTTCATCTGTAAGATGAGAATAATAACAACACACCTACTTCCCAGGGAAAGGGAAAGGTTCAAATTTTGATAAGTTATTGACTCTAGCTTTGTGGAACTTAAGAGTCTAGTTGCAAAAGTCTGCTTCATTATTCCCTTCTCAGACTTGAAATCCTCTCTGAACCGTTTGCACAGGTGATTCCTCCACCTGAGTAGCTAGTTCTCTTTACTTCTATTAACCCATGCCTCTCATCATTTTTAAAGCTTGATGTGATAATATCAATAATATGAGCTGACATGAACAGTAGCTTATGCTTTGCAAAATGCATTTATGTCCATTGACTTATTGAAAACTTAGATACACCTTCTCTGACTGACTATTCTTACACATCACTCCCTCTCCACACACTTTATGATCTAGATATACTGGCTTATCTGCTGTTTCTGATACATAACACCTCAGATATTTTGTACTGGTTCTCCCTTCTGCTTGCAATGTTTTCCCTTTATATTTCTGCTTTTAGGAATCCCTGGCTTCCTTCAGCTCCCACTCCTTCCTTAGATCATTCCCTGTCTTTTGAGGGACACTTTTCTTGGTTTCCTCCTGCTGCAGATGTCTTTCCATTCAAGGTTACTTTGTGGATGCATTTTGTATAGATTGTCATGTGTATATATTATCACTTGCAATAGAATGGAACCTAATTAAATAAAAATCTTTCTGATGTGATGTTGGTCTTTCATTCTTGATGAAGACCATGATATCAGAGAGATGATGCCAGGACAAGAAAATGAATTGGAAGCGGAAATGAATTTTTAGCTGTTTGCTAAACCAGGCAATAGGGACTGTCGGAGGAATATGCAGATGTCATTGATCTCCATATGTGAAATGAAACTATATTTTCTGCTTTGTTGGAAGAAGGTAAGAAGTCAAGATCCTGGAAAATATTCTCATAAATAACACCAAGTTAAGAAGTCTTTCCCTTTCTAGCATGATCACAGAAATACTTTTGCAAAAAACTTCAGTTTCTCTTCCAGAGTCATCTTAGTCCATGGATTAGACATGAATCAGGATGACTAGAGATGACTCTAGATGTGAGGCAAACAGGGTTAAGTGACTTGCCCAAGGTCACACAGCTAATATGTGTCAAGTGTTTGAAGCTGGATTTGAACTCAGGTCCTCCTGAGTCCAGGACTGGTGCTTTATCCACTGCACTGCCTAGCTTCCATTCCTCAAATTGGGAAATCTGATTGTAGACAGCCCCCCCCCTTGATTCTTATAATTGTGCAGCTTAGTACAGTGGGTGGCATATAGGAAATACTTAATAAATGCTTCTTGTGAGGGAGATAGTCTTATTTGTTTAATACTTAAATTTAAAATGATCAAGTTTTCAGAGATGGAGGAAACTACCCATAGTAGTGCAGTCACATGCAATAAGATGATTTCTTCTCTCTCACGCCTCAAATTGAGAAATCTGATTGTAGAATGCAGACACCCCCCTGATTCTTATAGGAACATAATAATAATAATAAGAAGAAGAATTATGATAATGATAATAATAATAATAATATCTGTTGCCAGGCATTGTACTTTTTGTGCTTTATAATTACTGTTTCATTTGATGCTCATGACAACCCTGGGAAATAGGTATGTTATTATTTTAATCTTACAGATGAGGAAATGGAAACAAAAAGTTAAGTGACTTGTCCAGGGTTACAGAGGTAATAAGTATCTGAGGCTGGATTTGCACTCAAGTCTTGTGATTTCCAGATCTAGCACTCTATCTACTTTACCACCTAGCTGCCTATTCTAACCCCCAAAGTGGTAGAGTCAAAGGGTGACTGACAGTCAACCACTCTGAGTCAGAGAGGAGCACAATGAGGTTAGTAGACCTTCCAGAATGTTCTCGTTAGGTGATGCAATTACATAATAACAATTGTAGGCATTTATAATAAAAACTGAACATGAATTTACCTATTATTAAATCACAGGTAATCTGGGGCTCAAGTCCATTATGACTTTTCAACCAATCAATCCATAAACTTTGATTAAATGCCCACTATATACTGAAGATTTAAGGACAAAAATGAAATAATGCTGTTATCAAGAAATTTGCATTTTATTTATATATTTTTAAAGAGAAAAAATAAAGTTAAGTATGACTATGGACAGTAGAAGCTATGGCTGCTTGTAATATTTTCTCTTTGACTTGGGAGTTCTGGAACTTGGCTATAATATTCCTGGGGGTTGGTTTTTTGGGATCTCTTTCTCAGGGGGATCTGTGGATTCTCTCCATTTCTATTTTGCCCTCTGCTTCTAGGATATCAGGGCAATTTTCCTGTAGTAATTCTTTGAAAATGATGTCAAGGCTCTTTTCCTGATCATGACTTTCAGGTATTCCAATAATTTTTAAATTATCTTTCCTAAATCTGTTTTCCTTATCAGTTGTTTTTTTCAATGATATGTTTCACATTTTCTTCTAATTTTTCATTCTTTTGGTTTTGAAGTATTGTGTCCTGATTTCTCATAAATTCAGAAATCTCCCTGAGTTCTATTCTTTGTCTGAAGGATTTGTTTTCCTCAGAGACCCTTTCTTATCTCTTTTTTTCATCTGGCCAATTCTGCTTTTTAAAGCAGTCTTCTCCTCAATTACTTTTTGAACTGTTTTATCCATTTGACCTAAGCTGGTTTTTAGCATGCTATTTTCTTCATCATTTTTTTGGATTTCCTTGACTAAGCTGCTGACTTCATTTTCATATTTTTCCTGTATCTCTCTCATTTCTTTTCCCAGTTTTTCTTCTAACTCCTTCATTCGATTTTCAAAGTCTTTTTTGAGCTCTGTCATAGCCTGAGCCCAATTTCTGCTTTTCTTGGAATCTTTAGATGCAGGAGCTTTTGCTTCCTCATCTTCAGACTGAGTGTTTTGATCCTTCTTGGGCTCACAGGAAAAATATTTCTCAATGGTGTTCCTCTTATTTTTCTGCTTGCTCATTTTCCCAGCCTTAGCTTGTTTTGGGGGTGCTTCCTGAACTTTTGGGACATTTTCACAAGGGTCTCAGTGTATGAGGCTCTGTCCTCCCTCCTGGTCTGTGAATGACCATATGCTCCCCCCCTTGGCCATGGGGCTGAGGTGGGGGGGCCTAGACTGTGATCAGGATCTGAATGTGGTCAGAACCCCAGTGTCCTGTTCCAGGGGCAGAGCTCAGCAGTCTCTCTCTTCACTCCCCTCCTTAGGTTCAATGGGCTCATGCCCTGGGGGCTCCTGCTTACAGGCTCTTCCTGCTTCTGTTTCCTGGATCTGGACTGCCTTGGCCAGGCTGCTAGCTGTGTGCCCTTAGGGCTGGGCTTCATGTGCTTGCTCTGGCAGAGGTCCCCCTCGCTGTTCCTCCAATTTGTGCCCAGTGCTCCCCGGGGCATAGGTCAGGTAACTCCCTTGCTGCTGTGAGCCGAGGCTCCCAGCGTCCTGGGACTGCCTCTAGGAGGCTGAACTTCTTTTGCTCTGGCGGGCTGCCCCTCCAACCCCGGGGAGCAGAGCCTTTCTGCTCTTTTTCGGGTTACCTTGAGTAGGAGAACTGCCTCACTGGGCCCCTCTATGGGTTCTGTCTCTTGGAAAATTTAGTTGGAGTCCTTAGTTTAGAAGTTTTATGAGAGAGTGCCTAAGAGAGGATCTTCTCTTGTCACCATCTTGGCTCTGCCCCCTAGCAGAAACTATTGAAAAGAAAGAGCATAGGCAGTAGGGGCAGCTGGAAATCACTTAACTACTAAGGGGAGCAGCAGCAGTAATATGGGGAAAAAGCAGCATAAAGTATAGGAGCATGAGAAATTAATTGGGGAATCATGCTCTTCCCCCCTCCCCCCAAAGCAAGCTGACTTCCCAAAGGAAGACTAGCCATCAGGATATTAGCAATAAGGCAGGGTATTGTGGCAGGAGAGTTTATTTGGGGGAATGAATCTCCCTAAGAGCAAACTAGTTTTCTAAAGGAAGACATGCTGAAATTTACATTTTATTTAAAGAAAACAACACATACGCATATAACTAGATATCAAATAAAACCAAAGTAAAAGCTAGGCAAATTTAAGGACAAGGTATTAGATGTTAGGGTTTTTAAGGCCAGCTTGATGTAGGATGTAGAGCTCTACTTGAGCTTTGAAGGAAACTAGGAATTCTGAAGGAAAAAATGAGGAGAGAATGCATTCTAGATGAGGGGGGATTTTTTTTGGGGGGGCAGACAATGGGGTTGTGACTTGCCCAAGGCCACACAGCTAGGTAATTATTAAGTATCTGAGGCTAGATTTGAACTCAGGTCCTCTTGACTCCAGGGCCAATGCTCTATTCATCGCATCACCCAGCTGCCTAGATGAGGAGATGTTTAAGTAAGGACATAGGGATAGGATAGGGAAAGTCACTTGTAAGGGACAGATAGTCTAATTTAACTGGATGGTAGAGTGTGTGTGTGTGTGTGTGGTGGGGGGAGTAATGTAGAAGAAAACAGGAAAGTTAGGCTGTATGTAGCCAGAGATATGATACAATACAAACTTCAACTGATAAATGTTTACTGAGTCCTACTATATGTTGGGCCCAATATCCCTCTCTGGGGTTCAGCTCCTATGTCTGTAAAACAAGGGGGTATCATTTCAGACTGATATTCTTTGAAGTAGTAAGGTCCTATTTTCTGTTGGTATGGAATATGAATTTGTATTAATTTTTTTGTTATTTGGAAAGTGTTTTTATCTTCTTTTCATGTGTGTGCCTCCCCAGCTCAGTGATAAGAAGGGGCTGTGTCTGGTTTCTTTTGTAGCTACCTCTTCTTTCCCCAAGGGCTCCTCAAAATTTGGGAATTCAAGAAATATTATGGAGAGACTTACCAAAGCCAAGATTTCTTTCCTTCTCATACCTGAGGAGGTCCCCTAACACATTTGTTTAGCAGGCAAAAAGTTTCTCCTCTATTTCTCTCTCTTCATTTCTTTCCTAGGGGCTGAGCTTTTTAGAGAAAAGCTGCCTTAATGAAACTCATAAGGAAAAAGCCTCCCTACAGCTCATCCCATTGGCATATTTATTGTATTTGTAGTTTTGTGTTTCCCATTAGGCTGTAGCTATTTAATGTAGAGTATTACCTTACAAGGGGAAATTGAAGACCTAATAAGGGCCAGAGGCAGGTGAAACAAGGAGTGTGTGTGTGTGTGTGTGGGGGGGGGGTGCATTGCTCTCATCCAGTGACAGATATGTTGCTGGGTAGATTGCTATTCTAAAGTAACTGGCTTATATGTCTCAACAATAAGCCCAGAACACAATCAATCCTGGAGCACATTTCCCAAGGGCTCAGGGTAGAATAAATACCTTCAATATTTGAAACTGTATATGAACTTATATATTCATTCTTGGCTACAAAAGGGAAATAGGGGATTTCAGGGAGGACAGTTGGGTGAGATGGGTAGCTAGTTGACTGTGGATAGAGTGTCAGGCCTGCAATCAGGAAGGTCTGAATTCAAATCCAGTTTAGTAGTTTAGTGTGACCCTGGGAAAATCACTTTATCCTGTTTCAGTTTTCTTATCCCTAAAATGAGTTGGAGAAGAAATTAGCAAACCACTCTAGTATCTTTTCCAAGAAAACCCCAAATGGGATTATGAGGTGTTGGAAACAGAGTTCTATGGAAGAATTCTGAATGAGGTTCTAGAAATCATTGTGTGATTTGTGAAAAGATGCAGTTTTGTGTAATGGAAAACAACCCTAAATTTGAAGTCAGAGGATCTCAGTTAAAATTCTTGCTCTGTTACTTCCTATTTATATGACCATGACAAAGTCACTTAACCTCTATGGATGTCAGTTTCTTCATCTACTAAATAAGAGTGTTAGACTTAAGACTTTTGGGGGCCCTTTCAGCTTTATTTCTGTGAAGCTTAGTATATATCTATGATAACAATAGTAATAATAATAGTGATACATGTAATTATGGTCACAGAGAAATATTACAATTGGAAACAAATTTTTGTAATCTTTTCTGCAATGTTAAAAGTGTTTAAATCTTGTAATCTTATCTCTCTCTCTCTCTACACACACACACACACACACACACACACATACACACATATGTTTGGAACTGATTTTTGTGACCTCCCCTTCACTGTTAAAATGTTTCCTTTTGGGGCAGCTAGATGGCACAGTGGATAGAGCATGGCCCTGGAGTCAGGAGGACCTGAGTTCAAATTCAACCTCAGACTCTTATAAGTTCACATATTCTTAGACCAGGATATCCTATACAGTTTCAAATATTGAAGGTATTTATTCTACCCTGAGCCCTAGGGAAATGTGCTCCAAGATTCATTGTGTTCTGGGCTTATTGTTGAGACATATAAGCCAGCTACTTTAGAATAAATACCTGTGTATCCCTGGGCAAGTTACTTAACCCTATTGCCGTGCAAAAACCAAAAAAAAAAGTTTCCTTTTGATCTTTACTTTGACCCTGGTCATATCTCACCTGTGGATCAAGTTCAATTATGCAGGTGCAATAGAAATATAACCTTTAACCAGGTAGGAATCCTCCTTTAGTCACTTCTCTTACAACAACCTCTCCAAGATCAGACACCAACCCAGATGAAACCACCCATTCCACAGATCCTGAAGAAGCATTTAAGGGGAGTCTGGCATGTGGCTTACATTCTCTCTTACTTACTTTGGACCACTTGCTCCTTTTATGCGATCTGGAGAATGAAGCACAGACATCATTATTATTAGCTGGTCTTCCTGGTTAGGCTATCACACCCAACTCCAATGTGGGCTTTAAAGAATTTTAAACTTCCTCTTGCTTTCTCTATTTTGTCTTTGTAGGTACCTTTTAATAAATCTGTTTTTTTCTTTTTAGACAGGCATTCCAGAGTCAGATGGTTTATGAGTTTTTGACTTAGAACCAAACTAATCACCTGTCAGTAATAGCTAGCATTTATTTAGCATTTTAGGTTTGCAAAATGCTTCACATGTCTATTTTCATTTGATCCTCTTAACAATCCTCAGAGTTGGGTACTTTTATTTTCAAAGGAGAAAAATGAGGCACAGAGAAGTGATGTGAATTAAATGGTTAGTGTCTAAAGTGGGATTTGGACTCGGCTATTCCTAATTCCAAGTCTGATACTTTATACACTATACTATTTAACTGATCCTAAATAAATTCAGGATGTTTGGGGATAGAGGGAAGAGATTCCCAATGGAGCCCAATGTTCTACTATGGTGAGATAGTCTGTCACCTTTGGATGACAGGCCTGATGGCTGTAGAGGCCAGCTGAGAAGGTATTTCTTTGAAGCAAGGACCATGTTCTCTGATTGTTTTGTTAGCACCAGACCTCACCAAACAAAAGTTGAACAGAAGAGCATCAGCTGGAAAGTCAAAGTCCCAGGGTTTAGAGATGGAAGGGACCTTGGAGATGACCTAGTGAACTTCATTTTAGAGAGGAGGAAGATAAGTTTCAGAGGTAACCTCTGAAATAATATGCCCCAAGTTTATACAGATAGATAGCATGTGACAAACCTAAGATTTGAAGCTAAAGTCTTCTGACTTTTAAACTTAGGGATCTTTCTTTGCACTCCATCTCACCTAAATTGTGAGGTTAAGGTGTTTAAACTTTATGTTGTAGGCAATGGGAGGCATGAAAGATTTTTGAGTGACATCACACTAAAAGTAGGGTATTACTATGGAAACAATGTAAAGACTTACAAATTGCCTTCTGTGGGGGGTGGGGGGAGGGAAGTAAGATCAGGAGAAAAATTGTATAACTCGAAATAAATAAAATCTTTAAAATAAATAAATAAAAGCAGGGTATTAGAAAGATTAGTCTGAAACAAGGTTAATAAAGTGGATTGGTAGAGGAGATGTAGCACTCCTACTTCTGACTCACCCCTTCTTTTCTCCTCCTAGAATCTCCATATGGGTCTCTGTATTTGAGATGATCAGATGGAATGGTTAGCTCATAGCTTTAAGAGCTAGAAGGTCACTTCTGCACACCAGTATCCATTCCCTTATGTTCACCAGTTATCAACCCTGTCTCTCCTACATCCTTATTTAATTCTCTCTTCCTTTTCTATTGTGTCTTGAGAAATGTATGTTCTATTTTTTCTGTGCCTTTTCACAGTTTTGCTTCATACCTTTGCTTTCCCTCTTTCCCTTCATCCTTGGGAATCCTGGGTTCCCTTCAATACTCAGCTCATGTCACTTTTTTTCAAGAAGCCTCTCCTGACTCCTTCAGATGTTGGTGCTCTTTTTCATCATGTGTCTGTTTGCTTGTGTATATGTGTTTACAAATTTGTGAATAAGCTATGCTCAGTAGGATGTAAGCTCCTTGAAGGCATGAACTATTCTATTTTGTCTTTAAACTTTTTCCCAATTACATGTAAAAACAATTTTTAACATTCATTTAAAAATGTTTGAGTTCCAAATCTCTCTCTCCCCTTTCCATCTTTGAGAAGACAAGCAATTTGATATGTCTTACACATGTGCAGTCATGCAAATCATGTTTCCATATTAGCTATGTTGTGAAAGAAAACATAGACCAAAAACAAACAAACACAAAGTTAAAAAATCAGTATGCTTTCATTTGCATTCAGACTCCATCAGTTCTTTCTCTAGAAATGGATAGCAGTTTTCGTCCTAAGTCCTTTGGAATTGTCTTAGATCATTGTGTTGCTGAGATATTTTTGTACTTTTAACCTTTGAACTTCTGTATCTGGCATGCAGTCATAAATGCTTGTTGATCAATTGACTAAGACAGACAAAACTGTTGAAAAAATCATCAAAGATCATTTTGAACAAAGGTTTAAATTTAGGAATTAGCAAGATATGTTCCAAACACAATGAAAACAAAAGAATTGTGCAATAGGAACAATATACAAATATACTGGTATTTGCATGTATAAAATAAAAATGAGACATAAACAGAACATACATACCATACACACATAGAAGTACACACAATACACACAAATACATATATATCCATCTACATTTAAATGGACAGGTGATTGGTTTGGTACAGCATCATTTTTGCAAAAAGTGTATATGGGGGGGGGGGGAGTACATTCCCTAACCAATAAATGAGGCATAAGGAATTAAACTTATTGGAGATCTTACTTTGTTATAGATTCCATTTTCTTGGTTCATTTTGCTGACAGACACCAGATGGTGGTATCAGTTCATGAAAAGATGCTAGATGAAGCTTAACATCAGGAAATGGAAGAATCATTGGCTTCCTCTCAGAATGACACTCTATCTATCAGAATCAGTTGCCTTAAGGGTGGGGGCTGTGATTAAGATGCAGGTGGCCTCTAGTCCTGAAGATTTAAAAAAACCACTAATAATTTTGATTGAAAATTTTTAAAAAGCATAGCATTCATTTCTAACTATATCCTTCTTTTTTCTAACCAATGAACCTTCTTTTGTAGGAAATGTACTGGGGGGGGCTGACCAATGCCAGTATTCCATTCTGAATGCATGCCCAATGTGCCCAGCCTGGCATTAGCTTAGATGGACACTTGGTGGGCCTACTTCAAGGATAGGCTGATGGACATTAACCAACTAGCTCTCCAAGGAAAAAAAAAACAAGCCCAGAGAACCCATCTTTAAGTTTAATCTGCATCATTAACATTTTTTCATCACTTTGTTAAGTCTAAACAATTGATGAAACAATAAATTGAGCCCTGATTTGTAGCTTTGCTGATTCTAAGACATAAATGCTCACACTGAGAATACAACAACTGACTTTGCAATGCATTTGAGCTTGCTCAAGCACACACTGGACTACTTCCACAAGTGTGTGATGGATAGACCATTTCCCTCCCTGTTTCAAAGCTTGCCCAGGTCTTATATTTCCTTTTGGTTTAATGATGTATATAAAAATTTTGAATATATTAAAATCTCTTTCTCTTCTATGTCAATTTTCAAGTAAGGAGGAAGAAGAAATGCTTTAAAGCTCTGAATGGAAAAAGGTAGTAGCAATGGTTCTAGCCTGGGACATTACAAAGTTTTCTCTCTTGCCCTCTAAGCTAGCACATACCTGTTTTGAAGTTAAAACCAGGCCTGGATCTCCATCCAAATTTACAATATCTATCCTATCTAATCTTTTGTCTTTATTCACTAGCTATCATCTAATTCAATCACTCATCACCTCTTACCTGGTCTACTATCAAAGAGTTTCCTTATTGGAGTCTTTTCCAATCTTTCCTTTCTCCAATTCCACTCCAAAATCATCTTCCAAAGGCATAGATCACTCTAATGCTCAAAATATATCAGAGGCTTCCTATTGTCTTTAGGATGAGACAAATTACTCAGTTCAGTATTTAATCCTTCCCAATCTGACTCAAGGTTCCATTTCCAGTCATTTTTCACATTAATATCTTCCATGCATTCTATATTCTAGTGAACTTGGGCAGTTAAGTGTTTGCCAGCTCTCATCTCCGTTTCCTTGCCTCTTATGAAATGCCCTCTCCCTTGACCTCAACCTCTCAGAAGCCTTAGCTCCTGATTTAGTTCAAGATGCTATCTTGATTTCAAGATTTAATTCAGGTGCCATTTCCTATAGGAAACCTCTCTTGATCCTCCCAGTTGTTGTTTCTCCCTTCTGTTTTCTTATATTGCTTTTCCTGCATATGTGTTATACCCCCAAGTAGAACGTAAATTCCTTGATTCCAGGGACCATTTTTCCTTTTATCACTGTATTCCTAGAACCAAGTGTAAAGATTCCCTGTCAGTGATTGGAAGGGATATCAATGCTCTATTTACAGATTACATTATATTAACTGCTGTAAAACAATGAATTGTAGCAGAAAAGGTCATGGTGATTTAGAAAAAGTTGCCCAGAACCAATTGGTACATGTCCCAACTGATGTACCTATAGCCTGAGAGATTAAAAAAACTAGGTGGTGGACTCAAATTTGTTGGATTACCATTGGAAGGGTAGAGGAGAGAGAAAGGCAATTGGGGAAAGATATGGACAAGAATGGCACAGGATGTCAAGAATGAGAGTAATTCACATTGTAAACAAAGTACTTCCTCAAAGGAGAAGTTGGCAAAACTAATAATATCTTCATTGCTCCTAGAGAATATACTCATTAATTCTGAAAAGAGTTTTGAATTTAAAAGTGTAGATCTGGATTCAAATTTTAGTTCTGGTTCTTATCAGTTGTAATCCATGGACAATCCTCAATCTGTCAGCCTTGATTTTCTCATGCATTAAAAAAAATAAATTGGGCTTCTTCTTTCCTCATCTTCTGGACTCTTGGTTATTTTTCCTGTTTTTCTTTCTCCCAGTTAGACCCATATGGTCCAGTCATGCTGTTGGAACAATATGGCCCCAGCTCCATGTGACTGGATCTATGTTGATCTAAGCTTCTCTTCTCTTTTTCTCTCCTGGGTTCCCTTTTTTCCTTCCTTTTATCATCTAAGCTTCTTCTCTTTTCCCTTCTCCTTTTTAATGTGACTATTCCTTTCCCAGCTTGTAATCACCAATATGGTACCCCCCTTCCCCAGCTCCATGCAGCTGGATTTATGTTGATCTAAGCTTTTTTTTCCCTTTCCTTTTTCTTTTTAAGCACTTCAGCCTTTTTAAATCTCAACTTCTGTTAACCTCCATGGGTCTTAAATTCCTCATCTGTAAAACATAGGGGTCTCTAACATGGTTTCCTTTAAGAAACTCACTCTCCTACTGCTTCACTAAAGAATCTAACTTGTGAACCTTATGTATTAACCTGTAAACTATTTGAATAATCTCTGAATTAAAATTTGAGCCTTACTTAAAAATATAAATTGGAGGTTATATGATCTGTATTGTTTGAAGGGGCAACCACACTAATGAATTGAGATTTATCAAAGATCACAATTCCCTCTGTAGCCAGTGGGTTTGGTGTTTCTAGTGAAGAATCAATACTTGATCCAGGAATGCAGGTGTAAAAAGAAAATAGAAATTTATTTAAAAAAAAAGTAGTTACAACACAAAAGAAAGTGATAGAGAAGTTAAGCAGAGATTAAAGTAAAGCCATGTGGATTGCTAATTAATCATGGCAGGCCAGCTGCCAGGTTAAGTGAAGTCCAAAAGCAAAAGAAAAAGCCCAGCCTTCCCTGAAATCTCCTTAAATCCCTCCTCAGGGTCAATGGGAAGAGGTGTTGACTTGGGAGTTGCCCAAGTCCCACCCTGGAGAGTTTGCCATTGGGGGGGTGCAGTCTCAGGTCTTGGATTCCAGCCTGGGTGGTCTCCAATGTTGTTTCAGCCCTGCATAACCTAGCTTGCTTTAACAATGAGAATGCAGTCAAGGTCAGACTGGAGGTTAAGATAGAGTGTTTTAACAGAGTGATAGAGGACAAGTTTGAAAATTTACAAAATTTTGTTTCAAATTAATTTCATTATTCCCTTTGCCCATGGTTCTCTGCATCACCTCCATCTTTTCCAACTAAATATTCCAAGTTGCATCAACGAATCCTTCTTTAGCTTGCTCTAGAGTGACTCTTGTCATTTAGGTCCCTTTCCCTTTAGCTTGTTAATGTCCTTCCTAAAATGTGCTACCCAGACCTGAACACAAGTTCCCAAATGAATTCTCATTGTAATCCTATACAATGTAAGCTTGTTGAGGGCAGAGACTACTAACGAAGTTTCTGTTAGTTAAAGGGGGAAAAATAACAATTCTTTTTTTTTAGAAAGATTTTATTTATTTTGAGATTTATAAATTTTCCCCCATTCTTGCTTCCCTCCTCCCACCCCACCACAGAAGGCATTCTGTTAGTCTTTACATTGGTTCCAGGTCATACATTGATTTCAGTTGAATGTGAAGACAGAGAAATCATGTCCTTAAGGAAGAAAAATAAAATATGAGATAGTAAAATTACATCATAATATAATGGATTTTTTCCTAATTTAACAGTAATAGTCCTTAGTCTTGGTTCAAAGTCCATAATTCTTTCTCTGGATACAGATGGTATTCTCCATTGCAGATACCCCAAAATTGCCCTGGTTGTTGCACTGAAGGGAAGAGCAAGTCCATCAAGGTTGGCCATCACCCCCCATGTTACTGTTAGGGTGTATAATGTTTTTCTGGTTCTGCTCATCTCTCTCAGCATCAGTTCATGCAAATCTTCTAGGCTTCCCTGAATTCCTATCCCTCCTGGTTTCTAATAGAATAATAGTGTTCCATGACATAAATGTACCACAATTTTTAAGCCATTTCCCAACTGAAGGACATTCACTTGATTTTCAATTCTTTGCCACTACAAACAGGGCTGCTATAAATATTTTTGTACAAGTGATGTTTTTACCTTTTTTCATAATCTCTTCAGGGTATAGACCCAGTAGTGGTATTGCTGGATCAAAGGGTATGCACATTTTTGTTGCCCTTTGGGCATAATCCAAAATTGTTCTCCAGAAAGGTTGGATGAGTTCACAGCTCCACCAACAATGTATTAGTGTCCCAGATTTCCCGGCATCCCTTCCAACATTGATCACTGTCCTTTCTGGTCATATTGACCAGTCTGAGAGGTGTGAGGTGGTATCTTAGAGATGCTTTAATTTTCATTTCTCTAATAAGTAATGATTTGGAGCAGTTTTTCATATGACTATGGATTGCTTTGATTTCTTCAGCTGAAAATTGCCTTTGAATATCCTTTGACCATTTGTCAAAATTGGGGAATGGCTTGTGTTTTTTAAAATTTGACTCAGTTCTCTGTATATTTTAGAAATGAGTCCTTTGTCAGAAATACTAGTTGTAAAAATTATTTCCCAATTTACTACAATTTTTTTGATCTTGGTTACAGTGGTTTTGGCTGTGCAAAAACTTCTTAATTTAATGTAATCAAAATTATCTAGCTTGTTTTGAATGATGTTCTCTATCTCTTCCTTAGTTATAAACTGTTTCTCTTTCCATAGATCTGACAGGTAAACTAGTCCTTGATCTTCTAGTTTGCTTATAATATTGTTTTTTATATCTAAATCCTGTATCCATTTGGATCTTTTCTTGGTATAGGGTGTGAGGTGTTGGACTAATCTAAGTTTCTTCCATACTAACTTCCAATTTTCCCAGCAGTTTTTATTGAAGAGAGAGAGTTTTTATTGTAATAACTGGACTCTTTCAGCTTATCATACAGTAGATTACTATAATCATTTACTGCTATTGCACCTAATCTATTCCACTGATCCACATCTCTATTTCTTAGCCAATACCAGACAGTTTTGAGGACTGGTGCTTTATAATATAATTTTAGATTTGGTAAGGCTAAGTTGCCTTCTTTTGCACTATTTTTCATTGAAACCCTGGAAATTTTTGACTTTTTAGTTCTCCATATAAATTTACTTACAACATTTTCTAACTCATTAAAGTAATTTTTTAGAATAATTTTTATTGGTAGGGCACTAAACAAGTAGTTTAGTTTTAGTAGAATTGGCATTTTTATTATATTAGCTTGACCTATCCATGAACAGTTGATGTTTGCCTAGGTATTTAAATCTTATTTTATTTGTATGAGAAGAGTTTTATAATTGTTTTCAAAAAGTTTTTGAGTCTGCCTTGGTAGGTAGACTCCCAGGTATTTCATTTTTTCTGAGGTTACTTTGAATGGGATTTCTCTTTCTAGCTCTTTCTACTGTATCTTGCTAGTCATATATAGAAATGTTGAGGATTTATGAGGGTTTATTTTAGATCCTGCTACTTTGCTGAAGTTCCTAATTATTTCTAGTAGTTTTTTAGATGACTTTTTGGGATTCTCTAGATATACCATCATGTCATCTGCAAAGAGTGAGAGTTTTGTCTCCTCCTTTCCTATTCTAATTCTTTCAATGTCTTTTTCTTCTCTTATTTCTGAGGCTAACATTTCTAATACAATATTGAATAGTAGTGGTGATAATGGACATCCTTGTTTCACCCCTGATTTTATTGGGAATGTCTCAAGTCTATTCCCATAGCATATAAAGCTTGTTGATAGTTTCAGATAGATAGTTATTATTCTAAGCAACAAACAATTTATTCCTACACTCTCTAGTGTTTTTATTAGGAATGGGTGCTGTATTTTGTCAAAAGCTTTTTCAGCATCTATTGATATGATCATATGATTTCTGATAGGTATATTATTGATATAATTGATTATATTAACAGTTTTCCTAATATTGAAACAATCCTGCATTCCTGGGATAAATCTTATTTATCATAATGTATTATCCTAGTGATAAATTGATGTAATCATTTTGCTAAGATTTTATTTAAGATTTTTGCATCTATATTCATTAGGGAGATAGGTATATAATTTTCTTCTCTGGTTTAACTCTTCCTGGTTTAGGTATTAGCACTATATTGGTGTCATAGAAAGAGTTAGGCAGCGCTCCATCTTCACCTATTTTTCCAAAGAGTTTATATAGAATTGGAACCAATTTTTCCTTAAATGTTTGATAGAATTCACTTGTGAATCCATCTGGCTCTAGAGATTTTTTCTTAGGGAGTTCAAAAATGGTTTGTTGAATTTCTTTTTCTGAGATAGGGTTATTTAGGTTTTTAATTTCCTCTTCATTTAATCTAGGTAACTTATATTTTTGTAAATATTCATCCATTTCACTTAGATTGTAAAATTTATTGGCATAGAGTTGGGCAAAATAATTCTGAATTATTAGTTTAATTTCCTCCTCATTGGTGGTGAGTTCCCCATTTTCATTTATGATACAAGCAATTTAGTTTTCTTCTTTTTTTTTAACCAAATTTACCAGAGGTTTATCAATTTTCTTGTTTTTTTTTAATAAAACCAGCTCTTGGTTTTATTTATTAATTAATAGGTTTCTTGCTTTTGATTTTATTAATTTCTCCTTTAATTTTTAGAATTTCTAATCTGGTATTTAATTGGGGGTTTTTAATTTGTTCTTTCTCTAATTTTTTTTACATATTTAGTTCATTGGGTTCTTCTTTCTCTAATTTATTCATGTAAGCATTTAAAGATATAATATATCCTCTGATAGCCACCTTGGCTGTATCCCATAAGTTCTGGTATGTCATTTCATTATTGTCATTATCTAGGATGAAATAATTAATTCTTTCTATAATTTGTTGCTCGATCCACTCATTCTTTAAAATGAAGTTATTTAGTTTCCAATTAGTTCTGGGTCTATATCTCCCTGGCCCAGTATTGCATATAATTTCTATTGCATTATGATCTGAGAAAGATGTATTCACTATTTCTGCCTTTTTGCAATTGATCATTAGGTTTTTATGTCCTAGTACATGGTCAGTTTTTGTCTAAGTGTAAGGAAAAAAGTATTTCTATCCCCATTCAATTTCCTCCATAGGTCTATCATATATAGGTTTTCTAACAATCTATTTACCTCCTTAACTTCCTTCTTGTTTATTTTATGATTCAATTTATCTAACTCTGAGAGTGGGAGGTTGAGGTCTCCCACTAGTAGAGGTTTGCTGTCTATGTCTTCCTGTAGCTCTTTCAACTTCTCCTATAAGAATCTGTATGCTGTCCCATTGGGTGCATACATACTTGGTACTGAAATTACTTTATTGTCTATGGTACCTTTTTAGTAGGATATAGTTTCCTTCCTTATTTCTTTTAACGCTATCTATTTTTGCAGCTGCTTTGTCTGAGATAAGGATTGCTACCCCTGCTTTTTTTCACTTTAGCTGAAGCAAAATGTATGTTGCTCCTACCTTTTACCTTTACTCTATATGTATCTCTCTGCTTCAAATGAATTTCTTGTAAGCAGCATATTGTAGGATTCTGGTTTTTAATCCATTCTGCTATTTGCTTACGTTTTAAGGGAGAGTTCATCCCATTCACATTCAAAGTTATAATTACTAACTCTTTATTGTCCTCCATGCTATCTTCCTTCTGTTTGTATTTTCCTTTTTTCCCCTTTATCCATATTCCCCAGTATTTTGTTTCTGAATACCACCACCTTCACTGTGTTTGCCCTCTTATATCTACCCCCTTCCCCTTTTTTCCCATTTCCCTTTTCCCCTTCTTCCCTTCCTTCTGTCAGTCCCCTTTTTTCCCCTTTCCCTTTTCCCCTTCTTCCCTTCCTTCTGTTAGTTCCCCCTTTTCTCCCCCTCCCTGTCCCCCCTCCCCCTTTCCCCTTTTAATGCTTGAAAGGTAAGATAAATTTCTTAACTTGATTAAGTGTGTCTAAGTTAACTTTAAACCAAGTCTGATGATATGAAGACTCAGGTGGTTCTCACCTCCTCCCTTCCCTTCTATTACAGTAGGTGTTTTGTACTTCTTGATGTAAAGAGATTTACCCCATTCAGTCTCTCTCTCGAATCTCCCTTCTCCTTACTGCCCCCATTTTTAAGGAGGTATTGTTTTTAAAGCATTCTGAGTTACAGAAAAGTTATGAGTGTCCATCACTTCTGACTAAGTATATTCTCTCTAATAGAGTTACAATTCTCAAGAGTTATGAGAATCTTTCTCCCAAGTGGGTATATAACCAGTTTCATCTTATTATATAGCAATTTGTTTTTTTTACCTTTTCATGTGTCTCTTGAACCTCCTATTTGATGTCCAAATTTTCTATTTAGCTCTGGTCTTTTCATCATGAAATCTTGGAAGTCTTGCATTTCATTAAATATCCATCTTTTTTCCCCTTGAAGAGAAGGCTCAGCTTTGCTGGGTAATGGATTCTTGGCTGCATTCCAAGCTCCCCTGCTCTTTGGAATGTTTCATTCCAGGCCCTTCGATCCTTTAATGTTGCTGCCGCCAGGTCCTGTGTAAGCCTTACTGTGGCTCCTTGGTATTTAAATTTTTTCTTTCTGGCTACTTGTAGGATTTTTTTCTTTTATCTGATAGTCCTGGAATTTGGCCACAATATTCCTTGGTATTTTCATTTAGGATCTCTTTCCAGAGGAGAATGATATATTCTTTCAATGACTATTTTGCTCTCTGAAATCCAATTCATTTGGAGTCAGCAATCCTAAAGCTGTCTCTAATATTAACCATGTAACCATAGGTAACCCTCTGTGGGTTTTAGATTCCTCATCTATAAAATGGGGAGTCTCTAACATGGTTTCTAAGTTCTAGCTCTAAAGCTGTATTCTATGACAAAAAAATATTTATCTGAATTGAAAGATTGATAATTTAACTGATGTTACCTGGTCTTTAGTAATAAACATACTTTCCACTGGAGTTAAAAAGAAGACTGCTGGGTTTGCTTAACAGAAATCTTAGCTTCATCTACCCCTGGGAAATAGACAAAGAACCCTCCATCTCTTGATATAGGGTGCCTACATCATGGTGAGTGCCTGCTTCACGATGGGCATACTCTCCCTGCTTAAGTGAGCAGAAGTGGAGCCCCTACTTGGCAGCATTGGTTTCCAGGAGAAAACACAGGGGGAAACATATGTCAAGGCAAAAACTCCTTTTGTCATTTTAATTGAATTATGTCATATTGCTTTACTTTGCTAAAAATCATAATGGAGAGTTAATTAGCAGTTCCTGGTGTCTGTGGAAGGAGAGTGGTTTGCCAGTGAAACAGAAAGATGTCTTGTAGATTGCATTAATGTGGGAACAGCAGGTCCCCTTTGGTTATCTAAAACAGTGACTTCCAAAAAATAAAAGGAGCATAATCTGATGATGTTATTCAGAGAAGGAGAACTAATGATTAGACCCCATTGTTACCTATAAGATAAATTTGTCTCTTAAAGCAGTTAAATGTCTGTAGGCAAAGAGGTGTTTGTTAAACACACACACACACACACACACACACACACACACACACACACACGAATAACCAAACTAATGGGGAGTAGGGGCTGGGGGGGTATGAAGATGAGGAGCTGTTTTCTTGGGATGTAGAAGCCAACAGATTAAGACTTAAGACTGTGGAGGAGTACCATAACTTCTTTTGAGTCACTCACACTCGATTGCATATTAAAAACCTCATTCATTCAAACTCTTAATTCTGATTGAATAAAAAAAAAGCAGATAGGGAATGGGCTAATTTCTCATTTATTAGCCAACAATTTCTAAATTAAATAACTTAAAGAAGAAAATGTGGAAACTTAAGGAACTTCCAATTTTGGAGTATTTTTAAACATCCATTATCATAATACTGCTGACATTCCGAATCATTCTGTTCTTATTTAATCTGGTCTCCCTAACATCTGTACTGGGCAAACACTTTGTTAACAGTTTCACTTATTGAATCTAGTTGAAGGTAATGTAGAGAATTTTCTTTACATGCTTCCTCTAATTTGGATTTGTCAGTGGTTCCAACCGACTAAGAGTACTAAAGTTTGCCAAACTGAAGCAGCTTTTAGAGATAGGTTGTAGGAAGGATGGTGGGAAAAGAGATTGACTGGTTGGAGAAACTGAGTCAAACTATAGCTGTAATACTCCCAAGTAGGAAGACAAACTTGGGATCTAACAGACTATCTTATCATCATGAATAAGAGCTAGCAACAGTGAGGTAGAAGGAAACTTGGAACTGGAGTTGATAAATAAATAAAACTCTAACTTTATGCTTACTAATTGTATAACCATAGGCCCAACACTTAATCTTCGTATCTTAGTTTCTTCAACTATAAAATGAGTTATTACCATTTACATTACTTATCTCACAGGACTGTTATAAGGAAAATACTTTAATAAATCTTATGTGTTATGAAGCAATTTAATATTAAAGATAATACTAACACTCACAAAAATTTGACTAGCATGGTGCTGAACTAGGACTTAATGAGTAAACAAATATTTATTAAGTATCCATTATATTCCAAGCACTGGGTGGGGTACTGGAAATGCAAAGATAAAATGGAATAGGAGACCTCAAGGAACTTATGTTTTGGGGAGGAGGGGAGGACCATGATGAACACTAAGTAAATAAATCCTGTCCCTATTATTGATGCAGGAATTATGAGAACAGGGAAATACTGTAATTGGAAACAAATTTTGTAGTCTTTTCTGCACTTGTTAAAATGTTTAAATCCTGTAAGCTTATACATATACATACATGTATGTATACATGTATACATACACATATATAACTTTTCTGCACTTTCAAAATATTTCCTCTTGACCTTTATTTTGACCTGCCCATGTGTTCACTGGTGTGTCAAGCTAGAGGCTAGATTACTCATGGGTGATAGTAAAGCAGGTAGAGATTCATCCTGTAGCCATACCTTCCATAGCAATTTCTTTTTATATCCGCATTCCAGGGTCAGAGTCATGACTGGGGAAACCAATGAATCCTCCAATAACATTATGATTCAGTAGTGGGGATGACTTGTTCATGAATGATTATAATACATTGTAGAAAGATATATAACGCAGTCAGAATAGCTGTCTTCCAGTATTAGAAGGACTGCCTTCTGGAAGAGGCTTATTTTGCTTAGGAGGGACAATAGGGCTATGGGTGGACATTGTAAGTATTTAAAGTAAAGAAAATTAATTTAATAATTACAGCTCTCCCAGAGTAGAATGAGCTTCATTTGAGGCCTTCAGGAAAAACCTTGAAGACTCTGGATATGTTGAAAGAGGGGATTTCAAAATTCATATAATTTTAAAATGAAATAAATTTAAAGGTAAAATTTTTTTTACCGCTTTATTTTTTATCTTAGTTACACAGGAAATGTAACTTGCTTTTTCTTTTTCTGGAGAACAATACTTTATAACAAAGGGGGAAAAAAGAAGAGGAAAAAAGTTCAGTAATGAAACCAACCAGCAAAAAAGGGAATATTTAAGAATGGAGTTCTTAGTTCACATCTATTCAAAGAAGTGGTGAAGGGACCATTGTGTATTCAGACATTAAACTAGATGGGTACTGGGGTCCCACATGACTGCCTGTCTATGATTCTCCATGATATGAGAGGCCTAATGTGATCTTTATGTGTGGTCAGCAACTTTCAATTCCCAAAACGCTTTCATAAACATGCTCTCTCTTCAGTCTCATAATAGCCTTTTGAAGGTGATAGATCAGAGATTATTAATCCCATTTTGGGGATTAAAAGGGAACTAAGGAAATTGAGACTCTGAAAAGTCATGCAAGATATGGAGGCAGAGCAGGTCTAGAATGCTTATCTTTCCACTTAAGATGCTTGCCACTGGAGCATCTCTCAGAGAGCCTCTTGGCCTTTCATGCCTATTCAATAAGACCACAATTCCACAAGAGCAATGGAGCCTATTCCTGGGATGGGGTGGGGACCAAGTAGGAGCAACCATAGCCTGATTCATTGGATATATTGCCTTGTGGTCTAGCTCCAGCTGAGGACGCCACCCTCTGAAGGATCCGATATTTAATTTTTCAAATCCAGCAAACTGATGAAGATCTCAGGGGCTTCTCACTGCTAGGAAACACCATCAGATCTCTCTTTACCAAGAATGGATTTTCCAAGACAATATTACCATCTTCAACTCCCACTGAAAAGGGAAGAACATTTACAGAAACACCTGCTCTTTTATTCGGGTCCAAATAAAAAGACTAATACCTTATGTGTTCCTCAAGCCCTGAACTATGCTGATCACAAGATTTCCTCCATCCCTCAGGATCTTTGTCTTCCTCCAAGGCTCAGTTCAGTACCATCTCTTCTTTACCTGAGTACTTGAGTAACTTATTGCTTTGAATCCAAAGTATCATTCACATATATAGGTGATGAGCTAAAGGTATAGAATGAAATATATTTTTGGATGTGCCCAATATATAGATAGATTCCTTTTGCTTGAAGGAAGGAAGGAAGCAAGCTCTTATTAAGCAGCTCCTATGTAGCAGGAAGTATTTTAAGTGCTTTACAAATATCTTGTTTCATCTTCACAAAAACCAGGGAAGTTGATTATTTGTCTTAGTCATGTCTAATTTTTCATGACCCAGTGGACTCTGTTGTCATAGGGTTTTCTTGGCCAAGTTACTGGAGTGGTTTGATATTCCCTCCTCCAGAGGATTAAGGCAAAGAGAGACTTGCTCAGGATCATACAATTAGTGGGTCTATGAGTTCAAATTTAAATTCAGGTCTTTCTGACTTCAGGTACAGCACTGTTCACTGAGCTATCATTGGATGTTTACCTAGGTGCTATTTTTGGTATACTTACCAAGATACTATTTTTACCCTTTTTTTCTACCTGAGGAAACCAACTCAGAGATATTGTGACTTGTTCAGGGTCATATAATTAGTGAGTTTCTGAGGCTGGATTTGAATTTGGGTCTTCCTGACTTTATGGTCAGATCTCTATCCATGATGTCACCTTACCACATGTGAGGTAATACATATTGACTATGCATATTTGATACAAAGTTTTTGGTTTTCTTTCATTTGGAGGAGAGAAGTTGGGTACAGGAAGAGCATGTGACCACATAACTGAACTAAAACTATTCTCTCCAAAGTTGCTAATGATCTTTAAATCACTACAACTAAGATTTCCTCAGTACTCATCATTCTTGATCTCTCTAAAGTACTTAACATTGTTAAGTGTCATCTCCTGGATCCTTTTTCCTTCCTGGGTTTGCTGAACATTGCTTCTTGGTTTTCTTTTCTACTTGTCTCACTCTTTATTCTCAGTCTACTTTTCTTTTTCTTCTATCATATTATACTCTTAACTGGGTTTATAAGACTAGGCCTTGGACTCTCTTCTACTTCTCTTACTTGGTGAAATCAGCAACTCCCCTGGGTTTAATTATCATCTCTATGTAGAAGGTAACCAAATCTCTTTATCCAGTTTTTGTATCTCACTTAATCTGTCTTATATCTCCATCTATCTATTAGATATTTCACACTGTATATTCAATGGATATTTCAAACTCAACATATCTAAAATAGAACTCATTGTTTCCCCCCTCAAAATCCTTTCCTTTTTCTGACTTCCCTGTTTCTGTTAAAGACATCTACAAACTTCCAATTAACCCGGTTTGCAAACATGCTATGATGCTTGATTTCTCACTCTCACTTATTCCTCATCTTCAATCAAGTGCCAAATCTGTTTAATATGAATAATAAAACTAACATTTATAAAATGCTTAATATGTGCCAATCACTTGATAAGTAGCTATAATTATAATCTCATTTGATCCCTACAATAGCCTACAAGCTAGGTGCTATGATTATCCCCATTTTATAGCTAAGAAAACTGAAGCAAACAAAGCTAAGTGACTTGGCTAGTAATTACTTGAAAACAGATTTTTTGAACTTGGGTCTTACTGACTTCAGGCTCAGCATCCTATCTACTGTACCACCTAGCTGTCTTAAAATATTTCTAAAATATCTTGCATTTACTCTCTTCTCTCTGCTTACACAACCCTCTTTCTAGATCAGGCTCTCATCTTCTCTTGTTTTGGCTATTGCAATTTGACTATTTCCCAAGTGGAATCTCTAGTTCAAGTCTCCTCTTCAAAGCATCTGCTAAAGTGCTTAGGTACAGATCTGATCAAATCACCCCTTTCTCAATAACTTGCATTGCTTCCTATAGTTTTTAAGATCAGGTACATACTCTTCTATTTAGCTTTTAAAAGCCTTCATAACATGACACCAACCCAACTTTCCAATTTTACTATGTATTGCTCTCTTTGCTGTATTCTATGGTTTAGGCAAAGTGGTCTTTTTTATGTTTCTCACACACAACACTCCATCCCCCATCACTGTCTTTGCACTGGCTCTCCCCTTTCTTGGAATGAGCTCCCATGACTTACCTCTACTTCTTAGAGCACTCCCTCATCTTTTCCTTCAAAACTGTGCTCAAATGCCCCATAATATCTTTCCTGATCTTTCAACTGCTGACACCTCATTTAAGGGTATTTGTTTTGTATATGCTTCCTTATGAACATGTTGTCTTTCCGATGCTTGTTTAGAGAAGGAACTCCTTTTGTCCTTGTATCTCAGACCAGAGTCTGCACAGTACTTGGTTCATAGAAGGTATTTAATAAGTATTTATTGATTGATTATTGCATACAGACTTGCTTCTAAGATGGTGGGGCTAGGAGGTTATCCTGTCCCCAAGAATTCAGGTCAGAGGGTAAGGAACCTGCTTGTTCTGCCCAATCCTCATTCAGAGGAAAGGTCCCACTATGCAGAGGTTTGCTTTTTCTGGGTTTTCCTGAGGAATATCAACCAAAAGAATGAAAAAAAACTTATCACTTCAGCTCTGACTTCCTGAATTATAAAGCTAAATTATATTCTCTAACCTAGTTTGAGTAATATTATCAAATTCTACCCATGTTTTAGGATGATCATTCTACTATCCATCTTACATACCCTAGAGTTCTAGAATCTATAAACTCAATATGTCAATGATGAAACATAGTAACCAAAAATACAAACATAAATTTAAGCTTAAGTCAAAGAGTTAAGAAATAATCCTGTTGAACTCTTTGCTAGTCAGAGATTTGGAATAGTGTGTCCAATTTGGAATACCATATTGCATATTATAAAAGTGGAACATGCTCAGAGCTAGGATAATAATATTGTAAGGGTACTCTGTCACATGAGGATCATTGGAGATTGGACCATGTCCATATTACTGCTGTACCCAAAGGACCACTACTGGATTTTGCCATCTGCCTAGCAGTCACACCCTTCTATTCATTTTGTCTCTATGTATTAGAATGTCATGAAGGGAGATTGGTTTATCCATCTCAGCTTATTTTTCTATATTTGTAGCAAATAACTACTCAGAGAAGGACTTCAAAGATTTAGCTTCAACATACTCATTCCAGTCTATATGGCAATGGTTAGTATTATGAGCTTGATTTTGAAATTATCATTACCTTTCCTATTCATGTTTCAGCAAGACTGATTACAAATCATTAGCACAAAACTGTTAAGAGGGATAAATAAACTTTGGTCAATGTGTTTTTACTCTCCTCATGCTTTAATCTCTCAACAAAAGAGGCAATCTGGGGAGTAGGGCTGGATGGAATAAGTAGTAACTGATACTAATTCAAGGTAGGATTATGTAATAAGGCTTTGTTTGGCAATAGTTTATTTTAATGTCAAGATTTTATTATGTTTTGAATATGGTTTATTAACAGCAATAATTATAGTAACAAAGCTACTCGAGTTCTTGAGCTCCATTTATCCGAGAACCTCCACACACAAATCTGTAGATGTTAATCACACCCAGCCTCCAAACCTGCCAGGAGAGGAGCTACACATTTAAGTAGAACATCTGTAATTCCCAGCAAAGAGATGGGAAAATTGAAAGAAAAAAAAAAGAACCTACCAAGTGAAATGCATGTGGAATTGAAGGCTACTATCTTGAAATCTTGCACTTGATTCTGCTAGGAGAATCGATTCCACATCTGACTAATCCATGATCAAAGAGCATGGTACTTTGGAGCTCAGAGTACTTCTGGACTATAGAAGCCAGGCTCAACTGTTAACTCTTCATTAAAAATTCACAGGTTTCTGATCTTCTGAAGAGGAAAACCTTGCAGATTAAGATCTACATTTTCAGACATGCCTAGTGTGTTGATTTGCTTGACTATACTTGTTTTCTTACAAGTTACTGTTTGAAAAGGGGCTTGGAGTGAATTATTAAGGAAGTGATAGTGAAGCAGAAAGAAGTAAAGAACATCAATAAAATAAAATATACAGAAGAGAACAAAAAAAGTTCAAAAGGGGAAGCAAACTAATTTTTTTACTACCTTATTAAACTTTATGCATACTTTTAAGGGAAAAATGTAACAAGTTTTTGGTGTTATACACAAACCTCTTTTTTTGTTTTTCTTTGAATATTGCAATGCAAATAACTAAGTTCATAATTTAAGAAGAGATGAGAGAAAGAAAAAGAGAGCCTCAGTCTCTAAGGTATACCTATCCTTTGCTCAGTAAAAAAGAAAATCTATATAAAATGGTTAAATGACTCCAGCAGTTAAGCAATAGATTGAATATGGATTATGGAAAAGACTTAATATTCTTCAGTTCCAAAGGCATCTCCTCTCTACTTCTCCTTGCCTGTCCGTAACATCATAGCATACAGATGGGAATGAAAGTCCATTAAAACCACCCATGCCAGAAGATCATCTGACTTCCAAATTACCAGGTGTATAACCCTCTGCTGCCAAGTCTTTGCTTACTCAGATATGCTCAGTATAATGCATTGCTGTTATACACTGAAACCTAATTAAAATAAATCCAAAAAAAGGCTCTTCTGAAATTAGGAGAAATAGGGAGAGACAAAGTTGAATAGGAGCTATATATTTTAAAATGCCATTTCTTTAACCTCCCCAATTGTACTTTATCCATTCTCCCACTTCATTACAAGAACCTTTTAAGGGGATCATAAATATATGTAATAATTATACTCGATGTCAACTGAAATGCACACGCTCGTCTTTTTTGACATTTTTATTCCATATGGCACATGGTAACAGGATGCTGACATTAAAATCTGGTTAAATTAGAACATATATTAAATAATCATGATAAGCATATGCTGTGTTAGGATGGGTTTTGAGCAAGTGCCTGTATACTCACTTTTTTGCAGACCTTGTCAATGAGCAACTTGGGGGAAAAATAAGACCCCAGAAACAGCCATGACTGACACATAGAGAATATGTTTAAAATTGGAGGGGGGGAGAGACTAGTTGGAATAAGTGAAAGTCTAAACTAGATATTGAATAACTTTAAAAAGAAATGAAGCTTCATTTTTCTAAAAGTGTGTGTGCTGATCATCAGACCTGCGATTTGAACCCAAAGTTCCAAGGGAAAGTGCCATCTGAATGGTCTATGTCTTAAACATGTCCATTTTCTGAGACCTCCTTTGTGGCATGAAGATGACCCTGAGTTTTTAGGCTTTGTCTGTAAAGCCTTTGATGAGGGTCCTGGAAGTCAGTCAATAACATTTACCACATGTAAGGCACTATAATATGTACTATGATTAAAAAAGAGACAAAAGACAATCCTTGCCTGCAAGGAATTCGTGATCAAATAAGCAATTACCTACTCCATGCCAGGCACTAATAATTATAGGCTATGTTTGGTATTTTGAACTAATTTAGTTTTATTATGGAGAGGTCATTACCAGCAGGGTGGACACCGGGGAATAAATTCTTTAACTATCATCAAAATAAATTTTAATTGTTATCTTTTGTTTTCATATCAGGTACATTTCCCTAATGTATCTCTCCTTCTCCTAAAGAGTTAAGTTATATAATAAAAAAGGAAAAACCAATTCAGCAATGCTAACCAACATATCAAAAAAGTCTCACATTATATGCAGTGTCCCACACCTGCAATAATCCACTTCTGCAGTAGGATAGGGATATATATCTATATATCTATATATATATTCACATTTCTTCTTTATAGGCAAATTTATCTATTTTAATTTCACAGCATTTGATTTTAATTATTTTATTGTTCTGTCCATCTACAGTAGTGAAATAATTGGGTTTATTTTTTTCCTGGTTCTGTTTTTTTCACTTTGCATTAGTTTACATGTCTTCTCATGCTTTTCTGCATTCTCTTATTCATTGTTTGAGTATAATAATATTTAATTATATCCCTGTATTATAATATGTTTATTTATTCACCAATTCTATTTGTCTATAATTCCTAGCTAAGAGACAGATTGAGTCAACAAGTATTTATTAAATGCTTACGATGTACCAACCCCCCTGCTAGGTGCTGGGAATACAAGCAAAGAGAAAGATAATTCTGCCTTCATGGACCTTACATTATAATGATACAAAGAAGGGAGCTGAAAGGTGGGGAAAGGAGAAAGTACCCATGTATATTATGGTGAAAAAACCATTCAGGGACACTGGAGTGGAGTGCTCCTATAAATATTTTGGTGTATATAGCTTTACTCAGTTCATAAGTTAGGGAGTCAATCATTCTGGACACTTCCTTCTTCTTTAGCAACTAAATAGAGCAGAAGATAAAGAGCTGTTTGGACAGTCAGGAAGACTTGAGCTCAAAACTAGCTCTATACTCTCAATAGCTGGACACTGGGCAAGTTATTTAATTTCAGTCTCGCCTCAGTTTCCTCATCTATAAAATGGGGATAATAACAGCACCTCCCAGGATTGTTGTGAGGAAAAAAAATGAGGCAATATTTTTAAAGCACTTGGCAGAGAATCTAGCAAGTAGTAGGTAATTAATAAATATTCATTCCTTCCCTCTCTCTCTTCCCTCCTCACTTCCTGCCTCCCTTCCTTCTAGTCTTTCTTATATCTTTCCACCAATTAGGAAGTTTACAAATTCTCAGTGGGACAACTAGGTGGTACAGTGGATAGAGCACTGGTCTCGGAGTCAGGAGAATGGGAGGTTGAGTCCAGTCTCAGACACTTGCCTCTTACTAGCTGTGTGACCTTGGACAAGTAAATTAACCCTGATTGCCTCACATTCAGATTCATCTTCAGTCGTCCTGATTTATATCTGGCCAATGCACCCAGATGGCATTGGAGGAGAAAGTGAGGCAGTGACTTAACACAATACCCCCTCATTAAATTCAATTCTCTGCTTGTCATGGTCTTCTTTGAGAATGAAGGACAACAACAATAATTACATGTCCATAATATTTCTTACATTTTCCCCTTTCCCTCTGTTCACACTTTCCATTATTCTATTATTCTAATTCAGACCCTTATGATTTACTTGTTGTCTAGACTGAGAACTATGATAAATAGCCTTTCAATTGATCTCCTTGATTCAATTCTCTCTAATCCATCCTCTGTAGATATATAGATATGGCATTCCTAAAACACAGGTTTGGTGTTGTTACTCTCTTGCTTAATATACTACAAGGGGATCCCTATTACTTCTAAGATGAAACGTATATTCCTCTGTTTGACATTTAGAATCCTTCAGAATTTGTATCTCCAACATGCTTTTTAAGCTTATTATATAGGCTCTTCTTTGATATATTCTACTGTTTAGTCAAATTAGCATCACTGTTTATCACACATGATAATCCATCTCCCATATTCCTATAACTTAGTATAGGATGTCTCCCTTTCCTGGGGTTGCACTCCTGCCTAACCACTACCTTTTAAAATTGCTTTCTTTCAAAGATCAAATATAATAGTTACATTAAGTCTTCCCCAATTTCCTATCTCCTACCCCCAGCTACTAGGGCCTCCTCCCTGGAAAAATTTTCTATTTATTTATGTACTTAATATATATATATATATATATATATATATATATATATATATACACATATACTTATATGTACATATTGTTTCTTTTGATAGAATATAAGTTCTTTGAAGTTAGGGATTGCTGCATTTTTGTCTTTGTATCTCTATCACTTGGAACATATTATGATTAATGTGATTAATAAAACCTTGTTGATTAATTGAGTGAATAATTAAGAATGATGTATAGTTAACATATTAATGGAATAATAGTAGATGTTATTACAATGCTATTACAATTACAATTTAGAGATTTTTCCTTTATAATCTTGTTTCATACTAACAATTTATATTATCAGTGAAGAAAGTGTTGCTTAATCAAAAGGTAAATTTCAGTTTAAATGATCACTGCCTATTTTAGGACACTCAATCAACACACATTTATGAAGCATTTCCTATGTGCTAGACATTGTGTTAAGAGTTAGACATACAAAGCAAGGAAAACATTGTCCGTGCTCTCAAGGAGGTCTCATTCTAATGAGGAAACCATGGATATTAATAACAAGATATATACAAGGTACATACAGAGTAGATCCAAGATAATCTTAGAAGGGGGAGGCATGATTAGCTAAGGGGACTGAGAATGGATTCTTATAGAAGATGGTGCTTGAATTGAGTCTTGAAGGGAGTCATACAAAATTAATAGTGGCTATGAGAAAGGAGAATATTTCAATCAAGAGGAGAACCAAAACAAAGGCATCTAGGTGGAAATGAAGTTTTGTGTGTGAAAAACAGTAAATAGGCTAGTAGAGTTGGATCACAGAGCCTATAGGGCAGAATAAAGGATAAGAAGAGTGGAAAGGAAGGAAGGATACAGGTTATGAAGGGTTTAAGGGCAAAATAAAGGATTTAACAAATGATCCTCAAAGTAATAGAGAGTCATAGGAATGATGGACAAGATATGTCTATAGATCCTTATACTCTGAACTCCACATAATTAGATGAGGGCAGCTTCATGGGAATAGTTACTTTTTCCAAAGATGCCTTATGCCCACACATATTGACATTTTCTTCTATTTGGTGGGCATATTTATTGGAAAGTTTGACTGTTTAAACCACAAAATTAAAGCTGAGGAACCACCATTCGCCTGTGGGCAGATGTTCAAATTACAGACAAGTACTGAAACAGAATAAAACAGTGACAAAAACACAATCTCAGGAGCTGTGGACCCCACCCACATAAGGCTGATGTTGGACCCTCTAACATCATAGTGAAATTGGATTTCTTCTTATTAGAAAATAAGTCTAATGTTGACTCAACATTATTTACCAAGTGTCAACTATGTATAAGGATATGTGCTGGCTACTGAGGGAGGCTACAAAGAGGCAGAAATCATTGTCCTAGCTATCAAGAAGCTCATAATCAGTAGACCTCTGAGGCCTCTGTCTAGTCATTCAGTAGCAACATTTGCTAAGTTAGTTGCATGGTAACACAGGAAATGAACATGGTCTTATTCAAGATTTATCAGCAGTTTCATCATGGATTTTTCTTCAAGTGAATAGTTTCCAACTAGCTCCTTGAAGATCAATACTTTTGATTCAACACCTGGAGCCCTGTCATCCTTTCTTATTAGTGTTTTCCAGTTTCCATTCCAATTAAGGTCACCTGATGAACAGATGGAGTTTTGACCAGTCCCGAAGATAATTTAGCAAGAAGATCATGAATGAAGCTTGGATTAAAAAGGCCTCTGTGACTGCATACCATGCATGAGTAAGAAAGCACCATCCAGTCATCTCTACCTGCATCAGGAAAGGGGGATGGGGCACATTAGCCACATCAAGCAGCAAGGGGAGGAACCCTCATTTCTATTCCCCTTCTTTTCTCCTCTCCATTACAGAGATGTGACTAAGCCTCTGCAAAAGCTGCTTGCCTCCAGTGTACAATCTAGTCCACTTCTGCCTGCATTGGACCTGAAGTACAGGAGAAGCCCAGAACCAACCTTGAGGTCACATCAGTTTTCAAAGGGCAAAGATGTCTTTTCTGGTTGGGCAACTTCTTACCCCTCTCTTCCTGTCTTTTTTAGCTCTAAATAATATAGCTTCAACTCACACTTAGACAATCTTAATGAGCTGCTTGCTCTAGCTCTCTCCTAACTTTGTCAAAGACATTGTGGTATAGAAGAATATGTATCACTGCCTCCTTCCTCAGGATACTCTTTATTTCATGGGGCAATAAGCTTTACCAGACATATGGATGTTATCAAGCAGGAACAATGGGTTGACTCTGTTGGAATTGCCGTTTGACAGGAGTAACAATTTTTAAGGGGGGTATTGAGGACTCTCAGGATGACTACAGGAAATTGGATGCATATTGTCATTAAACACTTCATTTAATCCATGTGATGCCTTCCACTTTGAGGTTTGGCCCAAATAATATTTCTATGAACAATAGAAATATCATGGTAGGCTGGATGAATGACCATTGAAGTATCAGTAGCTAACTCAGAACTCAGTTGCTTCACTTTTGTTCCTTCTTCCCTTAATTTTTATAGCAACCATCAAAAGAAAAAAAAAACTATGATCCCAGAAGCAGAGGCAGCAAATATAAATTTATTTGTTATATTTAGCAAAAACTCAAAAGGTAATAAAAATGAACTATCAGACTGCCTTCTGGGAGGGAAGCAAGATAAGGGGAAAAATTGTAAAATTCAATAAAAAGAAAAAAAGAAAAATTTAAAAAAGAAAAAAGATAATAAAAATGAAGAGTTAAATATCAAGAATGGATTGACCTTGCCTCCCATCTTGAGCTACTTCTAATAGGCACCTTTCCTGAGTACTTAAGTTGGCAAAACCTTTTTGTGCAGCAGCTTCCTCATATAGCTCTCTCTCTCTCTCTTTACCCCACACTACCACAGGGTTTGGGCACAGGAGAATGTAAAGGACCACATAGCAGATCTATGGAATGAAATTAGAGAAGAGACAAGATGTTCACATTCTAGGCCTCCCCTAGGAAATGACTCACCCATGTAGACAAATGGACTTTGGAAAATTTTGTTTGATTTTCTCACATTTTCATTTTTACCTCATGAAGAACCTAATATTCTGACATCAAATGTTAACAGATGCTTATGAAAAAAAGATATATGTGCTTCTCTGGAGACACACAAATATGGCCAGATACCAATGGGATACTGGCTTTTTTTGTGAGAATACTTTGGCCAAAGCCATTCTGGAAGACCCATCTTAGACTGTGCAAATTGGGGATCCTGTTTTCCCATTATAAGGTAGAACCATAGGGTAATGTACGAGGGGGCTGAAGGTATAGGCTACCATTTGCCCTTGTTTCTTACCAATCATCACTTATGGTTTAGATAAGAATACTCAGAATACTCCTGGAATGGTGCATTCTCTTGAAGGTGTCACACTGGAAGAAAAGAGAATACTGCTTTCCAGGTACAAATCTGAGAACTCAGCAAGATGAGTTAATTAAATATTCAGATACCCCTTCATTCATAATTACACAGCTTCTTTGGCCCCAGGCAAAGCTCTTTGGGTTCTTACTGCCTGAGCTATGTAATGAATGCTTTAACGGTACTTTCTTCAGTACTCGTCTGGATTATACAATTAGCATTGCTAGAAATAGAATTTTAAAACTAGAGGATGATTGAGAGATATTCTAGTTCAGCTTACATATTTTTCAGGACAGGAAATGGAAGCACAAACAGAAGAAATTCCTTGCCCAAGGTCACATTGTGGAAAACTTGGCACTATCTCCTAATCTAGTGCTTTCCTCATTCTGCCAGGTCATCTCTGCTCTCTTTTAATCAGCATATAATGTTGGTGTCTAGAAGGCTGCCTTGCCTACTAATGTTTCCCTAAGCAGACTGTAAGCCCTCTGAGGGCAAGACCAAACTATCTTTTTTTTCCCTTTTAATATAGCCCAACCTGGAACTTGGTATAAAGAGGATGCTCATTGAGGGTTTGATGACTGACTGGTTCCAACTGCCTGCATTTGGAGAGTGTCTTTGGTTGGTAGTTAATGTAACCGAAGTAAAAGGCAGTAGATATAGTAAGAATCAATATATATGTAACTACTTATTCAGAGGTCAGTTCTGCTCTTCAAAAAAATTTTTTATGAAAGGTTTAATTTCCATAACTTTCTTTCTCCTTGAAAATTAACTTAAGGGGCAGCTAGGTGGTGCAGTGGATAGAGCACTGGCCCTGGAGTCAGCACTGCCTGAGTTCAAATCCGGCTTCAGACACTTAATAATTACCTAGCTGTGTGGCCTTGGGCAAGCCACTTTAACCCCATTGCCTTGCAAAAACTAAAAAAAAAAAAAAAAATTAACATAAAAGTGAAAAACAAAAGAAAATAATATTCTACAAATGAAAAAATTTCAGATTGTTTCTGGTTGTATCAAAAAATAAATAAATAAAGCAAAAATCCATTCAGGTTTCTTCACATTTTGTTGAGATGTATGGGTGAAGAAGACTGACTAAGATTTCCTATAGAGGACAATTTTTAATTTGGTAAAATTACTCATACAGTTCTCACCAATTTTTAAGTCATAAATAAGAAAGGGAGTGCTTTAAATGCTTGCTTTTCTAAGATTTGAAATTTATTATTTCTCCCTAAAGATTGGATTACTGCTATACATACAGTACAGTTCTGGAACAAATAATTGAGAAATAAAGGTCTCAAACAGTGGAAGTAATCAATGCCCAGTGAATCCATATATATATATATATATATATATATATATATATATATATATATATATATATATATATATATATATATAGTCACACCAATATTTGAGCAAAAGTTTTAGTAAGTTGGTCTAAAACTTGCCAACATAAGAAATTCACTTAAATATTTAGATGTTTCACAGGAGAGTGTCTTTGAGTTGGTAGTTTGAACTCTACATTGAAACTTAGTGAATTTCAGATGAAATGAAGAATTTTTAAATGTTACCAGTCATGAGAATTTCTTTTATTGCTTTCTTCTTGAAGACCAATAAAAATAACTGTACTTTTGCAGAATATATAAATTATACTTGTATAATTTGTTGTCTTAAAAGTTACTGATATTATTCTTTTGTTCAAGCTGAAAGCAATTTGTATCAAACACATTTAAGAATAGAGAATACTAAATTAGTGGATTTGATATAGCTTAGTACTTGCCTATACCAGTTATAGACATCTAAAAGCCTATACCTGCCTATACCAGTTTAGACATCTAAAAGACACCAAATCAAGTTGTCAAAAAAAAAAAAATCAGTTGTATTTTCAAGATTTATTTTTTAAACAATCTGAATTTCTGTCAATGGAAATTACTGTTTCATTTTTAAAGATGAGACACAAATCAATGGTACATGGAAACCATCATGGCATAATTGTTCTAATTAGTTCACTTCATCTTACAAATTTTTTATTAGCAGGAGGTTTTACAAAAATTCTTAAGATATATGAAGATTCAGATTACAAGGGGAAAGACCTAGGAAACTTTTTTGATAGTTCTTTGCTTTAACTGAGAAAATCGATAAGAATTCATGTTGTTTAAAATGGAATCTGAAACTTTTCTTCTAACATTCCCATACAATCTTAGCAATTTCTCTGTATATGTACTGCAAAGACTGACTTCCAAAAGTTAGAAAATGCAGCAAGCTACAGATAAAACAGTACAAATTGAGTTGTATTATTAGATACAAATAAAATTTTTATGAACACTTGCATAATATACAGCCATTTTTCTCAAAAAATGTTCATTTTAGAAATGTTCTCATATAGAAAGGAACTTGAGCAATCATTTACCAAATTTGCTCTTTATTGTATGCAATAGAAATATCTTCCGTAGATCAACAGGTGACATGAAAATGACATTTACAGAATATCATTATATTGGCAGAACTATAAACAAGATTGATCATTTTGCAGATATCAAATCTATTCTGATATTAACAGTTGCATCTTAGTTATTTATAGAGGCCAACTGTAGTCCCTTAACACATATAATTGAGAAGAGCAGCTGGGAGTCTTTCAGTCAAGGTACCCAGCTGAAAAGGTCCATAATCATTCTTCCAATTGTTTTCTATAGGCAAGTCCTTTATAGAAATCTGACAGTAATCAAATTCTGGCATTTTCCAGTTACTGGATGAACAAGATACCAAAAATCACTACTATACAGCATTATGCCACATAGGGACTCTTTTTGTTCATCAGTTCTGGATACCAGCCTGCCAAACAAATCTTTCTACAGTAATTGATTTAAACATCTTAGAGTGAGGGAAAGTCAGGAATCTTTGGGCTGTTCTACTAATGTATGACTTGTTAAATGAAAATGGCACTAAAAGTTACTTTGTGATTCCTCTTGTGACTTTACCAGCATTTCACTTGGGTCATTGAACTCCTTGGCACTCTACTGGCCATCTCTGTTTGGGACTTAAATTATGAGATTTGTTGCAATCTTCATCATCAGTCAACTAGTATCATTGGCATGTGGGAAAGGGGCTATCCAGGAGCACTGCAGGAATAGAATTTCTTTAACTGTCCTAATAGACAAATAATCTCTTTTTCTAATTATCTACTTGAGGGAGGAGGCAATTTAACATGTCTAGTTTTGAGCTTCACCTCACTAAATTTATGACCATCAACTTGCAATAATTTGCATATTGCAATAGTATTTTTTTCTTTAAATGTTGAGTGTAAAAACTTGGAGATTCTCACAGATAACAGGAAAGCAGGACACAACATTAAAATATTTTTGTTAGAATGGGTAAAAGAGTTTTATAGTTATGTTACAGTTTGTGGTTGAGACTACAAAGAAAGAAACTGCACAATGCCTTCTAGTGATGTATAGAATGGTAGATGGTCAGAATTATGGGTGCCTTTTTAAACAAGTCATGTACCTGGACATGGAAAACCTTCTCTTAAGTGTTCATAATAAGATGAAAGCATGTATACTTAGAGGGGAAAGAAAAGGATAAAGATACTATTTCGTTATTACACAATGTTGCCTTTGCAATGGATAATTTTCTGTCTTCTGATATTTTACCTTTAGAGGATCCACCAACAAAAACTTTCTGATAACAAAAAAAAAGGAAAAAGGACCTCAAGAGTTGAAGAACCGAAAACTTTACAAGGCAAACTATTCCACATATGGACAACTCTAACTGTTAGGACACTTTTTTTTTTAGACATGGACTGTTTTAAAATTTGCTTTTAAATTCCTATTTTCCAGAATAGTGCCTTGCAGATGGAAGGTGTTTGGTGATTGATTATTGAATTGATTCAAATATTGGGCTGAAATAGCTTCTACTCATTTTCCCCTAGTTCTGTCTTAGAAGACTAAGGAGAACAGATTTTATCTGTCCTGTACCTAGAAATGAGGGATATGATGTAACCATTTCAAACCTTGCTAGCTGATTGTCAGGTTTTCAATGTGAACGTTTATATTGTGGAAACTGGTAAATGTTTTCATTTAGGACTTGAATTATTGTTTATTGTCTAGATTTAGGAGAGTGTTAGAGAAAATGTGAATGCAGATTAAATTTAAAAGTGTATCTTGTGCATATTTTTTCACAGAGAGTAGGTTGTTAAACATTTGCCAATCCTTCCCCTGATAGCCCTTACAGATATTTGAAGGCACATCACATTCCCTGCTAAATTTTATATATGTGGGCTAAATGTCTCCCAAATCTAAAATGGCTTTAAATATGGCACAGATTTAAAACCATACTCTTCTAGATGTTTCCTCTGGATTTACCCCAGCCTGTAAATATCTTTCTCAAAATATAAGGCCTAGAATTGAACAAAATATTCCAAGTGTGTTTTGAGACTGACCAAGGGTTTAACTATAGTATAACTATCAATTCATTTACTCTGGACACTGTTTTTAGTAACGAATTCTAAGATTGAATACTTTTTTTTTTGTCTTTCATGTCTCACTGCTGACTCATAGTAACCTTAGCCTTGCTTTACACAAACTGCTATCTACCTGTTTTTTATACGCCTTAATCCTCTACCTGCCACTGCTGATTTTTTGAACCCAAGTGTAGGACTTGTTATTTAAACTTGCTAAGTTTCTTCTCTCTTCATGGAATAATAGATCAGAGATCTGGCATTGGAGCCAGGAACACCTGAGTTCAAATTCTATCTTTGATATATACTAGTTATGTGCTCTTGGGCAAGTCATTTAACCTCTGAGTGTTCTAGGCAACTTTCTAAGACTGTAAATTATAGACAGGGTACATTGGGAGAGAGAGAAATCTGTATACCAATAAAAGCATAGGTTCCCTACCTATCCAAGTTTTATTCTACTTTATTATTATGGCATGGCAGGGGCTTTGGGTTTTCAATTCTTTTAAGATATAATCAACTGAAAAGATTTTATTTAAGAAAGACAGTATATGGAATAGTGGCAAGAATGCCAAATGCTGGATTTGAAATCAGGAGAGAAAAAGGGGACTCATGATGAAGAGCACTTGAGTGAAGCACAAGAAGCATTATTTTCATCAAAGAATATTGCAGAGCACCTTGGTAAACAGATCACAAGTCTGGTCTGATGCAAAGACATATAGAATAATGATAGAGCTTCATTATTCACATAGTTGTCAGAGTTTATTCTGTGCCCCACACAGAGGAGCTTTATTTGCCTTAACTATATTTCAATGGGTAGTTTGGCTGTACAGTGGATAGAATGTTGGGTCTGGAGTCAGGAGGATTCATCTTTCTGAGTATAAATTTGGTCTCAGATACTTACTGTGTTATCCTGGGCAGGTCACTTGATTCAGATGTAAAATGATCTGGAGAAGGAAATGGAAAACTGCTCTAATGTCTTTGCAATAAAACTCTAAATGGAATTACAAACAGTTAGACATAACTGAAAACGACTGAACAACAAATAATTTCATCATTCAAAAAGTAGAGGAAACCAATAAGGAAAGCTGCAGGTCTGAAACTGATTCTGATCAATGGGAAAAACTGGTGACCAGAATGGCAATGATATGAATTTTAGGGAGAGGTGATAACATTATCTTGGATTCTGTGGTAGAACAAGTGAAGAAATTCAAGTATATATGGTCTGATTTGCATCCTAGATTCTAGGGAAACAAATTTCAGTTCATAGAAGGGCTAGGCAGAATCACACAGCCTGAAATTATATGGCAGATGCAAATACAAGAGAGCTGGGAAATATTCAGGAATAAAATTCTATAAACACAAAGGAAAACAATTCCAATGAAGAATCAAGTGGAGGAAATTAAAGAGACCAATGTGGTTGAACATTGGCAAATTTAGATTTCATATGGGTAGCTAGATAGTTCAGGAGATGGAGTGTGGATCCTGGACTCAAAAAGATCCGAGTTCAAATATGACCTTAGACATTTACTAGCTGATGACCTTGGGTGAATCATTTAACTACTGATTGCCTCAATTTTCTCCTCTGTAAAGTGAGAATATTAAATAGAAACTAGCTTGCAGCATTGTTGTGAGGATCAAATAAAATAATAATCAAGAAGCACTTAGCACAGTGCAATGGACACAGTGCTATATAAATATTAACTTTTTATTTTTAAAGAGACATAAGAGAAGATGGGCAGTTAATGGAGTATAAAGACAAAAATATTTAATAGTCCTGAAAAGAATGTTGTGAGAAGTGCTAAAGCTTGGAATGAGCTGACATCATAAAGGAAAGCTAGATAAAAAAAGGTGTTTTTTTTTCAATTTTACTCTCGAAAAGTTACAGAAAAGAGAATAAAAGAAGGAATGAGCCTGCTGTCTGACCTCACCTCAACATAGCAGCTGGAAAAGCTTTTTACTCCAGAGAAAACTCAGGGGCCACCCTGGGCTTGAGCTTTATAACTGAATTGAATTTTCCTAGCTTGCTCCAGTGGGCCTCAGACATCGTACATGGAATCAGAAAAACTCAGACATCAGGCAAATTAAATTCAACTCATTTCACATGGAAAAAGGTCTAATGCTGCCCCAACCAGTTCTCTAATACTTGACCTATATTTGGAAAAATTTGAAATTCAAGCAAATAGTGATTCTTCAAACAGACCTCAGTGAGTCCCTAGGGTTGGACATCATAGCCTTTACTTAGAGCTGGTAAAGTTTTGGATTCAAGAAAAAGCCCAGTGCTATGCTTATTGGAGTCACAGACACCAGATTGAATTCTGAAAGGGTAGACACAGAAGCAAATGAAAGCTCTCCATGTGGAAAATTTTATGGGTGTTCCTCATCCAACTCTAGACACACTACTAAAGGAAATGAGCCACATCTCTATTGACATTCTCCTTATAAAAATGAAAGAGAAGACAAAGAGGTTGCAGTTATAGGGAAGGATGGTTCACTGGTTCTCTTAGGAAATGAGAATAAAGGAGTTGGGCCATCTTTGCTAAGCTAATGCCTAGTTTCTGGGCCCCAGACATCTGATATCATCTACTTGTCCTCAGCTTCCCAATCTTTGGAGAGGGAACATAGCATTCATACTCTTGAGCAACTGAATGCTACTGGAACAAGACATAATACTGTTCCCCTTATAAATTCATGTTCTACAATCTTTATTGGGTCATCACTATTGCAGAACAAATCTTTAGGTTTTTTCCCCTATCCCACTTCCCTAACCAGATGGTTCAAATTCTTTCTTTCTTCAGTCCTCAATGCCTTTTACACCCCTCTGGCACTGAGCAGATATCTGTGCTGCATTCTTTCCTGAAAAAGCAGAGGTCTACTACCATGAGATCTCTCTTGTTCTTTACTCCATGATGCAGGTACCCTTTACATCTTCATTCATTCTTTCCTTTCTTCATTTGCTGAGGAAGAGATAGTTTTCCTCCTTGCAAGGGTAATCATATGCTTATAACCTTGATCCCATTTTCTTTCCAAGTCCACTCCACTCATTCAATCAACAACAGTTGATCAACAAATACTGGTTATGTACCTACTATGTGCTAGCCCTGCTAACCCTCCTTTTAATAAGCTCACATTTTAATGGAGAAGATAGCAAATACTTATAAAAAATATATATAATAGTATAAAATATATAGTATAAATAATAGTAAATATAAATAATATAATAAAAACAAACAATAAAATAAAATGAAAATAATAAAACAAATAAAACAAATAAATATAATATAATAAATAATAAATAAATAAATATAAATAATAGTAAATATAGTAAAATATAGTATAAAATGAATACAGGTAAACATAAAGAAAGTTGTTAAAATTCAAGGTAGCTTGGGAGGGAGGTCACTAGCAGTTTGAGGGGAGGTGTCAATCAGGAAAGCCTTCATTTAGAAGATGTGTCTCAGAGAATATATGAGGTAGAGGAGGGAGTGCATTCCAGGTATGGGAAATGGCTAATGCAAAAACATGGAGATAGGAGATGGAGGGTCAAGAGTGAGGAACAAAGAGAAGGTGTTTGATTGAATGGCAGAGTGTGGGGAGGGGAAGTAATGACTGATAAGGTTGGGGGAGAGTGGTACAGGGCTCTCTAAGCTTAATAGGAGTGTTTTTATTTTATTCTGTAGGCAATAGAAAACCACAAGAGTAGGTTAAGTATGGGAATCACATCCTATCTCCATGTTTTTAGGGAAAAGATAATATCTCTTTATATGGAAGATGCAAGGGAGCTGCTTCTGGGAGAATTGTGATGATGGGTAAGGGAAACACATTGGAGAGATAGATGTTGGGGCACTGGTTCTAGTTAGTTAACTGTATATTGAAGAGGAGGTTCTTTGGCCATGGGGGACCTTCAAGAAGATTTGTTGGCTTCAGCTACTGTCTTTTTTGCCTCATTTGTTTCTGGGGAATCTCAGTAATTTCTTTGTTCATAGTGTCAGCAATTCTGACCTTATGAAAGTATGCTAAAGGAATGGATGGTTTTAAAGTCAGTACTGTGTCCATGCCCTGAGGAATAAGCAATGATCTTTGGGAGGGACTCTCAGTGTTACCAGACAATCATGGTACATTTAGGCATGAAATATTGGAGTGTTTTCTTTTTTTTTGAGTAATTTTATATAGAAACTGACCTAAGTTTTGATTCTACTATTCCAGAGCTCAAGGTAGTGAAGGAAAAAGTTTGCTCCTGAAGTTTTTTGAGGAAACTGTGCATTAGGTCTTGCTGTATTTGTGGAAGAATTCTTTGAAAATGCTACTCACTGTTAAGTTGTTAGATGTAATTGAGGTTCTAGTAACTGGATCCCTCAAAATGGGGAGGATAACACAGCCACTGAAACTTGAGCTGATGGCAAGAAGAGAGAGACCCTACAAACCCTTCAGGGTATCCTGGAATCCTTTTGGGTAATGTTACAGTCCTGGTCCTGAGACAATAAGGCCAGAGTATGTACATTCTATAAAAATGTGGTCTAGATAAGAAGTATCAAACACAAGGCTCAGGGGATATGGCTACAATATCCCTGAATATGGCCTGAGCCAAATTAAAATATAATTGGGCCATATTTAACAAAAAAAAAAATAACAAAAATACTATCAAACATAGATAATGTTAAAATGTCATTTTCTAAGTCAATATGCAGCCTTTCTATTTGAATTTGACTCCACTGATCTAGGCAATAATATAACTGAATATGGAATTGATTTAATGGCTAGATTCAAAGAATTGTCACTAATGGTTTGATATCAAATTGGAAAGAAAATTCTAGTGGAATAAGCAGGGAGTTAGAGCTATCTAAAAGTGGAATGAAAAAGGCTGCCTTAGATTTAACAGATTCCTTTCAGACAAAGGTGGGAACATTTGTTGAGGATACCATAAAGTGGAATTTTCTTTAGGTACAGGTTGGATGAGATGGACTTGGGAAAATCCTTATCATAGATTCTATGATTTTTGTGAAATCCTGTCCTGTCTCTGATACTTTAGTTGTATAACAGAGGGCTAATCATTAAACTCTGTGAATCTCATTATCTTCTTTGGTAAAATGGGAACAAAAGCAGTGCCTACTTCAAATTGTGAGAATCAATTGAAATAAAAAATGTCAACTTAAAAATAAATAATTTTCTAAGTGCTTACTATATACTAGGCTAAATGCTTACTATATACTAAACTACCATGCTAAAAATGGCATAGAAATGTAAATACAAACAAAAAAGCTAAAAAAATTAGTTAATACTAATAGATAATAATAACAGGTCCAGAGACAAGATTATATGTTGGTCATCCAAGGATGAATTGTACTAACCATGGTGAACCATCACATGCACAAAAATCAACAAACAAAAATGCTCTTAATTCTGGGATCACCTTTTGTTACCAAGCAAAGATTCAAGAAAAGTGAGCTAACAGTTTTAAGTATCATAGAATCCTGGATCATTTACCAGGATTAATTAACAATTGACACTCAGTGAATGATCTTTGTCTAATAACTGAGTGGATACAATACTAGAGGAAAAGACCCACATTTCTACTGACAATATTTCTATGAAATGAAACCAAACAGACACAAAGGGTTTACAGTTAAATGGAAGGATGGTTCACAAGTTTTCTTAGAAAAAGAGAATAAAGGATTTGGTAAAGCAAGTTTCATCAGTTCCCAAGGTAACAAATATTTCAGAGGATACTTGGCAATCTTGTCCTGCAGTACTTGTGTTGAGTGTAAACAAACACACCACCCTGAAGATAACCACAGCTTAAAAACCTTATTTGTGACTGAAGATTAAAAAAGTAGGATATTGACATGAAGATACTGGCAAGACCTTCCAAACAAAGTTATAGATACCTGGAATGATTCTAAGTGATCTTCATACAAAAACTGATTTGGGAGGATGGCACAAACTTCTTTGAAAAAATATAATTCATCAGGAAATAAAAGAAGAGAGGAGAAAGAAGAATGAAAAGAACACACACACACACACATATACATACATATATTCTGACTATAACCTTAAAGTATCAGCAACAATTCCATGCTATATACACAGAAAAGAATTCAACTCCAATTTCCAGAAGGAAATAAGCAGGAGCTGATTGCTACCACCTTAAAGTCATTAAGTTCTTTTTTTTTTGGTTAATAACAAATAAATGACAAATTTACAGTCTTGTGTATAATCATTTACAGCCTTTTGTTTGTTTTTCCTGTTTTTTCTTCTTATAGAGGAAACTGTCCTCAAATCCAGGAAAGCCAAGGTTCAAGTTCCACTTGGGTCACATACTGGCTGTGTGACTCTAGACTTTGGACTTTTGTAAGTTGCAGAGAAAGTGCATATTATTTTCTAATTAATTGAGCATTTGATATGGAGTCAGAAGACCTGGACTCAAATTTCAACTCTTACTTATTTCCTGGTATGATATAGGCAAGTCAACTAACCTTTCTTGGAACTAGATTGTTCATCTGTAAAGCTGGGGAGTCGGATGAGCAGTTCTCAAAGTATAGTCTGAGGACCCCTGGGAATCTCTAAGACCTTGACAGTAGATCCATGAAGTAAAATTACGTTCATAATAACCCCAAGATGTTATTTGCTACTTTTTTCAACTACATATCTGAGGGAAGCTAGACTGTCTTTATATACTTCAAACAAAACAACCTATCAAGACATTTTGAATATGGAAATTGAAATGAGAAACCACTTGATTTTATTTTAGATTTAAGGAAGATTAGAAAAATATATAAAACAATACTACTCTTCTCAGTAAATTTTTTATTATTTTGAAAAATAATCTTTTATAAAATGTTACCTTTGTTTATATATCAAAACCAAAGAGGGAAAAAAACCCTTGAGAAGGAAAAAAATATAAAACAAACTTTAAAAATTGAAAATAATATGCTTTGAAATACATTCAGATTCCTTCGTTCTTTCTCTGGATGCAAATGGTATTTGATTTTTGACAATTTTTAAGAATATAAATGGGTCCTGAGACCAAAAAGTTTGAGAACTGTTGTGCTGAAGTATTCAATCAACAAATATTTATTAAATAACTATAATGTACTAGATGCTGAACTAGCTACTGAGTATACAAAGACAAAAATGAAACAATCCTTTCTCTTAAGGAGCTTACGTTCTAATATGGGAGACAATACAAGAGGAAAAGTGCTGGGAGAATTGTGATGATGTATAAAGATAGAACTTAAAGAGTCAGACAATAGTTCTGCTTGGCTAACTGTACATCAATAGGGGAGGCTTTTTGGCCATGGGAGACATTCAAGATTTTGAGAAGGGGAAAAAGCATATGGGTAGGGATCAGGAAAGGCTTATGTAGGAAGTGGACTGAAGATTAGGCATTCTAATAGTCACAGTGGTGGGAGATAGACTGTGCTATGGGAAGACTAGCAAGTAAGCCTCTTCTATTATAGAGTATGTTAAGGGAAGTACTTTGTAATTAGATTAGAATGATAGATTAGTGCAGGGTTGGTAAGAACTTTAAATGACAAGCAAAGTTTGAATTTGATTCCAGAGATAATGGAAAACCGCTATTGTTTGTTGAGCCTTAAAGGAGTGACATTGTCAGATTTATACTTTAGGATGTCACTAGGCCAGATATGCATTGGAGAGGCTAGAAAGAGGGTAATTAATTTGGAGATTACTACAAAAGTTTAAGTTAGAAGTGAGGAGACTATGATCCAATGTAGTGGTCATATGAGTAGAGATGATGTAAGAGATACCATAGTAATAGAAAAAAGGTTTGGTAACTGAACAGATGTTGGGAGTGAGTGAGAATGAGAAAGAGATCACTCAGAGGTTATTGATTTGATATCTTTAAGGATGGAAGTGCCTGCAATAAAGCTAATGAGTTCCGGGGAAAGTTTTAGTTTTGAGGAAAAGATATTAAGTTCTGTTTTGAGTTCGAGATACCTGTGGTATATCAAATATCGATAAACAATTGGAGGTAAGAGGCTAGAGTTCAGGAGTGACCAGGAGAAATGGAAGGGAACGGGGATCTATTCAACATCTTTCTTGTGCCAGGTACAATCTCATTTGATCCACATTATAACTGTGTGTATGGTACAATTTTTATTTCCTTTTTGCAGTTGAGGAAACAGACAGACAATGATTAGGTGACTTGTGTAGGTTCACATAGCTAATTCCTGAGACCAGATAATTTAGATGTTCCTGAGTGAAGGCCAAGCATCTAATTATCTTTAAGGGGTGAATACATATAGAACTGGGGAATCATCTGTAGAGATGATAACTGAGGAGGGGTGTGTGGGGGTGTGAAAGAGTAAGAGAGAGAAGAAAGAGGGGGGAGAAGAGGGAGAAAGAGGAAAATGACAGTCTTTGCAGGGTGATACACAATTTCAGGGAGATATGGATGAAAATCCAGCGAAACAAAACCCCAAACAAATCCTGAGATAGAAATCAGATGGGTAAGAAGGAAACAGGATAGAACAGTGTTACAGAAATCCAGAAAGCAGAAATTATAGAAGGAAAAGGTGGTCAGCAAGGACAAATGTGGCTCAGAGGTCAAGCAGAGAAAGGATTTAAAAAAGGTCCTAGGATTTGGCAATTAAGAGATCCCTGCTCACTTTGTAGAGAGGAGTTTTAGTTGAGAGAGGAAGATGGAACACAGACAGATCAAATGGAAATTCTCCAGCTCTAAATTTATGATTTGATTATAATCATGCTATTATTCTAGCAAAAAAAGGTCTAAGGAAAGATTTCTAGGGAACTCTGCTAGAGACTTCCCTCCAAGGTAAATGAATCAGGGGTGGCTAGGTGGCACAGTGGATAGAGCACCAGCCCTGGAGTCAGGAGTACCTGAGTTCAAATCTGACCTCAGACACTTAATAATTACCTAGCTGTGTGGCCTTGGGCAAGCCATTTAACCCCATTTGCCTTGCAAAATCTAAAAAAAAAAAAAGTAATGAACCAACAGTGTCCTGGCACCTGAAATTCCTGATATTATTCTAGACATTTTCACTGTCTGTCCCTCTTGCCTGGAATTCTTTCCCTGTTGGCTTTCTTTAAGTCTTCAGTAAAAATACCATCTTCTGCTAGAAGCCTTTCCTAGTCCCTTTTCATGTTAGTGCCTTTCCTCTGAGGCTAACTCCAATTTATCCTATATCTACTTGTTTGTACTTAGCTGTTTGCATGTTGTCTCAGAGGTCTGCTTTTCCCTTTCTTTGTATTCTCAGTTTAGCATGGTGTCTGGCCCACAGTAAGTGCTTAATAAATATCTGTTGGCAGACTGGCCTGACATATATAGAATATAGAAGGATTGAGGGGTTAGTTCAACTGTATTCTGCCTTGTTTTGGACAAATCTGGACTTTAATTCTGGCTATCACATTTAATGAAAGGCAGAATTATCTAAGACTCAGAGAAAGACTACAATAATGAACATACTTCAAACCATAGCATAACAGCAATTAGTTGAAAACAACTGGAGATATTTAGCATGGAGAAAAAAAGACAAGGTGGTAAGTAAAGTTAGGGCAGGGGACATGAAAGATGTCTTCAAGGAATTGAAAGGCAGAACTTTGTTTAGTTTGAGTTCAAGAGCAGAACTAGGAGCAACTAGAGAACATTTCAGAGGGGGTTCCTTTTTTTTTTTTTTTGCAAGGCAAATGGGGTTAAGTGGCTTGCCCAAGGCCACACAGCTAGGTAAAATCATTAAGTGTCTGAGATCGGATTTGAACCCAGGTACTCCTGACTCCAAGGCTGGTGCTTTATCCACTACGCCACCTAGCCACCCCCAGAGGGGTTCCTAATAATGAGAATTGTCCAAGGCTGAAATTGGCTTCCTTATAAGCCAGGTCTCTCCATCACTGGATATCTTCAAGTAGAGGCTCAATAACCATTTTTTAGGATTTTGGAGGGAGATTTTCTGTTTGGTTGTGGACTAAAAGCTCTTTCAGGCCCCCTGTAAATATAAGATTTTAATTCATCCTTGGAATTCCAAGCAAGGTTGGAATGGACCACTTGGGTCATAAACTGCCCCTCCTCCCTCTTTAAGAACAACTTCAGGGAGGTCAGATTAAAAACATCAGGAAATGGGAAGGATTCAGAAACAAGAGAACACTGCACATAGTAACAGTAATATTGTCAGGATTATCAACTATGAAAGCTGCTCTGATCAAGTAATGATCCAGTGATCCAAAGTAATTCCAAATGACCCATGATGAAAATGCTATCCATCTCCTTTAGGGAGAATTGATGATCTTTGAATGCAGATTGAAAGACATTTTAAAGTTTTTCTTATTTTTCTCCTTTTTTAAATCAGTATTTTCTTTTGTAACATGACTAATATGGAAATTGTTTTACACAATTTCATTTGTGTTATCAATACCAAATTACCTGCCCTCTTAGAGAACAGGGAATGGGGAGGAGAGTGGAGAAAATTGAAACTCAAAATTTAAAATTTTTTTAATGAAATAAATAAAATGCATTGGAAAAATATTAAGAAAAATTTCCAAGAAATAATATAAAATCCTGTCTACTTACAGAAAGCTTCCTTTGAATATTTCTATTTCTGAGACTGTGGTCTTATCTCAGACTCCCTGCTAGGTTTGTTGGTCTGAAAAAGGAAGCTTCCATAGAAACCATTAGGCTACAATGCCACTGTGTACTATTCAGATGTCTTTTCTCATAAGGGAAACTCATTTTATAGGAGGAACTAATGTTCTTTAATATTTAAATTCTAATTGGAAGAAGGAGGGGGCTTCAATTCCATACAGCTTAGCCAAATGAGCTAATAAAGTTGGTGAGACCATCTGCCTCCACTGCTATAATCTCCTGAGGCTGAAGATACCTAAGATAAAACTGAAAAAGAAAAAAGTGCTCTGGGGTGAAAACTCCCCAAGACCTTAGTCTTTCCTTGAGGAAGAAACAATTAAGTGAATAAACATTAGGTCTAGATGAATCCAATGGGTACAGTGAATTGAGTCCATCAGCCTTGGTCCTTCAGTTCTTAGACCATCCAGCAAATGTAGGGGGAGATGGAGGAAGAGCAGAGTCCTCAGACATCAGTCAGAGTTAGAAAACTCTTAGAAATCATATTGTATAACTCCCTCATTTTATACATAAATAAACTGAGCCTCAGTGTGTGGAAGTGACTTGTCCAAGGTTTCACAAGAGAGTTCTCCTGACTCCTAGGTTCTTGCTAATCTGCTATTGCAATCATACTTGGTACCTTGCTTGAACCTTGAAGAAAGGATTGTTTTAAAACAGTAGTTCTCAAAGTTTGGTCACTAAAACTCTTTTAGGGGGTTCATGAAGTCAAAACTATTTTCATAATAATACTAAGGTGCTATTTACCTATTAAAATTACTCCTTTTTCAATTACATATCTGTATGATGCTGGATTTTCTTCATATTCTTGATACAAAGCAACATAATGAAATAAAGTGAATGCTGAAGCAGATTGAGAAGCCACTCTCTTCTTTTCAGATAGATGTTGAGACTTGTAAAAAAAAAATATGTATATATAAAGCAATACTACCCTTATCGTTAACTTTCTCTGTTTTAAAAAAAGTTATTTTTCACAAAACATTATTATCTTAATATGCAATGGGCTTATTATTATTTTCAAATTTATTTAAATTATAAATATAAAATATTTAATAGTAAGTATTAAATATTAATATTAATAAAGAAATATTTTATACATTATCAGTTTTAATTTCTAATGTGGTAAATATTGATTAATATAACCCATATAAACAAAAGTGGAATATTGGAATATTCAATAATTTTTTAGTGTAAAGGGGTCTTGAGACCAAAAACTTTGAAAACTATTGTTTTAGAACAAGTTCTACTTTACCCAGCAGGGAGTAAATTTATGGAATTTGTTACCCTAAGACATGGTAGAGCCTAAAAATATAAATGGATTTCTGCAGGGTTTCCATAAATCCATGGATGACAGATCTATAGCAGGTTATTAAAGAAAGTGAGTATTGTTAGGGGACATCCTTAACCTTTCAAGTTCAACATAGGGATGACAGCCTTGGTCTTCTAGAAACTTATCTGGCACCTTCTGGCAGACAGAGACTCCTGATCTGGAGGGGGCCAATGGGCCTGGCCCAGGATGGCAAATCTTATGACCCAGATTTTGAGGTTTGAAATCTACCCTGCTAACTGAAGTTAAAAACAAACAAAAAATAAAAGTTATTTGATTTTTATTTCAAATGTCTTAATGTTTTTGAGAGATGGTATTAGTCTGTTGATAGGGATTCAAAACCATTCAGAGATGGACCTTCAAATATTTGAGTCCTTTAAAAAAAACTTAAAGAACTAAGACCATGAATTTTTAAAACTGAAGTTAACATGCTTTTTCTACTCCATTTCCCCACTTTGTGAAAACTTACTATTAAGGAGAAAAATAAACAGATTTCATGTAAGCCTCAGGTTATTAAGACTGACAAAAAATCAACCAGTGGTTCTTATCCTGTAATTGAAAAAGGGCAGTTCTTTATTTGTTGAATTTGGCTATTCCAAATTTAGCTCTGTGCCCAATGGTTCTCCAGGTTTAGGCTTACTGGCCCTGAGGTGCATATGATGTGGAGTCATGTTTGGAGGACTGAGGGACCATCTACAGTTGTCTGACTTTGTAGATCATCTATGGTGTTCATTTGATGCAGCTTTCCTTTTGAAACTCTATTCCTGCCTAGAGGCAACAACATTTCTAGAAATTGAAAAGTGTGTGGGAAGGGGGAGGAGGAGACCCAAACACCAAAACTCAAGCTAAGAGGCCTTGGGCTTAATTATTTTTTAAACTAGGGGAGCAAATCAACAAGAGGAAGGTCATTCCAGGGATCAGAAGGGAGTGAAAAAAACAAAAAAGAATAGAGTGGCTTCCCTTCTTCCCTGTTCCATTTTCAGGAATCTATATTCAGAGATAAACTATCCTCTTCTCTGGGTGTAATCCTTAAGAGCAAATGAGTGAGAGCAAGTAGAGATGGCAATAATTTCCCATTCAGGATTAAGGAAGATAGCCATTTGATGGAATTGGATGAATTCTTGAAGTTGCAAGTAAACTAAATTCTGTTTTAAGTGTAGTAGGGGAGCTATTTAAAGGAAGCCTGAGGCAAAGCCTTGGGAAAAGAGCATGAACAGCTATTAATGTAGCAAGCAAGTAAATCTGGATTCTCCTACGCAAGGTTCACCTGAATTTCCAAAACACATACATTAAGTAGTAGGAGAATCTTACATCTTGAATCATACAAAAGTCCACCTGCAGCTAAGAAATAATAGGGAGAGAGGTCAAGGTACATTTACATGGGAATAGTGTGTAATGATTGGAGAAAGGTTATTGTGAGTCTATCTAGTGAATAGGGCAGTATTTAAAAATTCTCATAATAATAAAGCATAATAATGCTTTTATAGGACTATTCATTGGGGTTCCATTTTAGTCAAAGAATGAGAGAAAAACTAGGAAGTAAATATACCTGTATTTAGAGAAGAACTGAAGCAGTCTTTATTTAAAATTCACTTTACAGTTGATGCCTCTTCTTTCCTCATTTGCATGTCAATACACATAAAAAAACTGTCTTCAGTCCCCTTCCTTTGGAACTTTGGACTTAGCCCTCAGATGCTTTTAGACCTTAGACCAAATTACCTAAGAGGAGAGGGGAAATAAGAAGTAGTAGCTCTGAGAGCTCATGCTCTCCCTCTCACCTCTCTTCTCCTTCAGGAAATGCTTTTGGAAATGGAGTTTATGATTCAGGGTTGTAATCTCTCTCCAAATTCCAACCTAATTTCAGTTCCAATCAATTTATTGGTAGTCTGCACTGCGTTAAGTCTCCTATACTAAGGGGACATGGGGATACAGAATAAATGTGACATTGCTTCTTTCTCAAGGAGCTTAGTCCAGCAGGTGAAATAAGAAACTCAAATAATTGTCGTTTGTCCTTTGTACTTGAAGAGGACCAAAGACAATATGATTTCGGGGTCAAGCTGCAATGTGTTTGAGTGTGATTGACTAATCCAATATAAGCTCAGAAAGCTCTACCACAGGTTGGGATGAACATTGGGGATGGTGTTGTCTCTAGATTTGTGCATTTCATGTTTCTATTGTGCTACTATGGTTCTGATTTGCTCAGAAAGCACAACACTCTCTTTAATGAGGGTCTGCCATGCCTGGAAGTCCTATGCCAGTGTCTCCCATGTATTACAATCAATACAAAAGTTCTTCAGAGAAACCTTGATAATTTCCTTCTTCTGACCTATGTGCGAGCATTTTCCTTGTGTGAGTTCTCTGTAAAATAGCCTTTTAGGTAAACATATGTGGCATTTCAGAAATGATAGGGATAGGGCTTTAAGAGAGTAGCAAAATGCTATGAGGGTTTAGATAAGGCAGAGCCTAGTTTGTTAGAAGAATGGAAAGGATGTAATAAAGGAAAAAGAGAAGGTTTCATGGAAGAGTTAGCTTTACAGACTAGGGAGGAGGCACAAATTAGGGAGTTGTGGTAAGAAAGGATATTCTGCATACAAGGAAAGACAAATAGACAACTTTACTTTCAGAACTGGGAAACTCATTACCTCCAGGACAGCCAGATGCATTGGTGAACAGTTCTGAAAGCCTGATAGAGAGGCAGAGTGGTGAAGAAGATACAACTTACCAGACCTATGGTTAGGATATCTGGGTTTGAAGTCTGCCTTGCTGTGTGTCTTTTGGACAGGTGTCAGTCTTTCGTAATCTGAATTTCCTTATCTATAGAATAGAAATAGTAATTTTCATACTAACCTCACAGTATTGTTGTGACTTTATAAACCTAAAGCTCTATACAAATATGAGTTATTACTATTAGAAAGTTCCTTTGTATATTGGGTTGACTGACCTACTTTCATGGAAGTGTTAGCTGCATCATATGAAAACTTCTCCAGGAAAATGGGAGAATGAGAACCATATGCTCCAAAATCCTCAAAAGTGGCTGAAGCAGGAACTTTGGAGCACTTAGAGCTTGGTCAGGAATCAGAGATGACAAGATCATTCATTGCATCCTAAGCCATTAACAGTAGCCCTGACTTTTGTCTTGTCACTGGATTTTGGTGGCTCTGAAAGAAAGAATGAGGCTGATGACTATGCAACTCTGTCTCAATTCCAATTTACCCTTGGGTCAAGGCATCACCCTAGTACCATTGTACTGGTCCTCTTTGAAATGGAGAAACAATAACTTCCATGACTTAAAATTCTGCCTTTTGTTGCCACACTAAAGAAATTGCCATGTTAGCCTTTCAAGTAAAAATTCCTGAAACAAACATAATGATTGAATGAAACCAGTGACTTCCTATTGCCTCTAGGATAAAACTCCAACTCCATATAGCTTGTCATTTAAACTTTATACAAAGGGTTGGCTAGGTGGTACAGTGGATAGAGCACCAGCCCTGGAGTCAGGAGTACCTGAATTTAAATCTGGCCTCAGGCACTTAATTACCTGTGTGACCTTGGGCAAGCCACTTAACCCCATTTGCCTTGCAAAAACATAAAATAAATGAATAAAAAATAAAGTTTCTACAATACATGTCATCTGTACCTTTTCTAGACTTATTTCATATGATATACTTTCATGTATTCTATGTTCCAGTCAAACCAGTTTACCAAAAGTTTCTTGGAATCAATGGTCCACCTTGAATCTTTCTGCTTTTGTACATGCTGGTCTTCATGCTTTTTTCACCTCTACTTCTTTGAATCTCTGGCTTCTCTCCAGGTTCATCTCAGGTGCTGAAAACAGAAACCTTTGCTTATCCTCTCAATTGTTAGCATCTCTCACCCTTAGAATTACTTTACATTTAATTATCTGTATCTATGTGGCATTATGTCCTGTTTCCCTTGTACTACCAACATCCAGAGTAAGCTCCTTCAGGGAAAAAACAATTTCATTTTTTCCTTTTAGTTCCAGCATCTAATATAATGATTTGCACATTATAGGTGCTTCATCAGAGTTTGTTGAATGAAAATAAAATTTTAAGATAGAAATATTTCTCTCCTTTTACTTTTCCTTCTGCAGATTAAATATTCCCAATTCCTTTGAACATTTAGCGATTATCCTTATTTCTAAATTCAGGGTCATAGTGAAAATAATAATGAAATAATGGATTTGTTTTGAGAAGGTGAGAAGGGGTTTAGAAAAGAGCTGTGATGAGGGAGTGAAATCATGTTTCACAAGTCAAGTGAATTTAAATTTACTTGAGTGATAAAGCCTGCAAGTCAGTTCCAACTCTAATGGAAGTAGAGCTCACTCATAGAGTTAAATGTCTGAACAACTTACATAATTCTTTTAAAACTGTTTTGTGTTGTTAACTAGAGGAATTTTGGTGAAATACTTTGATTTCAGAAGAGAAGAATAAATTAGAGGACAGAATGACTAGAGAGACTGGAGAACTTGTTGACAGATTAGAGTTGATTCAGGGAAGCATAAAAAAAATGAAAACTTTTCTAAACCTTTCTAACCTTTTCTAAACCAAAAACAAGGAGAAAGATTGCTTCTTAAAAAAAATCTCTTCAATGGTTGCTCAGATTTTAGAGCCCAAGTCCAAAACTAGGAGCTAAAAACATATCTGGATATGTCTTTCTTGGTTCATGCTTTAGAAATTGGGTGATGTACAGTCATTTGAGCAGATGTTGAATGAGGAAGAAAATGTTAGATGCTCAACTTAATAACACTAATTTTGTCCTAGAAAGTTAAAGGTTGAGGGTATGGAGTGAGAGAATTCAGCATAAGAAATACAGATCATGGATTGGAATGAGTTTCTTAAAGAAAAAAAGTAAGACCAATATACACTATTCTCCTAGGAAGAGAGGGGATCATAGTAATCCCTTCCAGTTCTAAGATTGTATGTTATTCAAAGGAATGGTCTCTAAAAATACACTCCTTTATTTCATATTTCAGTACCACACTGAAGAGGTGAAAATTGCTTCTTCTTTTTCCCCAATCAAATTCCACAGAGTGTCTGAGTCCTAAATACATTTAGCACTGAGTCTGTTGGAGACCTTAAAGAGGGAGTATTTGGTTATGTTAGGACCTGCTTTGGATGTCTTGGGAATCATTAGAATGAAGATAATTAAAAGCAAAATAATTTCTCTTTTAAGAAAATGAGTAGCATTCAATTAGTCTAGACCTCAGGAGATTGCAAATTTTTCTTTAAAACCAACTTGGAATAAAATGGAATATATTTCAATGGATCACAGATCATAGATTTAGAGCTGGAAAGTAATTTTTAGAAGCCATCAGGACCAACTATCTTATTTTATAGATGAAGATATATTCAAGACATTAGATGAAGATGAGGATACAGAGAGAACCTAGGTCTGACTCTGTATATACTAAGTTAAATCTTTCTAATGAGTTGTTATCTCATTGGTGTGGGTGTTCCTACGCTGATGCTGACAACAATCTAAGATAAAAAAGATTTCCAATGCTCCTTCCATGCCTAAATTCTATAATCTCATTATTCACGGAACCCCTTTCAGTCTTCAAATACTTCTAGATCCCATCATACTTCATGGCTAACATTATAAGCTTGTCCCTCTGTCATTCCTCATGAACAGTTCACCTTTCCTGGTCATAAATGTCCTTGATGGAACAAACACACACGCGCGCGCACACACACACACACACACACACACACACACACACACACACACTCTTACTCTAAGTCATTATTTCATTCTATTTGGACCTGCCATGGCTTAGGAGGTGATCTTTATGAGTTGTTATAGCAGAAGAAAATTTATCACATGGTGTCCTACCCTCTAGCAATAAACCTTTCTGGTCCTCTGACAGAATACATCCACGTACACCTCTGGAATTGTAAACATTATCTTTCTAGAATGATTAATCAATGAATAAGTATTTATAAAATGTCTACTATGTGCTAGGTGCTGTGGATATCAGCAGAAAAAAAAGAAATAATCCCTACTCAAAAATAGTTTATATTTAGTGAGAGAGAAAAATGGGTTTTTAAACATAGTCTAATGATATAGATTAAAAATATAAAAAGTTGTTAAATACAAAGTAGTTTAGGAAGGAAGGCTTGAGCAGTTGAGAAGAAAAAGCTTCATGTAACAGGGTTGTGTTAGCTGCATCTTAAAGTAAGACAGGAAATGCAAAAACAGAGATAAAGAGAGAATGCATTCTAGACATGGGAGATCTATTGGAATTGACATTTTAGTAGAGAGCCCCTGAGAACCCAGGACTCTTACTATACCACAAGGAGGCACTGGAGGACACTGTTAGTGGAGGGTATAAAATTTAAACTATGACAACTACTCTGTATCTATGTGCAAGCACATTATTTATAATTGTCTTCTCACATTTACTTTACATCTCTCATATAAATTCTATTTCAAGAGTTGGAGCTATTCATCAAAATGGATGACCCTTTTTTATAAAATTCCTGCAATGTGGCTATGTGGTCTGAATCCAGATACAAGAAGCTCCTTTGCTTTATGATATATTCTCTTAGCCCAAATTCAATTTTCTTCATATAACTAGAAATTGAGCACGTCTTTTTTTAAACAAAAATTATATTTTAGATACAGTCAAGTAGTTCCTATTTCACTTAATCTAGTCCATAGTATAAGATAGATCATCAAGTAACTGAGGCACAGCTGCCACAAATTGTGATCACATACTAATGGTAAGTCTGTTTCTTTGAAGAAGGGGATCAGTTGTTCGAACCTTATTTCTGCATGTGGACTATGAACTTAAAGTCAGGACCACATTTTATATTTCTTTTCTTTTTTGTTTGTTTTTGTTTAGTTTTTTCCAAGGCAATGGGGTTAAGTGGCTTGCCCAAGGCCACACAGCTAGGTAATTATTAAGTGTCTGAAGTCAGATTTGAACTCAGGTACTCCTGACTCTAGGGCTGGTGCTCTATTCACTGCACCACCTAGCTGCCCCCACATTTTATATTTCTTATCAATGGTATAGTTAAACATAGTTATAGGCATACAATAGTTGCCCAATAAATTATTATTTGTTGAATCTGGCTTTCTTTATGACTCAGTTCAATTCTAATCTTTGGCAGGAGGCCTTTCCTGGTCCCCTAACCAATCCCTATTCTTTACACTGTATATATCTTGTTTTTCACTGTTTACATCTTATCTCTCACATTAGAATATGAGCTCCTTGAGGATATGGATAGACATAGTAAGTATTGAATAAATACTTCTAAATGACTGAAAATGTCCTATAAATAAATCAGCAGTTGAGATATATGCCAAGGATTTCACAAATCTGAGAGACTAAAGCCCAAGAAATTTATTCTCCAAGGATAAGGAAAGGGATGTGAGTGTGTGTGTGTGTATGTGTATGCATATGTCTGTGTGTGCATGTGTCTGTGTGTGTGTGTGTGTGTGTGTGTGTGTGTGTGTGTATGCATGCACAGGCATGGGGTGGTGGGTACCAAGGAAATAAATTAATGGAAACTGAAAAAGCCAGACCCATCATGACCAGGGAGGAGAAACCAGGCATTCTCAGATTGAATATGAGAAGATGTTAGGGGTATGTGATATTGACTTCAAATATTAGTCTAATCCCTCTGTTTAACATAGGGATTAGATTTATCATCCTTGGTCTTAGAAGGCAGCACTAGAAGTAATGGCAAGATGCAAAAAAAAGGCAGACAAGTAGAAAAAAATTAAAGCAACCCAAATATGAATCGAGTTGTCTAAGGAGGAAGTAGTGGATTCCCTGATCACAGCAGGACTTCCAGCAGAGAGGATCAATGATCATTTACCAGGAATTACATAGAGGTACTTTTATCTAGGTACAAGCTAAGTTAGATGACCTCTTAAGTCTTTCAGATTCTGTAAACACTGGGCATATCACCATGAAGTTGAAAAAAAAATCCACTGATTTAGGAAATCTAGAGACCTGAGTTCTAATCTAGGCCCTGAAATTAATAGCTTGAGTAAATAATTTCATTTTTATTGGTCTTATCTTCATTATTTATAAAGTGATATTTGGTTAGATGATGTCCAATGTCTCTTCATAGTTTGTAATTTTGAAATATGGGTAGAGAGCCTTTAACCATGGCAACTTTTTCTCCCTTATTCAGATACTGATCCTAACCGTGGAACATCCTAGGAGGATAACACTCTTGGGTTGACACCTGCCTGAAAGGGAGTACCAAGCACTGATTGATGATTGATGTTTGTCCTTCATTCTCAAAAAAGGTCATGACATCAGGTAGGTGATGTCATAACATACAAGTGAATTGAAAGTGAACAAAGGGATGCTGTGCAAAGTGACTAGCTTCACTTTTTCCTCTGCATATATCTGACTCTAGTGGCAAGCTATGAATCAGGACCATTGAAGATGGCCCTGGATGCCTTTTAAAAGTTAGGCATTCCCCAGGCCACTGTTTGACTGAGGCAATGCCCATTAAGTCATTAAGGTTAGGTAAGAGAGAGAGATGAGAAGAGGCCAAGAATAACCACTTTTAAAAAAAATTAAACTGGAAGAGTAAGATCCTCAGAGTTTCTAATTTCTCACAGAATGATTTTGGGAAGGGAGTGAGAACTGAAAAAAGTAGAGACTTTATAATAGGCCACTCATAATTCTGCATTCCTGAGACTATCCATAGCCTCAGTATATATTCTTTTTTTTTCTGGTCTCCCTAATCCTAGGGTTGGAATGAGGACATTTAAAAACCATTTTCAGTTGAATATGGGAAGAAATAGGAGCAGATATTTTCATAAGTGGATGCCTAAGGCAGGAACCAGTGATGTTCATTTAGCCCAGCACCTTGGACAGCACCCCAGACCAAAGTGTAATGCACATAGATAATCCACAGTTACTAATACCTCATCTAAATTTTTTTTTCCAACAAGAATTCAGGCAATAGAGAATAGAGTTAGAATGCAAATAGTTCTGTCCTCATTTTGATCCCTCTCTCCCTCTTTCTCTCATTATTGCCCATTTTCTCTCTTTTCTCTCTCCCTTTTCTTCTCATCTCCTTTCTACTATCTCTACCTCATTTCCTACTCATTCTCTCTCTCTCTCTCTCTCTCTCTCTCTCTCTCTCTCTCTCTCTCTCTTCCTTCCCACTCTCTGTTTTTGCTGATGCCAGAATGGAGGATATGTTTTATTCATAGAGAAAACCAAGAGCCTTCAGACTTCTGACTGATGTAGAAGATGCAATGACAGGTTTCAAGTAACACAGAGGCAGCTCTGCCTTCTAAGAATGGGGTTGAAGTGACTAAAATCTTCATGTAGTCCTAGGGAAATGTCTCTCAATTAATAGTTGTAAAGGTCACTATAAAAACCAAGAATGATGATGGCCTTAGGGTGAGGGCTAAGCATATGCAGAGAGAATCTCACAGGCCATCAGAACTGAAAGCATCCTTAACCCAGAGTCCAGTCCCTTCCTTTTATTTTCAAGGATACTGAGATCCATAGAGGGGAAATGGGAGACTAGAAGCCAGGACTTCTGGTTATTAGTCCAGGACTTTTCCCACAGCAACAAGGGAAATCCTTTGACATTAATGTTTTTTTGCCTTCTCCAGCAGTGACCTTGTGAAGTTTATGTACAAATATTACCTGATGATTTAATAACGGGTATATTATTCTCTCCTTTCTCTCTGAAAATAAAATTATATGCATATGTGAGGGGCAGGAGGAGTGTGTCTTTCTGGGCTAAGTTGGCTTGCTTGCCCATGTGGTAATCCCATAAATCTCCAACTTTCCTGCTCACTCACTCTCTACTTATAATTGCTACAAGGGCTCCACAGCATCTGCAAATCTCATAGATCATGCAACCTCCCTCAGCCAACCTTTGAGATTCTATCTTTGATGTATGTTTCAAAGGCAGCCTGTGACACAGCCCAAACACTTATTGGGCCATCATCTGCAAATTACAAGCTTCCCATTAATCTTGTAATGGTATTTTGGGGAGGGGGAGAGGATGCAGAACTTTGAAAGAGATTCCTACCCTCATTAGCTCCACCCCTTACTCAGTCCCCTTCCTACAATCCCCTCCCTTCAGCTCCACTCCAAACACCAGAGAGAAAAGACCAGGGCAAAATTATTGCTAATGAGGATTTTAAGAGCTTGAGCTATGGAAAGCAGCCAGCAGTAAGTGTTTTTCCAAGGTAGCAGCTGTAGGGGAAAGGGGGAGGAAGGTAAGGATGTGGCCCAGGTTCTGTTAAGTAATTAAGGGATGTGGGCTCTCTCTGAAGCCCCAAGGCTCTCTATCTGATCTGGAGTGTTTGTTTACAGGGAGCCAGTCAACAGATTGCAGTAACCAGGCCCTGAAGCTGGCTGCACAAAGGCAGAACAGCCTGTGAAGTCTCTCTGAAGGAGAAAAGGGTGGAGGACTTAACATGCAGCTTGGTTGTGTTCTCAGGATGCAGCTTAAATAAATGATTAAGGTCCAGTTTGGGAATGGTGATTTAGCCCATTCTGGGGGAGGGGTAAGGTTGAACATAGTTCACCCTCATTCAGAAGTCTATGTAGGGGAGGCTAGGTGGCGTACTGGATAAAGCACTGGCCTTGGAGTCAGGAGTACCTGGGTTCAAATCCGGTCTCAGACTCTTATTAATTACCTAGCTGTGTAGCCTTGGGCAAGCCACTTAACCCCATTTGCCTTGCAAAAAACTAAAACAAAAAAAAAGAAGTCTATGTAAAAGCTCATTGGGAATCCTGGTCACACACCTAATGATAGATCTGACACCTCAGGGGCAAATAGATATGCTGGATGAGAAGTTGGGAAACAGTCTCAGGTCTTGTACCCCACAATATTTTCTATGCAGGCTAAGTCATATACACAAAGGATCAATCATCAACTTCTTACCCAACTGCTTCCAAAATGGACATTTCAGTAGACCTTCCTGCTTCTACACCTTGACAAATCAGATATGATCTGATAGCAAAAAAAAAAGTGTTTTCCTTAAAACTACCACCTCAAGATTTCCATGGCTCAGATTATATGATGATCAATTGTGAATGATTTAGCTATTCTCAGCCATACAATAATTCTGAAGGACTTATGATGAGAAATGTTATCCACTGACAAAGAAGGAATTGATGGAGTCTGAATGCAGATTAAGCATACTTTTTTGCTTAATTTTTTTGTTTGTGTTCTCTTTTGCAACATGGCCAATGTGGAAATATACTTGCAAGACTGAATATAATCTATATCAAAGTACTTGCCTTTTTAAGGTGGGGGGGAGAGGGGAAATTTGGAACTCAAAAATTTTAATGAATGTTAAGAATTGTTCTAGGGACAGCTATTTCCACAATGGATAGGCCTTGGAATCAGGAGGATCTGAGTTCAAATCCATCCCCAGACACTTACTAGCTATGTGACCCTGGACAAAGCCCTTAACTCTGATTGCCAGAAATATTTCAAGTAATTGAGAAAAAGTAAGATAAAAGAATTCTTAAAAAAAAACCTCCTCTGCATCATAATATTGTGTGAAATCCTTCCTTTGGGGTAGATTATTTTTTGGTTAAAGCATTATCCTTCAGACATTCTTCTTTTTTTGAATCATAAAGATTTTATTTATTTTGAGTTTTACAATTTTTCCCCTAATCTTACTTCTCTCCCCCTCACCCCCCACAGAAGGCAATTTGCCAGTCTTCACATTGTTTCCATGGTATACATTGATCCAAATTGAATGTGATGAGAGAGAAATCATATCCTTAAGGAAGAAACATAAAGTATAAAGGATAGCAGGATCAGATAGTAAGGTATCAGTTTTTTTTCTCCTAATTAAAGGTAATAGTCCTTGGTCTTTGTTCAAACTTCACAATTCTTTCTCTGGATAAAGATGGTATTCTCCATTGCAGACAGCCCCAAATTATCCCCGATTGTTACACTGATGGAATGAGCAAGTCCATCAAGGTTGATCATTGTCTCCATGTTGCTGTTAGGGTGTACATCTCACTCAGTATCAGTTCATGCAAATCCCTCTAGGCTTCCCTGAATTCCCATCCCTCCTGGTTTCTAATAGAACAATAGTGTTCCATGCCATACATATACCACATATACCACAGTTTGCTAATTGCCATTCCCCAATTGAAGGACATTTACTTGATTTTTCAATTCTTTGCCACCACAAACAGGGCTGCTATGAAAATTTTTGTACAAGTAATGTTTTTACCCTTTTTCATAGTCTCTACAGGGTTTAGACCCAGTAGTGGCATTGCTGGATCAAAGGGTTTGCACATTTTTGTTGCCTTTTGGGCATAGTTCCAAATTGCGTTCCAGAAAGGCTGGATGGTTCCCAGCTCCACCAACAATGTAATAATGTCCCAGATTTCCTGCAACCCTTCCATCAATGATCTTTGTCCTTTCTGGTCATATTGGCCAGTCAGAGGTGTGAGGTGGTACCTCAGAGAAGCTTTTATTTGTATTTCTCTAATAGGTAATGATTTAGAGCAATTTTTCATATGACTATGGATTGCTTTGATCTCCTCATCTGTAAATTGCCTTTGCATATCCTTTGACCATTTGTCAATTGGGGAATGGCTTTTTTTTTATATTTGACTAAGTTCTCTGTATATTTTAGAAATGAGTCCTTTGTCAGAAACATTAGTTGTAAAGACGGTTTCCCAGTTTACTACATTTCTTTTGATCTTGGTTATAGTGGGTTTTTTTTCTGTGCAAAAGCTTTTTAATTTAATGTAATCAAAATCATCTAGTGTGTTTTTAGTGATATTCTCCATCTCTTCCTTAATAATAAACTGCTTCCCTTTCCATAGATGTGACAGGTAAACTACTCCTTGATCTTCTAGTTTTCTTACATTATTGTTTTTTTTTAATGTCTAAATCCTGTATCCATTTTGATCTTATCTTGGTCAGATATTCTCCTTTAAGATGAAAGTGCCACTTATAAGGGTGGTACTAATATATTAAATCCAATTTAACATGCATTTCTTAAATACCTTTTATATGTTAGACATTATGCTTGGCATTGATAATTAAAACTATCCTAAAAATGAGAGCCTCTGTCCTCAGGGAGCTTATACTCTAATGGTGAGGGGCTTGTGTACAGATGATTGAATAAAAAATACAAATTAAACACAAAGTTATTGGACGGAGTGAGCTTACTTAAAAGGTGGTACTTGATCAAAGTCTTGATGGGAACTAGGAATTCCAAGAGGCAGAGATGAAGAAAGAAAATATTTAAGGTATAAGAATCAGCCTGTACTAAAGTCTAGGTACAAAAGTTGGAATGTTATATACTAATAACATCAAGTAGGTTTGAATGATCAGAAACATAGAGTATGTGAGGGAGAGAAATGCAAAATCACTTTTGAAAGATAAGTTGGATCCAGACTGTGGATGTCTTTAAATGCCAAATAGAGGAGTTTCTGTTTGATCCTAGAAGCAAAAAAAGCACCATTGGAGTTTTTGAGCAAGAGGATGGAATTGTTAGATTTGTGATTTAGGAATATCAGTTTGATAACTTTGTAGAAGACTGATTGGAAAGGGAAAAATATTTGAGGCAAGGAGACTATGTGATCTATCTGTCAACAATACATCCATTGTGCTAAGATCTATTTGCCAGGACTTGTGCTATATATCTTTAGACATGCAGGGAAAAAGAAAAGGAGTTCTTATCTTCAAGGAGCTTACATTCTAAAGGGTCCAGATAAAAGAGTGCTTAAAGGGAAGGGGTAGATAATTATAGAATGCCTTGATGACAAAGACCAGAGAATCAGAAATAGCCAAAAAAAAATGTAGCCTGGTTTCATTATCTTTGTCTTTCATTTTCAAAGAAGAGCACAACATCAGGTAGGTGATGCCATACAAGCACATGAACTGGATTTGAGTGATAGGATGCTGTATTAAGTTACCAGCCTCACTTTCTCCTCCAGAGTCATCTGGGTCCAGTAGTCAGATATGAATCAGGACGACTGGAAATGGTCCTGGATGTGAGGCAATAAATGTTAAGTGACTTGCCCAGGGTCACACAATTAGTAAGAGTCAAGTGTCTGAGGTTGGATTGAAACTTTTGTCCTCCTGATTCCAAGGCCAGTACTCTATCCACTTCACCACCAAGCTGCTTCTCAGTCTGGTTTCATTGGGAGGCTATTGTATAGTCTAGTTGAGAAGCAGTAAGATCATAAGGATGATGGTTCTATGAAAAAAATGAAGGGAAAACTTAAGAGATGGTATAGAGGTAAAACTGACAATTCTTGACAAATAATGAGATATGAGAATGAGAAAAATTGAAGAATGCAGGAATATTAATTAGGCAGTGAAGCTGAGATCCTAATGGAAAGGATAGTGGCAATCTAAAAGGAAATAAGTAAAGAAAAAGGATGCAATTTGTGCATGTGGATCTGAAAGAGTGAGGGGAATAGGGATGGGGAGGGAAAGAGGGAGAGGGAGGGGACTGGGAGGGAGGGAGAAAGGGGGAGGGAGAAAGGGAGAGGGAGAGAGAATAATTCATTCTGTTTTGGATATGTTGATTTTGAAATGCCTATGGGAAATCTAGGTGAAAATATCCATCAGTTGAAGATGCTACACTGAAGCTCAAGGGAGAGATGAGGACTGGATATGGATATTGGGAGTTTTCTGAATTGATTCTAATTGAATCCATGGGAACTTGAGAAATCACCAAGAGCTAGGAACACAGATGAGTGAAGGCTAATGTCAGAGCACTGAAAAGCAACCATATGTAGAAAGTGGGACCTGGATGATGGTCCCACAAAGAAGATTGAAAAGAACAGTCAGTCAATTACTCAAGCATTTACTAAGCAACAGATATGCCAACTACATGTATTATCCACTTAAGGAGGAGAACCACAAAAGAACAATTTCATGAGAACTCAGGGAGGATAGAGTAACAGGAAGGAGTGACTAGCAATATTAAAGGTTTCAGAAGTCAAGAACAATGAAGCCTTAGGAAAAAATCAATGGGTTTGGAAATTAAGAGATCTTTGGCAACCTTGACAGTTTCTGTCAAGTGATGGGATCAGAAGCCAAATTGCAAGGGGTTGAGGAGTGAGTGGGTTGTAAGAATATCAGACATTAAGATTAATCATGACTGCATTGGTTGGAAACTTCCCAAGCACTAAGAACAGTGTAACAGAATAAGGCATTTATGATCTTGTGGTTTAGCTCCTCAGTTTAAAGATGATATACTAAGGATCACAGAGGTTAAATAGAAAGCAGAGGTTGCAGGGCCAGGAGAAAAAGATAATTTTTGAAATTTAAGGGAACAAGAGGAAAGCAGGACTGGGGTGAGATAGGACAAGAGGAGATTATGAGCACATGGTTGACTATGAATTGCCTGGAAGACTTGGGGTAAATGGAGTGGAAAAAAATTCCAAAAGACTAACTTGAAAAGTAGTGTGTTGTAGAAGAAAGGAAATTGTATGGGATTCAGAAAATCTTGACTCTTATGTCAGTGCCATTATTTACCACTGTGTGAAACTGAACAAATTACTTCCATTTGCTAATGCCTCAATTTCCTTCTTTGAAGAATGAGAGAAGAATGAATTGTCTCTGACAATGATTATTGAGAAAAGATGTTTGAGTGTAGCATAGCAAATGAGAAGACTAGAACATAGGAGTGAGGTCCTAGATAGAAGAGAAGGTCTCTTCAAGCAGTTCAGTGGATCAGATACTATTTGCAAGTGTTATTATTCTCCTCAGAATTCCTGGGATCATAGAACATCAGAGTTGAAAAGGATCACATGGACTATTTAGTCCAATTTATTTCTCATGCTTTTTTGTGTGTGAGGCAACAAGGTTAAGCAACTTGCCCAAGGTCACATAGCTAGTTAAACATCAAGTGTCTAAGACCGAATTTGAACTCAAGTCCTCCTGAAGCCAGGGCCAGTGCTGTATTCACTGAGCCATCTAGTTGCCTCTATTTAGTCCAGTTTGTACCTGAACAAGACCTTGGGCAATTTCCTTGCCCTCTCTGGGTCAGCAACTCTTCTCTAGAAACATTATATTAGCCTGGAAAGTGAGTACAGGAGAGAAATCAAGTAAATATACAGAAAAGGGAAGTCGTCCAGAAGATTTTGGTCTTAACCATTATGGATAACTTAATAAATGATAGATCTCCCCTGAGAAAATCTGGTGTGCTTTTGCAACAGCACTGAGGAAAATAACCTCCAACCTTCAAGTCCTACATGTCAGAGGATAGGATGGAGGAATAATTCCTTGAGATTCAGGTAAGTCCCCTATAAACAGAGTCTTTCCCCATCAATCTCATGAATAATCACTCCACAGAGTATTTATGGATCCAGCATTGTTTCCTTTCTGAGGATAAGGGAGGGAGGCCATTTGTTTTTAATTCAATGATGTGACATTGGTTAGGGTCATCTAGGGATATACAAGCTTGCAATTTGATTAAGGAACAGCAGAGCTTCCTTTGGAAATATCTGGGTTGGTATCAAATCTAAGTAAATAGTAATCAGTCACTTTTTTGGTTTGAATTTCAACATTAGTGCTTAAATCATTTGAGTCATCACCAAGAGTGCCATGCAGTTAGGTAGCACAGTGGATGGAGTGCCAGGACTGAAGGACAGAAGACTCATCTTCCTGAATTCAAATCTGGTCTCAGATTCTAGTTGTGTATTCCTCGGCAAGTCATTTAACTCTATTTGCTTCAATTTGATGAGTTGAAGGTGAAAATGGCAAACCACCCCAGTCTCTTTGCCAAAAGCATCCTAAATGGGATCATGAAGTCAGATTTGAAAAATGACATCAAAACCACTTATTTACATTTTAAAGCTGGTATAAACTAGGAGATTAAGAAATCTCTCTGAGGCCAAGGCCATGGGAGAAAGTAGGATGATAGGAATTAAAATTAAGTCTAGGAGACTTCTTCATTTGACATTTTATCAGGGGTCAACTCAGAACTAGACATACTTTTGTATCCTTTGCTACTTTCTGAATTAGGATTCCCTGGATAAATGGAAACTCCAGGAAATTAAAAATCTTTAGACTGGAAAAAACTTAAAGGGGGCACAATAACTACCGTAAAAGTATTTTAAACATTAAACCATGGAAACAATGTAAAGACAAACAGAATGCCTTCTGTGGGGGGTGGGGGGAGGGAAGCAAGAATGGGGGCAAAATTTTAAAACTCAAACTAAATAAAATCTTTGTAAAGAAAAAAACTATTTGAAACATTATCTTATGGAAGAGAAATTTGATTTCCAATGTTCAAAGGGCAGAGCAATGGTAGAAGTTGCAAAGAAGCAAATTTAGAGAGAAACTAAACAAATATTTATATGGCACCAACTATGGGTCAGGGACTATGCTATGTGCCTACAGATAAATATTTCATTTGATCCTCATAACTACCTAGGAGGTAGGTGCTATTATGAACTCTATTTTATGGCCAAGGAAACTGGACAAGATAGTTGCCCAGTGTCACACAGTAAGTAAGAGTCTGAGATTTTAACTCAGGTCTAGTTGACTCCAGGTCCAGTGATCTATCCACTGCACCACCTATCTGCTTAGATCCCAGGTGAGCAAAAATTACCTAACAATTAGAACCATCCCCAAAATAAAATGGGATATTTAAGGAAGTAATGTGCTCCCCATCTCTGAAAATATTTAAGTATCTTTAGGGGTGGCTCAAAAACTATCTCTTTGCCTGCTTTTACCTTCAACTAGAATGGCTTCTAGAGATCTTTACCCTCAGATAGGAGGTAACAAAAACCACTATAGTCTGAAACACTCTTGAGTACAAGGGAATTAAACTAAAATGTAATTGGGAGAACTTCCATCTCACAGAAGCAGCAGGATAGAGCACTAGACATTTTCTCTGATCCCCACAGCCTCTCAGTCCTCTCCAAAACAGAAACTGTGAACTAAATATTAAGCAACTTCGGAAGTCTCCAAGATCTAGGACACCTATAATCCAAAAGAAAGTTAACCCTTCCCTCCAACCCTCTCCACCATGAGCTGACCCTGACTCTGTACTTACTCAATACCTCTCACTGACATCCCATAATAGTATAGTAGTGAGGCTACATTAATAGACCCAAGGGCACAAAACCCTCCCCCACACTCTACTTCCCCCACAATGGGCTCAAGATACAGCTCTATCCTATGATCTATCCTGTGAATCTGAGTTGATCATGTATGAAAAAAGATTAACTTTTAAAAATAAAGAGGAATTGAAATTTTTTTTGAAAGAAAATCACAACTGAAGAGATTGCTTTTTGATAATGTTTATAGAGGTTGATTTAAATCAGGAACATGTAAATTAAATGACAAGGGTTAAGGATGGTAATATTGTCAATATGTAACATATTTAAGATTTTATAGAATAGTTGTATGGAAAGAAACCAGCATCTTAAAAATTTTTTTTACAAAAAATCATGTCACACTGTACTTACATGTTATATAGCTCTGAACTTGGTTCAAAATGTATTTTAAAAAATAAATAAAAACATAACAAAACATAGATAATGGTAATTTGTGATGTTTGAGTCAGTAAGTTGTTCACAGAGATCCTTAGGTATAGTTTAGTGCCCATATATATATTTGAGTTTGGTACCATTGTCCATTATTTATAAATTACTTCTAAATCTCCACAGATCTTATAAAAGCAATAAATTAATTCAAGAAAGCAAAGCACAATGGGTTAAAAAACTACCCCATAAAATTGAATCATCCCTCCCCCACATAAAGGATTTATTGTAAACCCAATAGGTATTTCATTAATTTTTACTCTAGTAAATTCCCTTTCCCATCAGTCCTCCTAATCTAAAACACTACCCTATGGTTTGGAATCCCTTTTGGAAGAGAAACAATCATGGAGTAGGAAAGTGACTAATGTTCTACTTAGTCCTTAAGTGCAAAGATGTAGAACTAGAAATCCAATGTCCTTATTTTATAAAGAAAGAAATTGAGGTTCATAAAGATTAAGTCATTTGCTTAAGTTCCCACAGGTAATTAAATATCAAAACTACACTTTAAAAAAATTAGTTTTATATGTATTTTCTATTTCTTATTTTAATAATTTTTAATGTATATTTTCTATTTCTATTTCAGATAACCATTATTATCCCAAGGATCTTCTCCTCCCCCATTCTCTCATGAATCATTCCATGCAATAAATAGTATCTTTTCCAGAGGAAAAAAATAGCACAACTGATCAATACATTGAAAAAGTTTGAAAAGGTTCAATGTATAACATTTGTGGTTCTACAATCTCTACAGAAAGCTAAATTGGGGGGTATCTTCTTGTAATACAGAACTATAATTTACAAATCCTATGTCTCTGAGTTCAGTACTCATTTCATTGTGAATCTTTTCACTTTATGGTACTATCCTAAAAGTTTGGACTCCTTCCCTGAGGGATTACTTGACAACTCCTTGACGTTTTGGTGGGTCTCACCTTTCAATCCAGAAACCCATATATCACTCTTTTGCACCACACTGAGGACTTAGACTCCTCTATGGAAAGCAAACTTGCAGATTCTGGGAGGCGGCCCCTTTCCCAATAGTCCTCCACTATCTAAACAACTCAAGGTAATAGAGGAGAATAAAATTGTGGGTTTTTGTTCCCCTAAGTCATGGCCACACATGCTAATCCTCTTGCTTCTGAGATTTTGAATAGAATATTCTTCTCAAGAAACTAGCATTGTCCAGGAGCATCTATCAGCACAATTTAGCAATACACAAGTATGCTGTCACTAGTACTGGGAGTAGACAGTGATTTTAGGCAAAAAGTGACTGAAGAGAGAACTGTAAAGAGATCATGGCTCAGTGTTAGGGGGCACCTTAATGATCATCTAGTTCAACCTGTTAGCTTTAAAGGATCAGGAAAGAAAGAAGGTCAAGAGAAGGCAAATGACTTACAAGGTTATATCTAGTTAATGGAAGAAGCAGGTCTTTTGGCTCCCTGGAAAAGGCAAATTGTTTTAGGAATGGAAATGAAGAAAGGGAGTATCATGTGTGTTAAGCAAAAGAGACAACTAAATTATCCCCTTCTGATTTTTTAGATGACTAAATACAGGGAACTTTTTAAATAAATAATTCAGAAATATTAATGAGAATGGTTTTGAGAGAGAACATGTTAGGAAAATGCCTTAATTGAAAAGCCTTCCATGGATGCCTATTTCTCTGCCAACTGTTTATCAGTTAGTAGCTGACATTGGAATACTCCAAAGAAATGAACTGCATTTGCCTTAAAGCAATCATGGCAGGGTCCAAATGAGAAGCAAGTGGAGAATTATGCTTAGTACACACCCATTGTTCAGAGCTTTTAGCACCTCAGTCTCTGCTCCAGAGAGAAAGGAAACAGAAAATTAACTTAACCTTCTTGCCATTTTGCAGACTTTTTTAAAAATTAAAAATTTAGAGGAAATTATATGGATCAATAGAGTACTTACTCTGGAGGACCTGAGTTCAAATCTGATCTCAGAATTACTAGCTGTGTGACCCTGGGCAAGTCACTTAACCCAATTGCCTCCAAAAAAGTAAAATTTTATTGACGTATTTTGCTTTTGTAACACCTTCAGTTTCCAGTGTATCCCTCCTCCCCTCTTCTCAGAGTCATTTCCTTTAGTAGCTCTTTGACAGTAGGGATGATTTCATTTTTGTCTTTGTATTACCTATTCTTGGCACAGCCTAGGAGGCACATATAAGTATTTTATAAATGCTTGTTGATATATTTCAAAGAAAAAATAGAAAAAAAAAAAAAGAAACCCATTTAGCAGAATTAACCAGTATGTTAGTCAAGGTTGACTATATACATACATATATATATATATATATATATATATATATATATATATATATATATGGATACATTCACATTCCCAGTCCTCTAACCTCTGTAAATAAGGGAAAGGGATTCTCATTCTCCCTTTTCAGGGTCAAGTTTGGCCATTATAAGTAGACAACATTCCGTTTTGACTTGTTGTTTTTTTCCCTTTACATTATTGGAGTCATTATGTATATTGTTTCCCTGGTTCTGTTCGTACCAGTTCATTTAAATGTTCCTTTGCCTTCTTGTAATCTTCATTTTGTAACTCAATATTTCATTGCATTCATGTACCAAAAATTTGTTTAGCCAATCCCAACTGTTGGGTATTTAAATTTGTTTTTAGTTCTTTGCTATTACAAATAATTTTGTTGCATCTTTAACTTCATTTGGGATGTGTATGTAGCAATGGGATCTCTGGATCAAAGCATCTAAACATTTGAATGAATAGGGATGACTTTCAAAAAAGATTATTAGCTTCCTAACCATCCTAATGAGTTGGAGGAAATATAGATGATTATTAAGAGTCCTTTACAGGGTCTCTGCTTTTGCTTTTTTATTTTCATAAGCACATATTTAATTCACTAAAATTTGAAAGAAAAAAAACACCACATAAACCTTTCATTTCTTCACCTCCAACCAAAAACTGGCCACTTTTAGTCAAAAGACCTGAATTCAAGGCCTGGGTTCTATATCTTCCTAGATATGTGGCCTTGAACAAATCAATCTCTTGCGACTGAGCTTTATCAACCATAAGATGATTAAATAAAAGTAGTTGTCAATTATAAGCTATGCAATGTTATACAAATGTGAACTATTGTTATCATTTTTAGGAGTTGGAGAAGGAAGAGATTGAGGCAGTTTCTCAGATAGGGTGAAATGAGTTGGACCTAGAATACCATGGGGAGCTGATTTTTATTTACTTTAAACTAAAAGTCATTGGTATTCCTAGTAGATGGCTAAGCTGTTTTTAATAAATATTGCTGTTATGATTATCAAGATTACTAACTCACATTTATATAATGCTTATTCTTAAAATAAACATTTTCCTACAAAATACTGTAGCTAGTAGCTAGGTGCTAGAGTTACAAAGATTAAATAAAGTCTCTGCTTGCTATTATAAATATAGAGGGATATACACAACCTAAGGGCAGAAAAGGATTTAGAAACAAGTATAATTCAAGATACAAAATAGGAATTGAAAAAAGATATCTAGATAAAGTAATAGGAGAAATTCAAGGAAAGACAAGTTATTTTTAGCTGGAGGGAATGAGGGAAGGAAGAAGGAACATCTGAGCAAAATCTTGAAGAAAAGGAAGGAGTTCAACAGGTGTAGATATAGAAAAGTAACAGGTTTTGGCTCCAATATGAAAAAAAAGTTTGAAGATAAAAGAGAGTAGGAAGATAGCAGTTGGGGGGGGATTTGTCCATTTTTATTGAAATACATGGTAACTAAAGGGGTAATAAGTAGGAATTAAGAAAATAGAGATGATACACTTCCAGCCAAGGTGGAGAGAACACAGGCACTGTGTTAGGTACTCCTTTTCCCCCTCAGAAACAACATGAAATACACCTCTTAACAGAAATTCAAATGACAAAACCCAGAAAGAGAATGTAGGAGAACACCTACCAAGAAGGTCTGCCTCTCAGGGGACTGTGGGTGAACTGGGAGGCAAGAGCAGAGTGTCAGTGTGGGAAGAGCAGCTGGGGGAAGCCAGAGGGCCAGCCCCAGCAGTAAAGACTTTGATGAATGGTCAGTGCAAGATCCAACTTTAGCTGTGGAGTCTTTGGCTGGTGGGAGAGGAGCTATGGGAGGGTGAGTTCCAGCACAGAGTTTCAGAACACACCTGGAGAACAACCAGCTGGGCTGGTTGGAACTGAGCTCAATATTTTCAGTGGAGCCCTTTGCCCAGAACAACAAACAACCCCACCCCCACCTTGGTCAACAGAGTTCACTCAACAGAAAGAGATTAACTCCCTTCTCCAGGGCCCAGCCCAGTATTCAAGGTCAACTCAGACCCTGCTGCTGAGGGCCTCAAATGCTCCATAGAAAGCAACCAATGCTCCCTACTGGTCAGTCCTTGGAACTACTAAGTCAAGTGAACAAAGCCTCTAGGATCTTCAAAAGCAAACTTCTGAGAGCCACCCCCCCCAACACAAGATCCTAGAAATATGAAGAAAGGCCAAAGAGAAGGGGGTGTCCATGGAGAAATACTTAGAAAACAGATTCTAACCCAGAGAGATCTAGCACTGCTGAGGAAAATATGAATTAGTCTCCAGCCCAGAAAGACTTCCTTGCAAAAATCAAGGAGTTTAAAAATCAAATGGAAAAATTGGGAAAAGAAACTCAAGAGAAAATTAACATGTTGCAAAATTATCATCTTGCAACAAGAAAACAAACCCTTGGAAAATACAATTGGATAAATACAAAATGAGAATAATTTTCTCAGGTCTTCAACTGGGCAATTGCAAAAAGAAAATGATTCTCTCAAAACTACACTTGGCAAATGGAAAACACCTTCAAAAATAGAATTGACTGGCTGGAAAAGAAGTTGAAAAAATAAATGAAGAAAAATCTTCTCTAAAAAGAAGAAATGGGTTCAGTGGAAACTAATGATTTCATGAGACAGCAAGATTATGTTAAACAAAACCAAAAGATCAAAAAATAGAAGAAAATATAAAATACCTCATCAGCAAAATCACTGACCTCGAGAACAGATCAAGAAGGGAGAACCTGAGAATTATAGGCCTTCCTGAAAATATTGCAGAGAAAAAAAGCCTGGACTTAATATTATAAGATTTAGTAATGGAAAATTGCCTTGATATCATGAAATCAGAGGGCAAAATAGTTATTGAAAGAATACATCAATCCCTTCTGGAAAGAGATCCTAAAATGAAAACACCAAGGAATGTTGTAGCCAAATTCCAGAACTATCAGATAAAAGAAAAAATCCTACAAGCAGCCAGAAAGAAGAAATTTAAATACCAAGGAGTTACAGTTAGGATTACACAGGACCTGGCCACAGCAACATTGAGGGATTGAAGGGCCTGGAATGAGATATTCCAAAGAGCAAGGGAGCTTGGAATGCAGTCAAGAATCCACTACGTGGCAAAAGCTGAACCTTCTCGTCCAGGGGAAAAGATGGACATTTAATGAAATGCGAGACTTCCAAAATTTAATGATGAAAAGACCAGAGTTAAATAGAAAATTTGGACACCAAGCAGGAGGCTCAAGAGACACATGAAAAGGTTAAAAAAAGGGTAAATAAAAGAATTGCTATTCAATGAGATGAAACTGGTTATATACCCACTTGGGAGAAACAGTCTCACAACTCTTGAGAATTATAACTCTATTAGAGAGACTATACGTAGCCAGAAGTGATAGACACTCATAACTTTTCTGTGATTCAGAATGATTTAAAAACAATACCTCCTTAAAAAGGGGGACAGTAAGGAGATGGGAGGAAGGAAGAGACTGAATGGGGTAAATATCATTACATCAAGAGGTACAAAAGACCTATTATAATTGAGGGGAAGAAGGGAGGAGATGAGAACCACCTGAATCTTCATGTCATCAGACTTGGCTTAAAGTTAACACACTCAGTTAAGTAAAGAAACTTACATTACCTTTCAAGCATTAAAAGGGGAAAAGAGGAGGGGGGAATGGGGATGAGAAGGAAAAAGGGGAACTAACAGAATGAAGGGAAGAAGGGGAAAAGGGAAAGAAAGGGGGGTTGATATAAGAGGGCAAACACACTGAAGGTGGTGGTATTCAAAAACAAAACACTGGGGAATATGGATAAAGGGAAAAAAGGGGAAAAATACAAACAGAAGGAAGATAGCATAGAGGACAATAAAGAGTTAGTAATTAAAACTTTGAATGTGAATGGGATGAACTCTCCCTTAAAATGTAAGTGAATAAATATCAGGATTGATTAAAATTCAGAATCCTACAATATGCTGCTTACAAGAAACTCATCAGAAGCAGAGAGATACATATAGAGTAAAGGTAAAAGGTTGGAGCAAAATAAATTTGCTTCAGCTGAAGTGAAAAAAAGCAGGTGTAGCAATCCTTATCTCAGACAAAGAGCTATAAAAAGATAGCATTAAAAGAGATAAGGAAGGAAACTATATCCTCCTAAAAGGTACCACAGACAATAAAGTGATTTCAATACTGAATATGTATGTACCCAATGGGGCAGCATCCAAATTCTTAGAGGAGAAGTTGAAAGAGCTACAGAAGACATAGACAGCAAAACTCTACTAGTGGGAGACCTCAACCTCCCATTGTCAGATTTAGATAAATTGAATCATAAAATAAACAAGAAGGAAGTTAAGGTGGTAAATAGATTATTAGAAAACTTAGGCAGGATAGACCTATGGAGGAAATTGAATGGGGATAGAAAGGAATATACTTTTTTTTCTGTAGTACATGGTACTTACACAAAAATTGATCATGTACTAGGACATAAAAACCTAATGATCAATTACAGAAAGGCAGAACTAGTGAATACATCTTTCTCAGATCATAATGCAATAAAAATCCTATGCAATACTGGGACAGGGAGATATAGACCCAGAACTAATTGGAAACTAAATAACCTCATTTTTAAAGAATGATTAGATCAAGAAACAAATTATGGAAAGAATTGATTATTTCATCCTAGATAATGACAATAATGAAACAACATACCAAAACCTATGGGATTCACTCAAGGTGGCTGTCAGGGGATATATTATATCTTTAAATGCTTACATGAATAAATTAGAAAAAGAAGAAATCAATGAACTAAATATGTAGAAAAAAATAGAGAAAGAACAAATTAAAAACCCGCAATTAAATACCAAATTAGAAATTCTAAAAATTAAAGGAGAAATTAATAAAATCAAAAGCAAGAAACCTATTGAATTAATAAATAAAACCAAGAGCTGGTTTTATAAAAAAAAACAAGAAAATTGATAAACCTCTGGTCAATTTGGTTAAAAAAATGAAAGAAGAAAACTAAATTGCTTGTATCATAAATGAAAAAGGGGAACTCACCACCAATGAAGAGGAAATTAAAGTAATAATTTGGAATTATTTTGCCCAACTCTATGCCAATAAATTTGACAATCTAAGTGAAAAGGATGAATATTTATAAAAATATAAATTGCCCAGATTAAAAGAAGAAGAAATTAAAAACCTAAATAATCCTATCTCAGAAAAAGAAATTCAACAAGCCATTTTTGAACTCCCAAAGTAAAATCTCCAGGGCCAGATGGATTCACAAGTGAATTCTATCAAACATTTAAGGAACAGTTGCTTCCAACTCTATATAAACTCTTTGGAAAAATAGGTGAAGATGGAACTCTGCCTAACTCTTTCTATGACATCAATATAGTGCTGATACCTAAACCAGGAAGAGTTAAAACAGAGAAAGGAAAATTATAGACTTATCTCCCTTATGAATAAAGATGCAAAAATCTTAAATAAAATCTTAGCAAAACAATTACAACAAGTTATCACCAGGATAATACATAATGACCAAGTAGGATTTATCCCAGGAATGCAGGGTTGTTTCAATATTAGGAAAACTGTTAGTATAATTAATTATATCAATAAAATATCTATCAGAAATCATGATCATATCAATAGATGCTGAAAAAGCTTTTGAGAAAATACAGCACCCATTCCTACTAAAAATAATAAGCAGTATGTTTCTGAAAGCATCAACAAGCATTATATGCAGTGGGGATAGGCTAGAGGCATTCCCCATAAGATCAGGGTGAAACAAGGATGTCCATTATCACCACTACTATTCAGTATTGTATTAGAAATGTTAGCTTCAGCAATAAGAGAAGAAAAAGTAATTGAAAGAATTAGAAGAGGGAAGGAGGAGACCACGCCCAAAGGGCAACAAAAATGTACATACCCTTTGATCCAAAAATACCACTACTGGGTCTATACCCTGAAGAAATTATGAAAAAGGGTAAAAACATCACCTGTACAAAAATATTCATAGTGGCCCTGTTTATGGTGGCAAAGAATTGGAAATTAAGTGAATGTCCTTCAGTTGGAGAATGGCTTAGCAAACTGTGGTATATTTATGTCATGGAACACTATTGTTCTATTAGAAACCAGGAGGGATGGGAATTCAGGGAAGCCTAGAGGGATTTGCATTAACTGATGCTGAGTGAGATGAGCAGAATCAGAAAAGCATTGTACACCCTAACAGCAACATAGGGGTGATGATCAACCTTGATGGACTTGCTCATTCCATCAGTGCAACAACCAGGGACAATTTTGGGCTAACTGCAATGGAGAATACATCTGTATCCAGAGAAAGAATTGTGGACTTTGAATAAAGATCAAAGACTATAACCTTCAATTTAGGGGAAAAAACTCCATTATCTTATTATGTAATTTTGCTATCTCATACTTTATTTGCTATCTCATACTTCCTTAAGGATATGATTTCTTTCTCATCACATTCAACTTAGATCAATATATACCATGGAAACAATGTAAAGACTAACGGAATGCCTTCTGTGGGGGTTGGGGGGAGGGAAGCAAGAATGGGGGGGATTGCAAAACTCAAAATAAATAAAATCTTTCTAAAAAAATGAAAATAGAAACTAGGAGTGGTGACTGAGAAAGGGAGAAAAGTTTAGGATGATAGTGTGAAGGCAAAGGTTTCTCCTTCCCTCAGAATAAAGAACTTTAGAATAAAAAAAGATCAGAGCTAGAATGAACCTTAGATCTCAGAATGTTACAGCTAGAATAGATTTTAGGGATAGATTCATCCTCCTTACTTTTTGAAATTGTGGTTGGCCATTTTGTTGATCAGTTCCCAAGTCTTTCAAATTTGTTTTTACAGAATTGACACTACTGTATAACTTCTTTTCTTGGTTCTGTTCTCTTCAATTTGTGACTGTTTCATTCTTCTTGCTTTACAGATGGGGAAATTCAGTTCCATTGAAGGAAATGACTTTCTAAAAATTACACAACCAGGCTAATGACAGATGTTTTTAACATCACTGCAATCAACTAAAGGGGTAAAATTTCCACAGCATAAGAAAAGGAAGGCAAAAAAAGACCCCATTCTGAAGACATTCCCAGTAGAATAAAGTCACATCCAAAGTACATTTCTTGAGAATTGATTGGATTTTAAGTTTCTTGCCTCTTGTACTCTAAGCAGTTCTAGAAACTGATGGCTAATTTTGCATCCCCAGTATTGACAAAAGCTCCAACTTCATCAGCCTTTAGTGAAAAGGAAGAGAGCCTTATCCATTAGGGAAGGAGATTAAGGTTAAACTGAGTCTCAATTTGAATAAAGGATACTTGGCAACTTTGTTAGCTTACTCTGGGGTACATAGTAATAGCCTAATTTGATTAAAGATTTAGAAGTCAGCTCTGTGACTTACCTTGACCCTCACAGAATAGGAGAAAATGGCTCCTTATCCTTCCTGACTAGTCACATAATCCAAGCTCAGAACTAATGGTAGACAGTCCCCTTTGACCCCTGAGAAAGTGAGATAACTTGTGAGGGACTATCATGGAGATACTTCTTATTAGACATCAGAATTCATCTCCAAAGGTGAACAACTTGGCCTTTAATGCCCTTCCATAGCATATTCTCTGAACATCTCAAAGCACAATATAAAGAGAATGTCAGAATTAGAAGGGCCTTCAAAATCATCTAGTCCAGACTTTCAATTTACAGATGAAGAATTTGGACTCAGAAAAAAGGAAATGACTGACCCAAGGTCACATGATAAATTTCTGCTTGCCCTCCATGTTTTGTTGTTGTCATTGTTACTTTGGTAGTGTCTTGTGCTTTGTGACCTCATTTGGAATTTCCTTGGCCAAGATACAAGAGTGGTTTGCCATTTTCTCTACCTCATTTTACAGATGAAGAAACTGAGGTAAACAGGGTGAACACAGCTAATAAGTATCAGGGGTGAGATTTGAACTCAGGAATCAGAGTTTTCCTGACTCCAAGCTGGGCAGGTACTCTATTTTCTGTACCACCTACCTGTCTTCCATCTACAACTTTTTTTTTTGCATGTAGCTAGTCTAAACTGTTGTCTTCTCCATTAGAATATAAGTTCCTTGAAAAAGCTTTTTCCTTTCTTCATATCCCTAGCATTTGTTGCCTTTCACATAACAAATGCTGATAATTGAAGTTTGTTGACTTAACTTGATGAGTAATCAAGAAGGACTTCTAGACTCAGGACTCTTTTCCCTTATGCCGTAAAACCTTCTAATTTTAACTTTTCTTTTGCCAAAGTGTACCATAAAAAAGCTACAAAAAGATAAATTATGACTTTATGTAAGTAAAAACTTTCTAGTTATTAGAATTGTCCCATCTTAAGCAAAGACTAGATGATCACTTGTCTAGGATAGTAGGGATTCTCTTAAGAATATAGTTTGAGGACAGCTAGATGGTGCAGTGGATAGAGCACCGGCCCTGGAATCAGGAGGACCTGAGTTCAAATTCAGCCTCCAACACTTAATAATTACCTAGCTGTGTGACCTTGGGCAAGTTACTTAACCCCATTGCCTTAAATAAATAAAATTTTTAAAAAGAATATAGTTTGAATTAGATGGCTACTGATATCCCTTCTAACTCAGATTCCATGATTCTACAATTTGCTACTTCTCTCCCCAGAAGAACATGGAAATTTTACAAAGCTACTTATTTTTCACAGACTCTGGTACAATCCAAACAATATATTGACAAAATAGGCATCTCAAAGGAGTCAAGGTGGTAATGGGAATAAACAGAAGTTTTTTGCAAACTTCTAAATTCAATAGAGTCTATTATCTCAGAGTGTTTCTAGAACCCCTTTTAGTGGAGTGAGAAAAAAATGTATCAAGGCTTCTAGATGTGACCAGAAGATGGCTGGTAAGAGAAGACAAGTCAATTAGATTGAGTGGCGGGACAAAACTTAGCTGGCAATCTACTAAATTTACTACAGAGATACCAGAGATTCATAGACAAAACGAGGACATTTTGTCTTCAAGAAATTTAACATACTGAGAGTTTATAAAGTAATTTTAGGGAGGAATGAATATGAACATCTGAGGAAATATACAGTGAATTTTCATAAGAAGGGTAATAGAAGTAGGAGATTGAATGTCAAGTTGAGAAGAAAGCTAAGAAGTCACTTTGGTGGAAGGTAGTATGTGAAGGGATGGAGTATGAAATTAAGTTTTAAATGTAGATAGGATACTACAGGCAATTAGGAGCCATTGGAATGGTACAATGGATATAGAGTGTGACTCAAGAGTCTGGAATACCTAAGATAAATTCAGTCTGAGATACTTACTCTCTGTGTGACCCTAGATATGTCACGCAACCATGCTTGCCTCAGTTTCCCTATTTGTAAAATAATCTAGAGAAAGAAATAACAAACCACCCTAGAGTCATTGGCAAGAAAACCTCAAATGGGGTCATGAGAAGTCAGACACAGCTGAAAACAACAAAGTTTTTTGATCTGGGGAGTAACAGGGATAATCCTGTGTTGTATATTTTTTGAAGAGGGGAGAAATTGGAAGTAGGGAGACTTTATATGGACAGATAGGGTGAATAAAGAGGGCCTCTGTTTCTGTCTCTTTTTCTCTTTCTAATCTTGTGACTTTTGCCTGAACCCTGACAATCATGTGTAACATCTACTTGGTCAGTTAAGCCTATGTAATGCCCACTAAGTTGTATGAAGAGGACTTCCCTATTTGGCCCAATGAAGCCTCCATCTAGATCAAGGATAAGGGGATATCTGGCCCACAGGCTGTATAAAATCATTCAAAATCATTTGATCTGGCTCTAAATTCAGTAACTCAAAATTCAGTAAATCTAGGAGCTTTTTTAGAGGTGAATTAATTAAATGTTTGACCAAATATAGCAGGCTAATTTTTAAGTTGATAATTTTATATGACCTGCAAATGATGTCATAAATATCCAAATGGCCCTTGGCAGAAGAAAAGTTCCCCATCCCTGATCTAGATCAAGCTGGTGAAATGCTGAAAGGTTCTATTACAGCTTCTGCTCCCAAGGGTATATCTTTATTGGAATTTTCCCCTGCTGCTACAAATGTGAGCTTCTCCTCTGAATGTTCCTAATGCCTTTAATGAAAATTGTTTCTGCAACCATGATATGGTTCTTGTTGTCTTAGTCTCCCAATTTGAACCCAGGCCCTCCATGGGTGACAGATATGTGTTCATAATACACAGTAACACAACACACAAAACAAAGTTTGGAGACTTCAGATGATTCTATAGTCATTTCTTGATGGGGAGAGAAGTTACAGGGAAGAGCATTTGAAGGAACAAGGGAGATGCCATAGGATCATTTGTGGTTGTCATGTTTAATGACAAATGTAATAACCTGTAAGACTGCTTAAATGGAGGGACTGATGGGCTAGAAAAAGTCTTTTTAATATACCCTCTTTGCTTCTTTCCACCTCATCAACTTTCTATAGCTCTTTAAAACCTCTGTTGGAAAAAAGGGCTATTTTCTTCTTTGTCTCTGTATCTTTTAATTTCTCTTTCTGTGCTATTATGTGCAATTTAATTCTGAGGAGCACTTTGGGATATAGTTGGGAAGAAAAACCATGGGTACCCTAAGTATGTTGCAGTGACATACTTAGTATGTGGCCTAAATCTAGTCTTTGAAAAGCAGATTCCTTTTATTTTTTAATTTTTTAATTTTTTAATTTTATTTAATTTATTTACACATTACTAAACTATTCTTGTTTAAGAGTAAACACAATACCCTCTCCCTGACAAAAATATAAAACCTCATGAGAAATAAAGTGAAAGAAAGAGAAAAAGTGTTTTAGTCTGTGTTCTGATCCTATCAGCTCTGTCTTGGGTGGATCACATTCTTTATCATAAGTCCATCATAGAAATTACTTCCATATTTTTCCACAGTTGTTGTTGCTGATTGTAATTCCTTCCATCCATTCCTCCCCACTACCATCTATTATATTTTCTCTCTCCTTTCAGTCTGTCCCTTTTCAAAAATGTGCTGTGGGACAACCAAGTGACCCAGCGGACAGTGCACCGGCCCTGGGGCCAAGAGGCCCCAAACCTATAACCATCCAAGAGACCCAGCAACCATCCAGTCCCTTGGTCCTGGACAGGCCACCCAATCCCACAACCTTGAAAAAAGTAAAAAAAGAATATGTGTTATATCTGACTATCCTCTCCTATGATCTACCCTCTCCTCTATCACCTCCCACATCACCCCTTCCCTCCCCCATCCCCCTTCTCTCCTTTTTCTTCAAGATGGAAGAGCAGATTCTTAAGGCTGGCTATAAAGAGAGGCAGCAGAGTTCCTTCTGGGTTCTAAGGGAATAAACATGATTCTTGTCTGTTTATCATGTTGAGGACCATCTGGCCTGTTGGTCAAGCCACCCATCAGGAGAATGCTGAGCAGAGAGCAAACTCTCCATAAATCTGGGGAGAGCTTTTCAGAACAAAGAATCTATGACTTTGTTCAACTGGAGCTGTGCGAGATGGGCAAACTCACAATTTGGAACTTAATGCCAGTCTAGGTTTTAACACTCTTTCTATAACAATGAGCAAATATACCCACCTCTTTATGCCTGATTTCTTCATCTATAAAACAGTAACGGTTAGAGGAAAGGTAATAGGAATAATAGCTAAGAGTTATAAAGCACTTTAAAGAGTACAAACCACTTGGCAAACATCTCATGTGATCCTCAGAATAGATCTGGGAGGTAGGTGCCATTATTATACACATATTACAGATGTAGTAACTGAAACACAGAGGTGATGTGACTTGCCCAGTGTTCCAGTCAGCAAGTGGCTGAAAGTGAATTTTGAACTTAGATCTTTTTCTCTCCAGACCCAAGGCTCTTTCCACTGAACCACTTATCTACCTTTAAGTAGTTGTAGGACTCTTAATTTGTTCTTTCTGAAGCTCAAATGATATAAAGTATATAAAGGACTTAGCAAATTATAAAATGCAAAATGCCCATGATGATAATGATGATGATGATGACGACGATTTGTGATGATGGTAATTATTGCCATCATCATTATCTAGTTCTTTTTATATTGTTTAATGAAATTCAGATAAAGAAGGTGCTGGGACAAGTTGCTTTGAACTGTTATTATTTGGCATTGAATATACAGGAGACTATGAAAAAACTTTCTATAGTTAAATAAAAATATCAATGTTACCTCACCTTCTGCAGGCCCACTGAAAGTACCATTTCAATGTCAGAAATGATCAAAGTGAAGAAGATATTGTACCCTCTCCTGTTTCCTCAAAATGATGATTTTTTTTATCATAGACCTCTACAGTCAGAAGATCTGAATTCAAACCCAGCCTCAGACATTTACTAGCTATGTGACTGGGTAAGCTACTTAACATCTGCTTACCAAAGAGATGTTGTAAGGATCAAATGATTTATTGTAAAAGGCTTACCATAGAGTCTGACTTGTAGTAGTGGTCACTGCTTGTCCTCCCCATCACTTTGGAATGCTTTTCATTTGGGGATTATGAATATTTGTGTTGATAACAGCTATTAAAATTGTTTAAAAATTTTATGGATCAATTTTATGTTGAGGCTAAGTATGGGGAATAGTTGTATCTATGAATATGGCCCAAGTCTAGTACATATTATTCTTTTCTATGAACTTACTCATCTTATATGTGCTTAGTACTACTTTGGCGATTAGGGGACAATTTAAGAATGTTCTCCCTAAGACCCACCAATGTATCCTTTCTACTTTTTGTCTCCCATGATCATAATGGTCTTCCTTATTCTTGGTCCTGATAATGCTGCTCCTGTGATGCAAATCATTCAGTGAAATTCCCATTCCTTACTAAGCTAAGTTCAAACATTTAAAACCCTCCATAGCTTGTTACTATTCTTTATTTCTGGCTTAATCTGCAATTATTTCTTCTAAATACCATGCATTCTGGTCAAACTGGACTCTGTTTGACAGAACACTCTGGACTCTCTCTCTCTCTCTCTCTCTCTCTCTCTCTCTCTCTCTATATATATATATATATATATATATATATATATATATATATACACACACACATATATATAATGTATATATATATACTGTGTCATATCCTTATTTCCTTTTTCATCTGTTGAATGCTACTCTTCCTTCAAAGTTCAGTCAAAATGCCACCTCCATGTGGCCTTCTGTGATTGTCCCTTTGGTGACAGCTTTTCCTCTCAAAACACACTTTGTTTTATATGTGTCTATTGTACTTATTATAATATATATTAGTTATTTACATTCATGTTTTTTTCTCCCTGTTGGATCATAAGCTCTCTGAGAACAGAGACCCTATTTAATCAGTCTATCAATCAGTAAGCATTCGAGTACATACTTTGTGCCAGACAATATGCTTAGGTGCTAGAGATACAAATAATGAAACCATCTCTACTCTTATGGAGTTTATGTCCTTTAAAAAGTATCATTGATGTCTTTTTTTTTACATTGCCTATATTTCCTCCTATATCCTCTTATCTTTTGCCATCCAGAGAAAGCTTATTATATTCTAAAGTGGGAGATGAAAAGTATGCATATAATTAAACAAATCATCTATATGAATAAATAGTAGATAAATACAAGGTAACTTGAGAAGAAAAGCATACAAGACAAGAGGGAGCAGGGAAGAATGCTTTCTATCCAGCCTTGTATATCTCCTAGGATCTAGCATTGCAGTAGATGCTGAATCAGTGTCTTTTAAATGGAACAACTAAATATTGCACTTCTGAACTTCATTGAATAAAATTGCAGAAAATAAAATAAAAAGAAGGAATCCTATCTCTTTTCGTGGAATGCCTTAGAATGATTCTCAGGTCTACTTTAGAATACTCTAGTCAGAGCCTTAAGAATACTACCAAAAAGCCTAGGATTTAACAGACAGGGGAAATCTGACAGAAAGAGTGGGATTCTGATTTGGGGCTAACTCTAAGCCTAGACACCTCAGGAGCAGACTCTAGCATCTACCACAGTGATTCACAGACACACATATGTCTGGCCAGTTCTTTAGTGGGGATGTGACACAAGCCATAGAACACTGGCTGCCTAATGAATTGAGGAATCCCCAGGTAGAACCAGCAGCCTCCAGTTGGAAAGTTACAGATACCCATGGAGCCCAGGCAAGTGGAGAGAGCCATAGGAGACCCTTTTACCCACATGAGATTGCAATACTCAGGTTATTCCGCAGGCTGGAGTTGCTCTGTATTTTTTTCTTAGACTGGAAAAAGGAGGCTTTGGGGACCCATCTGGTGTTCAGTTCTGCCCTGCAGGGACTCTTCAACAAATGGGAAATTGGGTCATGAAGTTATAGAGAGAGCAGCCATGGAAAGGAAGTGACAGCTTCTTAGTTCTTTCTCATCTCTTCTCAAACATCAGCAACTAATCTTCTGATTAACTGTTGAACTTTATTTACTAGAGAGAAGTCTAAACACACATACACATACATATATATATACACATACCCACACACAAACCCCTCCCCCAACATACACTCATTCACACACACACACACACACACACACACACACACACACACACACACACACACACACACACACACACACACACACACGACTTCTTTTGGAGCCTGGCATGCTTCAGCGGACTTGGAAAGCAACTGAAAGAATGTTGGTAATTTTGTTATAGGAACTGCAATCTCAAGGATGGAGACAACTGCCATGTGAAGGAGATCCTGACAATCAAAATGTTAATGAAGAGACAGAAATGATAATGTAACAATATCCCGGGAGCTTCTCCAGAAATATCTGATTGACTACTGCTGTCTCCCAGAAAGAAGATGAAGGCTTCTATAGAAATAACCCTGACAGGGCAGATCAGAGATTTCCTCAGAGTAAAATCCTATCCAAAATGTGAAGGGGGGTGGAGTGCAAAATGGAGGGAAAACTTCAGAAATAAATCATTTTAGGATGATACATAGGAGAGAAAAAATTCAAACCCTAAACCCCTGCTTTCTAGTTAAATCAAGAAAAATGTGAAGTTTGCCCCTGACCATTTCCAGGTATCTCAGATGTGCCTGTTTAAATATGTACAAGGGAAAACTTTCTTAATTCAAGTCAATGAGTATTAGACACTTTCTATGTGCCCATAGGCACATGTACCAGCCCAAGAAAAGTATAAGACATTGTCTCCGCTTTCAAAGAATTCAGGGACTAATTTAAGAAACCAAACTTACACATGTCAATCAATCTACAATCATTTCTTAGATATCTACTTTGTAGCAAGCTCTAGGTTACAATGCAAAGAGATAGGGATATACACTGTGATCTCATTGGTAGAGGGAATTCCTGGAAGAGGAAACTCCTTCTATCATTGCAGGTTGGAGTTTTCTCTTCCATTTATAGACTTAGGGAATTACCTAGAGCATTAGAAAAGTCAAGTGTCCAAGGTCATAAAGCTAAAATGCATAAGAAGCAGGATTTTTACCCAGGTAATCTTAGCTTGAAGGCCAGATCTTCATCTATTATGACATGTTTAAAAAAGCAAAACAAAACAAAACAACAGCCCTTGCCCCTAAGGAACTTATATTCTTTTGAGGGAAACATCATATACGTATATTAAATAAAATAATAATGATAACTAGCATATATAAGGTTTTAAGGTTAGCAAAGCACTTTATATATGTTATCTTATTAGTTTCTTACAATAACACTTTGAATTATCTCATTCTAATGAGGAAACCGAGGTTGTGACTTCCTCAGTCACACAACCTGGATTTGAACTTGTCTTTCTGACTCTAAGTCTAGTATGTTTTTCACTATGACAAGCTAGTTACTATTTTACATATATCTAAAATGTATACAAAATGAAGAGACAGGTGCTATAGTGGATGGCCTGGAGTCAGGAAGAAATTTTCATGAGTTCAAAATAGGCTCTGACACTTGCTAGTTGTATGACTCCAGTCCGATAACTTAATGCAGTTTGCCTCAGTTTCCTCATCTGTAAAAGGGACTGGAGAAGGAAACTGCAAACCACTAACTTTATCTTAACTCCAAATAAGGTCATGAAGAGTCAGTCATGATGGAAACGACTCAAAACAACAATACAAGATAAGGTAATTTTTTTGCAGGGGGGCAAGAAGGACAGGGCCTAAGTGAATGGCATAGAACTTAGAGGGTCTCAGAGTCAGGAATGATCAATATAGTTTAGAGTTATCAATCAGGGAAGGCTCTCTCTAAAGGAGGTGAGATTTTAACTGATCCTAATAGACTGACAAGTTGATTTGGTTCTAAAAGATAATCCTAAATCAACTGTCTACTTTTTTTTTTAAGTTTTTTTGCTAGGCAATGGGGTTAAGTGGCTTGCCCAAGGCCACACAGTTAGGTAATTATTAAGTGTCTGAGGCCGGATTTGAACTCAGGTACTCCTGACTCCAGGGCCGGTGCTAACTGTCTACTCTTAAAGAAGGAAAATGGCACAGTGGTGGTGCCAGGAATACCAAGTCTAAAATATTGCCTAAAAGTACAGTTTAGCTATGGATGTTATGAAGGAAGTTATGAGTAGAAGTGTGTTATACTTAGGAGGGCAAAGGGAGCTGGTTTTTTTTTTATATTGGATTTCTTTATTTATTTCTGGCTGAAAGTACAAGTGATTAGTGCCTAACTCCATCACTGATTTACATGGGAGCTTTGATTTGTTCTGTTTCTAAACTGGGCTGGTTCATCCCTCCTTGGCAGTCTGGTGGTTCCCATTTCTGGGGACTCGCCATATTGATAAAAGTTCCATCAGCAACAGCCTCCTTAGTAGAAGAGATTACAGGAATATGCCACCATGCTAGATTAGGACCTTTTTTTCAAATATATTTATCTGGAGCATAAATGGAATTCCTAATCTTTTTTTTTTGTCATGGATACCTTTAGCAGTCTGATGAAGCTTTTGGAGCCTTTCTCAAAATGATATTTTTTAAATGCAAAAAATAAAACATATATACATAGACCTTACAAAGGAAACTAGGAGTTAGTGAAAAATAAAGGTACTTTCCCCTCCACTACATCCTGAAAGGATCTGAAGTCTATACATAAACTCAATTTAAGAATTCTGGATCCAGGATAAATAGACCTTCTGAATACTCTAGTGATGAGTTAGTGGGATCAGAAGACATCAAGAATTTGGGGCTACCTGAGTAGATTCATAAATTATTTTAATAGATTTTATCTACTTGTCTCACCTTCTCCCTCTGGGACAAGGGACTTGATTTAGCCAGATTACATTAAATGTAAAGGGTTGAATTAGGTGAAGTGAATGGGAAAGTACAATCTAGGCAAGAGACAAACATGAACCAAGGGAACTTCTCCATAGGGGGTCCACATTTGGGGGTAGTCTTCTCTCTTTACCAGTTCATCAGTTTCTCCCATTTGGATCTGAATTTCTACCTTCTTCAGGAAACTTTTCCAAATTAATCAAGCTTTGTTCTCAGGATAAGAAATTCCTACAGATCAAAGCAAAATCAATTGAATGATACTTACTTAATTTAACAAACTAAATAGTGGTTTTCTGGAAATATTTTTAAAATGTTAATTTGATTTTTCCAATTAAAATCTATTGTTTTTCTTGTTCCCACTCCTTCCACTGTAGGAAAAAAAAGAAAAGCAAAATATATCTTACAAACATAGATAGTCAAGCAAAACAAATTTCTAGAGATATTCTAACAAGGGCTTTCTGGAGACAAGAAATAATTATTTGGTATATTACATCATTTTTGTATAAGTCAAATAAAACTAGGTCAGAGGATACTGTCAAGTTTCTTTGATCTCATGTTTCTACACACACACACACACACACACACTCACATATAAACATATACTTATATAGGTATAGTTTCATAGACAAATATTCTGAGGATGAAAGGTGGTTCTATTGAAAAGAACCCATAACTTGGAATTTAAAGACCAGGGTTTAAGCTCTGAATCTGATGTTTGATTGGTGAGTGATCTTGGCTGAACCACTCTCCTTCTCTTAGCATCAGTTTTCCCATATATGAAATGAGGGTTTGAAAAATGAAAATTTGTTCTTCCTGAAATATCTATGCCCCTAACACATAGGTAGCCTCAGTGATCATCCCCTCTCTGCTTTTTAGCTTCCTTTTGTGTCTTTCCTTATTAGATTGTCAGCTCCTTGAGTATACTTTCTTTTATCTTATTAGTAACACTCGAGTTTAGGACAGGGCCTGGTACACAATAGATACTTGATAAATATTGAATTTGTTGAATTAAGTGATCTTGGACTAGATGAACTCCAAGATTCCTTCCATCTCTGAATCTATACATTAAAATTCTATGATGATCAGAAATGACTCTTTTCCCTTAAAGCGCTGATCTTACTCTGTTTAGGGTTCCTGTATTGCTGTCTGTTTAATCTGGGCAAAGCAGTCTGCCCTAGCTCATAGCTCACATCTGATACAACTCATGGCAGAGGCAGGATCAGAATCCAATTCTCTCATACTTGACTACAGGTTATTTCTAGATTATTTGTGAGGCACTCTCTCTAGAGCTGTAAACCTGGCAGGACAAAGGAGTGGATGGAGGGTCATTTGCTATGGAGCAAACTTTAAGCTCTGATCCATTGTTTTTCCCCTTTTACACAGAGCCCACCCCCAAAGCTCTAGGAATCTGCTTTACCAGGGGGCTGTCAGTAGAGCTCAGTGGCATGCTCTCCCACTGCCTTCACCCCAGTAGGGTTGGCTGATAAGCTCCAGAGGCAAGGAGGAGGAGTGAATGGGAGGGAAGAGAGTTTATTAACAAGCCTGCTGCATTTGAGGGGGAGAGGAAAAACAGTGACAACATAGCAAGTAAAGGAGCAGAGGGGAGCATGTCTGTCTCACCCAGGGTTTCTGAGGGGGCTGCAATTAGTACCATTTGAAACATGCTGGCTTGTTCTTTCTTCCATCAAATCAAGATAAGCAGAAAAAGTGGAGGGAGTGAATCTTTTGCCAGGTCCAAGGATTTTGTAGTTAAATGATCTGAAGAGAAGGATGGAGGGGCAGCTAGGTTTTGGTTTACAAAAGTAAATGAATCAGGGGTAGCTAGGTGGTGCAGTGGATAGAGCACCAGCTCTGGAATCAGGAGGACCTGAATTCAAATATGACCTCAGACACTTAATCATTACCTAGCTGTGTGGCCTTGGGCAAGCCACTTAACCCCACTTGTCTTGCAAAAACCCAAAACAAAAAAGAAAAAAAATAGAAGCATGGACCAGGTAAAATTTGCTCCTATTCCCACTTCTGGGACCAAGATTTCGAAGGCAACTAGCTAGGTCAGTCTTAGCCTAGAAAAGGCATTTAGAAATCATCTAGTCCTTTCCCCTGTCTGTAGCTGATCATTCATTCCAGCTAGATAGGTCATTGGATATATGGTACTCCCAGGGGCAAGCTTACCATCTGCCCCATAGTGAGGGCATCTGCTTGCAGGGATTTTGCCCTCACTAGACTAGCAAGCAGTTGCCTAATTGTGAATGTAATTAGCCGCTTGCACCCTCAAAATTAGCAAGTGGCTAATTGTGCCTGTAATTATCAACTGCACCCATAATTAGCTGTGAGCAATTTTTTGTTATGTAAGTAATTGTGGATGCAAATTTGCACCTAAGAAAAGGGAAAAAAAAACTTTTTAGAGGAAGAATAGTATCTGGCATGCTCTGCTCTGTGGCTTGAATCTTGTCCCAAGTCTACAAAAACCTTTGCTTGTGAAATACTAGGCACAGGCTGAGTAGGGCCCATAAAGCCATCAGTAGTCATGGAACAAAATGGAAAAGAAAAAAGGAGGGAATACAAGAAAGAAAGAAAACACAGGTCATTGCCTTAGCGGAGTCTCTATTATCTTTTGTATCCTCAGAGCCTGACTCAGTACTTTGGCCATAGTAGGTAGAGCTCCAGGCTTGGAGTCAGGAAGTGCTGTTGCTGTTGAGTCATTTCTCAATTGTGTCCAACTCTTCATAACCTCTTGGGGAGGTTTCCTTGGCAAAGATCCTACAGTGACTTGTTATTTCCTTCTCCAGCTCATTGTACAGAAAGGGAAATTGAGGCAAACAGGTAAAGTGACTTGCCCCAGGTCATATAACCAGTTAAGTATCTGAGGATGTATTAAGAAGATGAGTCTTCCTGACTCTAGGCTGGGCACTCTATTCATTATGGCGTTGGGAAGATTTGAGTTCAAATCAGACTTCAGATACTAGAAATAATATTGTAGCCCCTGGCTACTTGGGTTCCATTGTGCCTATGAGGAATCATTATTCAGACTCAGGAAAGCATGGGTGGAAATAAAACAAAAATTCATTAAAATGGTTACAAGACATAAGGAAGGGTTAGAGAGAGAAAGGAACAATCAAGCAGTCTTGGCTGGGCCATGGTCAGAGAAGACTGAGCCTGCCTTGAGCTTCTGTCCAACCCAGGTTATTATGACTTGCCTCTCATCCAGAGGGCAAAAGGTGAACTCCTTTTCTCTCACTAGATCAGGAATTAAGTAGGGAGTAAAGCCTAAGAAGATCAGCATATATATATTACATTAAACAATGAATCAATGATATATTAAGAATGGGGGGAGGTATCCACCCAAGCAGCTTTTAGGAGTACAATTGTTTCAGTTACAATCATAATTCTTTACTTCAAGTCAATTTACATCTCAAGAGTTAATTTACATCTCCACCCAAATTTTGTACATTCACAATTCTTTTCATCTTTCCCCAGTATCATTATCAATGGATTAAAACTGACCAACACAAACACATCTGTGTGTACACCCATCTCTGCATCTCTACAAATCAGCAAAGCAAGCTAGTTTCTCATTTATCTGAACTGAAATGACCAAGTTCTATTTAACCTTTTTTTCCAAGTCACAGAGAAATAAACAGATTGCTATGTTCACAAAAGTTATTTAGTAAACTCTAGTTGAATGCAGTTACAGAAAGCACTTATTATAATAGCTAACATTTGACATCCTCACAACAAACGTGGGAGTTAGGTGCAATGAGGAAAAAGATTGAATGAAAAGTGCCCAGCTCAGGGTTTCAAAGCTAGTAGGGCATCTAATCCTCAGGTCCATGGCTCTGTTCTTATACCTTCACACAGAAAGCTTCTCCCAGTTCTCTAACGTTGAGCAATAGGTTAGTCTGTCCCAGCTCATGGCCATGCCCCAACCTTAACAAATTCCTGGACTTAGGGGATGGTTTCTCAGGATCAGGAGAACTGAATACAGCTCACATGTTGAAAAATGTCACTTTGGGCTTCACATGAAATTAACCACCCTAAAACTTTGTTTGTCTGGGGCAATGTGTTCAGGGGGATGATGTGTTTGGGACAGTTCCATATAGACCCGCCTCTCTGTCCTAGGACACACAAACACACAGAATAACTGATAAAACTCACTTCTCCACACTTATGGTCTTCAGTTCAGAGGAAGACAATCTATTAGGTTAGGTTGTCTCATTTTCTGAGTGAATTATCTAATCACTACAGACTCCATATCCCACATGGTGAGGAGAAAGACATGTTCAGCTGTTCCTCATTCTGGAATCTCCCATCTTCTTAATTTAAAGCTTTCTGCCTTCTCTTTCTTTGCCCCCACCCACCCCATCAGCAAGTCTGGACTCTCCAGAGAGCCTATCTGGGTACAAGGGGAGAGATCATAAAATTGCAGATTCAGAGCTAAAATGACACTCAGGGGTCATCAACTCGAATCTTATTTTATAGATGAGGAAACTGAGCTATAGAGAGGTTGAGTGCCTAGGGCCACATAAATAGCAACTGAGGCAGGACTTGAACTTAGTTCTTTTTAGGTCCTAGTTCTGCCCTGTGTCCTATGCCTCTTGGTGTTTTTGTCCAGTGTTTTATCCCATGGGGCAAAGTACTTTCTACCATGTACTCTTTCTGGATACCTGACCAGGTGGGGCTCAAGAGCCAGGGTTGGCCCAGTTTCCTTTCAGATCATTCAGTTCCTAACCAGCCAGTTTCCCCTCTCCCTTTTTTCCCTGATGAACACACATCAAACAGTTTCAGAAACTAAGTCCTATGACCTAATACCCTCTGGTTGGGTGGGGGGTAGAGCTCTGCTAAGTACCTTACTCAGATCTGGGAGGCAGAGGCAGAGACAGAGGCAGAGAGAGAGAGGGAGAGAGAGGGAGAGAGATCAGTAGATTGGGGAAAATGAGCTGTTTCTTAAATATGAAAGGGGACTAAAGTTTTTCACAGGCAGTTTGTGACCCCTCGGCAAATCTAATGATTAGATCTTCTGACCTAGATTCCCCAAAATGTTTATATATGTTAAATGTAAACATTTACCAGGCACTAGCAAACTCAGGGTTTAAATAAATTCAAGCAGGCTGAGTACACTTAGAATCCTCTTTCCCAACTCCTAAAATCAGAGGATTAATCACAGGATTAAGGCAGGGGTTCTTAATCTCTTGTGTAGCCCAGATCCCTTCGGCAGTCTGGTGAAGCCTACCTTTTCAGAATGCTTTTAAATAATGGAAAGAAATATTAAATTTCAATTAGAGGTTAGTGAAAAATGAAGATGCATTTTTTCCCCATTCAAGTTCAGGGACCCCAAATTAAGAACTTCTGGATTAAGAATTGAAAAGCGACTCTAGTCAAATGTTTTTATTCTATATATGAGGAAACTGAGGTGCCAAAGAAGTAAAGTGATGTATTTAAAGTAATATAGGTCTTCTGACTTTTGAACTAATGTTCTTTTCATTTTTTTCTAACACTACACCTAATTAGGAAAATGTGACTTGATCTTCTTCATTCCACAACTTTCCTCCCTCAATAGAGTACTTTTCCTTAATCTTTTCTTCTCTGATCTGCTTATTTTGCAAATTTCCTGGTATTTTTTGTGTTACAGTTTATATTTACATAGACCATCAAGGTTTACAAAGTCTATGTTATGGTTATTTGTATATTATACATATAATCTTCACTAATAAACAGTAAGCTTCCCCTGTGAGAAGCACCCACCACACCAGTTAAGTAATGAGTGATCAATAAATATGTGTTGGGCCAAACTTTTTTTAAAAATGGATTTTCATTGGTGTCTTTTTTTCATTTCCCATTTTCCCACGTAGCTTTCTCCTTTCCTGTTCCCAGAGAACTATACTTTATAATAAGGATTTTATTTTTTAAATAGGAATAAAAGGAAAAAAAATAGTACAACCAATTAACAAATTGAAAAAAATCTGCCATTATATACAATATTCCATGTCTGATGACCCTCAACTATGCAAAGGAGGTGGGGGAAGATTTCTTTTGTAATCTTTCTTGGGGAACAATAAACTTTTATTGAATGAAGTAATGAATAGTTTAATTTTCATTATTTATTTTTAGGAAATAGACTCATTTCCAAGCTTGCTATGTATAGTTATTGGCAGAAGTCCTATAGTCTATAGCAACTTCTTTTCCAATGCTAGATTATCCTTGGAGAGCTAGTGACTTGATGCTTAAACTGGAGGGAGGAGTTCCAGATGGGCAAGAAGAGGCAGTAGGAGTTTTTGATTAACTTATCTCCCTCAAAGGGAAACTAGTGGGCCATAGACCAAATGGGGGCCATAGAACAAAACCAAATAGTTTTAACTTTCTTGTGTAGAGTACTCTAAATTTGAAGTCCAATGTTAATTGGTGGAGTAAATTCATTTCAATTTTGGATCTTACTCTAATTTTTTTAGTTTTATCATAAATCATGAGTTCTTAACCTAGTATCTATGAACTTCAAAAGAATACTTGGTTAGATTTTTGAGAAAGGGAAACTTATATTATGAATTTTAAAACATTTTTCTAAGAAGGGGTCTATTGATTTTGCTACACTGAAAAAGTCATCTATGGTTCTGGCAAAGATGATGGAGAAAAGACAGGCACAGTTCTAAAATCTCCTGATCTTCTCCCATATATGACATGAAACAAACCTCTTAACAGAAATCCAATCAACAAAGCCCAGAAAGAAAAGGCACAAGAAAGAACTTCTACCTCAGGATTTGTCTTCCACAGTCCTGGGTGAGGCCAGGTGCAGAGGGCAGATCAGCTGCAGACCAGCCTGATTAGCAGCTTGGGAGCCTGAGGGCCTGAGAACCAGACCTGCATGATCAGCAATGGGGCTAGAGCTGGTAGACTCCGGGGGCTTGGGTCAACTAGGGAGCAGAGGCATTGGTTTTGGCGCTGACCATCTGGAGCTTGCCAACAGGGCTGGGGGGAGAGTTCTAGTGCAGGAGAGTTGCAGATATCATCCCTGGGCTCCTCTGGTCCAGAGGAACTCTGAGTCTGTGTCTCCATTTCAGCTGAAGCCTCTTCCCAGAACAAACACAATTACAGACCTTCTGCCCCAGGCACAGGTGTGTGATCAGAAGAACCACCTCAGCTGACAATAGGGAGAGTGATGACCTCACCCCAGAGTAGAGTCCACCTTTGATTGAAGACAGAAGTATTTAGCACCTCCAATCATTCCCTTCAGGCCAAGGGAGAGGGCATAAATCAAGGTCACAAACACTCCAGAGAAAGCAACCAGCAAACCCTACTGGCCAGCTGGAGATATTACACTCAGTGAGTAAAGCCCCTAGGGATCCCAACACCAAACCTCTGTGAACCAGCCCCTCCCCAACTCAAGGTCTTAATAAAATGAAGAAAGGTCAACAAAAGGTAGATCCATAGAAAAATTCTTGGAAGGAAAAGACCCTAACTCAGAGAGACCTAGAACTTCTGAGGAGAATATGATCTGGTCTCCAGCACAGAAAGACTTCGTTGAAGAAATAAGGAAGGAGTTTAAAAATCAATTGGAAAATTTGGAAAAAGAAACCCAAGAGAAGATTAACACCTTGAAACAAGGAAACAAATAATTGGAAAATACAATTGGACAAATACAAAATGAGAATAACTCTCTCAGATCCCCAATTGTACATATACAAAATGAGAATAATTCTTTCAGATCCTTAATTGGGCAAATGCAAAAGGAAAATAATTCTCTCAAAACATCAATTGGTGAGATGGAAAGCTCTTTCAAAAATAAAATTGACCAATTGGAAAAGGAGTTGCAAAAGGTTAATGAAGAAGACTCCTCTCTAAAAAAAAAAAGAATGGAGTCTGTGGAAATTAATGACTTCATGAAACAGCAAGAGCCTGTTAAACAAAACCAAAAAAATAGAAAAAATAGAAGAAAATGTAAAATATCTCATCAGCAAAACCACTGACCTCAAGAATAGATCAAGGAGGGACAACCTGAGAATTATTGGTCTTCCTGAAAACATTGAAGAGAAAAAAAAAAAAGCCTCAACTTAATATTACAGGATCTAGTGATGGAAAATTGCCTTGATATTATGGAACCAGAGGGAAAAATAGTTATTGAAAGAATACATAGATCCCCTCCGGAAAGAGATCCTAAAATGAAAACACCAAGAAATGTGGCCAAATTCCAGAACTATCAAATAAAAGAGAAAATCCTGCAAGTAGTCAGAAAGAAACAATTTAAATACCAAGGAGCCAGAGTAAGGATTAGGCAGGACCTGGCTGCATCAACATTAAGGGATTGAAGGGCCTGGAATGAGATATTCCAAAGAGCAAGGGAGCTTGGAATGCAGCCAAGAATCTACTATCTGGCAAAACTGAGACTTCTTTTTCAAGATGGGTATTTAATGAAATGGAAGAATTACAAAAAATTCTTGATGAAAAGACCAGAGCTAAATAGAAAATTTGGACATCAAACAGGAGGCTCAAGAGACACATGAAAAGATAAAAAAAGAAGGGGGTAAAGAAAAAAACCCCTCTATCCAATAAGATGAAACTGGCTATATCCCAGCATGGGAAAAAGATTCTCATAACTCTTGAGAATTGTAATTCTAACAGAGAGAATATACCTAACCAGAATTGATGGACACTCATGATTTATCCATGAGAATACTATTCAATGGGGTGAAACTGGCTATTACCCTACTTGGGAGAAAGACTCTAATAACTCTCAAGAACTGTAACTTTTCTATAACTCAGATAGAATGATTTAAAAACACTTCCTCCTTAAAAAGGGGGACAGCAGGTAGCTAGGTGGCGAAGTGAATATAGCACCGGCCCTGGAATTAGGAGTTCCTGAGTTCAAATCCGGTCTCAGACACTTAATAATTACCTAGCTGTGTGGCCTTGGGCAAGCCACTTAACCCCATTTGCCTTACAAAAGCCTAACATAAAATACAATTAAAAGGGGGACAGGAAGGAGATGGGAGGAGGGAGGGGATTGAATGGGGGTAAATCTCATTACATTAAGAGGTACAAAAGATCTATGGTAATAGAGGGGAAGAAGGGCAGAGATGAGAAACACCTGAATCTTCCTCTCATCAGACTTGGCTTAAAGTTAACTTACACATATACTCAGTTAACTTAAAAAAACTTCTTACCTTTCAAGTATTAAAAGGGGAAAAGGGGAAGTAGGGACAAAGACAGGCAGGGGGAGAAAAGAGGGAACTAACAGAAGGAAGGGAAGGGAAAAGGGAAAAAGGGAAAGGGGAAAGAAAGGGGGAGGGGGGTGAATATAGGAGGGCAAACACACTGAAGGGGGTGGTATTCAGAAACAAAATACTGGGGAATATGGATAAAGGGAAAAAAGGGGAAAAATACAGAGGGAAGATAGCATGGAAGTCAATAAAGAGTTAGTAATTATAACTTTGAATGTGAATGGGATGACCCTTAAAACACAAGCCTTAAGGATTTGATTTCTCATCATGATCAATTTGGATCAATGTATACCATGGAAACAATGTAAAGACTGGCAAATTGTCTTTTGTGGGGAGTTGTGGGGAGGGAAATAAGATTAGGGGAAAAATTGTAAAACTCAAAATAAATAAAATTAAAAAAAAAGTCATCCATGAAGCAAAATAGTTAAAAAACCCCTGCTCTAAATGAAATCAGAAGTCATAAGGAAGTAAATAGAAGACTGGCTCACAGGTTCATCTTGGCAAGACAAATTATATTGCAAAATTGCCTCATTTTGTAATTGAGGAAACTGAAGGGAGCTGCCTAAAATCACATGAGTAGCTTTGGCAGAGTTGCACTTTGAAATAGGTTAGTGGAGCTCATTTTATTTTGACAACAAAGAATTCAAGTCATTGGAGACTTGGTCATCTTGCCTTTTGTCACAATGAGCATAAGCAAAAAGACTACACTGAAAAATGATTATAGTTTATACTCCCACAGATATAGAGGATAAGGGGGGGGGAGTAGAGATATTGTCCTCAAAACTTGATAAGATGCTCCAAATCCAATACATATTTTAATATTCAGTGACTTTAAAGGAAGGAACAGGGGATGATGGAGAAAATATGTTGGAAAATATGTCCCAGATTCAAGAAATAAAAGAGGATAAAAACTTGTGGTTTATGAAAAACCCCCAAACCTATATCTCATCAACAAGCTCTTCAAGAAAACTAAGACAGAGACTATCTAGTTAACATAATATACTATATGGGCGGCTAGGTGGTGTAGTGGATAAAGCACTGGCCATGGAGTCAGGAGTACCTGGGTTCAAATCCAGTCTCAGACACTTAATAATTACCTAGCTGTGTGGCCTTGGGCAAGCCACTTAACCCCATTTGCCTTGAAAAAACCTAAAAGAAACCCCAAAACATAATATACTATAACAAAAAGTAAAATTGGTTGTATTTTGGCAGACAACAAATGACTGATCACTGATGCAGGAGTCATTTCTGAATCAGTTGTTAATGTATAGTTAGGACAAAGATTAAAATCACAAAATTAAAAGAAAGGATAAAGGTGGGAAGATATATTACGCAACCTATTTAAATCTACACACAAGACTACTTAAAATAAGCTAATAATATAGGAAAATGGTAATGGACAAAGGAGCAGTGATTGCCAAAGACTAACTTCTCTTCTTAGGGATAGTTAACCGACATAAAGCAAGTGCCACAACAAGAAGGCCAAAAGCATCTAGAAACCAATTTAACCAATAAATATCATCTCCTAGTGTTAAGTTGATAGAGAGGACAACTAAAGATGTTCCCAGTTTTTAATACAAATTCATTTTCATATTCTTTTGGTGAAGAATAGTGGAGGATTATGAGTAGTATTATTTGAGAAATGGTTGAGGGAAATTTGAATTTGCAAAAAATTTGGTAGAGAATCAACTAGATGGATCATCCTATGAAACTGGTGGAAAACAAGCAGATAATAATAGAAGAGATCTTTCACTATTGCTGTAGCAAATAATTTTCTGCAATAAATTATCAGGGAACCTGATTAGGACTCTAACATCACAGTTCCCAAAGGAACATGTGAAGAAGTAGAAATGAGACTAGAAAAAAAAGAGCAGTTGGATGAAATCAGCTAGGCATTGTAGACAACCATGTTTCAGGTGATAAAATTATGATGAAATTAAGGAACTGATTTTCAAAATATTTGAAAGAAGGTGATTTGAAAAAAAAATCATGGGTATTATAACTCAAAAAAAGGGTTTGAAATAATAACTTTCAACCTATTTCTTTCCTTTTCATCTATCCAAATTTTTTTTACAAATAAGCTACATACATGTTAAAGGTTTCCTTGATCCAAGTTTGATAAGGAAAGAATTTCAAATAAGATTCTGTAGCTAAGAACACAATTGACTGAAAGATTCAGAGAACATAAGATCCTACCGTTTTTATTATTTGCTGGTTGTCAAGAAGCTTTTGGTTCAATAAAACATGAGGCAGTCTAAAAAGCTTTTAGCCAATAAAGTGTTTTCCATGAATAAGTTAAGATCGTCTAAGAATCTTTGACAGACCCTGTAAGAGGGATTTTTTTTATTATCTTCTGTTTTTTAATTTTAAACAAGGCATAAAACATGGATCAATTCATCAACAACCATTAAAGGGCCTGCTCTAAGAAATATCTGCTTTCCAAAGTTATCTGTCAGAGGTGATATACATAATCATTACAGTACATAATTCAGATAAAATGAAGAATTCCCAATAGATGGGAGTGTCATTGGATGATACTTTTTTGGGGGCAATGATATATTATATTTGTTGTCTCTAGTCCTGAAATACCACGGTTTTACAAATGAGATTCACAAATTACTCAAAAAGATTTCAGGTTAACAATTTATACATGAAAACTAAGTGGATGAAGTATATTTCTTGCCCAAACTGTAAAATAAATTTGGATGAATAGTCCATTGACCTGGGTTAATTGATACATATATCTTGAACAGTGTAGATGGACAATGTATTGGACTTGGAATTGAACAGGAGGAAGAGAATACACCAGAGTAATGGTAACATCACTTTCAAAGATGACTCAAACTTTTCCTTGAATCAAAAACTTATCTTTTTTTAATGCTAATATTCTTCCAGTGGTACTAGGTAGTTATAAATCTTAGAAAAATCATGATTTTCAAAGGTTTGGCATTGTAGTGTATAGTGTATCTGACTGTGACTGAACAGACCAATATTACTTCCAAAAGCTTTACCATGGATTGAGCACAAATAATCCATATGAATATTTGGGGTGGAGATGTCTCTATATTTGCATATCTCACATTGCTTTTGGGCTACTGCAATTCTTCTTTGCTCATAGAGCACAATATCTTTTTTGATGTGGATGTGTCATACTAGGCAGTCCTATACCAGTGTCTCCCATATTTCACAATTCATTTCAAAGTTCATGGAGAGATGTAAGATGTGGGAAAATAGGCTGGCACATATTACCAATGAAGAATCATATGCAAACAGTGGTATAAAAATATTAAATGGGCAAATTACTGGAAAAGAAGGTGGGTTGGTCACATAATAAGAGTGAAGGGTAATGGATAGCCTGGAATGTTCAGAAACCTAAAGGAAAGCCCCCCCAATTCTTTCAGTAGTTTAAGGGATTTATGAATAAGAATCATAGAGGATGAAATAGAGGATGAAAAGATTGGATGTGTTATGAGCTGCAAGTTGAAGACAGTATTCATACTGAGAAGACCAAAGAGCCACTGAGATATTAAAGGGCCATGAAGGAACCAGAGATGTCATCCATCAGACTCTTCTGAGATTTGGCACACAAGTACTCTGTATAAACACTCTTTAATAGAACAAATATAGTCAGCACAAAATAAAATCCCAAACCAACTTAGATGCAGGGAACCAAAATGATACTCAGAGGTACAAAGAAGTGGAAAATTCTGTTTCCCTCCTGCTTTTTGCTTCATGAACCTGTGTATGAACCCTTCTTACTAAATGGTAAAAATACAATAATGAAGAAAAAATAAAACTGCCTAAACTAAAGTGGAAGAACTGTCTCATTATAAAGCCTCTGAGTATGTCCTTGATTCTTTGGTCCCTTTTCACACTGCCTCCAAGGGTGAGGGGCCATCTCTTTAAAACCATAGCTAGCACAGTATGAGATCTTTAGTACCCCTGAGTCCCCTAAACCAGTTAGTCCTCTGAAATCTTTGAAAGTTATTTTCCTACTTTCCTACTTTTTTGGCTTATTCACCACTGAATTTTCAACTTAAAAAAACTCATATGATCCAGAAAGACCATAGAATTTGAGTTAGAGGGAATTAGACATAATTTTAATTTAATACCATCATTTTATAAATGGAGAAACATTGGCCCAGAAAAGGAAAGAACTTGTCCATAGTTACAATAGGACATAGTAGGGTCAGAATCAGAAACCTAGTTCTCTCACTTCAAATTCTGTGCTCTTTTTGGAACAGATTGTTGTTTTGGAAGGAAGGGACAGAGGTGTACATGACATAGGATCAGATATCAAGAATTCAATGTCCAACTCCCTCCTTTTGCCGATGAGAAAACTGAGCTCTTGCTGAAAGCAACACAGATATTAGCTAGTGGAGGCAGGATTTGTGTCCAAGTCCTCAGATTCCTAACCATTTACTTTCCAGCATACCCCAGGGCATGTGTGTGTATGTGAGTTCTTATGTGTGCATGCATAGGGAACCATTGTGGAACTATAGGGGTTCAGAGTTTTCATGATCTTGACTCTTACCTTGAAAGGAGGATAATCAAGTGGGGTGAGCAGCTTCCCCAGGGAGGTGTTTAGTTCATCAGGAGCAGGGCAGAAGATACTGGCAAGATGCTAGAAGCATTTCCTGAGAACTACTCTCAGACCCAGCCACAAATGTACAGCAATTCCCATAAAGTATAGTAGTAAAAATATTTTCTCATTAAGATTTTTTTTAAAGGAAAGAAAAAACCCACACTGCTAGGATAGGCTCTGTGGAGTTGCACATTAATCATAGCTGTGAGAAATGCCCTTGAGGCTCACTCAGAAGGAGCCAGAGGCTGCTGCTCTGGGACAGGTCAGATTTCTGCACATATGTCCAGGTGAGAGAGAATCCCAAGTATCAGATAGGCAAAGTCTAGAGTTGGGCTGGTGGGTGTAGGGGAAGGCATTGTGGAAGTACAGGTTACTGACTAAGGGTAGTGGAGGTACTAGGGTGGGGGGGGCAGGAATTGCTGAAGCCCTTTCTGAGCCTTTGGTCCTCATTTCAAATCACAAATCTTTAATGTTTCATTAGTTCCATTCCCTATTGTGAGCCCTACACTTCTCTGACCATCAAACAGATAGGGGTGAAGTGGGTAGGGAGAGGACTTTAGTCCCCCATTGAGTGATTTGCCCCTATTTCTTTCTTGTCTGTATTGCTATCAAGAGAAGGAAATATTGTGTGACTTTCCTAATGAAACTCATGTTTCTTGAAGCCACAATATTCCTTTATCATGTGCCTTCTTTCAGGAAGTAAAGCAGTGAACAAAACTTCCCAGGACCCAATCCTGGATGGATAATCCTGGGCTCCTTCACCTTCCTGTATTATCCTGTTCCACCTCTTTAGAGGCCATAGTGATGCAGAGAATTATGAATGTAATCTTTAATGCTATTAAATCTTATTAAGGGGTAGAAGGCTCTTTGCTCTTTAGATATATATATTGAACTTTATTTTCTCATTGTCAAATTTAAAATTTTTATCCTGTCTCCTCATTCCCAACCCCTAGCTTCCAACCTTCTACCTGGTTTCTGTCATGTAAGAGGGGAGGGATTTCCCCTTTTACCCCCAGGTAATGGGCAAGGCTGTAAAACCTGGGCTGGACCTCTGCTCAGGCAGATCTATTCTCCTTGACCAGTCAGCTCTCTCTGACTGTCTTTATCCCTGTCTCTCTTTATTTCCCTCTGTCTCTGTCTCTGTCTCTGTCTCTGTCTCTGTCTCTGTCTCTGTCCCAAGCAACCTTGCCTAGACTTTTGTTATTCACCCTGTCCTACAGTGCCTGCTGCTTCTCTGGGAGGAGGAAAAGTTTCAATCTGTTCACTTTGTAATACTTTGTAATAAAATCCTGAGTAGTTTTAACATTCCAGAGAGCTCAAGAATTCCTTTGTCTTTCAGTAACCCTCAATTTCTATCTTTAATTAGTGACACCAAATCCCATTAGCAACAATAGGGTAGACAACCCCAGAGCTCAGTCCATTGCTGTAGTAACCCCCCCCCCCCATCCCTATGTTTCAAAAGGGCTCCCATAAATTATGGTGGCAGAAATAAAAATGTTTGTTTCAATGAGGGCTTTAAAACAAGGCAGCATCTTTTCCCACTTTGGTTTCCTTTCCATGGGTTGCCTTTGAGAAACTGTAGAGTTTTTCCCACTCCCAGACTGCTCACTATTCAATCTATCACCTGCCTTCCTTCTCCACCAGTCCCTTGTCTGGTTCTCTATCTACCTTGTTAAATTTCAGGTTTAAAATCACTTTGAAGATTCTGTTGAGTTAAATCAGCTGCTCCTGATTGTCATTTAGGGCTCAGAGCAATTTCTTTGGAGAAAGGGAAGGGAAAAGGAGAGTTTGAGAGAAAAAGAAGGGGAGGGGGTGCTAAAGAGAGCTATGAGGAGAGAGAGAAAAGGGAGAAGTTGACTTGGGGGACTGATATGATGAGATCAAAGAGGGGAGAGGAAAAGAGAAAAGAGAAAATAAGAGGAAGGATGGGGGGGGAAGAAAAACTAACAAAGAAGAGGAAAGTAGAGGAGAAGAAAAGAATGAACCAAGAGGGAATGGGAGAAAGATGTCAGGTGAGAATGTAAGAAGTGTTTGTGTGAAAAGAAGAGGGAATTAGAGAGCCAGAGAAAAGAGAGATAGGAATGTTACTTCACAGTGGTACCTGCTCCTTCTTGCCACACATCATTTATCCTATCTCCTCCCATATTCTCCAGTAGATGGCATCCTTAACCTCTTCCACTTTTAATCTTCAATTTCTTCCTGTGTTCAAGTGCCTTCCCTATTTTCCTCAGACATGCCCCAATCTCTACCATTCTTTAAAAAAAACAAAAAAATCCCTACTAGACTGTCTCATGCCCCCCAAATTGCTCTCCTATATTTCTCCTCCCCTTTTTTTCAGTCAAACTCCTAGTAAAGGCTGACTGTATTCATAGCCTCTAATTCCTTTCTTCTTTCTCATTCCTCAAGTTTTTTTTTTTTTTTTACTGTGGCTTCTGACTTTATAATTTAACTGAAACTACTCTCTCTAAGTTTACTAATGATCTCTTACTTGCTAAACCTAATACATATATTTTCTCCCCTCTAGATTTTCATGATACTATCATATTCTGCCTCTCTCCTTCTTAGTTTTCTTTATTGACTTCTTATCCATGTCATGTTCTTTAATTGGGGGTGTTCTCAAAGGCTCTGTAGTAGATCCTTTTTTTTAAATTTTCTTTGCTGACTTCACCAGATTTTATAGACTTATTTATCATCTTTATATATGGGATTCCTTGATCTATACAGTGAACCCCATTCTCTATTCTGAATTTTGGTCCCATATCATCAAATGCCTAAGGGACATTTCAAAATGGATGTCTCAAAGACACCTCACATTCAATATCCAAAATACCATTCATTATCTTTTTCTCCCAATATCCTTTTCACCCATAATCCTTTGCCAGACCACTGAAAGCACCACCTTTCTTCTATTCTTCCAGGTTCTTAATCTTACTCATTTTCACTCATTCCATGATCCTCCTTGATTGACCTGATTGCAGTAGCTCAGATATGGTCCTTCATCTTCTGTCTTTATGGATTTGTGCTGACTGACCCCTATGTCTGGAATGCTTTCCTTCTTTACCTTAGCCTTTCACTTTTCTTGGTTTAATTCAAGACCAGCTCAAGTATCACCAGGCCTTATCTTGGTGCCCAGTGGCTAATGCTTTTGGATTGTTTTCCATCTATTCAGTATATGCTATGTAGGTACCTAGCTGTTTGTATGTTCTCTCCTCCATTAGGATGTAAACTCTTTGAGGGCAATGACTATATTTTTCTCTTTCTTTGTATCCTAGTAATTACTTGTGGACTTAAATTACTAGCAGTCAGACACTGTGCTAAGCACTGAGATTCAAAGCAAAGCAAAACACCAAAACTGTCTCTATCCTTAAGGAAGTGGAATTTCCAACTTAGTTTTGAAGGGAGAAGTCAGGGAAATGGAAAGACCGAGATGCAGAGGGAGAGCAGGACAGGCCTGGAAGACAGCAAGTGAATAGGCAGAAAATCAGAAGATAGAATGCAATTTGTAAAAAACTGCAATTATGTCAGTGTTTCTGTAGTTTAGACAAAGTAGAGTGTGGGAAGACTGGAAAGGGAGGAAGGACCATGTTATAAAGAACTTTGAAGGCAAAACAAAGGAATACATTTTTGGTCTTGGAGATAATAGAGAGCCATTGGAACTCTTTGAATTGGGATAAGACATGATTGACTCTAAGTTTTAGATAAATTACCTTGGCAGCTGAATGGAGAATGGAGAATGGATTAGAAGGTTTCTACATTGGTTTAGGGAATAGGGGATGAAGGGTTGAACAAGGGTGGTTGTGTGATGAAAGAAAAGAGGATGTAGAGGAGAGATGTTTTGAAGGTAGAAATGACAAGACTTGACAATTAATTGGCTATATAGGGTGAGTAAGAGTAGAATTGAGTATGACAAAAAAGTTTTGAACCTGAGTAACTGAGAGAATAGGGTCCTTGACAGTAATAGAGAGGACGAGGGGAGGGTTTTGGGAAGACGAGGAATTTTGTTTTGGACACACTTGGTTTGAGATGCCTAAAGGCAGTTAATAATTTGGGTTCAGAACTCAGGAGTGAGGCAAGGGTTGGAATATCGATCCAGGAATCATTGCATAGGAATAATAATTGAGTTTATGGAAAAGGAAAGGTCATCAATCCAACGAGAGTGCAGTGAAATGCAAAGAGGTCCCAGGATGGAATCTTGGGGGGCCTGTCATGGTCAGTGGGCATGATAAGGATGAAGAACCAGAAAGGGAGATGAAAACTGAATGTTTAGAAAGAGAAGAGGAAACGGAGAGAGAGGTATGAAAATCTAGAAGAAAAGGTAATTAACTGTTAAATGTTGAGAATTCAAGAAAGATTAGGGCTGAGAAAAAATGTGGTAATTAATAGACTGATATTAAAAGCAGCAGGATATGTTAAACAAATTTCAAGGTTGAGAATCTAAATATTAAGCAAGCAACACTTATTAATTTTATGGCCCTACATTGAATAATATTCCACAGACCTGGATGCCTACCTCACAGATTCCAAGACCTTTCTCTTCATATCCTCTTCCTACCCACAATTTGGTAAAGGAGTTGTGCTGTTGACAATAACAAAGAAAAAAAAAAGGTTGTTGAACTTTGCAAAGTTTGCTGTTGTAAATGGATGTCACACATGAATTACCATGATTATAAAGCTTCTGAATATTCAATGGCCTCTTTTTGACTAAATCTCAAACTTCTTTGCCTAGCATTCAAGGCTCTCTATAATCTGGCTTAATTTTACTTTCTAATTTATCTCATGTTATTCTCTCCAGGTGTTCTACATTTCAGCTAAACTGGACTATTTTCTGGCTTTCTCTCTTTGCTTTCCTATGCTCAGAATATTCTTTCTCCTTATTCACTGCCTATGCATTTTTTAAACTCAATTGCATTTTACTGCATGTAGTATTTCCTAATCCTTTCCCTACTCCCATTACTAACAACCTTGTCTACTCAATCCAGCATTGTTTTTTTTCTTTCATTTTTGAAGAGGACCAATGACATCATAAATTGATGTCTTGACTAAATCTAACCTAACAAAACATACACTTATTTGTTCTATATCTCCTTAAAATGCTAATATGATATGGTATATTACAATTATCTATTTCTTTCCCCAGAATTAGACTATAAGCTTACCTTAACTGGCATTTATAATTCTTCATCCCCTGGCCTCATCCTTTCTTTCTAGTTTTTTTTTTTTACACATCACAACCCTTTGTTTACTCTCTGGTCCAGTCATACTGGTTATTGCTTATTTAAATTATTATGATGATTATTAGGCTTATTGTAATTCAGATATAGCATAGCTTTCTTCCATGACTGGAATACTCTTGTTCTTTACTTCAACTCTTTAGAATTTCTGCCTTTCTTCATAATTCAGCTCAAATGTCACCATCTAGAGGAAGCTTCACTTGGTCCATCCAGGAATAGCAGAGTCTTTCCTCTTAAGGTTCCCTTTGAACTACTCCATGTGTTTCTTGCATGTCACTTTATATCATGCTGGGTTTTACACTGGTATGCAGTTCTTTGAGGGAGGCCCGTTTTTGTTTCTTCTCTGTATCTTCAGTGCATAGTGTAGTGTTTAATGCAAGTTTATTGATTGATTCCCCTAGAGCCTTGTAGTGTGCTCTGAATACAATAATTAACAAATAATTGTTGAATGAATGAGTCCAACCTTTGAGAACAAGAAATTGGCACTAAGAATGTTGAGGGTGCATTTGCTTTGTTTGGGACATTAGGGAGTAGTACCAATCATGTCTGGTGTCTTCAGGCCCAGGGGACCTGGGTACAAAATGACTTTGCTTTGAGAGCATATTTTTGTAATCTGTAATTTTTTCATCCATTATCAAAGTGAGAGAGAGAGAGAGAGAGAGAGAGAGAGAGAGAGAGAGAGAGAGAGAGGTGGAGGAGGGAAGAGGAGAGAGGAGACAGAGAATGAGAAAGAATTAGTCAAGACAGAATCTTTAAAAGGGGGACTTTATTTATTATACTGGAGCAACGCGCCAACGACCCAGCTCTGCTCCCATACACAAGAAATCCGCAAAGCTGTCACTCAGTTTTGAACCAAGATCGCAGTGGCACTAAAAACACATTGAAAACATTGACTCTCTTCCCTTTTTTTTCCTCTTTTTTTTTTTTTTTGGTACAAAATGGTACAAACAACAATACAAAAGAGTTGTGCTGTTGACGATTACAAAAAAAGTTGGACCTTTTGTTGAACTGCGCAATGCTTGGCGCTGCAGTGTGAATGCATCGTACACCAGTCGCCTTGCCCAAAAACAACCACCATCATGCAGGCTGCTACACATTTTGTCCATTGTCAAAAGAAACATGCAAAAGAAAAAAAGAATCTGAATGGAAAGAAAAAGGAGAGAAAGGAAAAGGAAGAAGCGTTCTGTTTCTGTACATTAGGTGTTGCTTTTCTCCAACTTGATTTATAGCAACAAGCAGTACCTACATTATATACATACACATTTATAATGAGCAGTTTTAGGCGGTATTCTGGGGACTTGAGATCTTTTTTTTTTTTAAATTTGACTGCCAGAAATTAAGGGTTTTTTTTTTTTGTTTGTCTTTTTTGCCTTGATGAAAGCAGCCAAGTCTTATTTTCTGATTGAGATTGTCAGGCAAGGCTCTACCCTTAAGGAAATGGAGGCATTTCTGAGGGGCCAGAAGCCTGGCTTTTTAAATGACATTTTTAAAGCACTTTGGATGTGCTGAAAGATATTACAAAGAGGAGACAGTTTTGTGGACGTGTGCATAGGGAGGGCCAACAGAAGCAATGTCCCTATTCTGTTTTCTACCCAACCCTAGTTGATGCTAAACCAACCTGCTCATTACAGAACAAACTCCCTCCCCTCCCCCCAACTAAATATTGAGCCCATACCCTGCCATGCCAGTTGCTTCTAGCTTCCTGTGGAGGGGCTCCTGGGCTTCGGTCTCACTTTTCCACTGAAACTTTCTATTTACAAGCTACTTACCACAGACTTTTGACACTGATTGTACTATTTAATGCTAATTCACTAGCCTCAGTCTGGATTTGAAGATTGCTCTGGGAGGAGATAGGGGGTCTAGTGGAGTTAGGGCTGCTAGTCTTTGAGATATAGAGAAATCTTTGCCATCCTGCATTCCCATATCCTCTGCCTTCTTCATGAGTGAGTGGACAGCAGAGATGTTCTGGTGCCCATTGGCAGTGGCAAGAAGCAAAGAAAAGAAAGAAAAGACAAGTTCAGAGGAGTAAGTGCAGGAAAATTACTTTCTTACCAGTCTTTTAAGTCCCTCTCACCTAATGGCAGATGAAAGGTTAGTGAAAAGGATCCTGACAACTATCTTCTTTCAGAGGCTAAGTCAGTCTCCTATTCTTCTATCCTGGAGCATGTACCACTTTAAACAATGGGGATTATAAGTGGTTTCTGGCAATATTATTCTTTTCTCCACCAAGCAGAGTTGCAGGGTTGCATTTACTAACCTCACTTCCCTTTTCCTATCCCCTTCAGTAAGATGTTACCAATTCAGGGTCATCCTTCAAATGCAGGGTTCTTGATGTGTGATTTGTGAATAAATTTCAGGGAGCTTGAGAATTTTAAAAATTTTGATAGTTGTACTTCAGCATAATTGTTTTCCCTTATAAACACACAGGATTAAGGGAAAGCAAATGCTTTATTTTGTGTATTTATTTATTTATTTCTTTTGTGTATTTAAACATGTTACTTTTAGAAGGGGTCCATGGGCTTTAACCAGACTGCAAAGATATCCATGTCCAACCACAAAAAAAGGTTGATTTCCTCTGTGTGTGTGTGTGTGTGTGTGTGTGTGTGTGTGTGTGTGTATGAGAGAGAGAGAGAGAGAGAGAGAGAGAGACAGAGAGAGACAGAGAGAGACAGAGGGAGACAGAGAATGCCCAGAGCTAGACTTGAGAATTAGCAGCTTCTTGGGAAGTTCAGGGAAAAACATTTATACCTGCTTCAGTCAACATATCAAGTTCACATTTAAAAATAATTCAACATCCTCAGGTTAAAAACTTTTACCTAAAAGGTAAACTTAAAAAAATGACAACCACTACCCAACTCACAATCCATCAACCCTAACCCCACCAACAATTCCATTAGCCCCCCTCCCACCATTTTGCTCCCCCATCCCCATGAACATTTCAGACAATTCTCATCCGCTGACACCAAGAGGTTTGCATAGCATGACTTAGAAGTGGGGTGGGATGGGAATAGCTTATGCTGAGCTCTCCCTACCATCTGCATGATCCACCCTCCCCCTTGGCTTCAGTGAATACATCTTGGGGACCTGGTTACCTGCATAGAGGGTAAAAATAGGCCAGGGGAAGGCCCCTGACCCTCAGTTATTTGAGAAAGGATCTCCTATCTCTCCATCCCTACCCTTCCTATTCCCTTTCCTCTGAAGTACTCTAGAAAGTATGAGAAGAGACAGAAACACTGTCTGGAATTTAATGACTGATGCACATCACAGTCAGTATACTTAGGTAGAGCCAGAGGGGATGAGGGTTGGTGAAGGTGAGGCACAATGACTTTATACTGAGACATAATCTACTGCTTGTCACATATGTACCTTAAAGAAATAGGGAAAACACAAGATAAAGGGCCATAGGCTGAGAAAATCAATTCATCACTCCTTTCTCCAAGAAGTGATGGGGGCAGGGAAGAGCCACCAGAATACTAGAGAAGTATTCAAGTAAGAGGCACCTTAGGGTTGGTTGTAGAGGTTTCTGTGTTGGAAAGGGATGGGGAAGATGCTGTGTATGGAGACTGTGGGTTCCCTACCAATGCAAGTCCCTACCACTAAACTACCAAGGTGCATGAGAGGGATGTCTCCCTGCCAATCCATCAACATTTTGGGGGCAATTTCTGAGTTCCTGTCTAACATGATATTATTTTCTCAGGAAGCTCATTCAAGTTTCTTCCTTATCACCAACCAAGTGGTGAATGGGAAAAACACACTGGATTGCAAATGAAAGATGGAAAGATGGAAGAGTTCCAGGGGTGAATCCCTTCTGGATTCCAGACGGCACATGTTCCAAGCACTCTTTTGTTTGCAGAAGTTTTATCCTAGGGAAGATAGAATCTGGTGAAATGGGAAATGCACAGAGCATGTTCATCACTTATAAGCTATAGCAGCCCAGTATGCTCTCCTTCAAAGGCCCCGTTTGCTACCAGAGGGATCCCTGCCTCTCTCCCTCCTTTAGTATTCAGCATTCAAAATTATTCTCATCTGGAAAAAGTCATCAACCTTAGACAGTCACTTTCTGACACCACACATAAACTTGGAATCAAAAGGAAAAGAGAGCTAAACACTGACACTTTTACCAGATTCACTCCAAACTCAGTTGCAAATATAAAAAAAAATACAGTTTACCCAGGGACTCATAGCATGGGACTTAGGTGGCTTCTAACCCAAGAAACATAGTTCATATCACATATCCATGCAGGTGAAATCATCTCACAGACATTAGACAGCAACCCACAAGTCCAAATCAGTAAAGGGGGAAAATGTTGTTTTCAAATCTAATCACTATTTCTTACTGGTTCAAAATGATCTTACATACAAACTAGGTAGTTACTACCATTTCTAATTCTGAGGTTCAATTCTCTGGATGCTATGAAACCTTTTGCTAAGTTGGCATTCTTGTTGCACAGCCAGGAGCAAGCACCATGGAGTGAGTATGCCTTCATCCACGGTTGCTGCTCTCCCCCGTGGACTTGATTAGAGTGAGCAGTGTCAACACCCACTGAGTGGTTAGGCCACACACTAGTTAGTTTACATGTTGCTGTCTGACTTTGGCTGTTGGTGCCTAGAACATGAATACTTTACAAGACAAGGGAGCTAGACTAATGAAGTCAGGCTACATCTTTAATACTGAGTGGGGAGGTGGCCGGCAGGGTCCTTGTGAATTGTCAAAGTGATAAAAAAGCAGTATCTATCCTTGGGAATGGTTATGCATTAGTGGTACTGCTTGACAGCAACATGTAGCTTGGCCAGGATTTAGTATAGGACTCCATAGCCTGGGGGTGGCCAGAAACCTTTGGGGGACAGAATACAAAGAGATGCTCCTTTGGTCTTTTGGTGGTTATAAGGGTAGAAAGTTTCCCCCAGGCTTTGCAGAGACTTTCTAGAGGAGCATGTAGCCCAAGGCTAATCAACCTGGCTGTTTTATGTAGCTATCTCAATTGTGGCCAGGGGAGAAGAGGGATCCCAGGTGATAAGTGCATTTGTTAACACTGAACAATAAACAGCAAGGATGATTAAACCACCAATAGTGGAGTACTAAAGAATGGCTATTTGGGTTTTCACCCAAAATATGTTTTGTATTTTTTTTTTTAGTTTTGTGAAACCATCCACTTTTATTTATTTATTTTTCTTTAAAAAAATAAAAAAAATACCACTTAAAAACAAAACCAGAAACAATCTCCATGGTTCCTTCATTATTCCTTCAGAGCCAGAACTAGCTTGGGGTCAGAGAGAGTGCTGCTCATGATGGTTGAAACTTTTGTTTGTTTTTAATCGCTCCTGAGATCGAGGGAATCTGATACATGTACCAAAAGGCACTTTCAATTTTTTTTTTAAAAACAGTACTTCTGTTCTAAGAAATTCAAGTTAAGACAGAGTGCCTTTCACTCTCCTTAGTCATAAAGCGGATATTGTAATGAGCCATAACCCTGCTGACACTTAAAAAAAAAATGGAGCAGAGACAACAAGTGTTCATGCTAGACAGCTCAATGTTCTGGGGGGAAAAAATAAAAGCAACTCCTAATTCACCACTAAAATAATACAGTCAGCAGGGGCGGGGGGGGAGTAATTAAAAAAGCTGCCACTTTTGGACAGCTCTTGCGTCTCTGCTGTCCATTCGCTTTTTTTTTCCCCGAATTTGTTCTAAGAATATGAGGTCAGTTAATCTTCATCGCCCCCTCCATACATGTCCGCAAGTTTCTTGAACCTGGGTCCCCAGTCGTTGAGATAGTCGTAGTCTTGGTCCCCAGAGCTGGAAGAGTTCAGGGAGCTGACCGAGCCGGCTGTGGAACCGCTTCCTTCATAGTCAAAGACCAGCAGGGAATCGTAAGGAGGTGCTGTGGGGTCATTATCTGCAGCTCGCAACCCCTGGATTCACAAAAGACATGACGTTAAGGAAGCAACGGGGAATCAAGTGGTGGGGAATAAGGCACCATTGAAGAAAGACATGGCCTGAGTTGTCCCCAAAGCTAGTCTAAGGCTTCTGGGTCACTTCTTTACCTGTAAAATGAAAAGGGTTGGACCAGATGATCTGTAAGACCCTTAGAATTTTAAGATTCTATGATTATGGTATATGGGTTGAAAACATTTAAGAGGATACAACAGAGGTGACTATTCTGTATATGTTTATTATCCTAGGATCTGATTCTGTGTCCATGGGTCTGCAGAGCTGCTCTAGGGACCTGAACTAGATCCCTATTTCCTCCAAACTGCTTGGGGTATTCCTGGAGAAATGAGGTCCTATCCTTCCACTGGTATGGAATCTCTTCTACAGTTCCTCCATTCTTGGCCTCAGTTTGAGAATTTGCAAACTAAAGCTTGTATTAGGTAGCTTTGTCCCAAAGGAATATTGTCTTGGCTAGATAGCATCTTTTGGACTTTTAAAGGATGAAAAAAAATCCTTTAATTACTCTTCAAGGACTGCATTTTCTACCTTCCCCACCAAGACTGAAGACAATGTGCACACATTTCACGAGTTTGCAGTCTCCAAATGGTTTCTCAAGGCCCTTTATCCTCACTCCAGAAGGGATGAATGTAACTAGTTTATGCTACACACATTTAAATATAAATCTCATTTGCTAAAAACAATTTCTCACACATTCTGGGACAGAAGAGAGAAGATGGGACTGTCTCAAATTAGGACTCATGTTTCACCTCCTTTTGCAGAGGAGTGATGACAACACTTTCTTCGTTTTCTGTTGCCTTATCAAGTGGCACAAGACCAATGACTTTCACCTGATTATACCTTTCAGTGCAAGGTCCTCAACCTCCAGCCACCGTGGAAAGAAATCACTTTAGAGTTCTGTGGGAAGACTATATTCTAGTCAAATAAATGTTTTGCCAAAGTTAGATTCTGGTATAACCTGAGAATTTAGAAATTCCATTGACTGGAGGTCAAGAGGTTATATTATGCCACTAGGTATGTGACCTGAGGCAAGGTACTCTGGGTTTCAGTTTCTCTGAGTTCCCTTAGTCTATATCTACTGTGATGTGGTATATGTTCTAAGGTCCCTTCCAGTGGTTCTATAAGACACAAGAGGATGTGGAAGGTAGCAAGCCTCCTTGGTATCCCCCAGTCCACTCCTTGACCACATCCAACTAGGTACCAAGAGGGCACCCCTGCTTTAGACTTTACTACATACCTTTTGGAATTTCTCCTTCCCTCCAATCTTCTTGCCTTTTTCATTGCTCTTTCCTGTCATCTGTTTCTCCCTGGGCAGGAGCTAGGACAACCAAGACACTCTGGCCTACTATGCCCTCCCAAAAGTCATAGGGACACAGCCACTAATACTATTTTAAAGAGTGGGGTGTCACCAACAACAATTCTTCCAGTAAGCTACAGGCCGCCGGGGCTTTACCTTTGGCCTGAAATTGTATTATTCAAATCACTAGACTTGTATCTATTCTACAGCTGAGGCTTCCCATTTGTATTTGTATTATTTGTATTATCTCTGTGACTCAGAATGTGGGCTGCTTAAAACCTGGAGCTGAGTTTTCTATTTGTAACCCTATCATCTAAAACTTTGTTTGGCACAAAATAGGCACTAAAATGAGGCTTCATCAAGGAATCAATTAATCCCAATTCTAACATTCAATGTTGGGAAGTCCCTTCTTGCTTTAACATTTTGGAATTTTTGCCATTTTAAAAGAATGTAATTTTTATCAGAGCCCAAGTTTTAAAAGGGGCTTGAGATATCTAAAAAAGAGATCTTTGTGCTTGTCTCTAGAAACCTGATTCAACAAGAAACATTTTATATGAAAGAGAACTACATTATGCTTAGAAATGACCTGTCTGAGCAAACAATGTATGAAAAAGTCATGGGGTGCTGTTTTGCTTATGAAGGGACAAATGGTGAGTGTGTCTGTGTTTGCATGTATATGTGTACATGGTGTGTATTGTATGCTCATATACATGCATGCACATATGTGTATATATGTATATATAGTTATTATTTTTTGCCTCATTCTGGATTTGGAAGGAAGAGAAAGACCACATTAGACAATTCTCTTTTGTCTGGTCTGCAAGTAGATGACTAACTTCAATTCGATTAAAAAAAAATCACTCTTAAACCCCATGTTTCAAACTCTAGGCTAGACTCTAAAGATTGCAAAGAAAAAGCAATACAGTCTCTATTCTCATGGAGCATAACTATTTTCTAATGTGGGGTGTGGATATTGTCTAGACTATAAGCTAGAAGTTTTCTTGCCTAAGAAAAACTTTTGACTGTAAGAAAAAAATTTGGGGTAAATTAGAAGATTTGTCCTACTTAAGGGATGAAGTACCAGCTAACTAGCAAATGTGATACCTAATTGTGCCAGAGGGTTCTGCTACTCTTACATGTCTTTAAAGTGTTCATTTAGAAGTATTTTTATGAACCATGATTATTAAAGTGTTATGGTATTTTATTTGAAAAACATTTTATTTTCAAATAGGAAAAGCATAAGTAAGTGATAAAAATGTGCTCCATATTCTGTCTATCCATTTGGTCACTTCCAAGGAAAGTCTAGTGAGTGGTATGTTTGAACTATGAGAGCACACTCTAGCAGTCTCTGATTACCCTAGTGGAAGTTTACTTAACTGTACTCTAGTACTTAGATGATAGTGATGGGGGAATGGGAATAGATTCTGGGTTGCTATCTAGCAATTAGTTCCAAACTGATAAATTGATGGCCAATGGAATATCAAATGGTTGAATTCCAGGTGCCAGGGAAGACAATGAGGGAGAAATTTTTGACCTTAAAGATCTCTAAAAGAAGCTAGGTGAGGAGAAGGATAGATATGAGCATTTAGCTATTGGACCCTAGGAAAGTCCCTTAGTATCCACTAATGTCTGTTAAATCATCTGCAAAAGGGAGACATAGCATCTCCTACCTAGGTTTTTTTGGTGAGGAATAAATGAGATTATATTGTATAGTACTTAGCACATTGTAGGTGCTTTATAAATCTTTATTCCTTCTTCACTTCTAAGAAGTACCATTTAGGAGATAGTTCCTTTTTTCCACAGGTGGGGTCAGTCCTCTTTTTTTTTAATGCCAGGGCCAACTTCTTAACCTTTTCATCTCAAAGGAGGCACATTCATTTGATTTGACAAGAAAAAGATGACTATCTGGGCTAGGAGTCAGGTCTCTAAAAATCGTGGTCAATGGAAGCTTTGAGACAACTCAGTCCAGAGTGCCTTTTGATACAAGTTGGCATCTGCAACATGAAGTCCAGAATTGCATTCTGGAATCATATTGGGCTTTGGTATTTGACATATCTGTATTATTTTCTTTCAAGGAGTCTGGGCAAGTTTCATCTATGTCTGTATACCACCAAGGCTCCAAAAATTCTTTCCATGTCTAACTCTGTCATCCCACCCTATTAGTCCAACCCCTTTTAGAATTTGAGGGGATGCTCACCTCATTGATGAAGTCACCAATGTCTCCTGGGTGGGGGACAACTGGCCGGATAGGGTACTGGGGCTCAGCCCCCACTGGCCTCTCATCTACTCGCCTCACACCTGGTGCTTTGTTTAATACATGGTCCATTGTCTCTGGTTGTTGAAGTTGGCTTAGGTCATAATCCTAAAACAAGAGGAGAGGTGAAGAATTAGACCTTCAGAGAACTTTATTGGAGGTCATTAAATAATAATAATCTCAATGATAATGGCTCTTATTTATATAATCTTTAAGAGGTAAATGACTAACCCATGATCACAGAGCTAACAAATGTTGGAAACAGGATTTAAATGGAGGTCTCACTTGACTCCAGAGTTTAAAGCTAAGCAAGTCTAATCAATCTGCCATATAACCTTTTTTTCTGAGTAAATAATGCTGAATTAAAGATCAAAATATTTAAAACTTCAAATCATATATTTAATATTTAGTTTGAATAATAGAAACCTTAGGGATAATAGAGTTCTGTCCCCTAAGACAGTGGGAACCAATGAATAAAAGCAATTAATAGACAGAGTATATGGGGGTGGGGGATGGTTTGAAAGAGGCATTGTCTAAAGACTAAAGAGAATGCAGCCAAGGTAAAAAATCAAGTATCCATAGAATCAACCAATCCTGGAAATCTGGGGGGGAAAAAACCTTTTGAATTGAGGAGAATTAGTTGTTGACATTGTTGGCCTAACTTGTTGGTATAAAGTCAGGAAAAATACCCCTTAGGGGAGAGGTATAAAGTACTGTGATCCATGATTTTCATGACATAAAGAAAGTGGCAAGGTTCTAGTTAATGCCCCCTTCTTATTCTTTTTTTTTTAGGGTTTTTGCAAGGCAAATGAGGTTAAGTAGCTTTCCCAAGGCCACACAGCTAGGTAATTATTAAGTGTCTGAGACCGGATTTGAACCCGGGTACTCCTGACTCCAGGGCCAGTGCTTTATCCACTGTGCCACCTAGCTGCCCCACCCCCTTCTTATTCAATAGTAGTCATGTCATTAAGGGTTTCAAATAGAATTGATGCCATCCAATATGTGAATAATTAAAATATAGAAGAGGAATTACTGGGTGTTCTGGTGTGACCCTGGATACCAGAACTAGGATCAGTGTGCAGAAGCCACATTGTTGGTTTAATATAAAGTAAGGTTTTTCCTAACCATCAGAATTAGAACAATGTGCCCTGTCCTTTGTTTAACAATAGAACAAACCATTTTGGGTGAGCTGGAAGATATTTTCACCCTGATCTACAAAGTATAAGAGTATTTTAAATGAGAGTGGGAAAGAAGCTGCCCCTATGGAGGACTAAGTTGTCTTTAGTTTGAAGCTCAATTATGAAATAGATCTTGGCTACTAGAGCTTTGCAAAGGAAAAGGAAGATGAATGGAAGGAATAAAATCCCTAAACACATTTAGACATTTACAAATGAGAACCAGAGAGAGAAATTAAAGGCTTATTAGAAACTATTAAGGGAATTATATTCCACTATGCCAGGGCAAGATAGGTAGGAGATGGCTAAGGCAAGTGTTGGCTTCAGAAGGCCTGGGCTGCCTTCCCTAGAGCCAAGCCGATTCTCAGAGGTTCTAATCATTGCTATTCCCTCCTACCTCTGGAGTAAAGATCTGAAGTTTCCTTTCTTCCTTAGCTCTTCTGAAACATACCCCACTGACTTTGAGAATAGTAATGACAATCTCTCTCTCTCTCTCTCACATACACACACACACACACACACATACACAAGACATATCTATCTATCTATATATGTATATATATATGTATTCATGGCACCTTCCAATCTTTTGATATATTAATAATAATAATAATAATAATCAACATGTATATAGTGCTTTGATATTTGCAGAAGCGCTTTTTATACATGATATTTTTTAATACTCTCAATCATCCTGGGAAATAGCTGCTATTATACCCATTTTGCAGATGAAGAAACTGAAACAGGAAGTAGTGAAATGACTTTACTGAGAGTCACCCATCTAGTAAGTTTGTGAGGTATAGTTTGAATTCAGGTTTTTTTCTGACTCTAAATGTGGCAGTCTATCCGCTATGCTAACTAATTGCCATTACTGGAGAAGGATAACAATCCTGGATAGAAGAAGAGGGATTTTAACATTCCTTTTACAGATGAGGAAACTGTTATCCAAAGAGGAGAAATAACTTGATTAGGAATATTCAGTGAGTTAGTGCTGTCAGCTTAACTGATGATATTTATCCTTCATTCTCAAAGAAGACCTTAATATCAGGGGAGGTGATGCCATGATAAATATATGAATTGAATGGAGTGTCACCAGCCTTACTTTCTCCTCCAGAGTCATCTGGATCAGGTCTCCTGGAGATGGCCCTGGATGTGAGTCAATTAGGGTTAAGTGACTTGCCCAAGGTCACAAAAATATTAAATATTAAGTGTCTGAGCTAGGATTTGAATTCAGGCCTTCCTGACTTCAGAGTTGGTGCTTGATCTATTGCACCACCTAGCTGCCCTTAACTGTCAGCTTAACTACTGGTCATGGCAGAGATGGTTATGGGTCAATAGGAAGCATTAATCAAGAGCATAGCTTCCCATTCAGGCAGTGAGCACCTTAAAACTTAGGGACCATGTTTCCCTTTTTCTCTGAAGCAAATTCAAATACTTCAGTTTTCAGTGAAGTAAAAAGAGGTCCAGGACATCAGGAGACTTGACCAGGGTCACATAGATATAAATGTCAAAGATAGGATTTGAATCCAGGTCCTCTGTCTCTGACAGCCAATGTTCTTTCCATAATGTTTGCTGAATTGAATAAAGTGAGAGGAGTTAATATTTTCCTGGAGAGGTGGAACTTAAAAGGATGGTTAACATCTGGGCAGGTGAGTTAAAAGTATTCCAGTGATGGAAATTTCATCTTTTTTCTCAAGTGCCATTTAACTTTAATGTTTTCCAGTCTTAGGCTCTTCTTGAGCACTGAACAGCTTGAAGGAATGGAGCAATAAGGAGACTCAAGAGTGAGCCCAGACCCTCTCACCTGGTCTTCCTCACCACCTCCTTCTTCATCATATTTCAGGATGTTGTCTCTGACATCATCTTCAGGGTCAATCAGAAGCTGCTTGGTATGCCGCTCCTTCTCCCGGCGTTTCATCCATACCACAAACAGCAGAACCATAGCTACAATGAGACCCAATAAGCACATGATAATTTTGATTGCAAAAGACAAAACTTGTGTCCTTTAATCCCCCACCCTCTTGCTTTTTCCTTCTTCTCTTGGCTCTAATCCCATCTATGCCTTTGGAAGGAAGGTTGAATTTGGAGATGGGGATCTGAGCTCTGCTATTAATATGTAATCCTGAACAGCCCCATAAATGGCCTCAATTTCCTCCTCTCTAAAATGAAGAAATTGGATTCAATGTGCAAAAGAGAGATGTCTGTAGCATTGCATAAGGAATACTTATGATAGATTGATTGACAGCTTGAACTTCCTTCATGGATATTGTCAAGTCTTGGGGGAGAAATTGGTTGTAGCTTTTTATTAGCCATTGGCAGCAGAAACAAACAGCCCCTCTGCTCTGTAGTTCCAATTTTATTAAAGCAGTGTTTGTGCCAGAGCTAGAATTTAACCTCACTGTAAGCAGCATCAGTACTGGGATGTCTAAAAATTTCTGCAAGACTGGAATGACAAGCCTGGAATCTGCCGTTGGAAGGGATCTTAGACATCATTTAGTCCAATGTCTTCCTTTTACAGAAGAGGAAACTAAGATGGGATTTTAAAGATCATACTCCTAGAAAATAGTAGAACTGAGAATTTGATACTTAGACTCTCTGATTTCAAAGCTAGTCTCCTTTACACTATGACATAATGCTTCTCCAGCACTGCACCATTTTTTCACAAAATGCAGAAAAAGACAGAAAGTTGTAAAAACAGTTGCAGTTCCCAAGTTTTAAAAATACATAGTAGGAAAAAGCAGAGAAGGCTTAGCATACACTTGCCCTTTCTGATGACAAAGAAGGTGGGCTAGGGCTATAAGAAATCCGACCACAGAGAAGCTTAGCTAAGGCTCTGAGGGGCAGAAATGCAACCAGGGCCAGGGATTGAACCTGGATTGCACAGCTGGGTGACTGGGGATAAGGAAATCATGACCCACACAGGCTTTCTTGATTTTAAAGGTATTGCCACCCTAGCTATATCTCCCATTCTGTTCTCTTCTTATTTCTCCCTCTTTCTTCTTTCTCAATCTTACACTTTCCCTCTCTCCCTTCTCCCTCCCTCCCTCCCTCCCTTCCTTCCTTCCTTCCTTCCTTCCTTCCTTCCTTCCTTCCTTCCTCGATCCTTCTTTCCTTGATTATCTTTCTCTCCTTTCCTTTTTTCTTCCTCTTCCTTGTTCTTTCCCTCCCTCCCTCCTTTCCTCTCTTTTCTTCTTCTTCTTCTTCTTCTTTTTCTTCTTCTTCTTCTTCTTCTTCTTCTCTCTCTCTCTCTCTCTCTCTCTCTCTCTCTCTCTCTCTCTCTCTCTCTCTCTCTGACTCTGTCTCTCTGTCTCTCTTTGTTTCTCTCCTCTCTCTTTCACTTTTTCATCCTCTTTTTCCACTATCCATTTCTTGGTTTCTCTTTCTTCCTCCCATGTCTCAGTCTCAATCTTCTTTTATTTCCTGACTCTTACTCGTTCTATCTCTGTCATGTTGTCTCTGTGTCTGAGTATATATCATTCTATTTATTATCCTTGTCAAGGATATCACCATTCTTCCATTCACCCAGGTTTGTTAACTAAGTCATCCTTAACTTTTGACTTTGTTTCAGAATTTATATCTAGGGTCCAAGTCTTATCAATTCTACCTATACAATATCTCTTACATTTTTTCCCTTCTCCCCATTTTCACCAAAACCACCTTATTTCAAGCTCTCATTGCCTGTCACCTACACCATTGATTTATTAGCTTCCTAATTCCTTCTTTAGCCTCTAGTCACTATTCTCTCCATTTCATACTCCACATTGCTGCCAGATTGATATTCCTAAAGCAATGGCTGACCATGTCATTCCTCTGCTCAGGAAGCTTCAGAGGCTATTATCTCTAGGGTAGAGATATCCAAACTTTTAGCTCTTCTGGGCCACATCACTTAACAAAAACTTGTCAAGGGCCATTTATAGAATTTAATACCACAAATTTTTGTTGGGTAATATGGCCCAGAAGAGTTAAAATGTTGTACACCCCTGCTCCAGGGATGAAGCATAAAACCATTAAATTGGCATTTATGACCTTCAGTAATTTGGTTCTGGCTTTTTCCCCTTGGGCTGATTAGTCTTCCTTTACATGCTTTGCATCATAGCCAAACTGACTGCTTCTTGTACATAATATTCCTCTTTCAATTCTTTGTACCTTTATATATGCTATGACTGGAATACTCTCTTTTACTCCTACTTCTTGGAGCTCTTACCTCCCCTCAGAGCTTAGCTTTAGGGCTGCATTCTGCAAGAAGCCTTTCTGATTATCCCCCAGTTATTAGTAATGTTCCCTATCCACAAAAGGCTAGCTCAGTGGTGAATGGATAAGGCACTGGACCTAGAGTCAAAAAGATCTGAGTTCAAATCCAGTCTCACACATTTGTGTGATTCTGGGCAAGTCACTTAATCCCTAATTTGTTTTACTTCTTTATCTATAAAATGGGGATACACTGGAGAAAGAAATGGGAAATCACTCTAGTATCTTTGCCAAGAAAATCCCAAGGGCAAAATTCATGTGTTCATGAAGAATCAAACACAACTAAAGCAACTGAACAATCCCCAAATTACTTTGTAATTTATTTTGGATATATCTTTCATATAGAAGGCATATTTACAGGGCATTGTGAACAGAGAGCCAGCCTTAAAACTAGGAAATTCTGAATTCAAGTCCTGTCTTTGACCCATATTGACTGTGTGACCAGGGTCAATCATTTAATCTCACTGTACTAGACAACTGTCTAAGACTATAAAGGGAAGAGAAGGTACTGATTCAAATTTCCAGAAGGAGTTCCCTCAACTAAGTAATTTTTATACCAATGAATCATAGGAAAACGTCCTATCTTGAGTTCAAATCCTACTTCAGATACTTCCAAACTGTGTGACCATGAGCAATTAATTTACTTTAGTCTTGGTTTAATCAATCAAGTAATCATTAATCAATTAATCACAGTTTCCTTACTTGTCAATCAAGAATAATAATAGTACCTATGCCATGGAGCTGTTATGAAGATCAAATAAGACAATAAATGTGAAGTGATTTGCAAACCTTAAAACAGTGCATACATACTGGCTATTATTGTCTTTACATACACTTAATGCTTAATTTCTCCTGTCTCTTCTCCTGCCTTCTTCTCTGTTCTCTGCACTGTTTTTTTTGTAGTCTCTTGTCACCTTTGTTTCATACCCTTGTCACTTCTGACTTCAAAATCATAATGATAATAACTCACCACTCCAAGACTTCCTATAGACTCTTCCCACTATGATCCTAGGATTCAAGTAATGTTAATTTTATCGTACCCATTTTATAGATGAGGAAAGAGAAGTGTAGTTTTTTTTAATTGAATTGCTCTGGGCCACACAGTAGGTAAATATTGGAACTTAAATCCAGTTTGTGTGACTTAATTCCCAATATAACTAGTATTTCTGACAAAGAACTCATTTCTAAAATATACAGAGAACTGAGTCAAATTTAAAAAAAAAACAAGCCATTCCCCAATTGACAAAAGGTCAAAGGATATGTAGAGGCAATTTACAGATGATGAAATCAAAGCAATCCATAGTCATATGAAAAAGTGTTCTAAATCATTGCTTATTAGAGAAATGCAAATTAAAGCATCTCTGAGATACCACCTCACACCTCTCAGACTGGCCAATATGACCAGAAAAGATAAACGACCAATGTTGGAAGGGATGTTGGAAATCTGGGACACTAATGCATTGTTGGTGGAACTGTGAACTCATCCAACCTTTCTGGAGAGCAATTTAGAATTACCCCCAAAGGGCAACAAAAATGTGCATACCCTTTGATCCAGCAATACCACTACTGGGTCTATACCCTGAAGAGATGATGAAAAAAGGGAAAAAACATCACTTGTACAAAAATATTCATAGCAGCCTTGTTTATGGTAGCAAAGAATTGGAAATCAAGTAAATATCCATCAATTGGGGAATGGCTTAGCAAACTATGGTATAGATATGTATGTCATAGAACACTATTGTTCCATTAGAAACCAGGAGGGATGAGAATTCAGGGAAGCCTGGAGGGATTTGTCTGAACTGATGCTGAGTGAGATGAGCAGAACCAGAAAAACATTATACACCCTAACAGCAACCTTGATGGACTTGATCATTTCATCAGTGCAACAATTAGGGACAGTTTTGGGCTATCTGCGATGGAGAATACCATCTGTATCCAGAGAAAGAATTGTGGAGTTTGAACAAAGACTTTCAATTTAGAAGAAAAACCACTGTTATCTTATTGTCTGATCTTGCTATCTCTTATACTTTATTTTTCTTCCTTAAGGATATGATTTCTCTCTCATCACATTCAATTTTGATCAATGTATGCCATGGAAACAATATATAGATTGGCAAATTGCCTTCTGTGGAGAGTGGGGGGAGAGAAGCAAGATTAGGGGGGAAATTGTTAAACTCAAAATAAATAAAATCTTTGGGGGGAAAAAAGAGTTGCACAAAAAAAGAATCATTCCCAAATCCATTGCTTTCATGGAGCCTTGCTCAGTTCCTTCAGCCTTCACTGATTTCTAAGATCAGAGAATGAAGAGTAAGAAGAGATAGTCTCTGAATTTCCATACCTCTTTATAATGGATGACAGTCCATCCTTCATTACGCAAAGAAGCCTGCTTATTATTGTTGTTCATTTCCTCAGTTTTACTTTATACCTGTACTAGACTGTAAGCCTTTGGAGGGAAGATCCTGTATGAAACAATTTTTGAACCCCTAAACATGCGGGGCCTAGTGAGAGGTACATTGTAGGCGCTCTGTAAAGATCTGTTGTCTGATGATTTGATCATTCACAGTTGAGGAGGTACTCACAAGGAGCTGGGAGACATCTCTGGGTGTGTGGATCGTGATAGCTCTTTGATCACTAATAATCTTGTCCCTTGTATAGAGTTTTGTTTTACAACTGCTAGTGTACTGATCATACAATATCATCTATTATAGTTATCTGTGTTTGTGGCTCATTCCCCTGCTTGGCTGTAATCTGCATGTAGAGCTCTCCACAACCTGGCTCCAATGGACCTTTCCAGTGTTATTTCACATGAACACTCACTCTTCAGGAATTCCTCCTCTCAGCCAAACTGGACCAACCAAATTAGCTTTTGTTTCAACTTTGGCATTCCGTCTTCCACCTTGGTGCATTTGTACAAATGTTCCCCTAGGTCTGGGATGCATATCCTCCATACCTATACCTCTCCAAATCTTTATCATCCCTCAAGGCTCAGCTTGGGCAAAACCTCTTCCTCCCTGAAGCCTTCCCTGATCCCTCTCCACCATGCATTCCAAATGGTAGTACTCTCTAATTCCTCAAATGTATTTTCTTCTCTGTGCAACAATTATACCCTAAAATAGCAGGTTATAAGGCAGTCCCTTGTGGGGCAGTTTGATTCTTGTTTTTATGGTCCTACTGTCCAGGAGACAGGTCTTTGAAGGATCTATGCTTTTATCTTTCTCCCTCAACAATTTTTCTATGAAGTTGGAAAAAATGTCTCATTTGAGGGAGTTTGCTGTGGCTCAAAGAAGTTTATGACTTGCTGGGGTCTCACAGCTAGTGCTGTTCTGGGTAAGATTTGTACCCAGTTTCTTATTTCCAAATCCTGCATAATGTCCCTTTTTCCCTTCACTTGGTTCATTGTACATGCTTATTAAACATAGGTTGAGTAAGGACCAGGGCATTATCTTCCCTGAACTTTCCATCTTCTCCAGAGACTATAACAGTGATCTGTATATAGTAGGTACTTCATAAATGTTTGAATGAATGAAAGGCCAAGAATGAGTATGATCACTTATCAGTGTTCTAAATATCATATGGGAAACAAGTAGGACCCTCAGAATATCCCATAGCCAGGGTCAGGGATGGGGACAGGGTAACCTTATGCCTCAGCTCTGAGCTCTCCAGGGAACCATTGTAAGGAAAAAAATGTACAGAATCTCATTTCCTTCCTTGCTGAGGGAGGGAGCTACAGGTAAGGAGCACTGCTCAGACAACTATATGATGTAATGGAGGAAAACCTGAATTTCACACTAGCTCCATGACTTTGGGCAGATTGTTTAATCTCCCTGTGATTCAGTTTCCTCTCCTATAAAGTGAGGGAGCTGGACTCAGTGGCCTCTAAGGTCCATTTTAATTCTGAATCTATGACCCTATGATATCCCATCTGACTCAGATGAGATGCTGGTTAATTTTGCTGAATTCCTTCCTCTTCCCTCTTTTTCTTTTCTTTTCCTTTTTTTAAAAAAGATTATTTGTTACAAAGGATTGCTTTCTGGAGAGGAGGAGGGGAAGGGTTATTTTCAGAAATGAAGATAATATAAAAAAAAAGATATCAATAAAAAAGAACATCCAGCCTTCTGCATTCTAGCTTCTGCCCTAACCCCCCCAAGAATTTCCTTCTTACCTCCTCTCTCTGCCTACACCAGTGAGAGCAGGAGAATGAAGATGAACAGGAGGCTTGCAGTTTGCCTTATTTTCTCTCCTTGTTCTGTATTTATGCCCAATACGGAGGTGCTGAAGTGACTAGAAGAGGACTGGACAGCTAATTACTGGCACTCATTGCCAACTGGCTGCTGACTTGTCCTGCTCACCGTGCAGTTTTCAGAATTCAGCATTTTTTTAATGCTTAGCTGAGATCTGCTTGTGAGCAGTAAGAGAATATAACTCTTCTATCTGACATGAAGCCTCTGAGCTATTTAGTGAGCTTTTAAAGTTCTTTTCTGTTTTCTAAGAGTCATTCAAAAGATACCTGGCTGGTGCACAAAGGTAGTTTTGTAAGGGCTACGCTGGCTCCTGATGTTCCCTTTCTCCACCTGGTGGGAAAACCTACCATTGACCATGCTGTCAGAACTTCCTTACAGGCCAGATTTTAGCATGTCAATAGCCAATGTTGTATTGGTTCTTGCATTTTATTCCCCCAATAGAATGGAATACAGCATTGCTCCAGTTATGATTCCATTTGGACTCTGCATGGGGTCAACCTAGAAATCAATTTTGTGTGTGTGTGTGTGTGTGTGTGTGTGGTGGAGAGAGAGAGAGAGAAAAAAAAGGGTGTTGGATTTGGAGTTACAGGTCCTGGTTCTGCCACTTACTACCTGTGGGATCTTGGACAAGTTGCTAAATCTCTCTGAGCCTTAGCTTCTTCATCTATAAGATAAAGCAGTGGGAAGATAATATCTAAGATTCCTTCTGGATCTAAGCCCCTCAGAGATGAAACATATTATTATATATCTCTTTTTTAAACAAATTATTTTTGAAAATTTTTTTATCAATTTAACAAATTAAATAAATGAGTTTCTCTTCCACAGTGGTCTGTTATTTTTTTTTAAGCCACTCCCTAGTACTTTGGGGATCTAGCTAGTGAAGGAAAGAAACAAATATAAAGGAATATCAGGATATTAGTGAATTTGCTGGAACTTTAAAAATCATTTAATACAATGTTCCCCTCTCTCCACATTTTACAGATGAGAAAACTGAGGCCCAAAGGGGGAGCTGCTTTGTCTGTATTACATAGAATCAGTGACAGAGCCAGGACTAAGCTTTCAAGTCAGGATTCTTTTTCCTGGAGATACTAAATGGTTTCATATTTTTAGGACTCAGATTTCAAGTGGGGTTTTAAAGGGGAAAAGAAATCTCTTCTTTTATCAGCTGTTTTGATATTTCCCATTTCAATTGGAAGAATGGCTTCATTGTATTGATTAGATTGCATGAACTGCTGAATCTGAGTATCCGACTTGTCTATATGGGTAGGCAATTATTGATCCATGCCCACACCAACTAGCCAAGTTAGAATTGTACCCACCAAGTAAACTAAAACAAAGATATTTCCATTAGAAAGTGAATTCCTTGAGAATAGCTATTTTTGTATCCTTATGACTAGAAGATTGTCTGGTATATTGATTGTGCTTAGTAAATGCCTATTGATTGGTTAACTGATCTCTCTCACACACACACATACACACACACACACACACACACACACACACACACACCCTCTGGCAGCCCTCCTAGCTGCACACATACACACCCCCCTCTGGCAGCCTGGCAGCCCTCCTAGCTTGCAGCAGTTGGTAAGTATTTTGAGTCAGAGGTCAAACATTCTTCATTTAAATGAAGATTCTGAAGTGCCAGGTCACTCTGCTGAGCTCTGTGTAATTTAAAAGTATCAGAATTGGTGAAAATGTCTCTTTTCTATATGTCCCCCCAACTGGCATCATCCCTTCCCAAACCCACTCATCATAAATTACATTTCTTATCCTTCATGTGGCTTTTTTCAGCTCTCAAGCATAAAAAAGTCAATTAGACTGACAATGAATGTCAAAATAAGTTTTGCTAATAAAAACCAGTCTTTAAAGGGGTATGATGCATCTGAAAATGAGGAAAGGAAACTTTTAAATTCAGTGCCCTTCAGCAGAAGGTAATTTCAGTCAACAGAATGTTCAGGAGGTTACCTTGTACCTTAAAATTAGGTTTTGTAAAAAAGAATTAAAAAATGAGTCTGAATTTCATCTTTTTTCCTCCCAACTTCTGATAATCTGATGCAAACTTTCAAAACATCACAAACAGTTTGAGGAGGCCTTGATAAGAAAGGAGAGAGACCCATGCATTTCTCTCCTCCCACCTCTAATATGATGAGACTGGCTACCTGGCTCAACCCCTTCAGAAACACATATAATAGTGACCAAAATAGAAATTAGGGTCAAAGACTACCAAGTGTTGTGTCCCTAGAAGTGACCCTGAACCTCTAACTATTCTCAAGGTTCTTATAAGAGTGCATTAATACATGTTTATTACATATTACATGTAAAACAGGGGACAGGAAAAAGATGAGACCCTGGTGGAGGAGGTGAAGGAGATGGAGGAAGGAAGAACGCTGGAGGGCCCCAGAGGGCTGCTGCCTGTGCATTCTGGTTCCTTTTGCATTTTCATGAGCACTAACATTAACTAAATTTATGCAAATGCAAAGATAAAAATGATAACGCTATAACTTTGAGCAGAGCTTGGCACAGTGGGGACAGAAACCTGGGAAGCTGAAAAAAATATGCATTGGGGTAAATATTCATTCCCAATGTGCAGGAAGAAGCAGTGGGACTCCCATTAGAGATAACCCAAGTTACAGTTTTCCATCTCTCTGCTTCTCACGCATCCCCTGGCCCAGTGTGTTTAAATGGAGATCTCAGAGCTTATGCCATTAGCTCTGCCTGGCACCCACATGCTGTAGCACATTAGGATAATGTACCCGCTCCAGTCTCGTCCTTCCCCATTTAATCCTTGGCTTGTTTTCCCACTTGTTTTTCACAATAAGATATGACTCTGCTTAGTTCTGATTTCCAAGAAAGTATGTATTTGGTCCTCAGAATTGAAGTAGTTTAATCCAAACTCATGGACATTGGTTCAATGTTGGAATGTGTCCAGTGACCACTTCATTGGGTTTTAAAGGAGAAGAAAACTTTTGTACTCACTAAGGCAGATACCCCAAATTTAAAAAGAATGCCTTAATTTCCTGGCCTCAGTAAGGTTCCAATTTGGATTCTTGGGTTTTCTTTGGCAGTTCAAGCCAAAGGTCACTGTGTGACCTTTAGAAAGTTTGTTTTGTGGACCTCATTTGCCTTATCAGTAAGATAATAGAGGCTAGTATTTATGTAATATTTTAAGATGTGTAAAGTGCTTTACATATATATATATATATATTATATCATTTGAGCCTCATAGTAACAATGTAAAGCAGGTACTATTATCATCTTCATTTTAACAGATGAGGTATCTGAGAAAGATTCTCAGGGTCAGTCTCTTAGGTAGGGGCAGGATTAGAACCCAAGTCTTGCTGACCTTGCTGTGCTACTTAGGTGTCTAAAATGTTCTTAACAGTTCTAATGTTCCATGATTCTATAAATATCCTCCCAGACTTCTATTTATTTATCCCAATTCCCCCAACTCCCTTGAAAATATCTCCAAGGGAAGGGGTTGATTCTGTACAGCATAAGCTTATGGACATGAATTGAATTGGTTTGGCTTAGCAATGATGGACATGGAGTAATTCAGGATGACAAAGCAATCTCTATATTGATCCCTTAGTCCTAGGATGTCAGAAAGAAATGTCTGTAGCAAAAAGATTGATCACTAAGTCAAGAAGAGTAGCCCACCCAGTGGACCTTGAAAAGAATAACCCCCACCTTTTGATTCCCTTTCTTTTCTTGTCTGATCTTTTATCCTTGATGGAGACCAATATGTGGATTTCCTTATCCCAAAGAGTCAGGTTCTCTAGTGCTGAACCAGGGCAGCTCTTCACATGCTCCATGAGATGGTTCCTATCCCCACCATACATATAGGAAGACCTTTGGAATTTGGATAGTATATGTTACCCTTCCCCACTCCAACCCAGATCTACCTTTGTCTATGGGCATATCACTAAGAAGACTCCTGCGCCCTAGAGTTGCAGGCAAGAAAAGTCATCCCTTCTTTGGTTCTTGTCACTTCTGCTATCATGAAGTAATTTATTTGTATTTTTCTAATTCAATTATTATGTGTTAATTAGTTAATCAATTGATAAGAATTAAGCTACTACTATTCACTAGGCACTCTTCTAGGCAGTGGGCACACAAAAACAAAAGCAAAAGTGTCTTCAAGGAAGTTGCATTCCATCTGGAGAGAAAACATGAATATGTGGAGGTGTATATACTAAATAGGAGCAAAGGTGATCTGGACAACCTCATATTTAAATGTCATTCTATCCTTATTTGCCATTCCTTGCATTCCTTTCAGTGGTTTCAGTCATTTCTTCTTCCACCCAGTTTTCATTCTGAACATCTGAACCAAGTTGGTGAGGTAGTATTCTCATAGATTTAGAGACCATCTCATTCAATCTCTTAATTTTACAGATGAGGAAACTGAGGCCCAGAGAGATTAAATAAACTCAGTCAGCTCACACAGGTAATATGCATTGCCTCACACAGGTAATATTCCAGCTCTGGATTTTAGTTCCAGTTCTAGGATTATGTGTTTTAGGCAAAAATCATTGTATCTTTTCAGGCTTCAATTCCTTCTTCTATAGAAAACAGGAATTGGACTAGATGATCTCTATGATCCCTTAAAATTATGCTATTGTAATTTCTTAGCACTCTCATACCCTCCTCCCAGAAAATTTACATAGCGATATTTTCCATATTTTTTTTTTTTTTGCAAGGCAAATGGGGTTAAGTGGCTTGCCCAAGGCCACAGCTAGGCAATTGTTAAGTGTCTGAGGCCGGATTTGAACTCAGGTACTCCTGACTCCAGGGCCAGTGCTGTATCCACTGCGCCACCTAGCCGCCCCCTATTTTCCATATTCTAAGGGGTTCCAGTCTAGGGAGCCGTTGATCTAGGGCAATGTAAGCTTCTTAGTAAAGTTTAAGCACAAACATCTGACATTCCTCCTGTGTCCAGTAGAAGCAATACTCACTTAGCAGAATGATGATACATATGAGGATGGCAACGATGGCTCCAGTGCCCAGGCCAGCAGCAGCCACTGCACCAATGGTGGTGCAGTCTCCATTCTCATCACAGGGGCACACTTTGACTTTGATGATAGACATGTTGGACAGAGGAGGGTTCCCTGAGTCTGTGACAATGATGGGAACATCATACATTCCAGCCTCAAGGTACATGATACGCAAGCTGAGCTGGGCATAGTCACCTGGAACAGAACAAGCAGACCAAGATGAGTGGAGGTTGCTGGGGAACATTCCCAATATAATAACTCCCAGACCAGACTTTATGTGACAGTGATCAAGTCGTTGGACCTCTTCTAAACCTTAGGGCTATGAGTGCATAAGCAAGAGGGAGGCTGTTCCCAAATCTATCTTTAGTCAAATTCAAGAGAGCTAGCTAACTGATCCACAATCTGCCTAAAAAGCATGGGTGAGAGCATCAAGTAGAATTCACCATGAGCTTTTTCCCAATGACCTTACTTACTATGAGATATTAAAGCTTATGGAAAATCAGAGAAAGGGAAATGAAAAAATATAGTTGAGAGGGAGGGAGGAGGGGCGACTAGGTGGCGTAGTGGATAAAGCACCAGCCCTGGAGTCAGGAGTACCTGGGTTCAAATCCGGTCTCAGACACTTAATAATTACCTAGCTGTGTGGCCTTAGGCAAGCCACTTAACCCCATTTGCCTTACAAAAAAAAAAAAACCTAAAAAAAAAAAGAAAAAAGAAAGGGAGGGAGGGAGGAAAAGAGATTAAGTTAAGAGGGAGGGAAGAAGAGAAGAGAATGTAAACTTGAGGGCTGGAATTATTCTGATTTTGTCTCTGGTCTCCCTAGTACCTTTCATAGTGTCTGATATGTATAAATATTGAGTTGAAGAAGAAAGGAGGGAATATGAAGAGAAAAGAGAGATGGAGAAGAGAGGGGAAGAGAAGAAAGGAAGGAGAAGAGAATAAAAGAAAAAGAATGAGATAAAAAATGAAGAGAAGATGACTGAAGAAAGGAAATGGGATAAAAAAATTATGAAGAGAGGATACAGGAGAGAGAAAAAATAAATAAGAAAATAGGGGCAAGTATGAAAAGAAAGAGGTAAAGGAGAAAAAATGAAAAGCATGGCCTGGGAGTTACTAGGTATGGAACCTGGAAGCTCAGAATCAGATAACAGGAGGAAACAGCAAGAAGTTAGGAGAATTTAGACTTATTTGTAAAGTTTAGACTCTAAAAATGTCTGATTCTGGTCTGTTTTCTTATATTAGTGGAATCCCAACTAAAATTTGGAATTTTTGAAAATGAGCTATATACATTTCCATTTTTCAGGGTTATTTCTTGTTTTTATTTTAAAGAATTTTTTTTTTTTTTTTTTTTTGCAGTTGAGTTGTGACTGAAGGTGAGTGCCCTTCCTCCTCCAGGATTTGGTGCTAAGCTTAACAAGCTCTACTATACAAAGCTCTGACATAAGAGCACTTAACTCTGGATGTCACACTGGCAAACTCATCACAGCCCTTCCTTCACTTTCTCCCTCCTGCTGCCCTTTACCACAGCCAGAGCAAGAGGGAGGGAGGCAAGGACACTCAAGCACATCCCATATTGGGAGCTGGGTCTATGTCAGTCAGCAGGAAGACAGTGGAAGCCTCTGGATAAAGTGGGCTTTGGGCTAGCAATAGTAATCATTATAGAGACAGGGAGGCAGACTGACATAGTAGATTGGATACTGGGCTTGGGGTCAGAAAAATCTAGGTTTGAATCTAGCCTTAGAGAATAGTGGTACCACCTGAGGCAAATTGTTCAGTTTCCTCCTCTGTAAAATAAGGGGGTTAGATTAGATGACTTTTGAATATTCTTTTTAGCTCCAAATCTATGAACTTCTGCCCACTAAATTCCAGATTTTTGTAAGGCACTGAGGATTCCAATGAAGAGCAAAGCAAACTCTGTTCTCAAGGAACTTCCATTCTACTCAGGGGATACCACACATATAAAAGCAGGTACATTCAGAGTATATACATAGTCCTTTAAAATTTCTAGAGCATTTATGCTTAATACATGTTTATTGACTAATTGATGATCTTATTTAGGATAACAGTCCTATCAGATAGATACTGCAGGCATTATTTCCATTTTAAAAAATGAGGAAATTAAGGTTCAAAAGAGGTACAGTGAGTTGATCACTGTCACACAATTAGTAGATAAACCAGGTCGTTCTTCACCGTAAGCTTTATGTTATTTCAATTATCTCCAAAGAGCTTGGAGAGACAAAAATTTCTAGGCATTTCCTGAAGACATTTCCAGGAGTTCCATGAATTTCCATTGCTAACCAAGCAGGAATCTATTCTTATTGAATAGGTCCTGAGATGTTCTCTCTGGGAGCTTGAGGAATTAGAGAGGAAAGGAAGAAGACCCACATAAAATAAAAGTAGCAATACATTAAGGTTTCTCCAGCACTTTTTCCCGTTTGAAATTTTTTCTCCCTTCTATTATCTTATTTGGTCAGTTGCTATGATCTCCTACTTGAGAAATAAGAAACCCAAAGCTCAAAAACGTGCTCAAAAACACATAGCTAAATCTTAACAGAAGCAAGACTAGAATATAGGCCTTGTGTCTGAGTTTGTGACAGCTCTTTCTACTGTACTAAGCTGAATTCTTCAGGCTCTGGTTGAAGAGGATAGCTATCCCTTTGACTTTCCATGAAACCACATCACAAAGGGCCTAGCAAGATAATTCTATACCTCTCTCTGGGAGCTGATGAATTTTATTCTGGCCATGTTATGTGACTTCTCCTGCCTTATTATCAAGACAGCATTTCTCATCCATAGACTGACATTCTTTAAGAAAGGTGCCTTTGGTTTGGCTATTAATTAAGCTATCTTAGGGACTAAAAGGGCAGCTAAGTGGTGCAGTAAATAGAGCACCAGGTCTAAGTCAGGAAGGCCTGAGTTCAAATCTGCCCTCAGACAAACTCAGGTGAACTTTAATTTCCTTATTTTTTAAATGGAAATAATGCCTGCAGTATTTATCCAATAGGACTCTCATCCAAACCAATCCCTTCATTTTACAGAGGAGGAAACTGAACAATTTGCCTTAGGTAATCCTAGGCAAGTCATTTAACTGCTTGCCTTGGTTGCCTCTTCTGGAAAATGAAATGGAGAAGGAAATATAAAACTACACTAGAATCTTTGTCAAAACTCCATTGTGGTTATTATGAGTCAGCCATGACTGAAAAACAACAACAGAGTGAAGAAGTAGCACATTGGAAAGGATACTGGCTTTGGGGTCAGAGTCCCTTGGTTCAATTCCCTGCCAAAGACATTTGACTTCTTTGGGTCTCTGACTGACTAGGGGGTACAAAATAAAAAATGAAATGGCTACTGCCTTTCAAGAATTTTAAGTGATTTGGAAATATAGGCTCTTACTGAAGGGTGAGAAATAGTATCAGGAAAGCATCTTCTAGCTTAGATATGGGAGGAGTTGGGGGGGGGGGGGGTGTTGGGAAGGAGTGCAGACCCAAAAGCAACATATAGTCCCATCTGCTAACTTTGTTTTGGACAGAACTGGCCCAAACTCTGCCTTCACCCTTGGCTAGAAATGGCTATCTGGAATCTGTATTGAGGCTGTACAGCCATCTGTGACAGGGCATCTTCCTATTTCTCTCTGCCCACTATTAAGAGGCCACCTTTGGGTGATTATAGCCCAAGGCATAGTCATTGATCCTGACCATGGTTTGGGCCAAGTGCTCTGGGACAACAGGAAGACAGATAATTGCCTTTCCCTCTCAGCCATTGTGGATGATTAATATCCAGCCTGGTCCTGATAACCACTCATAATTATGAACCACATTAGCCAAGTTTAATGCCAGCACACTAAGGGTTTCTGTAGCAGACCTGATATGAATCTTCTCTGATGAGCTCTTGGGCTCATACTGTGACTGGGGTAGGGGACAGAAGGGAGGTAGAGGAAGGCAGAGGGAAGTTATAGTGACAGTCTGAAGTTCTAGGTTAGCTTCCAGAATCTTACCATTTAACCGGGTGATGGTCCAGTTCTTCCGAACAGCTGATGGCATGAAAGGCAGCTCAAAGACATAGGGGCCAATATTAGGATCAATGTCAGCATCTGCAGCTGTGATATTGATAACATTCAGGTTTGGCTTCTCACACACCTGGGCCTCCTTGGGCAACAGCTCTGGGGCATTGTCATTGATGTCTATGAGATAGATCTGCAGGGTCCCAGTGCCACTAGCTGGGGGGATCCCTGTGGAAGAAGAGAAGGGTCAGGCAGCAATATCACATTCAGAACTACCCAACTCACAGTCACCATCTTCATAGAGGCACAGTCACATACAACCCACGCAGAAACTGCCACAGACAAGAATACTAGAATACAATTATTTACATAGAGCATCTGGTATTGCAATAACTTTCACAACAATAATAATGATATCTCATTTGCATAAAGCTATAGACTTTACAAGATTCTTCTAAGTCCATTTTCTCATTTGTACCTCACAAGATTATTGTGAGGTACTATAGATATTGTTTATTCCTGTGGTGTAGATGAGGAAACTGAGGTTCACAGGTAGGACCCCAAGTCTTCTGATTGATTCTAGTGCTCAGTCCTCTACATCATGCTACTTCACACTTGACCATGACTATCATAGTATTGCTATGAAAATGCCAAAACAGTAAGTGGGAGAGTGTTTGGTTACCATTTCATCCACTAATTCTTTCCCTCTTGGTTTAGCAGAACCTCTTTAGAATGTGATTCATTAAATGGATTTACAAATACCAGGGTTCAAGTTATCTCAACTATTCACTTCCTCTCCCTTGGATTATCATTAACATTAGACTTTCCTTAGGATGGTCTCCTCCATATCCTCCTCACTGGTAATCTGGATTCCATCCCTGGGTCCCATGACTCTGTATCTTATCTTTTTGGGGCTCGGGTTTATATGTCTCTTCTTGCTCAGCTCTAAACCATAGTTATTTTAACTGTATTTCTCCCCACCCCCACCCCCGCCGGGGTGTTAGATGGTGCCATATGGAGAGTGCCAGCCCTAAAGTCAGGAGGACCTGAGTTCAAAACCTGTCTCAGATACTTAGTATACAAGTGTGATCTTGTATCCCTCTCTGGCAATTCACTGGAGATGGCCCTTGCATCCAGGGCCATCTCCAGTCCTCCTGATTTCATATCTGACTACTGGATTGGATGGCTCTGGAGGAGAAAGTGAGACAGGTGACTTAGCACAGCACTCCCTCACTCAAATCCAATTCACATGATGTTGTGGCACCACCTCCCTGATGTCATGGTCTTCTTCAAGAAAGAAGGACAAATGTCATTTCTCCCTGAGTCTGCTTTCTAGTTTCCATTTCTGTGTGCTGTCTTCCCTCATTAGAATATAGGCTCCTTAAGAGAAAGGATTGTTTTGCTCACACAGTAAAAGTAAACACTTAATAAAATCTCTGTTTTCTCTCTGTCTCTGTCTCTGTCTCCGTCTCTGTCTTTCTGTCTCTTTGTCTCTCTGTCTGTCTCTCTCTGTCTCTGTCTTTCTCTGTCCTCTTTCCATTTCTATTTCCATTTCCATTTCCTTCTCTCTCTCCCTTCTCTCTCTCCTTTCTAACCCCTTCTCTTTTCCCCACTATCTTTGAATAATAGTGTTATTAATAATATCTAAAATTTATATAATGCTTTATGGTTACATAAACACTTTATTTTATATAATTTGAACACAACAACTCTGTGATATAAGTGCTATTCACAGATGAAGAGACTTGAGGCTGAGAGAGATTAGGTGAATTGGTTACTCAGGTTCACAAAGCTGGTAAATGTTATAGGCAGGATCTGAAATCAGGTCTTCCTGATTCAAGGTTTCACATTCTATCCACTGTACCTCCTAGCTATTACCAATAATGTAATAATCATAAACAATTTTATGGATGTGGTTTGTTTTTATATCTCAGGCATTTTTGGATATACACCCTTCCTCACCTTGAATTGAGCTCTCTTTTATTACAAAGAAAACCATAGTTTTCTAATGTTATAGAAGAAACAAAGAAAGCTAGTTAACAAAGAAAAATAGTTAGTAGAAATTTCTACTGCAGTGTCTAAACCTGATGATGGATGCAACAATTTGACCTTGTAATCCTTCAGTTCTCCACTGAGAGAAGGGAGGTATGTCATTATTTGTTCTCTGGGACCACTATTGGCATTTTTGTTACTTCATTGTAGGGATCTTTTCATTTTCATTATTGTTGTCATCATATCAACAACAGCTGCACAAAGGGGGACCACTAATATTTACTTCTCTAATCTTTTTCTCTTATAACTGGTGACCTTTGAGCAGCCAGATCCCTCTATGGGCTTCAAAGCTCCCTGTTCTTGCTTTCTTTATGACTCTTACTTCAGTATCTTTCAATTGTCTGTTTTTTCCTACCCTGAATTTTGGCATGGATATCCTGTCATGGAGAATCAGATTGAATTTGCTGACCTTTTAGCAAAAACTTCTTCCCTTGCCTCCCCCCCCTCCAACCTCTACTCCACAATCAATTACTACAATGCCTAATAAAGGATTTTCTTAGAAGCCAGCTCCTGTGCTATCAGATCATGAACAGAATGATGCACTGATTTCTCAGGGTTTTTTTTTTGCATGATCTACATTGTTTTCAGGATATCTATGTTGTATGGCAGATGTTACATTTGAAGTCAGGAAGTTCAAATATTACCTTACATTTAACCTCTGTTTGCTTCAGTTTCCTCATGTGTAAAAATAGGAATAATAATAGTGTCTATCTTCTAAGTTGTTACAAAAATCAAACAAGAAGTGCTTTGTAAATCTTAAAGTACTCTATAAGTTGTTGTTCTTTTTCTTCCTTTTCTTTCTTCTTCCTTCTTCTTTCTTCTCCTTCCCCCTTCCTCCTCTTCCTCCCCCTGCTTTCTGATTCATTACACTCACAGATGAGGAGTAAGTTGTTAACAATGAATTTGGAGTCAGATGTGTTGAATTTGAATACTGCCTCTGTGACTTGATTCCTATGAGCTTGGATAAATTCAGGTCTTACCCATTCACTTAAAAATTGTGTGACCTTGGGAACACCACTTATTCTCTTTTTTTTAGGTTTTTGCAAGGCAGACAGGGTTAAGTGGTTCTTGCCCAAGGCCACACAGCTAGGTAATTAATTATTAAGTGTCTGAGACCGGATTTGAACCCAGGTACTCCTGACTCCAAGGCCGGTGCTTTATCCATTACCCCACCTAGCCGCCCCACACCACTTATTCTTTATGGACCTTAGTTGTCTCAATATTGTACCTGGAATCATAAGGTCTGAGTTCAAATCTGTCCTTATTAACTGTGTGATCCTGGGAAAGTTCCTTAATCTCTGCCTCAGCTTCCTCATCTGTTAAAAGATTATTGTGAGGATCAAATGAGATAATATTTATAAAATGCTTTGTGAATCTAAAAGTACTATAGGAATGCTATTTACAATGATTAGATATTATTATTATAAAATGAGCAGACTCTGAGGTCCCTTTCAATTCTAAATATTATATTTCAATGATCACAAGGTTTGCCTGTGCGAGAGATCACAAGAAATATTAATTGAAGCTCCTTGGAACTAATAATACCCATTCACTTTGCTCCTTAATAATTTAAGGTTTAAACTCAAAGGATTTGACCTCCTTAGTGAGTGACTTGGGACAATTTTTACAGGTCCTAATTTACTCTTAAGTCTCAGTGACTTGGGGGGGGGGGTGTCTCAGGATAAGAATACCTTTCTACAGAAACTTTAAAAAAAACACATAAAAATCGAAGATCTGACTGATTCAAACACTGTCATATTTACAAAGTACTCTGCAAACCTTAAAAGTACTATAGAGTTGTGATATATTGTTATTATACCATGGAAAATTTTAGGGAATCCTCAATTCACTCCATTCATCTCATAGATGGAGAAATTGAGGCCCAGAGAGAGAGAATGGCTTGTCCTAGGTCATACAAAGAATAAACATGTAAGGGATTGAAAGCCCAGTTTCTTGGACTCTAAATCCAGTCTACCCTTTCTATTATTCCTTGTTGAAAGAGCCAGGATGGAACCCATGTCTTATGACACTAAAGGCTGCACCTAGGAAGGTAGAGTATGCATTATTGTCCTTATTTGGACAATAAACTGAGATTTATAGAGTCAAAATTGTCACATGTATTACTAGTGGAAGAATCAAGGAGTAGATCTCAGGTCTGTGAATCCTACCTAGTCTAATGTTTTATTTCTATTACACCCTGTTGACCTGATATAGACTAGAGATCCCGACCTGAGGAATCTATTCTTAGTCCTGCTGCTATCTCAAGAGGTGACCCAATAGATCTAGTTAAAGATCTTCCCTAGGCCCCCTTCTATGCATAAATTAAAAACATTGTCCAACCTCATTACTCTGAAGATGCCTCCTTAGCTCAGGCCTAGGAGATCAGGAACCATCATATGACACTTAAAATTCAAAGATAGATGTGTTGCAGGCAGTTATTAACTAGATAGTGTTTCCTTTGCAGTTCAAGAAATTTTGTGGAGTTATGGAGATCCTTTATTGGTCTGCTTCCTTCCTAAACTCAATTTCTCTCCAGTGAATAGAGAGATGAATGTGGCAGCCACTTGGGTCTCACAAATATTCTTCCAAACCAGAAAACCTAGGGCATCCAAAGTATGTCTATGCCCCAGGGACAGGTATTTTTAATTGCTATCATCTTGTCTTATAGGCAAGGAAACTGAGACTCATAGAATTTACAAAGCCAGCTCAAATGACATCTTATTTTCCATAGAACCAGTTATAGAGTTCAATTCTCCAAATTCATCCACCTTACTGATTCCTGGGGGGCTCTGTTGCTCACTAATGGGCTTGTATGTAGAAATAGCTCCCATTTCCTCAAAGGTGAGGATGGAAGAGGGAAGAGCAGAAATATTCTAATCCTAGATATGGCTTCAGATGGAGGCACCTGACCTTGCATTAACAGCTGCCTGTTCTTGTTGAAGCAGGCCGTGTGTAAAAAATATGTCCAAGGGGATGTCTCTTTAATCTTTCACAAAACACATCAAAACAAATTTAAGGAAATGCAGCCCTGTTCTTGCCTTTGAAAAGCTGCTTTGATAAGTAGATGATGACACAGCACATAAGCAGGGAGACATGCAAAGGGATTCTATTAACCTAGATAAAACTTTAGCCATTACCCTGAGCACTCAGGAAGGAATTTTAAATGAGATGTTTTTTCATGTGCATTTTTATGGCTGCACTATTATAGTGACTATTCATTTTTCAGAAATCTTCATGCAATTTCAATTCTGGGAGCTGCAAAGCTCTTTGTCTTTGTAGTACAAATGTCAGGGCAGCACCTTTGGCTTCCAGAGACTCAGGGAATAGAGTGACTACTCTGGCCTCCTTTAGGATTTAAAAAGCTAGGACCTAGGAGGAGACTAAAGGGTTAACATCAGCCTAGGATTTCACTTTCACACATATACATTTTTCCAAGAAGGAACAACTATGAAGTTCCTCATCTTCTTTCTAGAGCTCCTACCTGTGCTACCTTCTTTGAGGAAGAATAGGATTACAACAACAGAACCATTAGACAGTCTGAAGAAGCCCCAGAGGCTATCTTATCTAGTTGGAACTGTCATCTCAACTAGAATGTTCCTTAACAAGTGGCCAGTCAGCTTTCCAGGGAACACCTCTAGAGAGAGGAAACTCATTATCTCTTACAGGAGTCCACTTTGGTTTTATATTACCCTAATTGACAGGAAGTTTTCCTTCACATGGTAATGATAAAATATCTGCAATATTCAATAGTAATGATCAAAATTCAAGTAGTTTTAATCATGCTCTCTTAGCCTCTTTATTTAGAAGAGGAAGGCATTGAAGATCCAGAAAGTGAATTTTAAAGCCACTATGGTTAATCAGTGGTAGTATTTGATTAAAAACCCAAGTTTTCTGAAATACTTTTCTTATATTCTCCTTGCTTTCTAGCATCCTATCTTATACATAAGAACAAATAGCCCCCTCTTACCTTTCCAGTCTTATTCAGCATATATATATATATACTCTGTGATCCAGTGACAATGGTCTCTTTAGTATTCCTTGCACAAGTTACACCATTTTCTGACTCTGAGTATTTTCATTGACTTTCTCACTTGCTTAGAAATCTCTCCCTTTTCATCTCTACTTCCTCGCTTTCCTTGCTTCTTTCAAGTGCCAGCTAACATCCTTATTGTTGTTCATTCTTTGCTCTGGAAGAGGACCAATGACCTCATGGGGGGTCTTGACTTTCAAGTGAATTGGATTTAGATAAGTCAGAGCTATGCAATATTCAGCTTTACTCTTTTCTCCAGAGTCATCAAAGTCCATTGATAAGACAAAAGTCAAGATGACTGGCAGTGGCCTGGGATGCAGCCATTGATCTTGGCCTTTCTAAATCCTAGAAGCCTTTCCTGATTCCTAGGATTCCTGTTCATTCTAGTGTCTTCTCTTTGTTGATTACCTAAAACTGATCCTATATAGAGTTAGTTTGTATATAATTATTTGAATATTGTTTCCCCCATTAGATTGTGAGTTCTTTGAGGATTGGGACTGTCTTTTACCTTTTCTTTGCATCTCAGAAAAATGGTAGATGCTTACTAAGATCTTTTAAAAGAACAAAGGACAGGTCAGACCCTGGCTCTTCTGCTTTGTTCCCTGTGACCATTGCCCTCATCAAAAGATGCAGCATCTCCCTTTTTTAGTTTTTCTACTCAATTCCAAAGCTTTCCAAAACTTCCATAGAAGCCTAGCACAGGCCCCATTGAGCAAACCTCCAAAATCAATCCTCTGTTTTCCTCAGCTTCCCTTTAATAATATATTCTGAATCTTGTGCACATTTAATTTACTCCACCAATTTCCTGTCCCACTTTCACATTCCCCCCACCCCCTTCCACTTTTTGACTGTAAAACCTGGGAAAAGGATAAGTTATCCTGACAACTCTGTCAGGGCATCATTCCTGCTAATACATCACATTAGAGTCTCACTGAAGCATGAACAATGCAGATCTGGGCCACACCATTGTCAGCCGCCAGGAACGTGGCCTCGTAGACATTATTCTTAATGTAGACAGACTCTCGATCAAGGACAGCCGCTGTGGTGATTTGACCATTCGTGGCATTAATGTTCAGCCAGTTTGCTGGATCGGACAGCTTGGAGTATCTATGGAGAAAAGGAATAAATACAGGCAGAGTTCTCTCGATGGGCCTTTGGTAGAATTGGAAATAAAGAATTTTTTTTCCCTTCCTTTTAAGTACTGCTGATCTTATTAGGGAAAAGATGGCAGCAATGAGGGTTGTCACCTGAAACAGCCAAAATTCAGAGCTAGGTCATTCTTGATATCAGCATGGGAAATTGTTACTAAGATCCCAGGATGCTTGGTGGAATTGCTTGGTATAGCAGACGCTCCTGAATTTCCTCCCCATAAATTACCCTATAGGCCTCTGGCAAATGACTGTTCACTGGGAGAAGCCTAGCTTTTCCTCTCTCTCTCTGCTTATAATCATAAGATCATAAAATTTAGAGTTGGATGGAGATATATCCAAATTCCTCTTTTTTTTTTTTAATAAATAAGGAAACTGAGATTTGGAGAAGATTTGAGCAAAGCTGAATCATGATTATAATTCTCTCACCCCCTATTGGCTTTGATCCTGTCCTCAATCTTCCTTTAGTATTAAGTTGATGTGCTCATCTGGGGTTGTGGGGTATATTATTTTGGAATGCCATGTCTCTTTAGATTGAAAAGTCTTTAAATATCATGTCTATATCTTTTGTATCCTCTGTTATCAGCAGATGACCTAGTGGGTAGGTATTCATTTTACAAAATAATTCACATGAAAATTTTTGTTAAAATCTATACTTTTTATTCACCATCCCCCTTTCATGTACTCATTATTCCAGCCAAATAGGTCAACTTGACATTCCCCAGACATGGTACTCTATCATCCACTTCTCTGCCTTTGAACAGTCTCTCCTTCATTCCTAGTATGCCACCTCTACATCTTAGGATTCTTAGCTTCTTTCAAGACTCAGAACACACACACACACACACACACACACACACACACACACACACACACACACACACACACACACAGTATTATGATTATATATATATATGTATCTATACATTTCTTTTTTTTTAAAGTTTTTGAAAGGCAAATGGGGTTAAGTGGCTTGTCCAAGGCCACACAGCTAGGTAATTATTAAGTGTCTGAGGTTGGATTGAACTCAGGCATTCTTGACTCCAGGGCCAGTGCTCTATCCCCTGGGCCACCTAGCCCCTCCCTGCATTCTTCATAGTAGAATGCAAGCTTCTTGAGGACAGAGATTGTTTTTCATGCTATCTATATCTCTATAGTGTCTCACTTAACAAATACTTTTTGGATTGAATTGGAAATTGATCAAATTGTTTAGATTTAGATTTAGAATTTTAAGAGACTTTAGAGATCACTGAGTTTAATCCCTTCATTTATAAAAGAGTTGAGGCACAGAGCTTAAATGACTCTACTAGGGTCATACAAGTTAGTAAATATTGGGGATATGGGGTGGGATTCCCACCAAGGTCTTCCTCATTCCAATTCCCTGTAGCAACTTTAAACCATGAAGCAACTTATAAGGATTAAATATGTAAAAATCTTTTCAGAAGCACATCTATTTTGTAAAGCATGGACCCTATTTACACATACTCAAGATTGTATCTAGTCCTTGTGGCACTCAAATTTGCCTCTCCTTGCAGGCTTCTTTGACTAGTTCCTCTCTCATCTTTTTTGCTGTGTCAGCCACAGGGGGAAAAAAATCTCATTTTGCATTTCAGAAAGCTGTGCTGAGGAAAAGCTCAACTGAACTTAATAGCCTCAGTCTGCTATGGCAAAGCACTGTTCTTTGCTATAAACCCCAGGTAAACAGCTTTATGCCTTTGTTTTCAAAATGTGCCACTTGATCCATCGGCAAAACAACAATTTTGCCAAAAAATGTGTGGTCTGGGAACTTCAGCTGGAGCAGTTGAACAGCCCCTGGCTGGAGGTTATTAGGGGAGGCACTTTCAGATATGATGTCTAGACAGTACAAGCCTGAGGCTTCTCTAAGCCTACTGAGTCTCTTCCAAGGACTGCACTGGCCATTCCATGGAGGCAACAATGCAGCACTTCCCTGGGTCATGTTCTTTATAATATAAGGGATCTTGAACAGGTCCCTTGGCTCAGGTGAAATAAGGATAGTCTGAGGGGGTGGGAAAGGAAAGGTCAATGGATTAGAGCATTTTGCAGGCTTTTGAACCTCCCGCCATGTCTCCAAATATTTCTGCCCTCAGTTTAAATCCCTTGATCTGGGACTTTCTCCATCAGACAAATGGAGATATATACCCATTGCCTGCTTGTTCAATTATGTCAAGAAACTGAGGATTTTATTCAAGGGATTATTCTCTCCACTTATGCAAATAAAAAAAAATTTTGTGATTTAGTAAATGATCTTTGAAGTTTGTGGCCAAAAACCACAACTCTCTTTAGTCAATCTTATGATGAGTCTCACCATGTTTAAACAGGTTCTTAGAAAAAAGAGGAATCATAGTCTAGTGCATTTACAATTGAACTTGGAGACAGGAAGACCTGAGTTAAAATCTTGCCCCAAACACTTAATAATGTAACTCTGGGCAAGTTGATTGACCTTCTGAGGTTTCAATTTCTTCATATGTAAAATAAAGGCATTGGACTAGATGATTTTGATGATATAGAGAGATTTCTGAAGTATTGTACTGTGAAGAAAATAGCACTCATATCAGGTGGTCTTGATATTTCTTAGTAAAGCTGAAGTCAAGGCCCTCTGCTAAGAGTGAGAGTAGAGGAGTGATGGAGGTTTGAGAAAAGAGAGGGTTTAGAATAGGTGGGGAGAAAGAGAGAGGAGAAGAGGGGGAGGGGGAAGGAAAGAGGGAGAGACAATCAGAGGCAAATAAGAATGAATAAGAGGATTGTTATGTAGCAGCAGCAGTAGCAAGGGACTCATAGAACTTGGATAATATAAATTTATAACGGAACTATCTGGCATGTTTGTGTGACTTTCTCTAACAGTGTTCTGCAACACGTGTATGGGAACAACAAAGGTAGATGGTAGCAGAAAACCCAGGGCTAAGATTTGGCAAGACATATGTGGCAACAGAACAAGGGGATAAGGGATTTTCAGATAAGGGGACAGCTTGTGATTAAACTAGTTAAACACAGTGTTAAGAATAAAAAAAGGGAAGAAAGTGAAATTAGAATAGACATGATAGGATGACCTAGTTGGAAAAGGTGGAATGATGAGGCTGATAAAAGGATAAAGAATAAAGGTAGACATAGGATATGAAATTAGGATCAGAGGAAGGAAATAAGGACTTTAATATTAGAGGTAGATCACAGGTGATGGTAAGATCTAGGGTGTGATCATTTCTGTGCATGGCTGGGGTAGAGGGAAAATGTAAATAATAGGGATTTGGGAGGGTGAAGACCCAAGAGCCAAGGTATTTGAGGGGCTTCAATCTATACATTGAAGTCTTTAAGTATAAAAGAAGAAGTTAGAGGAGTTAAGTACAGAAGATCTAGAAAGGAGGGAAATGAGCAAACCATTGTCAGTCCAGTTCAGCTTCAGGGGGATAATAAACTAGGTCCAAAAATGAAATAGGAGACCAGGTAAAATATTCTTTGAGAAACTGTGGCATGCCATCAATGATCTCAAGGTTCATGCTACTGCAAAAGTAGCACTGATACTAAAGTTCCATGGCTTTGCTTAATAGAAAAATGTTAATTTGGAAAACCCAAATCTTAATAATTACCTAGCTGTGTGGCCTTGGGCAAGCCATTTGCCTTGAAAAAACATTAAAAAAAAAGGCACTAGGAGAAGCCTTGTAGCACGTTGGTTAAATAGAATAGTCATGGAGGATATAAGGATATACACAAGAGTCATAAAGAATGCAAAGGCAAAGTTGGATTGCCATCTGTACTTGAATATGCTCAAATTGAAGGGATTGCTGATACATAGAAGTATCTAACTAAACAAAAAAAAAGGCATTTGAAACTCAGGGAGGAACTTTCCTGAGGAGTCTAGTTGCTGAAAGTGATATCAGCATCTCCAGAGAAGCAAGGAAGTTCAGGTTTGAAAAGGACAAGAAACTTTCTTGCTAACCTTTCCCTTGCCCCCACCCCCACCCCATTCACTGAATGAAAATGTTAGTATCTTTCTATTTTGTTCATTTTGCCCACTCTACAAGTTAGGGATGGCCGAAGAATTCATCCATTACTGGGAAGCCCTAATCTGACCATGATGTTTCTTTTAAGACCACTAATTCCACAAGATTTAATCACATATTACAGTCTTTTCAAATCAAATCAAGGTTGCACCTAATTTTTGGGATGAGAAAAGAAGAGAATCCTTTCTCCCTTACAAAAGAATATTTGAGTTGGAAGGGACATTAGAGATCATCATTAGATGATCAATTTTTAAAAGAAACTAAGTTTCCAAAAAGACATGTTTTGGGTTACACAGTATCATAGCTGAGACTAGAACACATTTGACTATTTTAAGTTTGATTCTTTCCTTCTGGCTCTAAATTGTATGTCTTTACACAGTTGGAGATGGAAGCAAAGATAAGGCTGGGTGTAAACTCTAAGGGCATCTTCTCTAAGTCAGTAGATCTCAGTTCCCTAGAGTCCAGGGGAAGATTGCCCAGGGTTCTGAGTTTAGGTTGCTCCTTTCAACCAGGAAATCATCAGTAACTTTTCCCTTAAGGAACTCTTCCTTTTTTTTTTTTAAATCTAGGGTAGAATGAGTCTGGTGAATACAGAACTCTAGGGTAGCCACTTGGGACCCTGAGAGGAAAGCCAAGGAAGCAAACTTGGTTTTGATTTTTATAATGGGAGAGGTACCTGTTAGCTCTGGGTTTGGGTGGCTTTTCCCAAGGGACTAGCTGAACTGGGTAAAACTGAACTAACATTTTTGGGTCAAAGATTTTCTTTCCTCCAGGGACCCACCTTACTGCCTGCTGCATGAACCTATCAGGATCCACAGCAGAAAATGTAGTCAACACTGTCCCCATAGGAACACCCTCCTCTAAGCGGATCAGCTTGTGGTTAGAAGGGAAATATGGGGCCTCGTTAATGTCCATGACTGAGATGGTCACTCCTGCTGTAGACTGGAAGGACATCTGGATCCCACTGGCCAAGGGTGCTTGATTGGATACCATCACAGTCAGCATGAAAGCTCTGTTCATCTCATAGTCAACAGCCTAGAACAAGGGAAACAAGAACAATAAGTGGACACAAGAACACAGGAAGGCATTGTCATTTTTGAAGTTTAGAAACTGAGAACTCCCCAAATTCTACACCGAGAATTGGTATGGAGTTGCAAAGATACCCAATAGGTTGGAGGGAGGAAGGAAAAAGTAAGTGGAATTACTTACTGATGCAAATTTTGTTCAAAAGGGGACTAGGCTGCCTTAAAAGGCATTATTTTCACATGTTTTGTCTTTTCACATTCATGGGAACCTTTCTGTCCCTAGAATACACTGAATCCTGAGGTCTCTAGTTCTGAATGTACTTTGTTCATTTCTCCCTCTTCACAATGATACACTGGATCAAGAAGAGGAACAGTTTTTTTCCTTGCCTTTCACTACTACTTCCAGACCTTCCTCTGTTGCCATTACTTAGTAACCTCTCCTCTTTATGACTCTCCTTTCTATTTTATTCAAATCCATATCCATATCCTGGTAATAGTTTTCTACTAGTCCCTAGCTTATTCTTTTGCCTTTCTCAAGGAGCTGAATAGTAAGTGGCTTACAGTAAAAAAAAGCTGATACAAAGGAATAATCAATCTTTGATCTCTCCATTGCACAGTGATCTATTTCCACAACCCAGATTTCTATAATTCTTATCCTTGAACATGTCTGATATATATATATATATATATATATATATGTATATATACACATATATGTGTTTATATACTCTCTTACCTCTCGCTTTGCCTCAGTCCTCTTATAAAGCTTTTCTTTATCATCACTAGTACTACCTCCAGATACTTTTACTTTCCCTTTGCTTTCCTAATCGTTGTCCTGGCTTCATCTTCCTTTCTTTGCAAACTTATCTTGTAGTTAAGCAAGTCAATTATATACTATCCTCTACCCTGAAATCCCTTATCCTCTTGTCTTTTTGCTAATCATGTCTTGTGAAACCCCAACCTTGGATTATCCCTATTATTCACCATCTCTACTCCTACTTGGATGATACTGAACACAAATGGAGAAAGTCACACCTTTCTGCTATATAGGCATACTACAAATGAGTGTTACATTATTTTAACTAGACCTCTCCACATACAGCAATCTTTTTATTCTTCTTCCCCAATTGGTTTTCTTGCTATACTCCCCCCCAAAAAATTGATCCAAATTTTCTTGTCTCTCTTCTAAAACCCCTTATGCTATTTTCTTCCTTCTCCTTTTCAGTAGAGCAGTTTGCCTCTCTACTGAGAAAATTGAGCTCCCTTTACTCTCTTATTTTACAACTTTAAAACCCCTAACATCATCATTAATTCTCTTTTCCTTTATCCAAGTCTTTGAGGAGCTTCCTTGCAAAAGTGAACCATTCTGTTTATGTTATTGATAACATCCTGTTTGATCTCCTCCATGATTTAGCCCTCTTGAACCATTTCTTCCCTTTTTAATCTTGTCTCTTCCTACCTATTGCCTTCCTTGCTGCTTACAAACACAGAGATCTCTCCCATCCTTCAAAAACCTTTATCATGATCCCTATCAGCTCTCATCTCCTCTCTTCTGTCTTTCATGACCAAATACCTGTCTTCTGTCTATTCCTCAAACCACTGCAATAACTTTTTTTTCTCACCAATCAATTAAAAATGTTCTATTCAAGGTTATAAATGATCTCTTAGTTGAATGATCTGATAGGTTTTCTCAGTTTTTAACCCTCTTGACCTTCTGCAGTATTTGACACTGATGATGAGGTCTTTCTAAGATAACAATTGACATTTGCAGAGCTCATTTAAACTTCCATAGAATTTTCTATATCTTAGCTCATTAGGCAAGTACTATCTATATAGATAGAGGAAACTGAGACCTAGAGAAGTTAGGAAATATGTCAGAGCAAGTGCTTGATCCTGGACTTCCTAATTCCAAGATTGGCACTTTATCCAGTACACTATGCTATTGTGACATGGTCCGAGGATGCCATTCCTTTGCTCATGAAACAACAGTGGCTCACTTTTGTCTTTGGGATAACTTACATATTTCTCTCTGACATTTAAAACCCTTCACATTTGGGTTCCAGTCTACTGCTGCACATTATTACATTTCATATATTTTATATTCCAGTCAAACTTCCTATGTTATTTTTCTTGAACATAGCATGCTATCTTTCATCTCCATGCTTTGCACAGACTGTCTCCTATGCTGGAATGCATTCATTTTTTACTTCTGTCTCAGAGAATCCCCAGTCTCCTTCAAATCTTAGTCCAAGGGCCACCTCCCATACTAGGTCTATCTCAATTTCCCCAGTTGCTATGGGACTTTGCATTAAGATGCTGATATGTGGGTATAGTAAGGATTTCTTTTTTTTACTCCCAGCAGTGATTTCCATCCTTGTACCTCACCTCATGGTTCTTTGTAGGTTGAGGTCAATACTGATGCAACCTGCCCCAGGCAGAATTGTGCTGGGAAAGAGGTTATTCAATACACCTGAGGTCAGACTATCCTCTTTGCCCATCTCATTTATTGTTTTTACCTCTGAGGAAAATATTCTTCTAGTAATGATTTCATTTTTGACTTAAAGCACTGTCTAGTATGTCTTTCCCTCTCCTCAATCCCCAAAATACCTATGGCCTCTCAGTAGGTTTAACCTTAATGTACTACAGTTTCAAACTCTCTCTACACTTTTCTCTTCCTATTCTAAGGGCAGGGGCTAAACATACATCACCCAGGGCTGAATTATGCAGGAATACACCTCAAACTGGGAAGGACAGTTGGTTATAACTTATTAATTTAGAAGTCTATCAATTCCCTTGAAGACAGCTTCTAACATGAGGGTTATTGATTGATTTCAGGGCCAGCATGTTCTGAAAAGAGAAAGGAGGAGGGCAAGAAGAGAGAGCAAGGGTAGAATTCAAACTAGAGATGCTTTGGACCCAAAGCAGAAACCTGCATTGAAAAAATAAAGCAGCTCAGAAGTGGCAGGATCTGCTGAAGGAATTCGCTCTGAAGACTTGTGCAAATTTACTTAATGTAAAAGAAATGATTTCCACACAATCATGTTGAGCACATAGCCAGTAAGTAAAAAGAATGTAGATTTATATTCAGCATTCTTTCTCCCTCCCCAATAGGCACCCTCCTCTCTCCCAACCCTTTATCTCACTGACTCATCGCTTTCAATAATAGACACATGATAAAGGTGCCAATATAAATACCACACTGGTTCCTGTTGGACTTCAAGAATCAAGCTATCCTTTCAGTATTCATTCTTCTTTCTATCTTGTACAATATTTGCCAATCTGCTAAATATGTCAAACTCTTATAAATATCTAGTAAGAAATTACATTTAAACATATCCTGTCTACTGTCTTTTGATTATGATTCATCCAAGTAGGGGATTAAGAAAACTCACTGAGCAGCAGATCTATTCTCTTGGTAAAAGAAGGTAGATATGACAATTTAAATTGATAGGGGAGCAACAGAACTGGTCAGAGAAAATGAAAGAAGGAAAATACTAGTAGATAGGGCTCAGAGAGGGCTGTTTCCAGATATATTACAGAAGTACCAAAAGAGGAAAGAGGATGAGTTATTTCGATATCCACCTAAATAGAAGCTGAAAGTCATTCTTTTCTCTATTTCCTTAGAGAGTTGATTCTGCAACTCTAAATGGAAAGAGATTAGACTGTCACAATAACAACTTCTGTACTAGGTAGTCAATAACATTTATTAAGGATCTACTATGTGACTATGCTAAGTAGTTTATGCTAAGATACAAAGGAAGATTAATGATAATTTCTGCTCTCAAAGAACTCGGTCTAATGGGAAAGACAACATGCAAACATCTTCATTTTAACAAGCTATATTCAGGATAAATAAGAAATAATCAACAGAGGGAAGTCACCAGGATTAAGAAAGATTAGGAAAAGCTTCCAGGAGAAGGCAGAATTGTGAGGGAACTTGAAGGAATCCAGGAGACAGAGATGAAGATGGAGAATATCACAGGTATTGGGGGGGGGTCAGCCAGAGAAAAATTCCTGGAGTTGAAAGATAGAATGTTTTGTTTGAGAAAAGCAATGTGTTCATTTTCACTGGGGAGGATTTGAGGGTTCTCAGGGATGCCTAGACACCTTATAAAGTCAATTAGAATTATAGATGATCAGGGTTAGAATGACCTTTAGAGGTCATGGAGTCCAAATCTCCTCATTTTGTAGATGGGGCAATTGACAAGATAAGGAAAATGATACTGGTTAGTGGCAGGGTCTATATTAGAATTCAGATGTCCATAATCTTACCTCAGTGATTAACTTCTGCCATAGTATCTCTCTACTTTATCTTGAAATGTCAGCTTTTAGGATAGAGATTACAGATCCAGGATGGAGAGACACTGATATATAAAAGAAAGTGAGGGGAGCTGGGAGATCATAGATTTTGAACTGAAAAGGACCTCTGAGACTTCCATATCAATTTTACAAATGTAAAAACTGAAGTTTATGGGGGCAGTTAAAAGTCTAAGGTTATATATGTGGAATGCATTCAAGGCAGGATTTGACACCCTGTTACACTGATTTCTCTTGTGCTTCATTTTCCATACTTAAAAGTTAGGATAATAACATATTTTTATTTACCTTAGAGATGTTTGAGAGAATGTCACAAAAGACTTTCATAGTCAGGTAACCAAATTTATAGTGGGCAAATTATGGCTGCAAAGAAAGAGTTTATAAGACCTTATAGAAAGTGGAAGAGAGAAAACTAAAAATGCATGGTCTTAGGTAGAGATTCTCTGGGATAATGGAATTACTAGATCATAAAAGTATGGTTAAAACAAACCTAGATAAGAATGAGCTGAAGTAGTGACAAATTGAAGTGATCTAGAGCAGGAATAGGCTTCTTAAGAGGGGTTTGTTTATTAAACTGTGAGCTCCTTTAGAGGAACGACTCTCTCTTGCCTATCTTTGTATCTCCAATACTTTGCACAGGACTAAGTACGTAATATAAACTTAGTGAATTCCAGTTGACTGACTGATCATCCAATAGAAGGTGAGAAGATGATTTATAGCCTATCTTCCCATGACAGCCAATCATGGGGTCTGTCTCAACCAATACCAATTTCCTTATCTCTCATAATTCCCTTTCTGGCTCTGTCCCCTCCATCTTCAGTGCATAGACTTGGTATCTCCTTTTTTGGCTCAGGGAATCAGTTTGGCTTAGACACCCACAGAGGATATAGTGCATATGCTCCTGGGAAAATCCTTCTCTTCCCTATTCTGACCCAGCACACCAACCCTTTGTTCTCTGGATTACCTCTTGGCCACAGCAGATATTCAGTGGAGTGTGTGACAGATTCTTCCCTCCTTCCTTTTCATTTGGGTAGCATAGAATGTGTAGGCATAGATGGGTTGCTATAAATTGAAGTTCTAAGTACATTATCTTCTCCTCCACCCTTTTTCAATCTTCCTTATTGGTTGGTATCAATGTACCACAGCTTCATCTTTGACTCTACACTTTCCTTCACCAGATCTTCTGACCCTATGGTTGCTCTCTTTTCATTACCTCACAGCTCACTTAGTGGCAATCAAAACTTGAACTCAAGTTTCTTGATTTCCAGTCCAATGCTTTTTTCCTATATGTAACATTATTTGATATGTAAAGATTTAATGTAAGGAATTATAAAGAGGGAAGTACATACTGCCACAAGGCCTATTTGAGTTCTAAGAGGATGCTTAAATATCCTAATACTGTTAAAATGGAATATAATAGGAATTAATATAGTAAATGTGATATCTTTGAACCTCAACAAATAAGAAATTAGAATCAACTCTTAAGGCATAAAGAAATCTTTCTAGATTTCCTGACTACCTAACACTCAGAGTTCTAGGAGCTTTCAGTTCTATAAACCATACCAAAACTCAATCCTGATATACTTCTTGCCATGTTTTGCCATGACTCCTTCATCCCAGATCTCTCACCTGTAACTCATGTGTAGCCAGAGCCAACAAGCTCTTCCCCAAGAGTCCTCTGGAGAATTAGGAGGGATGAAGGTTACACCGAATGAATATATTGCTTAATAAAATTGTGGTGGTGTCATAATTGAACAAGCTGGTAAAGGCAAGTGATCTTTCTCCTATATTTATTGGTTTGCTTCCCCAGGGGACAAGGAATAATGTAGTATGTCATGCATTAAAAATTATATCACTGTTCTGAGCTAGGAGGCCTTCCAAAAAAACTGTTATAGCCAATAAAAGATCATAGGAGGGTAAAATAAAACATATTTGTAATGGAGAAATCAATAGATAATTTGCTGCAACAGTTTCAATTAGGGAGCTCGGCTACACCCACTACAAACTGCCTAGTCACCCCCGGATGTGAAGATAACCAATGTTCTCAAAAGTCTAAATGAGTTTGGGCTGCACTAAAACCTCAGTTTGGGCACTGGAGCTGTGAAGCCCAGAGCTAAATGTATCATATCCTGCTTATGAGACCACAACATAACCCAGTTTGGGTTTTTTTTCCCTTCAGTTCTCTATCCTTTGGGGATGCCCAAAGCTAGGTATTATCATCTCAAGATCACATCCAAGGTCAGTGTTGGAATGCAAGCAGAGGGTGGGTGGAAAATAGAGAGGACAGCATCTCAGCAATTCCCTTTTATCATTTGCATCCCTCCCACAATTACAATTGAACAGTTGGAAAAGGAATTTCAATGGCTTAAAATTTCCAAGAAGAAAATCAATGGGTATAGTGCCATGTAATGGAAAAACCACTGCCCTTGGGAAAAACCACCCAGCCCCTGTACTTAATGCTGTAAAATGGGCTAAGAATTTGTATACTACTAGTTTTCATCAACTGACCTAAAATACATTAAAACACTAGAAATGGAAGCTATTGAGACTAAATGTTTTAAGCTGACTTCTTTATTAGAATAAGTATGTAGCTTTCCAAGGGTGTTTAGAGATTCCTTAATAATAAAACAAAACAAAAGCCTCACCTTCTAATCCCATCAGAAACCCCTCTAGGTATGTATTTGCCTTGAAAGTCATCTAGATTCTCCTTCCTTTGGAATGTTTTCCTGCTCCCCCCCCCATCATCCCATATTTCCTTGCCTAAGGCCATGACCTTCTTTGGTTTGATGAAGTAGGAGCTGATGTTTGGTACTGGATCTCCCAGCTGACAGTGATATTTAAGACAAAGGTAAGATGCCCATCCATGGGGGGAAGGGGGTCTGGTCTCAGGCTACATCCCTAATTCATGACTTAGAGAAATATTAAATATACTTGTGAACTTAATCTTGCTCTTTCTTAAGATCAAAACTTCTGGTAACTTGTCTTTGGTCATGACAAACACTGGGAAGGTTAACACATTTATTTTCTAACAGACCAAAAATTCAGTAAGGACCTCTCATTTTGGGGAGCTCCCTCTAACAAGCTGCATATACTAATGGAAAATATGTTATACTTGGGGTCAGGAGGGTATGGATTTAAATCCTGTCTCAGACTCTTACTATGCATGACCCTAGGCAAATCATATAACCTCTCTGAGCCTCAGATTCTTCATCTGTAAAATGGAGACAATAATTTCACAGGACTGTCTTGAGAATTTGGGGGAGATAGGTGGCACAGTGGATAGGGCACTAGCCCTGGAGTCAGGAGGACCTGAGTTCAAATGTGGCCTCAGACACTTAATAATTACCTACCTTGGGCAATTCACTTAACCCCATTGCCTTGCCAAAAAAAAAAATCTTCCACACTTCAGACCTAGCCTCAGATACTAGTTGTGTGACCCAGAGGAGGTCACTTAACTCTGTTTGCCTCAGTTTCTACACCTGTAAAATGAGCTGGAAAAGGAAATGAAAAACTATTCTACTCTTGACCAAAGAACTCCAGATGGGGCCATCAAGAGTCAGACATGACTGAACAACAATAGTCTTGAGGATTAAATAAAGTAATGTACATCAAGTTGTAATTTTTTTTTCAAACTTCACCCATTTGTAATCAGAGCTGGGCCTGAGAATGATGTTTTTTAAAAGTTGGGAAAAGAAGGAAGATGAGAAGATGAAGGGAGGATGATTTCCAAAAGTCACAGTAATCAAATGGGGACACCAAAGGTTTAGATTGGAACTGCAAGGTAAGCATCTTGCTTCAGAACTGGATCGCTCTTTCAGCATATATGAAGTATATATGAAGCATCTCTTTCAGAGAGGGCTGTTTCCAGATATATTACAGAAGTACCAAAAGAGGAAAGAGGATGAGTTATTTCTATATCCACCTAAACAGAAACTGGAAGTCACTCCTTTAACTATTTCCTTATAGAGTTGATTCTGTAACTCTAAATGGAAGGAGATTACACTGTCACAATTACAAAATTCCATGCTAGGTAGTCAATAACATTTATTAAGAACCTACTCATAGAGAACAGATATCTTCTAATTTTGAGTGTATGTATATGTATGTATGTGTTTGTAGTTATGTGTGTTTATTTGTGTGAAGTTATGAGTGTATATTTGTGTATATATGTATTTATATGTGTTCTGTGCATGTGTTTATGTACTTGTGTGTAGTTATTGATGTGTTTGTGGGTGTATATATGTATATTTGTGCATGTGTTTGTGTGTATTTGTGTATGTATTTGTGTGTAGGTTTGTGTGTATAGTTATTTGTGTGTTTGTGTGTATATCTATATTTGCATGTGTGTTTCTGTATGTATATGTGTACACATGTAGTGCGCATTTGTGTAGTGTGTGTGTGTGTAGGAGAAATCCTGATTTTTACTGCATTGGAGATTTAGTGTGTTGAAACTGGTCCCTGAGAAATGAGGGGAAGCAGCAAGGGAGGGGAAAGAATGGGAAAGAAGTAAAGGAATGCAGGATCTAGGTAGCAAGGATTTTGGGAATGTGTTGTTTTGAGAATAAATTACATGACTGAGAAAGTATTTGTCAAGTGTTTTCTACACACCAGGCATTGAAAGAGCTCCAAGTACTCTTCATGAAAAGCTAATGTCATTGTGAAAAGAGCCCTGATTTTAGAGTCCAAAGGTTCATATTCTGGCTCTGCTACTTATTAATTATGTGGCCTTGGACAAGTCATCTAACTTTTCTGGGTCTCATTTTCTATTCCATGAAACAGGAGGCTGAACTGGATGTTTTCTAAGGCCTATGCAGCTTTCTATTGAACATTAGGAAGAACAAAGCTTATTTGAGCCACAACTTGCTGTGATGAGATTTTGCCACCCTTTTGTTCTCCTTTTACTTATAAGTCAGAGAAAATGTCTAAAATGATGATTTAACTGCAAATTAACTTTGTACCAATTTGAGAATGCTTCCCGAGTTGAAACATGACAAGACAAGATGCTTGTCTTAAACAGCTTCCAAATTGAATTTTTAAAGAAAAACACTGCATTGGCTTAAAAAAAAAATAAATACAGCTTCTCTATTATGCACAATTCATGGGACCTGTGGATAAGCTGCCTGGATTGAAGTGGTGCCTGCTTATCTGTGATTCTAATCTAGCTCTTTCACAGAAGCCTGGCTGTGAGGGATAGAGGACTCCTGGGGGGAGTTGGCTCCCTATGAGAGAACAGTCAGCAGATAGCAGAAAGGAATCTCATTTTGGTCCCGCTGTATCTCCTTCTTCTCACGAGGCTAACGCTTTCCATCTTCATGTCACTGGAAATGTTACCTATTGATTAGGCTGACAGCAGCAGACAGCACTAGCTATGCTTTGAAGTGCAGACAAACCCCATTATTGGGGTGGATATAATTGCCACCATCTTATTTTCACTTGACTTTTAATTTAAATTATTCCTCCCTGAGTAAGCAAGAATTAAAAGATACTGCTATGAAGGAAGAATAATAAATGCCACCGATCCTACTTGGGGTACAGAACTCTAAAGGTTTTATAATGCCTGGGATTTGGGGATGGGGATCAAGGTGGAGACAGAATCCAACTGAAGACCAAGAGTTTTCAGAGTCAGGAAAACTGGAACTTTTTTCTAGGGCAGCTGACCTTGTTTGACTCTGAACATTTCCCTTTCTCTATACCCCTATTTTCCTTCCCCACCTCAGCAGTAGCTTTAAGTAACTCTACTTTCCAGTTTAATGCTTTCCTCAAACCCAAATTAGAAGAAGAAAGTGAAAAGCATTTTGTAAGGAAAATGCCTTCCTGTTTCTCCTCCAAGGGTTTGTGTTCTTTCAGGTTCTGTTATTACTATAATTCTAAAAACTATATTCATTTACTTTTATAATATCGATACTTACAGATTAGCACTACTCCTTAAGATGTCTCTCATAATAAAGTTAAAAAATAAAGAAAAAATTTATGACCTCATCTGAAAGTATGTTTTGTTTATCTATAGCACTCGAATCTCTCTATTATTTTTTTAAACTAACAGAAATCTATTTCTTTTTTCCACACCCATCTCATTAAAAGAATAGAAAAATAGAAAAAAATAACATATGCACAGTCAAACAAAACAAATTCCCTCATTGTGTATCTATATACACACACATAGAGATATATGTTTATGTACACACACACACACACACACACACACACACACAATTAGATGATGTAGTAGGTGGAACACTGGCCCTGAAGTCAGGAGGAGTTCAAATTTGATCTCATATACTTAGTAGCTGCATGATCTTGGGCAAGTCACTAAACCCTGATTGCCCAGCATCCAGGGCTATCTCCATTCTTCCTGATTCATATCTGGTCACTGGACCCATATGGATCTGGAGAGACTCTGGGGAGGAGAAAATGAGACTGGTAACTTGGCATAGTACTCCCTTACTCAAATTCAATTCACATGCATGTCATGGTATGACCTCCCTAATGTCATGGTCTTCTTCAAGAAGGGCAAACATCACCATTCATAACAGTATGCATGCATGTATACATACATACATACACACATACACATGTATATTTCATTCTGCTCACTAAATCTTTACTTCTGTCAGAAAGAAGATAATATGTCTCATCATTGATACTTTGGAATCACAGATGATCATTGTATCATAATTCTCATGATTAAAATTATTATGGTATTAATTATTCTCCTGGTTTTATTTTTTTATTCATCATTTTAGAAATGCCTTCAAAATCATTCATTTTATAATATTACTCATGTCATAAATTGTTTTTCTGGTTTGAAATCATATCTTTTCTTATTTCTCACAATATAATAGTGCTCTATTATGTTCAAATTCCTCAACTAGTGGCTATCTTTTAGTTTCCAGAGAAATTCCATTTATAATTGCTATAAGATATATAAAGTACTTAAAAGTCTACCTACCAAGATATACATGAGAACTCTATAAATACAACTTACAAATCACTATTTACAGAAACAAGACAAATCTAAAAAATTAGAAATATATTAATTGCTCATGGGTAGGATGAACCAATATAATAAAAATGACAATTTTACCTAAATTATAAGTTATTCAATGACATATCAATTAAACTGTCAAAGGATTACTGTATATGGAACTAGAAAATACTAGAATATTAGAATTATTTTATATAGAACTAGAAAAAAATAATTAAAAAGATGAAGAATTCCTAGAGAAATAAAGAAAAAAAGTGAGAATAAAGGGGATCTAGCAGTACCAGTTCTCAAAAAAATATTCTACAATGTAATTCCTAAAACAATTTGGTATTAGTTAAATATTAGAGAGACTGATCAGTAGAACAGATTTTCTATACAACATATAGAAGTAAGTGTATCTAGTACCCTGGTATTAATAAACACAAACATCCAGCTATGGACTCAGGTCCATTTATTTAACTTCCATTTATTTAAAACCAGGCCCCTTGTATAGATCAAGAAATATTTCTTCAGATTGATTTAGTTAAATATGAAGAGAAAAGAAGGTTTTAAATAGATATGAAAGGCCAGGTTATGAATATATACATATATATATATACATATATCTACACATACATACATACATACATACATACATATTACACTAAGTGATTTACATTTAGTTTAGCAAGCATTCATCAAACACCTACCATTTTGTGGAGCATTCATTTCAGTTTAACAAGCATTGATTAACTATCTATTATGTACAAAATAGGTAGTGGAAATATGAGATTAAAAAGAAATCCTTGCAAGAAGCTTATATTATATTCCACCAAAATACCCACTGAAATCTTACCCATTTTTAAAAACCATCACTTGATGTGATTCTCCTTGCTAGCTATCAACCTGTATTTTTTCTTTTCTTGGTTAAGCTCCTTGAGAAAGTCATTTACACTCAGTGTCAGACATTTCCTTTGTTCTCGCTCTCTTCTAAATTCTCTGCAAACTGGCTTCCATTTTCATGTTCAACTGAAATTGCTCTTTTCAATGTTAGCAATGTACTCTTAAGGGCCTTTTCTTAGTTTTCATTCTTAACCTCTCTGCAACTCCTGATATTGCTGATCACCCTCTCTTCTTGTACTCTCTCCTCTCTTGGATTTCATGATACTGTTCTTCCCTGGTTCTCCTATCTATCTGACCACTCCTCTTCTTTTTGCTAGATTTTCATCCAGGTTATACCTATACATCATGGGTAAACACAAGACTCTGGACCCTCTTCTCTTTTGCATTTGTGCTAATTCATCAGTTCCTATGAAGTCATCTATGATCTCTAGACAGAGGATTCCCAGATTTACATATTAAGCTTTAGAACAAAAAAACTCTTGAATAAAAAAGTTCACAATCACTAACTGCCTTTGGCCGCCTCAAATTGGATGTCCCCTGGGCATATCAAACCAAGAAGAATATATGTGTAATAGCAGGATTTCTGGTACTGGGAAATAAAATGAAGGAGATATTTTGGTTTGATGAACTTTGAACAACTACTCAAACTATACCACATAGATCATCTCATACTCTCCCAGGGATGATGAACAATCCCAGATGTAAGAAAACAAATAACTGTCAATCCTAGGTCCATTTGAAGGTAAGGAGTCTCTCCTGCTTTCATTCCCTACCTTCAAATTCTCTTTAAAAATAAACTTAAACAGTCATTTAATTCCCTTTGATCAAGTTGCTTCATATTCAAGAGATCTTCAACAAATACCTGCTGATGATTATAAAATAGTCAGAGTTCAGTACTTTATCCATTGTATTGCCTACCTGCCTAGGGAATCATGGGATAGAATTTTACAATAGAGGATTCAAGAAATGCCTGCCAAATAATTCTGCTATCAGTCTTCTATCAATCCAGTATACACACATGCTGATACCTATATATATGTATACAAATACACACACACACACACACACACACACACACACACATATACCTATATTCACATAGTGGAAGGTACTAAAGGAAAAAATTGCTAGCAGAATTTTTCATCAGAATTTTTTTGTCTTCCTTCATCTCTTTTGATCCCTAGGTAGCTAGGTGGCACAGTAGATACATGGATAGGTCCACAGTCAGGAAGACCAGTTTTAGAAACTTATTAAATATGTGACCCTAGTCAAGTCACTTAATTTCTGTTTGCTTCAGTTTCCTCAAATGTAAAATGGGAGTAATGATAGTACCTGCTTCCCAAGGTTGTGCAGATCAAATGAAATAATTTTTGTAAAGTAAACATAGTAGGGACTATATAAATGCAAATGATGATGATGATTTTAAAACTCTATGAATCTACTGGGTCATTCTGTTGTAAGATTTTACTCTAAGATTCAATCCCTGTATTGTCCAGCTCACCCTGCTAGTGTCAGTCTGTGATCACACTGAATTCCCATGCTATGCATTGTTGGTTCTTTGTTTTAAGAAAGCAGTTGTTTTCCTAAAGTCTTTTTGAAATGTTCCCTTCCCCTGCCCTTTCCCATTTAAAAACAAGAGTCATGTTTTATTGGCCTCTCTTTCCTTTTCACTTCCACTTTTGGTATGTGAAGGTCACCCTTTTCAAACAGGAGCAGGTCTTTGTTCACAGCAGCATAAATAATTCTTTTCAGTTGCAGTGCATAGTAGTACATGGAGGGCACACACCCCTGGATCACAGCCACCTATTCAGACTTTCCCTGAGCTCTTGATAGTCCCAGGAAACATCTGTAGGACTCTTATCTGGAAAATGATTCACAGAGTGTCCAACCAATGTAGCTAAGCCCTGACTGTGCGGAATAATAACTGCAGAGGTGGATGACTAGGCTGGCCTCACTTATTAGTCTGTACAGTAAAGGCCAGCATGGCAATGGAGACATCTTAGATTCCTGGTCCCCCTTCCCCCTTTTTAAGAGGAGGTAATAGGAAAGATAAGGGTAGTGACAGAGTATATCCATCTCTGACACCTCACAATGCACTGACTTTGGAAAAGGGTGGAGTAGATAAATCATTAGATTAACAGATAATTTAAATGGGGGCTACTTCCTAGGAGACCTCAACAGTGTTCTCAAGAGAAAGTTCTAAACAAACAAAGGTAACTGGAGGTGTGCTGGAGTCATCTTGTATTGGCTCAAGCGCTGATTGCTAAATTTTTAGTGTGAATGTTTACATCTTAGAAACTATCAAATGCTACAAATCAGAGCTTGAATGATTATTTTTGTTGATTGTCTAAACTTGAAAAAGTGACGAAGAAAATGTTAAAAAATACAGATTACACTTAAAATTCTATTGTGTGTATGTTTTTCCCCCTTAAGAGCTAGTTAATAAGCATTTTCCAACACACCTTGGTGATGTGCATGCTACATTTGGAGTCAGGGTTCTTGGATGCCGATCATAGTTCTATTGCCTATATGGTCTTAGATAGGTCACTTCCCCTTTTTCAATTTCCTCATCTGTGAGAAGTTAGAGAGGTGACTTTTATGATTAGGGTGCCCTACTTGTGGTCTAGAAATGATACCATTAAAACATCTCCTGCTTGGTCTACATAAACTTGCTATACTTTGCTTTTAAGGCTGGCATAATTCATATTAATGAACATCAATAAACTTTAAAAATATAGGAATAGTTTCATGGGGACTTCACCTTTCTATTCCATTTGATAGCTGGTTTTAGCCTACTTAGGTTGAGAGGAGCCATAGAAATCATCTATTCTAACTTGAGCTCAGAGAGAACAAGCATATATGGAACCCTATCTCTTGCCTCCAAGTTTTTGTATTTGTTGTATCTCCTTCTTGTTATGTCCTCTCTCTTCTTCTCCATCTTTTTTTTTTTTTTTTAGGTTTTTGCAAGGCAAATGGGGTTAAGTGGCTTGCCCAAGGCCACACAGCTAGGTAATTATTAAGTGTCTGAGACTGGATTTGAACCCAGGTTCTCCTGACTCCAGGGCCGGTGCTTTATCCACTGTGCCACCTAGCTGCCCCTCTTCTTCTCCATCTTATAAGATTCCTGGATTAAGGATCACCTTACATGAAGTCTCTGATATCCCAATTCTTAGTTCTTTGTCTATCTTGAAAAACTTTTATATATAATTTATATTTAATTGTGTAAATATTTTCTTCCCTATCCTCAGTGTAAGCTCCTTGAAGACAGGGAGTATTTAATTTTGACTTTTGTATTTCTAGTACTTTGCACAGAGTAAGTATTCCAGATATGTTTATCAATTTACGTTGTATTAACCAAAGTCATAGAGAGTTAGGGTCAGAGTCAGGACTAAAATGCAGGTTTCTCAACAAACCTATATTCTACAACATTATATGGAACTGAACAGCAGGAATAGTTTGGAGACATTTGAAAGAGTGTTTACAAAAGAAGAGGAAAATAAGAGACGGACCTTTACAACAGTGACCATTCCTTCATTAGTAACAGGATCTGTTCTGATGCTAAAATGTCCAGATGGGTCTCCACTAATGATACGGTAAACAGCATTCCAGTTGGGAGAATGAGGCTGGTCTCGATCCATCACAGTGAGATTGGCTACCACCACTTCCACTCGGTTTTCTGGAACTTCACCAGCATACTGGAAGACAGGGAAAGAGATAGTTATTTGTCAGACTCTAGGGTTTGGTGAAATCAGCTTATCAGACATCAGAGATGGTAATGTCAATAGGAATATGACAGTATCTGAATAAAACCATGAAGTTTGCAGAGTTTGTCTTCTTTCTCTCACAGTTGTCCCTATAATATAGATGATGAATCAGAATGTGATATTAGTGGCTGGTAAGGTAGCTGGACTTGAACTTCACATATTTAATCAATAACTTTCTACCATCTCCACAAACAATAAACCTTCCTGCTATACTCCCTCATCTTAGGTTCTCCTTTGGTGACTCTTTGTCCCTTTAAATTGACTTTTATTAGATTTATCCAGAAGAGAATTTAGGGAAAATCTAGTCCAATTCCTTTTTTGTTTTTGTTTTTTTTTTTAGGTTTTTTTGCAAGGCAAATGGGGTTAAGTGGCTTGCCTAAGGCCACATAGCTAGGTAATTATTAAGTATCTGAGACCGGATTTGAACCCAGGTACTCCTGACTCCAGGACCGGTGCTTTATCCACTGTGCCACCTAGCTGCCCCTTAGTCCAATTCTTTATATTATTTTTCACCTTTTAAAAATGCCTTTTGTGTCTATATCATAGTCAATTCTAACCCTCTTCCTTTATGATAAAAAAAATCCTTAACTCCATGACAATTTAGTTAAACCGTGAAACGGTGATTATATCTTACAATGTATATAGTGTTTTGCCCTGGTAGCTCTCACCTCTTCGCTATGAGAGAAGAGGCATGATTAATTATTTGTTTTTTTGGACCTTCATCAAGAACTCACTTTACAGATAGTAAAATGTAGGAAAGTAAAATGGCTAGCCTTAGACCATCCTGACAGCATGCAAAAGAGCCGAGGTTTAAACTCAGGTCTTCTGATTCCTGGACCAGCATGGCTGCCACTATACCAACAAGTAGTTGAGATATCCTGGTACATAACCTCTATCTAAGCCATATGTTAGTCTAACTTATTTATCTACTCCTTCCTTTTTACTAAGTTAAGATACTGCATGAACCCATTTTCCTTCTCCATCATAGTTCTTACTACTTTCTAATCTTTATCTCCCTGGCAAAAGCTGATTCTATTCCAGGCTCTAGAAAGTATGCTGCTTAAATTACGTCAGACAGAATTAAAGTAAGGGGAGGAATGGAGATTAGAAGAATAGGGACAGAAGAAAGAAGTTACACTATTTTATTTATTTATTCCCAGTTTTACTAATTCTTTTTGTTTCTACATTGCAGTCATTTCCAGATACACCCTTTTCCTAACTTCTAATCTTATAAGTCTTCCCTTATATCAATGAAAAAACCAACGAATTGAACAGCCATGGATAGACAACACAGAATTGTCTACATTTCTAACAAAAGCAGCGTGTGGCATTTTCATTTCTCTTCTTCAGAGTCATCTTCATTTTAATGTTATTTTCATTTATATTACTTTAGCACTACATATAATATATTGTTTTCTTGGTTCTGTTTACCTCATGGCATCAGTTCATACAAATATTCCTATGCTACTCCAAATTCTCCATATTTGTGGTTCTTTATGGTTCCATTGCATTTGCTTATCCAGAATTGTTCAGTCATGCCCTGATAGATGGACATAGTTATGTCATTTTTAGATTTCCAGTGTATAAAATTTCAGTTTGTGAAATTTTTTTCTTTGTTAAATCATTCATAGGGTCACAGGTTTTCATCATTGTCTTAGCCCGGTGGATTGTAGAACCAATCAATGGGGTGACTAAAAGTCAGAAGGATAGGTCAGATATCAGTGGGGAGAAGTCAAGGGACAAGTCTTCATTTCCCTCATCTCCTACACCAAAAGCAAGATCTATAAAATGACCACCCTTGGTGACAGAAAAGACAAATGAACCTAAGAATAAATAGGTCTGAAAAACTGAAGAGTAGAAAGGGAGTTGGGGGGGGCAGGACTCTTGGAGTTCTAATTCAACATGTCAAATAGATCAGGTTCTAGTACACAGTGAACAAAAATAATCAATCAATGTGCATTTATCAAACATACTGTGACATTTGCCCAGCCTTTATTCTAGGCACCATGCTAGCAATGGAGATGCAAATACAAAGAATTAATAATAGTCTTTATATTCAAGGAGTTTTCACTCTGTCAGGGAAGATAACATTTCTATATATAAGTATAAATAAAATAAAGACTAGGGAATTAACTACAAAGTGGTTAAGGGAAGCTAGTGAAAGCTGGAAAGATCTAGAAAATATTCATTTAGAAGGTTGTGCTTAAACTGTATCTTGTTGGAAGAGAGAGTTCTCTTCACCACATATCTGGTATTCTGCAAAGTATCAGCTCTACAGAATAAGATGTCCTCATTCTGGGTATTCCCTGGTAACCCACCTATTTTCCTGCATCATTTTGTATGTTGTTTCCTTCAATTAGATTGTAAATTCCTTGAAGACAGAGATTGTCTTTCTTTTTATTAATTGTATCACCAAAACTTAACATAATACCTGGCACGCAATAGATACCTAATAAATGTTTAAAGAATTGGATTGGATATTACGAAGCGTAGATGAGGAGGCAGTCTATTTGAGACATAGGAGATGGTTAGAATACAGATATGGAGATGGAAAATGTGAAGAACTCAGAGGAAGTCATTGGCTGGACAGCAGAATTAGGTAAAGGAAGCACTGAACAATGGGGCCAGGGAGGATAGGTTTGGGCTAGATTGAAAGGGTTTAGAAGCCCCAGCAGTTTACAATTGATCTCAGAGGCAATATGGAATAAGAAGAGGAGTGACAGAGTCCTAACTGCACTAAAGGAAAATTCCTTTGGCAACTATAGAAAGGGGAGGTTGGAGTGGGGAAAGCCTTAAGGCAGGGAGTCTAAATGGAAACCCTGCAACTGTCTAGGACAGAAGTGATTAAGGTCAGAACTAAGATGTTAGCTATGTGAGCAATAATGAGTATGAGGCAGAACAGTTAAAGGCAATTAGAAATAACATATTCTTACATATTTGGGAGACTTCCAGTGCCCTTCTAGGCTCTTGTTTCCTGGTACCCATCCCCCACTCTTGCCACAAAGATCCCTATGGAAGCACCTTTTAATCTACTCCTGATACTAGATGAACATCATTTTTCCCTGTGTACTGATTTAATTTCAGTTATTAAAACTTTCATCTAATGTATAGAAGAAATTAAAGAAACCCTGAGCTGATATTACTTGGCTTTAACATTCATATATGCAGTTGTATGTTCATTACAAATGATTATTATATTGCTTTACATTCTTTCTCGCTGCTCTCAAGGTTCCTTTTGAAGTGCCTATTTTCCATCCTATCACCTTTCATGTGACAATTTTTTGTTTGCACATATAGCTTCTGCAACCAAATATATTATTGCTTATCCAACTACAAACTATTTAACTTACTCCAAGTTGAACTAGAGCCTTTGTGGTTTCTTCCTCTAAGAGCCACTAGCCTTCCTTCTCTATAAACGTAACTCATTTTAAATCTGTGATTAGCAAAACCCCATGACATTTCCCTCAATCAGATCAGCCTGTTGAGTGGAAGAGAACAGTGGGTTTCTACTTACTTATCCTTTGGACTGGTAATGGTTTTCCTGGCTTTTTGTTTTCTGCTGTACTAAAAGTTCTTTATTTATGCCTAGGCCCAACTTTAACTTTCAGCTACAAAAACCATCAAAAGATTTTTGAAGTCATTAGATTATATCATGTGCATAGTTTGAACGTTGATCTCCTCTGCAATCTCCCCCAGAGAAGTCAGAGAGATTAGTTAAGCAGAATTTTCTTCCAGTAAATCTGTGTGGGTTTTCTTCCATTGGAGTAGTTGAATGTGGTCTTGCAAGTTGGCAATGATATGTTGATAGGCACTGGGACTTTCTTGGGTTACCTGGCTTGCTTAAAGCTGAGATATCATATATTCTGGAATCTCAGCTGAAGTGAGAATGCTAAACTCAGGGACATATCCAAGTTCATTGCTATAGCCTTGAATTTCTGCCTTGAGTCCTTTAAAATTTTCAACTAAATTATATCTGGTCCTAGAGAATGGCTATCTGGAGTCATTCAAACTTATTTCATATGATTGCCTCCTTGGTCCTGATATAATTTAGGATTAGGGACAGAGAGCCAATGTTATACACTTCATTGCCCTTCTCCAAACACCAGTTACTGTGGATATATAGCAAAGCAAGCCATCTCTTCTTAACTTATATATTTGATCATAACTATCTATATCTGTAGTCAGAGTGCTGGCCATTAGAGACCCTCTGTTTTACAGGCTCTTTATAAAACTGGTTTTTTTCAGCAAATCATTTATTTTGGATCATCTAATTTTTATTTACGTTCATTTTTAATAGCAGCATTATGCAGTTTCTCATTTTCTGGGCCTCCTTTCTAATATTGCTCTTCAACCATTTTGCAGAATATTGTTCCATTTGTATTTGCATTACAAGATAAATAATTGCATTGCTGATTTACCATTAGTATGGAAACCTACTCTATTTATCTTAACTGATGTTGTTTCCTTTCCCTGCCCCACTCCTTTCCTTGCATCCTGTTTCTCTTTCATTCCTCCAGAGCTGGGCTGTCTGAAGTCATAAATTGTTCTTATGATAAGTAATTTGTTTTGATTTCCAGGTTGCATTCAATTTAATTACACCAGAGTTATGTAACCCTAGAGCCCTCCACTTATTTATTATTGTCTTGGTCATCACTTCCCATCAGATAGAGGAAAACAATTGGATGTACATGAAAGGCAGGGAAAGGAAGCAATGGATAATTTTGAATTCCAAGAGACTTAAAAAGGAGAAGCTGGTTCCAAATTATTGAGTCCCACTATTATTTCATATGGATACATTCCAGACAGACAATCTGTCCCATTAAACTAAAAACTCAGCAAAGTGGAGAAAGCTAATTGATGTTGTATTACTCCCCATCCACCCACCTAAGTTCCTATTCTAGGCCTTGTAGTCCTAGCCCTGAAATCTTAGGAATCAGTACCATGGACAGAACTACCTCCCAGAAGAAGGGTGTGGTGATTTGATCCAGCATTGTGGGAAGAGAGCAGTTATTCCCAGTTGTGCTGTATTATGCTACAAATAAGAGTACATGGGGTGGGAGTTTATAGAAGAGGAATTGAAAAGAAGGAAGAGCTGGAGCCTATAATTGGTGGTTAACAGACTGTTTGCTGCCAGTGTTTGGGAAAGTTATAAATGAATTGTTTAGGATCCCAGGAAGCATTCCTGGATGTAAGCATTTCTCTATACTTCTATCTCACAATGACCCTTGGAAAGGTGGAAAGAAGAGCTGCATGTTGTATCAGGGTTTCTGCTTCTCCTTAGGAGTCTTGTGTGCCATGGAAAGACTACAGGTACAGGGAGCCTGTGAAAACATTCCCCACACTTAGAATTCTCCTTATTTCTATCACTTCTTAGAATCCCTAGCTTCTTTCAATGCTCAGTTCAAATATAAGGAAGATTTTTCCCCTCTGCCCCGCAATTCTCCCTCCAGTTATAGGTGCTTTGGGGCCGCTCACAGAATGACCATGTATTTATTTTACAGATCTTTATTACAGTCAATTGACCTAATTTAATATCTAATATGGACCAGACACTGGGCTAAGTGCTAGGGATAAAAATACAAAAAGAGCCATTTTGCCCTCAAGGAGCTTACAAGGAAGACAACACACACAAAAGAGAAGTAAAAAAGGGGAGGTGGGAAGAAACTCTCTGCCTGGGGCATGGTGGAACATATTCAGTTACTATGTGGGAAATGAGGAGATGGTCATGTTGGGCCCCTTCCTTAAAGGGAGGTTTGGAGCTAATGGCTTTACTCTAATTAGAGGGGTAGATGGTACTGAAGAATTTTGAATACCAAGGATGATTTTATCTTGTGAGAAAATAAGGTTTTCTAATGATGATATTCCTAGGGGCATGGTAGAGATGTAGGCAACTCTAAGACACAGGAAAATTGTTGTTCTGTTAGCAGAGTTAGTTTGCATACTGGAAGCTTCTCCACACTTATGAAAATGAAAGTCTACCTCTGTAATCCCCCTTTTTGAAATTCACTCACATACATGTATATAGATATATAAACTATATCTATATCTATTTATTACCCTAAAACATAATATTCCTTCCTAGAAATGTAAAAAAATATATTGAAAAATGGTACTAAGCCATTGAGTTCTAGGGAGACAACAATTTCCATACCAAATGTGTCATGTACAATAGAGTTAAAAGCCTGTAAAATGCATATATTTAATTCAAAAAAGCATCACTCCCATAAAGACGTCCCTTCAATGTTCATATGAAAGGTTGAGAATAAGACTGAAATTATAAGTTCTTAAAAAAAATTATATGGCCTTGACAAGAGAGAAAGAAATTCCAATTTAACCCCTTAGAGGAGTATAGTACTTTTTCTGTACTTCAAAGGCTCCAAAGACCTTCTTTAATCAATCCTCTTGACTTTGGAACATTGAATGCTTGACTCAAAATCATGAAGCTGCCAAGACCCAGCTTGGTTCCCAGATACAAAGGGTTTTAATCTTTAACCTGGCACTGCTGAACATTAAAATTCTGATACAATCACCTTACTAGGAAGAAAAATTGAATTTATCCAAAGTGGAATCTCCTCCAGTCATGAGTGATACAGCCTATGGAATGGTGACCTTTAATGATGATTATATTTAACAATGAAAGATATTATCATAAGCCTCAAAAGCAATGACATTCATTACATTAAAATGTAGAACTGGTAACAGCTGCCGTTCTTATGTTACAAGTTGAGTGAAGATTTCATTTGCCATCTTTTCTTTTCTCTGTTGGTTTCAGGTTTAGGAAACAAATGGTTTTGCAGTGAAAGGAGGTATATTTCTAAAGAGTATTTGAACAGCCAAATTCAGGATACATTAGGAGGGCTGTGTGTTTATTATGACACTGCTATTGAGGTTCACTGTTAACCTCAAAACAAATAATCCAAATGGCCTATTGGAAATGGAAGGATTCTTCATAATGCCAGGGTCTAATAACACTAGCTGAGTTAGGCATGGCAGGGCAATCATTTGAAGTGTTAGAAAGAGGACTTGCTCATGAATTTCCTTGCTGGATTTAAATTTGCTAAGTATATGGTAAGGAGAGAAAGCAATAAGAAAGGGGAGATAAAATGGCCTTACAATTGTGCATCTCCAGCACCTTGTCTGAAGCGTTGCTCAAATGCTAACAGTCAGCACAGCCCTAATTCATCACTCCCTAGGGACCTAGAAAATCCCTTTAAATGAAGTAGGGAAAAATCATGTCTTCTCTTGTCTATTCCAGAAAGGGTGAAATTACTTAGTCTTTTCTATCTACTCAATTAATTCTTGAAGTTGAGTGGAGATTCTTAAGAAGTCTATGAAGTTCTGCTCAATGTTCCTCCCTGTATCTTCAATCATAAAAGATTTGTATTAGGTTACTCTAATTTTCAATTCAATAACCTATTCCTATTTTTATTTATTCCTTAGGCCAAGATTTCCTAAAAGTTTCTTGTCATGCATCCTTTGGACAGGTTTTTTTTAGTTTTTTTTTTGCAAGAAAATAGGGTTAAGTGACTTGCCCAAGGCCACACAGCTAGGTAATTGTTAAGTGTCTGAGGTCAGATTTGAACTCAGGTACTCCTGACTTCAGGGTCAGTGCTCTATATACTGTGCCACCTAGCTGCCCCCTTTGTACAGTTTTTGAAGCCTATAGACTTCTCAGAATCATGTTTCTTACCTAAATTCATAATTGAAGAAAGAATTCAATTTCAGTTTGATGATAGTGAAAATAAAGATGTAATTTTTTTTCTTATCCAAGTTCATAGACTCCAACTTAGGAACTCCCTTCCTAGACCTCTGTGAAGGAATAATCCACAAAGGAAAATGCAAGCAGCTGAAAAATATTTATTGTCCATATTTTCATAAGCAATTTTATGGGCAGTTCATTTAGTAAGCTTATTAGCACACATATTTCAGATAGATCTTGAAGATGGAAAATGAATAGGGTACAGAATTAAGTAGAATAAAGAAAGTGAGTGAATTGTATTTGGAAAGTTGCACTTTCAACAATATTAAACTCACTGAAACAAAAACTCAATTTAATTTTTTAAAATGAATGTAACTGATTCCTTTTATCTTTTACATTGCCTTTTTTCTCAACATATCTTACCCCTTTCTCCTAGACTAATCTTTTATTAACAAGAATAAAAGAGAAAAAATGATGGTTCAGCAAAACTAACCAAACAGATTGAGACCACATGGTAATATATCCAGTATTCCTTGCATTTAGTTCTCTATCTGAAGGAAAGAGGAAGGAACCTTCTCATGCCCAAGGTCATACAGCTAGGCAATTATTAAGTGTCTGAGGTCAGATTTGAACTCATATCCTCCTGACTCCAGGGTCAGTGCTCTATACACTGTGCCACCTAGCTGCCCCTCATGTCTCTTTTTTTGAGATAAAATTTCACCATTATGATTATGCAACATTCAACTTTGATTGTTGTCCTTTCCATTTAAATTATAATCATTGTATATATTATCTTCCTGGTTCTTTACAGTACATTGATTCAAGTTTTGCTTCTCTGTATCATAATCGTTTTTATATTACAGTATATATTCTATTTCATTCATGTGCTATACCTTGCTTAACTATTTCCCAGATGAATACAAAATATCTTTTAGTATACTAGTTATCTTGGTGTTAGTCAGTTAAGCATATATGTAGCCCTAACTGGCCAGGCATTATGCTAAGCATTTGAGATACAAAGGAAAACAAAAACACAGTTCCAGTTATCAAGGAATTAATAATCTAATGGGGTGGGGGTGAGGAAGAGGAGAGATGACATGCAAAAATTGTACATACAATAGACACAGTCTAAATGAAGGGTAGTATCAGAGAGAAGACACTAGCAGTGGGGAGGATGAGGAAAGGCCTATTGAAGCTAAGATTTGAGCTGAATCTTGAAGTAACCTAGGAAAGCCAGAAGGTAGAGGTGGAGTTGAGGATATTTTAGTGATTTTTTTTGCTGTAATTCATGGAGTACCACAAACTTCAAAGAATCAAAATTGCAGGTCACCAAAGGGCAATGGGAAAAAACAAGATAGGCATAAAAAAAGACTGCAGAATGTAGCTGATGATGAACTGTGTATGAGAAATGGTATAAAAGGGATTATCAAAAAGACATCAAAAGAAAAGGAGATTGACTGGTCATAGAGCAAGAGCCAGGGACAATAAATATACAACTCATGGGCTGAACTTCTAACCTTCATAATGTTAAAAAAAACAAAACAACATACACCTAGAGGAAGTCCCTCAGTATGATGTGAAAGATTTATTTTGGACATGAACTAGAGTTGTATGGTATTTGAAAGTGTTACTGAGGTTGTTACCTGCACCACTGGAGGGAGCACTCACATTTATGAGAACACAAATCTCATTTTCACCTCGAACTCAAATTGAAAAATAGAGGCATGGAAATTGATCAAATCATTGGATCACATGGGTAAAAGAAGTCTTCATGTAAGCTGTTCTACTTTTCAAAACTGGAAAAGCCTTTTCAAAATTTGTTTTTTAAAAAAAGCTTTTTCAAAAATTGCTAAAATATTAGATACCTGCTTCCTTTTCTTAAGGAAGAAGTTCATAGTTTGTGCTAAACCAACTAATTTACTTTCATATCCATGCCTACTAAACTATCACCCATGTCTAATAGGAGCTTCAGTGTGGTCAATAAAAGTGATCTTCCATCATTAAACATCAGAGTTCCATGCTTTAATGGCCCATTGTGAATCACGTGTCCCTGAAAGCCTCTCTGTGACTTTCTTCCAATACTTCTTGGTGAAGTTTATATGGAAGAGTCTATTTTAATTCATGAAATTTTAATAAAGTTTCATAAAGAAGGGCCTTAAGCTGATAAATCTAGTTTAGGATATTCTTATTAACCTTCCCTGAGATATAATGAGTTTTTAATTTAATTTTTTCAGATCTTAAGGCACAAGAAAAGCTTTTCATATATCCTTTGGGAATCAAGGCAGATATTTGGGATGGGAAGAATCTTAAGGGTGTTGGAACTGAATTTCTTGTCTAAACCATAATCCTTGGATTCAATCTTAAACCAATCCCATGAGACAGTGCTCATCTCATTTGCATATGTGGACTTTCATTACAAAGCTCAATCCTATGACCAGAAATCCCAATTGTCCCAAGATTAGTTTCTTATTCAGCATAAAGGAGGATTTGGGGTGAGATCCATAGAGCAGGACTGCTAGAATTCATATGAAACCCATAGGGAAATAGAATGGTGTCTCAAGACATTGTTTTGCACCAGATTCATGACTGACACAAATTTAGAGGAATAGATAATACACCATATGAAATATATTCAAGATGCCCAGTTCCTAAAAGCATAGAACGGCATGTCAAATCCGGATATTTATTGAGGATAAATAATAGGACATCAGGGTTGCAAGGGACCTCAGAGGCCATCTGGTCGAACTTATGCCTGAATAAGAATCATTCCCCTTACAACATGTCTAATAAATGATGATTCATTCTATGCTTGGAATCTTATTACATCTCTAAGGCATCCCATGTTACTTTTCATTACTCTAATTATGAGGAAGTTGTTCCTTATATTATGACTACTTTTGCTGTTTTTGAAACTTCTACTCATTGCTCCTATTTCTATAATTAAAAGAATAGCTTCCCACATACTAACCTTTCAGATACTTGAAGAAGTTAATGTGTCCCTTCATAAATCTTTTTTTCTATTGGCTAAATACCCATAGTTGTTTCAGTTGGTCCTCAGTTGGCATTATCCATATACTACATCAGGGCTGTTCAAAATACAGCCTGAAGTGCAATTTTTATGTGTCCCGCCTGGGGATTTTAATTTTTATGAGTGGAAAAAATAAAATAATAACATGCATGGAGTGCAAATTAGACTTTTAATTCCATCACTAATAAATAATCTTATTGATGTTAATTTACTTCTGTGTTTCTAAGCTGTACTATGGACAGAACATGTGGCCGGGAATTTTTGACTGATTTGTGGGATGTGTTCCGTCTGAATGATGCAGACTAGTCAGGATGCACCTACTTTTATACTGTTGTGTTGTTGCTTTGTTTGCTTTTGTGCTTTGCAATTTTGTTGTATTGACATGCATTCTGCCACTTTCTAAGAAGTTAAAAGTATCATGACTTTTTGTAGGGCTTAATAAACCTAACTAAGGTAAGACTACAAATTCACTATTATATTAGTGTACCGTATTTTTTTATTCTGGCTGCAGTCTGTGAATAATTATTTTATTTTAATGTGGCCCAAGATACCCTAAGGTTGAACAGCCTGGTCCTACATCATCTTGGCTGCCCTCCTTTGTATCCTCTTCTGTTTTTTATTATTATGTGGATCAGAATACAATGCAAAGAGTCATAGGCATCCTAATGTGGCAGAATATTGCATATATACCATCCTTCAGGTCTTTGATACAATGTCTCTCAAGGCAAACTAACGATTAACAAGTTTGTTTGTTTGTTTCATGCTATCAACTTATATTGACTTTATAGTCTACTAATCTTTTTTCCAGAGGAACTGTTACTCAGCCTTTTCTCTTCCAGTTTTCAATTTTGATTTTTTGATCCTCAATATAATATTTTCTATCTAGTCTGTTGAGGGGTTTTTAAATTCTGATTCTTTTGCCCAATATATTAATGGTTTCCCCTATATTTATGTCATAAGCAAATCTGACAAGCATGATATTTATATCTTTATTCAGCCTAAATAGCATATAGTACAGACTAAGCACAAATCCCTGAGCCACAGTATTAGAGTTCCTTTTAAGATGACATCATTGAACTATTAATGACTACATTTTGAGTTTCACCATTCAATAGATTTCAAACTAGTTGTAAATATGTAATTCTACATATTTTCAATTTTTCCACAAGAATAACATGAGATTAAAAATTTTGCTAAGATCTAGGTAACTAAATATTCATATATCCATCCAGAGAAAGAAGGACTGACAGATAAATATCCACCAGTCAAGCAATCCCTAGGGGAAAAAATAGAAATTGTCTTAGTTTGGCATTTCTTTTTTTTTTGAGACCATGCTAGTTATTTGTAATCATTACTTCCTTTTCTAAATGTTCAGTAAACAACCCCTTAATAAAATACGTTTTAGAATTCATAATCCAGCTCAGAAGTCTATAGTTGCCTCTATAGTTGGTAGACTTTATTCTCTTCCCTGCTCTGAAAATTGGGACTATATTTGCCCTCCTCCAATCCTGTAATGCTCATTTCTTTATCTATGTTCTTTCAAAGATCACTAGTAGAAGCACAATGAATCACACCTATAAATGCAATGAGTACTGAGGGATAAGACTGATCTGGCCTATTGACTTGAACTCAAATTTGGACAAATATTCTCTTACTTTTCCTTATTTATCTTTGTATCAACTCCCTACTAGTCATTTTTGTTCTGTTTTTTTTTTTTTACAATCTAAAGATAATTTACCTATGTGGAGAAATTAAAGTGAAATACTAGTTGGAATTTTTTCTCTCTTCCTCTCTTTTCTCCATTATTATTATTACCTCTTCCAAGTAACTGTGCTTTCCCTTCCTTGATTCTTCTATTGCCCCCAATAAATAAACAAATAAACAAACAGGGTAAACTAAGTTTTGCTGTCCATGGTTTTTCTTGCCAATAATAAACCAATCAACCAACAAGCACTTATTATATGCCAATTATTGAAGAAAGCCCTGGGTCTACAAAGAAAAAGCAAGAGTAGCATCTGCACTCGAGGATCATATAGTTTAATGGAGGAAACAACATCCATAAATCAGTGCATACAATATAAATATAGAGTGGATATAAGATAACAACATTCTATGGCATTAAAACTGGCAGGAGGGGGCTGAAAATCAGGGATTATGAGTCAGTGACTGGGAGGAAGACATGGAGGAAAGTCAGTAGAAGGAGTCAGAGTTAGGAAATGGAGGCTCCTTATTAAGAGTGTCAATATGTGACAGCATGCCTGGATTGTAGGTTATCTGGAGGGGAGTAAAAATATAAGAAAACTAAAGAGGTTAGAAGGGACAAAGGCTATAAAAGGTTTTAAAGAAATATTTTTTTCCAGAGATAATGGAAACTACTCCTGGAGTCTATTGACTGATTTATAAATGTGTGTATTTGTGTTGATATGGTCAGATCTGTGCTTTAGGAAAATAATCTTGGCATCTATGTGGAGAATAAGTGGAGAGAGACTTGAGGCAAGGAGACCAAACAGAAAAATTTCTGTAGTCCAGTTGTGAAGTAATGGAGGTCTACAGTAGCATGGTGACTATGAGTGAAGAATAGGAGACATAGACAAGAGATAAGAAAATAGAAATAAGACTTGGTAATAGATTATATACATGGAGTGAGAGAAAGGAGTTGAGGATGACATTGAGATTCTGCATCTGGGTGACTAGTAGGATTAAAGGATAGTTCCTTTAATAGTAGGAAAGTTGGGATGAAGGGAACTATTGGGGGGAAGATAATTAGCTTTACTTGAATTTGAGATGCTTGTGGAGCACCCAGTTTGAAATGTCCAATAGGTAATTGATGATATGAGACTCTAGTTCAGGAAAGGCAGTTTAGGGCTGGAAAAGTAGATCTGGGAATCATTTATAGAGATGATACATGAACCCAAGGGTGATATCAATCACAAATGAGTTAATATATAGAGAAAAGAGAAATGAGCTAAGGAAAATGTTCTTGGAGACCTCTACAGTTAGGGGGGCTCAACAAAGGGCAATAGAAATTGAAAAAGGCTATTCATTTAGAATGAGAAGCAAAAGAGAACAGTCATAATCTAGAGAGGAGAATGATCCTTGGACTGGAAAGAACAAAACAAAATTTTAGTAGATAAGTAAGGATAAGTAAGAGTGGATCTGGCTACACACTTGATAAATTCAAGTCAATAGGCCTAGGTAAGTCAATACTCATGACAATGGCATATATGGTTCCTGAGCTACTGTTGATGATTTTAAAAGAGCACAAATAATGGAATAAGTTCCATGAGACTGGAGAAAGACAAATGTCATCCTAACTTTCAGAACAGAAAAGAAAATGAGGCTGCCATCTATATACCTCTGAGCTTGACTTGAATTCCTGCCAAAATTCTAGAATGTATTATTAAAAGAATGATTAGAAAAGGAAGCAGTGGCCACTGTCTTGAAGTCCAGTGTGTCAAGTTTGTAATCTCAGCACTATTCTTAACTCCTAATTGCCCTCACCCACATATCAAATCAGTTGACAAATCTTGCCATTTATAATTTTACATATTTTACATATAACTCCTTTTCACTCATACAGTTACCATTCAGACCCTTATCAATTCTCACCCAGAATATTTCAAAAGGCTCCTAATCTTCCTGTCTCAAGTTTCTGCCCTCTCCCATCCATTCTACACAATCCTACTAAAGTAATTTTTCTTATATGCAGATCTGAACATGAGATTTCTTTACTAAACTCTAGTGGTTTCTTATTATTTCTACAACTCCCTTGTTTAGCTTTTCAAGTAGGAGGCTTGGGTCTAAAGTTCCCATCACTCATCTTTGCTGAAAGGGACTTGTTGATGGGAGCACTGGCATCATTTGAACAAATTGCCAGTAGGAATGCTGGGATCATTTGAAAAATCACCAGTGAAAGCTCTGGGGTTGCCTCTTTCTAGATAAATCCCTGTGAGAGAATAAAATTCCCTGGTCCCAATAGCACAAGATCACCCTTCATCTGGTCAACTGCTGACAATGCATGGGAAGAAGGCTCTTTGTGACACAGTACTGGTGAATGTTCTCTTCTCTCCACCCATTTCCTCCCTTCAACAATCACTACTGATATGTGTATGTCTTTGAAACAATGGCCTGAACTGCCTAATCATTCCTATCACTGTAATTTCCCTTTCAAGGTTAAAAATAGTTTCTCTCTCCCTCCTTGTGGAATCTGAACTGGCTATGAGGATAGGATTCAGCAGGGATGGGTTCTGGAAAATCTGTACCCAATGTGACCATAACAGTGATTCCACCTTTTAAGTCTTATTAGCGTCACCTAAGATATATCTAGAAATGTGTGTCAAGTACTTGCTTTTTGCTACTACTGCTGCTTGTATTTTAGGAGGGGATTCTCACCTTTTTGTGTAAAGAGCATACCTGGGGACTGTCTAATCCTCACCTCAGTATCCAACTTAGGCCCCAGACCTTGAGTGGAGTAAAGCTAGCTCATGCTCCAGCTACTGCTCCAATAAAGGGGGGAGACTGAATCCTCCCACTAAGAGAGGGAGGAGGGGAACCAGAAAGTCCTGGGATCCCAAAGAAGGGAGGATGAGGCTGACCAAAAGTAAAAGGCTGAGGAGAAGACTCACTTAGTCCTAGGGGAATATATAGAGTCATTGGTCACCTCTGGGCTGCTATTGCCAAGGAAACTGCAGTCCACCTCCTGGGGGACTCAGGCCCCCACATCTCTGGTATGAGTCCACAAGGAACTCCTAAAGAAGGTAAGCAACAAAGAGACTACAATCCCCTCCATGCTTAAGACTCCCAAAGAGTCTTAAGGAAAATGCAAGAACCCCAAAGATGACTCTTGTACCCTACTAAAAGCAACAATCCATCAAAACTGTTTATGAATGATCTTATCACTCTGCAGATGCTGAATTCTGGGACTGGATAAATTATTCCCAAGTGGTACTACAAATTGCCCCTTTGTGAATAGCAGTAAGACTGCCAAGTGGAGGAGGTAGCTACCTATTACCAAGAGAGTGATATTCTCTTCCCTGCTCTAGTCAATACCACTTGGGGTACCTGGAGGAGAGGAAAGTCCTACTGAGGCATTCTGGAATATTAAGTGGCTGTACCATCATACCAAATCCACCAGGTCATAAAGCTCAAACATAGCGAAAGTAATAGACTGTGTCTATCACATTGATGAGGATATCAGGGGAACTGATACCATCTGTCCATTTGATATCATTGTCATTGGACCTTGGGTTGCTCTATGTAATTGGGATAAGAGTCTATACACCCTTCCTAGATGGGTTACTGGTATGTATCTTTTTTTTGTTTTTTTGGTTTGTGTGGGCAATGGATTTCAATGACTTGCCCAAAGTCACACAGCTAATAAATATCAAGTGTCTGAGGTTGAATTTGAATTCAGGCCCTCTTGACTCCAGGGCCAGTGGTCTATCCACTGCATATCTAGTTGCCCCATGTATCTTTGATATAAGACTCACATGGAGATTGATTTGGGACTGAATCTTCTATATAATAGGAAGGGCCCTGGGAGATGGACCCACAGAGGGGGGAGATGAATTGGATGGGCAGCAAGCTCAAGTCTAATGGTCTGAGATCTCATTGCCATCAAAACAGGTCTGCCTGTGGAAAAACTGGCATCATTTTAAACAATCTGTGGCTAGTATCCCTTTAACTCCCTTTGCAAGGCTAATAAACAGTTGTGGTGATTCGTTTACCAGGAATCTCTCTTTCCTTATGAACTCTGAGCACACGGGTTAGTTTAGCCAGCTCTGGTTGACCCAAACATAACTTAACAATTTCATCAAACATTACTCCTGCACTCTGTGATTCAGTCAAATTGACCTCTCTATTCTTCACTTCATCTCCTGAATGGACAAAAAGACTAGGTATTTCAGTATTTATCAGATGATTGCAGACTCCATGAGGGCAAGAATGACATAGGGATATCTTTGTATCTCTCCTGCCTTAGTAACAATGCTCTTTCTATCCAATGCTCACTAAATATTTGTTAAATCTAGTTGAAAAGGTAGAAATTAGAGAAGAGGGAAGAACAGGTAGAAAAAAGGAAAAAAGGATCAGAGGAGGGAAGAGAGACAGAATGAGCCTCAAACATATCATCTGAATGCACAAATGGAAAAAGAACACTTTTATTTCATAAATTCATTTAAAAATTCATAAACACAGCAGTCTTTTAGTCTTAAGAATTATGTCAGTAGCTATGAAAATTCCTTTCCATTTCCATTTCTGGGAGCTCTGTGTGGTATGAGACCCTTCCTTTTGCACATAAGACCTTCCAGACAGGAATACTTAATAAGAAAAAACCCATAGCACTACTAAATCCTCTACTAAGCCTTTTTGGAGTATGCTGTGGTAGGCTTCATAACGGGAACGTGCTTAATGGAATTCTGGCTCTATCTTCTCTTAAAATGAGATCCCTTGAAGCAGCCACCTTTTGCAGTTGGATGTGGCTTGCTATATTTCATTACTGGGACAATAGAATGCTAACCCCATTGCTCTAGGTGATCAGGAACAAAAGAGAGTTGTTTTGGAATGAGAGCTCCCAATTATTTGGACCCAGTACAGGACCTAAGCTCTAGGGGTCAATCATGAAACTAAGCCACTGCAAGGGAAGTGAACTGAGTCTGGTAATATATCCCAGAGTTCCCTGTCTATATCCATCATTCCCTGCTCAGTTCTGCTGTGCCACAAACAGTTTCAAATTAAAGAAACAAACATAGATATGGCCTCAAAGGAGATACATCACAAAACTCAAAAAAGTAAAATATTTTTTAAAAACACCCAATGATGGAAAGGTGCATTGGGGAAAAATAAACTGAGTAGGAACACAGCTTGTATTACTTCCTAGAAAGAGAATGTATAGAATAGCTTTCAAAGTTTTGAGCTTACTTCTTGAATTCAGCTTGGACAAACTACATTTATAGACTTATTCTTGTTTGGATTTCAAAACACGAAGGTATTGAATAGATATGTTGTAGAGAGGGATTCTTGCTGAGGTAAATACTAGACTATACATCTTCCAAAGTTCCCTTCCTATTCTGAATTTCTGAGATTCTATGATGGACCAATGATACTAGAAGAAATAGGAGGTATTGGATTAAGTCGGTTATTCTGAGATGGTTCTTAGAACTTGTAAGCTGTTTTTGGACTGATCACACCTTTTCTCAGTGTTCTTGCTATTGATGATGATGATGGTGGTGATGACAGCTTGCATTTTCTCATTTGATTTTGACAATAATTCTATGAGGTAGGTGATATTATTAGCCTCATTTTACAAATATTGAAACTGAGGCCGAAAGGTCAAGTAAATTGCCCAGGATCTCCTCACAAATAAATGACTGAGGTAGAAGTTTTGAACTTCTGACTCCAAGTCTAGCACTCTATTCATTGAGAAATCTGGCTGTCTAAATCAAATAGAACATTTTTTCCTCTTTTTTTTTTTTGTAAGTTGCCTAAACCTTCTTCTAGTAAAACTTTCTTGGATTCCTCCTCCAGTTATTTAGATGGGCCTAGATTTTTGAAAGCTACAACTTATATCATACTATGTCAGAACAGCTTGAATGATGGAACTAGTGGCAGACTGTGTTTCAGACATCCCAGAACTAGATTACCTAAATTAGAGAGGCTCTGTTCCAGAACATTGATGGAATTTTTTAAGTCATAGCAACTCATGAAGACTATTACCTATAATCCAGAGGGGTTGTGACTGAAATCAGCGACATATCATAGATGTTATGAAACATTAAATTAAGTACATATCTAAGTGCATCCACAGAAAAATTGCAGATTTTTGTCATCCAAAAAAAGGAGAGGGTTCTTCTTATGGCCAGTATCAAAGTCTATAAAGTTAGGTCATTCCCAGGCGAAACTGAAAATCTTTCCAGAGAGATGTACTGTTAATCTGATTTCATACACTCTTTTCTTGGTTCAAAGCCCCCTCCCCCACAACAGCAACAACAACAACAAACCCTTACATATAGTTAATTTTAAAGTGACTTTTGACTTGGAGGAGACCTTAGAGATCATCTGGATGATTTGTTCATATAATAGGTGAGGTAAAAGAGGACTAGAGAGGTACAAGGACTTGCATGAAATTACTCAAGAAGCAAGTAGAGAATCTGGAATCCATAGCTGGTTCTATCATTCCAAGTGTATAAACATGCTACAATGGAGTGAAACAAGGATGTTCCTTGTTCCCATACTTTTTAGCATGATGTTTTCACTCATGCTATCAAACTCCTTCATTGAGGATGAACATGGCCTCAAGGCTAGCTGTCATACTGAAGGCAAATTCTTCAACTTGAAAAGGCTACAAGCCAAGACCAAAGTGGAGGGAGAGTTGGTGCATGATCTGTTTGCAGATGATTGCACATTCAATGGAGCCTCTGAGGCTGAGATGCAAAAAAGTATGGATCGATTCTCTACTCTTTGTGCTAACTTTGGTCTAACAATAAACAACAAAACAATACAGGCGCTCCATCAATCAGTACTACGCTATCCATTTGTAGAATCATCAATTACAGCAAATGGAGAAGTTTTGAATACTGTGGACAAGTTCACTTACCTTGGCAGTGTCCTTTCTAAGGAGGTACACAGTGACAATGAGGTTGACACTCACATTGCCAGAGCTAGTTCAATATTTGGGAGGCTCCAAAAGACAGGGAGGGAGAGAAGAGGCACTAAACCGACTCCTAAACTGAAGGTCTACAAGATTTTGTGCTGACCTCAGTGCTATATGCCTATGGTATATGCTAGGTGGTACAGTGGATAGAGCACTGGCCCTGGATTCAAGAGTACCTGAGTTCAAATCTGGCCTCAGACACTTAATAATTGCCTAGCTGTGTGGCCTTGGGCAGGCCACTTAATCCCATTGCCTTGCAAAAACCTAAAAAACCCAACAACCATAAATTGTCTTAGGAAGATTTTGAAGATCACCTAACAGGAGAAGATACCAGACACTAAGGTCTTTTCTTGAGCTAAACTGCCTAGTATTCCAACATTACTATACAAAGTGAAACACAGTTCCAGACACATGCTTGCCCCCCCAAATCATTTTATGGAGAACTCGCACAGGGCAAGCACTCACAAGAGGGTCAGAAGAAGACCATATACTGAGATACCCTGAAGGTCTCATTGAAGAACTTTAGAATTGATTGTACAGCATGGGAGACATTAGCACATGACCATCCAACATGGTGTACCCTCATCAGTGAGAGTATTGCACTCTATGAGGAAGGCAGACCTGAAGCAGCTCAAAGGAAAGGTGACATTCTGTAAATTTAGAGTACCCACCCCAGGTGATCACATAGACTATTTGTGCTCAACTTGTGGTAGAACATTCTGAGCTCATATTGGTCTGATCAGCCACAGTTGGACACATTGTAATTTGTCTCAAACATAATGATATATTTTGGTCTTCTTCGATAAGGAAGGACAAGAACCATTATTAGATCCAATAATTCCATATCTTAAAGATTCTTTCTAATTCAAAATCATAGAGAATGAAAACTGGAAGAATCTGAGAGATCATCTGATCTAAGCTTTCTATTTTTGTCAAGGAAGGAACTGAAATCAGAGATAGTAAAAAGAGATAGTAAAAAGTTCTGGGTTAATCATCTAGTTATTGATGATAACTAGTTGGGTCTGACATTCAAGTCAATTGGTTTTTAGTCCAACCTTCTTTCTGTCTTTCTTATAATAGCTTGTATGTGTGCAGAGACCCATGTACAGAGGTATTAATTATCTCAGGGCAGGAAGATTTTATGAATGTCTTAAGCAGCAAATGAAAATGTGGTATGCTAATGAGGGCTACCAGAAGTCAAGAAGTGACATTGTTGCTAGAAGAGTTCTGGTTCAGAATAGAAGGGAACAGTTGGCATCCTTTCAAAGGCCTTAACACAGACTATCAATCAATCAAGCATTCATTCAATCAATGTCTTTATTAATTACCATCTGTATGCCAGGTGCTATGAATATAACTATATAGCACAAATGAATCAATCTCTACTTTATGGAGTTTACTTTTGAATGAAGAGGACAATTTGTAACATACACATTTTATATTTGCAGCTTAAATATAAAATGAATAAATTCAAAGAAATATGAAAAAAACAAATATAAGATATTTGGGAGGGAGGGGACCTAGACATTGGGGAGGGAAGTGATCTGGAAAGGCTTCATAGAGAAGATGATACTTGAGTAGCCTCTTAGTGGAAGAGAGAGGCTCTATGAGGAGAGGGCAAGGAGGTTGTTCATTCCAGGTATGGGAAACAGCTGGTGCAAAGGCAAGAGTTGAATTCTTGCTGATGATGAAATTTAGGGGCATGGGGCATTAATGTGTCTTGAACAAGAGAATAAGGTACACTCTGGGGCTTAACCCTGTCAGCCTGTGTAACTCTAATTGGCTGAGATGCTGTGCTTTCAACTGAGAATGGAGAAAGTTACACTACTCTTGATTTTAAACCAAGCACTTCATGTACCAATTTTCAAGGGACCAATAGAGCATTTATTACAGGGTTCCCCGTTTCTCTCCCTCTTTCATCTTTTAGCAAGAAGACCCACTCTGAAAATTGAATTCTGAAATGCATGTGTTATTCACTGTTTTTTTTTCAAACAGTGGTCATTTGCAATTTTGAACTTTAAGGGTTGAAATATTCATTGTATTTAACTTCCTTCAAGGGTGTTCCTGAAAGCAAAATTACTTAATCAACTCAGTTTAGCTTCTTGTGTAGACCTAATTCAAAAAAACTTTATCTTCATGAATTGTTATTGCAATTAATTTCTCCTTTTTTTTTTTCAGCAAGACTAGTTACAGTAATTAGATATTTTATAAAAATGAGTTATATTCATTCAGGCTAGCTTCACTTTTACATTTGATTAATCATATTACCATGGAGGTCTGGGGTTTGTCTCTAAGGAAAGTTTAATGACCTCATTTTAATTCTCCTCTTAACCACAGAGCAGGTATAAATGAACAGAAATAAAATTATCTCCCCCACCCCCTTCGGTTTTAAGATTATGTTTGATGGATTTTCTCTGTGACTGACCCATTTACAAGGGGACTGTCTATCTGGGTCTAATTAGCTTCAGGGCTGAGGACACAGAGTAAAAAAGACCTTGATGCTATACTCAGCATGCTATCAAGAGATCAGAGTGGTTGGGCATAAATGCCAGTGGCTTTTTCATATCTTTGCATTATCATTTAAGTGGAATGAGAAAACACCCCTCCAACAGCCAACTGCAGTTAGTCATCGACTAAGAGATTTTATTGGTGAGGAAACTCTCTTTATGTTCTAACTGAGCAAGAGAACTAGAACTTTAAGTATCCATCATTTTAATTAGCTCAGGTTTGGGAACTGGGCTCTCTAGAAGTCAAAGTCTAAGGGATACTTAATGTGTCTCTCCTTCCTAAAACAGCATCAAAAAATGGGAAAGTTCATCTCATTTTGACACAGGAGAAATGGCCTCAATATTTTATTGGCCCTGTCCAGGTTTGTTTTGGAAGCTGTTTTGATGTCTTGGCTTTCTGGTTTTGCTTCAGGTAAGCAGATATAGAAAAGCTGGTTTGGTAGATTTTTTTCCCCCCAAATTTCATTTAATAAATTTGCCATCCAGGTTTAAAAAATATCTGTGTCTAGTTTAGAAAATTAGTGAGGTTTGTTCTTTCTTATTGTTCCAGGTTGGCTTGTTCCAAGTTCCTCTACAAAGAGGTGCAGGGGATAGGTTTAAACATATTAAGGTGGTGCTTAATCCACTCTTCCTGAGCACTTACTATATTAAAGGAAGGCACTGGTTGTCTGAGGGACTTTAGGCAAGTCATTTAAGTTCTTTGGGTCTCAGTTTTCTTAAAATACAGGATTTGGACAATAGCACCTCTAAAATCCTTTGTTGCAACAAATCTATGATCTTGTGAAGCTCTTTTTCCACCCAGGCAGGGACTTACAACTTACCTTAAAAACTGTGATAAGAATGATGAGATGAAAGAGACTTGATATCCCTAGAGGATACTGCTAAGTGGGAAAAAAAACAAATAAAGAAATATCTGGTTTAGGATTAAATAATCAATTGGTAGAGATTCACTCCATGGAGGAGACCCTTAACAGAGTTTGTCTGGTAGAGGGCAAAGAGGAAGGGCAGAATCCAGGAGGACCTGTATTCTAATTTGCCTCTGCCATTGATTCAGTGGATGACCTTGAACTAGTCATTTAACATTTCTGAATCTTAATTTTCTTAGTTTAAAGAATTGAAGTGGATACTGTCAAAGGTTTTTTCCCAATTCCAACCTTATGATCCTTCCAACACTGATATTCCATGTTCTAAGGACATTTCCTTCTCTAACAATCTATGACCCTATGAACTTGGCAAATGGCAGAGGCTTAGTGTGATGACAGGCAATGTCAAGCCAGAGTGAACAAAGGCTGCTTGGCCAGGCCTCTCTAGGCCACCTGGGGCTTCTCTCCTTCTTCCAGTTGCTGTAGCCCTGGCTGGTTTTTAAGAAAACTTGCTCTAATTAATTATTTATGACAGAGGTTTTCATCGAGACCTAGAATATAATTAAGGGCACTGAGTCCATTTCAATTTTCAAAAGCCAAATTCTTATTCAGTGAAACTCAGGCTGATTTGCAATTTCTCAGCTCTAGTGTTTGTGGACTTAATTGAAATGCACAGGAAATTAGGGATTTGCCCAGTCCTCAGCCCCAGTGGCTAGAATGGGGTCATTTTCATTTTGGCAGAGGGAGAGGGCAGCTTGTGGGCTCAGATGCTACAATCAACTGTGGCCTGACAGCAGAGGTAACCAACAGGAACCATTACCATTCCAAGTCCAGTTCTTTCTTAATGACATGGGAAGTTGCAGAGAATCCTTTCTTTAGAATGGGCCTGGGAAGTGATGGAACAAGGCAAGAGGCTGCTTTGTTGTAGCCAAAACTGCATCTTGAGCTCAGCCTTGACCTGCCCTGACCACCTTCCCCTGGGAATAACCTGAAGGCTGATTCTTCATTTTAGCTCCTTTTGACAGCTGCTTCCAAGTATGACTACAATAACTTGGGTGTCAGATACTGGTGTGGCTCAGAGGCTAATCTCCTCTCAAATTGGATTCCTCTCCTGCCTCTGAAATAGTCACTTTTTTTTAACCCTCTAAGTCCTAGAGTTAAATGTGATATGTGGATGAATTTTGGTCTTTAGAAGTAAAATAAAAGTTTTTGTTGTAAGTTGTGTCTTCATGACCCCATTTGGGGGCTTCTTGGCAAAGATAGATACTGGAGTAATTTGCCATTTCCTTCTCTAGTTCATTTTACAGTAGAGGAAACTCTGACAAAAAAAGGTTAATTGTCTTGCTTATGTAAATGACTAAGGCCAGATTTGAACATAAAGTTGAGTCTTTCTGACTCTAGACTCAGCATCTACCACCTAATTGCCCCCAAATACAGGTACACTGCTCCAAAATGGACTTTAGGTAAAATTATATTGAAGAGATCAGTTATTTCCATAGCAACAATGTTATAAGAAAGTAATGCATTTTTAGGCCGATAAGACTTTGAATATGACTGCTTATATAGAGATTTTATCTTACAATAAGAAAATGTGTAAAAGACTGCTAGCATATATCATATATTATAGTCTGCTTTAAAAGGAAATTATGCTATGGAAATCTGAAATTGCAAGTCACTAGTGAAATCCCATTCCAGTCTTTTCAGCAAGCATTTATTAAGCTCCAACTAGGTGTAAGGATCTATACCAGGTACTGAGGATACAAGTTTAAGAAATAAATGTAGTTCTTATCCTCTAAAAGATTATACTCTAATGGGGGGAGCTAGATAGTGCAGTGGATAGAACACCAGCCCTGGAGTTGGGAGGACACAAGTTCAAATGTGACCTCAGATACTTCGTTCCTGTGTGACTTTCATCAAGTCACTTAACCCTGATTGCCTCACATCCAGGGTCATCTCCAGTTGTCCTGATCCATATCCAGGCCATTGAACCAGATAGTTCTGGAGGAGAAAGTTAAGGCTGGTGATTTAGCACAGCACTCCCTCTCTCAAATCCAATTTATGTCATCCTTGTGTTATGGTCTTCTTTAAAAATGAAGAACAAACAATAACTAGAAGAGGTGAATACTGTGTATCCACAGATAAGTGTGACACAAGGTGGAAGGTGCTTTATAACAACTATGAGGAGAAAGACCTGGGTTTCAGTTTGGGGGATCAGGGAAGATCTGGACTTGGAGCCAGGAAGACCAGTTAGGAAGCTCTAATAGTCATCCAGGCAAGAAATGCCAAATGCTTAACTTAGGTTGTTAGATAGGCAGATGTAAGAGATGTGACCAAGAAAGAATCACCTTCCTTAACAGCAAGCAAAGAGTCAAGATTCAATGCTAATACCAGGATCATGAATTTGTGTGCTGTTGTCATCACTTGGAAATAGTATGGAGATTCAAAAGATACAAAGGAAGGTTTTCCAGGAAAATGATTGAGTTCCATTTTGGATGTGTTGAATTCAAGTTCCAAATAGGATACATCAGTGGAAATATACAGTAGGCTCATGGAAAGAAAGATCTGATGTTCAGGAATGATATACAGACTTAGGAGTCATCTATCTAGAGATGATATTTGAAGCCATGAGAATAAGTGAAATTGTCAAGGAGAGTAAAGAGAGAAGAGGGTCCAGGACTGAACTCTTGAGTACCACTAAGACTTAAAGAACAGAAGGATGATAATGGATCAGAGAAGGGTGTTGAGGAGACAGGAGGAAAGTCAAGAGAGCAATGTCATGAAATCAAGGCAGGAGAGCAGATAAGAAGAGGAGGGGCCAATAGTATTAAATTCATAAAGATCAAGGAAGATGAAGACCACTGGATTTATCAGCTGTGAGGTCACTGACAGTCTTAGATGAAATGATTAAGCAGGGAGATGGGAATGAAAACCAGATTCCTGTGGTTGTAAGCCAGTGAAGAACTGGGAATTTTATCTGTCAGTGAATGAAGGAATGGAAGAGTACAAGATGTGAGAAGCTGAAAGTAGTGAAACTTCACTCAGTGGAAGAGCTAAAGAATTCAGTGACATTATGGAAGAAGGTTTAAAAGACAGGTGAGTTGTTACCTCTCCAAGAATCTACCAGTTTAAATCTAGTTTAAAACAGCTAAAAATAATGACTGTCAGATGAATTGGACATTTTTCTCAGGAATGTACATATCATACTATTGATCACATTAAGGAAAGGTACTATCCATCTCCCCAGAGAAGTGGTTCTCAAACTTTTTGATTTTAATATCCCTCTACACTTTTAAAATTTATTGAAGCCTCTTCTTCAAAGAATTTTTTATGTGTAATATCTATTGATGTTTAACATATTAAAAGTCAAACTATTATAATTAAATCTTAGTATTATTATGAAAATAGTTTTGACCCTGCAGGATCTCTGAAAAGATCTTAGGCATCCCCTAGTACTCTACAGACCCCACTTTGAGTATTATTATTCTAGAAAAATAGAGTCATGGACAAATGCTGGTCCAAGGTGCAACATAAAGAAGGCTGATCTGGCAATGGATATACTAAGAAAGATCCATCAAGTGGGTAAGAGGAAAACCAGGAGAGAGCTGTTAGTAAAACCAAGGCAGAGTGTGTCTAGGAGGAGAGGCTAGTCAGCAGTGTCAAATGCTGCAGAGTTCACAAAGGATGAACACTAAGAAAAGACCACTGGATATGGCAAATGAGATTATTGGTAACCTTGAAGAGATCAGGTTCAGTTTATTGATTAGATCAGAAACCAGAATGCAGAGTGGAGAGGAAGTGGAAATAGTTAAGTACAGATATTTTTCCCCAGTAGTTTGATAGAGAAAAAGATAGAGAATAATAAGTTGGCTAGGTGAAACAGTGGTAAGAGTGCTGCTCCTAGAGAGAGTCAGTAAGATCCAAGTTCAAATTCTGACAGACATTTGTGTCTCTGGGCTAGTCACAGAACTTTTTTCTGCCTCAGTTCCTTCATCTACAAAAAAGAGAGGAGTTGGACTCTCTGGCCCCTAAGGCCTCTTCTAGATCAAAATCTCATTTCAGTCCCTCCTCCCACCCCTACCCACCCCAAAACCCAACAACTTTAAACCAGTGGATTGAATCTAGAGGCTTGCTCTACACAGACATTAAAAGTTACAGATTCCACCAAAAAAAAAGACAAGATTGAAACAAGTTTTCAACTGTAGACATTATGGAGGATCTTCAGTGAAGGTCTGTTTCTTTGGGGGGGGAAAGGAAGTAAAGCCCAGCTAGGTAGGTAGGAGAGCAGGAAAGCCAACAGACTTTTAGCTAGTATAGTCCAGGTCCCAGCAACTAAACAATAGCACAGGTCCTGGCAGCTAGATAGCAAGCCAACAGAGAGGGTCCCAATCCCAAACAAAGTCTGAATTCTGGGAACACTGGGGAAAAAGACTGGCTTGGGCTGGGAATAAACCACTGCATAGGCAAAGTTGGACATAAAGGAGGAAATAAATCTCTGCATAGCAATTCCTGAGCTGCATAGGCTGTATCTTGGCCAATGATAATCCAGGGATCAGAACCCAGCCCTAGCAGAAAAAGCTTGAATCTATACTCCTTATATCCCAGGAGCAGAGCTCAAATAATCAAAATGGGTAAAAAAAAAAAAACCTAAAAGAGTACTAATCCCAGAAAGCTGCTATGTAGATTGAGATGATAAAAATGCCACCTTAGAATAAGAAAGGCAGTGAAAAATTTCCTTCATGGGAAGGTTCAAAGGAATCTGTGAACTGGACTCAAATCCAAAACCTCATAGAAGAATTTAAAAAAGAATGTAAAAACCAAAGAAGAGAAGAAGAAAAATGGTTAAAAAAAAAGAGTATAGAGACTTGACTTCTAATCTTGGTTTACTGTTTATGCAGTATTAAACAAAAAAGTCTCTTTTTGGGCCTCAGTTTCCTCATTTGTAAAAATTAGGCGATATTTCTAATGTCTTCTGTCCTGATCAGAGCCCAGATATAATATTGTAGGCAATTTAGCATTTTAGGAGAAGACTTTTTCAGAAAGATTGAAACACCTCCAGGGGAGGTCAACTAGAATGGTTGAAGAAACTGAGAATATTTTATTTGGTGAAGAGAAGATTTAGGTAGCACATTTATTTAGGACAAATACCTCAAGTATTTGAAGGACTGTCATATGGAACTTATAATAATTTCATTCCTAGACACCCTCCCCTCCTTTTTGTCTCTTGGCTTCTTTAAAATCTCCACAAAACCCCAACTTCTCCAAGAAGACTTCTTTCCAATCCCTTTGGAAGCTGAAGCCTTCCCTTTATGATCATCTTCAATTAACTTGATTGTATCTTGTTTGTTCATTGTTGTTAGCAAATTCTTCCCCCCATTAGACTGTTGAGTTCCTTGAGGATAGGAACTGTTTGCATTTCTTTTTTAACAATATTATTGACATTTATATAGTACCTCAAGGACTATGTTAGGCCCTTTATAAATATCTTCCCATTTTTAGCTTCAGACTACCCTAGGAGAAAAGGGTTGTTATTATGCCCATATTATAGTTGAGCAAATTGAGGCAAATAGATGGTGACTTACCCAAAGTCACAGTTTGAGGTTGGATTTTAACTCAAGTCTTTCTGGCTCCAGGTTCAATGTTCTATCTGGTGTGCCTCTATCCATTACCTCATGTGTCTTTCTTTGTATCCCCAGAACTTAATATAGTGACTGGTGAACAGCAGGCATTTAATGCATGCCTGTTGATTTGACTTGACTTGTTCTGCTTGGCCCTCAAGGAAATAAATGGATAGCAGAAATTGGCTCAAACTGCAGTAGGGCAGATTTAGGAAAAAGTCCTCACAATAAGAGATGTCCTAAGAAGATATAGACTGCTTTCTAAATTAGTAAGTTTGCCATTACTTGGGCAGCTAAGTAGTCCAGTGTAGCATACTGGGCTTGAATCAGGAAGACTCATTTTTCTGAGTTCAAATCTGGCCTCAGACTCTTACTAGTTGTGTAACCCTGGGAAAATCACTTAACCTGATTATCTTAGTTCCTTATCTATAAAATTGCCATTCTACCATCTTTACCAACAAAACCCCAAATGTACTCATGAAGAGTCGGACATGACTGAAATGATTAGACAACATCTCCAGTACTAGAAATCTTCAAGCAGAAGCTGGATATTAACATGTTAGGGATATGGTGGAGAAGATTTATAGTCAAATACAAGTTGGATTAGAGATCCTCCACACTTATTCCAAACCTTGAGATTCTTTGGCTGCATGTACATGACTAGGTGAACTCAGGATCATTTTCTTCTTTTTTTTTCTCTTTTTTTTCTAGGATCATTTTCCATGACTCTGACACTGTGTTCAAAGTTGGATGACCTGATCATTGGAGTTTGGGGAAGTTTTCTATTATCTCCACTTGAGACTTGGGTCTTATCAAATATGTTTTCAATAGAGTGGCTACTGAGCTAACCACATCCAAGTTAAAATAACTTTTAATTAACATTTAAGAATAGGAATCTGATCATGCAAATTCTTATGCATTTTTTTTAGCTGTAGCTGATTGTTCTTGATTAAACATGATAAAAATAGACTCAATATGTGTGCATGTTGTTGTGGTTCTCCTTTTGCTTCCTGTACTGCTCTCCTCCTCCCCCAGACCCTTGGTGTCATCCTCCTTATTTCACATTGTTTAAGAGCAGTCAAATACCTGTGAGATGTCTCTGGGGAAGAAGGTAGCAACATAAGCTGGCTCACAGTTATTTACAGTGTCCCTTATAATTACAAGATGCTGGCATGTGACCTAATCATGGAGAAAATTAATACTTGAGTTAAATCAAATAATCTCCCTGCCTAGAATGAAATTTCTATCCATCTTATATCCCTCCACTCCTATTTGCCTTTCATGTCTGATTGTAATAAGACTGCTATTATAAATCCTCTCTTGGCCTATATCAATGTGCAATGCTCTATTATAGCTAGAACTGAGAAGTGCATTACATATTATCCTCTTACCCTTCAAAAGATGGCACTGCTTTTTCTCTTAGTGTCTTATTTTATGCATATAAGATTAACTGGGGTGAACTGGGACAGGTGAGGAGGATAAATTCATTCTTATAGGTGCTAGCTAGCTTTTTCCAGGCAGAAAGCTTCCCAAACTTGAATTTCAGATATTTCTTAGTCCAAATTTTCTGTGCAGTAGCTTTGGGTTAAGGTAGAGCTAATCAGAGCAAAATAGTACAACAAAGGGCTATTAGTGATGTCATCAACCATTTTTCTTGACTTTGGGAGGGAAAGCCCTCTACCTCACAAAGCTTTTATAAACCAAATTATTTGGTTAAATCATTCCCCTCTCACTTATTTACAGATCTTGGGAAGTGAATGCCAAATATAAACTATTTTTCTTTCTCTCAATATGACCAATAAAATACAATTTTATATACAATAATAATGTTTGTCCTACATGTTTGAAGAAGATCACAACATCAGGGAGGTGATGTTATAATAAGCACATGAATTGGATTTGAGTGAGGGGGTGCTGTGCTAAGTCATCAGCCTCATTTTCTCCTCCAGAGCCATCTGGGTCCAGTGGCCAGATATGAATCAGGATGACTGGAGATGACCCTGGATGTGAGGCAGTCAGGGTTAAGTGACTTGCCCAAAGGTCACATAACTAATGTCTAGTGTCTGAGGCTGGATTCAAATTCCAGCCTCCTGAATCCAAAGTCAGTGCTCTATTCACTGAGCCATTTAGCTCCTTCCCCCGCCCCTCGCCCCCTCTTTTTACAAGGTTTTGGGATTAAATGACTTGCTTAAGTTCACATAGCTAGTAAATATCAAGTTTCTGAGATCAGATTTGCACTCAGATCTCCTGACTCCAGAGTAGATCTCTATCTACTATATGACTTAGGTGCCCCTTATACATAGATGTGTATGTATGTATGTATGTATGGATATATGCATAAATACACATATACCCATATAAATTCCAAAAACTGAAGCAAGCCTTCATTGGCCTCTTTGAGTTCTAATTGACAATTCTGATACAATGATTCTAAGAGATAGAGGTGAGGATTCAATTTCAGCAGCCATGATGTTTCACTATGCAATAAGACAGAAGTGGGAGTTGGAATGTCTTGGATGGAGATGTTTGTTATGTATAGATGTGCTACCAAATCTTCTTGGGAGAGGGAAAACAAATTTTAAACTCTATAATTGACTTTATTAAATGATAGGAACATAGGTTCTAGAACTTGAGGGCACTTAAGAAATAATCTAATCCAATACCCTTATTTTTCTAATTAGGAAACTGAGACTAGAGAGTTTAAGTGATTTGCTTCAGTGTTTTCTCTATGTGCCTTCAGTCTCTATATCACTACCAAAGTAATAGCCTTTAAAAGACAAGTCTAATCATAATATCATCTCTTTTAGCCTTCAACAGCTCCTTATTTCTTATAGGATGAAATATAAAATCTTTAGCTTGGCATTTAAAACCCTCTGGCAACCACCTAGGTTTCTAGTCTTATTTCATATCACCTCACTTTATATACTCTCTATTCTAGTCAAACCAATCAATTAGGCATCCCTCATATAACTCTTATCTTCTACAAGGACAGCAAGGAAACCAGCGTCTCACAGTCACTCCCACACTTGTCCTATGCTAGGGTTGCTTCTTATTCTAGGAGAGCCCAGAGAGGCTTACTTCCTGGAGCAGTAGTATAGCCAGTGGGGCCTGAGTTATTCTGAAGTTTATTATGCCTGGAATTGAATTAGAGAGGGGGGGGAAAATGAAGTTTTGAAAAACTAATCAAGTCAGAGAACAGAATATTCTGAACTTTGAACTTTTGAACTTTATTCTTTATTTTTTGCAAGGCAATAGGGTTAAGTGACTTGTTCCAGGTTATACAGCTAGTATTTATCAAGTATCTGAGGTCATATTTGAACTCAGGTCCTCTTGACTCTAGGACTAGTGCTCTGTCTACTGAGCCACCTAGCTACCCCACATTTTGTTTTCTTCAAAGCAAAGCTCAGAAGCTATCTCCTACCTTTCCTGATTCCTCCCTCCCTACCTTGTCAGCATTCCCTCTTAAAATGCCTATCACTCTATTTCTCCCTCGTATTTTCTTATGTACATGTTTTATTTCCTTTCCACCCTCCTGAGCAGAATGTGAACTCCTTCAGGTAGGAATCTTCATTTTTTTCTTTGCATTCTCAAAACCTAGTATCCTACCTGGCACATATCTGTTCAATACAAATTTGTTGAATTGAATGGAGTCACAGAGGTAATAAATAAGTCACAAAATCCTAGTCCTATGACTCCAAGTCATCTTGATATTTTCTATGGGAAGTCAATGGTATTCAGTGTTACCTATTTAGTGGAGTGAAATGTGTATTCAGGACATTGCTGTATATTCTGTCCTCCCACATTAAATAAGACTGACAGCAGTCTATCAGATGTTTATTCTTCAGTAGGAACAAAAATAAACACTGATTTGTCTGTTTTCTAAAATGTGATCCATTTATCCCTTCTATCTTTCTCTTCGTTATATCGATGCATACACCTAGCAAACAAGGGATTTTCTCCATCATTTTTGCAACTTTAATTTACTTATCTGTCCTCCCCACCCATAAGTAACAATCATTTCAATAATTACTTTTAGGTAAGGAATTATTCATCTCACATCACAGATAGCAGAGGGAGCAAGCATTAATAAATGCCTATGTGTTAAGTATTTTACAAATATTACCTTACTTGATCCTTACAACAAGGATCTGTGAGGCAGGTGCTTTTTTGATCCCCACTTGACAATTGAGGCAGATAGAGGTTAAGAAATTGCCCAGCTATAACTGTCTGTGGCAAAAATTGAATTCACCTGTTCCTGATTCCAGAACAGGTGATCTATTTAATGCACCAACTACTGAATTCTGAAATTGGTAATTCCAATGATGTTTCACCCCAAGAAGCAGTACTGGGCATTTCTTTTATTTTTTTTATAGTGACAAAAGAATTAGAAACAAATTGAGTACTCATACGTTGGGGAATGGTCAAACAAGTTCCAGTATGGGTGCAATGCGATATTATTACACTGTAGGAAATGATGAATAATACAGAGAATTAGGCAGAACCTGGGAAACAACAAGACACAAAGGTACAATAATATAAATGGAAGAATAATAGCAATACAGTGATTAAAATTGAATGCTACAAAACCTTAATTGTCATTCCAGAGAATAAATATGAATTTTCTTCTTTTCCATTGCCCAATTTTAACTCCAAGAAACAACATGGTTCCCTTGGATAAGCAGATCTCTTGAAATCTTTTCACCATGCTTAAGATTGACTAAGCTTTAGATATTCCAGGTCTCTTCCCTTTGGAAAGTTGGAGTGTAGGGCAATAAAGCTTTCCTTTAGAGTGCTTGGGAGGAGACAGTGAGGATGGTGACTTTGCACAACCCTCCTCTCTCAAACCCAATTCACTTGCATGTGATGACATCACCATTCAGTGTCATGATCCTCTTTGAGAATGAAAGACAAACAACAACAGGTCTAACCAGATAATTGTACATTTTCCATCAGGAATTCTGCTTGGTTTTAACAGTCCCTCAGCAGCCCCCCCACATTTTCAATTTCTTTTATATATTGTCTTTCCATATTAGATTGCAAGCTCCCAGAGGACAAAGATTGTCCTTTTTTGTATCTTTCAGCACTGGCACATAGTAGGCATTTGAGTTAAATTGTAAAGGAGCTTTCAGAAACACTACATGTATCAGATTATTTGGAACATGTTTATGAATTCTATTGTAATGTTTATGAATTCTGTTGTACTCCTCCCTCCCTTTTTATACTTTTTATTATAAAGATTTGTTTTCTCAGAGAGTGAAGGGGGTAGTGATACACTGGAAAATAATAGATGATTTAAAAAATCCCAAACAACATCCATGAAATTTTATAAGAAAAGAGACAGTGATGGAGTCAGAAGCAGCCATTACTATCTTACTTCCTAGATTTCTTGTTCAGGCTTTGTCCTGCTTAGGCTCTCTTTTTGATTTTATCCTCTTTAACTTCTCCTTTAACCCCCCCCCCCCCCCCACGCCCACACCCTTAAGTCTTCTCCTGCTAAAACCAAACCAATGAAAACATACTTGGTAAAACCTAGTCTTCCTTTTGATCACTAAAGTGACTGAAAAGCCATTGTTGCCCTAGAGACAGGCTGTCACCTCAGAAGGAAAAGTAAATCCATTTCTCCCTTACCAACGACAATCTCCCATCCTCTCTAGCCTGCTCTAATCTTCTCTTCTTAGGTCCTGCTGAGCTAGAACATTCTCCTTGGGGGTGAGCAGTCTGACAGTGGAATCAAGCAAAGTCAGCAAGGACCACAAGTTGGGGACGGAAGGGAGAGGGGCCATCGGCAGGGAGCCCAAAGAACTCTCCCTTTGAATGACAAGGATTAGAACCCCTGAAGGGGATGAGCTGATGTGCTTCACCAGGGAAGAGAATCCTCATTTCCTCTCCTGCTGTCCTGGAAACTTTCCAAGTGGAGCCCCTTTTGACAATGAATGGCTGTTTTACTTTTGTATCTGAAATGTGGATTTTTGAATGCAGATGGCATGTTTTGATTCTGTACAGTGCCTTTTGTTCTTGAATCATCACATTCTAACCTCAAAAACTCAATGAGTTTCAGTGCGATGCCAGTTTGTTTTTTTATTTTTTTTCTGGGCCATTTCCCAGGGCATAAAAATGCATTTCAGGCCCCAAGGAGGCCAAGAAGTAGAAAGTGCAGAAATCTTGTTCAGCTCTGTCTCATTATTTAAAGTGAATTAACAAGCGGAAACTTTTTACCTGTGCCAGTCATGGGGAAACAGCCCAGATGGGATTTCTGTACCTGCATGAGATGAGATTCTGTTGCCCCCTAGAATAAATTAGAGGGGTCACTTTCCAGAAGGCCCCAGGATAATAGCCTAGCTCATCCCCCACCATTTAAGTTGTGCCCTGAGGAATCTAAGTTCCAAGGAGTCAACCTAGCTTGCCTTTTCCTGCTTTTTCCCCATTAGAAGAAAAGCAAATAAAAAAACAGGTCTTCAAGTGGGGGAAGATCAACATTTTCCAAACCATTTAACTTGATTCTCTGGCTGATTCAACTTTCATGCTTCCACTTATCGGACTGATAAGCTTCTCAGAGTCAGTCTTACGCAAAACATTGGTCTCCCTCCACCTTTCCCCCCTCCCTCTCTTGAAAGCCTCAGGTGCTGGCCCAAAATGGACACCTCGCTTCAGTTAGCCACTGCTTTTTGGGTTCTGGTATTAGGCTACGTTATCTAAAGGAATCTCAGGACTCTGCAACTGGATGATCCACCGTTTGACCACTAGATGGCATCACTTTTTCACTCATATGCTAACAGGAGAAGATAGTGGTTGCAAAAATGTGTACAGTGACAGGTTCACACCTGAGACTTCAATTGTATATTTGCCCACTACAGTAAGTCAGATGTGATTTTTTGTGATCTGTATAGGACATATTTTCCAGTCATCACAGGTAGAATCTATTGTTTTTGTTGGGGGAAGCCTCCCCAAGAAATAGAGATTATAGTTCCAAGGAACTATGAAATAATGAAAGAAGAGAAAGACAATACCTGGACTTGGTTCAGATGCCTGAAGCAAGTTCCAGAGTCTATATTTACAAGCAGTCAATCAATAAATACTTATTAAACACCTACTATGTGCTAAGCACTGGGGAGGAGGGTACAAAAAGAAGCCAAAGAAGCAAGAGTCCCTCTCCTCAAGCATCTCAAGAATTTCACTAAGGGGGAGACAAAAAGCAAACACATAATACAAACTACATACAGGATAAAGAGGAAGTAATTAACTGAGAGAAGGCACTAGAATTAAGAGGGGTTTCTTGTAGAAAATCATATTTTTGTTGGGATTGAAGGAAGCCAAGGAAACAAGGAGGAAGAGATGAAGTGGGAGAACATTATATGAGCTCAGGCAATTATCCTTTTCTTTTGGAACCTCAATCTCTTCATCTGTAAAATGGGGATAATAATTCTAGAACTATTTGACTCATACAACTGTCAGGAGAAAAGTATTATATAAACTACTAAGATGTGAACTATTACTACTACTATTATTACTACCACCACTACCACCATTATGACCACAACCACTACTATTACTACTACTAACTACTACTACTTTCACTACGACCACCACCACCACCACCACCATTACTACTACTACTACTACTACCACTACTACTACTTACTACTATGACCACCATAATATAATCACCACTACTACTACTACCTCTTCTTCCTCTCTTCCTTTACACTTTTTTTTTTTAGATTTTTGCAAGGCAGATGGGGTTAAGTGGTTTGCCCAAGGCCACACAGCTAGGTAATTATTAAGCGTCTGAGACCGGATTTGAACCTAGGTACTCCTGACTCCAGGGCCGGTTCTTTATCCACTACGCCACCTAGCCACCCCCCTTTACTCTTCTTTTCCTTCTCCTCTCCTTCCTCTTCCTCTTCTTCTTTCTTCTCCTTTCTCCCTTTTTCTCCCTTCTCTCTTTTCTCTCCTCCCTTCTCTCTTGCTCTTCTCTCTTTCCTCCCTCCTCCTCTTCCTCCTCCTCCTTCTTTTCTTCTTCTTCCTTCTTCCTCCTCCTCCTCCTCCTCCTCTTCCTTCTCTACTATGACCACCACATGACCACCATTATTTCTGTTTGTTGTTGCTCATTTATTTCAGCCATGTCCAATGCTTCATGACCCCATTGATGTTCTTAGAAAAGATATCGGAGTAGTTTGCTAATTCCTTCCCCAGCTCATTTTACAGATATTGAAACTGAGGCAAACATAGTTAAATGACTTGCCCAGGGCCAAACATTGGGTATCTAAGATCAAATTTTAACTCAGAAAGATAAATTTCAGATCACCTCCTTTTTTCTCCTCTTCTGCCTCTTCCTCCTCCTCTTCTTCTTCCTCCTCTTGACATTCCCTGTCATTTGGCAAATTTATTGAGAGCCCTAGAAAAGTTCATTTGAATTGTCTAAAGTTATATAACTATTGACAGAGTTAGGACCTAAGCCTAGATCTCTTGGCTTCCTATTCAGTAATCCTTCCATAGAACCATACAGAAAATGACCTATGGTGGTTCAGGATCTTGGCACTAGAGTTAGATAATTTTGGTCACTGAGGGTTTCAGTATAGACAGTTTTCTTTTCACATTTACTATATAGATTGCCTCTAATATGTTTGTAGGAACTCTTAAGAAAATCTTTGAGGTATCTTTATTGGTTCTGTTACATTATAGCCCCTTTTCCTTTATGAAAGATCACAAATCCCCTGTTCATTGAGCCCCCTTCAAGAAGCAACTCCCTCCTTTGAATCTACATTTTTTTCTTTTTAGTTAACTAGATTATAAATTCTTTGAGGGGACCATGAAGCAGCATGGGAGGGTATACTGGGGTTGGAGTGAAAAGGTCTATTTTCAAATCCTACTGTGACTAAATATAACCCATATGACTTTGAGCACTTGCCTCCATTGCTCAAAGTTTTTCCCCTTCTGTCCTGTTTACTCACAGACCCAATACAACACAGAACTACAACACACAATTGATAAACATTGTGTATGAGATCCTCATTGCTCCAGCAAACCAAACATCACCACTCAAACTATTTGTGCTTCTGAAATAGTATCCATGCTACTCTATCCCAGGAACAAGTCGAGCCTCCAGCTATCCTTCATGTATGACAAACACCACTAGGCTGACTACCAATCCCAGCAAACCATCCGATCTGCCTTGCCCCAATCACATTGCCTCTCAGCACAGTCTCCCACTCCCTCTTCACACTGCAGAGGTCCTGGTGGCCCTAGAGTTTTGCTGTTTCATGAATCATTCTCCTTTCTTGCTCCAAGTCTTTGTTTTACCGTTATCTATCAAGTCCCTTCTATCTGCCAAACAGGGAAACAGAGACAAGTCATATCCAACGTCCATGAATAACAAACACAGAGCTCATCCATGCATCACTGAGCTGATGGATTGGTACTTACAGTGCTCGTGGTGAATTCCGGTGGGTTGTCATTCACATCTGTCACTGTAATGATGGCTGTCGCGGTGTTTGAGAGGCCGTAGTTAAGGTTTCCTTCCATATCTGTGGCCTGAACGATGACAGTGTATTGCTGAACTTTCTACAAAGAAAGGGGTCAGGGAGAGGGAAATACAATCAGTACAACCTGCTTTGTTTCTTGGTGTTAAGCTTTCACAAAGAAAAAATATTCCAAAGAATGGGCTCTGTAAAGACATTCGTGCAGAGTTTGGCCTGAAAGTCTAGAGCTTCTCACTGTGTTTCTCCTTGTTTCTGAAGGACTCTCTCATTCATTTGGGGAGAGGGGAAAAAAGGGAATTGCATTTATATAGTACCTATTATATGCCAAGCTATTTACAAATATTTTCTCATTTGGTCAACTGCAGTGGATAAGAACAGGGTAGAGCAAGCCCAGCCCTGTATACTTGGTGAGAAATATACACTGAAGTACAATATCAATATTTGTGAAATCCCTGTTTATAAGGGGTCCTTGACATCCTTCTGGGCCCCAAGAAACTCCTCAGAAATAGAAATTTGGCTAGGTGTCTTTGGGTCTGAGAATAATCTGACAGGACCCAAATGCTTGACTCTGTGGGTCACAGATATACCATAAATTTGTCTAAGATTCACAAAGCACCCTTGTTAGCCTAATCATCTTGCTGTATCTGTGAAATTCCTGCTTCTTCCCAAGACTGCCTCTCCTTCCCCCAGATGCAGCTGGAACCATAAGATAGTAAATTCAACTCCCTTAAACCTGTGGGAAGCTTGCGAATACATGACTCCCTCCATCTCGGGAAACATGTTCAGATATAACACAAAGACCCTGACCCTTTTTCCATCTCTGTCTAGCCCCCTATCTATACCAAACCATATGTTTACATATTTGTAGTCGTCTGACAGGAAAATATATCTAAATGCTGCTTCTGCTTCTTTATCCTGCTTGCTCCCAGTACCCCTACTCCAAAACACTATAAAACCTGGACACTTAGGTACTGTCTTATGAGTATTCCCGATCCCCAGACAGTCCCCAGGTAATTAAAGATTTCTAAACTTATCAAATTTTGGTCTCCATCTCACTCTTTGGGTTCTGTACACTTAGGAATATCATAGACTAGGCTAGAATAGCAAAAAAAAAGTCTGGAGACTTGAGTTGTGAACACCATGGAGCTCAGAATTTGTATTCTCCTTAGAAAAGCCTCAACAAAAGCTGACTTTTGGGGGGAGAAATAAGCAAAGTTAAGTAGAAGATCTATAGCCAGTGACCTGGAAATTCTCTGAGAGAAATGTCCTCTGATACTTAAGCCTGAACAAATCAAGTCCAGGTCAGAAATGTAAAAGAAACTAGAACCGCCAAGTCCCCCAAAACACAACTCCCAAATATCAACCTGCCCCATTTTCTTTGCAGGTGCAAAGAGCCAAGTACAATTTCTGTTTAAAAACTTTGTCCTGAAGGAGCAGTCAGCATTCAGGCACAGGTGTGATTTTTAAAAAGCAAATAAACCTAGATGGAATGAATGCATTTTATTAGACGTTGAAGAATTCTTACTTCTCTCCTTCTAACCCTCACTGGGAGTCCATTAGGACTGAATTTCCATCACAGTTAAAAAGATCTAGACTTTTCCACATATGCTTTCCAGAATAATGGTTGAAAAATGAATTTGGTCAATCCTGAATCTGAATTCATAATGGACCAAAGGGCAGGATTTTTCTGTAGTTCTAAAGAACTAAGGTGTCTTTTAAATAAAAGCACCTGCATACCATTATACTTTTCCTTATTCTTTCTTCTTCTAAGACATTTTTCAAAGAGAAATTTAGGATTTGGCAAAAGAATGACTCCAGGTTGGGTCTGTTAAAGAACAGGACTCTATCTTGCTTTGGAAATGTCTCTCAGTGAATAAATAGTATTTCTTTGTCAGACATAGACCTGGATCCTCCAGGGAGATAGGGGAGCAGGGTACTTCCCAACCATTTTAACTTTCTAACCCCTATGAACCTACTACAAAATCATCAACATCATCAAATATCTGGGCTCACAGAGGCTAATGTTAGGCCCTGGGGAGAGAAATCTATGTCCAGCAGAGCCACAATTTCTGCCCTTAAGGATCTTAAGTGTCTCTGGGGAGAGACCTAGCTTCTTTTCTTTTCATATACTTTTGCTCAGGTCACACTAGACTGGAGAATTCATCATTTTCTCCCTTTACAACTTGCCTTCGTGATGTCTTTTATGCCTGGAATGAACTTATCCTCACAATCTCCATCTATTAATCCTTTTTCCTCCTCCCTTCCTCCTCCTCCCTTCCTCCTCCTTCTTTCCTTTCCTTTCCTTTCCCTTCCCTTCCCTTCCCTTCCCTCCCCTCCCCTTCCCTTCCCTTCCCTTCCTTTCCTTCCTCACTACCTTCCATCCATTCATCCTTACTTAATTTCCTCCTTCTTCTTTATCTTTTTCCCTTTAAGCTTATCTACCTTCCTGTTTAAAACAACTTTTTTTTAGTGAAGTATTTTGTTTTTCACAAATTATTTCTGGATATTTCCCCACTCCTACATAAGTCCCTCCTGTATGCAAAATCATTCAGCATTGAAAGCTTGTCTGACAGTTTATACAACATACCTACAGTCCTCTATCTACAGAAGGGAGGGAGATCCCTCCTCCTTACTTTTCTAAGACCAAAACTGGTCATTACAATTACTCAACATTTAACTTAATTCTAGCATTTTTATTTACCTTATTATAGTCATTGTATAGATTGTTTTCCTGGTTTTGTTTACACTACTGTGAATCAATTCAAACAAGTCTTCCTATTTTTCTTTAAATTACTCAATCTGTTTTTTTCTTTTGGTGCAATAACATTTACATTTTTGTTTACAATTTGTTCAACCATTCCCTAATTTCTGGACACATTTTTATTTCTGGGTTTTTTGCTATTACAAAAAGTGCTGCTATGAAGCTTAAAAAGGACAGCCAGATAGTACAATGGATAATACTCAATCTAAGTCAGGAAGACCTCAGTTCAAATCTAGTATCAGACATTTCATAACTGTGTGACCCTAGGTTTCCCCATTTGTTAAATGGGGATAATGACAGCACCTATGTCTCAAGATTATTGTGAGGAGACATTGGGTGATCAACTGTGAATGACCCAGTTCTTCTCAGCAGCACAATGATCCAAAAGAAATACAAAGAATTTATGAAGGAAAAAGAACTGATGGACTCTAAATATAGATTGAAGAATATTTTCTTCAATTTTTTCTTTCTTATGATTATCTTTTCCTTTTGATCTGTTTCTTCTTCTACAACTGAGACTAATATGAAAATATGTTATACCTGATAGCATATATATATAAACTATATTGAACTGCCTATCATTTTCAGAAGAGAGGGGGAGGGAGGGAGAAAAATTCAGAATTCAAAATTTTTTGAAATTGAATGCAAAAATTTTTACAATTTGTAATTGAGGAAAAAATAAGATACTATTTATTATTTATTAACAAGATTATTATAAGGATCAAATGAAACAATATTTTTAAAGTGCTTTGCAAACCTTGAAGTGTTATATAAAAGCAAGCTATTATTTTTACTTATGAATATGTATGTATATTTATGATATACATGCATTATACACACACACACACACACACACACACACACACACACGACTTTTTTTGTCTTTGATCTCTGTGGGGTATATTCCCAGTTATGATATCTTTGGGTCAACCTATATGAATAACTTTGGTGACTTTTCTTACATAATTTTCAAAAAAGTTAGTACAATTCACAGCTCCACTGAAAATATATTACGATACCTGTTTTTCCTGCAGTTCCATACTACACTATTTTCTTTTTTGGGAGAAGAAATAATCTTCCTATCTTGGCTAGGTTAGTAATACAGCAATCACTAATTAGCCACTGATAAGCCTGGGAGCTTTAATCCACTCCAAATGGGATTAAGTGACATGCCCAATAATAAGCTAATAAGTATCAAATGTCTGAGGACACATTTGAACTCAGGTCTTTCTGACTCCAGTGCCTGTGCTCTATCCATTGTCCTGTCTAGTTGTACCATTTCTCCATAGGGGGCCTAGTGACCTCTCACTCCCAAGTACTTACTATACTGGCACTAGATTTAGTGAGGAAATGACCACTTTAGATCCATGTTTTCAGAATTTGGAACCTCAAGAGAGACATCAGCATCAGCTTCCCCAATAGAAAGATCACTACCCTAGTTCATCTACATAGTTTACTATTCTGTTTTATTTTGGAATTGAAGCCCATTAGATAATTTAATTTAATTTCTCATATAAGTCATTTAGACTAAACTTTCCTAGTGCCTGGCACATTTTAGGAGGTTAATAAATTGGTTGACTGACTGATTTTTGAAAGTGTGTGAATCCTTAGAAAATTGTTCATATATTTTTTACAATTTATCTATTAGTTACTGACTCTTATTTTTTTTAAGGGCTATGTCAGGTGCTGCCCCCTTAATGATGGCTCTCCTAAACTCCTCAGCTGAAAGTGATTTTTCTTCCTCACATTTCTCATAGTATTTGCATTTAGCTCATCCTACTTAACATCATAATTATTTGTATACAGTTCTCTCTTTCCCATAAGATTGTGAGTTTCTTAGGAGTGTGATCTGGGTCATTGTGTCTTCAGCACTGAGTACAAGGCAAAGTCTCAGATACTTTCTAGCTGTCCTACTGTGTGATATAGTGAAAAGAACTCTGGGTTTAGAGTCAGGAGAAACCAGATTTCAACACTCACTAGCTATAAGACTATGAAAAACATAGGACACTTAATAATGATGACAATGACACAGCACTTTGGATTTTGCTAAGAATTTTGTATACATGATTTCATTTGAATAACATAACCTAGCATAGCTGTTAACCTCATTTTTTTTTTTTTGCTGATGAGCAATCTGAAAATCAGAGAGATTAAAAGAATGTCAAAGGATAAATTGATATCAGGTGAAGGGTCATAGAAAGCTAAATGGAAGTAGATGGGCTTTACATAGAAGTTTAATGATTGAGAAGACTTGGAAAAGTGGGCAGCAGTAAGAATGAAGAAGTCATTATAGGCAAAAAGAGATGAAAACATGGATGATGGGCTTGGGAACAATGAGCAAACCAGTTATAGAGATGATTTCTGGATTTCTCTCCTATGCAACCATTCACTAGTCTAATTATCACTCATTCCAATTCTAGTTCTCCAACCATGTTATATTTTTGCCTTTCTATCTCCTTTGATTATGATGCAACTCCCCTCTCAAATGGCCTCCTCCCTCCATTCTCTTAACATTTAATCCAATTTTCCCTGGATGGCTACAATCCACAAGAATTCCATTCTTTTTTAAACTTCTACTGAGTGTACAGTCAGGATATTATGTTTTTCCCCTAAGTTATTCTCTAAACTATTCCATGTGACTGTTCCTTTTCCCTTGTGCTCTATCAGCTGCTGTCTTGTTCACTCTCATTCCAATAATCTTTTTCAACTACTGTATTGGTCTCAGGATAAATTTCAAATGTCTAATTCTGACATTTAAGGTTCTCCATCCATCTAAACTCTGAGCTATTTTTGTACTTATTTCATAACTGGACCACGAGTTATTTCTCAATTCTTCAGTTTTTGTATTCACACAAGGCATCTCCCACACCTAGAATCTCCCTTCTTGACTATGACTCTGAATTCTTGACTTCCTTCCAGGATCAGTTCAAACAACACTGCCTCCACAAAGCCTTTCCTGATCTCCCTTCAGTGTTTTCTCTCCTTCAATTCAATTTGAATTATGTTGACTACAGAAAGATTTCAAGTCTAGTATCCTATCTACCATGCTGCCTTTGATACAGGAAGCACATAAATCAGATACCTACTGTGTAACCTTGGGAAAGTAACTTAATTTCTCTTTTAGTTTCCTCATCTGTAAAATGAAGGGTGGACTCAATGACCCTTAACATCACTTGTAGTTTTAAATTTAAGATTTTATAATCTCTTATAAACTCATTGATGGCAAGGATTGTTTTGTATTTCTTTTCCATCATGTCTACAAAATAGAAGCTAAACATATCATATACTAAGAACATAGAGTCACAGACACAGAGATGCTCAGTAAAATAAGTAGTTACTGCTTTGGTTTTTGGTGTTCTTAGATGCAGGAGAAATCTGAAATCAGTTGAATATTTTGCACCAATCAAGAGGTCCAAAATGACTAAATGACTAAAATTCCTGAGTCAGAGAAAGAATAATGGATCAATAATCCCTTATTGAGACTACATGTATGTTTTTCTCTTGTCCAAAGAAAAGGATACTGAGTTCTAAGAAGGTCATAGAAATCACAACATTAAAATCAGCAGGGACCTTAGAAATAATATAGTACAAACTTTTTCATTTTTCACAGGAGCAAACAGAAGTTAAGTGATTTACCCAAGGTTAAATAGAATATCACTGGTAAAATCAGACTAAAAACCAAAATCCAGAGTTCTAGATACACTATACTATATTTCCCAGGTTGCTTATAGCTACTTGGGTTTCTTCTTTCATCTCTGGATGCCGAGTTGGTCATGGTCACTTGACAATAAAGAGGAAATAGATTTTATGCTTGAATGATTTCTACTGATTACCCCTTCAAAGTAGAATCTCAAAATCCTTCCTTGATCAACTAACTAGCTCTAGCAACTGCTTAAGTAGAGTGAATTTTCAAAAGTGTTAGGCTAGAGATTCTCAAACTAAATAGCAGGCTCAACTCTCAGAGTATCTATACTTGTATTAATAAATGACTAAGTATGTAGAAAGATAAATTACTGCCCCCCCATTTACTTCTGGAGCACATCTCAAAGACAGGAGGGATTGGCAAAGTAGGCTAGTTTAGCCTTATTAGAGGTTCATAATTTACATCTTTTTTGTTATAAAGGACCACAGAAGACATTTATTTCATGCTACTCATATTACAGATGATGAAACTGAAGCCCAGAAAAGAGGAAAGACTTGTCCAAGTTAACTTTTTCTTACTCCCTGGGTTATATATCAGGGTCCTGTGAGCACTGGTTGTAGGAATTCCATGACCTTTGAGACAGGCTTCAATGCTCATCAACAAGGTTCTCCTTCCAGTGACACAGATTGTTACTCAATCATGTGCTTCCAGTCATGGCTATGTAATTTGTGTTCATGTACTCCCATAAACCATTCACAGGGGCCTTTTTTAAATTCCTTTGGCATTGCATGGATACCATGTAAATATCCTTCTCTATATAGGCACCTATGAAAAAATAGGTCAGGGCTTAGAATGCTCAAACTCAGATGTTGATGACTTTGTAACATACAATCATTATTGTCTAAATTCTCTGTGTTCAAGGCCTCAAGCACCATACTTCAAAAATTAGTACATGAAATGCTAGGGAAACACAGAGGAAATCACCCATCTCTAATGGCTCCCCAGAGTCAAACTATTTTGCCACAACAATATCTCATTGGAATCTCTGACTCTTCCCTACTTGGAAATATATATATGCAAAATCACACTCATAAGTGCTAGTTTCTACTAGTCAGACCTTAGTTTTCCCTAAAGATGGTTTTTTAAGCTGCCCATAGGTAGCCAGGCTCTCTCATTAGCGTTATTAGAGATTGTTACTTTCCTGCTTGCACTGTTCAGTTGATCTGCTTCCAATCAAGGCAACATCATGCACCTTCTACCCATAGTACACTGCTTCTATGAGACTCAGTTTCCTTGGTTGTGAACCTTACCTGTGTTATCTGGCATTTTGCCACACCACATGCTCGATCCTGTTGGTTTGTGGGAGCACAGACTCTTGGGATCCCATTATCAGTTTTCTGGGATGCTACCCCACACTAGCTCCTCATCATGTTGTACTAATTATCCTTTTAAGAGGACTCTCTGGAGGCAGGTGTCAGGTGACTAGTGGAGGAGCAGGAAAACCCCCCACTATAGCTCACCTAATGAATTATTCTTGCAATGAGATTAATTAACTGGAGAGATAGGAAGTGTGGCAATCAAGATTCTTGGAAGGGTTAGGATGAAAAGTATGTAGGAAAGAACCCTATCTGAACAGAGCTATTGATAAACACAATAGCTAAAATTAAAAGCTATCTAATGTTGATAGTCACCCAGACAAGTATTCAAAAGTCAAAGTAAAAATCATGGCTATATGAATAAATTTTTAGATTTATAGAAGCATTCACTTTTTTTTTTGCCTGGATCTTGACCTTCTACTCCATTTCTCATTTATCTCCATGTCATTTCTCAGTTATCTCCATCTCATTCTGTTGAGCATATCCTTCTCCCAAAGCCCATTTGCCTGGCACAAAAGTGGTATTTAATTGTTTTTTTGCTTCATTCGTACTTTCCCAAGAACTTTTACATATATCTTTTCTTTGATCTTTAATATAAGTTAATAACAACTGAAAGATGAATATCATCCAATATGCTCATTTGAGCATAATAAGGAAACTGAGGCACAGAGAGATTGTAGAAATTTCCATAGGCCATAAAATAACAGTGAGAGAGATGAAATAAGAAGCCAATTTTGCTAAATTTATAAAATACTTTATTCTGCATCTGCTAGAGATGTTAACAGTATACAATCACTAATGCTGACATTTGCTTGTAAAAAAATTATGATCTTTCCAAATATAAGAATGAACATTACCTACTTATTATTAAAAATGGATATCTTTTTAGCTTGGTCAGTACATAGGGAGATATTAAGAAATAGTTAATCACCACATATAGTCACTATGTGAATTGCAACTTGGTCCATTTAATGGGGGGGTGTTCTGAGTCACTGAAGCTTCAGGACCCCAAGAAAAGTAAGATGTTCTTTATTTCCATTGATGGAAAGGCTAATAAGCCACCATCTCTAATTGCCAGGTCTCCTATACTCTTTGCAATTTCCTTTTTCTACTTTCTTTGCAGTCTGACCCTATCCACAGCCACTGAATCTGGAGGTCATAGCTCACAGCTTTCTCCACTGAAGTGCTGGAGGACCACAGGGGCTACTCACAGCTCTGATTTTACTTCTTTGCTTCTGACTGGGGACACAGAAAAGTCAGGTTCGGGTCTGTGTCAACACCAATTGCCTGCCTTGTGACCTTGTCATGCAAACTTGAATGTGAACTCTCAGCATTCAAGGTAGCCTCTGGGGAAGGACCTGTTTTATCTGTGTGACACACTCACACTCATGCTGTGAGCACCAAGTATAGGTCATGTCAGTTTTCTTTAGTTTTAGCTGACTTTGGTCCATGGATCACTAATGGCAAACTCCCTCCTCTCAAGAAATATTTCCTCAGACAAATCAGATCTTCTGAAAGAAGTCTAACTTTGAAAATATCTTTTTTTTCATTTTCTTCCCAATTTTTTCTTATTTTGTACAAAATGGATTTTCTCCTTCTAGTAGTGGTTATAAAACATCCACCACAGGGGAAGTGCTGAGACCATGCATTACCAGCATTTGATAGAAAAGAGTCCTTTCAGTCCTATCTGCCTCTTGGTGACCCAATTTGGGGTTTTCTTGGTAAAGCACTGAGTGGTTTTCCATTTCCTTCTCCATTCTATTTTACAGATGAAGAACTGAGGCAAACAGGGTTAAGTCATTTGCCCAGAGTCATACAACAAGTTAGTATCTGGGACAAGATTTGTACTCAGAAAGATGAGTCTTCCTAACTTCAGACCCTTCCTAACTCCAGACCTATCTGCTAAGCCAGCTAGCTGCCCCCTCTTTCTAATTTGCCAATTGCACCCCCAATTTGTCAATCAGTATTTATTAAACACCTACTTATGTTTTGAGGATTATAGCAAACTAGTCAGAGAAATGTTTTTAGATCAGTGGGAATTTTTGTTCCTTTCACACAGATTTGTGTGAAAGGCTTTTTTCTTTGCTGTAGAGAAAGACTTCTCTGACAAAAATGTCTTCTAGTAGGCTATGATGTAAAGCTCAGCTAGGATCCAAAGGAGCTGGGCCTTAAGTAAAAGATCAAACAAAAACTCAGCCATAATGAATGATTTTGGTACTGTAAAGTTCCTGATTCTCTCTTAGTCTCACTTTCCCCATCTATAAACTGAGGGGGTTGGATTAATTATTCTTTAAAGGTCTTTTCTTTGACAGTCCGTGAATCTGTAAGTTTCCAAAGTACAGGCAAAGTTTCATTTGTGATCCCTCCTTCCATAGTAACTTCTCTCTCATGCTCAGACCCAATCTCTTTTAAACTGCAAATCTGTGTTGGGAAGGACATAGTTGGAAGATATATAGCTACCTTTAATAGCAGCAGTGGCAGACTTGTTTATTGAACAAATGGAAAAACTGGTTATTAGAAGGCAATCAGTGGGCAGGCACTGTGGGTTTCTTTTCTTTGATTAGGGAATAAATAAAGCAGGGAAATAGACAACCAAGAGACTCAATCCAAGATGTAGGACTTAGGAATCTTAACAAATTTCCTGCTAAGTAGTTCAATATTCCTAGGAGTCAAGATTTTCTGGTGTACATATGGGAACATTCTCATTTATATGGGGGCTACCCATCCTGCAGACTCATTTAGTTATGCACAAGAGGGAAACTGGCTTTAATAGCTTAAACTTACTACTATAGCTGTGTCAGCCTACACAAACCAATGAACTTTTCTGAGCTTTCTTTATTTGTGAAATAAAAAGGACCAGATGATCTCTGAGGTCCCTTTCAACTTGAGATCTGTGATTGAGAAGTCTAGCTTGCTATTTACTAGTTATATGACCTCAGACAAGTCATTTAAGTTTCTGAGTCTGTTTCCTCACCTGGAGAAGTTTAATAATTCTTATACAATCCACCTTCCAGTAATGTTGCAAAGAAAATACTTCATATAATTCAAAGTTCTGTAGATTTACTAATTGTTATTATCTGAAACACTTGGATTTTATTCATTTTTTTATCCTCCTTAATACATGGCCTTGCCCAGAGGAGATCTCACTAGTTGTCTTATAGAAGTCTTACAGAGAACTACTGTAATCTTTTTTGTATTGGGAACAAATCTTGTAAATTTTTCTGTATTGTAAAAGATTTCTCCATTTTGTATTACCTTTATAAACCCCATTCCCTAAGCCACTCTGGACTTTAACAGTAGCCTGTTGGTCATGCCCTGGGGACAGGAGTATGCCCAATACCAATATGACACTCATATGCAGTACTAATAAATGCCACTCATGTGCAGTGAATACTATCTTATCATCAGGTATTAGACATTCCTTAAGGACCACTCCTGTGCATTGGAGACTACTGGAAGCCAAGTATTAAGATTCCTCAATCATTGCCTTTTGCTTCTCCCACCACAGAAATGTATTTAAGCAAGATTCCTTCCTGGCTCTCCCCTTCCTATATGATTTGTCCTGGCAACCAGCTGTCCTGTTCCCATTCCCTTCTTTTCTCCATGTTGGATCTATGTGATCCCAGCTCCATGTAGTGGATCCACAGTGATCTAAGCCCACTGTCTCATGGTTGCTTCCTTTCCCTTTCTTAACTGTCTTTGTTGTACTCCCTAAGTGTTTGTTCTTTAACCTTATCTTCTTAAAAACTCACCATTTTACCTCTCTCTCTCTCTCTCTCATTAGGGATCAGTGGTTTCCTGCCTTCACTTTAGACTTTATTTCCCTCAGCTTCTGCTTATTGCAATCTACCTTTTAGTCTCTCTTTCCCTTTGGCTCACAGTAATACTGAAACTCACTATCTTGCTGCTTCTCCAAAGGACCTAACTTGTGAACTTTTTGTATTATCTTGTAAACTTTTGTGCAACCTGTGAATTAAAGTCTCAGCCTTTCTTATCTCCCTGAGTCAGAGGGGTTCAAACTCTCCAGAGCATTATGACTTGAAGTAAGGCTAGAGTTCTTGGTTTTTACCCTTTGACTTTTCATAAGGAAAGAAAAGAGAACCTTCTTATATTATTACCCTTTGGTTGTAATTTAATTCAATAATGATTTAATAAAATACATATGGGGGGCAGCTAGGTGGCACAGTGGATAGAGCACCAGCCCTGGAGTCAGGAGTAACTGAGTTCAAATCCGGCCTCAGACATTTAATAATTACCTAGCTGTGTGGCCTTGGGCAAGTCACTTAACCCCATTGCCTTGCAAAAAATCTAAATAATAATAATAATAATAATAATAATAATAATAATAACAAACTACATATGGTATGCTGGATATGCTGTTAGATACTGTGATACAAAGACAGAAAATAGAAATGATACCTGATTTAAAAGAACTGAAATCAGGGGTGGTGATGGAAAGCAATAAGTATAAAAAATAAAAATGAAACATGCACCCAACGATATAAAGTAATTTGGAGGTGGGGTAGAGAATATTAATAACTGGAAAGTTATTAATAGAAAGTTTCCTAAAGCAGGTATAAACTAAGATGGGCATTTATGGAAGCTGGTGATTCTAAGGTATGGATATAAGGATGGAGAGAGCATTTCAGTTAAGGAGAGGGAGCAATCTGTGGAGAGGCAACTAGAATATCTCATATCGTGGACTGCAGGGTTGGATGACAAGTATTAATAGTCCAATGAAGAGTCAAAAATGGAATTAATTTTCATCAGAGCAAATTTCATTTTGTCAGTGTCTCCTTTCTTTTTTCTGGGAAGTCACAGGCTAACTCATTATAAGAGAAAAACAGCATTGGGAACACAAGAGGAAAGTGAATTGTTAGTGAGAGGATCATGAAAACAAAGTTTATAGATACTAATTCCAGAAGTTATTTGATTGATTGGAAATAAGCCCAGTCTTGGAGTCCTGGCAGAATCTGACTTGCTAGCTACATGAACTTAGGCAAATCTTTTAGTTTCCCTTTGCTCATCTTTACAGGAGAACATTCTGGTCTTTAAAGGTTCTTTCCAGTCTATATTGTGATATTTGAAGACCATATTTTTGGAGGATAGCAACTTTTACCTCACCTCCCAGGAGAACCTGGAATGGATACTTCATTGCTGATCCCAAAGCCTAGGGGTTTCCCCACAAGTTCCATGGCATGATCAGAAATCTTCTGCTCTTGACATCATCCCCTCCCACTCTCTCTCTGTATTTAACATCTTGTAATTATTTTCAGTTAATTGGTTATCAGGTTTCTCTGCATCAGACATGCTGATTACTATGCAATCCAGAATGTAATTGTTCTTGGACAGACTTCTTTACAACAATTCTCTACTAGACAATTAAGTGAGGTTGTAGAATAGAAGTACTATGCTTAGTAAACTAAAAATGTTCATAGAGCTGTTGTAGGTCATTCATTACCTAAGAATGTAGGAACATATTACTTAATTCAATTTAATGGATATTTGAGTGCCTACTGTGCATTTAACTATGAGTTAGGCATGACAAGATTTGTTGATGTTGTTCAGTCATATTTTTTTTTCAGTTGTGCCTGACTCTTTGGGACCCTATTTGGGATTTTTTTGGCAAAGATACTGGAATGGTTTAACCACTTTTTTCTCCAGCTCATTTTACAGATGAGGAGACTGAAGCAAACAGGGTTAAGTGACTTGTCCAGTATCACATAGCTAGTAAGTGTCTGAGTTTGATTTGGACACAAGAAGATGAATTTTCCTGACTCCAGGCCCCATATTGTTATCACTGTGGCACTTAGCTGCCCAAGGTATGGTAAGGTACATTTTACCAAACTGTCTTGATGGGCTAAATTATTACCTGGAAGAAGAAATTTTAATATTTATAGAGCAATTGCAAAGCAAGGAAGGGGTATGATTTGGTCAGGATCTCATATTAACAAATTGGGTAAAATCCTGAAAGGGATGACCCTTTCTCTTCTTCAGTTTTCTATGGTTCACATTTATATAGCACTTTTATATATCCAGACACTGTGCTAAACATTTTACAATTATTATGTCATTTGATTCTCCCAACAACCCTGGGAGGTAGCTATTATTGTTATCCCCAATTTATAGATGAAGAAATTGAGGGAAATATAGATTTGGTGATTTGCCCAGGTTCACACAGCTAATAAAAATCCAAGGCCATATTTGAGTTCAGGTCTTCCTGAATCCAAGGTCAGTATTCTGTAGTTCTCTCATACATTCCCTACATGGGTTCTTCAGTATCTTTGATACTTCCAGATTAAATCCATTCTCTCTAGGAGAGACTCTCAGCCTAATTTGAGGGTATATTATTATACTACTTTGTTATATCTTCATAAAAGATAATTGATTAAACCAGTTATTCAGTTTTGCTAGGAGCACATAAAATGGGTCTTCATAAGAATGAAGTTAGAAACCTCATCTTCTCAGGTTTATCCTTGGAATGATGAGGGGAGAAGTAGTCAGCTGCCCTGTGGAGGGTCTGGTATAGCAATGGGAGCAGGAATTGGGGGACTGACCCCATAGGGATAAATTTTGGTGGTATTAGATGAAGTTGAAATATTTTGAATATAAAAATTAAATGCAATAAGGATAAGAAGGGAAGTGGAAACTTGCTGGTGTTTTGGTTAGAATTCCAAGCCCAGAGTCAGAAAACCTAGAGTTTATATCAAACCTTGGACACTTAATATGTATGTGACTCTGGGAAAATTACTTAACCTCTCTTGCTTCAATTTCCTCATCTGTAAAATAGAGATAACAAAAACACATACCCCCCCAAGATTGTTGTGAGAATCATGTAAAGTCCTTGGTAGAGTGCTTAGCATCTAGTAGGGACTATCTAAATATTAGATCTTATATCATTATTATTGTTATTAACTGAAAATATTTGTATCAAATAACTTAAATAAAATTCTAATATCTAAGTTTTGTAGATTACTAATAGAATTACATAAGACCAAACATCATTTCTCAATAGATAAGTGATATTTGAATAAAGGGTATGAATAAACTCTCCAAAAAGGAATACAAACTATTAATGACAACAGAAAAATATACTTTAAATCATTAACAATATGAAATGAATATCAAAACACATTGAGAAAATTGACAAAGATGATCAAAAAATGGAAGTGGGTAATGTTGGCAGAGTTGTGTAAAAGCAGGCACACTAATGTGTTATTGATAGAGATGTTGATAGAGATCTATATTTGTTCTGGAAAGCAAATTTGAACTATTGAAATAAAGAGATTCCTATGATTGGATTATATACCAAGGGAGTTAATAACATAAAGGGTCCCTCAAAACCTCAAAATATTTATAAAAGCATTTTTTGTCAAAACAGAAAATCTGAAAACAATGTAGATGCTCACATATTGGAGAATGTCTAAATAAATTATACATGAATAGAATAGCATATTACTGTGCTTAAGAGGTAATGAACTTGAAGAATTAAGAGACATGGCTTTATATAAACTGCAAAGTGCAGTTAGTAGAATCTGGAAAATACTAAACAACACTGGCAACAATATAAATGGAAAGAAAAAACTGAAATTGAAATTGTGAACTTAATATTAACCAAATTTGCTTCCAAAGAGGAGATATGAAAATATATCTGTCCATCCTATTTTTGAAGAGGTAGAGTCCAAGAGAATGGAATCTTGTATATTCCATTTTGGGGGAAATACACTTTTTTGATATCTTGATGAATTTTATTGAATTTTTCTTTCTTGTTCAATTTGTAAACATGTACTTGGCTCTATACTAAGAGCTGGACAACAAAAATAGGAAAATTTTCCCTGCTGTCAAGGAATTCACAGTCCAAAGAGGGAAACAAAATGAAAAAAAAAACTATGTATAATACAAAATATACAAGAAATAAACTGAGATAATCAACACAGCAGTGGGGGAGTCACTAGAATTGAGGGATTAGGAAAGGCTTTCTATAGAAAGCTAGATTTTAGGACTTGCAGCAAGCCAGGGAAGTTAGGGGGTAGAGAGAAAAGGAATCAAATTCCAGGTAAGAGAGGGAGCCAGTGAAAATATTCAATGTTGGGAGATGGTTTGTCTTGCACAAAGAATAGCAAGGACTGTAGTGTGAATGGATTGAAGAAAACACATGTGTGTGGGGGTGTAAAGTGTAAGAAGTCTAGAAAAGTGTTGGGAGAAGTTATGAAGGATTTTAAATTTGCTTCTAGAGAAGCTAGGAAACTCCCAGGATTTATTGACTAGGAGGGTGACATTGTAAGATCTGCACTTTAGGAAGATAACAGTGATTGGGATGGGGAGAGACTTATGGCATGGAATAGTAGTTGTGGACTCTTTCAATAGCCAAGGTGTGAGATATGAGTGCCTGCCCCTCATGGGAGAAAAGGAGGCATAAAGTAGACATTTATAAAGTTTAAATTGATAGGACTTGGCAACAGATTAGAACTGAAGGAATGAGAAAGGGTGAAAAATTTAGGTTGACATCTAGGTTGCAAGTTTGGTGACTAGGAGAATGGTGATGCCCTTGATAGTTATGGGAAAGTTTTGAAAGGGAGAAGTATATACATATATATATATATATATATATATATATATATATATATATATATATACACACATATGTATATTAAGGTCAAACTGATTGGAATTCAGTTTGGATTGATACTTTTATTTTTGATTGGATATCACAGATTTTTCAATGAAACTACAATGAAATTAATTTCAGTCACCTAGTAATTTTTAAAATAAAATTTTATTGCTATCTTTTGTTTTTGATTACCTAAATTTCTCCCAGTATCTTTCACCTTCTCACAGAACCATCCTATATAATAGAGAATATTTTTTTAAAAAAAGAGAAAAATCAGCAAAATTGATGAATACATTGAAAAAGTCTGTAAATATAAGCAATGTTTCATGCTCATGGACCATTCACCACTGCAAGTAAGTACAAGAGAGGTATTCTTTAACATCTCTTCTTTGAGGCCATTTTTGTAATTTGTAATTTTTCAGCATCTGCTTTTGATTACTTTGTAGTTGCTATTCTTTCCATTTCCATTGTTTTAATCATTTTGTACATTGTTATATTGATTCTTCTTACTTTATTCTGTGTCATTTCCTGTGTTTCCATGTTTCTTTGTATTCATAATATTTATCATTTCTTACAGGACATTCTATTACATTCATGGTCCATAACTTGTTTAGTCATTCATCTTTCAATGGGTATCTACTTTATTTGCATTCCTTTGCAATCAATGACTTCTGCGGGACAAAAACTTAATAATGGAATTTCTGGGTCAAAGAATACTTTAATAACAAAATTCCAAGTTGCTTTCCAAAATCATGGTACTAATTCATATCTCCACCAACAATGCGCTCATCTTCATAAAATCTTTTTATCACCAAGTACTCCTATATTTTGCCATCTTTAACAATTTGCTGAGGTGAAACCTCAAAGTTTTTTTGACTTACATTTCAAATTGTTAGTGATTGAGAACATTCTTTCAAAAGGTTCCCAATAGTTTACAATTCTTCTGAGAATTTTTTATATGCTTTGACTACTTATTTGCCTCTAACTCTTGCTTAAGACTATATCTGCTGTTGACCCATCCACTTTCATTGGGATTTCATTCATTGGCAATGGGAATTTCTGGTGAAAAATCTTCCTTTATCAATATAGATTGATACCTGCTCTTCAACTTACAGTCTTAGACTACTACCTAAGATACCAAGAAGGGAAGGAAAGAGAATAAGCTTTTTAAAGCATCTGCTGTGTGCTAAGTGCTTTAGAAACTAGATCATTTGATTCTCACAACAATCTGGGAAAGTAAGTGCTATTACCATCCCTGCTTTACAGTTGAAGAAATTGAGGTATTCAGAGGTAAAGTAACTTACCCAATATCACACAGCTAGTCAGTATCTGAGGTTGCATTTGAACTCAGGTCTTCCTGACTCCAGGGTTGCTAGTACTTTAGACCACTAAGAGGTTAAGTGACTTATTAGGAACACCTAGCAGCTTGAGTAAGAGGCAGGACTCAAAATCTGCTCTTCCTAAATCTTAGATTAGTTCTCTATCCTATCTATGACCCCAATTGCCTGTCTGAATTATTCTTACTTATACATTAATTATCAGTGCTTGATTGGCCTCTTCCTTTTGCTTTGAAGGTAAGAAAAACAGCAATTCTTTATAAGCAAGAACAGTAGGATTAAAAATGATTCTCTCTCTCTCAAAACTGAAAAACCATAGACTATCATATGTGTTTAATCTGAAGAGAAAGAGAGATGCTTGGAAATGGGTTAGAAGAGGTCACCGTAAATTTTAAAATCTTTTAAAATCCCACTCCTCTCCAAAATCTCCTTTGAAAAATAATAGGCTGCTGATCAAGGCGGAAGAAGTAAAGTTCAAAGAATCCTTACTCATGCCAGTAATACCCTTGCATTGACATATTTCTTCTCTCTTGACCCTATTGCCCCTGGCTAAGGGGCTCCTCTCTAAAGGAAGGGGTATATAGAACTTCACCCACCTCTGATTTGGAGTGAAACACAGAATCAGCAACTAGGCTGCAGTGAAATTCATTAAAAAGTGATCTGGCTATTTTCAAGTTCAAGAAGAGAGAAGAAAACTTCAAGTTCATTGTCTCTTGGGTTTTAGTTCCTTTCCCTAAAGCTCAACATTTAAATTTTGCAGAACATCCATCAATAATGTACACTGGGATTCTGGATGTCCTAGAAAAACTTCTGCACTTTCACAACACATGCCCCTTCATCAAACTGAATCTTCAGATGGGGAACATTAAGCCCTCTCTATTGCCTGTCCAATCAGTATTGTGCTACCATTATCATCATCAAGGGACTGTTGTGTCCCACAGTTGTGGACCATTTTCATCAAGGGAGGTGTTTTATAAACTTTAAAACATTATATGACAGTGGTCATTATCATCAGCTCATAACTGGCAGGGGATGCCCTGGTAGATATCAGATACTTTCCTGAGGGGTTGGACTAGACCAGGGCATCATAACTTGAGATTTGTAGATTAGGTTTTAGAAAATATTTTGATAACTGCATTCCAATATTATTTGTTTCCTTTGCAATTTTATATATTTTCTTTTATGCCTTTAAAAACATTCCAGGGGCAGCTAGGTGGCGTAGTGCACAAAGTACCAGCCTTGGAGTACCTGGGTTCAAATCCAGTCTCAGACACTTAATAATTACCTAGCTGTGTGGCCTTGGGCAAGCCACTTAAGCCCATTTGCCTTGCAAAAAAAAACCAAAACAAACCTAAAAACATTATTCTGAGAAGGGGTTCATAGGTTTCACTATATGGTCAAATGGTCAAAAGGGTCTATGATGCACAAATGATTAAGAACCTCCAGTCTGGATGATTCTTAAGACTACTTCTGCCTCTATCCTTTATGATCTTCTAACAACTTGGCTGGGTATTGCTACTATATCCTCACTCTGTCCCTTGCCTTTGCAAATTTGGGATTGCTTCATTTTTGTTTTTGCATCCCCGGAACTTGGCATAGTGCCTAATACATAGTAAAGTAGGCAATTAACAAGTGAATGGTTGTGGTTGTTATTGTTTTTGCCATTTTTAATTGTTGCTTTTGACCAAACCTTTAATTTCTTTGATATTGGGTTGAGGGTGTATAGGTCCTACTGAGGAATTTCTTCTCTATGTGATCCTGGGCTAGTTATTTAACCTCTACAGGATTCAGTTTCTTCATCTGTAAATTGCTTTAACCTCCAAGGTCCCTTCTACCTTTAAAGCTATGGTCATACAAGATTCTAGGACCTATTTCAGATCACGGTATTTACAGCTTATAGTCTTAAAGGATTGTGTAGGGGCACTCATTATAGATGCTAAGCCATTTGCTCAGCATTGCCAAGTCCAGTGTGTGTCAGAAGGGAGAGCCCAATTTAGGTCTGCCTGATCTGAAGGCCAGATCTCTCTCTACTAAGTATGCTATACCAGTTACAACAACAATAATAAAAATAGTTGCTAAGACAATAATGAATATCTAGCCATCCAAAACATTATTTGAAATCTGAAAAATAGTCTGTTGATACTTCCCTGTACTTTGCTATTTGCTTCTCCTTTTTATTCTCTGACCATTTTGCTGTTAATAGTTCCTTTCTCTGTAAATCTTTGTTTTTCCTCTTCCTGACCCCTCCTCTGACATTTTTTTTAACTTGATTTGTTTTCTGCTGCATTGACTTTGATCCAAACTATTCCAACACTTTATACTCTCAGATAAAGCTAGCTCCTCTGGCTAGCTGCCTAGGGGAAAGGAGAGGGAGCAAAGAGAAACAGCAAAGATTATTTTTTAGTTCATAAATCTAGAGCAATGAAGGATTATAATATTTGACACTTCCTTTGCTCAGTTCTTCTCATGGTTGCAGAGAGCACAGTTTTATTGCTAGAAAGAAGCTGCTACCACTCTTCTAAATAAGTCTAGAAAAGAGGAATCTGACTCTTTACTAGAAAGGTCTATCTCTCCCCATCCAACATATTAAATAAGGTCCAACCAAGAGGAGGGCTGTTCCTGGACATTCTATGTCTGGGAGGCAACTGTTGGGGAAGGAAGGAAGGAAAGAAAGACGGAACAAAGGGAGAAAATAAAGGAAAGAAAGAAAAAAAGAAAGGTGGAAGAAAGGGAGGGAAGGAGAAAGGAAAAGCAAAAAGAAGGGAGAAAATAAACTTTAATATCTTATCTCATTTGATCCTTACCACAACCCTGCTATTATTATCCATATTTTAAGAAACTGAGGCATACAGAGGTAAACTGACTTGCCCAGAGTTACACTCACTAGTGTCTAAGGCTGCATTTAAACTAGAGTCTTTCTGACAGGTTCAGCTTTATAATATCCTGCTCCACTTAATATTTCTATCACTCTACCTTATTCTATTCCACAGATAAATGCAAAGTAGCACTAAAGCCTGGGTCCAAACCTCTTCTGTTCCACCTTTTCTAAGTCACAAGAGCAGTCTTCTTCAGACATGACTTTTATTGTGTCATTCCTCTAACTCAGAAGTCTGAAATGGCTCTTTGTCACCCACAGGGTGAGGTCCAGGCACCTTAGCTTGGCATTAAAGGTTCTCAACATTCACTCTTATTTCTCATTGTCCCACTAATCAAATCTTCTGGTGCAGTTTATCTGGTCTCTTTGCTGTCTAGTAAGATATGCCAAACACTTTTCCACTTCTACACATTTTCCCTGGCACACCCTTTCCCTTCAGTTTCAGTTAAGCATAGTTGCTGAAATTCTAGCATAATTACTGGTAATAAGAAGAACTTTCATTTTTTGCTTACAAAAAAGTGATTTTCTTTCAACAACCTCATGAGGTGGTTGTGTGATGTCTGGCATAGTAAGCACTGAATAAATGCTTGCTGATGAATTGACTTAGGGACAGCTTCACTTTTCAGGACTTTAGTTTACTCATCTGCAAAATAAACAGCACTGGAGTAGATTATCTCTAGGGCTGCTTATGGCTCAAAACTGTGAGTCTGGTAAGCTAGACCACACAAGGATTATTAGAATGTATTTTATTTTATTTTATTTTTGCACACAAGGAAACTGAGACTTACAGAGATCAAAAGACTTAAAGTTGCTTACTGCCCAGCAGAATCCTAGAGTCAGTTCTTTCTATCATGACATCCTGGCTTAAGTATCAGCAATGTAAAAGAGAACTCTGTGACCAAAAAAACCCTGTTATTTGCAATAGAAAGAGGGCTAGATTTGGAATCAGAGCCTCTAGATTCAAATGGCTTGCCCACAGTCACAAAGCTGGGATTAGGTGCCTAAGGTCATATTTGAATTTGGGTTCTCCTGACTCCAGGGTTCTATCCACTGACTCTATCCACTGAGACACCCAGCTACCTGGATAGGTGCTACTTAAAAAATACTTGTTGAATGATTTCTCTGAGTTTCAATTTCCTTATTGAGGGCACTGACCTAAGTGGTCTCTGGTCTCTTTAAGCACTACCATATTCTGAATCTATGAACAAGTAGACTGTGAAGGGAACAATGGTCTTGGAGTTACATTTAATTACTAGACCTAGTCTTTAATAGTATTATGTCTTCAGGAAAATAACTTTGTTGAGTTTCAGTTTCCTTCTCTATGCAATGGAGATAATTATTTCCCCCATCCAGTGGGGGCCTGTTAGGAAAACACTACATAAATCTTTAAGCTCCATTCAAATGCCAGATAGTATTATTAGAGTAGGAATTCAGAGGACAGGAAATCTAGGAAGCTCCTTTCTAGCTCTCAGTCTCTAGGCTACTGAAGGAAGGTTTGAGCTCCTATGGATCCAGTGGAATTGGAGTTGAGCTTTGGGGAATGGAAAGGCAGAAAGGCAAGGGAAGACCCATGGGACAGAGGACAACATGAATGCAATAGTACAGTTCATCAGAGAGACTGCTAGTTCTTGAATTTAAGCCAGCTTAGTGACCTTTAATTTTCAATAAATATTTAATGTGACCACTATGATCTAGGCTCTGTGTTCAATTCTAGGGGAAAAAAAGATGAAAAATCACATGATCACCAACTCCAGGAAAAGTAGAATGTGAAAAGGAGCAGTGGTGGCATAGGGAAGATAGTACTAAAGTTGGAATCAAGAAGACCATTTGTTAAAATGAGATGGAGAGGAAAATGACAACTCACTCCATATTTTTGCTACCTCTAAAATAACTGAACAACAAAATACTTGCTGACAGTATAACCACAGAAGAGTAATTTATCTCTCAATCTCAGTTTTCACATCAATAAAATGGGAATAATATCCACAGTATTTGCCTTTAAGGATTGTTGTGATATTCCAATAAGATATAAAGTATTTTAAAACATTGAAGTGCTACATGTGACAGTTATTATTAAGGACAAAGGAAAGAACAGTAATGAGTTCTCAACTGGAAGAATCTAAAAGTGCTTCATGAATGTGATTGTGCCTGAACTGAGGAAGAAGATTCTAGGACTTCAGGAAGGTTGGAGAGGAAAGATGAATTTGGTTGGAACACCGAGTGCATATAAGATGATAAATAAAATAAAGGAATAAAGTGAAAAATGCAGGTTGCTGTCAAATTGTGGGAAGGTGTAGGAATCTAAGTTTAGTTTGTTTTTTAGTCTTCCATATACCAAGGCAGTATACTTCCCTGTAATGCTCCAACCTGTGCGTTATCACTACCTGGGGGAGTCTGCATGCAGGATGCAATCATTCTCATGCACACTGACTTGACAGCTAGTTCTCAGCAAACTAATTATGTTGCTAAAAAACCTAGTGCAATTCATTATTTCATATTTAGAATGACTTCAGTTGGGGTAAATAGCTTCATTTGGCTTCTATTACCTATGCCCTTATTTTTTGCTAAATGCATATCACCCCATTACATATGCCAATACTTGAGTGATGAATGCAAAAGAACATCTGAAGAATTAATGAACAGGTTATGGCTGGGGAAAGCATCAGATTTAATTAAACTCAACAGAATGAAAGGTTAGTGAAAAGCAGTTAAATAACTCAACAGAGATTAATGTAAAGTTCTCCAATTTCCCCAAAGGTTTGCTTAACACTATTATTCGTCAGCAGATGCCGGTTTTCTGGCATGATTATCTGAGAAAGATTCTGACTGGTACTGTCCTTGGGACCCCTTTCCCAGAGGAAGAATAAGAAACTGCCTAAAAGAGGCTACAGCAGGTGAAGAGATCATTTTGAGTATAGCCAACTCTCTCCCCCCACCCTAATCTTAGAATCACAGAATCTGAAAACTGAAAGAGATCTCAAATTGTATCCAAACAGGAACTAATTGTACAATATTCTTGTTAATTATTGATTCCATCTCTAATTGGAGACTTCTAGTGAGGGAGACATCACTACTTCTCAAGGTATTCCTTTTCATTTCCTTACATTGGGTTACAAACTCTCTGCAGTTTTTACTTTTAATGTTCCTAATGCTCTCTAGAACCAAGCAGAATAAATTTAATCACTTTCTTAGAGGAATCTTTTACTTACTTGAAAATAGCAATCACATTTCTACTCTTCAAGTCTTCTCTATTCTATGTTAATGACCCTTAGTTGGTCTTATATAGTCTAGTTTCATATGCCCTCTTGGCTGCTCATTCTGGCCATACTGCAACATGTTACTATTACTATTTGAACCCAGGTACTCCTGACTGCAAGGCCGGTGCTTTATCCACTATGCCACCTAGCCGCCTCTAAATTTTTTTTAAAAAAGAAGTCTGTTCCATTATTACATAGCTCTGATTATGAGAACATTTTCTTTCATGTTGAACTGAAACACGTAGACTAAAATTTGTTCCCTTTGGAGTTGCACAAAGCAAGTCTACTCTCTCTTCCATATGATAACCCTTCATATATTCTAAAAGAGCTTTCATGACCTAGGTTTTCTCTTTACTTTCATTTCCTTTACCATTCATCTAAACATGGATATATAGTTTTGAAACTTCTTGGTCATTGTTCTTTTGAATATAAAACTCAAGATGTGATCTGATTTGCAGAGTACAGGATAACTATCACATTTTGGACACTAGATTCCTATTAATGTGGTTTTGGCTGTCATATCAAACTCTTGACTGTCAGGGGGTAACATAGAGAATGGATTGATCCAGCTGATGGGACAGTACATTAGGATACTAAGTTTGCCAGTTCAGATGTAAAGGTTGTTAATGGGTATGCAACAGGAGCCTACTTTCAACTGGCCTAGCTGTCATCATTTTGCCTTGAGAACATATGATTTGGAACATGAGATAGAAGGAAATAGGAATGGTTTCTTCATGATATTTGTCAGCATATGGTTTCTGTAAAAGTCTGTTTCGCTTGTTCATCTTTTAAATGTACTTCATGAATGGATTGGTCAGCTTGGTTGTTCTCCCAGAAGTTTCTATGTTCAAGTATCTGTAGAGAGTAATAGAGACTGACACTATCCTTTCTATCTGGGGCTGCAGAGGTGGTTGGAGTAGGGAGCTTATATTTACCAAAAGATTTTAATAGGGTCTCCTAACTTCCATCAAGTTCCAAGTAAAAATGTATCTCTTACAGGAAGCTTTCCCAATTCCCTTTAATGCTAGCTCCTTCTCCATGTTGACTATTTCCAATTTATTCTCCCTTGTTTGTTCATAGTTGTTTGTATGTTGTGTCTCCCTATTAGATTGTGAGCATCTTGTGATGACAAAGACTATCTTTTGCCTTTTTTTTCTGGTATCTCCAGCTCTTTGTACAGTCATGACACTCGCCACTTGGATAAAACTAATTCCTTACCTAAACAGCCTTTCTTGTACCCAAATGAGCAGCAGTAACTACCACCCCTCCCCATAACTCTCTAATTGCTCTTATTCTGTAGCTATCTATTATATTGATACTGTTGGTTATTGTTATTATCTGTGATGGTGTTTTGTTTTCTTACTGGAAAAAATGTAAATATATATATACTATCTTACATGAAATTTGGATCTTTTTTAGTACTTAACAATGGCCTCTGCACATAGCAGCTAATTAAGTAATTAAGTAAATGTTTGTTGTAGTTGTAATAACTCATTGGAACAAAGATCTAAAGTAATAAAAATGTATAAGAAAGACTATAAATAAGAAAAAATATAACATTTAATTAAAACAATTTTAACCCAATCTATTTAAACAAGTTATTGATGGAAAATTGGGAAATGGATGGATATGAAGACATTATCACTGATGATAACAATTTCAGAAATTTAGCCAATGTAAATCAATGTCATAAGTCTATTCTCTTATCCCAATCCATTAGTTAGTCATATTTGTTCTACCTGCCAAGTAGAGAGATGGAGATGTGGCAACCAAAGACAATATTATTTTCTACCATTACCTCATTTCTAATATTTTATAGAAAGGAATAATGGGAAATTATAAGCATTATCACTTCATAAGATAGTCAACTTAAAAGACAGAAATACCTAATTCAAATCTACCTCTGAGATATACAGTTTTTGTGACCCTGGGTAAATCACTTACTCTCTCTGTCAGTGATCAAGACAATTCAACAAAGTCTCATCTTTTTTATACTATTATTCTTTTGCTGTTTTATGTGACTGTGAATTATGGAGCTCTAGAGTCTCTGAAGAATTTTATTTGAGGATCATGTATTTGAGGCAATGAAAAGGTTTCTGGTAGGCATGAGATGGTAACAACTGAGAAAGAGTTTGTTGTAGCTAGCTTATACTGACTAATTGTTAAATTTTCAGACTGAGAATTTAGACTTTGGAAATTAGCAAAGGCTACCAATCAAATTATTGTCTTGTCGATTGTCTAGATTGAGAGACTGAGAGAGAAATAATAATACAGATTAAAAATAAAAGTGTGTTTTATATATATTATTTCCCAGTGGAGATCTAGTTGCTTAATATTTATCAACACGTTTCTGGTACTTTGCCAAAAATTATTTTTACAAAAGAATGTGACAGCAGCAACAAAACAATACAAAACTATGAGAAAAGAAAAATAATAAATCGAATAATTAATGAATAAATAGGTACAACTTAATAGTTATAGGTTCATTTTGTTGAGTGGGTCTGCAAGTGAATTTTACTGATGTAAATCAATAAATGCTGATTAATATGCTGTACCAGGTACTAGGGATACAAAAACAAAAGTAAACTATCTTGTACCTTCAAAGAACTTACATTTTATTGAGAAAATAACCCCATATCTAATGTATATATGTGTATATATATGTATGTATGTATGTGTGTGTGTGTGTGTACATTTATACACATACATATATAATAAAGACTAGTCAAAATACATAAAAAGTGATGGGGGGCAGGGCTAGCTCTACTGTTAGGGAATTAAGAAAGATCCAGTGTAGAAGGTAGCACTTGAACTAAGTCTTGAAGGAAACTAAAATGAAGGTGAGGAGAGAATGTATTTCAGGAATGGAAGACAGACAATGTAAAAGTATGAAGAAATGAAATGTCTTTAATAAAAGACATTATAATGCTGGAGGAGTTATGTGTAGAATATGTCATAAGACTAGAAAGATAAAATGGGACCAGATGGTAATTGGATTTAAACATCAAGCAGATGAGTTTTTATTTGAACACAGAAATAACAGGAAACCACTGGGGTTCATTGGGAAGGGTAGGGACATAGTCTTATCTCAACTGTAGGAAAATTCTGATATAAAAAGAATCAATGGACTTGGGGAGGCCAATGATGGGGTTATGTAATAAGTCAGGCAAGAGTTATTGAGGACCTGAACTAAAGTGGTGGTTGTAAAGAAGAAAAGGTGATAGATGTGAAAAAATGTTGAAGTAAAAATGACAAAATTTGACAACTGATTGTTTATGTGGGGTGAGTATGATTGGATATGTAGGCTGAGAGAGTGAGTCTAATGTGACACTGAGGTTGCAAACTTAGGTGATTGTAAGGAAAGTAGTGACTTCATCAAAAATATGGAAATACAGAAGAAGGCATGGGTTTGAGAGGAAAAGAAAATGAGTTTTGTTCTGGATATATTTTGAATATATTGAATATTTTGAAATTACCTTTAGGATATTGGCTATATAGTCATGACTGGAGCTTGAGGCAGAAACTAGGAGTCTGCACAAAGATGATCATGAAACCCATGGTATCTGATAACCTCTCAAATGAAAGAGTATTGAAATAGAGGAACAAGGAACTTAGGACAGAGCCTTGGGATACATCTTCAGAGGATATGGTATATGGGTAGTGATTCAGCAAAGTAGAGACAGATAGGAGGAGTAAAAAGAAGACATTGTTTAAAGGGTGCAAGAGAAATGTGTGCAAGAAAAATATGGTTTAGTCATGTTTTAGAAGCAAGGAATTATCAATGTGCTCTTTGATATCCTTGTAATATTAAGAGAAATTAAGGAAGAATCACAGTATGAGGCTGCCCCACCCTCCATTATGGCAAATTTATTGGACAAAGGGGGAGACAAGGACAAGAGTTACAATGATTGGATAGACACAGATAATTTATAGCCTGTCTGTTTTGAGGAAATGCTGACATTGATGAGATCATAGATTCCTTGGAGCATTGAAGTATTATAGTTGTAGCTTATATCTAGGGATAAGCTATTTTTCCTGTTACTTGGTACTTGTCAGTAAGATGCTTCAGAGAGACTGTAGCACAGAGACTATGACTAGTGTCAAGGTCACAGTGTTGTAACTTCTCACATTGTGCTACCAGTACATGCATTGTATTAGGAACATGGAAGCAGCTATGTTAAAAAAAAAAAGTATACTAAAGTAGCCAAGTATGAGAGGTCTTTGTGAATGCAAAGAAGGAAACAAAACTGGATCAATTCCCTTTAATCCTAAAATTTCCCATGTTCAAGGGAAACTTTTTGTTGTATAAATTGGCCCCTTTCCACGGCTATGTGGAAATGAAGATCTAGCAGTAGCCACGAGCCATTTAAATAATTCAAAGTAGAATTTAATTTTCTAAGATCAGAACCTTAATCAGCCAGCATTTAATTTCCATGCTTTTTGTCATTGGAGGAATTCACAGGTTCTTTGCAAGTGTCAAAGGCAGCTTGGATGCCTGGCGTAGAGGGCTCATTTGACTGAGGATACATTATTGCTTACAGGAACAGCCTGCACAGGCCACTGGCATGTGTTGTTCTTGAAATACAGTGTTTCTTCCTATTGCCCCAAGATACTCCAAGAAATTTGCTCCACTGTTGAAAAAGGTAAAATATAATTCAGGTAGTTACACAATAGCCTACATTGAGGTTTTTAGGATTTTAAAACTTCATTTTATTCCTTATATTTCTCATTGGAGGCCTAGGATGTTTTGCAAATAGCCCAGCTGTCCTCAAGTTTGATTCTAAGGCAGTCAATAAAAATTAAAATTGACATTGCTATCCTGTCTGTTAGTAGATTCCAGGAATGTTGGGGTCTTATCTTGTACTGACTTACCAGTGACTGCCCATTAAATTTCTGTAGAAAGGATGGAGGGAACATAGGGGAATCTGTTAAGGCAGAGAAAATTCAGTGCCATAAGCTATTTTCTCCCAAATGAAAATGTATACAGGTTATTGTTTTAAAACTGTTTCGGTGGGGGGGGGGTAGCTAGGTGGTGTAGTAGATAGAACACTGGCCCTGGAGTCAGGAGGAACTGAGTACAAATTTGGCCTCAGGTACTTAACAATTACCTAGCTGTGTGACCTTGGGCAGATCACTTAAGCCCATTGCCTTGAAAAAATCAAAAACAAAAAACAAACTGTTTACTGGAAGGTGTTGCCCAGATGACAGGTTAAAGGCAGAGACTCACCTGAAACTTCCCACATTTCCCTTCAAGCAAATTTAAAATAATGCCTCAAAACAAATTCTGGAGTGACAGAACCAACAAATGGATGGGGTGAAACAATTTTCTAGCCCAAGACAACTTGGAAGATCTTCAGGAAAGGTCTGTCTTATGAGGGAGAGAATAGAGTATAATCCAGGCCACATCCTAAAAGTCAGCAGCAGACCTTGGTGGCAATTGAATTGTCAGGGATGACTGGATTGGCAGTGGTGGCTTCTGAAGCTCTAATAAGCTGATAGTTAGGGGATCAGACAACTGATCTAAAAGCAATACAGGGAACCCTTTCTGGGAACTAGGTGCAAGATTTTGTTGCATTTTTCATACTTGAGCTCAGGAAAAGAAGTATAACACTAGAGCATGCAGACATTGGACTTCAGAGGTCCTGGTTGAGTTACAGGGTGAAGAACAGTGCTTGTGCTTACTCATACACCAGAGTACAGTTCAGGGGAGCAGTGACCACACTTCTCCTTAGAGCATACTATCTTAGAAGAAATGAAAACTTATAGACCCCCTCATGTTTTTCAAAAACCCTGTCTGAAAACAAAATCATCACAAAACCTTCCAATCCCACCCCACAAAAAAAAAAAAAAAAAAAAAACCAAACCCTTGAAGCTTGGGACAATGCCTCCTCTACACTGGGAGCAGAATCCAATTTTAACATAAAATCAAGTCAAGAAAAAGGTGGAGGGGTGGTTAGGTGGCATAGTGGATAAAGCACTGGCCCTGGAGTCAGGAGTACCTGGGTTCAAATCTGGTCTCAGACACTATAATTACCTAGCTGTGTGGCCTTGGGCAAGCCACTTAACCCTGTTTGCCTTGCAAAAACCTAAAAAAAAAGTGGAAAATGAGCAAAGAAAAAAAAAAGAATCTGACCATATAAAGTTACTATTGTTTCAGGGAAGAACAAAACCCAAACACAGAAGAATAAAATAACAGTCAAAATTGCTACATCCAAACCCCCCAAAATGTGAATTGGCCTCAGTGCCAAAAAAGATTTCTTGGAAGAGCTCAAAAGAGATAATAAAAATCAAATAAGAGAGGTAGAGGGAAAATTGGAGAAAGAAATGATTGAAATGCAAAAAAAAATCATGAAAAATGTAGTTTACAGCTTGGAAAAGGAGGTGCATAAAACTATTGAAGAAAATAAATCCAAATAGTAAAAGAGACACAAAAATCTGCTAAAAACAAAAATGTCTTAAAAAAGTGGGACTGGTCAAATGGGATAAGATGTGCAAAAATTCATTGAATAAAAAAATCTTTTAACAGTGGAATTGGCAAATGAAAAAGGAGATACAAAAGCTACTGAAGAAAATACTTCCTTAAAAATTAGAATTGGGTTAATGATTTTATGATATACCAAGAAACAATCAAACAAAATCAAAAGAAGAAAATGTGAAATATCTCTTTGGAAAAACAATTGACCTGGAAAATAGGTCCAGGAAGGATAACTTAATTATTGGATTATTTGAAAATCATGATTCAAAAAAAAAGCCTAGACATCATATTTCAAGAAATTATCAAGGAAAACTGCTCTAGTAGCTTAGAATCAGAAGGAGAAAAGTAGAAATTGAAATATAAAACTTCAAGGGGAAATGGATATTCAAAGAAGTAGAGGATTTTTAAGCATAATTGATGAAAAGACTAGAATGGAATAGAAAATCTGATTTTCAAATACAAGGCTCAAAAGAAACATAAACAGGAAAGAGAAATCACAGTGGATTCAATAAGGTCATACTGTTTATATTCCTACATGGGAAGAAGATACTTATAATTTATAAGAACTTTATCATTTATAGGGAAATTAGAAGCAGTATACATAGACAGAGGGCAAGGATGTGAGGCAACTATGATGTGATGACATTTAAATAAATAAAATCAAAGGGTGAGAAAAAAGATGTACTGGGAGAATGGAGAAGGGAGAGGTAGAAGGGGATAAATTATTTCACATAAAAGAGGGCCAAAAGGGCTTTTACAGTGGAGAGGAAAAGGGGATGGTGGTGGCAGACAATACTTTAATCTTACTCTCTTTGGAATTGGCTTAAAGAGGAAATAATAATCACATTCATATAGGCATAGAAATCTATCTTGCCTACAAAAAAGTAGAAGGGAAGGGCAAAAGAAAATGGGAGTGGATGCTGCTAGAAGGGAGGGGGAATTTGGGGGAACTGGTGGTCATAAACAAACACTGATGAGGAGGGACAGTGAAGGAAAAGAGAGAGAGAGAAAATTAGGAAAAATAGAATGGAGGGAAATATATAGTAATTATAACTATGGGAAAAAGTTTTATAATAAGTTTCTCTGATAAAGACCTCATTTCTCAAATATATAGAGAACTAAGTATAATTTATAAGATCATAAGTTATCCCCCAACTGATAAGTGGTCAAAGGATATGGACAGTCTGTTGTCAGATGAAGAAATCTGTACTATCTAAAATCATATGAAAAAAGTGATATAAAAATGAACTAAGGGGCAGTGGATAAAGCACCGGCCTTGGAGTCAGGAGTACCTGGGTTCAAATCCAGTCTCAGACACTTAATAATTACCTAGCTGTGTGGCCTTGAGCAAGCCACTTAACCCCATTTACCTTGCAAAAACCTGAAAAAAAATGAACCAGGAAAATAAAAAAAAATGCTTTCCACTTTCAGAGAAAGAATTGATGTAATTTGAAAGCAGATCAAAGTAAAATTTTTTACTTTATTTTTTTGTGTTTTTGTCTGTGTTTTATTCCACAACAGGAAATGTATTTTGCATGGCTGTACATGTATTTTCAGTAGTTTCAGTTGTGTCTTTGTAACCCTACTTGGGATTTACTTGGCAAAGAAACTGGAATGGTTTGCCATTTCCTTCTCCAGTGGATCCATTTGTCAGGTTATTAGAGGTTAAATAATTTACCCAGCAGCTCTTCCTGACTCTAGGCCAGTGGAGTTACCTATCATGTGACTTATGTATAACCCAGATCAAGTTGTTTACTTCTCAGTGAAGAAGGGGAAGGAGAGAGAGAAATTTGGAATTCAAAAATTTCAAAAATAAATATTAAATATTGTTTTTACATGTAATGGGGAATAATAAAATATTTTTAAAATATTTATTAAAGGGACTTAGAAATCAGAAAAGTTTAACTTCAAACATTCATAGCATAGTGTTTTCTCTTTAGTTAATTTGTCTTAAATGTCTTCTTAGTTAATTTGTCTTCTTAGTTAATTTGAACAAGGATGTTCAGAATCATTTCATACTTTTGCAGATTAGATGTGCATGTGACATTCTTCTAAATTGCTTGGCTCAATTTTTAAATCATATATATGTCATTACTAGAGACCAAACAATTAAAGTCCAATAAAAACATGAGAAAATTCATCAGAAGTTTGACAGCTGAAGTTGGTCAATTAATAAATTTTAGTAAGACATTCTCCCATCATTCAAGTGTTCATTTATGAAGAAAAACACATTTAAAACTTTACACAATTGAGTTTGTTTAATCACTTATGGTTCTCATGTTAGAGTTTCCACTTTATCAAGGTAAGTAATCTTAAAATAACAAAATAATTATTTTTCATAATAGAATTATGTCAAAATGATGATAGTGAATTTGTTTTTCCTTAACATACCTATCTGATCAGTGATGACTGATGTTATTTCTGAATAATTTTGTACCATTTGAAATCATAGGTTCTCTTTACTTCTGCAAGGAAAAAATCTTTCCATCATATAAACCATCATATAAACAGGCTCCACCCCCGACTCTCCAGGCACTTCTGCTTCTTCAGACCTACTTTGCCATGTCTGCCTCAGAAATGTCTTCACTCTGGAAGTTTCATCCTTAGATTTCTCACACTGGAAATACCTTCCACCTTAGCAGCCTCATTATCTGATTCTGACTCTCTAATGAACTAAATTTTAAGGAGAATGTCTTTGCTCTTCTCTAGGCTCCTTTATTCTCTGCTATTCCCCTGTCCAAGCTTTCTCTTTTTTTTTCACTATTCTCTCCCTTTTTCAGCTTCCTTAAAGTATTGTCCCTCACAAGAATATAAACTCCTTGATAGCAGATGTCTTTCTGCTTGCATTTATGTTCTCTACACTCAGCAAAGTTACTAGCATATAGTGAATATTTAATAAAAGTTTCTTTGACTTAATTTAGATTCCAGGAATGAAAGATTTAGAGCTACTCTCCCTTCTCACTTCACCTTTAAGTATAACTGACTTCTTTTAAAAGTTAGCTCAATAGAGTTTAGGATGCTGCAGTTAAAGAAAAAGAAACAAATAGAACTAAATGTGATTCTGAACCATGTATATCTTTTTTGTTGTTCAGTAATTTTCATTCAAATGCTTAGTACCAAATGGAGGAACTATTGGAAATTATACTAATTCAGTGACCCATTGTTCCAGTCTTGCTGGTTGATCTGTATTAGGGGAGGTTTTATTTGGGAAGAAAGTGTCAGTCACCTAGTCTGCAGTTATTACTTGCTATTTTTCATATACCTCTGCCTGTTAAATATTATGTATCTACTACCTGGGGAAGAGCTGAGATGCCAAGTTCCAGCCCCTTTTGCTGACATGTACCTATATGAATTATCATTATTTCATTAATAAAAGTTATAAGTAATAGCTGACTCCATCTTGAATCCTTTGGCATATTTTTATAAACTGCTTTTAATTTTCAAAAGAAAAAAGACTCACTTAAGTGCTATCTACTATAGGAAGCTTTACTTGATTCTACCAATTGTTAAGAGTCTCATCTTTTAAGATTACTCCTATCTATCTGTATCTTGCATGCATCAATTTATATGTATGTTCTTTCCTTCATTAGAATGTAAGGATCTTGATGGCATGGTTTATTTTTGTTTCAGTTTTTTTTTTGGTATTCCTAGTATTTGGTATTCCTAGTATTTATTATAGTATCTGAAACACACTAAGTACTTAATAAATACTTCCTAAATTAATTGATGAAGTAGTCTAATTGTTTTATTTTTCAGGTGAGATAATCAGTGGCCAAAGAGGCTATGCGACTTGTTCAAAGATATACATTTTATAAATTGTAGAGCAAGGATTTGTACCTAGATCACGTGAGTTTAATTCTAGGGTTCTTTCTATTATATCATGAAGCTTCTATGTGCTTAAATTCTTTTTTCATCATGATGATGGTGTGGTATTATAATTTTATACCATCAGGTAAACCTCAGTAAGTATCTATGTTGGAACCCTTGAGAATTACTATACCACGCCACCTTCTCCAATCCGCAGTAAACTCCTTTTTTAAAATCACAGGGATGGATACGACATGGAACTAGGGAGTACAAGACAAGAAATTTACAGTCTTACTGAGACAACTTGGATATATCATCCTTTTTTCATTTCCTTGAGAAGGGAATGGACATAAGTCTTTCCCTATATCAGTTTGGTCATTTAGTGACTTGTTATTGGCTTATTTATTTGGAATTTGAAAGTTTTTCCACTCTTTAAAAGTCTTCTTTGAAACTACAAGCACATTATGGTGTAAGAACTTTATCTGTTATCAGACATAAATACCTTACAAAATGGCTCTGTCCTGAACAATGATTTTCTGTTTCTGAAATGGTAGAAAGATAAGCAAAGAGGTCTAATTATCACATATCTTTTAAAGTGTCTATAAACTTTAACTTACTGTTGGAACTCTAAATGATCTTTATCCAATGATTGATGTATACATATAGTACTGGGTATCAGTCATGATGTTCTTGCTAAATGAATCTAGAAGAAAGAAGGAAGTTGTAGCTAAAAGGAAAATAAAGAAACTGAAACTTGATTTTATCATGTACTTAAAACACAATAAGAAATATTATGGTAATAATTTTTCATATTTGTAAAAAATGCTGAGTCATTTTAGTTTATGTACCAATTCTATAAAAAAGAGGATGTTGAAATCTAAAAATTTATGAATAACTCAATAAGATTCTCCAAACTAAATCAACTTATGCTCTGATTCTTGTTATCCTTAAAGTAATAGGTGATGATAAGAAATTTTGAGAGAACATGAATTAGGAAAAATGAATGAGAGAAGTCAAAGGTTTGTAGGCTACTCAGAAGCTTAACAATTCTACATCTTAAATTCTTTCTTTGGGAAAGAAATAGGTAGGAGCTGATTACAGCAAGCACCAAATAACATTACAAAAAAATGCAGGGAAAAACAAACAAACAAACAAAAGGCCAGCCAGGTCTTCATTTCTTTTTAAGACCCACTCCTGATTCTCTGGACTTTATCATGCCACAGAGGCCTCCACCCCCTGGATATTTGCTGTATCTCTGGTCTTCTCATATTGGAAATGCATTGTGCACCTGTGAACTCTTCCCCTAATTGATTGACTTTTTCAGAATGATAATTTCAGGGAAAATGCCTAGGTCAGCCAAGTCTTTATTCTTCTCCAGCTCTACCCCCGACCTTCTCTATGAGATGCCCTTCTGAAAGCTTACTATTTTTCCCTGCTCTTTTTAGCTTTCTTTTATATGTTATCTTTCCCCTTAGAATATAAGCTCCTTGAGGGAAGGGACTATATTTCTGCTTGTGTTTTCATTTCCAATGCTTAATACAATGTCTGGTACCTCACTATGTTTCCTATAAAGATTAACTATACTTTAGCATGCTTGTCTTTTATGAGAGAGTTATTCTAGAACTAAGCTCCCTGTTTAGTCAGTTCAGTAATTTTTTAGAAAAAATACCAAAATTTTTATAAAGTCAGAAAAATGAAAAATAATGAGGAAAAGTTATAGTCTACAAAACTTTTATAACAGATACGTATATGCAAGTAAAACAAATTCCCACACTGTCTGTGTCCAAAAATTTGTCTCAATTTGTATTTTAGGTTTAACACTTCTCTGGTATTTATTCTCTTCTCTGTACTTGCATAACCTCCACCCTAATAAGACAAGCTCTCAATCACCTATGGCCTGAACCACTGCAGTGGTCTAAGTAGACTCCCTGCCTCATCTTTTCCTACACTAATCTGTCTTTTACATAGGTACCAAAGGACATCTTCCTTTAACTTGAATCTGACCATTAAACTTCCAAACTCAATTTATTCCACTGGCTCCTTATTACCTTTAGGATCAAATAAAAATTAACATTTATAGCTCCATATTTTTCTAGTCTTAAAATAGATCACTTTCTTTCATGTAGTCTTTGGCCCAGTCAAAATGAGATTATTAACTATGAAATTCTATGTCTGTTTTCTTTGTTTCTACATGGGCTGTCCTTTGATTCCTGAAATAGAGTACCTTCTTACTTTTATCTCTTAAAATTTCTAGTTTTCCTTAAAGTTCAGCTTAAATGCTACCTCTTCCATAAGGCCTTTCTTGATCCCTCCAGTTACTAGTATCTTCCTCCCAAGAAAGTTACATTATTATGTCAATACTTATGTGTATATCTCTTATCTCCACAAAGACCTGTGAGCTCCTTGAGGGCAGGAGCTGTTTAATTTTTTTTTGTGTCTATATTCTCAGGACCTAGAATAGTTTCTGGAACACAGTAGGCATTTAATATTTATGGATTAAAACTCCAGATTAAGTGCCCCTTACTCCATGAGGCCATCCATGAATCTCCTAGTTTGAGATGATTCCCTCTCTGAATCTTTCACTTTGAAAACATTCTCAAATGAAATTCATTTTTCCAAAATTTCTTTGTATAATATTATTTTCTGGGTACTTTGTATCATAAGAGCTTAGATTACAAGCTAGAAGGAACTTTAAAGGTCATTTAGTCCAATTGAGGAAACTGAGGCTCAGGGAGTTTAAATAATTTGCTTAAGGTCACACAAGTTATAAATGTCAATGGCAGGATTTTAACCTAGATCTTCCAATATGGGAATCAGTGCTGTTGTTTTCCATTACATTAGTTTGCCCCTTATATTATTTTAAGTTGCATCATAATTTTATAAGCATGTATCATTCCTCTACCAAACTCAATGCTTTTTTGAGAGCAAAAAAATGAGTCTTTTTTCATCTTTGATTCTCCAGAACCACAGTACACAGTAAGTATTTTATAAATGTTGGTTGCATTGAACTGAGTTGAGATAGGATAGTATCAACAGCAAACTCCAACTAAATCACGGTTTTACAGAGAACAGGTAGAGGGATTTCAAAGGAAACCTATTCAGCCTTCATGGCTGTCCCCCCATCCTTTCTCACAGACATATTTTTGTGTTCTGAAATCCAAGCTCCCAATGTGCTGAGGAATTAATGAGCCTGGTTCAGAAACTTTAAGAAACATGTTATTTCTTTAGGGATATTTTCACTATCCCAGCCCTCAGGGCTTGGTGGTCCTCTCTATGCTTCTGAAAACCTCTTTAATAATTCTTATTGATAGTGCCTGGCCCTTTGCTGAATCAGATACTGAATTCTTCTTACCTCCTTGGCCATCACTGCACCAAGGAAGCCATGGGAACAATAACTACAATGCTCATTCTAACAGATTCTTTCTGAATTGTCTTTGCTCTGACCCTTTGAGAGTCTTCCTCTTCTGGGAGATATGCAAGGATTTAATGTCCATTTCTGTTTCCCTGCAGAGATGAAGCTTTAGGCACTGATAAACTTAGAGTTTGTGGTTGGAGATTCATACTTCAAAAGGAATAATAAGACTCCGTGAGATGTTTCAAGACTTGTGTTCCCACTCATCTCTAAGGACTGAAAATCTTTTATCTGTACCCAACTCGTTTTCCTCCTTTCTGTGCTCAGAGTTGAATTCTTCTTATCATCAGCCAATAAGAACAGTTTTCATGTCACCCCCGTCTCTTTCTATGAGGATATATCCTTTCAAGGGGCAGAAGCCAACATTCTGAAAGTGGGTATAATATAGCCAATTAAGACAGCCACAGACATTGCTAAGGCAGAAGAATCCTTAGGTCTGTGACTAGTCCAGGAGCCATGAAGCCAATGATTTAAATGATAATTGCAATAATTGCTTTCACTTGTATAATTTGAATAATTGCAGTAATTGCTTAAACTTATTTAGCCCTTTATACTTTTCAAAAGTACATTTATGCTTTTTACCTTCAATGAATCTCTTAGTATTTTCTCTGGCTGTCCTCTAAGACTGGTACACTCTTCCTCTGACTCCTCTAATCACTGACCTCCTTGGCTTCCTTTTAGTCTCATTTAAAATCCACTTTCTACAAGAAGCCATTTTAGATCCCTCTTAATTCTAGAACCTTCCATCTTTTAATTATGTCCAATTTATCCTTATATAGCTTGTTTTATATATATTTGTTTGTATGTTGTCTCCCATTAGATTGTAAACTCCTTGAAGGCAGAGACTACCTTTTGTCTCTTTTGGATCCCTCTGGCTTAGCACAATGCTGACTCAAAAGAAGGTGCTTTATAAATGTTAGTGATTGAAATGTTTATCAAGGTCCCATTGTGTACTAGGCACTCTACTTTATGGAATGTAGTTTTTATCCCTTCTTTTCAAAGAGGACCAGTGACATCATGGGGTGAAGTCTTGATTTGTGCATGAATTGGATTTAAATGAGTTGTACAAAATTTTCAGCCTCATTCACTCTTCCAATGGCAAGACAAAAGTCAAGGTGGCCTTGGTATCTTGTCTTCAATGTCTGACTAAGCATTAAAGCATTCCATAGCTCTTGCTTCAGCCATCTTTAAGGTCTTTGGAATGAATTTGTTTTTATCTGCCCATTCCACTAAGAAATCTTTACTTGCTTGAAGTAGATATCTCCCTACTTCCCTAACAGATTTGAAACCATTGGTTATCCTCAACCTGGTTTAGCATATCTGACAAGGTAAGACTTTTGGTTACTATGCATATTATGGTATCTTGGCATGCTGTATGGCATGCTCAAAAAGGACTGGCACCTCTGGTGTGAGGGCTTGCTGAGCCCTTTTCAGGGCTGCTCATCCACCTTTGGTGTCTACCTCATACTCAACTCTCATTTTGGGGAATGAGGAAGAAGCAGAAGACACACTGTCCTGAAGAAGCTACTCTGTGATTCAAACATGAAAACAGAGATTACCACAAGTTAATGTGAGATAAATTCCAAAATGATTGACAAAGATAGTAAATTCCACAGAAGGTCAAAAGAGAAAAAACACATATTCACTTATTTGATATAGACAACTCCCACTTCTGAAGAGGATTACCAGTCATTGAATTGTATACAACTGAGTCTACAGCAAGATGTAATGGAATATATTTTGGACATAGAAAGCTGAATTGAATCATGATTCTGATGTTTTGTTTTAGTTTTGTGATTCTGGGCAAACATTTCATCTCTTTGAGCTTTAGTTTAAGTGGCACTTGAAGGGAATACATAGATATATCCAATCTGACCTTGAGACTCAGAGCGTTAGAGGCTCCTTTCTCTGTAGGAGGATAAGGAAATATCTTTAATTATTCTGTCTCCATAGTATATATAATTATGTCTTTCAAGACTCAGGAGAAGCAAATGTTGTGTATAGCATAATTGACTTAGAGTCAAAAAGAGCTGGGAATTGAGTTCAAATCCTGTTTCAAATATATACTAGCTATATGGCAATGTGAAAGTCATTTAATCAATCAGTTTCAGATTCTTCATCTGAAAAAAAATAGCTATAATATTATCTGGATCCCACAGGATCATTATGAAGTTGAAATGAGATAAAACATCTAATTGCCAGTTGTTGTTATTTAATTATTCTCTCTCCCAGTCTTCAAAGATTCTCACAGATCCCATCAACTCTTTTTCCAGCTAAAGTCTTTGGGAATGAAAAAGAAAAAACTCTCTACACTGAGTGTCTCCATTTCCTCTCTGCTAAGCCTTCCACACATAGAATTCCAACTTCATCATTCAACTGAAAAATATTATTTTCAAAGTTACTAAAGATCTCTTAATTGACAGTTCTGCTAGGGTTTTCTAAATTCTCATCCTTTGAAACATTTCTGCTGCATTTAACAGTAGGCAACTAAACTATTCTGCTGGACACTCAGTCCTCTTTAGTTTTCATGATATTGTTCTTTCTTCCTTCCTCCCCTATCTTCCTGACTATTGGTTATCACCCATGCCAGACTCACCTAATTGGGTAGCCCCCAAAGTTCTGTCTTGGACCCCATTGTCTTTGCCATCTATTCTATCTCTTTGGGTTACCTCATCAGTTTTTGTGAGTTAATTTTACCTCTCCTTGACTTCTAGATCTATACATCTAAATCCAGCCTTTCAAATCCTAGTCGTCTCATTGCCTATTGTTAATGAACCTTTAGAAATGTATGTCTGAACAAACATCTCAAACTCCATGTGCACAAAACATAACTCAATATTTTTTCTGCAAAATTCACTTCTCTTCTGAACTTCCCTATTGCTGTTGAGGGCAACAGTATCCATCCTTTCACCCTGGTTTGCAAATCCAGAGCTATCCTTTACTTTACATTGTCACACCCTCCAAATTTCCAATCAGATTATTGCCTTTACTCCCACCACAATATTTCCATATCTGTCCTTTTCTCTCCATCTATGCCTTGGGGATTTTGACATGCCATATGACTTCTCTGAGTCTCAGCTTCCTCATTTGTAAAATGAAAGGGTTAGGTTGAATGGTCTCTTCCAATTCTAAATCTACGATTCTATGTTTTCTTTCCATGTCTTTTTCTCCTTTGCCTGTACTTTTGTTGGATCATTAAAAGTTCAGGAGTCAATTTGTTTCAATCACTTTTTTTTAATCATGGACCCTAATGTATGGCACCAAATTGGGTTCAACTGAACTATAATATTTACCTGAAGTCTGAGAGTTTTAATTATCTTCCTACAGATTTGTCCCATTCTGTAACACAAAAGTCAAGTAGAACCATTTTGTAAGACTTATGACAATTAAGTCCATTTCTCAGAGGAATTTATTTTCAAAACATCCTATACGGCATATGATATTTCTTAAGTAATAGAGAAAAGATACTGGTCTTGTCATAAAAGAACACTTTCTACCTGGATTTAAATAATGTGAATATATTAATTAAAGCTGATAATGGTGATAATAGTATTCATCAGAAGTGGAACAAGGCTATATTTATCCTTATCCATGAAATCATTTTGTATGACTGTAACTTGGGCTGAGGAACCTTGGGATATTTCATTAAAACTCTGGTTTTACTTTGCTGTAAATCCTCAAAAACTGAGTGGCCCAATTAACTCAATCCATTTCCAGATTTTGCCTGGAGAAGCATTCTGTTCCAGACAAAAGCTATGAGGCAGCAGTCAGTCCTTACTCTGAAGGCTTAGACTGTTAAAGCAAGTAACTTCATAACTACATAAACTTCCAGCAAGAAATATTTAGAAGGTAAATCTAAGAAGATCATGTAGCACAGTGTTAATTACAATGTACAGCAATCAAAACAGAGTCCTTGCGCCTAATGACTCCCTACTCTCACCTTTAGAATAGAACTGGAGTGTCTTGTTCACCTTCTTATTAGTCTATAAATATTCTAATTAGGAAGCAACTCGAGATGAATAGGATTAGCGATGAGGACATCTTAGACTAGGTACACAAGAGATACTCAAAACTCTCATGTCGTAGCTAAGTCTCTCCTGACATTTATAATCATGTAGAAACGCTAAATTTACATAGCTCTGCCTAATTAGACATGGTTGCAATTATGTTTGTGGGCTTTTTCCCCCCTGCCCAAGTATGACTTATACTGTCAAAACAGGAAGCAGGAATCAAAAAGAAGATTCTATAGTAAAGTGTGTTTGTGTGTGTGTGTGTGTGTGTGTGTGTGTGTGTGTGTATGTGTTTCCTACTCGGGGAAAAAACCCCCCAAAAGTCCTTACAATTTTGTTGGGGGTGGGGAAGAGAAAGGATGTTATGTCCATTCTTCAAATTCAGTTGTTGAGCTCTTAAGCAAAATCAAGACAAGTTGGCTTCCATTTGAGAAATGGCTCCAATTTGTGGATTTTCCCCAGGAATCAAGTGTTGGCTCTTGCAGAGACTAAAATTAGCTTCCCCTAGCACAGTGAGGCTCTAAGTCCAGAGGCCATCTTTGCTTGTAGAATGGGCAATAACTTTCAAGGCTAGGCTAAGTCTATCACTACCAAGCTGAGTGCTGCAGTGAAGGAACTGCTTTAGGTCCTTTAATATACTTTTTTTTAGTGGCAATGAGTGACTGCTAATGCTACCACTGATTAAAAGTAAAAGAAACATCCCTGTTTATCTCTCTAATTATTTTTAAAATCTCTTCTTTATTCTTTGTCATTGAGCATCATTTACCAAAGGCTTCTCTCACTTGTCCACCCAGGGTTGGGTGGGGTAAGGGAAGAGTTATTCAGTAGTAGTATAATTATACAATGCCACTGTGGGAAGAGCTGGGGAGCCTAGACTGAAGTCCAAAACTCCAAATGAATGCAACAGAATTTAATCTAGAAAAACTTCATCTATACCCAGAGTGAACCCTGTGGTTCAAGTATTGCAGCTTCCATTATCTCCCCCTAAAGGACAATGCCTAAAGCTCAGGGCAAGTTTCTGGAAAATGTATCAGAAAAGAGTATCTAATACTGTTTCCAGCCAGCTCAGTAGGATCCTACTTCTTCATCCTGTTCCTAGTGAGTTGCAATGAAGTGTAAAACTTGCTAAAAGTCTAAATATCTTTAGTGCCCCCATGTCAAACCTGCCCTTGAATTGACACTGGCTTCTAAATCTCTTTAATCTGTGTTTGGTCTACAACTGAAAAGGAAGGAAGAAAGGAAAGAAGGAAAGAAGGAAAGAAAGAAAGAAAGAAAGAAAGAAAGGAAGGAAGAAAGGAAGAAAGAAAGAAAGAAAAAAGAAAGAAAGGAAGAAGGAAGGAAGAAAGGAAGGAAGGGAGAAAGAAGAAAAGAGAAAGATAAAAGAGAGAAAGACAGGAAGCAAAAGACAGAGAAATAGAGAAAGAGAGAAAGAAGGAAGGAGGAAGAAAGGAAAAAAGATGGAAGAAAGAAAGAAAAGATGAAGGAAGAGAAAAGAAGGAAGACAATAATATGACAGAGAGAGTAATTTGGTCTCTAAGATGCTCAGAATATTTGGTTCCAGTTTTATTGAGATGAATCACACCAAAAGTGGAACCAAACATGACTTTAGGAATTTCACTTAACCTCTCTGGCTTTCAGTTTGCTCATCTGTAAAATAAGGGGATTAGACTCTCAGCTTTTAGGTTCCTTCCATCTTTGCTTCCTGTGATATTTTGAACCTATGAATTTACTTTGAAATAGCCATGGATTCACGAGTGTGGATCTTTCTCCTTTGACACAAATCACAACCCCTTCCTGGCTTGTTAGATTCCCTCAAATCCATCATCTGGTGCTCATCTTTTTAGTGACCAACCTGTCTCCATTTAGGTTGCTGCCCTTTTGTTAATAGATACACGAGAAGAGCCTAGGCCTATACTCAGGCTTTTCCTCTAGATAAAACCTATTGGAAATTGTGCTTTAAGATAGCTTTAGGATTCATTCTAGGTTTTATTAGAGACCATTAAGGTCAAACTTTCATTTTAGAGATGAGTAACCAAAACTTTTTGATATTAAATGACTCCCTTGGGGTACATAGATAGTAACTGAGGGAGGTGGGATTTGAATACAAGTCAGCTGACTTTAATCCAGCCCTTTATTCTGTCCACTCTGCTCCACTGCCATTGTCTTTGAAGCCCAATGATCACTCTTATATTTCATGATGAAGAATCAGAGAAGGCTTTTAGTGCCTTAGAATTGAGGAGATGGATACCAAAATGTTATGTTTTTCTCATCAAGTCTTTTTGCTGCCATCCTTTGACCAGAGATGAAAAAGCAGCATAAGGATATCACTTATTTATTTAGGCAAAGCGGCTGCTTCTTGACGTTAAACATGTGAGATGGTTTAATTAAAAAGGAAAAAAAAAACTCATCCACATGGAATATACAACATTTCAGTTCTTAGCTCATTTGGTGTGATATAACATGTTGCCCAAGTATTTGAATTGCGCATTTTAACTTCATAAAAAAATCCCATCTCACAGTCAAGAGTCCTGATTATTGCTTTGTGAAGAGGATGGTAGTCTGGATTACAAAGCCAAGAGTTTCTGAGAGGAAAAGATAGGAACATGGACTTAGATCTAGAGGCATCTAATTCACTTTTTTCCTTTTTACAAATGAGGAAACTGAGGTTCAGAGGTCATAAGTGATTTGTACAAGGTAACACAGATAATCTAGTTCTCTAATGACAACTCTAGCACTCTATGCATGAAGCTTGGACAATGGCATTTTTCAAAGGCACTCTTTTAAAGGGACAGGTTCTTTTGTGCCTATGTACCTACTTCCTACATAAGCAAGGCTAAAACTGAGAGGGAACTATCCACACATGAAACTCTGGCAGGATCTGGGGGGAAGAGCAGTAGAGAGCTAGCACCCAAAGCTAAGGTTTTGATGATTGGTACTGAGAAGTGTTCCCTTTGAATGTCTCAACTCTGTTTTGGAATTCCCAGTTCCTGGACACATATTAGACCAGAGAGGAGCATGTTCTCTGTCTCTGTCTCTCTGTCTCTCTCTCTGTCTCTCTCTGTCTCTCTCTCTGTCTCTCTCTCTCTCTCTCTCTCTCTCTCTCTCACACTCTCTCTCTCCAGACCCATTTGTTAGTCTGATGAAATCTATAGATACTTTCTCAGAAATTTTTTTAATTCATAATTGAAGGCAACCCTAAATTTCAGTTAGAGGTTAGTTGAAATAAATATGCATTTTTTTCCTATTCATGTTCATAGTCTCCCTGAAACCTATCTCAGGATCCAAGGCTCAGAGCCTCAGTGCCTGTACCAAATCCCTGGCTATGATTTGTGGTCATATTCCCATTGACTTTCAATGTTCCTAACCTGCAGATTTTTATTTGCTGATCTTACATAAATCTCCTTTCTGCTTCTGCATCCCTACTGCTTTCTATCTAGTGATAATAGAACCTTAGTCTTAGTCAACATACTACTTGCTTCAGGCTCCTTGACAATGAACCTGTCATCATTGCCCACTGGTCCATGTGGAGTTTCTGGCTGTAGCCCCTGGTGCTGTTCAAAGGTTATTATTTTAAAGAGATTTCTGAGTCTTCCTTCTGGTCTCATGCCAGGAGGGTCAGGGCAACGGTTTGTGGTCTGACTGCAGGGATAAGCAGTAAAGATCAGATACTACATATGCCTAAAGGTACATCTTTGGATTGGGATGCAAAATAAGAAGTGTTTTTGAAAGGACAAATGCTGACAACAGTAATGGGCCTTATGAATGAGTGTCTCAAAGATAATGTAATCCAGCTTTTGTAGATGGGAATGGTAGGAGTTCTTAGTCTTGGATTCATGAACATATTTTAAAAATATTTTAATAACTGCATCTCACTGTAATTGATTTTCTTTGTGATCCAATGTATCTTATTTTATGCATTTAAGAATTTGATTCTAAGCAAAAGTTCACAAGGTTTAGCTGACTATGAAAGGAGTTCTATGTCAAAAAAGGTAAAGATCCTCTGTCTTAGGGGAATCATTTTATATTTTGCAATTAATAACTATCATACAACTTGGACATGTCTTTTTTGACAAGTGATAGTCCTGATTTCCTGGGCTATAATTAAAATGAGGTAACAACAGTTTGAGGTTTATGTCACTGATTTTCATTACTTCCTGGATTAACTATAGGATGTTATTTTTGGCATTTAAAGATCAAAACATCATGACCCCTTCCTCCCATTCCAGTCTTCTGACTTTTTATTCTCCCTCCATATACTCTATGATCCAATTACTTTTCCTAACACCATGCCATCATAACGGTTGTTCACAAGGTCTAAGATATTCTCTTTCTTCATATCCTACTTCTTGGCTTTCCTGGTTTTTCTTCGAGGGTTGCAAGGAAGGACCTTTTATAGGAAAGATCTACACCTTCTACAGGAAGCCTTTCCTGGTCTCTTTCTGCACCCTCTCCTCCAGCTTCTGCCTCCCCTCTGAAATCCCTTTTCATCTATACTGCATCTATCTTGTATGTGCCTAGTTATTTATGCACTAACCAGCATTTATATAGTCCTTTAAGTATGCAAAACACTTTCTACATATCATCTCATTTAAACCTCACAGCAACCTTGTAAAGTTGATGCTATTTTATCCTGGTTTTACAGCTGAAGCAACTGTCTGAGAGGTTAATATAACCAGCTATTAAATTTTTAAGTTGAGATTTGAACTCAGGTCTTCCTGACTCCAAGTCCATTGCTCTATCCATTAGTCCACTTAGTATTCCTGTCCACAGTCATACAAGTAATAAAGATCAGAGCCAGGATTTGAACATTAGGTCTTCTAACTCCAAAGTTAGCCTTTTTTTTCTCATTATGCTACCTTGTTACTCATTAACTGTCACTAGACATCAAATTTTTTTCCTGGGGGAATATCCAGGCAATTTTTATTTCTCCTAAAGCATCTTTTCATTTTGGCCAAGACTCTTGGTTCTAGAGGAAAATACATAGGATGTACAGTTTGGTGGTCAAGGTTTGTCATGATAAAAAGACCTCAGTTTTCTCATATGTAAAATGGAGACAATAATTCAAACTCATAGGGTTGCTTTGAAAAAATCAAATGAAAGAATATATATGAAAATATTATGTGGAATATAGAGAGTTATATAAAGATAAGGAATTATGATAAGTTGATGCATGTTGACAGCAAAGTCTAAAGTAGAAGTTTATCATGACAGTTCACATTTTTCATTTGTTTCCAACTCTGTGACTCCATCTGGGGTCTTCTTGGCAAGGATACTGGAGTGGTTTGCCATTTCCAGCTCATTTTATAGACAGGTTTAAGTGATACTAGGGTCATACACAGAGGAAGTGTCTGAGGCCAGATTTGAACTCAGGAAGATGATATAAGGCAGAATGTGCTAAGTATGGCTTAGCAGAAAGACCTATAGACCATTGATTTCCCCTTTGATACCACAGGGTCACAAAGAAATAAAGGAGGTCTTAGTGGGAGTTGCATTAGAATAATTACTATAAAATCCCAACTAGAAAAAAGACTTTGATATACCCTACATCTTTTCATCATCACTTCTACATCAATCCTCCCGGAAAAGATGTGTTATTGAACTGAAGTATTAGTGCAGTATAGTTCATGATGAAGTTAATAAGCCCAGAAAGCTATCATACTGCCTACTACATTTAGGAATAATCGATATGCATACATAAGTGCCAGGTCTATCAACAACAACATAGTATATAATCAACTTGGTCTTGTCTTACTTTAATGCAATTTCCCACCATATTAGCAGTCTTTGTAATATCCTGTCTCTCAAAGAGCTATAATTCAGAATCACTACACAGTTCAATTGGATTATTTTTGTCACATATACACACTAAAAAAGACAAGGGTGGTGGGGGAGGGATACACTCTCTCTGATGACAGGTCCTTCTCATTTCATTACCCAAGAGGATTATGGTTATGTTCAGAGTATGGGAGATGAGGCCACATTAAGAGCTACAGTTACTCTTCAGCAGCAGAAAAAGGCAAAAATAAATGTTCACATTATCAAATGTAGCAGCATCAGTGCGGAACTAGCCAGATTTAGTGATTTAAGGAAAGGATTTGTGTTACCACAAATTTATTCAACACTAGTGTCCCTGGTTTGCTGTCAATTTCACACTTCAATATGATGGGGGCAGCTCTGATGGTATTGAAACCTGCAGCTTCACTTTATAATAAACTGAAAAATAATTACGGCTTCCTAAGGGAAACAGAAGAAGGCCAGAGAGCTACCTCGGCAGGAATTCCTCAGTTGAATTGCTTGGCATCATCCTTTTCCTGAGGGAGGGAAATAGGTAGCAAAGGAGCTGGGTGGGATTAGCCTTAGACTAATGTTTGGATACTAAAATTGCCTCTGGCAGTTCTCCCTGAAGCAAGGGGTTAGAACTAGGGAACAGATGTTCCTAATGTGGCACCAAGCTCAGAAGAGAATGGGAGAAAAACTGGGCTCGGGAGACTCCCTGGTCAACAGGAGGCAAACCAGCCAGGTCCCCCAGTTGCCTGGTGTGCTAGAGCTTCCTGTTGGGGCAGTGTTCTAAGAGGCACTGAATTGACCTGTTACCTTCTTTTTCCTTCCTGGGATTTCACCTCTTTTGATGTGTTTCCTTTTAATGGGATTCTATAATCAGTAACATGCTTGATCAAGTTTTTCTCCCTAAAGCTTCTTTAGTAAAAAATAACAACAATCTCACAAATTTTTTTTAAAAAGGAAAGTAAAACCTAGAACAAACGAAGACACTGGGATTTGACTCCACTGGTAACTTTAGTTAACAGGCAAGCCTTCTATCCTGGCACTGTTTATCTCCAGTTGAATACTGAAAGTAGAAAATTAGATATCTTCATTGCCTTCAGGCAGCCTTTTAATACTGGGCCCTGACATTAGCTGGACCTGGGTCACTTCTACATGTTTCAGATAAGATTGATCAGGTACTTTGAAATCATTTTTCTCAAAGTCAAAAACTGGACATTCTTTGCAAGTGAGATCCATGTTTATATTTGCATCCTTGGTATAGCTGCTTGTGGATTTCTTGGCTTTCTGTCTAAAAACAGCTTGAAAATGATGCATGACTCTACAGTGTCAGTGTATTTGACTGAGACCCCATGGGGTATTTGATAGAGTTTTAGTAGATTTTGAAGGGAGAAAGTTCTTTTTGCAGATAAACTGGGCTGCAAAATACATATAAGTAAAAGGTTCAGGAAAAAGGACTTTAAATCTGAGGCTCTCAAACACGGTTTTGCAAAATGGATACCTCCTGACTGAAGCTTGGAGAATCATCTTTGCCAGGTCTCAGATCCTTAAGGCCCCTATTCCTCATTGGTTCTGCTATATCTTCTATCAAATTGCTCATGCAACTGTCTGCTGTAGCAGGTGAGGCTAATTAACCACACAGCCTCAAGAGCCCTTTAATGTCTTCTGTTTGGACATTAGTGAAGTGGAGTCTTGTTTAAAATAGTTCATCAGTGACTCTAGATCTTGGGAAAGGCCTTTTTTGAATCACAGAATAATATTTCCAGAGAGATAAAATCCTTATTAAAGAAACTGGTAAGCATGGTTGGTCTTATAGGCTGTGAAGTATATAATAGAAAGAGCTATGGATTTGGAATAAGGAAAGAACTGGGTTCAAATCCGACTGTGATAGTTGCATTGTGGTTATAGGTCAAAAGCTCTTTGAGTTTGTTTCCTCATCTATAAAATGAAGATAATGATACCAGTATTATCTGCCTTATGACAGTCATGAAGAGAAAGTGAGACAATGTGAAAAGTGTTGAATAAATCCTAAAGTGCTATACAAAGGCCAACTTTTACTATAGGGCTAAGTAAGAAATATGTTCTTCCTTTCTTGTCCAACAACCAAAAAATATTTCTCCCAATATTTATTTTTATTCCTGAAGTTTCACTATTAGAAGTTTATTCCTTTGAGTATGGAGTATTATTTTATATTCAAAAATCCCTAATGAAAATGCAACAACCCATCTTAAGCAATTAAGAATTATATGGAAAGTAGTAGATATTTAGAAGATTTAGATTCAAGTCCTAACCCTTTCCTAAAATAGTTCAGACAAAATATTTCTCTTCTTTAAGCCTCAATTAGCTCATCTGTAAAATAGGAAACACTTGCAATATTCAACTTATAGAACTGTTTTGAGGAAAGTCATAAAATTTTATGGAAATATGAGCTAATGTTATTTACAAGCTCTATAGAAAATAATAACTGATAATATGGTGCTACAAAGTTCACAAACTGCTTTACATCCATTATCTCATTTAATCCTCATAATCTTATGAGGTTACTCTAATATAGGTAATATCCCCATTTTTTGAAGGAGGAAACTGGTTAAATGACTTGCCTGTGGTCACAAAGTATAGAGGGAAGATGCAAATTTAGGTTTTTCTGATTCATATCTGGGACTCAATTTGCTACCTTGTAGTAGAGTGGACCATAAAATGGATTCTGATGTATGTGCCATGAGGAGTGAGGAGATGGAAGAGATGGAGGGAAGTTGGGGAGAAGGGGAGGAAGGGAAGGGAAGGGAAGAAAAGGGAGGGGGAGGAGGAAAAAGGAAAGAACGGAGGTAATCTTTCTTTTCTATTGCTCAAGGACTTAAATAACATATTATTTTGACCCCTGGATCCCATGATTGGGTTTAGGAGATAATTCTCAAAGAGGACTGGCCATCACACAAGAGCTACCTGTTCAGTAAAATATGAAAGAATAGATAACTATTACCCTATCTGTCATTTGTCAAACATGTCAGGACTGTGAGCTCTTTCATAGAATCCCATGATAGTGATACTATTTCTACTGAGATGAACTTGGGACTGACTGTAAGTCTCTGATTATGACTTCTTTTTTATTCTTCTTTCCTTTTTTCTTCTTTTATTTCTGGAGTATAAATGACTAAATAATTATCTCAACATGAATGTTTAAAGCTTTGGCAGCAACCTTGTGTGTGACTGACTTTGAGAGGCTGGGAGTTCCTAGGTCCGGGTGCTGGGTCCAGGACTTTTCATTGCCAGAAGGATGAATCCAAGCCATGCTCTGAGTTATCAGAAGAGTTATATATTGAATAAAACCCTCAGGCAGAGAAGAGTCTTAGGTAAAGGTGAAATACTTATTCAGCAGTCCCATGAAAGTAATAGGAATTACAGAATGCTGTTTTATATTTTAAGTATTTGTCAATGAGTATTTTGTGTTTCAAACATCTGTTTTGCAGTAGCTGTCCTATACCCGATCTATTTTCTACATTGAGTATCTTTTTAAAGGGACTTTTCTATCATTTCTTGGGAAACATTGTACAAGAGGCAAACTCAAGCATTCCTGTAGTCAGGCTCCCCTAGGAAATGAATCTGACTCAGGTAAACCTAGAGCTGGGGCTTCTCCAGGAAAGAGGGCACACCCACCATGTATCACAAGAGAAACAAGCTGTATTAAGGAAACAGAAGGGTGTCATAGAGCAAACTGGATGATCATTCATTCATTTGTTGCTAGTTCAGCTTAACTTGGTCCTTTCCTTCTTGGCTGTTAGAGAAATTTCTGCCCAAGTTTAAGAATTATTGGCCCTCATCCTACAGCTGCCTTCCTGTATCCAGGTGGCTGATTAAAAGTTTCCATGTAGCTGAGTTGCATTCTTTTATGCTCACCAAATCCTATTAGTGCACAGCTATCTCTCTTAGAGAGTATGAAATTTTGTTGAGGCTCAGGTATCGCCAAGTTTCTATATTTAGGAGACTGAATGCTATCTGGCCCCTGCAGGTTCAGAGAATTATGACTCAGCCGGCTTTTGGCCTCTTAATTTCATTCTTAGGGTCCATGAAACACACTGCCCCCAATAGGATAGCTGTCCAGAGAGAGCTGGTCAACTTTTTGATGTGATTTGAGATTTGAAGACTGTGCTTGTCCCCCAAACATCTCTCCAACTTGTGACTAAAATTCTCACCATTAGATATTTACTTTTGTCATTCAATCACTTTTTTGGCTTTTCTCTTTTCCCCCTAGCTCTCAGAGTTGAAATTAACTGTTGGACTTCTTCCTATCTAATCTAGATAGAATACAGGGTCTGGAATCAGGAAGACCTGAATTCAAATTGGTTTCAGACATTTATTAGCTGGGAAAATCACTTATTCATTCCCTGCCTCAATTTCTCCATCTGTAAAATAACACCAGGTGGCTGTGATTATAACATGAGATCATATTTGCCAATTTCTTTGCAAACCTTAAACTTCTCTATAAATGCCAGTTCTAGTTTTTTCATTAACCTAGATAAATAACAAGAACCATCCTCACCCTGGACCTCTTGAATGTATTAGCCATGAAATGCTATATATTTTTATACATTCTTAGTGTATGTATCTTATTTCCCAACTCCTGGTTCCATGATGATTAGGATAATGTCTTACTTCAACTTTTATTTGCTCTCTCAATAAATGGTCTTTTTATGTTGAGGAATGAATGAATCAGGAAGGAAACAAGACCTGGTGTTCTATCTGTTGTACCACTTGGTTATCTCACAATTATCCCTGAATGTACAAGGCAATGCATTGAGTTGCTAGCAGGTTGTTGTTTTTGTCTTGTTCAGTTGTTTCTGTCATATCCAACTTTTGTGACCCTATTTGGGGTTTTCTTGGCAAAGACGCTAAGGTGTCTAACTGATCAGTTCCACAATCACTTGTTAATCTTGAAGGAAATTAAAAAGTCACATAAGGCAGGACCTCTGCCTTTAAGAAGTTACCTTACTACCTATTAGACTTAGAGACTCAGGCATTGGGATGGAATCTTTGCTAGTTGTGTGACCTTGGATAAGTCAGTTCCTCTTTGGGATCTCAGTTTCCTTGTCTTTAAAATGAAGGTGTTGGACTAGATCTCTGAAGCATATGCTCCTGTAACTTAGTTGATTCAATTCATTTTGATTTAATATAGGAGGGTCATGGTGTAGTAAAAGAGTACAAAGATTGAGGGAGGAAAAGTCAGAGAAAGCCTCCACTTTCTTCTTTGTTTTGACAAGGATCAACCCAGTATGGGACCCCATACTCCTCCTTACAGTCTGGGGGTGGTCTTCGGGAGACATTCCTAAGTGGTAAACTGAACACAAACTTCAGTGAGAAACTGTTTCATCCATCTCTCAATTTCAGGTAAGAAAGAAAAACCAACTAGAGGATTCTTGCAGCTCAATTAATCCTTTAATGGTCCAGACTCAGAGTATTTATTCAATCATTCCCAAGTTTTCCCTCTCAATTCTACTCTTGCCCATAGCACTTTAAACTAGCTTTAAGCACCCGAGTGAATGCCTGCAGGCATAAAAGAGATTCCAGATTTGGGTAAGTGTCTTCCTGATCATTTTCAATCTTAATGCCTCAAGGTCTCTTGGTTTATTCTCCTATATTTAGTTTTTGTTTGGAGCATAAAAAGGAAGTAATAGACAAGGCTCCCTGAGCTGGGTCTCTCTCATTTTATTTGCTGTTTATAAAACCCAGGGAATGAACTGAGAACATTTCAATGGCACTTAAGGAACTTCTGAACACCAGCTCACACAATGCAAGTTAGACTCCCTGGTGGAACCAAGGCAATGCCTTTGACCAAAGGTGTCACAATTTATCAGGTAATTGCTTCCTGTTGGATGAGAATGCAGCGGCAGCAGCAGGCTTTCAATATCATCACCTCAGATCATGACAGGCCACTCTCCTTGAATAATAACAACCTGGCAGTCCAGATCCACAGGCTCATGGAAGGGATGTCAGCGGCAAGAATGCTCACTGAAAATAAGGCTTTCAGTGACTGGCCAGGAAACGGGAACACAAAAAGGAACTTAATCATCTCCTTTAGTGATGGAAATGTTTCCATTTCCACAAGCTGAAACAAACATGGAATTCTAAAGGTACCCCCAGATGGAGGCTTTGCAAGTTGGGGCTTGGTGATGTTGTGGATCACTGTCAATACCCAGGGTTAGCTTTTAGCTTTAGTCATTTATTTTGTGCCAGATAAAGGGGGTCTCTCATCAGAGCAACAACCCCCAGCTGCAACTCACATGTGAAACGGAGGTAAAGCTGGGTAGCCATTAAAGGTAATGCAAATTATTTAACACACACACACACACACACACACACACACACACAAAATTTCCATTTCTGTAGAATTTTAAGGTTTATAAAACATTCTGCTCTCAAGGACCCTGTGAATTTGGTAGCACTTGTGTTATTCCCATCTCCCAAAGAGATGAAGAAACTGAGGCTTAGGGAAATAAAAGCCTTGCCCAAAGTCATAGAGGGTGAGTGTCAGAATTTGTCCTTGTCTCCTGACTCCTCTCTAGCATAGTTGCCTCTGAGGCCTGAAGGAGTGAAAGGGAAGACTTCTTTGGAGAAGTTTCACCAGGAAGACTAGTGCTCCCAAAGAGACTCAGGTTCCTATTCAGCATTTAAAGTCCTTGGCATCCTGTTCTCAACCTACTGTTTCTGTCTTATTGATGATGATGTTTGTCCTTTGGTCTCGAAAAAGACCATAACTCAAGGAAATGTGGCATGGGATTTGAGTGAGGAGGGTTCTGTGCTAAGTCACCAGCCTCATTTTCTCCTCCAGAGTGATCTGTGTCCTGAGGCTAGATATGGATCAGGATGACTGGAGATGGCCCTGGATGCAAGGCAATCAGGATCGAATGACTTGCCCAAGGTCTCACAACTAGTAACTATAGTGTCCAGGGATCACATTTGAACTCAGGTCCTCCTAACTCTAGGGCTAGTGCTCTGTCTCTTGCACTACCTAGTGACTGAATGAATATGTGTATACTGCAAACTTTTGTTGTTGTTGTTGAATTTAGTCAACAGTATTGACAGTGTTTTGGGGGAAGGAACTGAGTTGATGAGTGTAAAATAAGGGTTTTATTGTGTTCAGTCATTTCAGTTGTGTCCAACTCTCCATGACTGCAATTAGGATTTTCTTAGTAAAGATACAGGAATGATTTGTTATTTCCTTCTCCAGATCATTTTATAGATGAGGAAACGGAGGCAATAGGTTTAAGTGACTTGCCCACAGTCACAGAGCTAGGAATTGCCTGAAGCCAGATTTCAATGCAGGAACATGACTTCCTGACTGCAGAACCAGTACTCTATCCACCATGAAGTCAGGAACCCCAAACTGGTCTTCTTATAACTCCTCATACATAGCACTACATTACTGCCACCAGGTCTTAAATATGCATCTTTTTAGTGTCTACTTCCATTTTTAAAATGCATTCCTGCCTCACTTTCATCTCTTAGAATCCCTAGTTCCTTTCAAGAATCAGTTGGAATGCTACTCTCTACATGAAGCCTATCCTTATCTCCACATCTCTAGCACTTTTAGTTTTGCTCCTAAGTCATCTTGCATCTCTCTCTCTCTCAATCTTGCTATACATATGAGTGTGTTTTCTCTTTTAGCTAGTTTTTCCTAGCAAAGATACTGAAAAGGTTTGCCATTTTCTTCTTCAGTGGATTAAGGTTAAACAGAGATTTAGTGACTTCTCAGGGTCATATAGTTAATAAGTATATTAGACCAAATTTGAACTCAGATCTTTCTGACTCTAAGTCCTACAATCTATCCACTGAGCCACCTAGCTGTCTCCTAAATGTTTATTGATTCTATAGTTATATAATCACCTTTAAGAGCAAGGACTGCTTCATTTTTGTCTTTGAATCTTCAATGCTTAGAACAGTTTCTAGAATACTAAAGACACTTAATACTTACTAATTAATTGAATAAAGTGAGACTTTAATCATAGCTCCTACCATTGTAGAGGGCTAGGGAAGGGGAAAGAAAGGGATAAGCATTTTTACATAGAACTTACTGTGTGCCAGTTGCTATACTAAGAACTTTACACATTTTCTCTCCTTTGATCTTCATAATAACCCTGTGAAGTAGGTGCTGTTATTCCTGTGTTACAATTGAAGAAACTGAGATACACAGAGATTAAGTGATTTGTCCAAGCTCACATAGCTAGGAAGTATCTGAGGTTGCATTTGAACTCGAATCTTCCTATCTCCAGGGCTAGCACTCTATTTACTCTCCTACCTTGCTGTTCTCAGACTGGGACAGAAATTTCCCAGCATTCCATGCTGGCTTTGCCTACATAAGCAAAATTAAAGGTTGAGTGAAAGCAATTGTTCACTGAATTTTATCACCGTAGCTCAGGGGTTGTCAAAGAATGTGCTATTTGTACACTAGTGTCCTGACAAATTTTGGATATTATATTATTATAGATAAAAGAGGATCTATCATCTTGGATAATATACATTTTTCTTACCTGGCAGATTCAGCTTGATAAGTATAGTGTTTGAACAATAAACAAAATTTGTCAAATATTAACCTCAAAAGATGTTAGACATTGGACTTACAAAGAGCTCAAAAAAACAGTTGCTCTTATTGAAAGAAGACCATAGGGGTAATTTCCTGACTCTCCTGTATGCTGACAACTTAAAAATTTAGTGAGTCATGATTCCTCATGGCAATGAATATTGGGTTATGAGGGGAAAAAAAAGTTTGAAAAACACTGCTATAGACAGACAGTCTGGAGAAGGAAAAGTGATAACATTTACTTGAATAAAAGAAGATTTGCCCAAATTATTTGAATAATTAATTCAACTATTTACTTTGCTTAACTGGACACAAGTGGAATGAGATTAGTAACTAAACAATTGTAGAAATTTAACAATGCTGGGGAAGCTAAGTGGCACAGAGGATAGACACTGGTTCTGAAGTCAAGAGGAACTGAGATCAAATGTGACCTATTATGAGCTGGGCAAGTCACTTAACCCTGATTGCTTCCAAACCCCCCCCCCCCCAATATGTAATTCAAAACAAATCTAGACTTCTTTATTACTCCCTGCTGGTAATTCTATATTGGTATACTTTAGTAATACCAGAAGGGAGAAATAAAGAGGTTTTCCTGGGCTTTTAGTTATCCAGAGTAGTATGTGTATACTCTCCCCAAATCAGCAGATAACTGTTTGATCTTCCATTGGACTGGGATGTGGAAACAAAAATCACTCTATTCCTAATTTCTTTCATGAGTCAGAATCACTTGTGTTTAACATTTTCAACCCTGCTCAACTTATTTGCACCCATATAGTATTCTCCAATACTTCTCCCTCATAAACTGAGCAAGAATTATTTTCTGGATGTCTCTGTGTTCTAGTAGAGCCCTATAATTTATTCTACAGAAGAAGGTACCAACCAATGCAGATGGGCAATTCTTAAGTAGTTTTATAATCTTAGAGAGTTGCTTGCAGTACTGAGCAATTAAATAATTTTCTCATTGCTAGTATGTATCAGAAGCAGAACTTAAACTAGGTCTCTTTGATGCTGAAGTCAGGCCTCGATTCATGCTACCACTGTGCCCTACAGAGCTGTCCAAAAATAGGCCCTTAATCAGTGTCTGTTAGAGTGGTGGACTGAATGTACAAGATCTAAATGGAAATAGCCAAGATCTCAAAAAAATAAATATATTTTCTGCAATGAGGCATTAATAACTAAAATAATTATGGAAAAATACATATCTCCAAAACAAACCACTTGGTGAATGAGGAAAATGTAGAGTGTCCTCTTCACTACCACTTCACCATACTTCAGCTAAGCATTAAACTTTTCTATCTGCTAAACAAATAAATACAGATCCTTCCAACATAACTAAGCAATACATGGTAGTTTGGGGTAATGGGACTGGAGAATCATTGCTCCTTGCATAGTGTAGGGGATATGGTGCTTGGTATAGCCTCAACTAATATACTTTCAGTCTTCATAAGTCTCATTTCCATCTAAGACCTTCTGGAATGTTATTTCACAATGCATTTATTGTTGGAATACTTTGTTTCCTTAGGAAAGCAACACACTCAAGAGAAAATTATCAATTCAATAAACCCCACCAAGACAGCATTTTAAGAGAAGTAGATGGTGCAGGTAGGTTAAGTTGTGCAAGTATACTCTTCTAGTTCAAATGAAATTGGAGCTTTCCTAATCCTGGTTAATGGAAGTCTCCCAATGGATAGCCTAGCCAAAGAAGAGAAATCTGTATTTGTGTTCTGGTTTGGATGAGTGATGGTTGCCAGCTTAGTTAACTTGTCAGTGACTGTTTCAGTACCAGCACAAGCAAATCATTTTTATTTCAGTATTTTTCAAAATCAGCAGAGCTTCCTAGAATTCATCCTGTCTGGGTCACTTCACAAAACGACCTATGTTGTCTCTGGTGTGTGAGAAGGCCTGGAAAGCTTTGTTTAATGAGTTAGAGTCAAGGCCCAAGAAGGTTAGGTACTAGATTAGAAAAGAAACCCTCAGTTTAATGATTGAGAAGTTCACTATAGCCTAGGCTGATTGCTTCCCAAATTTCCAAGCACAAAGGGTGAGAGAAGGTGGTTGACTCAGTTCAAATCCATTTTCATTATCAGAAATGCAAACTAAGGGGCATGCCTTAACTGATTTCTAGTTCTTTGGTCATCCCTCCACAGCACTTGAATATTTATGCAAAATTCTACTTTGTCAATTTCTCTAGAAATTGAGGAAAAGAACTTCCTTTTGTGCCAATATGGGTCTATTTAGTTAGCATCACAAATTTCCTCATGTAGAAAACTGGTAATTATTTCCATTTACTTGGTTCATGGAAATATAAACTAATGATCCTTTCCAAAACACTTATCTTTTTGGCTCCTACAATAACTTTTTAAAAATGGTTTTTAAAATTTTTAAATTATGGAATAAAAGAAACATTTCTATGACATAGTATAATAAAAAATCTGAAATTATGTCCAAAGAGTTATTAAACTACCTATGGCCCTTAACACAGCAATATCAATACTAGGTATATATATATATATATATATATATATATACATATATATATATAGATGATTAGAGAAAAAGGAAAAGAATCTTTATATTCTGAAATATTTGTAGTAACTCTGTGGTGGCAAAGAGCTGGAATGTGATTGTGATGGAATACTACTGTGCTATAAGAAATAATCTGCACCATGATCTTAGAAAAAAATGGATAAACTTGCATGAAATAATGAAGAAAAAATGAGCAGATTGTTTTAGAAATATCATTTTATAAATAACTTTGATTGAATAAGTAATTTTGACTATTATAAATACCCAAATTAATCATAAATGACATATGAAGGAAGATGTTATCTGTATCTAGAGAAAAAATGATAAATAGAAGAATGCATAGAATGTTTTATATCACAAACACACATATACATATATTTGTGTCTAATGATAGTCATCTCTAGAGTGGGATGGGGAGGAAAAAAGCAAAAAAAAAGAAATTTGCACGATAACTTTAAAAAATGTACTATGTTCCATAAATTAAAAAATAATTAGTTTTTAAAAAGAATTAAATCTGGGAGGAATTGAAGAGCTAATCTAGCTCAATATTCCCATTTTACAGATAAGTAAGCTGACACCCAAAGAGGGGAAAGAGTTTACCTGAAGTTTTAGACCTTGGTACATAGATATAAAGGATCATTCTTATTAGTAGGTGGTTGTTGACTTGATATGAATTTAATGGGTGTCCAGTTGAACTTCCTATCCCAAAGTGTCAATACTGATTCTTGTCATTACACTATAATGAATTTAAAACCTTGGTATTTTTCAAGAGTCCTCTATAAAAATTCAAATGTTTCTAGAAAGTGTTAAATCTTATTAGCTAATAACTTAGTTATCATCAAGAATTTTTTCAGAGCTAACTGAGATCAAAGCCCTGTGGGAAGAGGGCATAAAAGAGTTGTCTGAGGAGAGAAAATAATGATAGATGGTATAATAGAACAGAGGAGGAGGACGGAATATAACAATGTCACACTTTCCTAAGGCTACATTTTTTTTTGTTGAAGGCTATCCCTTTTCCTTTTCTCCTTTCTCTTTCCCTTTTGCCCCCTTTCTTCTCTCCTCTTCTTTTTCCTTTTCCTTTCTCCTTCCTTTTCTTTCTCCATATATATATACATACATTATATATATATGCATATATATATTCCTTCCTTCCTTCCTTCCTTCCTTCCTTCCTTCCTTCCTTCCTTCCTTCCTTCCTTCCTTCCTTCCTTCCTCCCTCTCTCCCTCCTTCCCTTCCCTTCATTGTCTCCTCTTTATCTGTCCACATATGGAATCATTCCCTTATATGTGGGTGCTCTGCTCAGAGGAATATAAATTTTGATGGCTGAAACCTCACAAGATATCTTTGGATTTGGGGCTAGATCTTTATTTTCCTCTTGTCTGCTTATCTATTCTATCATTTAAAAAAAATGGGACAATTAACTCTTTTGTGCCATGAAGTTTCATTTTTGATTTCTTGAAATTGAACTCTGGAGAACCAGGCAATGATAAAGGCCACTGGGATCAAATAGGGCTACTTGACCTTGCCAAATCACTCTAGTGTGGATAATATTTAAAAGTCTTCACTGTCCAGAAGGTAAAAATAAAAATTTGGTGTTTAATTATGTTATTTAACAAAGGAAACAAAAAACACAAAAAAAGGAAGTTATGAACTTGGGCATGCTGATCCATTTTCTATAATTTTTTTGAAAGTTATCTCAAAGTTATTTAGCAAAATATACCTTCCATTAATATACTACCCTGAATGATTTAAGCCATTACAATGTCAGATTCAAATGGTATAAAGTGAACATTAGGCTATGATTGACATCTGTTGCTAGGAAGAGGAAGGTTTACCCTAATCAGAGTAAGTAATCTGGAGTATTATGTTAAGAGCACTGCACTAGGTTCTGATTTGGGCCCTGCCACTAATATGGTACCTTAGCATATTCCAGACTAAAATTCTATGATCCAACTATCTAATATAGGATCTCAAACATAGTAGGAGTTAGCTAAATATTTGAGGGCTGATTGTAATATTGAATGTCCTATGGCTCCTATCTTACCAAGCTTCTAATTGGCATATGGGACCCACTTCCCCAGGGGAGGAAAAAAACTGGATTGCTTAAAAACCAATGAAGATGACCATAAAAAAGCAATTAAAAAAAAAAAGGTTTCTCCTTTGCTAGAAGTCTTGCATTTATTTATTTATTTAACAGTTTTGTTTCTTAAAATTTCTAAGACAAACTTTCTTCAAATTTGGATATATTCTATTTTTTAGGGACAAAATGATTGTCAATGGGTTTTGACAGCTATAGCCTTCATTTCTTTGACTTCATGGTGAAAAACAGCAAATTTCTAGCTCAGTCCTTTCCTATTCTCCAAACTCCCCCCAAAACATAAATGTGGAGGTGATGGTAAAGTCACCAGAAGTGGAAATATCTGCTTCCTAGATCTCAGTTTCCTTGTTTATAAAATAAAGGGTTTGAATGAGTCAGCCTTGAGGTCTTTGCCAGCTCTAAATCTATGATCCTATGAACTGACAGTCATCCAAACTATTACCATCAACCACAGCACAAATTCAGTTGACTTGACCAATGCCAGCTGTGTATCTTTGTGTCTAATGAGTTTGCATAAGAGAAATCACCAAAGGATAAAACTGTAGCTTGGGTGTTTAATAGTTTTAACTATTAGGGAATTCACAGATGTTTGCTAATTTTTTTTTTGGCTAAGAAAGTACATTTATCCTTTTCCAAAATGTAAACTTATTATAAAAAATAACCATACTTATAAGCCATTTGGTTTGCATGCAAGTTTCCAAGTTTCATATTACTTGATGCCATTTTTGGAAAGTATGGAAATCCTGGAATATATGACATATAGTGTTTTTCATTAAAATATTTTAATGTACTTGGCAGAAAAGACCTCTTTCTTTGGAGCATGATTTCAGAGGATAGTGGGAAGGCCTTTTGTCTCTCTTCATCTTCTAGTAGCTGCCTGAAATTCCAAGTTAGCACTTCAATTATTATATATTACTACCTCTTTTATATATGAACAAATGGTTGCTTCAAGGGAGAGAAAATAAACTTTTGGGGACAAAAAAACCAAGTTGTTGAGTAAAGAAAAAGGATTACATTTACTTGTGAAGGATGTAAAGCACTTCTTTCATATGTAAACAGTTTATCTACCGAAAGGGGAAGAAAAAGGACTTTTCTGCATGAAAAAAATGTTAAAATCTATAAGTGAGGAAATAGTTTTTCCTTTAAAATGTGAGTGCAGATATAGAAGGACCAGCCTGTGAATTGAGAGGACTTATTTGAGGGGAGGAAAATGATTAAAGTTATAGATCATTTGCATGGGACTTTTTATTTTGAAGAATTTTTGCTGCTCACAAAGCAGTAAATCAAATAAATGTTTGGAGACTACAGAAAGATTATAAGGACTGTTGGTTTAATAACCTACAGAAGGTTATTTTATAAAGTGTTATCAGTTATTTGTCCAAAATTGAACTCATTTTTCCTTTTAATCTTTCTTCTTTTCCTGACTTCACCAAGACTGTCAAGGGCACAACTATCCTTCCAGTCATTCAGATTTCTGAACTAGGCATTCATCACCCACTCCCCCACCAATATTCAACCCACTGTCAAGTCTCATCAAATCTACTTCCTCAATATCTCTCATATAGAGCTCATTCTCTTTTTTTGACACTGATTATTACCCTGCTGTATCCTCTCATCACCTTATGGCTGGACTATTGAAATAGCCTGTTAGTTGGTCTTCCTGTCACAAATCTCCACTCCCGTCCATCCACCCCTTAGCTATCAAATATTCCTAAATTATTTTCCCTCTATGCAGTTAACTGCAGTGGTTCCCTATAACCTCCAGGATCAAATGTGGAATCTTTTTGGTTGACTTTTAAAACCTGCCCCCTCTAACTTTCCAGTCATTTTACAAGTCCACATACTCTATAATCCAATGTTTATTCCTCATTCCTTGCATTTTCACTGGAAGTCTGTCACAGTTTCTCCCCAAACCCTCCAGGCTTTTCTAGCTTATTTCAAATCTTAACTAAAATCCCACCTTCTTCAAGAAGTCTTTTTTGCTCCTCCTTAATGTTAATGCCTTCTCTCAGAGACTATCTTCAATTTCTATTGTATATATTTTGCTTGTACCTAGTTGTTTGCATGTTGTATCTTCCCATTAGATTATGAGCCCCTTCAGAGCAGAAACATTTTTTGTTTTCCCTTCTATCCCTGTTACTTGACACAGGCCTGGCAAATATTAGGTACTTAATAAATGCTTGCTGTCTTTACCTCTTTAGGGTTTGGTTGAAAGAATATAGGTTTAGAGTTAGAAGACTTGATGTAGAATCACAGTTCTTCAGCTAGATCTCACTGGGTTTCAGTTTCTCATCTGTGAAATGAAGGTTTTGGATAGGACAAGCTTCAAGATCTCTTCCAGGTCAAAATTTTAGGATCCCATCATTTTCAGCTTAGTGAGAGTCTATTAATTAGATTCTTTCTAGACTCAGGTTTTGATAGAGGGAGCTACAGAGGGAACATGAAGGGAAAGTAGAATAAAATGGACTTAGACTCAAAATGGAGAGATCAGAAGCACAAAACAAACTTTACAATGTTAATAACCTTCCAATAGGACTTGAACCTGTTTGAAATCAACACTATTTTCCTATCCTGCCTGAGTAGAAGATGGCAGTGTGAAGAGATGACCAAGGAGTCCCTTTCTCCCATTAGCACAGTAATGATAAATTTTCTCCATAAGTTCCTATAAGTGGGGACAATGCAGCAAATTAAGATATTTCTGAAATCAACAAAGTTTTTTGAATTAGCTATGACAGGCAAATTGTCTGTGCAAAACCAAAACCAAAACAATTTTCACCTTCAAAGAACTTATATTTTACCAGGAGAGACAACATGAACAGATAAACTTGTCCCTTAAGTGACCTTTAATTTCCAGTGGTAGCAACGTGCATTGCTGCAAGTTGCCCTGTCATCAAATAGCCTTAAATGGAAACAATAAGATGAAAGTACTTTTTCCATGTACATAAAATATATTTTAAAAATAAGGTTTCTCTGAGGTCTGAACAGAAAGTCTTTAAAAGAGGCAGCTCAGATCACATACCAACAAGTGCAGAACTAGAAAGCAAAGTGTTAACCTGCTAAATAAATGCTAATAACAGACAATGGTCTGTGGATAAGTTAATTAGTGGAGCCAGCTTGTGTTTAATTATTTCACTTGACCCAGTGCAGATTTAAAAATAATCTATTCCAACAGGGGATGGGGCCTCGAAGTATATAAAGAACTGAAAGGAAATGCTGGATGGTTTCATTTGAAGCAGGCACTCTGGTGACTTAGGTAATGATAATGCACTCCTCCCAAGGTGGGGGGGGGCAAAAATCCCCCAAAACAAAACCAACCCCCCCCCCAAAAAACAAAAATCCCAAGCTCAGTTGGAAGATGGTATTTCTGAGACTATGTCAAGGACTCTAGGCTTTCTAGCCTGATGCTTAATAGCATTTTTCCTTCCTGATTCAGTAGGGATTTTGTTTCTGAATAATGTATAAGTAAACCCCACTGGATTTGAAGTGGGGATTTCCTCAATAACATAGCAAGCCAACTAGAAGTAGAATGGGTCTCTAGGATGCCACAGAATTCAGGTGAAGAAGATCCCCAAATATGGTTAGAGACATTCCTATATTAGCAATTTGTTTTCCAGTGCTTAGATTTGGTGACTCCAAAAGTTTACTTGGCTAATTTAAGATTGGTCAGGTGTGATATATAGTATATGTTGTATGAAAGAGAATGGAGCAAAATTTGGACAGGAATGCATTGTGGGTTACTTGAAGGAATGCCCCAGAATGAGTTTGGTGACATGAGTGCTTATTTCACTTCTGTCTTTATCTTCCTGGACTCTTGACACTTAACTTCTTACTAATTAATTAAAGTTATTTCTAGGCTTCCATTTCCTTATCTGGGAGATGATAATAAATGCCTGTCTACCATATAAAGTGTTGTCCTCCTTTTTATGTTCTTTAAATGTGGTATTCAGAATTGAATATACCATTGTAGGTATTATGTGGTTGGATCAGGCTAGAGTGAAGTGGGACTATACTTATCTTTATTCTTGTCACCCTGTTTCTATTGATTTTGCATAAGAGTACATTAAGATAAAATAAGATGAAATTCAAGAAGGAAATATTTTAAGTCTTATATTTTATTCCAGAAATTAACAATTACAAGATAAAATGACATGGCTAGACTCATGGGGCTTAATGAATTATAAGCTCAATGAAGTAACTTGGTGGCACAATGGATAGAAAGAACACTGGGCCAGGAGTTAGAAAGACCTGAGCTCAAATTTAACATCAGACACTTAATTGCTGTGTGACTTTGGGCAAATCACTTAATCTCTGTTTTCCTCAGTTTTCTCAAAAGTAAAATTGAGATATTAATAGCACCATCCTTGCAGGGTTCTAGGGAGGATCAAATAATTTTTGGCTAAATTACTAGAGGCACAGCTTTTGGATATAAGGAGGTTATAGTCCCTCTGTATTTGATCTTAGTCAGTTGAAATATTGAGTATCAGGTTCACTTCTAAGTGAAATAGTTTAGGAAAGACACTGATAAGAGAGTGTTGAATAAAGGGCCCTGAAGTCATGAAACATGAGGGTCCGTTGACACATATTTGGGGATGTTCAGTCTGGAAAAGAGAATACTGGGGTCTGATGAGGACTGGTAAGTTTAAGTATTTGAAAGACTGGTATGTGCGGGAGATATCTGAGTTGTAAGGTTTGCTACATTACAGTGGGTAGGCCAACTAGCAATGAGCAGAATCAGTATAGTGACAAATTAAGGTTTTATGTTAGGAAAATTTTTTAACCATTATAGTTATCCAAAAAAATGTATTTAGATGGCCACTGAAGTCTTTTCTGACTTTAAATTGTGATGGACTCTTTTGGTTATGATGTTGCACTTTGGATTCTTATTCATTTGCTGCCTATCTATTCTGCCTTATCTATTTTGCCAGATATCTATTCTGCAAAATTTATTCTGCTTTTTATTTGTGCAACTGATTTGCTAACCCTAATGAACTCCTATTCTATTTCATCTTCTTATATTCAGTCCACTGTTCCATCCTAATAAGATGTTTTTGTTTTCCAAATCTGTCATTGAAACATATCTGGGCTTCTTATTTTTTCTCTGCCTATAAATTTGGTAATCATATCATTTATCATTCCTTCCAAATCATTGACAAAAATGTTGAATGGAACCTCTCTTCAGGTTGACATTGATCCATTAATCATTACTCTTTAGGGGTCCAGTCATGAAACTTAGCCTATATCTTTTCACCTCCTTCACAATGATATCATGAGAAGCTGTCACATGCTTTGTTTAGATCCAGATATACTTTAACTATGGCAGTCCCCTTATCTACCAGTTTTGGTGACATTGTCAAAAGGAAATGAGTAAATCTGTCTTCACTTGCTCTTTATGAACTCATATTGCTTATGATGATACTTTCTAAGTGCTCATAAATTATCCCTTTGGGGATCGATGTTTTATGAACCTTGATCTATATAAGTTATATTTTCCTGAAAGGTTGCTTTTAAATAGCATTAAAATCACATTTTAAATGAATCAAGAGAGATCTGTGATAATAATAGCTGACATTTATGTATTGCTTTAAGTTTTGGAAAGCACTTTACAAACATTTCATTTTATCCTCACAATAAACCGAAGAAGTTGTTGTTTATTATCCCCATTTTACATATGAGGAAACTAAGGCAGAAAGGTTAAGTGGCTTCATAAAGATTATAGCTCTAGTACTATATAAGATGGGATTTGAACTTATGTTTTCTGACTCTGGGTCTAGCATTTTACTCAATTTATCACCTTGGTAGGATCTCTATAATGGAATGCCATGATGAGTTTTTATGTGGTATAGCTACTGAAGCTCATTCCCTAATATAGCTGGGTTTTCAGGATTTTTTTACTGGGTTTACTAGGATTACTTAATGAGAGGTTTACATACATACATACATACATATATATATATATATGTGTGTGTATATATGTATGTATACATGTATATATATATGTATATATATATATATATATATATAGTCAAAATTCAATCAACTCACAAGCTTTATACTTTTCTTTTTTCAACTCTTAAAAAGTAACAAAAGAATAACATGCCTGAAGAGCTTTAAGATCCTGGCTTCTGAATTGTTACCATTTCTCCTGTATGTGAGTTTTCTTCTTTTTCTTAGTTTAAATCTCTTTTTCTCTATTAGTGTTTATCAATAATGTTTACTTCTTAATGCCCTGACTGCAATTAGCAGAGTTTGCATTTATGTACAAGCAGAACAAAGATGCAAAGGATTCCTAAAATTAGATTCTTGAGACCGGAGAGTCAGTCAGTTCCGTTCATCTTTGATCTAAGAACAAAATATGTCTAATTCTCCAACCTCCCTTCAGTCTTATTTGCCTCTCTGAAAACTCTTACCTGACTGAATAGAGACTAGTTGTTTTTTGTATGACAGAACATATAGCTCAAACTGAGTGTGATGATTTGCACAAAACATACCATACCTCTTTCTTTTCTCTCCACTGTCTTGACCCATGATGTATGATTAATATGGATATGGGGGATATGTGATTATGTGGCCAGAGGTGCAGATAGATAGAAGGGGAACAACAATGTCTTGGTTCCCATCGAAGGAAATATATTTTGAATTGATTGTATTTGTTAATGATTTTCATTATATAGACAATGCTGCTCCCCCCTCCCCCTGCCAACTATGACTCCCGGAAGCTCCCTTGGTCTTCTCCCAGGAGTAATAAAGGATTTCCTCTGCCACTTCCCTCCATCTTCAAGCAAAGAGCTATTATCAATTTGTCATATATTTGATACTACTTTCTACCAATGAATTAAGGAGCATAGAAGTAAATTAGTACTTTACATTAGAGACAGCAGATCATATATTTACATAAAATTTTTTACATAACAAATCATCTAGACCTGGATGGAAGGATATTCAAGGTCCAAAGGTCATTTGCCCTTAATTTGTGAACCGGTGACCTATTCTATGCAATCCTTCTAGTATTCACATCTTTTTAGTACCTCAAGACTTAATATTGCTCATATCTTCAGTTTCTCTAAGCTACTCTTAAGGGCAGGGTAGGTTTTAAATACCCATGAATTTTGGGGGAAGGATATAGGGGGGGGGATGATTAATGAATTGAGTTCCCAATGACAAATCCCAATCCTCCAAACAACAATTTTCTGATAAAGGTAATTCTGGCTTGTAATTGAAAAGTCAAATGAAACTCTGTAGGGACAGAAAGAAGCAACAAGATTACATCATTCATATATTCAATCTTGAAATATAAACTAGAATCAATAAAAAGTAAAGGTGTATGAGGAAGCTTGCAGCTAATCAGCTCTTTCTTTGACAGGATTTCTGTGGATCTGGGAGAATTTTTACAGTAGAACTGAATAATTTAACCAATTTTATCTTTAAGTGAGGATATACTGACATAGTCACAGATTCAACCTCGATATTTTCATTTCCACTACATGGGCCTGCAGTGAGAAGCTACCAGAAGGAACCTTTAGAAGAGGAAAGAATTCTGTTTCAAACAGGCAAACAGTATATTGTGCTCTATTTTTATTTTAAGGGAAAAGGCTCTTTGATAGTGGATGGAAAGTACAGCTCACATTTGATGGTGCATGTCATCTTGTGACATGCCCTTACCAACTTTATGTCAGTCACTGCTGATCCACTGAGATGGCTAATTTGGGTGGGGAAAATACAAAATGGGAATTCAGGCAATGCAGCCAAGCAAGTTAGATGTCACTTTTCCCTTCCTTCAGTGTCCTCTTCCAGTACATACAATCCCTGATCTATATAGATTCACTCATGTATAACTTGTCGCACGTCAAGACCCTTCTGGATCAACCTCCAACAGATGTCACTACAGCCGTGTTCGTAGGAAGAGAGCTTGAGTAGCAGGCAGAGGGAGACAGGCACTGGCTCTTTAATGAGGTGCTAGGGCATCTCAATTGAAATAGTGCCACCCCTCCCCAGCTCCTAAATGACAGGTACTCTTGGTCTTTGAGTTCTTTTCCCCTACATCCCAGGATTATAACCATGCTCAATACTTTGGGGAATAGTGAAGAAATAGTCACTAAAATATGGAATTATTTTCTTACTTAAGGATCAGTTAAAGTGTAGAATCAAAGGATATCAAGAATTGTAAAGGATCTCAGATATCATCTATCCAATCTGTATTAGAACAGGAAGCTTTTTCAATTTCTCTCAACAAATGACAATTGCTTTAAGAATTCTAATGATGGATGAAACCCTTACAGATCTCCTGGTTAGAAAATTGTATTTTATAGGTAACTGAAGTCTGCTTTCTATAACTACTACCCATTGTTAGTAGAACATTTATTTGGGATTAAGTAAAAAGAAAGGTTAAACCTTCTTCAACAGGACAATCTTAAAAAACACTGTACACTGATTATTCACCGTTCCCCTCTTCAACTCTTCTCTCCTTCAGGCCAATTATTCCCATTTTCTTCAAGTGATTCTCATAAGATGTGATCTAAAGTCCTCCCATTCTGGTTACTCTCTTTGGGACACTCTCCATTCTGTCAACATCACTCTTAAACTGGCATCCAGAACTTAACTCAATACTGCAAATGTGGCCTGCTTCCTTCCAGTCACTTATCTGTAGGCATGGCATTCCCCCAGTGTGTGATATACAAGGAGCTGGGAAGAATCAGGAAGACACCCAAATCCATAAAGGGAAAGAGTTGCCCTTTGTCTTCCAGTTCCTGAGCTTCCTGACATTTCATTCATAAATAAAACTAGCTGCTCTCCAAGGTTCTGGCACCTACTCCTCTCTCATTCAGCTAATAGGGATTAGAATGCTCCTGTGCGGTGAGAAACCAAACAGCAGTAATAAGACAGGTAGGTTGTTTCCATTTTTAAAGGACATAGAGCTTTACAGTTATTTTGAAAAAAAAAATTGCCCTCCCATTCTTTTGTTTCCTAAAACAAACAAACAAACAAACAAAGGAACTCTCCCTTTGGAAACAGCTTTCTAACTCTTTCCTCACCAGTTACAAATGCCCCCAGAAATGCGTTTTTCTTGAGGAAAGATCAAGTCAAGCCTCATCTCTCTGTGAGAGTTGTGCAGCTGCAATGCTTATTATCTCAAATAAGTCCAGATGACATTTGAGATGTCTGGACACTAACTGGCTTGCTAGCAGGGTACAGAATCTGACTTTTCTCTTCTCTCCTTTGTTTCTGTTTTCATATGCCTCAAGTCCTTACCCATAAAATATTTAGCAGAAGCATTCTTCAGAGACTGATATTGACTATGCTGCAGAACTGGCAAAGATCTGCTGTGTGTTTGTGTGTGTGTGTGTGTGTGTGTGTGTGTGTGTGTGTGTGTGTGTCTGAGGTGGAGTTTCTCTACCAGAGAAATCAATGTGTCCTTGGATTGGGAGTTCCCCCATGCAGACCTCACCGTGAGAGCAGCAGTTGTCTTCAGACAGGCAAGCTGGGTTTGATCTTGCTGCGGAGAGATTCCAAGTGGATGGGGAAAAGGATTATCTCTCTCTCTCTCTTGCTCTCTCTCTCTCTCTCTCTCTCTCTCTCTCTCTCAGATTGGACATGATGGTCTAAATTATTCTCCAGGTAGTTGAAAATATATGGACAAATTCAGATTTTAAAAAGACACAGTAAGATAGATGCAAGGGAATATAACTAATAATGAATTTAAAAAAAACATGGAAATGGTCCCTTAAGAATAATGTTAGAGAGGTCTAAGACCAGGATAAACTAAATTTGTCCTACATACTAAGAAAAGGAAAAAAGAGCTTTTAAAAGAGTATGTTAATGATAAGAGGACTACTTCTTGGGGGTATATGGGATAATGATAAATAGAGTAGGTGGAACTAATCAATTACTATGTAGTTTTTGTATCTCTATCAAGGAAAATTATTTTGAGACTGGAAAAAAATAGAACAAAAATGATTAAGATAATTGGAATCCAAGATAAAGGAGAAAGTAGGGAGTATCTTGTTGGCCTCAATGAGTTCAAGCTATCAGATATGATCAGCACAACATTTTTGCATACTGAAAGAAGTTGGTATATATGATTACTGAGGCAGTCTACATTATCTTTAAAAAAATACTGGAGAAAATTGAACATAAAACTATATTCACTATAAAACTGAAGATGAACAAATGTGCTCCTTTTCCAAAAGGGAAAAAGGTATATTTTTCAAAGCATAGTCCAAGGTTCTTGATGTGAATTCCTGCCAAAATTCTAGGACAGATTATTAAATGAATGGCTTATGAACTCTCAGAGGGGAAATGGTAATTGCTGTGAGCCAGCATGGATTCGTTAAGAACAAGTCATGCCAGGCTAGCTTTATTTTATTTATTTCTTAGAAGGGCTAATATTCTAATAGATCTGAAGGAATGCTGCAGAAATAATTTCAGCAAATTGTCTGAAAAATCTTCTCATAGCATCCTTATAGACAGGATGCAAAGAGATGCATAGATACTTGAACTTGGAATTTGATGCATTCAAATCAAATTGGCAGGCAACATGAACCTGAGCGAAATAGTTCATACAGTGGGTGACAGAATCAGGTTCCCACCACCAAATCTTGACAGACTGAAATGACCATCTGAAATTAATAAGACAAAATTCTATCAGGATAAATGTAAAATCCTATAAAGTTCAAGAAAATCTATTTGATATGTCCAGCAATGGGGTGGCATGACCAAACAATGGCTCATGTGAAAGGGAGCTGGTTATTTGAATGGACTTAGAGGTCAATGTGAGTCACCAGTGTTGGCATAGCAGTCAAAAAGTTCATGACTTTAATCTCCAGCCCCTAACATCTAGAAAAAGAAATGTGATAATATTGTTTACTCTGTTGCTTAAAAGACCACATTTGGAATACCGTGTTTGGTTTGAAATACAATTTAGGAAGGACACTGACAATTATAACACCATAATCTTAGCTTGAAAGGACCTTAGAAGTCATCAAATGCAATCCCTTCTTTTTACATATGAAGAAATTGAGGTCAAAGAAGGTCAAAGGGTTCACCTAAGATCATCCAAGTCACAGAACTGGGAATGAATATCATGTCCTCTAGGGGCAGCTAGGTAGTGCCTAGGAAAATCTGAGTTCAAATCTGGTTTCAGACACTTGATACTTACTAGCTATGTGTCCTTGGGCAAGTCACTTAAATCCATTGCCTTGCAAAAACTAAAACAAAAAAAGTAAAACAGATTCTCTGATTCCTAACTTCTTGCTCTTCATGTACCATGCTGTCTCAGTTTCTGCCTTGCAAAAACTAAAACAAAAAAAGTAAAACAGATTCTCTGATTCCTAATTTCTTGCTCTTCATGTACCATGCTGTCTCAGTTTCTATTAGTCTCATATATCACCTTTTTTATTTTATTATTTTTTAAAAATTTAAGGCAATGGGCTTAAGTGACTTGCCCAAGGTCACACAGCTAGGCAATTATTAAGTGTCTGAGGCTGGATTTGAACTCAGGTCTTCCTGACTCCAGGGCCAGTGCTCTATTCACTATGCCACCTAGTTGCCCCCAATATATCACCTTCTTATTGTGAACTCCATAAGACCTTTTTAGTTTAGTTTTACTGATCATAATCATTTGCAAAGAGTAAGTTCTTACTAATTGTAAATGAGATAATTTGTAAAAATAGAAATAAAAAGGCCCTTAGCATAATGCTTGGCCATAGTGGACAAATGCATTCTCTTCTTCTCTTCTCCTTCTGTTGTTTGATTATCCAGGATGAAAAGCAAAACAGCAGCCTAAACAGGATACAGAAACCTAAGGATTTTTCACTTTCATTTTTATAATCAGAAAATGTATCCAGAGGAGGGTGGTCAGGATGATAAGAGAAAGATAGATCAATGTATTAAAGCTTTAGGGATGTTTGGTGTTAAAAAAGAGAAGACCTGAGAGGAATGTAAAGCTGACTTTAAGCATCTGAAGCCTCTGCTGTGAAGAGGGATTGGATTTGTTTTCCTTGACTTCAGCAGGCTCAACTAGGAACACATCTATGTACTTAAGTACTTAGGCACTTACAGAATTCTAAATATAGGCATATAGATTATTAGCTACTAGGTATTAAAGTATATAGCTACAAAGATACCTAAACACTTAGGTACATAAGTACTTAGTGGTGATCAGTTAATTAGGTGCTCAGGCATTGAGGTACTGGGGCTAGGGCATTTATATCCTTAGGTAAATAGGTACTCAAATGCTTAGTTATATGGGTAATTCAGCATCTTGGTATTTGGATAATGAAGCAATTCAGTATTTATTAATGCTTTAGGTTCCTTAGGTACTTAAATACATTAGGTACTTGGATATTTAGCTACCTAGTACCTATTTAAGTACATCAACTGGACTAAATAAGTTTGAAACTGACAAATCTGTTTAAACTGAATTGAATTAATTTGAATAGGACTGAATTACATCTAACTGGTCTTAACTACATAAAAATATTTTGAATTAAATAAAACTCATTTGAGTCTGACTGAAAGATTGTTTTCAGTTTGTTTTGAGCTGAATTATTCACTGATTTAATAATAATAATAAATAATAATAATAATAATAATAATAATTCAATAGAGATTTAAGTAAAAAATACTTTGGCAATTAGGTCCATAAGAAATTAGGCATTAGATAATTATATAATTAGGTACTTATGCACACTTACAGACTTAGGTGGTTAATAAAGGACTCAAGCACACAGATAATTTGGGGTCTCAGGTAATCAGTTAATTAGGTACTTATGGAATTAAATAGTTGGTTGCCTAGGTATAAGTACTTAAGTACTTAGTACTTAACACTACAGGTAATTAGGGCAAGGATAATCAATTATTATTTAGGCATTTAATTGATCTGGTAATTAATCACCTAGGTCCTTAGGTACCTTAGACAATTAAGTAATTAGGTACCTTAGGCAATTAAGTAATTAGGAACTTAACACCTTTATAATTAGGTATTTAGATACTCAGTACCTATTTAATGAAGCACATTGAAATAGTTTGAACCAGTCTGAACCAGTTTCAGTCTGAACTGATTTGAAGTGAAAGAACCAATCTAAATTCAATTAAATACTTGATATTTAAGTATTTAGTTGTTGTTAGGTGATTAGTTAGATACTGAGGTATCTAGATAAAAACATAGGTACATGAGTAATTAGGTACTTAAGCATTTAGGTATTTGGATATTTAGGTGTTTAGTTACTTAGGTATATAATTAGGTATTTAAATATATAGGTAATAAAGAACATAGGCACTTAGGTATTTAGATAATTAGGTCCTTAGAGACTCCTTAACTTTTGTACTTAAGTATTTATTACAGAGTAACAGGTACCATGGTACCTAGGTATATAGGTACTTAAGTTACATAATTTTTTTGTTATAAGGGTACATGTTAAGTACTTGGTAAATAAGTAATTAGGTAATCAGTTAAGTACTTAGGTACATTGATACTTGGGGACAGAGGCACTCATATACTTTAAGTAGCTAGGGATTTAGGTAGTTTTCTACAGTCTAGCCAAATTGATATTTTTATTTGATTTAGCCTCCAGTAAAGGGTACAATTAGGATTAATGCTATTCCACTGAATTAATAGGATTTTCTTCAAGTGAAAAATAATTAAGTTCCTCCACCATTTTAATTCCTTCATTTGGCAATAAATGTCTCTCCAAATGCATGATTCTATAGTAAATCAGCATTTATCCTAGGTAAGTCTCTCTGATACTTCACCTCTCTCAAGCATCAAAGAGGTGGCCCTTCTTGCAAACTCTTCTTCATACACTCTTGATTTCATTCTATCCCATCTTCTCTAGTAGACTGCCCCTCAATCATCCCTACTCTCTTCCTTGTTATTCAATTTCTCCCTGAATATAAGGGAAAGCTTTGTAACAATTACAGCTCCACCTTTGAGTCCGGGTTAGAAGAGACCCTAAGAGTCAACCCATCCAACCCAGACAGAATTGTCCTTTGACTTTCAATGAAAGTGCTTACTTGATTTTTGCTTCAAGCTTTTCTGGTTTCTTCCCCCTGGGGAAAAACTTGAAGCAAAAACCTAGTAATCACTTTTCTTTGAAATCCAAAGGACAATTCTGTCTGGGTTGGATGAGTTGACTCTTAGGGTCCCTTCTAACCTTGACTGGAAAGTAGAGTTATCTAAGGAAATTGCAGAATGGATATAGGCTTTTTCTACCATAACAAATCTGTTTCCCTACTTCTCAATTTTACTCTCTCAAATTTACTCTTTTACTATAAATCTGATTTGCCTTAGCTGCCTTTTCTCATATCCCTGATCCCAGATAACATCTGGCTCCTACCTCCATCTTCTCACCTTCCTTAACCTTCTTCATGCCCCATTCTCCTACAAGAAATACATTCTATAACAATCCTTTTACCTCTGTCTGATTTTTGCCACTTTTAGAGCACCTGTTTGATTTGATCCATTTCCTTTTAGTCTGGTCTTTTCAATATGACTTTGAATATGTGGTTCTTTAAAATTGAAAAATCCAAATCCAATCATTTTTCTTCGTCTTCCTAGTCAATGACATCTATGTGGCTTTGTTCAAGCCTTAGTATTCTTCACTTCTGTGCCAGCAACAGCTTAAACCAAACTGTTGCTAAACCAGTCTCCTTTTAATGTATTTTTATGAAGTGCAGTCCAATTATCTTTATCTTCCTAAGGGATCCATCCAATTAGGCAGAGTCATAATGAGTCAATGGACAGAGAGCTTTGTAGCCATATTTACATCCAGATTAATGGGATCCAGGTAAGATAACTTCAAAATCATCAACATTCTAATACCTTTGCTTTTCCTTTTTTCTGCCTTCAATGTCAGGGACATTCAGGGAGATAGGCTTTGCTACAGGCAAGTTTCTGTTTGGTGTTTAGAAACTCTTCTAGTAGGAAAGCCCTCAAGTAACCTCAAAATTCAGCTTTCAAATAGGCTAATTTCTTTGAAAATAAGGGTCAAATAAGATAAAGTAGGCAAATTTCTTTGTAAATAGTAAAGCACTATATAAATGTCAATAATAATTACTACTCATTATTATTAGACTATACCCATCACATGTATTAAAAAAGCCCAGACAAGGAAACTTCCAGTATATGGAGTAGATCTTCTATGGAGCATAAATGGGAGAATATGGATTAGAGTGTTCCACAGTATTATAAATAGCATAAAGAAATAGAGCTTTAACCTAGGATACTGACTTGTGTATTGTGTATGTATATGGGGGGATGGGGAGAGGAAAGAGAGAATTGTACTTCCACTCTGCTTCAAACAAGCTACCAGGAATTCCTCCTTACCAGGACTAGGTCACCATCTCAGAGAAGGTCCTGTTTCTCCCTTTCTCATACAAATTGAGCAAACTGACCATGTCTTGCCTTTAGTCCCAGAGAAGTGAAATATATAAATTCCCAGGATCAATTCTAAGTGTTAGGAAGGTTTCTTTCTATCCAGGTGATCCTTGAAGTTCTATAGCTAGTCTGTCTTACAACATTTCACATGAGTAAATCTTCTGTCTCCAATCTGAAATGCAGCTGCAATGTCTTTGAAAGAGATAGGTTTAGGGAACCCCTGACCCTGCCATGGACTTACTTTTTAGACTAATTGATTTCTTTTTTTCCCCAAGGTAATGGGGTTAAGTGGCTTACCCAAGGCCACATAGTTAGGTAATTATTAAGTGTCTGAGGTCAGATTTGAACTCAGGTACTCCTGACTCCAGGGCCAGTGCTCTATCCACTGCACCACCTAGCCACTCCTAGACTAATTGATTTTTAAAGTCCTTTCTATCTCTGAAATTCTATGATATTTTATAGACTGGAGGACTTTTGAGGCTAAGGGATTGTGTCTGACTCTTTTCCTATTTATAGTCAGGGTAATTGTTGGACAATTAGGTATCTCTGTGGATAGAGAATTGGACTAGAAGTCAGGAAAACCCTCACATACTTACTATCTGTATGATCCTGGGCAAATCACTTAACCTCTATTTGACTTAATCCACTGGAGAAGGAAATAGCAAATCATTCCAATATCTTTGCCAAGAATACTCCATTGACAGTGTGGTTCATGGGATAATGAAGAATTAGACATGACTAATTGACTGAACAACAACAAAAAAATACTTGTTGACTTCCAGAGTCACAGATAAACCTACCAGAAATACCTAGGATAAAACAAAGAATGGAGCTCATTTTAAAGTTCTCTGAATTCTTGTGGTTCAAACTAAGCCAGAGATTTACCAACTTTCTATTACACTTATTCATGTAAATGTGGTGACACAATTCTTTACCTAGCCATTCAAACACAGGGCAATAATTTATCAACTCAAATTAGTTGATGTGTACCTAGCACATAGTAGACACTATATAAAAATTAATTGTATTATTATAGACTGGCACAAGAATATTGTTAATGTTATATACACATTTTGCATATTTTTGTATATGCAAATTTGGGTATATTCCTTCAGTAGAATATAAGAACCTTAAGAACAGAGATGGTATCAGTTTTGTCTTTGCATTTCCAGCACCTTGTTTTGTGACTTGCAAGGTATAAGTACTTAATAAATATTTGAATTGATGACACTGCAGATAGAACACTGGAATTTGGAAGATTTGAGCTAAAATCCTTTCTCAGAAATTTATTATTGATAAATAATTTAACCTTTCTCCCTGTTTTTATTTCTGTATAGTGGGGATAATATACCTCATAGGGTTGTTGTGAAGATCAAATGAGATAATGTATGTAAAATGCTTTGTAAGTCTTAAAATGCTACCTAAATATTAGTTAATTAATAATGATGATAACAAACAACTGAACCCCTCTTCCACACTTCATTATTCCTGTTCAGGATACTACCAAGCTTAGTTAGAGGTAAGTAAAGTCACAGCCTCTAAGTAATCCTTAGCTTTTCTCCTTCCCTTACCCGCTACAGCATATCATTTGCAAGTCTTGTCAAATATACCTAAGTATCTCAAATTTGCCCTCCCTTCTCTATACATGGTGCTAGTTCAACTTCCCATCTTTCAAATCTATACTATTACAAGAGCCTCCTAATAATCTTTTCATTCTATATCATCTTTCTTAGGAATCTCAATATTTTCCATGGGTACATTTATCATTGTTACGTAGATTATTCCCAAATCTATGTATCCCTAGCCTCTCTTCTCAGCTACCATTCCATAAAATGTTAACCACTTTTTAACCACCTTTTGGACATCTCAAATCAATGTTCCATAAGGCCCTCAAACTGAACATATTCAACAAAGAAGTCTTTATATTTCCCCTAAATTTTCTCTCTTCTAGATTTCTTTATTACTGGCCATTACCATCATCCCAGTCACCCAAGTTCATACCCTGTTTTCTTCTTACCTCTTCACTCTCACTAACCCTACATATATATATATATATATATATATATATATATATATATATATATATATATATATATATATATATATAATTTCCTAAACCTTATATCTATTATTAAATGAGTACTATGTGTCAGGCACTGTGATAAATTCAAGGGAAAATCTCTTGTATATGTCTATCCCCTTATCTCCACTCACAGCCACTACCCTAATTCTGATCCTCATTATCTCCTGACTAGACAATTGCTACAGCTTCTTAATTGGTCTCTCTATCTTGTCTCTTCCCACTTAGAAGACAAAATGATGTTCTTAAAACATATGTCTGACCTTGCCACCCTTCCTCCAATCAGTAAACTCCCTACTACCTCCAGGATCAAATATAAAATTCTCTTTTTGACATTTAAATCTCTTCAGAATTTGACCATTTTCTGTAGAACAGTGATGATCCACTATACTGAACTGTTTTTCTGTTCCTCGTGCAAATCATTCCTTTTCCCATTATTGTGTTTTTTCACTCACTATCTTCCAAAGTTGGAAAGTTTTCTCACTTCGCATCCACCTCTTAGCTAGCTTCTTTTAAGACTCAACTCAAACATCATCTTCTGCAGGAGACATTTTCTGGTTTTCTAGTCACTAGTACCTTTTTCTCTGAGATTTTTGCTGTATAATTCAGTCATTTCATTGTGTCCAACTCTTCATATCCTCATTTGGGTCTTTCTTGGCAAAAACACCACAGTGTTTGCTTCTCCAGCTAATTTTACAAATAAGGAAACTGAGGCAAACAGTTCAAGTGACTTTCCCAGGGTTATACCACTAGATAGTATCTGAGGCTAGATTTAAACTCAGGTCCTTCTGACTCAGTGCTCTATTCACCACACCACCTAACTGCCCTTCTGAGATTACTTTCTATTCTAAAAAATACTATTTACATAGTTTTATTTCCTTGTATACTATTTATTCACATAGTTATCCTCCATTAGAATATGAGCCTCTTGAGGATAAAAACCATAAGGAAAGGCTTTAGGGAGAATGAGATTCTGAAGTTTAACATGAAACGAAGGAAAAGATTCTTAAAGGCAGATATGAGGAGGGAGTATGTTTCTAAGCAAAGGGAGATGTGACGCTCTCTTTTAGGAACAGATAGTAGTCCAATCTGTCTGGAACATAGGTGCATGAAGGAGAACAATGTGAAATAAAGCTGAAATGTTAGCTTAGAGACAGACTGTGGAAGTCTTCATATGCTAGACTCAGGAAATTATCTTTTCCAAGCAAAGGAATAACATTGTCAGACTCATGTCTTTATTTTGGGAACTGGTAAAAGATGGATTAGAGAAGGAAACCACAGTCAAGGAAGCCAATTGAGAAATAATTAAAATAGTCCAGATGAGTGGTGAAGAAGGCCTGAATAAAATTGGTGGTAGTGAGAGTGGAGAAAGGACTCATGCTGGTAAATGTTTAACAACTAGTTCTCAAAAAAAAGTATACATCACATGATTTTTCAGTTTAATTTTCATTATTAATATTTTCCCATCACTCTCTAAAATCTAACTAATCAACCAAACAATATTACAAAGATGTAAATATTATAAGCATTTAGGTCATATAGTAGATATAGTTTTGGGCCTGGATAGTCAGGAAGATTCATCTTCTTGAATTCAAACTGACCTCAAAAACTAGCTGTCTGACCCTGGGTAAGTCATTTCACCCCAGCTCCTCATCTGTAAAGTAAACTGGAGAAGGAAATGGCAAACTACTCCAGTATTTTTTGCCAAGAAAACCCCAAATGGGGTCAAAAAGAGTTGGACACAGCTGAGACAACTGAACAACAACAAATATTCACACTGAAAAAGTAACAATCGCTCATAAGCCAGTAAGGGCAGACTACATCATGTGAGAAATATCAAGAATACATAATCAGAAGGTATGTACAGAATGAGGTATAGGGAAGAGTCCTCTGACAACTCTGAGGCCTCAAATTTTGATACCTCAGAGTATAATGGTCCTTTCAATAAAATTAATGAATTTAGGAGGAAAATTGAATTTAGAACAGAAACTAATGAATTCTTCTCTAATAGGTTGAATGTGAGGTGCTATAAGTAATTTAGTACCTGGAGATGTGAGATTAGATTTCAAGGGAGAGATTAAGACTGAATATATAAATTTAGGAGTGATTTACATGACATTTGAACACAGGGATTGATGAAATCTTCAAGGAAAAGACTATAGAAGAAGAGAATAGGGCCTAGTTCAGAACCTTGGGTGATACCTATATTTACAGGATAGGAAGATAATGATGAATCATTTAAGAAAACTAAGGAGAAATCAGTTAGGTAGTAAGAGACCCAGAGGAGAGCAAAAATGAAGAAGAGAGTATTCAAGATCAAAGGATGATTAACAGTGTTAATTGTAGAAAGTTCAGTGTAGCCAAGGAGAATGAGAAATGAGAAAAGGCTTTTTAATTGAAAAATAAAAATCATTAGTGACTTTTGTGAGAGTAGTTCCAGTAGAGTGGTGGGATGATAAGCCAAATTATAAGGAATTGAGGAGGAATTTGGTGGTGAATACAAGGAGTTTCTAGGAGTTAAATGGCAAAAGTTGAAATAATGAAATATTTGGCCTAGAAAAGAGAAGACTTTGGGGACACAATGTAGCTGTCTTTGAGCATTTGAAAGGCTATGAAGTGGAAGAGGGATTAGATTTATTCCTGTTTGGTCCCAGAGGGTCAAACTAGGAGAAATAGTTGAAAATTGCAAAGAAATAAATTTAGATTTGACAATAGGGGAAAACTTTTTAATAATTAGAGCTGTCCAAAAATAGAGTGGGCTCCCTTCTGGGAGTGTTTTCCTGCTTAGTGGAGGTCTTCAAGCAAAGGCTGGATGACCATTTGTCAGATAAGTTGTAGTGGGGATTCTTTTTTTTGGCTTTGCGTTGGAGAAGATGGCCACTAAGGTCTCTTTCTACTCTGAAAGTCTGTGATTCTGAGAAAAGGAGAAGAAATATAGGCTGATCTCTTAAGTGGATGGCAGTGTCAAGGGAAGCTTTTTTTTAAGGATAAGAGATGAATATATTTTTAGACAGTAGGAAAGGTGACACTAGATAGGAAAAGAATGAAGATAAAAGAGAGAGAGAAAGTGATTGATGGGGAAAGTATCTGAAAGACAGGGGAGGGATGGAATCAAAGTAACAACAAAAGGGAATAGATTTTACAAAGAGAAGGGCCGTCTCCTCCTCTGGGACTGGAACAAAGCTATAGAGGGAATGGATGAAGATTTAGAGATTTTGAGATATGGAGGAGGTGCATAGAAGGAGTCCAGGATGAATGGCCTTGATCTCAGTAAAGTAGGAAGCCAGCTCATCAGTTATGAAATGAATAGGGTCAGATTTGAAAGACTTGAAGAGACAGGAGAAGGTTTAGAAGAGACTGAGGAAAGTGATGGAGGGAGTAAAAGGATTATGATATAGAAATAAAAGCCCAGTTGAAGTTAGATAACGCTTTGTTAGATAACAATTGGAGTGGACCCAATTGACATGATTTTATTACTCCTTCCAGTGACTTGGGAGGAGTAGGAACAGAGAGGAAAGATGGGTAGTGTTCTAAGGTTAAGGGTGTCTAAGATATAAACTTTGCAAAAATAAGATGTTAAGATTCTTATTTGGGTATTGCAAACATTTTAATATTAGTCTGAGCTAAACAGAACTGAAAGGTAAATGAATCACATAGTGAAGTCCAAGGTCAAGTAGAAATATACTTTAACTTCTTCTCTTATCTCTTTCAGTGAGATGAAATAAAAACTGACCACCCCCATGATATTTGAAAATGCTGGGGAAAGTGGTAGGGAATTGATGGAATCTTTTAAAATTTTTTTCTTATTTTTTAGGTTTTTGCAAGGCAATAGGGTTAAGTGGCTTACCCAAGGCCACACAGCTAGGTAATTATTAAGTGTCTGAGGTCAGATATGAATTCAGGTCCTCCTGACTCCAGGGCCAGTGTTCTATCCACTGCGCCACTTAGCCACCCTGAATTGATGGAATTTTAAAAAATTTATTATTTGGAATTTATTTTCCTAAAATGAATGAAATGCTGGAATCTAACTAGCTTGAATACAGGTAGAAGGCTTCAGGAGCATGTGGTCCAAGTTAATAACTACTCTGCTTTAGTCTGTAAGACAATTCCAGAAGCAGAACTTCACCAGATGTGAGTACCAGGGAACAAGGAAGGCAGCACTTCGTTGTTCTATTAGACTCATCATAAGAAAACAACATCTTAAAAAACCAGATGTCGTTGCCCATCCACTGTGGAGCTCTCAATTTATTGTTCTATTCTCTCTCTCATTCCCATTACACCCTTAGAGAATCATTCTCCAGTGGCATTTGCAGATGCACTAAACCCAAAGAAAACTCAGGGGGTAAAACCAAGAGTTTGCCATTGGGGAACAGCTGTTTCAGTATCAGCAAACAAACAGCCAGCCAGTCAAAAACCACAGTGTTTGTTTTGATGTGTAACCAGCATTTCCACAAGGTTTTGCATGTCAAATTATTTATCTAAGGTACATTATTTTTACAATCATTGTTGGTGCTTCTCTGGTTACAGGGCAAACATGCCTATTAGATTGTGAGCTGGGGAGTGGCAAAAGGGTACTGTGATATAGTCTTTCTGGGAGCTCCTGGGTGGATTCAGTCCTGCTCTGGACAGTGACAGAGCAGCTGCCTACATATAGCCAGTTTAGAAGGGTGCAGGATCAACACAATCTCTGAGACTCTAAAGTTTGAGACATTGTTTGATTTGCCCATGATGGAACTAAGTGGCAAAGTGCCCAGAGAGCCATTTATGCTATATGGGAAAATGCCTTCCCAAGGGATGATAGGGGGGAAAAATCACTATTTATCCTGCTCGTCTTTTAATGGCTTAGAAGACACAGTGGAAAAAAGCTGGCATGTATAAAGTGCATGGTCTTTGCTGGGACTCGTTCATGAGCACTGCTAGGAATTCAACAAGTTTTCAGCAATTATGACTCTCCCTTCCCCCATCTCAGGGGTTCAAAGTACTCAGAGTCCTCAGTTTACTTTACAGGGTCAAAGCTTGCTGGCTAGGGCCTGTTCTCTAGCCTGGACTCCTACCCACCTCCTCCATATCTCATTATCTGTTTCACATTTCTCTGCCCACACAGTCCTTACAGTCAGTCATTACTGGAAATCAATGGCTATTCCTGATCAGCCTAAAATTCAGTAGACCCAGGTTCTTTCCCTGGCTCTACTAAACATTTAGTCTCAGTCTTAAAATTCCTCATATGGGAGATAATAAAATAATAATAATAATAATAATAACAGTGATGAAGATGATGATAGCTAACATTCATATAGTCCTTACCATGTACTAGGAAATGTGTTAAATACTTTACAATTATCTCATTTTATTCTCACAGCATTATAGTATATTATTACCAATATTGTTATATATTTTATAGATGAGTAAACCGAGGGGTTAAGTGACTTGCTCAGGATCATACAGCTAGTATGTTTTGGAAGTTGGATTTGAACTCGTCTTTCTGACTCCAGGCCCAGTGTTCTGGTACTACCTATCTGTTCCATATTAACACAGATACAAATGCACCAAAGACCTATTATTGCATCAGTATAGAAAGATCCTAGTATGAGAACTTACACTATAAACACAGATTCCGACCTCTTTTAATGTAGTACCTGATTTCTATGAAGTTGTTTGAGACTTAGTGAGGTTTCCCTAATGCTTCAGTCTCAGAAGTAGATTTTGAACTGGAATCTTCCTGTTTCTCAACTCCAAACTCTATCTGCTATACCATAGTATCTCTATTCAGGATATATTGAATAATTTTTAATGTATCACCTCAATAGAGGTAAAATGAGGTTTGTGGGAGAAAATGGTTGTGAAGACAATTGGAAAGGCATAAGAGATGTAATGCCCAGAAACTGAATCAAGTTTTGAGGTTTTCCACTTTTAAGGAAGAGTTTGTATTCAGCCCCAGAGAACCCCAGTGGTAGCATTGGGAGTTTATGTTCAGAAAGGCAGTGTCTGAATCAAAGGCCTCAGAGACAGTCTTGTAGTAGCAGGGGTCTTGAAAGGCAAATGGGAGAGGTCCTCTTATGGGCAAGATCCCATTTAGGATATATAAACAATAGTGCTGTGGCTCTTCATACTGATGAGCAGATGAAAAATAACAGATAGGCAAGAGCAGAGGAGTCCATTAATGTGCTGGGTGGTGAATCTGCTACACAGGAAGGTCTCCTCATGACATTACACTTAGATTCAGAGGCATGAAAACAAACATCTTAGGGTCAATTTTCCTGATTATTTCAAAATTGCACAGTCAAAATAGGACAACATGAATTTTTGGAATCCACAAAATAGAATAGAAAGAAACAAATGTGGACCAGAATCAGGTTTTCTCTTGTGCTTGGGAAAATCTTGCAATTCTTTTTAAAAAATAAGATGTATGTTGTTAAATGGGGGCTACTATCACCAGAGATATTAACCCACACACTTCATCTTACCTCTCGATCCAGTCCAGCTGCAACGGTGACAATATCTCCCGTTTCACTGTTAATTGTGAACATATTCTGGGATGGGCTCTGAGGGGTTTGAGTCACAATGCGGTACCTCACCATACCATTAGCAGTGGTGCTGTCATCAGCATCATTGGCTGTCACTGTCATCACATAAGTACCTGAAACAGAGAGAATTCAACACTATGTAAAGCAGAATTTATTACCATGGTTTATTTTCATTTTTGTGTTGCTTCAAGAACTGGACCTAAGAGAGATAATTGAGACCAAGCTTTCATTTGTCAGGCGAGGAAACAAAATTCAGAGAGGTGACTTGCCCAGGATAATACTTAATTAGTATGTAGTAGCAGAACTAGAAAAACCTTGAGTTCCTGATTCCCAGGGTAGTTAGTACTCTTTCACAGTTTTACCCCCACCCCCAATCTCATTATTGTCACATTTTATGAAGGACATTGACAAACTGGAATATTCATGAGATATTTGCCAGGATGGTGAAGGGGACCAGAGACTATGTCATTATAGGTTCAATTGAAAAGAACTAGGAGTGTTTAGCTTTGAGAAGAAAGATCTATTTAATATGGTCACGTGGCAGGGAGAACATGCTTGCTGTTCAAAATATCTTCAATGACTTCCCATTGCCTCCAGAATAAAATACAAACTCAGCCTGGTATGTAAGGGCTTCTCAACCTGACTCCAAATTGCCTTTCGAGCCTAATCTCATATAGCCATACTATATTTTTAGCTGTTCCTTGAATTTAACTTTACTTTCTCCTATCTCTGAGCATTTGTACAAGCTGTTCCCCACACCTGATACACATTCATACTCACTTTTGTTTCTAAGAACCTTTGTTTTCCTTTAAGGATCAGATCAGGAAAGATAAAGATTCCCTTCATAAAGCCTTCTCTAATCTCCCTTGCCCCATAGTTATTTCTCACTTCTTCCTCCTCAAATTATGATGTATTTATTTTTCTATGATATTGTATTCCATGTCCCCAGAAAAATGTAACCACTTTGATGGCAGGGATTTGAGGGGGGGGGTACTTGTATATCCCTGGTACAGCAACATTCAATTCAACAAACATATATTAAGAATTTCTAGGTTTAGGGACAGGATGTTTATACTTATTGATTGATGCATACATAGTAGGAGTTTAATAAATGTTGGCAGAATTGAACAAAGGGCACAGATAGGACCAATGGGTGAAAGTCACAGATTAACAAATTCCAGCTCACCAGATCCAGTGGATTCCAGAACCAGATCTACTAAGTTCTAAGTACTAAATGACTACAATCCTGGGCAAGTCACTTCTCTCTGAATATCAGTTTCATCTCCTCCAAATGAGTTTGGACTTAATGATCCCTCTTGGATAGAGTCCCCAAAATAAAGTGAAATATGGACTTCAGAGGAAGTCTGTGAGGAAGGACTTTCTATTGGTCAGAGCTTTCTAAAAAGAAGGTAATATTCTTTCACATAGTGGGTGGGGTCCCCACAGTAAGGTGAGATATTGGAAGGCCAATTGGGAATAGTGGAGAAGGTAATCTTATTCAGTTGTGGATTGGACAAGATAGTCTTCGAGATTCTTTCTAACTCTGAGAATTTGTGAATTTTATATAGAATTGAAGACTCCTATAATTTACATAATGGTCTATGTTTGAAAGGAATCCCACTGACCCCAATCCAAACCCTTCATTCTACAGATGAAATAACTGAGGCCCAGTGAAGTGAAATCTTGCTCCCCAGGGTCACACAAGTAGCAAATGTCAGAGATGTCATTAGGTCCAGTACTTCTGTCTCTAAAGCCCTGACTTCTTTACAGTACCCTGCAGCCTTTACATAGCTAGCCAGAAAATAGGCTTGAGGAGGGGTGGAGTCAAGATGGTGGAGAAAAGACAGGAACTCACCTGAGCTCTACCCAAAATACTCCAAACATCTTTAAATAATGCCCCCAAACAAATTCTGGTGAATCAGAATCCATAAAAGGACAGAGCAAAACAATATTACATTCAAAGATAACTTAGAAAGTAGGCAAGAAAGGTCTGTCACACCCATGAGAAAGTGGAGCACAAACCAGTATAGGTTGTACCAGCAAAGACCAGGCCCCAGCAAACTAGGGGCAGCCTTGGGAGCCACTGAATCATCTGTTTCTGGAGCTCTCATCCCATTTATGGTAAAGGGATAGGACAACTGATCTGAATAAGATGTTTCTTTGCTGTCCCTAGGGGTAGGTCTCTGTTTGCATTGCTCAAATTCAAATGAGGGTCACAGGGAAAAGGGGCACAGAAATTCACTGAGGAAAAGAACTTCATAAATGTAGAATTGGCTAAATGGAAAAAGGAGTACAAAAAGTAATTGAAGAAATTAATTCCTTAAAAATTAGAATTGAAGTAGTGAAAGCTAATGACTCTATGAAACAACAAGATAAACAAAACCAAAAAAATGAAAAATAGAAGGCCATGTGAAATACCTCATTAGAAAAACAACTAACATGGAAAATAGGTCCTGGAGAGATAAAAAAATTATTGGACTTTCTGAAAACCATAATTAAAAAAGGAACCTAGATATCATCTTTCAAGAAATTATCAAGGAAAACTGCTCTGATATTCTAGGACAAAAAGATAGAATAGAACTTGAAAAAAATCTACCAATCACTTTCTCAAAGAAATCCCAAAATGAAAACTCAGGGATATTATATTAAAAATCTAGAATTCCCAGGTCAAGGAGAAAAATTGCAAGCAGCCAGGAAAAACAATTCAAGTATCATGGAGTAACAGTCAGAATAACACAAGATTTAGAAATATTCATATTAAAGGATCAAAGGACTTGGATACTCTGGAGGACAAAGGAACTAGAAGTACATCCAAGAATTATCTAACCAGTAAAACAATATAATATTTTTTTTGGGGGGGGAAGAGATATTCAATGAAATACAGGTCTTTCAGGCATTTTTCCATGATGAAATGACTGGAGTTAATAGGACAAAAGAAAAATGACATTTTGGAGGAGATATGGAAAAATTGAGACATATTCATTGTTGATAGAGTTATGAATTGGTTCAATAATCACATAAAACAATTTGGAACAATGCTCAAAGACCTATGAAACCATGCACATATACCCTTTGACCTAGCAGTACCATTTCAAAGTCTGTATCCCAAATGAGATAAAAAAATAAAAATAAGAAGGACCTATAGATACAAAAATATTTAGAGCAGCTCTTTTCTGGAGGTAAAGAATTGGAAACTGAAGAGATAACCAATACCTAGCTAAACAAGTGGTATATAATCATGATGGAATACTATTGTGTTATAAGAAATCATGAGTTAGATGCTCTCAGAAAAACCTGAAAAGACTTACATGAACTGATGCAAAGTAAAATAAGTAGAACCAGGAGAACATTATTTATAGTAACTGTAAAGATGATCAATTGTGAATGACTACCTGTTCTTAGGAATAAAATATTCCAAGAAAACTCTGAATGTCTTATGATGAAAAATGTTAACAATTTCTAGAGAAAGAACTGATAGAGTTTGAATACAGATCAAAGCTTACATTTTCTTTCTTTCTTTCTTTCTTTCTTTCTTTCTTTTTCTTTCTTTCTTTCTTTCTTTTTCTTAGTTTTTTAAATTTTAGTTTGCATTTGCTTTTATAATATGACTAATATTTTGCACATCTACATATGTATAATCTACATCAAATTGCTTGCCTTCTGAATGAGGAGGGGTATGATGGAAGGCAGAGAATTTGTAATTCAATTTTTAAAATGATTGTTGAAAATTACAATTCACTGAGTATTGTACTAAACACTATGGTAGGAGAGGGAAAAATATCAAAACCCAACATCTGAATATTAGTAAAAATTAGAATACTATACTTGAAAGGGACCATAGGGACTGTCTGGCTTAACTCCCTGATGAAGAAACTGAAGAACCCAGAGATATGGAATAATTTGTACAAGATCACATAGATAGTGTTGGGGTAATTAATAATGATGATGATTGTGATGGTGGTGATGATAATGATAGTTACTAGAATTTATATAGAACTTTAAGGTTTGTAAAGCTCTTTCCTCATCACAATCATGGAGGTAAGCATTATTATCTCCAGTTTAAAATGAGGACACTTAAGGCAGATAAGATAGTGGTAAGTGACTTGTCCAGGTCCACATAACTAATAAGTATCTGAGGTTACATTTAAACTCAAATCATCCTGATTCCAGGCCCAGTGTTCTATCTACTGGATTACCTAGAACCTAGCTTTCCTGATTTTCTTTTGGTGGTCTTTCCCATATTCTATCTATCTTACTTTATTGTCAGAAGCCAGTGCCCAGAATATTCTGGATGTCATCACAGCATGAAACCCTAAGCCCTCCTCCCTCTCCTGCCCTTGGTTTTCCTTGCAGGTGCCTATCTCTGGCTGTGCCTAGGAAACAGGAAAACAAAAGTGTCAGCAGGGCTGTTCTGTTCAAATCTCAGCTTTCAGGAACACTGGGGGGTCTCTCTGCTTCTTGCCAGTGGCACACTCCATTCATTTAGCTAGGAAAATAAAAAACAAATCTATTCTGGTCAATCTGAGAGTGTCACAGACTGATTCCCTCCAGAGCTAGGGAGGAGTACATAACAGGAAATCATGGTGGTGATGTTGGACAATGGGTTGGACGAACCAGACTCCCCCAATTGTGTTGTACACATGTGTCTAGCCACATTCAAGATGAACTTCATATTTTAATGTTTAATATTTAATATTTAATGGAATAAAATGGAATGTTTGGAATGGAATATTTAATGGGGAAAGAAAAGGATATCAGGGCAATGTGGTAGAAAGAGTACTAGATTTACATTCTGAGGATCAGTTCAAATACTGACTATTCCACTTATTATCTGTGTGATGTTGGACCATGCCACTTAATGTCACTGACTTCCTTATCTATAAAATGAGAGGGTTGGATTAGATCACCTCCCAGGGGATCTTTAAATCTATGATCCTATGACCAAAATAACTTTGAGAGCCTGAGGCTCAATTTTCTCATTTAAACCCAAGATAATAATACTTGCTCTATTTCCCTCACAAGTTTTCTGTGGGGGGGGGCGGGGGGAGTACTTTTCAAAACTTAAAGAAATAAAAGTCATTCTTATTTTTATCCTATATTTTTATATTATACCACTACTACCACTACTGGTACTACTACTAATAACTAAAGCAGCTGCTTCAGCTGCTGCTGTTGCTATTACTATTACTATTACCACTGCCATTACTCCCATATTCACCACAATCACCATAGTAGGTTGAATGATCTGTTCATTTTAAGTCTGTGGGATTAATAATGAAAAGTGCCTTTCTCTGGAAATTGAGAAAAAAATGGATTGTGGTCTTTCCCTCCTCAAATATTCTTTGGGCACTTAATCTGGTTCACTCCTCTCATCCCATTAATCTCTATCTCATGCCATGCTTATCTAGATAGGCATTTACTCCTTCAGACTCACTGTTCTAGTCCCTCTATATGGTAAACTATTTGGGGAAAGGGACTGTGTCATTCTGTAACCTTTTATTTTCAGTACTTCAGAGGTTAGATTTGTAGTTAATAAGATGTGTTTAAGTCCTAACTTTGTTACATATTTACACAAACTCATTTTATATATACATATATACATATATGTATAAACACACACATATACATATATATATATACACATGCATGCATACACACACAGAGGCTGATTGCCAAATTGAACCTTTCAGTGCCCTCAGACAATGTCAAGATTCTAAGTGACAGAGCTACTAATTTACATCAATGGAGGAAACTTCATTTGGAGTTCTTCACATGAATAAAACAGTAGGACTCCTAGACTCCTGTCCCTCCACACCCACAAACTCCTGTGCCAAACACAGTGTCTTAAACAAAGGAAATGTTAAATAAGTGTTTATTGAGCATTGAATATAACACTGCTAAGGTAGTCACAACTTCTCAGAGTATGTTTCTTTATCTGCAAAATGGACACTATAATGCACACTTTTTTGATTAGCAGACTTGTGAGAACTAAATGAGGCTATTGATGTAAGTTTTAAAATTGCTTTGCAAATATGAGACAATATTCTAAGTAGTATTTTAAACTGATGTCATTGGTTCGGGATAGCGGCATCGTCATAAAGATAATAATGACAGTCATGAGGATTATACCTGCTCACAATCTTTTTTTTTTTAGCGTTTTACAGTTTGCAAGGGGCTGTCTGCATAAAATCCCCAAGAAGTAGACAGGACAAGTGTGTCATCTCTGTTTCACATATGAGGAAACTAAGTTTCAAAGAAATAAAACTACCCAGGCCAGTTCTGAGCCTTCATTTCCCAACTCCTCTACATTAATGTACAACCTCCTATTGTTTTTCTGAGTTTTTATTCATGGAAAGAACTTTCCTTTTCTGGGTTTGATTATCTTCAATGTTCATCCCTCTTCCTAACACTGGATGATTGCATGTATGAAAATTCTCTTTGGGGTTGTAATATAGGTAGAGGCCTGCTGTGTAATGAATGTATACTCATACATCTTTCTAAGGAAAAAAAAATCCCTGATAAAGTAGTAGTGCTGTTGTCTCTCCCAAGAGAACTGAAAAACATTATAAACTGTCTTTATATATACCAACTTTGGACATATTTATAATCCAAAAGACCAAAGACTCAATAAACTGATATGTAGTAGGCAGGATAAATAGAAGATCACGACAAAGCCAAAGAAGAAGTGAATGATGTTGAGTCATTTTTCAGTTTTGTCTGACTCTTTGTGATTCCAATTTGGGGTTTTCTTGGCAAAGACACTGGATCAGATAACCATCTCTTTCTTCAGCTCATTTTACATATGAGGAATGGAGGCAAACAGGATTAAATGTCTTGCGCAGGGTCAACTAGTGCTTGAGGTCAGATCATCATAAAGATGAGTCTTCCTGACCAGTGGGGACAGAGAGGTAATAGTTACTGCTCAGAGTCCTACTGCAGGTAACAACCCTTCTCAGTGCTGGACCTGGGTTTAAATCCAGCCTCAGGTACTTAATAGTTTATATGAACTATATGATTCATATAGTCATCACTATATAAATTTAAATAATTGACATCCTTCTTTCATTTAGGATTTTTTTTACTCAAAGAGCTAAAGTTTTTTCTTATTGTTTTTTGAATTTTACAATTTTCTTTTTTTCCTCTTTTAATTTTTTCAGTTTTTTTAAAATTTAGAATTTTTTATAATTTTTCCTCTAATCTTGCTTTCCCCCACCCCAGAAGGCAGTCTGTTAGTCTTTACATTTTTTCCATGATATACAATGATCTAAGTTGAATGTGATGAGAGAGAAATCATATCCTTAAGGAAGAAAAATAAAGTATTATGACTGATTGTTGCACTAATGGAATGAGCAAGTCCATTGAGGTTGGTCATCACCCCCATGTTGCTACCGGGGTGCACAATATTCCTCTGGTTCTGCTCATCTTGCTCAGTATCAGTCCATGCAAATCTTTCTGGGCTTCCCTGAATTCTTATCCCTCCAGGCTTCTAATAGAACAATAATGTTCCATCACATACATATATCACATGTTGTTAAGCCATTCCCCAATTGAAGGACATTTACTTAATTTCCAATTCTTTGCCACCATGAACAGAGCTGTTATGAATATTTTTGTACAAGTGATTTTTTTATACATTACTAAAATATTTTTGTTTAAGAGTAAACATATAGAACCCCCCCCAAATTTAGACCCTCATAAGAAATAAAGCAAAGGAAAGAGAAAAAAGTGTCTGTGTTCTGATACCATCAGCTCTATCTTGGGTGGATCATATTCTTTGTAAGTCCATTATAAAAGTTACTTCCATATTTTTCCACTGTTGCTGTTGCTGATTGTAATTCCCTTCATCTATTCTTCCCCACTACCATATATTATATTTTCTCTCTCCTTTCACTCTGTCCCTCTTCTAAAATTTGCTATAGGGTAGTTGAATGGCATAGTGGACTGATCACTGGCCAAGAGGCCCTGAGCTCACATACCACCCCTGAGACCCAGCAACCACGCAGCCTTGTGGTCCCAGACAGGTCACCCAATCCCAGCCCCTTGCAAGAAGTAAAAAAGAAAATGTGCTATATCTGACTATTCTCTCCTATGATCTACCCTCTCCTCTATCACCCACATCCCCACTTCCCCCTTTCCCTCTTCTCTCCTTTTTATTCTAGATGTCTATACCCTATTGAGTATGTATGCTTTTTCCTCTCTGGGTCATTTTTGATGAGAGTGAAGGTTCTCTCATTCCCCCTCACCTTCCCCACTTCCATATCATTGTAAAAACTCACTGTAAATATATATATATATATATATATATACACACACACACACACATATATGTTTATATGAAATGTCTTAGCCTATTCCAACTCTCCTTTCTCTTATTCCCAGTTCATTTTCCTTTTAGTCATTGAATCCATTTTTATAATATATTATATCTTCAAATTCAGCTAAAGCTCCTTCTACCTGCTCTGTTAAATGAGATGTTTCATATAAGTATTATCAGTATCATTTTTCTATGCAGGAATACATGCAGTTCATCATCATTAAGTCCATCATATTTTACCCTTCTCCTCCGCTCTCTATACTTCACCTGTTGAAGGTCAAACTTTCTGTTCATCTCTGGTCATTTCAACAGGAAAATTTGAAATTCCCCTGGTTCATTGAAAGTCCATCTTTTCCCCTGGAAGAGGATGCTTAGTTTTGCTGGGTAATTGATTTTCAGTTACATTCTGAGCTCTTTTGCCTTCCAGAATATTATATTTCAAGCCCTATGAGACCTTAATGTAGTTGCTGCTAAGTCCTGTGTGATCCTGACTGCAGCTCCATGATATTTGAACTGTGTCCTTCTGGCTGCTTGCAATATTTTTTCTTTGACTTAGGAGTTCTGGAACTTGGCTATGATATTCCTGGGGTTTTTTTTGGATCTCTTTCTGGGGGAGATTGGTGGATTCTCTCAATTTTTATTTTGCCCTTAGCTTCTAGGATATCAGGGCAATTTTCCTGTACGATTTCTTTAGAAATGAGGTCAAGGCTCTTTCCCTGAACATGATTTTCAGGTATCCCAATAGTTTTTAAATTATCTTTCCTGAATCTGTTTTCCAGATCAGTTGTTTTTTTCAATGAGATGTTTCACATTTTCTTCTAATTTTTCATTCTTTTGGTGTTGAAGTATTGTGTCTTGACTTCTCATAAAATCATCAGCTTCCTTTAACTCCATTCTACATCTGAAGGATTTGTTTACTTCAGAGAGCTTTCTTATCTCCTTTTCCATTTGACCACTTCTGCTTTTTTAAAGCATTCTTCTCCTCAATAACTTTTTGAACTATTTTATCCATTTGACCTATGCTGTTTTTTAACATGTTATTTTCTTCAGCATTTTTTTGGATCTCCTTGACTAAGCTGCTGACTTTGTTTTCATGTTTTTCCTGCATCTCTTTCATTTTTTCCCCCCAATTTTTCTTCTATCTCCCTTATTTGATTTTCAAAATCTTTTTTGAGCTCTAGCTCAACTTCTGTTTTTCTTAGAGTCTTTAGATGCAGGAGCTTGTATTTCCTCATGTTCAGATTGAGTATTTTGATCCTTCTTGGGATCATAGACAAAGAATTTCTCAACCTCTTTTTTTCTCTGTTTACTCATTTCTCCAACCTGTGCCTGGTTTTGGGGTGCTTCCTGAGTTTTTGAGTATTATTGGGACACCCCATTGGGACCTTTATTCCTCCAAGGTCTTATGCTTTCTTGCCTGTGCTTTGATATGTAGATGACCACATGAACTGCTCCCTGCCCTGGAGCTGTGAGGAAGAACCCTGCTATCTTAGTATGGAAGGCCAAACTGCAAGTTGGATCTGAGTGTGGACAAACAGCAGAGACCTGCCCCAAGGAGAGCAGAGAGATTTCTGCAGTCTCCCCTGACCTCCTTACTGTCTGTGGCAGGCTGGTTCCCCCAGATTCCCACTGCAGGACTTCTCTGAAGCCGGTACTCCTCATTCCACACTCATTCTGATACAGCAGAGTTCTCTCACTGCCCCTTCAAGCTGTTCCTGGTGATCCCCGAGCTGGGTTGGGCTGTACTGAGCTGTGGCTGGGGCCTTTTTACCAACCCCCAGTCCTGGTGAAACATACCTTTCCTGTGGAACTTCTAAGTTATCTTGGACTGGTAAAATGTATCAGTCCCTATAAATTTTGGTTAGTCATAATTTGATGGCTTTTAGAGTTTATTGGGGAACAAGTTTCTGAGAAATGCTGCCTTCATACTGCCATCTTGGCTCTGCCCCTGCTTCCATCTTGGCTCCACCCCCATTTAGTTTTTCTCATTTGAATAGTAAGACTGAATTCCTTTTAGTAATTGTGGTTCTCATTTAGAATCTTCCCCAGTGTTTTAGGCCTTGGTGTAATCAGCAAATGACATGTTCAAACAAGCATCTGGAGGACCAACACCTAGAGGGATCCCACTTCCACTTGGACTCAGACCCTGGGCTTCAGTTTCCTCATCTTTCAAATGGGGATGATCATAACACATCCCTTCCAACTCAATTTTGAGAAATTAATAAGATAATGATTGTAAAGTACTTAGTATAGTGCAATATAAATGTCAGCTATTATTACTTGGAAGTAAAGGCAGGGAGAGGCAGAATCTTTGGGCTAGTGTTCATTTTAAGTGGTTGCAAAACTAATTGTGTAGGGAAAAGTGAGTCATGTGAAATCTCTAGGCTAGCAGGGCAGTGTGGATCCAGGATCCTGGTGTTTAATAAGTGTTCTGCTGGATATGCTCAAGGGGAATTCTTGTTTGCTAGGCCACTCAGTGAGATCTTAAGCAAAAAGAACCCTAAAGTATTTAGCTGATGACTGTTACATAGCCCTTGATAGCTATGATCTAGAAACATCCTCAAAGGTATTCCCTCTTCTCTTTGGCACACCTATGCAAAAATTCACAAGACTCTGGTAGTCTGAGGTTGTAGGATACTTATTAAAGACATAATAGATGAAAAGAAACAAAATAGTAAAGTATGGCCCTATAGAGAAACATTGGAAAGCTGAAACAGAAAATATATTGAACTTGATTGAACATGTCTGTTTAGAAACTAGTTTTATTTTGTTATAAAAATTATCTTTAAGTGGACTTTAAAAGCTTCTTTTTAATTGTAACAGTGATATAAAAGGAAAAAAGATAAAAGGCAGGGAAAGGAGGAAAGGAAAATGAGGAAAGAGTAATATAAGGGGGAGATAGAAGAGAGAGAGAAAGAGGAAGGGAAGGGTATAGAGGAAAGGAAAAGGAAAGGGAGAGAGGTTTAGATGGGAAAGAGAGGAAGGAAGAGGAGAAATGTAGAGATTTGGAGAAAGAGAAGGGGAAGAGAGAGAGGAAGGGAAATGGAGAATGAGAGAGACAAAAGAGGAGGGAGGGAGGGAGGGAGGGAGGGAGGGAGGGAGGGAGAGAGAGAGAGAGAGAGAGAGAGAGAGAGAGAGAGAGAGAGAGAGAGAGAGAGAGAGAGAGAGGTATTTGTGGCCTAAATTCTAACATATCTGACTTGAGAATTATTACTGGCATAAAACTTTCTTGGCTTTTAAAGTAAAGCAATTGGAATTTAGGAAAGTGTTTGTCATTCCTCTGCTAGTGGTAGAAATAGATAAGAGAGATTCTTTTAAATACATAAGAGGTATTAACGAGATGGAGTTTACAACTGGGATTTTTCTCTCTTCATCACTTTCCCTGGGACTTTCCTTATGGTTATCAATCATTTCTGATACCACTGATAATGGCAATACCACAAGAAGACTGCTTTACATTGCAACTTTGGGCTCTGGATAATTCCACTCTTTCCTTCCCCTTCCTTTAGCTTTTAGAATTAGTGGTTGTGAAGCAAAGAAGGCAGTTTCCTAATTCAGGTCTGCCATCCTGCATCAAGGAGGTGGCAGAAGCAACATAAGCACTAAGAATAAGAGGCAAGAAGAATAAGAGGAGACCCCCCCCCCCCCAATACCACCTGCCTCTGTTTCCTTGGATGAAGTCAAAGCTTCCATAATGGCTTAGGAAGGGAGGTTGAGTCAGAGTTGTCAGTAAGTGTTCTACATTTGCTTGCCTCTAAAAAATGAAACTGTTCAGAGTTAGGAAGTCTAAATGTCAAGGATGTAAAAAGTGGGAGTTAATGATAGACACAAACAAGAACAGCAACCTAGGAGCAGAAGGCCAAGAAGAAATGGAGTACTTAATGGAACAGTGAACATCCTTCTTCCCTTCTGAGTTCCACAACTACATGACATCACCTTTTATAAATGAGTGTTGCTGTAATTCATTTATTAAATAGTTTCTGTAGGAAAGGCACTGACCTAGACACTGGGAATACTTTAATAAATCTGTCATCTTATTACTGTGGGTACTTTCTCTAAGTGTATAGATGAAAAAGTAGCCAAGCCTTCTCCCTCTATGAAGTTCTTGTCTACTTCTTCCAAAAAACCCTCCAAATTGGGGTTCATCCAGTAACCTTCAGAGTCATCTGTTGACATTAAGTTGGTAGAAGTAGTATACATAGGTTGTCCATTGATTATTCACTATATAACCTAACCAGCTCACTTACTTTTTCAGTTATATATATATATATATATATATATATATATATATATATATATATATATATGTGTACACTTCCCTGAGAGTATACCTTATTCAGTGCTTTGAAAGCAAAGTATTTCAGTATAATAATACTTACCATATACCTCTGCACTGATCTTAGTGTGATCTTCAACTTTAATCCTTTAGAGACTGTAGTCTTCCACAGCCATACAGCACTGATATTTAAAAGAAGGGTCCTTGTTTTAAGGAGACATTTGGGGTCATTCAAAAACAACATAATTTCCCAAAGGCAACCCAATCTACTCTATCCTTACGTACAATTTCATTTTCTATCTTTAAAGACTTTACCTAGTACCTGGCAAATGACAAATGCTATATAAATTGTTAATTATTATTATCCACAAAAATCTGTGGAAGATACATATTGATGGAACAGCTATATGACTTGACCAGCCTTCACTATATAAATCTTGATAATTAGCATTCTCCCTCCATTTAGCTTTTCTCATGTGAATTGTAAGGCTGAACTCTTTTTTAGTAATTATAGTTCTCATTTAGGATCTCCATAGTGTTACAGGTTTTGGTGTAATCACAAATGACATGTGCAAACAGAAGCATCTAGAGGATCCCAACCCTTAGAGGGATTCCATTTCCATTTGGGTTCTGAGTTGTATCTCATCTATAATTGTGGCAAACCCCTTTAGTGATTATATATTTCTTATTTATTCTTCAAATAACATGAATAATCAAAGGGTCATTAAACAAAGTTCATTCTGCTGTCTCATCTTTCACTGAACCCTGATAATTCTGACAGAAGCATGTGAGACATTTTGTTGGAGGAGAGCCTTTAAGGCAACATTTTTCTGTACTGAATTATAAAAATTTTTTGTAAGAAAAAACACAAAGTAAAATTTTATATTCTCTGAATATTTCAGTTTAATTGCATGACAGTAAAGAAAAAGTCTACTATAGAGTAGCATTTTAAAAAACTTTCCTTTCTTTCCCATAGCTTCATCAAGAATGTTGTTTTGTTTTTGTTTTTTTTTCAAAGCAATGGGGTTAAGTGGCTTGCCACACAGCTAGGTAATTATTAAGTGTCTGAGGCTGGATTTGAACTCAGGTACTCCTGACTCCAGGGCTAATGCTCTATCCACTGTGCCAACCTAGCCTCCCCAGACTGTTCTTTTCTTTTAAGGATTTTGAAGAGATGAGAAACTAGGGATTTAGGGACATAAAGGTAAAAAAAAAAAAATTCTGCTCTTGGGGAGCTTATATTCTGTTAGGATGTTATATTATATGCATAGATAATTAAATGGAAAATAGTATAAGAAGATAGAATTGTAATATGGTGGTGGTTTGGTAGGATTAGAGACAGTACCACATAGGAGTTGGCTTCTAAGTTGAGACTTAAAGAAATATACAGATTCTGAGAAGTAAGCTGAGGAAAAAGTAAATTCCAAGCATGGTAGAGTTCAGCCTGTGCAAAAACAAAGAGACAGGAAATAGATATAACAATAATCATCTGTTGAATTTGATATCTGGAGAGATGGATTGAATTACTGCTCTGACATTTATGAGTTTTGTGAACCCAGGAAAGCCACTTGACTGTATCTTGGTTTCTTTATCTATAAAATATAGGTAATAATATTTATATTACCTACCTCATAATGTTATGAATAAAATTCCTTGTAAAAATTACATCCTATAGAAAAACACACACGTATATATATACACATATATTTATATATATTTAAAATATGTATATATGTGTATACATATACACACATTATTTTCATTAGTTCTTACTAATGAACAGTACAGGACCAGTGCTATGATCTCCATTTTAAAGATGGGGAAACTCAGGCCAAGAATCTTGATGTGACTTGATCAAATTGACTAATTATTGGAATAGTTGAACTAAAGTCTTGTGATACCTAATCCAATTCTCTTTCTGTTAGAACACACTGATTTTAATCCAACATCAAAATGAAAAGTCTTTTGGATTGCTTTTCTAGTAACAGGAATGACTCTGTGTTGAGCTACCCACAATCTCTCTCCTGGTCTCCTTTATGGTCATGATAAGCATTTATGAGATGGGTTGTGACTAAGAAATGGAATGAAGTCATTGGCCTGCATGGGCATATGATATATATCTGTTTTTGTCTTAGAACCTGAATCCAAACATCTGAGTTTGTCAAGATGTAACTAGGAATTTTTATTTATGGGATAAAATGTGGGTGAGGATAGAGTAAGTCTGTCAGAGGAGGGGGAGGAAACACACTTTAAGAAATCACAAGATTTCTGTATTGCTTAAGGACTGCCTCTCTAAGGGAAATACAAAGTAAGGTTGGCTACAGGGAAAAGGAAGCATTCCCTGGGATAGTGCTACCTGTTCCCTTTAAATTTCGGGACAAAGCCTTCATTGCCTTATAGGAATAGAGTCATAGAGATAGAGAATCACTAGAGGCTAGCATAAATTTATTGCAGTTTTCATGAGTAGAGTTCATATGTGAACCCATAAGGTTCTGGGTAATTTTGTGACATACAGAGACGGAATAAGGATAGCTCTCATCTTGACTCATGTAGGAGTTGAATTTAAACTTCAGACTTTCAGAACCTTTCTCCCATAGCTCAGTTCACCTCAATTCCTGCTGCAACTATTCAGATTCTGTGTGCTAAGGACAGAAACAAGAGGAATCAGTTGTGAATAGAATCAGACAACTACAGACATTGAAGGGAGGGGCCATCCAATTCAACCCATACCTGAACAAGAATTCCCCTCTACAATATTCCTAATCAGTGGCGATGCTCCTTCTACTATATAAGATAGGATGTGATAGGGAAAGAAAAGCTATAGACAACGGTTCTGGAAATAATTGTGAGGGAATCCTTTCACTACAAATATTAGAGAAGGCTTCATGGAGGATGTGACACCTGATCTTGGCTTTGAAAACAGAAAATAATAATGATGATGATGATGATGTTTGCTATTCACATTTAAATTTTCCAAAATGCCATATATAAATATATATGAACAATTTAATTTGTTCCTCATAACAATGTTATGAAATAGATATTAAAGATAGTATTTTGACTATTCTAAAGGCAAAGAAACTAAGTTTTAGTGGATTAACTCAGCTCATAAATTTTAGAGATGGAATTCAAATCCAGGTCTCTACTGATTCCAAGACCAGTACTTAACAAGAAGCTATTAGGAAGGAGTATATTGTAGGCATGAAGGGATAGCTTACCTATACAATATAGATAATAGCTAGAATTAGTTTAGCTTGATTGGAAGGGCAAGTTTGTAAAGGGGATGAGTAAGACAAGAAGATAGAAAGATAATTTGAAAACAGATTGTGGAAGACCTTGAATGTCACTGATGGAAAGTGACTTAGTGTTCACTGTTAGAGATTTTGACCCTTGCTATTTTATATGCCTTTGGAGCATTAATCAGTTCTCCCTATTATGTATATTCAGAGACTGACTGCATTTTTTGAAGATGACCCTATTGTTTCCAGGTGGTGCCTTAAGCCGTGGGCAAAATTGGCTCTGTAAAGAAAGTGCTAATGAATGGAATATTAATATAATTAATACTTTAAAACTCACACAGATCAGTTAAAGGAATAGACTAGCTTTGAGTTAGCCATCTGAGAATAAGAAGGTTTGAGTTCAATCCCTATCTTCTATACCTATTAACTGGCAGGAGAGGGAAGACCTTGGATAGGTCACTTAACTTCTCTGTGCCTCCATTTTCTCATCTATAAAAGGGAGGTAATAATAGCTGCAATACCTATCTCCTAGGATATATTTAAGGAGGTATTTAATCTTAAAAACTTTAAATAAATTTGAGCTATTATTATTGTTATATCTTTGAATCTCATGTCTTCATGAGAATATAGTATTTTGCCATGCATGCTATATTTACTTACCTGCTGAATTAAAAGTATTTTTAAAAGTCAGAGATTTGACCCACACTAGTAAGTTCCATTGATGAGCCATTAGCCAAATGGTGACAATATCTCCCAGGAACCCAAAGGAATTACTGTGTGCAGACAATGATAACCTGATTACTGCACATTATATCTTCATTAACCTCTAAGTTGAGTTCATGTATCACCCATGATAGAATTAATGTATAACATTTTAAAGCTGGTCTACCATTAAAAAGTCCTAATGTACTACTAAGTCACAGATGAAATCCTTTCTAACCAATTCCATTTTAATCCAACAAACATTTACTAAGTGCCTACTATAGGTGAATCATTGTATTAGGTTCCATGATGGAAACAGATATACACATAGAACCCAATAAAAGAACTCACAGGTTAAGAAGGGACTATATTATTTAACTAAAGAGACTAAGAGAAATAGAGTTAAGAGGAAAGAAAAGTCCTAACCAACTCCTTTGTGAAAGTCAGCGTTCTAATGAACATTCTTTTTATTAAGGAGCCACTTAGGATGTGATTACTTGACAGAGATGGATGAGAGGGAAACATAGAAAAGGGAATATTTGCTGTTTGCAATCACTAACAATGTGATATCATATTTGAGGCATAAAAGAAAGGCTAGAGGAATGACCTTGAGCAAATTATTTACTGGTACTGTTTGAGACAGTGGAATCAAAGAATTTATGTTTGAATCTTACATCAGCTAATTAGAATTTTGTGACAATGGATAAGTCACTTCATCTCTCTAGGTCTCATTATAAAATCATTGATGACTTTTGAGGTCCATTTCAGCTCAAAATCTGTGATTCTCTGACTGCTTTAGGCTCCAGTTTCTTCTGTATAATGGGGCCTGGGTTGTTTTCTAAGTATTGATATTTTTCTATTCAATGGAAGAATAAAATATCTGATAAAGAAGGAAGAGTTATGAAGGATAACTTAATCCTAAATTCTAAAATGATAGAGCTGTAAGGGACAAGAATCTAAAGATAACGTAGATAACAGAACATAGGTTTCATTACTTCATTACTTCTAGTCTAGAACCTTTTGACTTCACCTCAATATTTCTTAAGGTACATTATTTTGTTATGTCTGAGACTAATATATATCACATCTGTATATATATATATATATATATATATATATATATATATATATATATGGCATATATAAAATCCATCCATACATAAAATCATCCAATGGAGAGATATAAACAAGTTTATTTATATACATAAGTACACAATTCAAACATGTATGTATATATATATATAAATACAACATGTATTTATACACATACATACATACATATTTATTCCTCATTGAGCTATATCCCAATTGAACTCAAAGGACTCAAGAATTTCAGTTTCAAAATGCTCTATATCTGGGGCAGCAAGGTAGTACAATGGATAGAGCATCAGCCCTGGAATCAGGAGGACCTGAGTTCAAATGTGACCTTAGACACAATAATTACCTAGCTGTGTGACCAAGGGCAAGTCACAACCCCATTGTCTTGCAAAAAACCGAAAAAAATACTCTATGCCTGCACTTTAAAACTATAGTTCTGAACCCAATCAGTGAGCTCATGTTTAATATGTGGTCAGTAGATAATTATCTCATAGCAAAGGCATTTGCTGAGATAGTATCACATGAATAAGAGTAATAACATTCTTCCCCTCAAAATATGAGATATTTTTCTATAAAGATACACAATATCCATGAAAAGAGGAAGTGTATAGCATGTGTATAGCATATATTATTATATATAAGAGACATTTAGGGAATACATGTAGCCAAAACAATTCATATCACTGACCCTAATGCCGGACTCAAATGGAATTCAATCACCCAACTATACTCCCTGGACCTACTATTCTTTTTCACAGTTCAACTGCCTTTGCTTCTTATACTATTTGATTAATCTTGAAAGTTCTTAATGTGAGGAGTCTGGGGCAAATGAGGGTTTTTACTTCAAATGTATCCTGCCTGTTGGATGTATAGAATTATTGGTTGTAAAGATTATCCAGACCTGAACAGGAACATCCTATAAAATGACCCTGATAATTGCTCACCCTGCTGTGCTTTAAAAATTTTCAATGATGGGGAACTTACCATTTCTTTTTAATTCATCAAATATTTATATAGTATCTAGTACATGTAAGGCACTATGCTGGGTGCTGAGGGGGATAAAAAAATGAATGGAACTCATCATTTTATGAGTTAGCCCATTCCACTTTTGAGCAGCTGTAAATGTTAAGATGATTTTCCTCATATGGAGCTGAAAGCTACCTGCAGAATTTCCACCCATTGATCCTAATTATGCCCACTGGGGCTAAGTGGAATAAGGATACTTTTTCTTCTACATGACAGCCCTTCAAGTACTTGAAGACAACTATCACGTCTTCCCTAAGTATTCTCTGTACTAAACACTTCCAGGTCCTTCAGCTGATCCTTCTATGACATGTTTCCACATCCCCTCCAGTTTGCCCTGTTCTGGATGTATCCTAGTTTATCAATGTCCTTCCTAAAATGTGGTTCCCTGAATGAGATATAATGTTAAAGATGGGCCTGACCAAAGTAGAGAAAAATGAAACTATAGTTGCTCTCCTTCTGGACACTATTAATGCTTCTTTTAGTGTAACCTAAGATCCAGCAATATTTTTTAGCTGCTATGCAAAGCATATTAATTTATACTGAGCTTATAGAATACCGAAATCCCTAGGCATTTTCAAGTCTTTCTGCAAGCATTTTAGTTTTTGAACACAAGTAGAGTACTTTACATTTATCCCTATTAAATAAGCCAATGAATAAAGAACTAGGTGCAGAATTGAGTAGGAGGAAACAATTGGGTTGAGTCTCATTTGGGAAATTAGTGATCCCAAGAGTCTCCCTAGAAAAAAACTGTATTTTTAATACCAATATTTTTTGTGATATTATAGAATCATGAATCATAAAACCATATAGATCCCCCATCCCTCCTCAATGTGGTTGACCCAATAGATAAAGATAATATCTAGATAATATCTATCTGAGAGATAGATAAAGAGAGAGAGAAAGACAGACACAGAGAGAGAGAGAGAGAGAGAGACAGAGACAGAGACAGAGACAGAGCCAGAGCCAGAAATAGGCTATAGAATATCAACAACTAAGAATTATGTATGAGTGGCATAAAAGAGACCATCAAAGAGACATATAACTGGGAAAGGAAGTAGCTTGATTATTATAGGTGGTTGGCAATCTAAATGTTAAATTGATATCCTGGAGGAAGGTGATTAACACATTGGGTAGATCTGCTGTTAAGGATTTGTGAGAAACATGAACAAATGACCTAGAGGATTCTTTGGATGGGTTGTAATATGTACTGCTGTATAAGCATTCACAATGATGGCATTATACTCATTGTATTCAGTAATTTATTTCAGTTTCAGTTAAAAGCTTTTTGAATCCTTTTTCTGCCATCACATGCATGTGGGTGCACACATACACACATAGACACATATACTGTGTTCCTTTAGTCTATCATTCTTAGATTCCCTGAATCATTTAAGATTAGGGCAAACACGGCTACCAACTGATTCTGTCATCATCATTATAGCTGCTGGTGGTTCTCTTCTAAGGTTACCTCCCATCTATTCCATATTTAAACATATTTCCTTCATTAGAATATGAACTTCTTGATGACAGGGGCTGCTTTAATTTTTTTATACTGGTGCCTAATATAGTCCCTGTAATATAGAATACATTTAAAGAAATACTTCTTGACTAAATGACATTATTTACAGGGCTGATAAACATACCATATAATTTCATCCAAGACATTGATAAGGATGTTGAACTGAACAGGACTAAGGAAAAATCCTTGAGACATTCCAATAAACATCTCTCCAATTCACAACAGTATATTCATTAGGGCATTCCAGGCTAATAGAAACTGATAATTTAATGTTCTCTTGTTTGAATATATTGATATACAGATAAAACAAACAAGATATTAATTAAAAATATCACATCTGGTCACTGAATTTTATGAAACAACAATTAATAAAAACCTTTAACTTGACTTTTGTGATTAAAAATAAAGCCCTTAAATTAATATTTTACATAGAATTTATAACTGTTAATCCTTTACTAGGCTGAGAAGTATCCTGCATGTTTTTGAATGACCAGCATATGTTCTAGAACCATTAAAGGTTGGTTAACCTTTGCAGTCTAATTTTGACCTACAAGCTACTTAATTTAATCTTTCCCCCATAGAAAAGGATTGAATCATTAGGAACCAGCTTGTAGCAATAGTTATATTACATCAGATCTTCATTAACCCAGGCTAAAAATGGCTGTGGACTAATGGAACTCTTCTCTCTCTCCTCACCCTTCTTCCTGTTTCTCAAATGAGAAACTGTCCGTTCAGTGTCCTCCAATATATTGAGTGGGGTGGGGAGCAGCAAGGGATAATGAGTGCAGTGTAAACTCATTTTCTAATTGGACCTCAATTTAATAAGACATGAATTCTTAGGTTCAAAACCAGTCCCAGTCTTCAAAAAAAAAAAAAAAGGAAAGAACAAGCAAAAGAAGGGGAGAAAGAAAGAGGGAGAGGAAGGATGCACAGAAGAAAGGAAATAAGAGAGAAAGAAAGGAACCAAAGGAGGAAAGGAGGGCATAAGGGAAGGAGGGAGGGAGAAAAGAGAGTGAAAAAAGAGAGGGAGAGAAATAGAGAGGCAGAGAAAAAGAGAGGGAGAGAGAAACAGACAGAGACAGAAACAGTGACAGATAAAGAAAGAGACAGACAGAAAGAGCTGGAGAAGAGAGACAGAGTCAGATACAGAGAAGGATAGAGAATGAGAAAGACAGAGTCAGAGAGACAGATAAAGAGGGAGAGAGACAGACAGACAAACACACACACACACACACACACACACACACACAGAGAGAGAGAGAGAGAGAGAGAGAGAGAGAGAGAGAGAGAGAGAGAGAGACAGAGACAGAGAGAGAGACAGAGAGAGAGAGAGCCAGTGAGTGAGCAACTGGTAGTACCAGTTTCCCTGCTGACTTTCTTCTCAGGAACTGGGGGAAGATTGGACTTGACAGGGGCCTTGCACTGTAAGTAATTCTTAAAGTACAGCCCTTGCCAATCCTAGACTCCTGACAATTCCAAAGAACATGAAAAGGGGAGGAGGAGGGGCAGCAGCACATGTCTCCCGGAGCCTCCCTCCTTCCCACAGGGAGTGTGGGTGCTTCCTTGCTAGGAGCAAGGACAGCCTTGGTGGACTAACTTAATAACCCAAAAGACAGTAAAGGCCTTTGCATTTAAAAAAAAGTGCCAATATTAAACCTTATTTTATTCATTTTAGGAGCTTAGATTTTAAACTTTTGCTTTTTTCTCTGTCATTTTAAAAGTAACACAGGAAAGCAAAGAGATTTTTTTAATACCTAAAACACAGCAGCCTGTGCTTGTTGTAAAATGAAACAACTAGCTTGTTATAAAATGAAACTAATTTAGAATGATCTGGCTTTGAATCCTTACTGAGATATTTACTAGTTGTGTGAACTTGAGTTACCTTTACTGCTTTGGAACTCAATTTTTTCAATGACAAAATAGGGACAATATCAACAGCTACCTCATATAAGTGTGTGGGGAATCAAGAAGATCATATATGTAAAGTACTTTGTAAACCCTAAGGCACATTGTCATTACTTTCTGTGTATGAATGAATTAATTTCTTCAATGTGGAAAGGACAAATTAGAAGTCAGACACAGTCACCTGTTTAGTATAAACTCTTATCTCCTCAAGCTTGGACTATTTCAATAACCTGTGGTTTAGTCTTGCCTCAAGTTTTCTTAGTTGCAATCCATCTTCCACAGCTGTCAAAGTCAACTTCCCTAAGGCACAGGTCTAACTAAGTCAAAGCCTCATCCCCATAGACTCCAATGACTCCTTATTACCTTCAGAATCCAATAGACAATCCTCTATTTGGTGTTCAAGGACCTTTACAACCTCCTTTGATTTCTTCTTTTCCAGTCTTCCTACATCTTCTTCCCTAGAATGTTCTCAAGTGAATCCAGTGACAGTGACCTCCTTCAGTTCCTCTCAAAAGATTCTGGACATTTGCAGTGACTGTCCCTCATACCTGGATTTCTCTCCCTCCTCATCTCTATCTCTTGGCATTGCTTGCTTCCTTCATTTCTCAGCTAAAAAAAAATCCTATCTTCCATAAGAAATCTTTCCAGATTTCCTGTAATGTTAGCATCCCTCTGCTGATTATCTAATTTATATTGCATATATTTCATTTGTATATAGTTGTTCACATGTTGTCTCCTACATTAGATTGAGGTCAGAGACTACCTTCTGCCTTTTTTTTGTATCCCCAATATTTAGCACTATGTCTAGAATATGGTAGGGATTTAATAAATGCTTATTGACTGGTTGACAGTCAGGAGATGTGGTCTCTAACTCTGGCTCTATCAGTTGTGAGTTTGGGCAAGTCATTTTTCTTTGAGCCTCAGTTTTTACATTTTTAAAATAGGGATAATGATAGCTGCCATAATTATTATATTTTTTAGGTTTTTTGCAAGGCAAATGGGGTTAAGTGGCTTGCCCAAGGCCACACAGCTAGGTAATTATTAAGTGTCTGAGACCGGATTTGAACCCAGGTACTCCTGACTCCAAGGCCGGTGCTTTATCCACTATGCCACCTAGCCGCCCCCATGCCATAATTATTGCATAAGGCTGGTGTGAGACTCAAAGGAAATAATAGTTGTGAAAGTACTTTGGAAACAGTTAAAATACTATTCACATTATTGTTCCCTGGTCCTAAGCTAAATATTATGAATTCCAGGGAAAAGGAGTAAATGGTGATTCCAGAGAACCACGAGAATTGCCAAAGATCACATAGTCCTTTCCTAATGTTTCAGGTTTTCAAAGCTGGACTTATCTCTAGAATTGGTAATTGAGGTTCTAGGTTCATACCTTCCTGCCTATATGACCTTGACTGACATCCCTGGGTCTTAGTCTTGCAACTGTAAAATGAGGGGTTTGGAAGAGATGGCCTTTTAAGGTTACTTCTAGTTCTAAATCTGATAATATTTTCATTTATACTGAACTAAAGTAGAGACCAGTTTATCAATTGTTTTTTAGACATGGAAAAAGAATGACTTTGACAAACTTGCCATCCTTAAGTCTAAAGGATCTTAGCAGATAATTACATCGAGGGGTATTCTGCATAGAACAGTAGTCTCCATATTTGTTTATTTATTTTAACCATATACCTTAGTCAGTTGAAAACTTTTAAATATAAACCACAAAAATGGAAATAAGTATATTTATTTATTTATAAATTATGTACATATGTACTGCACTGATGATTTTATATGTAATAAAACTAAAGCAAAAAATATAAATTAGAAAGGGATGAAATATGGAATCTTTGATTCTTGAATCAAGTAGTTTACTAAATAGAAGAGTGGTGTAGAGAGACCTAGGTTTAGGGAAATTCTTTTGTATTGTACAGAAAGTAGGCACGAGATAGGAAGAAGCTCTATAAAAGTGATGATAAAAGATCTCAACTAGGTGGGTCATGTAAGTAGAGAGAAAGGGATAGATGTGAGAATATTGTGGAGATACAAACAAGTTTTGGCAAGTGTTTGGTTATGTGGGGTAATTAAGAGGGAGGGGGTCAAGGCTGATACCAAGATTTGAACCCAGTTGGTTGGCAGGGATGGGTTTGAAGGGAAAGGTAATTTATTGGAATCTGAAATGCAGATCTAGCCCATCTTTGTTTGTGACCCTTCATATCTTGTGGGACTCACTGTATCTTCAATATAGTCACAAAACAGAGACCACCTTTCCAAGGAGTTCAGCCAATAATGGAGCTTTTCTTTAACACAACCCATTATTCTTTTAATCTGTTATGAACTTCTCCCATCTATTTTCTTTTAAAAACCCTCTTACTATCACCTTCATTTATGAATATCTCCCTCTCTCCTCCCCTCTGACCAGTGAATCCTTCCTTGTCACAAAGGGAAAACAGTTCAGTAGAATAAAGATATCAATTGGCATATGCGATATTTCACAAATCTGCTCCCCTACCTCTGCAAAAAAAGGATGACTCCCTCATTTCCTTCAGATCAAGTTGTCCCCTCCTGGAGTAATTAAATATATGTCTGAGTTGATGAGCAAGTTGGTTCTTGAAGCCTGTTGGGAAAAACTATCCATGCTGATGGTATTCTCTCTCACTATTTGACTAGCTATGTGACTTTGGACTAGATGTCTCTGACATTCCTTCCAGTTCTAAGACCCATGAACCTTTATTTCTTGGGATAGGCAAAAAAGTCCCCTGTTCATCTGTTTCAGAATTCTGGGGCTCAAGCCAAAGTCATCATCTTCTTGGCAGAAGCCATGTGGAACATAACCAGCAACATGTCTTCTTGGTCCCCTTTCAAATAGAATAAGTTGAGCTCTTCATGAAGTCAAAGGAACAGACTGTTCAACAGGTTGCCTCCAGAGTTCTATCCTGAGCTAAATTTATTACTCAGCAGGCAATGAATTGGAAGAATTTATTGCAGAACACGAACCCACAGATTCTGACAGATAAAGAGGCACCATCAGGTCTCTTTCTGGGCACACTTTCCTGATTTACGGGGATGTGCCAATGACACAGGAGGTACCCGTCAGATATTATGCATTTTCTTCCCAACATCTGTTCCTTCTCTTCCAGGCTCTCGGCGCTATTTACATTTGTTTTCATTTATTTGCTGAGACCTAGTGGTGAGACATACATACGTATTCTATAAAGGAAAACTGCGTGGGTTGTACCCGGATGGTATGCAAAAGATGTTAGAAACACAATCTGCTGCACAAGGTACACCTCTCTGGGTCCTTCAGACTTCAAATCCAAGGACCTAAATCTAAGGCTTAGCTCAATCTCTCACCAGGACACTCAAGTGGTGTAGTAAATCATTTATTATATAATTTCTTCCATGAAATACACACATATACACATACACACCCCACAACTTTTAATTACATGGATAAAATGTACATATTTTGCACATTTAAAATGTGCATTGATAAAAGGCAGAACACTCCATCTCAACAAAGGCAGGACCAAATAAGAATCAGAATTGTTAGCTTTTCTTCTCTTTTATTACTGTCTTTAATTGGAGTTTTTTTAATTTTAATTTTTAATTGTTCTTAGAGGCTCTGAATTTATGCCTACTAGAGCAATTGTATTGGTGTCTTCTATCCAGAAAAAGAGGAAGATTCAATGCCATTAACACAAAGGCTGTGGTATTATTGTGCTTGTCATATGTCTAATTTCAAAAGTACCCAGAAGTTTCCAAATATCCCACCTTTTTTGACTTTTTAGGAGAAAAGCATCTGGGTGATTATCTTTTTTTTCCCCCTCCCAATTTTTCATTTAGATCTTTAGTAGATGGTTTAAAGGGTTGCCAAAAATGCACATGAAAATTAGTGGTGAAAACAGTTAATCACCCAGCTGTGTTGTCTCCACTACGTCAAAAACTTGAGATATTTGTAAAATTCTGGAGGTCTTGGACCATGGAAAACAACTATGAACATAATGATGCCTACAGCATGAATAATTTCAGCTTTTGGTGTCAACTGTCTTGCTTTTATTGCAACCCCAGAATTTAGCACAATACCTAGGATATTGTAAGCTCTTAATAAATGCTCTCTCTCTCCCTTCCTCCCTCCCTCCCTCCCTCCCTGAATTTTCCCTTCCCTCCCTACCTTACTTCTTCCCTTCTTTCCTACCCCCTCTCTCCTTCTCTTTCTTTCTTTCCTCCCTCCCTTTCTTTCCTTCTTCCCTTCCTTCCTTTCCTCCCTCCCTCCCTTCCTTCCTTCTTTCCTCCCCTCCTCCCTCCCTCCTTCCCTACCTCTCTGTCTCCCTCCCTTTATCTATGCTAAAGAATCGAGTAAACCAGAATTACCAAGTTTGTTAATTTTTTTAATAGCCTGCTAGTGTCAATGGTGATGGTAGGAAGGGACCCCTTCAAGACCAAGGAACAAAAGCTGGGTCTGAAGAGTTTATGTTAGTCTTGATTATGTCTGTCAATAGCCTAATGAAGTCTGATTTCAAGTGAAATACAGATTGTTAATGGTTTATTACACAAATTCAATTCGCTAAACATTTTAGTTCCAAATATGTTCAAGGAACACTGTAATTTAGTAGAGATAAAAATCAATTAATCAACATGCAGAGTTGAAGTGATTACCCCCTGCTAAGTGCTAAGGGATGCCAAAATAAAAGTGGAAATGGCCCTGTCCTTAAGGAGTTTCTACTCTTAGGGAGAGAATACTTACAAACATTGGTATAAAAAGACAAAACCAAAAGGATTAGAAGTAAACTTTTGATAAATGTCTGGGGAGTTGAATTGATTGTGGGTAAGTCACTTTGTATCCCTGGTTCTCAGTTTGCTCATCTGCAAAATGAGGAGGTTGGATTTAGAAACCATTAAGATTCCTTCCAGCTCAGAATTCCATTGAAATAGACAGTGAGGTACAACATACTTACCCTATGGGCCTAGAAAACTTCACACCTGAAAGGAAGCACATTCTCTAGGACTTCACCTTAGGCCATTCTCTCCCCCTACAGAAAAATAGTGTGCCTGCCAATCTATGAAGTGGAAAATCCTGTCATTTCATTTTCTCCCCTGCTCCAGATTTTTGTCCCCTGTCAGCACTCCTCCAGTCACTTAGCTGGGAATGCTGCCTCCTGTACATGATGCTAAGCATCTCTTTATTAATTGTGTTAACAGGTAAAGGGGGAAAAGAGAGCAGAGAAATTTAAGACTCAGTTCTTCCTATGAATTCATGTACAAATGCTACTATGTGCCTTAAAGGATTAATTTCACAAGCCTTAAATTGCAATTTAATTTGAAAACTAATTCAGCCCCATAATTGGCTTTCTGCTCAAATCACTGAGGCTAAAGATTTAAATTCTTAATATTCAGATGACTTTCAAGTATCTGGCCCCATCTGTGCATTAGTCCATGGTATTAATCTCTCAAGGGAATCTATGCTGGCAAAGAAATGAAATAAATAAATAAATGGGCCACACTAATAGAATAATCTATTTAGGAAAAAAGCCCTGTGTTATATAGATGAAGGTTTCTTTAACTCCATTGCTAGCATGTAGATTTCACCTCCTATTTAATTTGTTAAAGTAACATCAATTCCAAAATTCCTAATATAGACACTAATAGATTTGTGTAGGGTTAGAGAAAGAAGTGAATTTTAATTACAATATATTTTTCACTTAAAAAGTATCAATAAGGATATTCTTCTTCCTCCCATCCCAGCTTGGGATATTTATCCAAATACTAGAGATTGTCCCACTTTTCCTCTTATTGTATGGAATTAAATGAAACAAGAATGGGTCTAGAAGGGTGAGTCATTTATTTATTCAGAGCTATTTTCTAGACTGAGAATTGTGATGGGTGAGCTGTGAAGGGAATGTAGCAGTTCACAATTTGGTGAAGCCAGTTGGAGTGGTGGGAACGGTAATGTTCAGGTAGTTTAAATGAAGGAAACATCTTTGTTCAATGTTCAGGTGCCATTTAGATCACTGATCCTTGAGTTTCTAAAGACCTTTGGTGTAAGAATGCCTTAATCTTGTCTTACAGTTTATGTAAATCCTATTCCTCTATCAGTGGTCAAGCAAATTCTCATGTCTTCTACTTGACTTTCTTCTCAACTACTTCATTCCTCATTGATTTCTCCTTTACTCTGAAGCCTTATAAGCATTTACTATCTACATGACTTCTCTAATGTATATGTGTATATAGGGATGCATGTATATATGCATACATATATAAAAGGCATAATATATATATATATATATATATATTATACATATAGTAGTACTGTATATGTGGGGGAGCTCTATGATACAGTGTCTAGAGCACTGACCCTGAAGTTAGGAGGGTCTGAATTCAAATCCAGCTTTAGACTTACTAGCTGTGTGATCTTGGGCAAGTCACTTAAATCTGTTTGCCTCAGTTTACTCATCTGTAAAATGAGTTGGAGAAGAAAACATCAAACTATTCCACTCTTGGTAAACTGCTTTGCCAAGAAAACCCTAAGTGGGGAATAGAGAATCATTGTTTGGATTCTGATAGCTCAGAGAGAGTATAAAAAGCAATTGATTCTGATCAGTCAGAAACCCTAAGAGTCTTCCCCTCCCAGATCAATTTTATTTTTTTTTGACTAGGTAAAAGAAGCCATATTTGGCCTCATTTTTTCCTAACCTTAATCACTGAATGGGCATTGCATCAGACAAACTGAGACCTGAGAAAGACTTTAGCTTAAAAAGATCACTGCATCTGGGGCCATCTCTAGTCTATATTTTTCACTTGACCCAGATGGCTCTGCAGGAGAGAGTTAGGCTGGGGATTTTACACAGTCCTCCCTCACTTAAATCCAATTCACTTTCAAGTCATAACTTCTCCTTCCAGATTTCATGGTTCTCTTTCTGAACAAAAGACAAAAAAACCCCAATAGCCGGAAAGAAATTTGCTGATTAAGACTATGTTGGAGCATGGGGAGTCCAAGCTCTGACATGTAGCTACATTTTTTCATGGTGAGGCCAAGTTCAAAAAAAGTAAAACATCATTTGTGGGGAGTAAAATATGGTCTTTAAAGATACACTTTCTAACAGGAACACATTAGACTAGAAAGCCAGTCACGAAACCAAGAAGAAAAGAAAAGCTTTTGTTCTATGCAAGGGGGAATGCAAAAAGCAAAACCCACAAAAAATGTATTTCACAGTGAAAGATTTCTATTTCCCAGGGCTGGTTTTCATTTGAAGGTCTCAAATCCCACATGTTGAAAACTTAAGGGTCTGTACTTCAGATAAGACTGTACCTTAATGGGGATTTGGAAAATAGTCTCAGATGAGAGAAAGACAGAGAGAGAGAGAGAGACAGACAGACAGATAGACAGACAGACAGACAGACACAAAGATAGATGAAGAAACAGAGAGAGAGTCATACATAGACACATAAACACACAGTGTGGGTAGTATCAGGACAGTCATATAAATTCCCAAGAACCTTTCTGATGAATTAAACCTTAGTTGTTTAAACTCTAAAATACTAGAATCTGATTATTCAGAACAAATGTAAGCTAAAGTTAACTTTTGCTGCTTTCATTGATCTATTTATTCAGTAAATATTAAATATCTTTTACATATAAGTAAAGAGGTGGTGTGTAGAGAGGGCAGGTTGTAGAATCAGAAAGATCCTGCCTTTGACTGATCATATGACCATGGATAAATCATTTAATCTCTCAAAGTTTCAGGCAAATGAAGATTAAAAATTGTAGCTAAGTTATATATCTACATTAGTAGAAAGAATTTTCACATTGGACATCTTCACACTGGAATAAGCTCAGGTTTGGTTCAGGCCAGTCGATCCTCTAGTCCCCTTCAAAATTTGAATAAACCACAGTAGATGCTGGGTGAGATGTAAAGAAAAATAACAGTGTAGAAATGGTTTTCTAAGCAAATTAATGATATAATCCCACTTGTCTTCAGAATTGTAAAAGACTTGAGTACATGGTAGAAAAAAGAAAGTTCTTAAAATTAAGTGAGTCATGTGATCAGTAAGATTCAATTCAACCTCTTAGAATCACTATGTTAGTTTTAAAACTTCTGTATAAGCTTGGAATTGTTAGAAAAATCTATATATTGAATACAAAAGTGTATTCAGTCTAAAAGTCAGCACTGTCACTAATTCACTCTCTTTCTCTCATTAGGTCACATTAGTTAGCTTAGAAGGAATTTGTTTCCTTTTGCCAGAATTCAATTCAGAAAAGAATCTTTTTAGTGGAGTTCTTGTTGTTTTGTTTTGTTTTTTACTGTTGTTTAGTCAAATGCACCTATAATGAAACAATCAATTATTGGGTAAATGCAAAGAGTCCTCAAATAGCACTGTCTTCCAGACCATCAGTCCTACTTTCATCCATCTCTATCCTACTGGGTGGAGCAACCCTTGGGGGAAGGGGTCCTGCCATCACTACTACCACCATTGCTGACAATGATGGGTAAGTGAGACCAAGAGTCTTAAGAACAGTAGCATTCCCAAGACTACTAGACTGCTTCCAGACTGTGAAATGTTTCAAAATCAGAAAACAATATTATTTACCTCAGAGAGCACCTACTTCAACATTTTATTACATAAGAGGAAACTGAGGTTTAAGTGAGTTTAGAGAGTTTAAGTGACTTAGGTGACAAAAATCACTTAGGAAATAACATCAAAGATGATGCATTATCATCTGTTTTGTTGTTGTGTCCTAAGGATCATGGGGTCTTCCTATTTAACTTATACCTGAAACCTCCTATATATGTGGTCACTACCTGTCAGAAAGTAAGAGCTGGGACTATCTTTTATCCTTGTCTATATCCCCAGGGCTAATTAAGCAAAATGGATTTTCCCCCTTTGTTTATTAAATCATTCATTCATACATGTACTGAGAGTCTACTATGTATATAGCATGTTAGACACAGTGAGGAAAAGATAAATAAGAAAAAAAACCATGTCTATAAGGAGTATAGAGTCAAATTGTTATCAAGAATTTAAGTGCCATTTAGGTTTCAAGCATTTTTCTAATCACTAGGTTTACAAAAACAAGAAACTCACAATCTAATGTGAGAGATAACATACAAATAACTATATACAATATATATGCATTTGTACATACATATAACTATATATGTGTGTGTGTGTGTGTGTGTGTGTGTGTGTGTGTGTACATAAAGATCTATGTATATATGTATATACACAGACATATAGTTGAATGGATGCCAGGCTTGGAGTCAGGAAGACTCATCTTCCTGAGTTCAAATCTGACCTCATATACTTCCTAGCTATGTGACCTTGGGCAAGTCACTTGACTCAGTTTGCCTCAGTTTCCTCATCTGTAAAATTAGTTGGAGAAGAAAATAGCAAACCACTTCAGTATCTTTGCAAAGAGAACCTCAAATGGGGTCAAGGAGAATCAGACATGACTGAAAAAATGACTAATCATTAAATCTGAACAGTGAGGAAAGTGTTAAAAATATTAGGATTAAAGAATCATGGATTTAGACCCGGAAAGAACATTAGGAGGTCACCTGGTTCAGCGTTTCATCTACAAATGAGGAAACTGAGGCCCAGAGAGTTTAAGTGACTTGTCCAAGAACACTTAATTAGTAAATGGCAGAGATAGGATTTGAATCTTGTTCCTTTGATTCCATATCTAGTACTCTGTCCACTGTCTCATTTTATCTACTCATGGTTCTATATAATTAATTTAGAATAATTATCTAGGGGCAGAGATTTTCTTTGCTTCAGAGCTAATAATCTCCTGCTGATTTTTAAGGGTCTAGGCACATGTCTAATTAATCAGTCACTAGGGTCTTTCTTCAGGTAATGTTTACCAAAGGCACCTTCACTATGGCAAATATTCAATTTGAATGCAAATTGTCCAACCTAGACAAATATGGTGGTTAATAATCTAACATGCACTTTGAGTTTGGTTTCTAATAGTAGGAATGTGCTGCCCTGAACCACTGATATTCCTTTATCTCAACTGAAAGAAGGTTTTTATTAAAAGAGGAAAGGATAGATTCATTGGAAAGCCAAAAAAGAGTTGGGGAAATCTCTAGTGGAGACTGGGCTAAGAAGAGACCTTGGGTTGAACTTAGGGTCTGAAGTTAATGTGTGCCTTGTGGCTATGTTTAACTACCCTAATTATATTACTTACAGTTTTTGGGGAAAAAGGACTTGTCTTCCTGAATCAATATTTAATATATATTTCCATTTGTTTTCTGAAAGAATATACATCTTAAACCCTTCATTAGCCCATCAATCTAAGGAATAATGATTAATTCCAGCTGTAGCTTTCCCTCATTTCACAAAGACTCAGCACAGAACCTTCTATTACTATAATTTTCTGTTGTAAGAGAAGAAATTGCCATAGAAAAAGTATTTCTAGTTTTGGGGAGTCTCCTGCTTAGGTAATTGGATTCCATTCTCAATTCTGACTTTATTTTCTCTGCTCTGAATAAGGCTTGGCTTGGGACAGCAGGAGTAGGTTAAACAAAAGCATGGTACAACTTCATTGTAGTATTTCAAAGGACACAACCTTATCATTACTCATGGAGGACTAATATCAGAACAGATTTCCATGTTCCTTGGGAAGGAAAGGGTTGAAAGAGAATTGACATGTTAATGTAAATGTAGGATTTTAAGAGAAAAGTGATGGTGTGGGAAAAGAAGGGTAATAATCACACAACCATGAGAAATTTGATGTTTTGGAATAGGAAACCCTACATTTGACCTGCTTCTAAGGCAGACTGCACTCCATCAGTCATGGGCAAAGCCCTGAGGCACCTTTCCTTCTTCGACTTTCTGTACTCTTGAGGAAAAGGCCCGATGCTGATTTTCTAGCTTAAAGGCTTATCTGGATTTTTGTTGAGAAAATACTGCAATTTGCTGCTTTTGTTATCCTAATGAGAAAAGCTAGTTAAACATTTGGGAAGACTTTTCATATTGATTGGTTTTAGAAGATGTGGGAAATTAGATTTGTTATGAAAACAACACCCAAAACACAGTGCTTTCCAACCTCACACTGACTCTGCTGCATCACCACTGGCTGCCACACACTGCCACATTGGAGTCCCTGCCAGCTGCTATGATGATGCCACCACTCCAAGCCATATCCTCCTTAAAGGAAATGGCTCAGAAAGGACCATTCAGTGCCTCTACCAGCTTGTGATTCCTTTGTCCATCCTTTTCCTGTCTTCTCCTTACTCTGAAGGAGAGATAAGAAGAAGGTTCTAGGAGAAATCATGTCACACTTTGTCCTTTTCTGCACTAGGGTCATGCAATCCTGAAAGACAATCAGTGGAGAATGCAATTCACCTTGTTGAAAATAGTTACCCCTAGAGACCACTCTATGACAACTACCTCAGGCAGCAAGAAAGTGATGATAAATGTGTGCTGACACTAACCTAAAACTAGTCACCAGTGAACCCCTCTATCAGGAAAAGCAGTCCAAGAACAATTTCCTCAGAAAGTAAGTGGAGGGCAAGAAGAATGACAGTATTGGTACATTTGAATAGTACCACTACCCAAAAAAAGCATTTCCTTTTGCAGAGTCTCCAATAAACTGTATAGGATCTACCCTATACTGATTAGTTTTGTTTGGTCATTTTTCTGTTGTGTCCTACTTTTCATGATCCCATTTGGGATTCTCTTAGCAAATGTACTTGAAGGGATTTGCCATTTTCTTCTCAGTTCATTTTTTTCAGATGAGAAAACTGAGGAGAACAGGGATGTGACTGCCCATTATTGAGATCAGATTTGAACTTGGGAAGACGAGTCTTCCTAATCACAGTACATGCACTATATATAGTGCCTTGGCTTGCCTATCCCCTCTATCACAGAAACTCACAATTCCATAGACCCTATTTATTCACTTTAGGCAAGCCCCTTCCCCTAGATGATTTTATTTCCTATCTGTAAAATGGAATGGCAGCCCTATTAAGTAAAAAATTCCCTCTCATCAGAGGTCTGTATGGGCATTGGCTGGGTTATGTTGTAATGGAATTCTCTTTTGGGCTTGGGTCAGACTAGATAGCTTCTGAGGTTCCTTCTGATGTAGAGGATTAGGAATGTAACAAAAATTCTGTAATCTTAAATGCTGTTAAGTCTTGTAAAATGGGTGGAGAGTCTTTGCTGTAAGATGTAAATTGACTCCTATTATTTCATTATTTAATGTAAAATTTGAATCCTGTCTCCTCTTTTTTTTTGTTTTTGTTTTTGCAAGGCAAATGGGGTTAAGTGGCTTGCCCAAGGCCACACAGCTAGGTAATTATTAAGTGTCTGAGGCCAGATTTGAACTCAGGTACTCCTGACTTCAGGGCCAGTGCTTCATCCATTAGCCGCCCCTTCCTTTCTCCTCTTTCCCAACCCCAGCTTCCAACCTTGCACCTGGTTTTGGTCACATAAAGGGGGGAGGGATTTCCCCTTTTGCTCTCAGTGCCCAGATAAGAGGCAAGGCTATCAAACCAGGATCAGGCCACCTCTCTTTCTAGCCCACCTCTATCTCTGGCCCAGTCAGCTCTCTGATTGTCTTTATCCCCACCTCTCCTCATCTCCCTCTCTCTGTCTCTGTCTTAGTCTCTGTCTACTAAGCAACCATGGGTAGCCTTTTGTTATTCACCCTGTCATATAGTCCTTTGTTGATCCTTTGGGAGGAAAAGTTTTTCAACCTGTTTACTTTGATATATTTTATAATAAAATCCTGAGCAATTTTAAAATCCCATAGAGCACACGAATTCATCTGTCCTTTCAGTGGCCCCCAAATTCCTATCCTGATCTGGTTACCCCAGATCCCATTGACAACACTGCTATCTCTAACATTTGAAGAATCTCTGATTTTGTGAAAATGAAGTACCTGTACTAGACCAGGGATCCTAATCTTTTTTGTGGGTGTGCATAAACTGCTTTCATAGTCTGGCAAAGGAAACTTATTCAGCCCTTCTCAAGAGAATGTTTTTAAATTACTAAAATAAAATATAATGGATTGTAAAAGTTATCAATTATATTGAAATAAAGTCATCAAAATATACTTTAAAAAAGACAAATTCATGAATCCTACATTAAGCAGCCCTGAACTAAGTGATCTCTAAGGTTTTCTTTGGTCCTGGTATTCTAAGGTTAGAAGTAAATTCAAGTAGAGTGATGATTGCTAACTATTTAGAACATTTCAGTTGTCTTCCTCTCTCCTCTCCAAATTTAGCTTGGGCTGAATTTAGGAAAAGTAATTATTATCATCATTATAACTAACAATGTCATTTATATGGCATTTCAAGGTTTATAAAGCACTCCATATGTCTTATCTCATTTGATCCTCATAGCAATCCTTGAAAATATATACCATTGCTACCCCCCCATTTTTACAGATGAGGAGGTCAAGGCTAAGAAAAATCAAGTGACTTGCCTAGGATCATTCAGAAAGTGTCTAAGGTAGGAATCAAGTTCAGGTCTTCTGCCTCTAAGTTCAGCATTTTATCCTGAATTGGCTACATATATATTCCTAGATTTTTGGGTCAATTATTTATTTAGACTCCAATAATTCTCAGAGAGAAGTCCAAAGCATAATGAAACTCCTTTTTAAAAAATATACTCCCATTATAGGTATGAGTTGTGATTAGCATTGTTAGAAGGAATTCCTGCTTTGATGAGTGCAGAGAGCTATAGCCAATTGGGGCATAAGTGATAAAAACAAAGCTTTCAAAGAAGTCCCAAACATAGCTCTTCTCTCTTATTTCCAAGGGAGATGGGTGGGAGCCAAAAGAGGAAGTTGATTTATCAACTATTCCTTTTCATTACCATTGTATTCACAGGGGGCCAGATTGAGTTTCAGTCAGACTTGAAGACGATTATTTATATGTAAGATGCATTGTGCAAATATTGGCAAGGTAAATCAGAGGTGGCCTGTTGTTGGGCAATGTCTTTGCTAAGATGCCTGAGCTAAGGCACAGTACTTTACCTGGTTTGGAACCCTCATCCACAGAGCCATTGTAGACTTGATTTATAAACTCTGGTCTGTTGTCATTCATGTCAATCACATAGATGTAAAGGTCAATAGGATTCTCCACCTTGTTTCCATTCATGTCCACTGCATGTGCTCTAAGCTGAAAAAACAAAAGAAAAAAAAACAAACAAACAAAACAGAAATAACACATGGTCAAAACCTGAATTTAAATGATGCTTCCAAATAGTTTTGAGAGCTGCTGGCATATATCAGAGCTAAAAAGCATTTAGTTTCTATCTAAAGTCTATCATATTTGTGGTAATTGCCAATGAAACAAAATATGCTTTAAAAAAAAAAGAAATGAAGATAATGAATGTCTGGGTGTTAAAGTGGGCTTACTTCCAAAAACTTCTTTAATACTGTAACATATACAATCATCATTCACTGTGGGGGGCGAATAGCAAGAAAGTAAGGCAGTAATCTTAAAGAGTAAGTTTCTGATCTGTATCAAATGTGTTCTATATAAAAATGTCCTGATGATGATGCCCAAAGGGCAATAAAACTGTGTATATCCTTTGATACAGCAATGCCACTATTCCAAAGTAATCACAAAAAAGTGCAAAAAACTCACATGTACAAGAATATTCATAATGACTCTTTTCATTGTGGCAAAGAATTGGAAATTGAGGGAATGCCCATCAATTGGGGAATGGCTGAACAAATTTGGCATATGAATGTCAAGGAACACTATTATTCTATAAGAAATCATGATGATTGGACAGAAAATCCTGTAAGGATATAAATGAACTGATGCTGAATGAAGTGGGGAGAACCAGAAGTACACTACAGATACCAACAACAACAACATTGAGTGATGATCAACTATGATGGACTTGTTCAATTGAGCAGCATAGCAATCAAAGAAAATTCTAAAAGACTTGTGATAGAAAATATCATCCATGTTCAGAGAGAGAACAGTAGAGTTTAAATGCAAAGCTTACTATCTTCAATTTTATAAAGTTTTCTTATGTATTATATCATTATTTTCTCTCTAATTTTTTTCCACTTGGTTTTGATTCTTCTTTCACCTTATGATTAATATGGATCTATGTTTAGCATAATTACACTATGGAGATATATTAGATTGCTTTTTGTCAAGGGAAGGGAAGGGAGGGAAAGAGAAAATGTAAAATTCAAAATCTTGTTTAAAAAATGATTAGTGATAAAAATTTCCAGATGATCCTGAACCTTACCCTGGTCCCTCAGCTTTGACACAGAAAACATGCATGAGATCACAAAGAAGGTCTTCCAGGATGTTTTCAAGTTAGCAGATAGCATTGACCTTGTGGAGTAGAATCATCATCATCAGTCAAATCCTTCAGAGTTCTCTATGCCCCAAACTTCAGGCAATTCATAGTAAAGATCAGCACAAAAGATCTTTCAAGAGACATTTAAACAAATTCAGTAAGGAAAAAACAAACCAAAAAAAAAATCTTGGATCTGAACTGGTTTACCACAAAGAAGTTGTCTCTAACACTGTATTTCTAATCAAGCTTGCAATTATAGAATAATGTTCAAGCCTATAAGAAGCAGTGACCAAAGATGTGAATGTGCCTTCCCTACTACCTTCAGGCAACCCTAACGGTAGGAAAGAAGTTAGTGTTCTCATTAGGGCTATTGACAGCAGCTGCTTGCTTTCTTGCCCCCATAGTCCAAAAGTCCAATCTGTAATATTTTGGAGACAGAGATAACAAAGTACTCCCAACCCAGGGACCATGAAAATCCTTGTGGCATTGTTTAAAGGTGAAATTTTTCTCACTGCTATTAATTTAGTGGGGGTGGGGAATATTTCACACCTATCACAGGGTCTTTTGAGATGCTAAAAGATGAAATACATGTTCATTCTTAGAGCTCAGGATAGAATATTCCCATCTAAGGATCTACTGGGCATCTGAAAATTGATTTGTACCCCTTCTCTATAAATTTAATCTAAGGTCTCAAATGGTCAAATATAGTAGCAAAAGCATCTTAACTTTGGAGGTTTCTACTTAGAATGTCTCTTCTGTGGATATCTCCAGAAAGAGAAATTCTTACCAGGTAACAGTGGGAACCAAGGGTCTGTCTCCTTAAACTGAAAGGATAACCGTGGTCTATTAAAATGAAGGAGTAGAGTGACAAGCCCTCTGGGATTTCAGGCTGAAGGCAAGAAAGAATTGGAAGGCATTAGAGGACAGACCAGGTAGCTCTGTTAATTCTGGTCTAAGACTAGATTTTTAAGTTCTTTCCTACTCAAATCTATTTTCTTCTATTTGTCCTGTTTGCTTTCAGGAGCTGAACCACAAGGAAAAAATCAAAATAAAAGTAGTTTATGGGTCAACCTTCTGGGGCTGATGCACATAACAGCATTCAGATCTAGGAGGATTTAGTTTATAGATAGGAAATCCCTTTGGGAAGAATAGAGGGTGGATATCTATGACTTGTTGTTGCTGGGGCTTCTGGTTAACAGTCACAAAGCCAATGAATGTCAGAGCTGCAAGAGAGCAAAGAATGTGAGAGTTTAAAGGAATCTTAGACCATAGAACCAGAGAATTTCAGAGTTGGTTTAGAACATAGAAGGTAGAATGTCAGAATTAGCTTCGCTTAAAACCACCTCCTTCAGGAATTATTTCCCAGTCCTCTTGGCTGCTAATGCCTTGACTTTTTTTTTATCTCCTCTGAATTTATCTTATATGTACTGAATTTTGTAAGGGCACAAATGTTCATTGATGGGTTGATAAATCTAAGCCCTGAATTTTATAAAGGAATTAGAAGTTCCCCAAGGTGATAAAACTAATTTATGGTAGAATGGGGATTAGACCACAGGTTTTCAATTCCTCGCCTTCCCATGCCACTGTACTCCTCTTGATCTTAGGCAGGGGATTGTATGAGATGGTCTAGTCCAACTAGACCTTTAAAATCCCGCCTAAAATGCCTTCCCACTCTAGGATCCTATGATTCTGTGACCCTGAAAAAGTGTTAAAATCAAGATGAAAGGAAAGCATTTGGGGAATAGAACTTTGAAGCAGAGTATCTAGGGAATGGAAACTGGTGCATGTTGACTATGAAGAGCTCGATCCAGCTGGTTCCAAGTGAATTCTTCCTATTATCCAATCTCTTAGCATAGCTTCTCATTACTGTTGCTTCATGTACCTCTGAACGGAAGGCATTTATACATGATGGTTGCTGAAGGAAAAATGAAAGTGCTAATTGTATTCATATTGGCTCCAGTGTTTTGGTTTGCTTCAGACAGCACTGAATGGAATTTTACCCCTTAATTTGTGTTTTTAAGAAGAATTTCAAGGCTTACTTGACAAAAAAATAGATGAAAAAGGGAGGGGGGAAAGCCATGTGTGTTGTGCAACAAACCAAATTAACACTGATTCCTAGGATAATTGCAAAGTACAACACAGCAACATGGGATTGTGCAAAAGTCTAAGTCCAGACTATGTTCTATTAAGAACAAATTTGAAGTGCTGTGTAGGGATGCTAAGACCCTCCACAGCAATCCAGTTGCCAGTCACTGTGAACTATCTGCATTTCATCCTCATGAACAAACCATTCAGCCAGGAGACACAGAGCTATCCTTCATCATGTCAGATGGAGCCAGTCAATAACTTTACAAGGCAAAGGTCAGGTTGTCTTTGGGAAAAAAAGCAATTCTGGACTAAAATTAAAGTTATTATCTTCAAACTAAGGTGGAATTAGATGCTTCTTGTTCTATCTGAAGAAGCAGCTTCATTCAGAGATAACATGCCATGTGAATCACATATTTATTTAATTTTCAGATTTGTCTTCCATCCTGCCCCCCCCATCTCCAAAAAAAAAAGTTTTAATCAAATTTGATAGCTTTTTTAAACCCTGATCAGCTCATGCCACTCAACAAGCTTGTGGCTCTGAGCACCTAGCTTGGTCAGAATGGGGGTAAAAAAAATTCCATAACTGAAATGTTACCCAACTCTTCTTATATTCCTGATATTCAGGGAAGCTCTTTCCCCTGTCCATATGAAAAGGACACTTTTTAACTCTGAGTGGAGAACATCTATTTCCAAAATTCTTAACCTATTTTAAAGGCATTAAGAGAAATGGCTATTTAATTTAACTCAACAGACATTCATTAAGTAACTACTCACAAGCATTATTGTAAGTGCTAGGATTTCAAAGATAAGAATGAAACATTGCTAGCTCTCAAAGCTTACATTCCACTAGAATTTAAAGGAATAAAATAGATAAACTTTTTGTAAAGTGGGAATAACTTTATTGGTGTGTGTGTGTGTGTGTGTGTGTGTGTGTGTGTGTGTGTTTCAGGTTTTTTTTTTTTTTTTTGGCAAGGCAATGGGGTTACGTGACTTGCCCAAGTTCATAAAGCTAGGTAACTATTAAGTGTCTGAAACTACATTTGAACTCAAGTCCTGCTGATTCCAGGGGCTACTCTATCCACTGTGCCATCTAATTGCTCCATAAACTTTAAAACAATATTATCACATTATCTTGTGATTTGTCTATGAACTGATTTTGGGGAATTTGTTTAAATTGAAGCAGGAATATATATTTGTTTTTGCAAGGCAATGGGGTCAAGTGACTTGCCCAAGGTCCATAGCTGGGTAATTATTAGGTGTCTGAGGTCAAATTTGAACTCAGGTCCTCCTGTCTCCAGGGCCAATACTCTATTCACTGTACTACTGAGCTGCCCTAGAAATTAAATATTTTTTACTATGAAAAGTGTTTACATTCTATTGTGCTAAGTCTTCTGGCTTCCTTCCCTGCCCTCGACATTCTAAGGAGAGTCAGTTAAATCTCAGCAACATGCTTTGTTCTCAGGCCTTCTGACCACTCATCCCACTGGAAAGAAGAAATGTAAGAATAGCAATTGCTAATTGAGAATAGAAACGATTTCGTTCTTTGTATTCCCAGGCTTTAGTCCAATAAAATAGATGATGTTTAATAAATTCTGATTGATTAATAAATTGATTTTGACATGATCCTTGTGACTAAAACCTAATCTGGTAACTTTCTTGAAACTGGACCACTGATATGTTACCCTTAATCAAAGTCCTTCACTTGGGACCTCAACTCTTGATGGTCCTCAGTTTTTTATATTGTAAGATTAAGGAGTTAAATTAGGCAACAACTAAAATCCATTCTAGCTCTAAATTTTTTTTTACAGTCTTAATTAAAGATTTTATTTATTTTGAGTTTTACAATTTTTCCCCCATCTTACTTCCCTCCCTGCACCCCACCCCCACAGAAAGCAATTTGTCAGTCTTTACATTGTTTCCATGTTATACATTGATCCAAATTGAGTGTGATGAGAGATAAATCATATCCTTAAGGAAGAAATATAAAGTATAAGAGATAACAAGATTAGACAATAAGATATCAGATTTTTTTTTCTAAAATAAAGGGAATAGTCCTTGAACTTTGTTCAAACTCCACGGCTCTTAATCTAGATACAGATGGTATTCTCCATTGCAGACAGCCCCAAAATTGTCCTTGATTGTTGCTCTGATGGAATGAACAAGTCCATCAAAATTGATCATCACCCCCATGTTGCTGTTAAGGTGTACAGTGTTTTTGTGGTTCTGCTCATCTTGCTCAGCATCAATTTATGCAAATCCTTCCAGGCTTCCCTGAATTCCTGCCCCTCCTGGTTTCTAATAGAACAAGTGTTCCATGACATACATGTACCACAGTTTGCTAAGCCATTCCCCAATTGAAGGACATTTACTTGATTCCAATTCTTTGCCACCACAAACAGGGCTGCTATGAATATTCTTGTCCAAATGATGTTTTTACCCTTTTTCATCATCTCTTCAAGGTATAAACCCAGTGGTGGTATTGCTGGATCAAAGGGTATGCTCGTTTTTGTTGCCCTTTAGGCACAGATCCAAATTTCTCTCCAGAAAGGCTGGATGAGTTCACAGCTCCACCAACAGTGTAATAGTGTCCCAGATTTCCCACAACCCTTCCAACAATGATCATTATCCTTTCTGGCCATATTGGCCAGTCTGAGAGGTGTGAGGTGGTACCTCAGAGAAGCTTTAATTTGCATTTCTCTAATAAGTAATAATTTAGCCAGCTCTAACTTCTTGATCTTTAGTTTGGTCTCTACTCCTGAAAACTGGAACTCTGCTATGTCTTTTAGTCTTAGTGTTTGATGTCTAAGTCCTAATGGTGACCCCCATGACTACTTAGATTTCTACCTCATAAATAATGATTAAAGAACAGTCCTGACTGAAGATAGCAGGAGGTAAGCTGGCCACTGGGTCTACATGTATAATCAGAGGTTATTTGGTTTATCCCTTTCATTTCAACAAGAGTTTGTATACTGGTGATCTAGTTTCAAAAACATTTAATTGGAACCCTTAGATATAACAGGGGGATGCCTAAGTGCTTGTATGACTGGCAAAGAGAATAAACAGAAAAAGAGAGAAAGTGTTTGCAAAGAATAGACATGATGGAATTCTTCTGTCCAATGGCAGTTGCTATGTTATTGGCACTTGATTATTTAAAAATTCCTTTTCTGTGAATAAGTGGAGAAGTGGTTGCCAGAGTTGATGTCTCCTCAGAGTGAGACTTCAAAGAGAATGAGTTTTTCTCTGGAGGGGTGGGGCAATTCCAAATGAATGATAGTGGATTTGAAGCAATAATGAGAATTATTTAAATGGGTGATGATTTTGACCTCTCAGGGTTCCTTCCATATCTTTAAAAATAAGCAATGGAGTAAGCTATAATTGGAGTTTTATTAGGATCAAAGAATTTAGAAGGTGGAGAGATCTTAGAGACCATCCAGCTTGACCCCTTCATTTTGCAGATGAGGAAACTAAAGATTATAGAGACTAAGTACTTTGTCTAAGGTCACAGAGCTAATAAGTAACAGAGCTGGAATTAAAATTCAGGTTGTTGGACTGAATCTAGGGCTCATTCTACTACTATACACTGCTTTAGGTGGCTAAAGATTATGGTATTAGTGCCCATCACCATATTCTAATTTTATATAAGTGGAAATACAAAGATAGTAAAAAGTACTCAAGTATGTTTCCAACTGCAATATTAGTTAGTACCTCTTTTGTCTATATAATTTTCCCCATGTAGAAGAAAAGAAAAGAGATGGGAAAACAGATAATTTGAGATTCCTCTCTCTAAACCCATTTTTTCATAAATTCCTGCTATCTTTGTAATACACAACAAGTATGCCCATGTCAAAAACCTTGCTCACTCCAAACTTTCTTCAGTGTCCTATTGCCAATATAATAAAATGCAAATTCCTTGGCTTCACGTTTAAGGTCTTCCACATCTGTCACTGACCTAGCTCTTCAGTCTTATTTCATATTACAAACTCTATATTGCAGCCAAACTGCACTTCCAGTCTTATTTAAGCGGACAACTTGGGGTGGCTAGGTGGTGCAGTGGTTAGAGCACCGGCCCTGGAGTTGGGAGTACCTGAGTTCAAATCCAGCCTCAGACACTTATAATTACCTACCTGTCTGGCCTGGGACAAGCCACTTAACCCCATTGCCTTGCAAAAAACCCAAAACAAAACAAACATAAACAGACAATTCCAGCTTTGGTACAAGGGCCATGTCCCATGTCAGATACCTACTCACCCCTCATTTCTGCCTTCTCCTTCAATATGACACCTAAATTTAATAAGTACTTATTAGCTACCTAATGTATACAAACCATTGATACATGTTAGTAACACAAAGAAAAAAATGAAAAATGTTAACTATCTCTCAAAAAGCTTATATTATCCTGGAACGATATAAACTGACAAGTAAAAAAATAGTTTAAGACAGGAGAAAAAAAAGGTAAAAACTAGGAGTCCTCAGTAGGAAGTGGCACATAAACCAAGCCTTAACAAAATTTAGGTATGTAAAAAGGCAAATTGAGGAGGGAAAGCATGCCAGAAATAGATACAGATATGAAGATGGGATATGAATTGTTATGTGCGAGAGACAGCAAATGGGTTAGTTTGAGTAGAATGCAGAGTGCATAGAATGGAGTAATGTGTAAATAAGTATAGCAAAATATAGTGGAGTCAGGATGTAAAGGAATTGAAATGTGAACCTAAGGAAATTGCATTTTCTCTTAGAGGAATTAGAAATCCCTTGAAGATTCTTGAGCAAGAGAGTAACGATTGATCAGACTTGGGTTTTAGGAATCTTACTAAGGTAGCTGCATCAAGGATCAAATGGAGAGGGGAGTGACTGGAAGTTGAGAATCTAATTAGGAGACTGGTAAAAATTCCTATTATAGCTGATGGGAGTCCAAATTAGGGTGACAGCTGTGTGAGGAGATAGGTGCTAGTCATGTGGAAATAAAGTTCATTAGGTTTGGCAACTGATTGGATGGGGCTTGTGGGAAGGGTCTAGGGTGACCCCAAGGTTTTAAACTTAGGTGAGTGAAAAGATTTAATTAGAAATAGAGAAGTTTGAAAGGGGAGAGGGTGAGTTGGGGTGCCTTTGGGAGGCCTAGGATAGTTATCTAATACCTCTATGAAGCCAGCCTTGTTCTCTCCTTTCCATCAACTGAAAGGGACTTCTCACACTGGAAGTGCCTCCTTTTCCTCTGAATGGTTCTTCCTAGACATTTTATTTTTAGGAAATTGCCTAAGCCAGTCAAGTCTTCATTATCCTTCAGCTTATACTTCTGACTCAGGATGGTGATGTAATGACAAGCACATGAATTGGATTTGAGTGAGGGGGTGCTTTGCTAAGTCACCAGTCTCACTGTCTCCTTCAGAACCATCTGGGTCCAGTGGCCAAACATGAATCAGAACAACTGGACATGGCCCTGGATGTGAGCCAATTAGAGTTAAGTGACTTGTCCAGGGTCACACAGCTAGTTAGTATTAAGTGTCTGAGGTTGGACAGCACAGCACCCCCTCACTCAAATCCAATTCATGTGTTTATCATGGCATCACCTCCCTAATGGCATGGTCTTCATCAAGAGTGAAGGAAAAAATATCATACTCCTGACTATATGCTTTCTACATCATGTCCCCTAGGGATGCCTTCTCTCCCACTCAGTATTAACTTCCTTTAATTTGTAATCTCCCATTAGAATGTAAGTTCCTTGAGAGCAGGAACTGTCTTTCCTTTTGCCTGTTTTTATACTCCCAGCACTTCGCTTAGTGATTAACCTTAGTTAAGTCCTTAACGGAAATGCTTGTTGAAGGTGATTTGACTTCCTCTTCAAATTTCACCTTCATTTGTTTCTCCTATCACTTCAGCTTTTTATTATTATTAATTTATATGTTGTACCATACCCCATTCCAAGTAGACCAGAAGAGTAGGAAGGCCATCACTTTTCCCAGTATCTGGCACAATGCCATATGTAGAGTAGACAATAAATGTTTCCTAAGCTGAACTGCATTTAACCAGAGTCATTAATGATATTAAAGCTGGAATTATTTTCTTTGTTCCTTGACTATAGTATGGTAGAAAAAGCCTTCATTGGAGTTTTAGAAGACTTGACATATGGTCTTGGCTCTGACACTAAGTATATGACCTAGAATGGGTCATCTGACTCTCTCTCCTGCCACTTGATTGTACTCCTTAAACTTTAAAAATAATGAAGGAGACTTATTAGAATTGAGATATCTTTGGGAACTCATCCTTTGGCAACACGTCTTCATTCTAGGAAGAGTTCAGTGCATAAAGAGAGATGCTAAAGCCAATTAGAAAAGACAGTAACTAATTTTCATTGGATATGAATGGAGTTCCAACATGGACTACCATTCCACCAAAATCTAATTTACTCTTGAATGCAACATGCTTTCTCAGAGAAGGATTGAAAAAGGAAAAGACAGGTACCAGCTGTGCCTGAATTTTCCCCAAGTGTGTTCAGGGTGTGCATTCTGCAAGCCCTGGTACAGAAGCTCCAATCAAACAATAAGACATGATTGACAGTCCTTAAGTATTCAGACTTTCAGATTACCAATGACTTATTCCCTGGCCAGCACATGCTTTCTGCTACCTATCCTAGGCATGTTGATGTGCCAGCAAAATAAAATCAGGAAGCTAATTGCCCCCCAACTTTGCTTGAAAGAAAAATAGACAAGAGAGTAAATATACATGTTGAATTCAGAAAGAATTCAGAAAAGAGCATTCAGAATTCCTGCAAAATGCATGAACAGAAATTGGGCAGTTTTCTTGTCTTTGCATTGATTTCTTCTTTCTTCATTGCCTTCTTTTCTCTTCTCCATCATTTCTTGATGCAAAGGTACTCTGTTTATATTACTGATATAGTTGCACTATGGGTCCCAGTTATTAACTGACTGCAAAATTTCACTGAAACTTACTTAGATGGAACTTCAAAAAAAATGATATATTTTTTTAAATGAACAGTTGATTGTCTATGACCATTGGACAACATCAACAGGAGGCAATGTGGCGTAATGGTTAGACAGCTGAATTTGGAGTCAAGAAAATCTGAGGTTGAATTCCATCTTTGCCACTCACTTAGTAATGTGACCATGGCCAAGTCATTGAACCTCCATGAACCCCAGCTTCCTCATCTGTAAACCAGGAAGAGAAATACTGGTAATAACTATCTCAAATGAGAAAAAAGTGTGTGAATACCTATTTGAATTTTAAATGTTAAGTATTATTATTACAATTCTTGATGATTTCATAGTTCTACTCTGCAATTAATAGTAATGTGACATTGCAAATATAGTCTTCTCCTTCATTATTGTCACTCCCAACTCCACTCCTTAAATCTTGTTTCCTGCCATTGTAAAATGTTGGATGAACTGTGTTTGCTTTCTCATTTGGATAGTTATAAGCAGTGGGTCCTTCTTTTCTTACAGGGAGTTTATAATGGATTCTTCTTGCTGGGAATCTTTATGGTAGGAAGACAGTGAAAAGAGACCAGTATAATTCATTTGCATGGGCAGAGAGGGGGGAAAGATACTAACTACACCATCAAGGATTCTAGTAGTCTGAGTAGGATAAAGCAGGAAGTTTCTTATGTACCATGATATGACAGAAAATGCTTTCCTCTATAGAATACAAGAAAGCTTCCTGTCTCATTTCCCTTTGTTAAAATACAACTGCCCCCTTGTAAAGGTAATTAATACATTAGACTGTTATCAGGCATTAACACAACAGTGTAGGTAAATATTTATCAAATTCTTTCTAGTAACAGGTGTAAGTCTTGAAAGAGAATCCAGGAATGATTTTGGAACTCAAAATTAGAGAAAACAGACAAGAGATATTCAGCAAGAGGAATAGGGCAACCTTTAGCTACGCAGAGAGGTAAACTAGAAAATTGACAAAGGCGAATTTTACCAACCTCAGAAAGCTTGACTGGATCTCATTCTACCCATTTTACTGTCTTTGTCTCACAACAACCAACTCAACATTGTACATTCCCCTAAAAATGTTGTCTCTATCCATAAGAATATATGTTCCCTAAAGGTAGGGACCATTTTTGCTTTTCTATTTGTATCACCAGTATTTTCACAGTTCTCTAAGCACTTTTTCCATTTCTTTGTTCCTGGATTCATTCATTCATTTGTTCATTCCTTCATTCATCCGTTCATTCAATGTGCTGATATTTCCATGGGTTTTGAATTATCCTAAGTAAAATTCAGTCCTTGGACAGAAGAGCTAGTCAGTCAATCAGTAAACATTTATTAAGTACCTACAGTATTAGGCGCTGTTTTAAGTGCTGACTTAGACATACCGAGTTGAGTTACTGTAGACTCAGCAAAGAGACACCTTTAGGTCTAACTTCCATTTCTTCAGCTCAGCTATGTAGTTGCATCGACATGAATTTTGGAGGCAGCTTTTCCTGAATATGAAAGCCAATCGTGTACATTTTAAAAGCTGCTAAGATAAGCCAATCAAAATAGAATCTTGAGTCTAAGTGTGATGAACAACTCTGATTTTAAAAAGAGATTTTCTATCAGCTGAAAAGCTCTTGAAGCTTCAGGGGAAGTGAGTTTTCAGGAAGAAAGGACTGAAGTTTCAGAGAGAATTATTATCTGAAATAGTAGTAGCTACTCAGGAGTGGCCTAGGCTTGCTGAGTACAGGGGAGGTGATCCATGCTAACAACTGCCACTTCCGAAAAGTTATGAGACATGATTTTTTAAAAACGGAGACACATATCTGACAGGAGTAACATTTCAGCAAGAAATCAAAGAGCAGGATGATGTAAGCCCTGAAGCCAAGGTTTCTAAGAGAGGAGAGAACAAGAGGGACTTTTCAGGTTGATGAAAGATTCCTTTCTCAGAGCTACCACAATAATTAAAAATTAATCTGTCTCATCTTGAAAAGGTGAATTTAATCAGGCAAATGGCCTCCCCGTGTGGACAGTTAAAAAGGAAAGTGCTGTAAAAATGCTGAACCCGAGGCAATCTGACTAATTATGCAAAGGGAAACTTTGCAGGAAAATCATAGTGTGTGATGACAGGACCTGTGTAGAAGCATCCTTAGGGTAATGAATGAAACTCAGTTTTAGACTGGTGATGATGGGAATAGGGAGGGGGAGAAAAGGAGCTTTGGAGAATGGTAGTTTTCTGGGATCTCAGAGTTATAGATCTATGGAAGTGTCCTTTAAGCCTGAAACCCAGAAAAGTTAAGCTTACTTACCCATGTTCATAGGTATAAGCACTGGAGGGAAGATTTACAGCTAGGTCCTCTGACTTCAGAGATAGTTTTCATTTCACTGTACTGTACTATGCTATCTTCCCCTTCAGGGACTGTATTAACAAAGGTTTTTTTTTTTCTTTTTAGGGTGGAAAGGTATCAGGAGGTGGAGGAAGGATCAGTTTCTGCTTCTGCACATAGAAGGAGAGAACAGAGGTAACAGTCTGCCATATATTGGGCCCTTCCATCAGAAATGGGACAGAATTTTTTGTAGAAAGAGATGGAAAAACCTTATGTGATCACCACATAGGAGCATTCCAAACCTGGGATGGCTTGAATTTCTGGCAATCTGTTAATGACCTTGCCTCATCAGTTCAAATATTTCCTAACTTTTCAATCACAAAGATTGAAATCCAAACCTTAGGGTTTTTAGAGGACCCCTTTGTGTAGACACTGATTTTGATTGAGACACACCCCCCACACACACACAAAGAGAGAGAGAGAGAGAGAGAGAGAGAGAGAGAGAGAGAGAGAGAGCTGGGTTCAAGCCCTCTACTTATACTTAATGACTGTATGACTCTCTAAGACTATATATATTGTAGAGAAGGTGCCAGACTGAATTGGTAAATGGAGTTTTCTTCTTTGGAATTGTCCTATTCAAGTAAAATAACAAAGTCTATCTATATAGAAAGAAACACACAAATATGAATAAATCTATCTATAACTATATATATCTATATATATATATATATATATATATATATATATATATATATATACCCAAATTTCAAGGATAAGAGACTCCCAGCATTGAGGAAAGAGGGTAATTGAAACACTATACCTATAGAAGAGAACAGATTGTTTGAAAACGTTACTTTAGATTTTGCCAAAGGGTATCACAGTTTTCCTGCCCTCAGTCTGCCAGCTCAGCTCTTTAGTTGCAATGACCAGACCTGAAATAATCCTGCCAGTGCTGAAACAACACATACATACTCTCTCAAATATCCCCATTTCCAAATCATTTTTCCTCACATATTCCTTGGCCCAGTGTACAAAATAATCTTTCTTGTTCAAGAAGGATAAAATAATTTTCCTTCAAGTGCTCCAGGACTCAAGGGAAATCTCTTTTTTGCATCTAGCTAAAAAGATAATCTATTTTCTTTTCTACTCCTCCCCACCCCCCTCACTGGACCATCCACCAGTGTGCAGGATGATGGAATAAGTGGTAACAATGTCAGTACAAGTAACCCCTTACATCTGATGACATTTAATTCTCAGACAATGGCTATTAGAATGCCTAATACAGATCTCCATTAAGATGATTTGACCTTTCACTGAAGTTCCTGACATCAAGACATTGGGTCTCTGCCTCCCCTACCCCTCTCTCTTCAACTTTAATGAGTTCAATTATTACATCATATCATCAGTTCATTATACTGATGAATCCTACCAGCCCTAATCTCTCCTGAGCTCCATTCTTACATCATCAAATGCCCTTTGGACACATTTCCATAGGCATCTCAAACTCAAAGTGTTTAAAACACATATTTCTTCTCAAACTTACTCCTTTTTTCCAGTCTTCCCATTTTCTGTCAGAGGCACCATCATCCTTCTAGACATGCAGGTTCACAATCTTAGTCATTCTATATTCTTTATTCTCTATCACCTCACACCCTACAATTTGCATAATATTTCCATTTCTTGCCAATCAAATATTTCCTACACCTGTCACCTTCTCTCCACTCACAATTGCTACCTTATTTCTGATCCTGACTTCCTCTTGTCCTTATTACTTTACTACAGACTTTAAAAAAGTATGTCATCTTTGTCTCCTTTGATAAAATGTAAGCTCCTAAAGGGCAGGGAACTTTTTTTTTCATTTTTGTCTTTGTATCACTAAGATCTAGCACAGTAGTAATTATAATGGTAAGCACTTCATAAAACTTGTTGATGGACAGACTAGAAATAACCTGTTGCTTTAATCTCAAAAAATGAGGAAGACCTGACTTGGTAAGGAGAAAAGGAGAACAACTTAAAACTTCTCCCCAGCATGTGGGAAACTTGCACCATTGGAAATCAAATGACTTCTCTTAAAATTCATCTATTAGACTGCTCTAGGGTGTGTGGATAGTTTCCTCTAGGGAATTTCAAATGTCCTTTCAGGCAGGTGAGACTGCTACCTGAAAAGATGGAGCTTCTCATTCATATGAGAAGGATAAAAATATCCACTTCACTCACAAACGACAATAAGAAATGGCAGGCTATGTCTATTTCAGGGTCCCTTATATTATGGGTACTTTCTATCTTTTATAGTAATATTGAAGTACCATTTGGAGAAAAACAGTTACTTGTGACATCAACTTTAATTGTCTCTGCTATTCCTTATCTTGCTTAAGAACTCAATATGAATTGACCATGAATTTATCTTTTTTTTTTTTTTTTTTAGATTTCTGCAAGGCAATGGGGTCGAGTGGTTTGCCCAAGGCCACACAGCTAGGTAATTAAGTGTCTGAGGCTGGATTTGAATTCAGGTACTCCTGACTCCAGGGCCGGTGCTCTATCTACTTCGCCATCTAGCTGCCTAAATTTATCATTTTTAATAAGTTTTATACTAATTATATGCATGACTGTAATGTACAGAATGCCATGGTCTTTTTTAAAATCATAAAATTATCTCCTTTAAGTTTTGGATTGGGGAGTATTAGTTTTAGTATTTCTAAATTACTGACCAAACTCTATTCACCTTGTCCATTCCTCTTAATGATTTTCTAGACTTGAATCTGACTCACCGTCTGTCTTCCCTTTTCCACTTGACCAGTAAGATCCAAAATATTGAACTTGGAGCCCTGGAGATCTCTGAGCTAGATACTTGAGTGGGATAAGCAGAAAAGCAGACTTCCTGAGCTACAGGAAGAGAGCAGTTGAGCCCAGGAGGCTCATGAGATTTTCTATAATGTAAGAGGCTGGGATATGTGTTGTCAACAATCTGGGCTCCCCTTTCACACTGAGGGTATGACAATGCTAACAAAAATATATAAATGTTTTAAAAGGCAATCTTTGTCTCCATCACACCATGATGCACAGAGTTTAGAAACCCATCATACACTGGGATCATTAAAGAGAGAATCACTGTATCCTCAGACCAGGCATGGTAGGGGATTGGAGGGATGTTCTGTTCAGTACCATATGGTGAAAGCAAGGTTAAGTCAAATGATTAATATGACTGGCAATGCTGATGACTCAGAATTTAACCTCCTTTAAAAGTTAAGGAATTTGCTTCAAAACAATAGAGGTGAAAATATCAGAGACAAAATAGTCTAATCTTCTTACTTTACAATTAAGGAAACTGAGGCTTAGAGGGGACAGTAACATCTGAGACCCAGAAACTATTCAGTGAGATGTAGCTGGATCCCAAAGTCAGTGGTCTTTTGATTTTGCCACAGGACCACATTCCATGGTGAAACATCCATATCTACCCCATTAAACATGGACCCTGAAGGACAATTTTTTAAAATCTCCTTCAACTGTTACAGGGAATAATCTCTGAGACTGAATGCATTGTAGATTTCCTTTCAGGAATGTCTTTTCTGCTGTCAAAGAGACATTTAAGAGGAAATGAAAAGGCTACAGGATAAATATCTAGGAACTAGAGAAAATGGGGAAAGACAATGGATTTAAAGCTTTAGAGAAAGGCATTTAATCAGAATGTAAGGCCACAAGAGATGATTGATGAGTTACATGGTCTCTCTTGATCAAAGGTTAGTCAAAAATCATAGAAAGGCAGAGCTAAAGAATTTCAGAGACCATTAGTCCAATTCTTTTATGAGAAAACTGAGGTCTAAATTGGGAAAGGAATTGTGCAAGGTCAAATTGTGAGAGAGAAGCAGAGATAGAATTAGAAAACAATTCCCAATTCCCATTCCAAGATTCTTTTCTCCATAGCTCGCTGCTTTCAGATGCTTACATGGTAGGAGGCCCGTTCTTCTCTGTCCATGGGTCTAGTTACATACATCCGACCTGACATAGAGTCAATATTGAAGACTTCCATGGGTGGTTGGTCAGCTCCAACTCCAGTGATGCTGTATCGAATGGGAATATCATTATCCTTGTCAGATCGAATCTAAAAGACAAAAGTAAACAGGAAGATTCTGTAAACTAGGGGATGAGAAGGTAAATAGCATATTTTTAAAAAATTATTTTTATTTTCAATTCAAAATTCTTTTGCTCCATCCACCTTTTTCTCATCCATTAAGACAGCAAGAAAAATGATACTCATTAATTATATATATATATATATATAAAATATATAAAATCATGCAAAAATATTTATATTACAAAAGAAATTAAAGTAACTGAAAAAATATTTCAATCTGTACTCAAAGAGCACCAGAACTCTCTCTTGAGGTGGATAGAATTTTTATCATGAATCCTTTGGAACAATTGTACTGATCAGAGTAGCTAAGTCTATCATAGTTGATTACTATTAAATTATTGCTATTACTGTGCACAATGTTCTTCCAGTTCTACTCACTTAACTTTGCATCAGCTTATACAAGTTTTCCTAGGATTTTCTGGAACTGCATATTCATCATTTCTTATTGCACAATAATATTCTATCACAATCATTTACCACAACTTGTTCAATGATTCCTTAGTAGATGGGCATTACTTTAGTTTCCAATTTTTTGCCACCACAAGAACAACTGCTGCACATATTTATTTGGGATACAGACCAAGTAACAATATTAATGGGTCAAAGGATAGGCACAGTTTTGAGACCAGTTTTGAATTGTTCTCTGTTTTTTTCACATCTCCTCCAGTACCTCTCATTTTCCATTTCTGTCATGTTAGCCTATTTTATAGGTTTGAGGTGGCATCTAAAAGTAGCATCTTAAGTGCAATGTCAGTTAAGATTTTCATTTACAGTTGACTCCCAAAACACCAGGATAAAGCAACCATTAATCAATCAAAAAATTCTCATAGAAGCCTCTATTAGGCCCAGTTCTTTGGACTATGAAAAATACAAAGTGCAAGGCATGCTGGTTTCATCCTTCAGGAGTTTACAAATCAAAAAAGATATGAAAGATGTTAAAAATAACAATAATTATATTTATAATTTTAGTAATAGTAATGATGAAAGTAATAACCAGCAGGTTTAAGGTTTATGTAGTGCTTTATAAATATTATCTTATTTGATCCAGGAGATAGGTTCTATGACTGTCCTCATTTTACAGGTAAGGAAACTGAGATAGACAAGGTTTAGATGATTTGCTCAGGGTCACATGACCAGGAAGAGTCTGAGACCAAATCTGAATTCTGGTCTTCCTGACTCCTGGTCTAGCCCCTATCTTTACACCACCTCACTGCTTCTAAGGGCAGGCACTGGGGTGGGGGTAGGGGTGGGGTAAGTGATTTGCAAATTCATCTAGGCCATGAGAGATAGAAGTGAAATGTGAATCCATGCACTCTGTCTTTAAAACTGTGTCTATATCCATTTTATATATAAAAAAATGGATATGGACATGAATTTAATATATATAATTATATATATATATATATATAGTTCTTCAATTTTGATAAATAAGGCATAGAGCCATACCACTTTTGATATAAGGGTAAAAAAGCTGCAAGTTGCTGGCAAATTATAGCTTGTACTAAACTAGCACTTAGATCCCTGAGACAGCTGTTGACAAAGAAAAACCCTAATACTTGACCTTGCCCACTATGCCTAGAAGCCTTGCCTCAAATACAAGTTATAGAGGTTAGGTTTAGCTGATGACATATTTTCAAAAAAGATATTTTGAAAGGAATGGTTCTTTAAGTATTAAGAGTTACACAAACTTTGCAAACATGCAAGAAAACAAATTTGGGGCAGATTCCCTCTGTGGCAGAATTAAAAAAACCTTTAAATTTGAAGGAATATAACTAATCAGCAGTTTAAAGAAGGTTTTATATCTTGAAGGCAATTTTCTGAGAAAAAACTCAAGGTAGTTTTTAAGGTACCTCCCTCTATACCAAATAACCACCAAACCATTTCTGGAATGTCCAATGAGTCATAAAATCTCAGAAATAGGAGGAACCACAAAACACAGATCATAGAATGTTGAAGTAGGAAAATATTAGAACATAGAATGTTAGTACTGGAAGAGATCTTTGCTGTTGTTCAATAGTTTTTTGTCCTGTCCCCAACACTTCATGACCTTATTTGGCATTCTCTTAGCAAAGCTACTAGAATGGTTTACAATTTCCTTCTCTAGCTCATTTTACAGATGAGAAAACTGAGGCAAACAGAGTCAAGTAACTTGTCTGGGATGACACATCTAATAAGTTTCTGAGGCTGCATTTGATCTTAGGAAGTCTCTCTTTGAACCTGAAGACTTCCTGACTTCAAGTCTGGCACTCTAGCCACTGTGGCACCTATCTGCCCTTGGGAGGAATCTACTGATGTAAAACAAAGCATGTACAGTCCATAGGGATTCTCTTGCCCCTCACTTACATGTTACAGAAGAGGAAACTGAGACCCAGAGATGGAAAGACTTGCCCAATGTTACATCCTTTTCCTGTCACCCAAGTGACAACTGACTAGACTTTATTATCATAATGTATTACAAATAAATTTTAACCAACACCAGGGGCTGACTTTTAAGATTAAAGGCAGGACTGACTGGTTGGAGTCATCATATTGATGTCCACTATCAGGCTCTCACTCTTGGTAGGACTAAGGAGGGAGAATGAATAAACTTAGTACAACTAGATAACTTTTGGCTAGATATGGAACATAAACTCATCATTGTTCACTCTGGAAAGGTACAAATCCATGCTTTTGGGTCCATGCTTTTGGGATACCTGTGAGCTCCTTGGCTGTTCTCTTTTGGTTTGACTCTTTCACTGACAGCATCCCAAGAAGGATAGTGCCATAAGGGAAGATGCCTTCAATCTTTTCTCTGTAAGCTGGATATGTAACTCAACAAAACTGGCCTCATTCAAAGACAATTGATTCTCCAAACTTGTGAGTTTCAAAAAGGGTGAGGAAAGCAAGCCTTCAGGCATCTCAATATCTAGTCCCATCATCTGAGTTTTGAAGTCAGTCTCCAAGGAACCAAAAAAAAAAAAAACTTTGGGGAAGGAACTTTGGGATACAGCTGTGTTAGCTAAGATAAGGATTTATCTGGCAGTAAAGTTGCATTCAGTTGTGAACTTGATAAGTCCATTGCTATATCATCAATAAGTTTACTCCCACTTTCCCAGCGATTAACTTAGTAGAGGAATGAGTGTTCACCCAAAGTTTTGGGAGAAATGGCTATACTTTTGTTCTTTTTAAATCTGCAAAGTAAATATAATTTTGTAAAAGCAAAATAGTAATAATAAAAAAAGAAGTAGAAATAGCCTTTAATGATGAAATGGTGAGGGGAAAATTCAGGAATACTAATAAATGAGCATGCCCCCACATGATATGCCCTATGTTTTCTTCTCAACTTCATCTGGTCTCTTCCTCTTCACTACAATAGCACCACCTTTTAACTATTACAACCAGGTTAGCATGAGTAATAATATAACATTTCCAATCTATTTGTTTGTTTTTCTTTTCAGAATGCTAATATGATAAAACTCACAACTATTATACCACTTTCTCATGAAAGGTAGGACTGTCTTGGGGAATTCTCCAATATGCATTATATACAGCACCCTCTTCTTTCTCCTCCTTCCCTGTCCTTCACCCTACTGTGTTTTTCTTTCTAAGAGATCCTACTATCACACCCAAGTCTACACCAGTCATATGCCTAAATCACACCTGCAAATTTGGCCTCATGAGGAGGAGCTTTCAAATGTCTTTCCAGATCATCACAGTGAGAGCCAGCCTGTTGCCGTCTGTTATTATTGAATTTATACTTGGTTCTCTGCCTCCTGCTTTCGTTCATGGTCACCTTGCTAATAGTGTTGGTTATCACTAGAAATGACTGGAATTGAGGCTTAATTATACCTCTCAGTGTCACTTTGAAGGTCACTGTGTGGTGTCCTCTTCTACAGGAAGAAAATATAGTCATTTCAGACCATAAATATTAAAAAAAGAAAAGCCTGGATGAGCAAATTGAATAACATCCAGGAAATATATTGAAACATATGCTTCAAGTATAATGTGATCCCCTCAGAAACATGAATGGAATTCAGACCCTTGTAGACACAGGGGGTTCAACCTCTCACTTTACTAAGGTTCAGTTTCTTCTATACACCTGGATTTCTTTGCATATTTTTCACTAGTGCTAATAAAGAAGAGGTTGCAAAGTCTTTTTTGTTCAGATAAAGAAAAACCCTTCTAGATATAATCTATGGTGTCCAGAAAATGAATTAGATCTAAATATTGAAAAGATGATATAATGATGAGTGTCATTGATTTGAAATTGACTGCCTATAATCCAATGTTACTATCATCTATATAATCACCTCATTCTGGGATTTCATAGTTCATAGAGTCATTAATCAAGAAATGGAAAAGATTTCAGAGTCTACCAAGTTCAATATCCTTATTTTATGGATCAGAAAACTTAGGCCCAGCTTAATGACCTATTCAAGGTCACACAGATGGCAAATGGCAAGACAGATTTGAACTCTATCCTATGAAATAAAATTCATTTTTTTTTACAGGGCAATAGGGTTAAGTGACTTGTCCAGGGTCAAACAGCTACATAATTATTAAGTTTCTGAGGCCAAATAACTCAGGTCCTCCTGACTGCAGGACCAGTGCTCTATCTACCTAGCTGCCCCTCATTTTTCTTTTTGATATATCAAAATTTAGTTCTTAAAATTAAGAAAATATCTATAAGGTACCTATTTTGTCCAGGGAATTATGCTAGGTCCTAGGAATTCAAACCAAAACAAAATGTTCTTTGCCATTAAAAAACTTGGATTTCCAAGGATCACAACCCCTAATGCAGAAAATATTACCTTTTTTTTAAGAAAGAAGAGGGCATTAAAAAAAAGAGTTCAGTGTTCTCTATTTCTAGTTCAATTCTGAGGAGTACTCAGAGTGGGTTAAAGGATGTTGGGAACAAAGTGTTTCCATGGAAATTTTCTGGGGCACCAGGGAGTATGGCCTGGGAATGGGAAGAGAAAAATGTTAATAATTAGACATAATGAGATTGGGAAGGACAAGAGGGAGAAAGGAATAAATAAATAAATAAATACATACATACATATATATATGAACACTAAGTCTAGGAAAGGCCAGAGGCAAAGGGAGATGTATGTATATTGTGGTACTACAGTTAGAATCACTGGGATCCAAAGGAAAGGGGAGGAGGGATTGTCAAAGACCGAGGAAAGGAGTGAACAAAGCTAGATAATAGGCAGGACAAAGAATTTTTCTGAGCTTTAGCAAAGAACTCTTTCATGATGTATCTTCCTTAAAGAGCTGAGCACCTGTGTGGCTTTTTAAGTAAGAGAGAAAAAACGACAGACTGTGCCCCTCACTCCCATGTTTTGATGAGTTCTAAACAGCTCCTGTGTACCTCCATTGCCTCTTTCAGGGTTAGCAGCAGCTAGAGAGGGGGTGCTTCAATATGTTTATCAAGGTACAGACTTCTTTAGGCTTGGAATAGAGATGAGTTGATGATAGTTGCAATGATGCATCATGTACTCTATGTACTGACATTATATTCTTGGTGGCCAAATAAATTCTTTTAAATAAGAAAATTTAATCGCAACCCTCTTAGAATAGTCACTTTTTAAAACAGAATCTTTTTTGCCAAATAATCACCTTGAATTCTGACCATCATACTTCACCAACCTAATTCTCCAGTGACTATTCAGAGAATCTTTTAGAAATATGGAAAGGCATTAGGAGGCAGTTATGTGGGGTTTGCATATACAGTCGATCTGCATAGTCTCTCACAAAATGCTATGAATTCTCCCATAGTTTACCATATTAAAAAGAAATACTGTTTGAGAGAATTCACCCAGATCAGGGGAGAGCAGTTTTCCCCTTGATTTGTGTCTGGAAAATGAGAAAAACATAACACCAGCATATGATAGAGCTATGAATAAAGAACACACACACACATTTCAATCGCTTAACTCACTTTTTATGATGCAGTGGAGAATGATGCTTTTTTGCATTTGTTATTAAAGGACAGAACAGATGGTAAAAGGTTAGTTTAAAGTGATGTCTTCATTAAAATAACTTACGATGCCCAGTGATTGTGCTCATCCAGGGATTTTGGCTCTGAACCCAGGACGAAGCTTTCATCCCCTGGAATACACAGGATGAAATACAGGGTTCTTGAAAACTCTCCCCAAAGGAGGAGGTATCTGCCTAATTTAAAATGAACTTGAAGATAGAGGAAAGTCACAATTTTTTTTTTTTACTTATGTGATAGCCTTCCTCTTAGGAAAATTAATGTATCCATTTGCTTAATACCCAGTGGGATCTATGAGTCAAAAAAAGGGAACATGTGCACATTCTAGGTGAAATCACAGAAATGTTAAAGAAGAAAGTGAGTTTTGGAATCATGTAGCCCAAGCTGCTCATTATAGAAATTTTTTTCAAAGTTTATTGATATCTTTTTGTTTTTCTTTTAGACATTTCCAGATATTCTCTTACCCTTTACCCCCACAATGAAAATAGTTAAGCAAAAGCACCTGAAATAGTACTCAGGACTAACAGTATAAATAGTATTTCACTCTCGTATTCCCCCACATGTCCAAAGCAAGAAGGGTGCTGGAAGAATTTATGACCTAACAAGAGATAGGGAGTATGATGGGATATAAATTGGATAATTTTGAGCACATTAAATTAAAAAAGGTTCACACAAACCAAGGCAGTTAAGATTAGAAGATAGGAAAATTGAAAACAATCTTCATAGCAAGCTACTCTGATAAAGGTCTCATTACTCAAATATATAAAGAATTAAGTCAAATTTATAAGAATGAGTCTTTCCTAATTGATAAATGGTCAAAGGATATGAACAGGCAGTTTTCAGAAGAAGAAATCAAAATAAATCACTTAACCTTTATTCAGTTTCCTCATTGTTAAAATGGAAATAGTAGGGGCAGCTAGGTGGCACAGTGGATAGAGCACTAGCTCTAGAGACAGGGGCACCTGAGTTCAAATCCAATATCTAGCTGTGTGACTTTGGGCAAGTCACGTAACTCTATCACCTTGCAAAAATAAAAAAAAAAAGAAAAATAGAAATAGTAGCTATTTCTCAGGGTTGTTGTGAGGATGAAATGATATAATAATTATAAAGCTGCACAGTGTCTAGCTATAGTACGTATTATATAAATGTTAGCAATAATTTTTATTTTTTGTGGAACAATAATACTCCAAATATATACATGTTCTACAATTTGTTAAATATTCTTTGATTGATGGGAAATCATTTTGTTTCCAGGTTTTTGCTAATACAAGTAGTTACAGTCAAATGAGGAAACTGAAATCCAAGTTAAGTATTTCCATAGTATTATCATTTCCAAAAGGACAATGCTTTGAGAAGGAAGACAATTCATCCTTTTGACAAAATGCACAGTAACATGAGACTCCTATTTTGTAATATCCATATTGCTCCTAGTTTTCATATTTGTCCAGGCCCTAGATCTCAGCATTCTCAAGAAATTGTTGTTCCTGACTTTACGTGTTGCAACATTCAGAAACCAAAGGAATCTCCCTAAATGAAAGCATCATATCCATTTGTTTTGGAAAAACTTTTTATATCTTGAACTCAGGGAAGAGTAGAAAGAATACTGGAAGACATGTTCAAATCCTATCTCTGGTGTTCACTACCTACTTACCTTAGGTAAGTCTTTTAACTTCCTTGGGCTTTGGTTTTCTCACATAAAATGAAGAGGTATGTGAAGTCTAGCTTTAGACTTGTGATTCTATGATTTTATAAGCAAAAAAAGTAATATATTGTCCACTCAATCTGACCTCAAATCTTTTCCTCTGCTTTTTACCGCCATCTATTCTACTCCTTATAACCTTTATAGAAAGGACCAATGGCACACACACACACACACACACACACACACACACACACACACACACACACACACAAAGTGGTGATAGGGTTCTTTTCTGGAAGGAACAGACTAGAATTAGTTTCCCAAGAGGAAAATCTGAATCAATTTCCTTGAGCATCAAGTCCCTATAGAAAATTGTGACCCCAACTAGTTTTTTAAAAGTGTCATAGAATATGCTGAAACGAAAGCAAGAGATGCAATATTGGTATCAATAATGATACCAAAAGGCAAAGAAGAACTGTTAATAATTTCAAACTTTGACTATGTTTGGAAAAAAGAGCAAGTAAAATCTGATTTTTAATTAAAGTTTTGGTACATTGTTACAAGATCATAAGGAGGCAGGATGATTAGGAGATGAAGAAGAAAAGCTGGAAGTCAAGACCTCTGATACCACTTCTAGTGTTAGTCATTTATTGGTCATCTTTCTTCCTTTCTTGAAGTATGATATTAGAATATATAAGAATGAAATATAAAAATGAAAGCTCTGCCAAGAAAACAAATATGATGGTTTTATTTTTATTTATTTATTTTTATACAGTGGTATGGGTTTCTGAATGAGTTTCATAAAGATCAGAAACAGTTTTTTTTTCATAGACAGTTACTGACATTATAATGAGAGATCCATGCCTCAGGTTTTGGGCTAGAGACATCCATGACCTCATGGATAAAGTGCTGGTCTTGGAGTCAGGAGGACATGGGTTCAAATCTCACCTCAAAGATTTATTAGCTGTGCTACTCTAGGTAAATAATTTCCACCTCTCTGTGCCTGAGTTCCTTATCTGTAAATTGAAGGTGGAAAGCTTAATATCCTAGAAGGTCCCTTTAAATTCTATAAATCTTTGGGCATCTTTCAACTCTAACATTCCTTCTTTATGAGGATGAGGGAAAGAGAAGATAGAGGATACTAAGTTATAATAATGCAATTTTATGTCAATCAAACTATATTGAGGTATCATTGGATGCTGAAGAGAAACTACTCTATTCTTTGTAGCTACCATGTCTGTTAGTATAACTTTCTTTTAGCATTTTATTCTCACTGTGGTCTAGCGGTTGGATGATTAGTACACAGAGACACATTTTCCAGTTTTGTCAGAGTGACTGTCATTTGTTCTAAGAGTATTTTACAATGACTCTTTTTATGTTTTCATAGAGGTTCAAAGTCAAGTTCTCCTTGGTACTGTTGCCTTACATTTGTTCTTTGATTTACCTAGTCTGATATTGCTTTTGCCTTTGGATTGCACTTGGATTATAATCATTTGTCTTGCTTTTTCCTCTCTTTTTTTGACTTTTTTTAATTGATGTTTTACTTTTCCAAATACATGTTATGAAAGTTTTTTAAACATTTATCCATATGCTTATATATATTTCTAAATTACAAAATTTCTTTCCACCCTTTCTTCCTATGCCTTTGCCTCAGTGTCAGTCAGATTAATATTGTATTTACACATTTGTGTTAAGCATGTTTACAGGTTAACCATTTTTGGTATAAGGAATTAGAATTAAAGGAAAGAAATACATAAGAGATATTTTTTTAAAAAGTGAATGTAGGGGGGTGGCTAGGTGGCAGTGGATAGAGCACCAGCCCTGGAGTCAGGAATACCTGAATTCAAATCTGGTCTCAGACATTTAATAATTACCTAGTTGTGTAGCCTTGGGCCAGCCACTTAACCCCATTGCCTTGCAAAAACAAACAAAAAAAGTGACTGTAGGGGGTAGCTAGGTGGTAGAGTGGATAGAGCACCAGTCTTGGAGTCAGGAGAACCTGAGTTCAAATCTAGCTTCAGAGACTTAATAATTACCTAGCTATGTGACCTTGGGCAAGTCACTTAACCCCATTGCCTTAAATAAAAAAAAATTAAAAATAAAAAAAGTGAATGTAGTATTCCTCAGATTCTGAAGGTTATTTTGCTTTGTTTTTCTTTCTCTGGATGGGGATAGCATTGTCCACAGCCAGTCTAATACAGTTGTCCTAGTTCTCTGACTTGCTGGAAGCAGCTGCTTCCATCAGGGTTGATCATCTCACAATGTTGTTGATGTGCACATTGTTCTCTTGGTTCTGCTCCCTTCATTCAGCTTCAGATCCCATAAGTCATTCCATGCTTCTCTAGAGTATGACCATTTGTGTTTTTTTTTTAACAGAACAATAATATTCCATAGTATTCCTGCACCATAACTTGTTTAACCATTCCCCAATTGATGGGTATCCCCTCAATTTCCAATTCTTTGCCACTGCAAAAAGAGCTGCTATGAATATTTTGGAACATGTGGGAGTATTTTTTATGATTTCTTCTGGGTATAGACCTAGAATTGGAATTGCTGGGTCAAAGATTAGGAAGAGTTTTATTGTTCTTTGGGCATAGTTCAATATTGCTCTCTAAGAAAGGTTGGATCTGTTCACAACTCCATTAGCAATGCATTAATATGCCAATCCTCCCACAACTTCTCCAATATCAATCATTTCCCCTTTTTGTCATCTTAGACAATCTGATAAATTTTAATTTGTATTTCTCTAATCAATAATGATTTGGAGCATTTTTTCATATGATTACATATAGCTTTAATTTCTTCATTTGAAAACTGTCTATTCATATCCTTTGACCATTTATCAATTGGGGAAGTTTTGTCTGACAGCTGGATTATCCTGGTTCTTGCCCACCTGCTTTGTTTCTTAACTGCTGATTTATTATGACTTTCAGTATCTAAGCTCTAACTTATTACTTGCTTACTTGGTTTCTGACTTGCCATTTGAGCTTGAGCTTCAGTCTAAGTAAGTATTCTGATTATGGCTGGTTGCTGACCCACTGTCTAGGATAGACTTCACCATATGCTCTGATCTACCCTGGCTTTCTACCTGCTATCCATCTTGTAACCCAAAGTGTAGGGACCAATAGTTTGCTTCTTCTTAGAATTCAAGCTACAAAAAAGAGACTATAGTTTTGCTTTGTGGGGATCAGTATAATATCTAGCTCAGGGGTCAGCAATTTATTTATCCTGGGGGTGGGGTTCAACAATATCTTTCAGGGGTACTCAATTGGGAAGCAAATGGGTTTAAAGGAAAAAGACAAAAAGACAAAAGAAATGAATGGAAGAAATAAAGGAATGGGAAAGAAATGAAGAGACTCATAAATTCACAAAACTGAACTTCTCTGCAAACTTAAATATTTATCAAATTTTAATTCCAGAATTTTACAGTTGAAAGACAACTAACCTAAAGCAAAGTTCTTAACCTGGGGTTTGTAAATTTGTCTTTTAAGTGTACATGTAAAAAAATTAAATATATACATTTTTTTAGTAATCTTATGTATTTGATGTTATTCATTTAAAAATATTTTGAAAACTGAGTTCATAAGCTTCACCAGATTGCCAAGGGGTCCATGACATTAAAAAAAGGTCAAAAATCTTTGCCTTAAAGGTTAGTTAATCCAAATCATTCATTTTACTTTGAAAAACAAAACAATCAAACCCACTGTGTGTTTGTAAGAGCAAGCAATTTATTTGAGATTGTACAGATAGAAAAACAAGAGAAAAAAGAAAAAGAAAAAAGAGAAAAGGAAGTTGAGGAGTGAGTTTTGTTTTAGTTTTTTTTTCCCACTGTAAAAAACAAGTGACTGGAAATTCCCCAATTTCAGAAAGTCTTCTTTTGATTAACTCAGAGAACAGAAGGGTGGATGATACTTAGATACCTAATCAAGTCAATTAAGAACTGAAAAGGGTGACTCCCTTAAATTGTAAAACAGAGATCTCCTCCCCCTCCTCATCCTGGATTTCCTCTGCATCTTCTGAACTTTGACCCAGTCCCATCCTATTTTGGGGACTTTACCCTTCTTTGATTGGACCAGAGGTGACCTTCAGATCACACCTCCTGAATGTCAAGGGTATTCGAATCAAGGAGAGATGCCTATTCTGGAAGGGGTCTAGCTAGACTCCTATAACACTCTTTTCCTCCCCCTCCTCCCACCCCCACATGCAAATGGAAGAGCATGGCTGAAAGAAATACTAATAAATGTTAACCCAATTCTGTTTTGCTCTTCCTTAAGCCTAAAACCTCTGTTAAGGTTTATCCCTAATTAGGACAAAACTTGGAAGATTAAGATATATTTATTCTAACAAGCCAAAACTGCCTGTGAGGTCCTCTCTTATTGGGGGGGGGGCCTTTTTATATAATTATGATATGTGATAATCATTAGCAAAGATAAGGAATTGTGTAAGTACACACTTCCTTAGCTTCCCATATCTAGCTGAATCTCAGATCATATTCTGCTTCCTACCTTACTCCACCATCCAGGTGGACCATATTGCCAACTTTTCTGTAGCCATTGCTCTAATTATCCTCACAAGGATCAGCCCTTCCTGGCAGAATCCATGCATGGGAAAGTTAATTCTGTCACTTTTGAAACTCTTGCCCTAAGGCCAAATAGTCAGGATAGAGGGATGAATACTTAAGCCTCCATATATAACTCCTCTTAACCTTCAAATTTTTCACTTCTTGCTCAGGGCAAAATAACCAAAACAATAGTATATTACCTCTAGAAAAGGTCAGTTAATTGGTAGACTTTCCAGAGAATTTATCACTAGATAAATTCATTTGCAGGTTATTAGTTCCTTGTGATTTATCACAATCTCACTTATTGCATTTTATCCATAAGGCAAAGTCTTGTGTCTGACATAAAAAACTGCCTAATAAATGCTTCTTCATTCATTCATCCATCTATCTATCCATTTTCTAAACTTTTGAACAAGGAAGGTCTTTAGACCATATCTAGTCCAATCTTCTCATTCTCATTTTGTAGATGAAAAAAATTGAGTCCTAGTAAGTAGAAGTGCTTAAGGGAAAAGGTGGGGTCTCAAACCCAGATCATGTCATTCCAAAATAGAATATTCTTTCTATTGCAGGGTTCCATGACATAACTCCAGGCTTGCTAATTCAGTGGTTAGGGTATGGGTAAATGGAGAAAGAGTGAAGATAGCTCCTAGAAGAGCTACTTAGTTTAACACAGGAAAAAAGTCCAGCTTTTAATCAATTCATTTCACAAAAGACAACTGAGATGGCAGAGGATAGAATGCAGACCTTAGTATTAGGAAAAGTTAAAACTTAGCATCAAATATTTACTAGCCTTATGATAATGAAGATAGTAATAGTTCCTACTTCCCAGGTTAGGTATGAAGATAAAAGATGATATTTGTAAAGCATCTTACAAACTTTAAAGTGGTATATAACACTGGTATTCTTATTCTTATTCTTGCTGTTAGTTCTACAGGGAAAGGCTCAAGACTAGTCTACCTTCAATACTTGAAGTACAGCTCAAACTACATATCCCTGAAACAAAACTTCTTAGCACTAAAGTTTTTGGCACCATCAAAAGGTTCAAAAATCAGATTATGTTCCTATCAATACACATAGCAATAAAGAAAATACATTGCCATCTGATTTCTTGCTATATCCTGAGGACTACTAGACCTGACTTACAGTTTATATTTCCCATATGTGTTGTCTCTCCCAATTATAATATGAACTCCTTCAATAACAGGGAAGGTTTTGTCTTTCTGTTTATATACCTTATAGTAGATAGTGTCTTGTACACAGTAATCATTTAATAAAATGAATACTTTCAAATTCAGACTGCTACCTATATACTACCCATATACATTCAAACGACAAATATATACTCATTTGTGTATCCATATATACACATAGAATTTCTTTAGTAGAGAGAGCTTTCAGGTGAAGAAACTTCCTCTACCAATTCAAGTCACCCAGTATCTTCCCTGCACCTTAGCCTTAGATAGTTGCTTAGAGCATAAGACAAGTGTCTTGTCCAAGTATGACAGTCTGGATGTGTTAGAATCCATATGCCTTCCTGGCTTGGAGGTTCACTTTTTATCCAATACATCTCAATAAAACAAACACTAAACTTGGAGCCAGAAGTCCTAGACACATTTGAGTTCCTTTGCTAGTCACTTGTCTAATTTTGAATCTGTTTCTTAATTTGTAAAATCAATTGGTTAAACTAGATGAGGGCCAAGGTTCATTCTAACTTCCACCCTTCTGATGCTGGGGCAATTTAGGACTCGACTACCCAGATCACATTAATGAAACCTAGCCAACTCTCTATTATAGAGGTCTTGACTGCATTTGTTCTAAGTAGGTCTTTCCATATAAATAGCCTTATCATCACCATAAAAGAAACTTCAATTTATCATTCATTCAGAAACTGGCACAAGACCCAAAATTTTCAGTCATCTGGTACCTACTCTGAGAAATCACTTAAGGTAACAAGGAAGAGGAAATCTCTAAATGCTGTTGAGTGGGGAAAAGACCAAAGCATCTGATATAAATTAATTTCCACAAAGCAGCCTCTAAACAAAATATATATCTTATTTTTAACTGAGTTCTATAATAATAATAATAATAATAGCTATCATTTATATAAAGCTTTAATATTTGCAAATGGCTTTATAGATATTATCTCCCATTTTATAGATGAGGAAACTGAGGCAATAAATTAAATGACTTGCTCAAAGTCACACAGTAAACATTTGAGATAGAAGAATTGCAATTTGTCTTTCTTATTGTGAGATACCCTATATAACTGGCCACCCATTTGGGTCATATAAAAGATATCTCTAACTCAATATTCCCTACCAGGAAAATCCTGTACAGATATATTCATGATTTTCATTAGTATTCATGGGACTTTGAGGGATTTTCCATGATTTGTAAAACTCACGGTAATTGTGAATGGTAATGCATAATGGTGCCAGTGTTACATAACAAACACCTTTCATATTACATCTTTGGGTTTTCTGCTCATTACCAAAACCTAATTGAAAATAATTGAAGACTGGATTCTATCGTGCATAGAAAATATTTCATAAAGCATGAGAAATATAAACATCCTTAAACCCTTTAAAGTAGGATGCTTTAGAATCAAATATAACTTTCCAGAATTTGTATGCCCATAGTCTCTCCCCAAAGTTTGACTATTAATTTGAATGGAAATATTGTATTATAATCACTTAACATTTGCACAATTCTGGGGCAAAGTACTTTTAAAAATATACTTTGCAGTGTATTTAAAGTGATGCATGAATTTCTCAGCTACTATTTCACACAACATCAATTACATTTACATCTTTAAAACAAAATGAGGATGAATTTTGTAAAAGTAGATTTCAGTATGAATCTTCAAAAAGTCAGAGGCCAGAGGAATGTGATTCAGAAATGGAGTTTTTCAACATATCAGAATGAGAAGTCAGTCATTGCAAATAATTTGTGACTATAGAACACAATACTAAGAAAGAGTCTTTGAAAGTCTGAAGACACTTAGAAAGGAATTGGCCAATTTTAGAATGAAAACAATGTATTTCTAGATGTCAAAAAAAAATTAGACCAGAGAAAGAAACGCATTTGCTTCCACCCTTTAGTAAGAGGCAATATCCTTGGCTGGTTGAGGTAAACCAAGAACATTCTAATCTTTCACAAAATCCAACAAATAAAATCATGCCCAAGGATAAGACAAATTCCTTGGGAAGACTTCATTGCTTCAAGTTGTCTAGGATGGAGAATAAAAAGTGGCAAATGGAAGAACATGATGACCTATTGAATTTAAGTATCTTCTTGGGTCCCTTCCTGATCATTTAGCCAGACATTTTGTTGACTATTTTCAAATCACCAAAATGTTGACTTTAAAGTCTTAGATGAAAATTTTTACTTTAAGAATTCCTTGGTGTCCTCCTCCCAACCTCAGAAAGTCCCTCCTATATACAATTTTTATTTTATTTTTGTTAACAAGGACAACAGTCTGGCAGACATCACTGTGACAGTTCATCCCAACTGCCACAAACACAAACATACTAAGACAGTTGTAATCAAATGTGTGTCTATATATTCTAATTGTGTTGGTCCACCTGAAATGAGAAGTTTGGATGGGAAAACTGGTCTTCTGTAATTAGTTTGACACTGACCTCAACATAGCATCATGAATAGAAAAATAATTAATGCTTTCAGTAGGAGGAGGGGGGATAGCTTTAGGATAACTTTAGGAGAATTCAGAATTGATCGACTGATATCTTTGTTTACAGAAACAAAAAAAAATTGAAAAAATACAGAAATCTAAAGGAGAAAGTTAGCTCTTCTGATTTTTCCAACTACTGAAATCCTACTCTTTCAAAATTCAGCTCAAGTGCCTCCTCCTCTATGAAGTCTTCCCTGGTTGCACAAGCCCATAACCATCTCTTTCCCTCTGGACTCTTATTGTTTTCAACACACACACACACACACACACACACACACACACACAGACATAGACACAGACACACACACAACTCAGATAGCATTTTTTTCTATATTGTCTTGAATTATTAAACTACTCTATATATGCATGACTCCAGCATATTTAAGTAAATGTTTTAAAAGTACCTTAAGAAACATAAAACTGGATTTGTGGAAGTGCCTACTGAACTTCAGTACAGAGAAGTTTTCTAGAGAAGATAAAAAGTTTTGAAGGACATGACTCCTGCCACTATGGATCTTACTGTGTAAAAGATGAAGACATATATACAGATAACTATAATACCAAGTAAAATAAAAATATAGTAAATACATGAGATGTATGAAAGTGCTATTTAGGAATTGAAGGGCAATGATGGTTTTTACAAGGGGTATAAAGTAAAGTTTCATGGAGAAGATAGCATTAAATTTTAAAGGAAAGGAAATTAACAGTTAAGGGAGACTGGTAGGATAATTCAGGCATTCATTACAGAAAAAACAAATACATGGAGGTGGAAAAGTAGAGGATTTGTTTAAGGGACAGAGGATAATACAATTTAGCTCAAGTGTAAGATATATGGAGGGGTATGAGACCAAATAAAGTTCAGAAGCTTGCATAGTAGTAATTTATGAAAGAGCTTAGGGGCAGCTAGATGGCACAGTGGATAGAGCAACAATCCTGCAGTCAGGAGGATCAGAGTTCAAGTTCGACCTCAGACATTTAATAATTACTCAGTTGTGTGACCTTGGGTAAGCTACTTAACCCCATTGCCCTGCAAAAAGCAAAAACAAAATTTTAAAAATTCTTTAAAAAAAAGAAAGAGTTTGAATTTCAGGCAAAGAAATTTTAAATTTATTTGTTAGGTAATAGGAAACACAGATTTTTGAGAGGAAGATGACATGGATAAGCACAAGGAAGAATTAGACAGATACTAGTATGCAAGATTAATTAGAGGAGAGGACAGAGAAGTGAGACATATTAGGAAACAACTTCAATAAAGTATGCAGTTAGTAATGAGGTCTTGTACTTAAGGTGGTATCAATGGGAACAAATGCCAAGCCTTGCTGACAAGTGAGAACTGATAGGATATGACTAGGCATGAAAGCTGAGGGAAAGGGAAGAATAAAAAATGATTCCAGTGTGTTTCTAACATGAGAGATTGGGGTGGTAGTATTTGAATAGAAGTGAATTTGGAGAGAAGAACTGATTTCAGAAAAACATAATAGGGGAAGCTAGTGGATAGAGCACCAGCCCTGGAGTCAGTAGTACCTGAGTTCAAATCTGGCCTCAGACACTTAATAATTACCTAGCTGTGTGGCCTTGGGCAAGCCACTTAACCTCATTTGCCTTGCAAAAACACTAAAAAAAGAAAAAACAAAACATAATAAAATAAGCTTTGGAAATGGTGAGTTTGAACCCTGATGGGACATCCAGATAGTCTAGAACTCAAAAATATGAAGGAGCACACAGCACATAGAAGATTTACAGTTTTGTATGCAATCATCTTTTTTAAAAAAATTATACTACATTATGGAAATGATTGTTTTATTCTATAAATTAAAATAAAATTAAATAATTTTTTAAAGTGATATATAGAGATAGAGATCTGGGAGTCAGTATGATTAGAAATAGTAGGAGTAGTGAATGTGAATGACCCTGTCAAAAGAAAAGAAAAGGAGAGACTTAAAAAAAAGCATTTAGGTCATTCAGTCAATAAGCATTGGGCAATGTGATAGATCCTGTGCTATACACTGGAGATATAAAAAGAGACAAAAGACAGTTTTTGCCCTCAACTAGTTTGACATCTAACGGGAAAGATCACATAAAATATGCATAAAGAAGCTCTCTCAACATATAGGATAAATAGGAAATAACTGAGAGGGAAGGAACCAAAATTTAGAGGCATCGGGAAAGACTTAGTTCAGGTTCCAATCACCTCTAGTCCAGACTATGCTAATAGCCTCCTAATTGGTCTTTAGGCCTCCAGCATATCCTTTCTATCTATCCTCTACAGCTGTCAAGATGATTTTCCTAAGGCACTGATTTGATCACGAAACTCCCCTACTTTGGAAGCTCTAGCAGTGTTTTATTACATCTAGGATCCAATATAAACTCTAGTTTTCAGTCTTTTAAAGCCTTTGACAATCTGACTTCAGCTGACTTTCTAGCCTTATTATATATCATTCCCCTTCATAAACTTCCAGTCAACCTGGCTCACTTGCTGCTCCTCAAACAAAATGTTTCATTTTCTGTTTCCATACCTTTGTAGTGGCTGTCCTGAGTATTTAGAATGTGTCCCTGCCTCACCTTCCCCTCTAAGAATACTTAGCTTCTGTCAAAAATCAGATCATACTCATCACCAATCTGAGGCTTTTCCTGATCTTCCAAGCTGCCAGTACTTTTTTTTCTATGCAACCAGATTTATCTTGCATTTTATATATATGAATATATGTATGTATATATGTATATACACATATACACATGCGCACACACACTATATATGCATATATATGTAAAATCAGATTATATATGTGTGTACATACTGTTTCCTCTGATAGAATGGAAGCTCCTTGAGAGCAGGTTTTGTTTCATATTTGTCCATTTGTCCAGGCATGATCCCCACCACAGAGTTGCTGCTTAATAAATGTAAATTGATTGAAAGACTGTCTTAAATCTTTGCTTTTTCTTGACTGAGCTAGGCATATAATACTTATGTAATAAACAAAATGCCAGAGTCCATGCAGATCTTTTAATAAGCCTGGGCATTTCCTCTTGAAATAAGCATCTTGGAATCCTGGGTAAATATCATTTCATCTGCTATGGGAAAACTTATTATCCGTTCTCAGGTGCTATTCATGATGCTAGTAGAGATAAGCTTAAGACCTCACCTTCTTAGTTGTCAGGATACTATAGGCCTCCATGATTGGATAACAGAGAGAACTTGTATACTTGGTCAAATTGGTGCCAAGCTATAGGGAAGTAAGAATGAAGAGGAATTTGGAATGGGAAATATGGTATGCCAGTGCACCTTGTTCCCTTGACTAGGAGAGATTCGGCAAGCTTCAATTGCTGCTGCTCTGGCATGATGATGAGCTCATTATCCATAATTGTCCCCCTGCTTAGCATTAGAAACATGAAAAGTGGCTGCACTGGAAATAGGAAGCAGCATGGGGCTGCAGGTCCCCTCTGTGAAATCTGCATTGGTGCCATCGCTCTGAATATGCTCTGTCGCATTGTTTTGTTAGCACATCAATATTTAATGCAGTTGGTGACACTCGATGTCATCAGAGTGAAGGATTGCAAGAAAGGGGAAAACAAATGAAAAGACTATATTAATAAAAGATCTGGGAGCAATGGTATCACCCATCATGTTGGCAGCCTTGGCTCTGATGTGCTCAGCTGATATTGCCCACCCTGGAATACTTAGGCCCTAGTGGTGGGAAACTGAGTTGTGTCATCCTAGGCATGCAAGTGCCTCCAGAAAGGAAGCAGAGTAATGAATCCAAGTATTTTGGCAGAATTACTTTCTTTATTCCCTGCAATTCTGCAGAGAAGTTGGTTATCTTCTAATAAAATAGCTTATCTTTTAAAAGAAAAAAAAGATTGTCATTAATTTGGAAGTGAAACATGAAAATTAGGGGCTCTTGTTTTTAGTAGCAACTGGCAACTAGAAGAAACTGAATTCTCCATTTGGATGATTTATAATTTTAAATGAGATCTTTATTAATTTTCTCCTTATTGCCAAAGGCACAAGGAGACCCCAAATTCCTGAGTATTCAGAGACCTTTGATTTGCTTCATTTTATACTATTACAAACTCAACAGCATTGGTTGATTGCTATCCTTCATAGTTGAAGAGGACCAAAATCATAGATAATGTAATAAACAGAGCTCTGGGCTTGGAATCTGGAAGATTATCTTCCTAAATTCAAATCTCAGACACTTATTAGCTATGAGACCCTGGGCAAATCACTTAACCCTATCTATTCCTTATCTGTAAAATGACTTGGAAAAGGAAATGGAAAACCACTCCTGTATATTTGTTAAGAAAACACAGCATGGGATTACAAAGAGTCAGACACAACTGGAAAAATGACTAAACAAATGTTAAAGTCAATATGCACTGCATCTGATAAAACAAATATGAGTTCAGAAGATTCTACCACAATTTGGGCACAAATAGGGATAGTGATAATGAATTAACAAATAGTAGTTGAAGGTTTACTGTGGGCAAGGAGAACCCAATGCCTAGGGTTGTTATAAATTCAAGAAAAATAGAAATCATGTTCTATACTCTCAGTTAAAAAAATTTTTTTTAAACACATACCATGTACTACTGGAGATACAAAGACACTATTCTAGGAAGTGGAGATAGGAAGATAAAAATTGAATTAATCCCTGCCTTCCATGAGCTTACATTTTACTACATCTTTAAATACAAACTAGCAGATAGCAGTTATACATAAGAAAAGTTAATTAACAAAATGGGGTAGGGGGGAAAGAAAGACTCCAAATAATAAGGTCTATCAAAGCTCTAAACAGCTGGGGAATAGAAAATTGCCAGGGGCTGAAGTGGAAGTCAGGAAAGGCATCCTGGAAGAGGTATGACTTGGAATGGATCTTGAAGACTAGGTAGGATTCAGAGAGTAATCTCAATATAGCATAGAATCACAGGATTTAGGGATTATCCACCCTAATCCCCTGCTTGTATACACAGAATTACATGCCAATAACTAGAATTGTAAGGGACCTCAGAAGCCATCTATCTCTGTATCCTTGAGAAAGTCACTTTATGTCCCTGGGTTTCAGTTTCTTTACTTGAAAAATGAAGGGATTGGACCAGATGAATTTTATGATTTCTTCCAGTTTTAACTCTTAGATCCTAGAATCTGGTCTAAAACATCTGAATAAGAATCCTCTCTAGAATTCACACCCACCCACTCTTGATTTGAATACCTTCAATGGGGGAGAATGTAGTACCTTACAGACAGTCCATTCTACTTTTGCATATATCTAAAAATAAAATTTTTTCTGACATCTTAATCTGTTTCTTTTCAACTTTTACCCATTATTCCTAGTTCTGTCCTCTTAGACCAAGCATATAAAATCTAAGTGAGGAAACTGAGCCCCAGACTAGGGAAGTGATTTACCCAAGATCCCACGGTAAATTGTATCTGACCTGGTAAAATGCTGACTAGGCAATAGTTTCCATTCTTCTCTATTTCTGCAGCAATATGAAGTAACCAAAGAGAATGTAATTGGTTCAGGTAATGATCAAAATGATCACTTTTGAACAGTTCCGCTTTCAGTCAAATCTGACCAACTGGAGAGAGCTCCCAGGACTTATGGAACTCAATGGAACTTTGTTTAAATTCTCACTAAGTGCCAAGATCTGTGTTAGGTATTAAGTTTATAGAAACAAGTGGAATAAATGTATCACCATATTTCTGATAGTTTCTTTTTTATTTTTTAGTCTTAATACTATATTAATAGTAATTTTTATTAATAATAAATAAAATAGTAAAGATAATTTTCAACATTCATTTTTAAAAAAATTTTCTCCTTCCCTCCTTTCTTACTCCACTCCTCAAGGTAGTAAGCAATATGAGATAGGTTATAGATGCAAATCTGATACTGTTTCTTCTACATCTTTGCTACATTTTGGTCCACAAAGGTATTCTTGTATGTTTAAACAGAGATGCTCCAGAGAGCAAAGCCCCAGGGGTTTCTCAAAGAGACATATAACACACACCCAACACACACACACACACACACACACACACACACACACACACAAACACACACACACCCTCTATTTCTCCAAGAGTTTTCATGGTGGGGGGGCAGGAGGGGAAGAGAGTAAATAACAATTGCTTTTCTTCCCCATTCCCTCTTCACTCTCAAGGGATATAATTTGTTTCTGTGACCTTTACTTTCATAAGTTATGCGATTTCCCTCTTGTCTCACTCTCCTGGTCTGAACTAACAGGAGTTATCTCCAATTCATATGCTGAGCCAGGCATCAAGGATGTTGCCCAAGTGGTCCTTTGATACAAATAGAGACTGTTTACAGTGTTCAGAGTGACTTTTAGACCCCTCCACAAACTTAATGTACAGTACTTGGCAAAACTCAACCTTTTCCCTATACCGTATCAAAAGGTTTATTAGAAAGCCCCAAATCAACACTTTTTTTGTCTTGTCAGAAGAACTGAAAACCACAACTGGATACTTGTTTAATACAAACAACCTACTGATGGTTTCAACTCTTAAGGGAGTAAAGGTTTATCTTGGTTTCTAGCCTGCTTCCACCCTTGTCTTAGGGAAGCTGCTAGTTTGCCAAACACAAAGTGAGTCTGAACTATTTGGGAATTTGAAACTCTGGGTGGGGGGTTGTATGGGGGATGTGATTTATAATGCTCCCTTGTTCTTTTTCTTTTTCCTCCTTCTTAGTGATCTGCAGGAACCCAAAAGCCTTTATAACCAAGATTAACTACCCTTGTCTTGGCATGTTTAGGTGCCATCCTGCTTCTGCAATTTACTTTCCTAAAGCTTTCATCTTCAATAGATTAATGGTTCTCTTTTCATTGGGGTTCTGCTGCTGGGCTTCCAGAATATTCCATCTTTGCTTCCTGAAGCCATCAATGGACCCTCCTTTCCTATCTCTCAGAGATAACCTCAGTCTGTTGGGTTGACCTAGAATCTCAGACTCTTTGAAGTTCAGAGTTGGAAGCAAGGAATTGTTAGTCTGTATTTAATAATTAGTTTCCCAGAACAACAACCAAAAAGTATATGTACAACACTTTTGTGTTAAGTCCACATGAACATTTTCTTCCTTACTTTGTAAATCTAGACAATCAACAAAGCAAAAAATCAAGCTCTGATTTATAGCATTTGCTGATTTTTGAGGTATAAATACCCACATTCACTTGAGTGCATTCCTGATTGGAAGGGACTTTAGGGAATAATTTAATCCAATCCTCTCCTTGGTTGAGAGGCAGCATGGTATATTATGTAGGGAACTAACTTGGAAGTCAGAAAGACCTGGGTTCAAATTCTACCTCTGGTACATATTGGCTATTTCCTTCTGAGCAAGTCACTTAATCCTTCAGTTCAGATGCTGATCTCTATTGTCCCTCTACTGAAGACATCATAGGTTCAATGCCTAACCATTAGTTCAATTTATTTTCTGATTTCAGAAGTCTCTTCTATAATCTCTCTCCTCTGCTTTCCATTTCTTAGTCTCTACCCCCCTTTTTAAAAAAAAAATCTGTCCTCTTCACTTTTGTCTTCTTCTTCTTTAGCTGTCCTCCCCAATAACCCTGTTTCTTCTATACTTTTTTCATAGTCTTTCCCAACTATGGCTTCAGTTGACTGAGCCATTTAATTCATTAGGAGTATGACATTGCCTCCCAGAAAACTTCAAAGCTAGTTGAACTTCACTGATTTGAAATTTATTCATAGAATCGCATCTTAGGGAATTTTTTTTTCTGTTTCATTAGCTAATCTCTAAAAAAATAAAATTATCTGAGTCAATAGCCCATTTGACAGTCAACTCCTTTCCCTGCCTAGTTCACTGACTCTGCTTTAGAAGAATGGTAGAGACCTGGATGGTAGAATGCCCTTTCTGATGCATTCTTGGATACCCAGAAGTCAAAGGATGCTTGTTCTGTTTCTGGAGAAGATAAAACACAGCCACAGTTCCATTGTTAGAGTGGGTTTTATGCTTTTAAGAGATAGGGGCTACTGTTATAAACTCAAGAAGGGAGATATTTAGAGAGTAGTTGAGAGACTACAGAAAGCAGTGGGTCACAGCAGAAAAAGCTGAATTGGAACTGGGTGGTAAAACCAGTTCTGCAAGCAATCAGCTGTGATTTTGGGAAAGACTCTTCACTTTTCCAGGTCATAGTTTCCTACTCATGCAAGGGGGGATAGTAGCATTCATCCTCCCTTTCTCATAGGATTATTTTGAGTCTCAAATAAGCATATAGATGAGGATGTTTTTAAAAGTATTAAGTGACATATCTGTATGACTTTTTAAAATTTTAAATGACAAGATTGTGTCTAATCAGTCATTTTCCAGGTTATCTTTCTCCTCTGCATCCTTAATCTTTTATGCATGCAGGACAGAGTTGGTAAATGACTAGATTTGGAATTAGGACTACCCAGCTACAAATCCTGTTGCAGACACTTAACAACTTTTCATCCTTTGGCAAGTCACAGGTAACTCCTCTCAAACTCAATTTTCTCATCTAGAGAAAGGGGATAATATTAGTACTTACCATATAGGTATGTTATGAGGATCAAATGACAAGATACATATATATGCATATATACATATGTGTGTATGTGTGTATATATGTATATATCAAGTACTTTGCAACCTTTAAGTACTAACTTTATAGTAGCCATTATTGTCATTATAGTTTCAAACTAGAAAGAACTTCAAAAGGTTTCTAATCTAATCCCCTCATTTTTAAAGACTCTAGGATATCGAGTAATTTATCCCAGAGCACACAGCTAATAAATTGTTGCTTTTGAACCTAAATCTTCTGCTGTCAGAGACTGTGATCTCTGACTTGTATTATACTTTCCTCTTCCCAGTCTGAGATATCAGGGTCTTTGATGGGATGGATTATCCCCTTTAAAAAACCCCAACAATTTAGCAAACAGACAATAAGTATGGACCAATTAAGTTGTTGATGCAAAGATTATATATAAAAATATACATATATAATGTATTATATATATATATATATATATATATATATATATTTATATAAAATCTCCCATCCTTAAGAAACTCATCATATGTACTACTAGAGAACAGGCATGAACAGAATAACTAGGCAAAACTCAGATGGTAACTAAATCCACAAGGGACATTAAACCAGTTGCATGACAGATTAGAGGACAAGGGATAATTGCTAGCTGGGGTGGGGGAGGGGAGATGCCAGGGGAAAATGCATAGAGGTTATGGATCTAACCAAATGAAGATATGGAGGGAGTTTGTTCCACACATAGAAGAAAACATGAAGAAGTCAGAGGACACTCATCCCTACTCATTCCCTCATAATCTTTGCCTTTTTTGTACTTTTTTGATATATTTCATTCCATTCAATTCAAATAAATTTAGTTCAAGAAGTATTTTTTAAATGCTTCTTCTGTATCAGGCATTACTTTAGCTGCCAGAAATATGACTATAAATGTAGTTAGTTACTGCTCTCTAGGAGCTTATTGTTTTTCAGTTGTGCCTTACTCTTTGTGATCTCATTTGGGTCAAAGATACTGGAATTTGCCATTTCCTTCTCTATCTCATTTTAAAGATGAGGAAACTGGGGTTAATAGAAGTATTTGTTAATAAAGCATTTGTTCAAGGTCATACACAAATGAAAATGAGTCTTCCTGACTTTCAAGACCAGTGCTCTGTTCACTGTACTACCTAGCCAACCCTCAAGAAACTTATAATCTATTAGTTTACATTCAGAATGCTTTTCTTTCATGGCATCTTTCTCCCTACTCAAGATATCTTGTACTTATCAACAAACATGAATTGTTTTTATTCCTCAGGACTTTAAAAAAAATCCATAACATAAGCTCACTGAATAGTGTCTTGCATATAACAAACACATAATAAGTATCTGTTGAATTGAATTGAATGAAAATGAGGAAATGGATCTGGAGGAAGGAGATTGGAGCTGGAAATACAAATTTGGGAATCATCTGTATCTAGGTGAGCATTACAGTGGAGTAGATGAAACTAATAAGGGATCACAGGACTAGAGATTTATAGTTGAAAGGTACCTTAGATGATATTAAGTTCCTTTCCATCTGCATTTCATAGATAAGGAAGCTGAGGTTCAAAGAAGCTAAATGAATTGATCACTAAAAAGTGTCTGAGGCAGGATTTGATTCTAACTGTAGTGCTCTATTCACTTTGCCACCTAGTTTGTGCTCCAGAAGGACACAAGATTGATGTTGGGAGGATACTGACAATCGGGATATAAGAGGAAGAAGCAGAAGGAACAATTAAGAGGTTGAGAAAGGACCCTGCCTGAGAGACATTGGTGAATAAGAATAAAGCAATCTACCTGCTCTCTGAAATGGAGATAATTTCCTTAATTGTGGGATGTTCTAATGATCAAACAACAGAACTTATAGAGTGTTAGAGCTAGCTTATATCAATGAATCACAAGATCATTGATTTAAAGCTAGATAAAATAAGACCATAAAGCTAGAGCTGAAAAGTGAGCTAACTCAACCTCATCATTTTATAGATGAAGAAATTGAAGCCCAGGGAAAATAAATGACTTGTCCAAGATCACACACATAATAAGTGACAGAGCTGGAATCCAAGGGGTTTATATTCTAGTTGAGAAGACCAATATGATAATCTATGAAATAATGATAAATAGTATAAAGTAAACTATAATTAATTAATAAACTATGCTGTGTAGTCTGTAAACTAGGGGTTCTTAATTGGAGTCTATAAATTTATCAAAATACTTTGATAACTATTTCAATAAAATTGATTTCCTTTATAATCTGTGTATTTTATTTTATACACTTAAATAAAAGCACAGGTCCCATGAGAAGGGATCTATAGGCTTTCCCAACCTGTGCAAAGAATCCATGACTCTGAAAAGGTTAAAGAATATTTGTTCTAAATTCTATAGGATTCCAGAGGAGAACACTAGTCAGGGAAGGCTTTAGAAGATATAATTTGACTTGAGCTTTGAAGGATGAGTAAAATAAGAAGAGAAAACGAATGAAGAGGGAATTCTAAGCAATAATTCTGACAGGATCAAAAAAACAAAGATGGGAGCAGCAAACTGGCAATGATCAACAATGAGACCAGCCCAAGTGAATCAGAGGGTGTGTTAGAGTGAAGTTGGCTTTGTAGGTAGGGTTATATTATGACAGGCTTTGGAACCAGGAAGAGAAGTTTAGAATTTATATGGTGGCAAAGAGGGGGTCATTGAAAGTTTTTAGGTGTAAGTATCACATGATGATTGTTCACTATAAATTTAAAAAAAATTTGTTTTTTTTGAGGCTATGGGGTTAAGTGACTTGACAAAGGTCACACAGCTAAAGTAAATATTAAGTGTCTGTCATCATCTTTGAACTCAGGTCCTCCTGACTCAAGGGTTAGTGCTCTATCCACTGCACTACCTAACTGTGCCAATAAAAAGCATTTTTATTGAATTGTATAGTGATTTAAAGATAACTCTTAAAAGTCAATAAAGAGGTGGTATGAACTGACCTTAATTTCTCAGAGCCTATGCCAGCCTTAGTGTCTAAGTCTCAAGTTCTTATTGCTATTGCCATCCTGGAAAAAGCATTGAACCCAGATACAGCAACAGATAGTATCTGCTTTTTGAGGAGCAGATTAGTTAATTATGGAGACTCTCATCACTGGAAGCCCAGTCACTTGTTAAGGAGTTCTTTTGCCATGGCAATTCATGAAACAGTGATAATCGTGGCAAAGTGGTAGAGGAGGGCAAGAGATTTAAGAATATTTAGCTTTTCAAACTCTCTTTAAAATGAGCTCAATTGTTGCTATTCACAATTATGAATTCTCCATTCAATGACCAATGAATATAAATACTGGAAGAACTGGATTGTACCAATCTAGGTATCCTTACAATGAGTGAAACTAGAAGACAGGAAGAAATTTCAGCTAAATGGGAGGAGAATTCACAGATTCTCTTTGGAAAAGCAAAGTGAGAAATTAATTTTATCATGCATCCAAAGGAAACAAGAAATACCATTACATGAAACAATTACTCATCTCATATGAAAATGCTCATGATAAATTTTTGCTGAAAGAACCCTATAAAATGATAATTTATGTGTCAACATCTGTTTCAAAGGATAAATAGGTAGAGAAAGTCTATGAAGAATTTGATAATACTCTCCAAATTAAGTCAACTTTGATATTTGATGACTTCAGTTCCTATTTAGGGTAGGAATATTCAAGGGCAGTCAAAACTATGGTTCAGGAATAAAGAATAAATAGGTCATGAATACTGTCTTCAAGGGAAAAATATTCACAAAGCACTGGACATGATGAGCATTGAATAACATCTGTAAACAATTAAATTGTTATTTTTCTAACAGACAGGAAATATCTCATGATTGACATGCGAGTCAGTTGTGGAGTGTCAGCTCACTGACTTGTAGGAGCAGAAAAATTAACAAGTGAAAGAAAGGTAGAAAAAAATTTTTTAAAATGAGAAAATTATCTTAAGGTATTAAGAGAGTTGCCTAGAATACTGGGAGTTTAATGACTTGCTCAGGTTGACACACTCACTATACTTCAGGTCCAGAATTTGAATCTCGGTCTTTCTGACTTTGAAGCTAGCTCTCTATCTTTTATTCCATATTACCCATTGTCTCTCAAAACTAAGTTAGTAATAACAAAAAATGGGAACTAGAAGGAAGAAAAATAACTAATCATAACAATTTTGTACCATTTTAACAAATGTAAATCAGTTGTCAAAATGAGATCAAAAGGGCTCCAAAATCAATTTCATCAGCAAACACTTGACTTACTTGCCAATTGTCAATATAGGACAGTCCAGGGCAATGTTAGTTTAGAATACGAACATGCATGTTAAAATTTCACAGAGATGATTCAGAAGAATAAAAGTCTTAAAGGTTCTCCTCAATAATGTTTTGCATGTATCTGTACAGATTATATAAGACTTCCTTGAAAGATAAAGCAAGAGATAACTCTGCTCAATGACTGCCATTATGAATCATAGATACCAAGTGAGACAAAATAGAAAAAGTTAGGCTTGCCAAAGGATAGGAGATATTCCCTATAGATGATGAGGTTTTGTTTTCCAAATAATATTTTGTGGATTCCTTCAATCTCAGAAACATGGCAAAGTCTTTTAAAAGAGATCCACAAACACTTAAAAGAATTTGGGTTAATGGATATACAGCTTAGACACAGTCGAAAGAGAGCTGTAGAATTCAGGAGGACTTGGCTGTGACACATGCTACATCTCAGGTGTCAGACACCCTACATCCTAAATCATACAGTAAGACTTGAACTAGATTAAAATGCAATTAGTAAATACTTAATAAAATAAAAATATAATAAAACATAAGAAATTGTAATTTTCTAAGTCATTATGCACCAAAGAGATTCTTATACATGGTTTGGTGATCCCTTTCCTATTTGAATTTGATACCATTACTCTGGCCAACTGTGGAAAACCATAAATTTCAAAGAAAATGCTACTTTATATTAGAAGGAATTCCCTCATCTGGGAGTTCGTAGTAAAAAATAACCTCACAAATCTAACTCCCTCCTGCACAGGAAAAAATACAAAATAAGTGAGTGAAGAGTTATCTATCCCAGTGGTCACTAATTTTTTTTATTATGTACTTTTGCTAGCAAAAGGATTTTGAAAATGCAATCCCAATGTGTATATTAATGTATCTGTAAATTATACACGAACTAATGTATTTATAATAATGAAAATTGTAAAGCACACTAATAGACTAATCTTCTTGAGAATATGAAGTGCTTTTTGCTTTCCTTTGTATCTCTGGAGCTTAGCAATGATGCTTGGCACCTAGTTAGTGACTAATAAATGTTCATTGATTAAAATAACTAAAAAAGGTGAAATGAAGATGAAATAATATTTGCTCCTTGAGTCAATGGGAGTCACTTGCATTTATGTAGTAGGAGAATGACATGGTCTGACTTGAATTTTAGCAAAGTCACTTTGGCAATTTAATGGGAGAACCATAGGAATGGAGGAATGACAAGACAGGGAGATCAAATAGGAGGTTACTGAAAATGTTCTAGCAAATGGCATTGAGGGCCTGAAGTAAGATGGTGACTGAGTGAGAGATGAGGAGGTGGAAGTGACAATGGATTGGGACAGGTGGATTTGAGGAGGGAGAAAAGGGAAAGCTGAAGATGACATTGAAGCCTGTGAAAACTAGGGTCAATGAAAGGGTGGTGGTAATAATAATATGGAAGTTTGGAAGATGGGTTAGCTTGGTGGGAAACATGAAGTAATAATATCTGTGATTCCTATCACAATTCATCCATGTCTACTCATGCTGTATGACTCATTCTAACCCACTAAAAATGAAAAGGTGTCCTTCTCCTACCAAACAATACCCTTGGAAAGAATGTGACAGAGGGCTCTTGGGAGACCAAGAGTTTAGAGTGGTTAAAACATCACATAGAAATGACCTGTGGAATCAAAAGAGAAATATCAAGAGGGGGCAGTCATGGTTTAGATCAAATTTTCCCAGTACTTTCACTCCTGTTTCCCAGAGAAAGCAAAATTCCTCTTCCTTTCTTGCAAAAATTGATCTACTAATTGATATTTTAATTTCCTAACTACTTCCAGTTTCTCCAAAATTACTGACATGACAAGTTCAGAACAGAATAGTTTAGTGAAGCAGATTGTAAATGCTTAAAACCACAAGAAATAATTATGAATACCAAGTGTACTACTTGCTGGGGAGAACCTTTATGCCAAGTAGCTGAGATTAAAATTCTCCCAAGATTAAACCATTTCCAAACAACTCCAGAAACCTGAGAAATCTCAGGGTTTTTTGTGTTCATTTCTGGTCTCTTAAAAAGCTTAACTCTTTGAATATGTGCTCTGATTTACAAAATATTTGCTCATTGAAAAATGGGGAAATTCAGAACTCCCTTGCCATTTTCCTGAGGCTCCTGAGAAGTTAAAACAAGATAACAGGTATCATAATGCTTTACAAGCATAGGGCTTCATTGAGGCAGTTTGGTGATGAGGTAGATGGTGTTGGACCTAAGTTTGAATCTTGCCTCAGACATTTTCCAGTTGTGAGATACTAAGCAAAAAGTTTCTCTTTCTTTAGTCTTTATTTATTCACCTATAACATGAAAACAAGCATTTAAACACCTACTGTGTACCAGATATGCTAAGTAAAAATGTCATCTTATTTGATCTTTATAACAACCCTGGAAGGTAGGTATCATTGTTATCCCCAAATTACATTTGAGAGAACTGAGATAAACAGAGATTAAATGATTCGCCCACAGTCATATAGCTAGTAAATATCTGAGATCAGATGTGAACTCAGGTTTTCTTGGTTTTAGGTCTGGCACAATATCTGCTGCAACACACACACACACACACACACACACACCCATTTATCTAGACATACACATCTATCCATCTATCTACATACACTAAACATTTATTAGGAACTATTGTCTGCCAGGAACTGAAAAATACAAATGTCATCTCAATTGATAATAATGAGCATAATAATAGTGGTTACTTAATACAGGTTTAGTATGAGCGCCAAAAGTGATAACTTATTAAAATTACTTTCCAAACCTGAAAGCACTATTTAAATACTACTTGTTGTTATTTTATTTCCCAGCAGTAGTGATTGGTATCAGTCTATAACTGTGTTTAGCATAGCACCTTACACATAGTAGTTGTGTTATTCAGTGAATAAAAGAGCAATAAATAGTCAGAATAAGGGCTTATAATCATTTTGTGGTAACAGACAACTTCTCTCTGAATATATCTAATTAGCCTGATAAGACTATAGACTCACATTCTTGATTATCTATCAGTGGTAAGTTTTAGTCTAGTTGGGGAAAGACTGACATGATAACATATTACTTTAGAAATGGAAACTGACCTAAGATTCCCATGTTATCTCAGCAAAACCAGTTATCACAACACATAATTCTAGTAGTTCTTATCCTTCCCCTTTCCTAGTGTCCAAAATTCAGTCATTGCCTTCCAACTGAACCATCACTTGCCCTCTTCCTTTCCGATGTTAGAATTCCTTTGCCAATTTCACTCTTTATTAAACTTCCTTTTTTTCTTCCTTTCCTTACTTAATTAATATCAACTCTCCCACTCTCTTTTATGTTTTCCCTATTCTAGGAAGATCTCAATCTTGCTCATATTGATTGTTTTTCTTCCTGACCAAACTATAGATATTGGAGCCTATACCATAAATATTGACTCAATTATATTCAGTTTATATTATTCTACAATTAGGAAAATTAATCTAAAATCTTAATATATTTTAAATTTTTCTTAAAATGTTGATATTTTCTATTTTTTGTATATCTACATTTCTGAAGATATTCTTCCCTTTCTACTCGTCATCCATTTAACAAAGAATGAAAAAAAGAAGACAAAAACAATTCAGCAAACCTATACAACATGTCAACCATACATTTACTATTTCCTCGGCAAAGAAAGAAAGGTATATTTTCATGTCTTCTCTTGGGGTCGAACTTGGTCATTTTAATTTCACAGCATTCAGTTTTATTTGTCTTGTTTTAGTTCTTCCCATTTATATTGTTATAGTCATTGTGTATATTGTTTTCCAGGTTCTGATTACTTCACTTTGCATTAGTTCATACAAGTCTTTCATACTTTTATGCATTCATCATAGTAATTTCTTATACTACAGCAATATTTCATTAATTTCACATGCCACTACCTGTTAAGCATTTCCTCAGTTGATGGGCAATCTACTTTGTTTCAAGCTTTTTGCTACAACAAAAAGCTCTGCTATCAATATTTCGGTGTGCAGGAATGTAAATTAAATACAAATATTTAGTAAATCTTGCAGACTTGAGCCAAATGTAAATCCAATATAAATCCTTAAGTCCTTATCTAATGGTGGGGAGCAGGATGTTTCAAACAAATCCCATCCTTGTTTTTTTTGAGGGTTTTTGTTCAGAGAGACCAAAGGAATGCTGAGGAGGCTTTGAGAGAAATATATCTTTTATTGTATGGTCTTACTGGTGCAAGGCTGCAAGGTCAAGTTCACACATAAATCTATCAGCATAGTCCATTTGCTTATCAGTTTCCTATGTATGTTCCCCATCTGCTTCTCCCCCTTTTCAGGTATGTTCCATGCCCTTCTGCTGTTCACTCCACATGCTAGCTGTCCGCATAGTCTGCCCTCTACTTGGACATTTATAGAGGTCTAGAACAAAGCCAGCATCAATGACAAGTCTGATCTTACATATAACTATCATTAACTATAAACAAATCATATAATGGTAACTGCTTCTATGCCCAAGTAAGGACTGTATGTCTGGTCTTGATTATATAAACCTTACTAAGTCAATCTTAAAATATGAACCTTTTCAGGTCAAGCTGGACCACTGTGATTAAGGGAAATTCATATTTACATCAAGATCAAATGGCTTGGGGGAAGCTAGGTGGTGCAGTGGGACAGAGTACCAGCCCTGGAGTCAGGAGGACCTGAGTTCAAATGTGGCTCAGCCACTTAATAATTGCCTAGCTGTGTGACCTTGGGTGAGTCACTTAACCCCACTGCCTTAAATAAATTAAAGAAATGTTGGGTTTTTTTAGATTTTTCAAGGCAATGGGGTTAAGTGGCTTGCCCAAGGCCACAAGGCTAGGTAATTATTAAGTGTCCAAGACCAGATTTGAACCCAGGTACTCCTGACTCCAAGGCCCCCAGGTACTCCTGACTCCAAGGCCAGTGCTCTATTCACTGTACCACCTAGCTGCCCCTAAAGAAAAGTTTTAAAAAAAAGATCAAATGTCTTGCCTTACCACACTTTTCTTTTTATTCTTGTTATCCTTGGGGGAGGGGGGTTTAGCTGGGCAAATCTCTTATTATTAGCCATAAGAACCAAAGAGATGTAGTTGCAGATACAGTTGACAAAGTTATAAATTGACAGAGACAAATTTGAACCCATCTTTTTTCCTCTAAACTTTTTGGAGTTTTTTAGGTTTTTGCAAGGCAAATGGGGTTGAGTGGCTTGCCCAAGGCCACTCAGCTAGGTAATTATTAAGTGTCCAAGACCAGATTTGAACCCAGTTACTCCTGACTCCAAGGCCTGTGCTTTATCCACTACGCCACCTAGCCGCCCCTGAACCCATCTTTTGATTTAAAATACATTTAATTTAAAGTATTTGTCTAGTCTCCCCCATTAACCTTTTTAAGTACCTTAAGGTTAGGGAACATATCTTTCTTATATGGCTTCTAGGGTCTTACACAGGGTTTATGTGTTTATTGTCAGTTAATCTTTGTCAATTCACTTGATATTCATAGACTTCCAGATGAGCCTCACTACTCAACATCTGCTAAGTATTCCAATGCATCTCCAAAATAAATTAAGGAGGTACCTCCAGGGCTGTCTGTGATAGGGTATTCCTCTCATGGACAAGGAAATGGGAACAGCTGGCACAGTCAGATAGGCATCTCTAAGATGTAACTGGGACAACAAGGTCATCACCAACCAGCAATTCCTCTAACAGTGAGATCAGGATAGAGAGGAATCATAAACAGCACAACAACATAGTTGCCAGATTTATACAGATAGCCAAAATATACAGCTATAACTTGTGCTCACCCACACATGAACACATTTAGAGACACAAAACCCAACAGTATAATACTGAAGTGATCATTCTATCGCATTACTCATCTGACTCTGACTTGGGTCCCACTCCTTGCATATTCCTCCAAAATTCTACATTATTAATAATGTGTCCTTGTTTGAGTTCATCAGAAAGTCCAGGTTTTTCCCAACTGTTATGTCCAGTCCCAGTATGGAAAAGAGGCAGGTGCATCCCTCATGGGTATTTAACACAGGTGCTCCCTTTTTCTCCCAATAACTAAGCTGCATTGCTTTAACTACTATGCTAAAAGAAGGTTTTCTTTGATTAACCTCCAAGCAGCTCATTTCTGTCAAATCAGGACATTAACAAGGCCAAACAAGTTGCCTTTTGTTTTGGGACAATATAACAAGGTCATAATAAGCCCTGGGGTAGTTTCTTGCACCTCCAACCCAACTCCAAGAGCTCATTCCCAGAGATCTTCACAAACTCTCTTCCCTGAAAGCTCTCATTCGCAGCTCATGTAGGGTCTAAAAGACAGGTAAATATGAGATTGTAAAAGTGAGACTGAAAGAAGCCTGAGTCCCAGTAGGCAGAGAAGTCAGGGAGGGGAGAAGGGGCATCTGCCTGTCTCCTTGTCTGTCTCCATAGAGTCTAGCTGGGTAGCAAAATGAAGCCCAGGGCTATTTGGAATGGAAGGCAAAGGACTAATGGATATCCAGGCTGGGAGATTGCACTAGAAACTCTGGGCCTGTTTCAATCAGCTATGAGATCCAGTCAGCCTGATCCCTTCCCTTCTATTTCCTATCTCCCAAAGAAGAAGCTGGGTTTGAGACATCAGTCCTTCACCTGACATTAGTAACAGCTGTGGAAACTGCAGTGCTGCTTGCCACAGCTCTCCCCCAACACCCCAACAGTGATCACACCCCAGCACCTGGTCTGGGAGTTTAATTTGCAGGACTTGGTCCTGATGTGATGCAATAAGGCAAACTGTTCTGTGCACCTGTCTGCAGCTGTGTAATCATAAACTCTAACAGAGTTTTTGCCATTTTTTTCTTTTAAAGGAATTTTCCCCTTGAATATTCCCTTCCCCCCTCCCCCTTTCTCTTAGTCTGCTGTATTTATACCCTGAGAAACCTCTGACCTGAGGGCCATCCTTTTCTCTGAACTATCATTTTTGGAAAAACTCCAGCCACGTTTCACCTCACCTATAACCCATATTTTCTCTCCAGAATCATCATCCTATGTCTTGCCTAAAGCATGTCCTCATTACCCCTTTGTAGTTCCCCATTAGAATATAAGTAAGCATCTAATAAAGACTCCATTATCTATCTATTCATCATCTATCTGTTTTCTTCCTTCCTTTCAGATGAGTCTCTGAATATCTACTTTTTGGAATAGTATTTTTACAGAAGTAGAATTGTACTGCCAAAGTAGTACTTTTTAGAATCTCCCAAGAGAATGCATGCATTAGAGGTGCTCATCATGCTTCTGATAGCTGTACTGAAGGGATTAGATCTCATAGTTCTCTGACTTGGGAGCTAGGCATCTATGGATTCTGAAGGTGCTGCTTGGGGTTGGAAATGTATTTCCTTCTGCTGAGTCACATTAAAATCTGAAAAGATCACCGAAGCTTCTGGGTACATTATTGACTTAGAATACCTGGTGGTTGCCCAGAATGAGCTCAGAAACTACTTTGTCCAACTCTTACCTGAATAAAAATCCTGAGTTCACTGAGTTTGCACAGGAAAAGCAAGAACCAGATTCAATACCTGAGAAACGGTAGATTATCAATTTTCTTGAGAATCTCTATTGAGGGCCAACCAATGGTTCAAGTTAGTTTATTACATTATTAACTGTCTTTTGGATGTTTCTAACTATAGATTCCATAGGCATTGAAAAATAAACATGCCCCCAAACACAAATCATTATCTACTGCCCCAAACCTTATCCTTGTCTGAATTTCCCCTGTTACTTTCATTACAATGTCCTTTCCAGCCAGGATCACAACTTCATTATCATACTCAACTTCTCACTCTCCTACAATTCACATATAAAATTATCAGTCAAATATCACCTTCTATCCCCTTCTTTTTACCTACAGTCACTCCTCTAGTCCAGGCCTTCATTACCTCCTTTCTTAACCATTGCAATAGTTTCCTAATTGATCATCCTTATTCAAGTTTCTTTCTTCTCCTAGCCATCAATCGCAATGTAATTTTCAGTTATGCTACTCCTTTCTTCATTACTCCTAGAGTCAAATGCAACTATCCTATTGATATTTAAAATCCCTTATATCCTGACTCCAGACTATCTCTAGGAAAAATATAAACCTCTCTGTTTGGCATTTAAAGTCTTTCTAAAACTTGCCCCCAACCTACTGTCTCTTTAAGATAATGTCCTTTTTAGATAGAGCAGTTTATTGTTGAAAGCAGTAGAAAAAGTATGCTTGTATAAAAAAAAAGATTAAAGGATGTAAGATATTGCCTCTATCAGCAAAGAACATTTTGAAGCCAAAAAAAGTGGGAAAAGAACTTTGATTTAATAAAAATTGCTAAAATAAATGTATGAAGAAATACAGTTGTCCGATGGGAGTTGAACAGTTTGGGACAGAAAATGAACTGTGCCATAAATATAAAGACCCAAATCACTTTGTAAAACTTGTAGAGTGATGTTTCATTTGTTTTGGAACAGTTTGAGGGTTTAAAGAGAACACAAAAGGAACTCTTATTTATTAAAAACTGGAAGAATGTGTGTATAAAGAAATACCTGTTCAAGGACACAATATGAGATATTGGAATGAAAACTTAGAGCTACAGGTATTACTGACCCCTAACTCTTTTGTGTAAAGTTATTTTAAGACTTAAGAGGTTAGGGTGGAGAGAGACAGACAGACAGACAGACAGACAGACACACACACACACACACACACACACAGAAAGAGATCATGAAATTTGCTTGGAGATCAAGAGATGATTTTTTAAAGGTCTATAGATTTCATTAGGGAAATTTGGAAAGTTGCTTACCTTTAGAAACAAGCACTTATTATGTACTTACTCTGTGCCAGGAACTATGATAGCATTTTACAAATATTATCTCATTTGATTTTTATACAACCCTGAGAGGTAGGTGTTATTATTACTATTTTATAATTGAGGAAACAGGCTCAGAGAAGTTAAGTGACTTTCTTAGGGTCACATCTAGTATCTAAGACCACATTTAGACTTAGGTCTTTATGATTATTACTCAACCTGATGATCTCTCTCTGATGTTTGACTTTCATTCTTGAAGAAGACCATATCATCAGGGAGGTTGTGTCATGGCAAACAAGTGAGTAGTGTACTAAGTCACCAGCCTCCCTTTCTCCTTCAGAATCATTTAGGGCCAGTGGCCACATATGGATCCAGACAACTGGAGATGGCACTGAGTGCCAGGCAATTGGGGTTGTGACCTTGTCCAAGGTCACACAGCTAGTACATATCAAGTTTTTGAGTCTGGATTTGAATTCAGATCCTGCTGATTCCAGGGTCAGTGCTTTATGCATGGCACCACTTAGCTGTGTCTCTGAATGCCAGAGGGTTTTATTCAAGCAACTGAAAGGCATGGGATGATGGTCAGCTGGGGTTGAGGATGAAAATTAAAGAATTTAATGAATAGAAAATGAGGAAACAACAACTTTGTCAGAGCTGTGCATGGAGAAGTGGCTGGGGCAGTTGACAGAGTTTCATCTCAGTTGACAGAGTTTCATCTCCATGATTCCTAATTGTTTGAAAAGAGGTTCAATTTCAATGGATGGAAGTTTTAGGTACAGATATTGCTCTTTAGCATGTCCTAGAGTTTGAGAGGTGAAGCCTCTCAAAAGTTCCTGTTGCTCTTTTTTGCCCCCTCTAGTTTGAGAATGAAAAGAATTAAGGATTTGGCAGATGCTGTGATGCAATTGGATATGGCAAAATCCCAGTGAGAGAGGAGCTAGCTAGAGTTGTTTGCCTTACTCAGTGAATCTCCTTGAGCCGTTTTGCTGAGGGCTCTGTTTGCTCACAACAAAAGAATTTTTGGATGTCCATGTTATTTGGACAACAGGGCATTTGAGAAAGTGAATAACTGACTACATTTGATCTCTCAGAGATCAGAGATCTATCAGATCATCAGATCTGCTCAGAGATAACTGACCTGATAAGGTATATAGTTCTCCATTTTGAACAGAACTGCTATGCAAGTTAAGAAGTAATACTTTTTCAATGCCCTGTTAAAAGTAGCTTTAAGTTGAAAGAACTTGAAAATACTTTGCACTTGGAGAATAAGAGAGGATTTGCCCAACTGGACAGTGGCTAAGATAAACAAGCAAGCAGCTTGCAGGGAAATAGTTTTATGTGGTAAAAGAGTATGGTCTGTTCAGGACCAGAGACAGCAGCTCTTGCAGTCCAGAGTTGTGAGTTTCTCATAAAACATGGTTTTCCTCTCTCATGTGTTTCTCTGCCAGATTGCTTTAAGTATCTACTTATTCTCCTCCACAGATACTGAGTATGATTCTGGCCTATATGTGTATTGCAATGTATTTATTATGATTGCATTTGTTTTGCTATATATGTGCATGTGATATAATTGTTTATTATGCTTATTGCTAAGTAAATCTTTCTGTTTAAGATCTAAAACTGTCATTTTAATTGGTTGGTTTGTGCAAAAGAAAAAGTATCAAAGGGAACTCAAGAAACAAAATTATGATTGAAGAGTGTATTTTTCCACATTGAGGTGACCCTTACTACTCTGAGAGACTTTGAGTATGGGAATTTGAATATCAAATTCCCCCAGAATCTTTCCTTTTCATATTAACATGAAGCAATACCATTTCCCAGATCTAGACCTTGCCCCCCCATTCCCAATTCCTGATTCTTTTAGATTCAGAGAAGAAATCTATCAAAATCCATTAGAATTTCCTGGTCACCTATTCTGTTGGGGTTTCTACTAGTGTGCCTAATCCCACTTATGGCCTTGTGAATCTATTGCCCATTTTCCCTGACTGTCCTTCATCTTGTGACTTATCTCCTCTTATAAAGTCATGGTAGTAGTCTTTCGGTGGAAACCTATACCTACCACCTGAGGCAGGTTGGAATGGATGAACCAATCCACAAAGTGCATAGAAATGCATCCATATTCAGAGGTGGGCCCTAAAATGTGGAGAAATCTTTTCAAGATGTCTTAATACAGAATTAAAAAGTTTCAAAATAACAAAGGTCCAGTAAAAGTTTACAAGTCAGCACAGTAAACTAGCTTTATTGAGACATGATTCTTGCAAAATGAAGGTGTTTTGGGAAAAATGATAGAAATTGATCCACTGGGTCCCAGGTGGAAGTTGAGTCACTGCTAGATTTGCCCATCAGAATGGAGAATTCTCCCCAAATCAGGAAAGTTTAGGGGGTTTTCATAGGGTTTTTATCTGAATCCAGAACAATTATATATTGACAGAAGCAAGGTGTCTGGATTTAGAAAATAGAACTGATACAAAAATGTTATGTTAGTAGGGAGAAAGAAGATTCCTGAACAATTGGGAGCTATTTGATATTCCGATTGCAGGGTGGAAGAAAAATGGTTTGGGTTATTACTATTGGTCAGTAGTTTTTGTCAGTAGTTTTTGAGCTTCTCCAGGGTTTCTTTGTTTAGTAAGTCAAGAAAACCACTGTATTACTTATACTACTCTTCCAGCCTCATTCCATATTACACCCCATCATGCACTCTATGGTTTAGTTAATCTGACTTTCTTATTGCTCTTCACATGTGGCATACAATCTCCTATGCAAGCCTTTGCCCTTCTCCTTCTATACTCCCCCATTCCTTTAGTTCTATCTCCTGGACTCCCTATTTTCCTTCAATGCTCAGTTGAAATGCTACATTCTACATAAGACCCTTCTTGATCCCTCTAGCTTCTAGTACCCTCCCCACAAAATGACTTTATGTTCATTTTGTGTATATCTTGTATATTCCTTTATATGCATGTGCATTGTTCCTGTTAGAATGTGGGCTTTTTAATGGCAAGGCTTTTGTCGTTTTTGTCAAAGTTCAGGGCTTAAATAGTATCTGGCACAGAGTAGGTGCTTACTGATTGATTACTACAACTGCTGGGAAGTTTTTCCTTGCTTTCACTTGTGTCTTTATTATTTCTTCCAATTACTTTAGTTCTGCCCCTTGTAGGCAAGCAAACTGGATATAATCACTCTTCCACATGACATCTTTTCAAATATTTGAAGACATCTATATGTGTCACCTGGGTCTTTTCCAGGATAAACACCCTTAATTCCTTCCACCTAGTTTCAAATGGCATGAGCTAAAACCTTTTACCTTCATCTAAGAAAGCTTAGAGTGGAAAAATGCAAGGAAAAAATAAAGGAAGGTAGGAAGGAAGGAAGGATGGATGGATTTATTTGGTGCTTACCACGTGCCAGGTACTGTGGCTAAGTATTTGATGAATATTTTCCTCATTTAATCCTTGCAATAATACTGGAGAGAGTGCTATTATATTCTCTCTTTTCCAGATGAGAAAACTGAGGCAGACAAGGATTATGTGTCTTGCCCAGCATAAGACAACTAGTAAGTATCTGAAGATGGATTTGTATTTAGGTCTTCTTGACTCCAAGACTGTACTATCTAGCTGTATGAAAGAGGTAAAGATAGATGTCCAAGGTTATAAGGTAAACATGGATTCAAAGTGCAGTTTTTCTTTCCACTATACCATGCCCCTTCTTTAATGAATTCTGTTTGTCTCTTAAAAGGGTTAGTATTTTTTTCTCGTTGACATGATCAGGTGGGCATTTTAGAGGAAGCCTTAAGTCTACACTTAATGCTTTGAAAACTTTAAGGTGCTATACACATATCATCTATGACAATGGTGATTATCATTTTATTCTCATTGTTTTTCATAGAATTAAGATAGAAATAGTGCTGGGAAAAGTCACCATCCACCTATTATCCCTTTACATTCAATATTTTGTGGACTTCTGACATGGTAGGTAAAATAACTACTCCAAAATATGGTTTGATTTTAAATGGTTTGGGAATAAATCAGGAGAGCTACCATGTAGAATCATCTCACAGTCCAAGGAATTCCAAAAACGTTTTCACAGCACTGAAAATTCTCTAGAGGCCCATGACATGGTCTAGTATTCATATGGATCAAAGGTGTACTCTACCTTTTACTCATCACACTCTTGAACCCAGATGAAATAGAAAAAAAATACAAAAAATAGCTTTTTATCCATATAAGAAAAATATTGTTAAATAAACATGTTTTATAGGCTCTTTATTATTACTCCCTTACTTAATCATAAACTTCTTGAGGGTAGGATCTAGGAGCTAATAAAGTAATCTGGTGGCAGCCATTCAAAGAAGGATAGTGACTAATAAAATAGAGAAATTTCAGGTCCTATTTTATGCAGTATATGCAATGATTTCAGAAGAGGAAAGCTTGAGGGAGAAAAGGGGATTAAGTCAAGGAACTAAAAGGATTTCCTCAAACATTTAATAGGAGTTTTGATCTGTTTGCCAAAACATGCTTAATGGTCTAAGACAGTCTCTTATAGATCCAAATCTACATTTGCAGTGCAACAATTGCATCTTTAAGATTTGTTCCTTAAATAACTTCCCACTCCTTGGCTGAGGTAAAAGAAACTAGAAGAAATACAACAAACTGACATTGGATTCTCAGTTTGTCTGCTTGTCCAAAAAAGACTTAAAAGCAGGACAGAGGCTGAGACACAACCTCCAGTTCATTGCTGTCACCTACTTGACTTTTCTTGTTGGGACAGCACCTTATATCTAAGGGGTTCAAGACATTTTAGAAATATTTAGTCTCAGTTCTGAGTCAGGAATTCAAGACTAAGCCAGTGTGGATTGGGTGAGGAGCAGCTGAGGCAGGCACAGGACTACTCAGAATTTGCCTAATCAGTCATAGCAGTAGTATGGGGTTGTTGGGAGGGGTATTGTCTTGCTGTTACTTTCCAATACATAAATTTGTTCTAGTCAGATCTTAGACCTCTAGTTTCAATTTCCTTATCTTTAAAATGAAGGAGTTGGACTAAGTGATTTCTAAGGGCTCTCCCAGCATTGAGGTTTTTTCTCTTTTTTAATTGTTTCCAGAGCATGTCATGGCTTTTCTTGGGGGGTGGGGGTGGCAAGACATGGTTCTTGGTATTTATTTCCAACAAAAAGCCCTTGTCCACTTTTTCTTCACCCAGACTCTGAGCTAGGGCTTTCTGGATGCAGCCAAGATGCTCAGCTCTCCCAATCTCTGCTCCTCTTTTTCTTTAAGAGATGAAAAGGTTTTTCTATCTGAACAAGTAGTGGTTTGGATTTAGCTACATGGCATGCCTGTAAATAGGAGCCTGAATCCCCCTTATTCAAAACTCTTTGCACTGAAGGGATGCAAGATGAGTTTGGCTGGGAGTCAAGAAACTCAACAATTTGCACGCCAAAAGTTTACTGGGATGATTTTGTCAGTCAGCACTTAGGGAGGGTGTGTGTGTGTGTGTGTGTTCATTTGCTCACCCTCCCTCCTCACACAAAACGCATTTTTAGCAATGGATTTTCTATATTTAATGCCGCACTGATAATTTCCCACCCATGCTTTAGTAAAAGAGAAGTTTGTTTATTTTAGAAATACACATTTAGAGCCCATTGGGGAAAATATAGGGGGTAGAGTCACAAGGTCCTCTGCAGTTTCCTTAAAAGTTAAGTGGGCAAGAGAGTCCCTGGGTAACCAGATATCAACTAAGGTCAGATATACTTCCAGGATAGCCACTCTGCCCCTTGCCCAGAAAAAGGTCCTCACCTGACCCCAAATTTCTACCTAGATGAGAATAAATGCCTTTGTTAAAGCTGGCTTCCCTACTAAAGAACTTTAGCATTTCCATATCAATATTCCATCCTTATTTCTGGAAATAAATACTGTTGAGCTACTCTTCAGAAGCAGGGCTGTGCTCCAACCACTCTCAGGAGTAGATTATTGTAGATTGTAGATAAAGAACAACAAGTTGTCTGTTTTGATTGGCCTGAACAGAATATATGGAAGAGACTAATGTGTAAGATGATTGGAGCAGTGGGAAGGAGCCAGAATGTCAAGGGCTTCAAAAGCCAAGCAAAGGAGTTTATATTTGATCCCAGAAGTAATAGAGAATAACTGGGGTCTGTTGTGAAGAGGAATGATATGGTCAGACCTATATCTAAGAAATATGCAGCTTCATGGTTGAGAAGAGACAAGGCAAGGAGACCAAAAAGTAGGCTGTTGCAATAGTACATAATAAATTTGCAATTACATGTGTAATAATCTTTTCTCCCATTATACTATTATGGAAATACTTGCTTTATTTCTCAAGTTCTGAATAAAATAAATAAAAAGAAAAAATAGTACAAGTGATCGATATTCAAGACCTAGACTAGGGTAGTTAGTCATATGAATGAATAGAAGGGGATGAATTTGAGTTCGATTGTAGAGGTAGAAAGAATGGTATTTAGTGACTGGCTATGTGATGTGAGTGAGAGTAAACAGTGGAGATGACATGTGCAAACCTGGATAACTGAAAGGATGGTGATACCTTTGACAGACTTAAGTAAGTTCAGAAGAAGGGTAGGTTTGGGAGAAATGATAATAGGCAACTCAGTAGTCACAGTAAGGCAAAAAAAAAATCTTAGCTTCCTCACTACCAATCTAGTATTCTATCCATCAAACTTTATTCTCTGCTGTTCTAATATCATGCCTCTTATTCTACTTATACCCCCTGTTGGGAAATCTTAGCTTGAGGAAAACATGCAGTTGTACATGGGCAGAGGGATGGGGACATAACTGAAGGATTGTGACAAAGAATGATCGAGTGGTTAGGAAATTTTTCCTTCAGGCAAGAGCTTACTCTTCTTTCTCCTGAGTCTCCCTGGCTGCCAGAAATGGAGGCTATTCAGAAAAACTGAAGACAAGGAGGGAGACTGGCTATTGGCACCAGCAGTATTAGTCCTGTTGGTTTCAGAAATTAAATCACTTGTTCCTGGCCTGTTGGATACAACTTTACCCAACTTTTCTTTTGAATGTATCAATATAAGACATCCCTGAATCTCAATTCTTTTTCAGTTTTGAAAATGTCTTTAATCCTGTTTCCTTTTTTTCCTATCCCAAGTGCAGGTGGATTGCACTTAATAAATAATTACTGATTGAAATTTCCAACAAATCAGTTGCAAAATTCTGTTGATTCTACCTCTACATATTTCTTAAATCCACCTTTCCCTTTCTATTTCCATGATGATTGCATTACTTCAAGCTTTCATCATTTTTCTTCCTTGAACTATTGAAATGACCTCTAAACTGGTTTCCCTGCTTCCTAGGTTTCCTCTTCCCCAATGCATCCCTCCTGCAATAGGAACTAATATTCCTGAAGCACTGATCTCACCATGTTTCTTTCCTGCTCAAAATCTTTCAGTGGCTCCTTATTGCCCTAAATAGAAATACAAATCCTTCAGTCATACATTCAGATTGCCTTTCTGGCCTATTTTCATATAACTTCCTTTCATGCTCTCCATATTCCAGTCAACTTCATCATTCTATCTTCTGTTTAAATGCATTTACTTTTCATTTCCCCATTATTAGGACATATTCCCTTCTCTTTGCTTCTCCTTCTTATCTTGCAAGGTTCAATTCAGGTGCCACCTTAAGAGTCTTCCCAGGGGCAGCTAGATGGTACAATGGATAGAGCACTGGCCCTGGAGTCAGGAGGACCTGAGTTCAAATTCAGTTTCAGACAGTTGATACTTACTAGCTAAGTGACCTTGGGCAAGTCACTTAACTCTATTGCCATATCAAAAAAATAAACAAAAAATAGTTTTTCCTGATTGTTACTATCCTCCCTCACAGACCCCAGTTATTAATGTTCATTTCCTCTTTAAATCGCTGTGCATGGACTTTTGTTGCATATTCCCCTCAACCCAAGGAGTCAGGAGGTGTTTTTGCTTTATTTTTGTTTTTGTCTTTGCATTCTCAGAACTTAACCTAACCTACCATGGGCACAAAAGTCACTTATTAAAGGTTTTGTTTCTGAAGTATATATTCCATGTTCATAAGAATGTTCTTTCTTAGTACATGGTCTCATAGAGTAGAAACAGCATCCTAACCTAGATATTAAGAATAAGATATTTACTGAATTGCATTTATACGTCATAGCAATAGTCAATATAGTAATGTTTAACCAAGGATAGCTGAATGGTATGATTCCAATCTGTTGTGCCCTTAGACACAGGAGATTTAAGTTCAAAGGACATAGAGTTAGGAGGAATTTTAGAACTCATATAGTCCAATCCAACTCTTTTTATACTCTTGAAGAATTTAAGTGAACTTTTTCAAAGGCACATAGCTATTACAAATCCAGGATTTCTTACTTTAAATGCAGTGCTCTTAAAACACTAAGGTTATGAAAATAAAAAGTTTATTTGCTACTAAAGAGATGCAGCTGAATGGAAAGTTTAATCCTTCACTTTGGCTTGAGAAGGTCACATTCTTCTTCAATTTACAATCTGACCATTTAGGCTTTTCATCTGTTCAATAAGTTGTGAAAGTAGGCAGATAAATCCCATCCCAAGCCCTTCATATCCCTCTGAATAATGGCAGAGGTAGTATTGTCCTCCTTGGTCACACTAAGCATTAAAGAAAATGAAGGTCCAATTCAGCCATTGTCCATACAAGAATTTTTCGGGCTAAAATTCATGAACTCTTTAAACATTCAGCCATGGCAGTTATTTAGCTTCATAATGAAAATAGACTTAGTTATAAGTTGTTCTGATTGTTAGTGAACCAGAAAAAAAAACACTGATTCCATGCTGAATTCCCTAACATTTAGCTTGCTTCCTTATTCTATCCTTATACCTGGGGTTTGATTTGACTCTATTTTCCTATAGTATTCCTAGCTCAAAGTTGGCAGATATAGCAGTCAAAATTTCCCCCCTCTCCTTTGCACTTATATTTCCATTAAACTCCTAATTCTCCTCCTCCTGCTCCCTAGGCTTTATTTCAGGAAAGGTAATTCTGTAACTCTGGGAAGGATTGAATTTGGCTACAGCAGAAAAACACAACCATATGGCAGACCAAAGGAAAGTGTCACATGCTGGGAGATTCCTGAAATGGTGGACCAAGGACTCTGGCAGAATAGAGCTGGTAGTGTGAGCTCTGGCACTTGACTATATTTGCTTCGGTTGATTTGAGTTACCATTTTACTCTTCTGTAAATATCATCCCCCCTGCTAAGCCAGTACCTCAGTAGGAGTGAGTAGGACACTCTGCCCATGATATGCACCTCAGCAACAGCCTTGAATCCTCAGAACAGGGAAGGAGAGCTATGGTTCAGAAACCTCCTAATGACCTATTATCTGTGGATCATCGACAGGGATGACGGTAACAGCTCAGAATGACTCCAAAGGAGCCGTTAAGGTCTATTGTATCAATAGTCACTTGGGGAGTTTTTAATCTAGAGATGAATGTGTAATAACTTCACCTGCTAAAAACCCTTATGAATTGTTTAATGAAAAGAACTGACTGCTCACGCTGTGAAAAAAAATGCTTATTTCCCCCTCTAAAGTAATTTTAGTTGGGAGGGCATACCAAAGGGGCTAAAATTAAGAGTCATTTTTGTGTCTCTTGTAATTCAGAACCACCCAGTGCTTGTAAGCTGCAATTCACCTCCAGGTCAATGACTTTATCCTGTCTCATTCTAAAGGCCAGTGGGCAGGAGGCTGACTTGTACCTGGCCCTGAGACTCAAGATAACAAATGACATCCTGACATCCTCCGTAGCACACAAGGGAATTCTACACAGAGTCTAGATGGCTGAGGATAAACAGAAACTAGAATACAGGATGGAACATTTGCTTTAGCAACTTTTCATGACTGTCATTTTTTTCATACCTAGATTTCTTAAATATTATGAATAAGTCAAATTTTTATTACCTTGTTTTTTTAACTTTTTATTGATAACTTTTAGCACTTTAATATTTTCTCCTTAATGTACTTCATCCTTCCCTCTCCCACTCCCCAACTGTATCCTCCCCTGAAACAAAGAAAAACATTTAAGCAAAGCCAATATACACATGAAGCAGATCTATCAGTGAGTACCATAGTCCCTTTCATCTCAGCTGTCAGGAGAGATATGGGTTCTTCTTAAGTTATCTTGAACCAGAACTGGTCACCACAAGTAATCAGAATACAATTGTTTTATTGTCATTTTTATTTACATTGTAAATGTAGTAACACACACACACACACACACACACACAGACACACACACATAATATTCCTGTTTCTGTTTTTCTTGCATCTTCTTCTGAATCCTTATATGTTTTGTCTTACATTACAGTATCTTATATTTCCTACACTTCAATTTGTTTAGTCATTTCCCATTTGTAGTATGGGCAATGAGGTGGTATAGTAAAGAGAAGACCCAGGCTTGGAGTCAAGAAGACCTGAGTTCAAATACAGTCTTAGACACATAATAGTTGCTTGACCCTGGATAAGCCACTTAACTTCTTTCCTCAGTTTCCTCATCTGTAAAATTAGCTGAAGAGGAAAATGACAAACTATTCCAATATCTTTGCCAAGAAAACCCCAAATGGGATCAGGAAGAAAAGGATATGACAATGATTGAATAAAGACAATTGAAGAATATCCATGAATAATATGATCAAGTCTACCCTTCAATGGGTTTCTGAACACTTCAGCTTTTCCTTCCCTTGATCGATCCCAACTTCTCTATTATCAATAACTTGAAATAGATTTTTTAGTATATCAAGAAAATCTGCTGTATTGAGTCTCCAGCAAATCCTCTTCCCCCCCATTTATTTTTTAAAAATAAAATTGAATTTCTGCCTATATCATCTTTTCTAAGAAGGGTCTAAAACTCAGATCATCTACTTTTGGATTTAAAATCAGGAGAAAACTGTATTTGAATTCTACTTTGTGGGTTACTAGCTGTGTGAGCATGGGCAAGTCATTTCATCCACAACAAAGGGATAACTACTTCATTAGGTTATTTTAATTCTCAAATGAGATCTTATACATATATTTATATGTGCATGTACCTAAACATGTATGTATATAGGCATATGCATATATATACATGTATTTATAAATGTATTTGCAAAATTTAAAGGGCAACTAGATAAATATCATTACCATCTTCATCATCATCATCATCATCATTGTCCTTGGCCTTTTTTGGTTGACTGGGTAGAGAAGCTAGGTGGCACAACTGATAAAACATAGGATCTGGAGTCAAATCTAGCCTCAGATATTTCCTAGTTGTGTGATCCTGAGCAAGTCACTTAAACTCTATTTACTTTTGTTTTCTCAACTGTAAAATGGGGACAATAGTGCCTTCTTTGCTAGGTTATTGTAAGGAACAATAATATTTATAAAGTGCTTAACACAGTGCCTAGCATAGAGGAGGTATCATATAAATGTTGGCTATTGTCTTCAACATCATTGTCATTACCACTACCCCCACTGTCGTCATCATCATCATCATCATCATCATCATCATTGCTGACCATGTGTTCAGGGCTACATACTAAGATATTTATAAAATGATAAATTTGTGCCAAATTCTTTGTTGTAGAAGTAGAAAGAAATCTTTAGTAACTCCAAGATTTGGTTGTAAAGGGCTAGGGATTTGGAACAAAATTTCTTTAGGGCTTTATGTAGTGAAATAGCCTTCATACAGAAGGGGTAATTAAGAAGGACTTATTCTTTTCATTAGTGATAATCATGATGAACTGTTTAGAGAATGAAATATTGTGCTAGAGGATGAAACAAAAGGCAATTTATGGACTACAAACCTGTCCCATGGACTTTATAGCTCTCATCTCTTAAATATCATTGCATCTTTGATAGAAAACAAAAATAGTCCAAATTCAAGTAGAAGTGAACTCTTCATTTGGAGAGCTGAAACCAAAGCTGAATGAATGGGGGGAAAGTATTTATTAAGTATTAGATGATATATAGATAGATAGATACTTTATAAGGGCTTGCTATGTGCCAACATTGTGCTAAACACTAAAGATATGAATCTACAAGCAAGATAATTTCTTCTCAAAAGAAACTTACATTTTAGCTGGGGGGAGACAATACATTGATGGGAGGTAGAAAGTGAGGAGGGAGATAGTATGGAGATCGCCAAAAAGTAGTATGGAAAGCATCTTCAACCTATAAGAACCCAGTGACTCAGGGATAAAGACCAACCTTTCAGCAGAAGGGGAATGAAGATCATAGATAGAGTTAAAGTACATACATGGTATGGAGATCTTCAGGAAGTGGTGCAGAGACCTGGTTCCAGGTAAGTTAAAGTAAAAATTCACCTATCAGAGACCAGTGTTCCAGGAGCTGAACTCAGATTTCCATGGGGAGTAGAGTTAGAGTATATATATATATACATATATATATATATGTATATATATATATATATGTATATATATATGCATATATATATGCATATTATATATATATTTGTCTATTTGTATATTCTCTCATAAGTGTATAAATCCTGGGAAAGGAGGAACCATGACTTATTAAATCTTTGAGTATTCTCAGGACACACAGTGTTCTGAGATTAGAAGGTATTTACTAAATGTTTGGAAGATGGAGTGGAATATAACTAATAGCCCTCATTGGTTAGGAGAATTACATATTTCCTATCTGAAAAAAAATTCCACTCAACTGAATGCTCATGACCAAAAATCCCTCTAACTTGGACAAAGCATTTTATTATATAATGAGAGATAATACACCATTTATTGTATTATATATTTTAATACATTATATATAATTTGTAGAAAGAGATGATGGCTGATGTTGGATCTATTCTACACAGAAAATGAACAGGGGAAGATGACTCCCAAAGGGATAAGGGGAAAGGTGATGGAAGATGGTTGGTCTTGGATTTTTTCTTAGGTAGGACTTTTGAAAATTCTATAAACCTAAGTTTGTCATGTTGTCTCAATGACAGAACCAGAGTAGCTCCATGGTCATGAACACAAAAAATGCCTTTCCTACTCTGCCTGGTCCTGCCTAGATCATAGGCATAGACATATTGATATAGATAATTTTCCTTGGTATATTTTTCTGGGTGAGGCACAGCAATAGCAATACCCTGTGTTTTACTCTCTGGACTAACTGTCAATACTTGATCTAGCCTATGAATCTACTACCAGGCCCATGCTTTTAAGGTAAAAATCTTTGAGGCAAAGATGTTAAAGAAAAATAAACAATTTATGTTGAAGAAGTTATAGAAAAAGAAATACACTAATATACTGATGGTGAATCTCTGAATTAGTCAAATACTTCTGGAAAACAATTTGGAATTATATGAGCAAAGTCCTTAAACTCTTCATATTCTTTGATACAGAATTCTATTATTGGATATATATCTTCAGAAGACCAAAAAAGCAAGATTATATATAGATATATGTATATATATATATATATATATATATATATATAATATATATCTGTTGAGTAGACAAAATACAAACAATATATGCTTATTTATATACATATAATGACAGATATGTATACTTATATAAGATTTTTCTTTTATATACATGATCTTTCTTCTTCTATATACATATAGTCATATATGATATGTGTATTTCATATATACATATTTGTATATATGATCTTTCTTCCTTTTTCTATTTACACATACATTATTGTTATTCAATCATGTACTCTTTGTGACTTTAAGGGACCATACCATCCATAGAGTTGACAAAGATACCGGAATGGTTTACCATTTCCTTTTACAATAATTAAGACAAACAGAGGTTAAGTGATATGCCCAAGGTTATACAGTTACTAAGTATCTGAGTACAGATTTGAACTCAGATTTTCCTGTCTCTAGGTCCAGTGCTCTATCTATCCACTGGATCATCTAGCTCACACATACACACATACACAAGTGTGTGTGTGTGTGTGTGTGTGTGTGTGTGTGGGTGTCAATGTAAAATTGGAAACAAGGTAAGCACCTATCATTTGGAGAATGGATGAACAACTTCTGGGTATATGAATATAATTGAACATTACTGAACCTTGAAACTATGACACATTCAGAAAAACACTGGAAAACTCTTACAAACTGAGATAAAGAGTGAACAAAGAAACTGGAAAACAATATACATGATTATAATAATACAAATGAAAACAACACTGAAACAGTTGAATTCAGATTAATTACAACAACCAATTTTGGTCCCACTGAGGAAATTATGAAATATTTCTTCTTTGCAGGGAAAATGTAGGGAACCACACAGTCATATGTGTTCACTTTACTGGCTAATTTTCTGAATTTTTTCTTTGTTTTGTGAGGGGTTCAATGAGGAAGGGGCAGGTTAGGAAATTATAGTAATATAAAAAAGAAAAAAATCAATAAAGCATATAATTAAAAAGAGGTTACCATTACTAGTAGTCATGGTTCTTCCATTGCCAGTCTCTGATGCTGGCCACTCCTTGTCTACATCTTCATGGTTCTACTAAGAGGAACCCTGTGATTTGTAATATTTTAGTCTGGGTTTATCAGGTTTCAATGACTATCAGTCAGTCAATAAGCAATTATTATATACCTATTATTTCCCAAGGGATAATGCTGGTCAGGATAAAAAGGAAGGTAAATACCAGTTTCTGTTCTTAAGGAACAAAGGGAAGACACTATTAAGCAATCTATAAATAATCATTGAATACTTATGATAATATGTCATAAAGCCCTCAAAGAAGCAAGACATACTTTTTACTCTAAAGGAGCATGATGACACATGAAAAAAATCTAGAGAAACATATAGAGGACTGTAAGTATAAAAGTCAATCATATAATTCAGAAACCAGAAAAACTTAAGCCACAGTAACCTGCACTATTAGAAATATATTAAGAGAAGAGATTTTCTTGCTGTATTCTATCTTGGGCAGACCATGTATCTAGAGTATCACATTCAGTCCTAAACATTTTAGCAAAGGCATTAAAAAGCTAGAACATGTTCAGAAAAAGGGGAGAAGAGCTAAGGGGACCTGGACACCTCTTCTATATGAATAGAATTTGATGAAGGAACTGGTGATTTTTTTTTTTGCCAGGGGGTACTTAATGTGAAGAACTGACTTTAGATTTTTGAAGAGTTCTCACATAGAGATAAATTGTATATGTTTGCTTGGCCTTATAAGAATTAGGACCAAGGGCTAGGCATTAGAAAAAGGCAGATTTATGGCTTGATGCAAAGAAAGACTTAGTAACAATTAGAGTTTATCTAAAACCAAAATAGACTGCCTTGGGAAGTAATGAATTCCCCTTTAAAGGGGTTGTCAAGCAGGAATTGAATTGCTACTTGTTGAGAGTGTTGCAGACAGAATTTCTATTTAGTTATGGGTTGAACTCAGAGGTCCCTTTCAATACTGACATTTTATGATTTTTATATAAATTTATTTCTCAATGTATATGGGTGTATCCCATTATCACCTGCATATGTAGGTAACTGATGACATGCAGTATGGTCCAGAAAATCAGCTCTATAGTCTTTGAGAGACAGCATGGTATAGATGAAGTAGAAAATGTTGAGAGAAATATGTTCTATAATTAATTTGTTCCCTTTGCACTGATTATATACCTTACATTAATATTTACCAACCCCCCCCCCCCCCCAATCCATTGTCCAAGCTATGATTTGAGGTCAGTGAACTTTTAGTAAAGTACCTTACCCCTACAAGGCAAGGACTCTGGTAAATCCTTGCCCCAGGCACAAAACAAGCACTTATCAACAACACAATGGATTCCTATTTTAGCCAGAAAGAATTTAGTCTTTGATTTACCACCCTTCATCTACATATTCCAAATTATCTCATCTCTGCATGGAGTTACAGCCCCTATCTACATATAACTAAATTATCTCATTTTCCAGCCCCTTTAAAGGCTTACTCCTCAGTTAAGTTGCTGGTCTTCCTTGGAGAGACTATCCTCCTCTGATGTAGTGTCATTTCCTAAATAATCTCTCATCCTCCTATACCTTTCTTTACTATTTATCTCCTGATGGCTTGGTTTACAATGAAGCTAGCCCACTCTTAGGGAGCATGATTCCTCAAGTAACTTCTCTTGCTCTTAAACCTTTCCTTACTGCTTATTCTCTCATGGTGACTTGTATCATTCGTACAGCTGCTGCTGCTTCTGACTTTCAACTGCCTTTACTCTTTCTTTACCCTAGTTTCTACTAACCACAGCAATATTTAAATAAACCTTTGTTCCTAACATTCTTTTCTAGGTCAGAGTTGATCTTTTAAATAAATCCTTTCACATCTGCTCACACTCCTGAAACCTTTAGCTGAACACATTTTCTGGCAACAAAGTGATCAGAGAGTTGGTCTCAGACCCAGGAAGACTCCTGGTAAAGTCTTATCTCTGACTCTTTAGTTGTTCGATATTAGATAAACTTTTTAACCTCTCAGTGTTGGTAGGAAGCTCTCCAAGATTCTAAACTGTAGAGAAGGTGCTGCTCTGCACTGATGGACCAGTTTCCTCATGTGGAAGTTTTTTGTATCAGCAAAGCACAGGACTAATCCCTATACTTCTTGTTTTCTTAAACAGTTATTTAAATTTATTTATTTATTTAAATATGACCTCCTTCACTACAATATGAAGTTTTGGGAAACATGTGACCCATCTTAAACATCTTTGTATACTATACAACCAGAGCTGAGACAAGGCATTGATTGGTAGACTTCAGATACATTTTCAAAATTTCATCTCCTCAATGTTCTGAGCCTCCATGGTAACAGGTACAGTTTGACATAAAAAAATAACTATATAGGGGCAGCTAGGTGGTGCAGTGGATAGAGCACCAGCCTTGGAGTCAGGAGTACCTGAGTTCAAATGTGACCTCAGACACTTAATAATTACCTAGCCGTGTGGCCTGGCCAAGCCACTTAATCCCATTGCCTTGAAAAAAATCTAAAAAAAAATAACTATATGCCCCAAGAACAGAATATTCCTGTATTAAAAAAAATTTGCATTTGTTAAAAAGAAGTTATTTCTCATTTTGACTACCTCCTCCCCAATCCCAGCTCTGCCAGAAATGGATAATAATGGGTTCTCAATCAATGCTTGCTAATTTTATCTATTTAAGGACATTTAATATCTTTTATTTCTAATTCTTGGAGTCTCTCCCCTGGGCAAATTACTCAATGCATATATGACTTTGTTGTTATTCAATCAAGTTTGACTCTTCCTGACTCCATTTGAGGTTTTCTTGGCAAAGATACCAGAGCGATTTGCCATTTCCTTCTCTAGATCATTTTACAAATGAGGAAACTGAGGCCAACGGGGTTAAGGTGCTGTCACAGTGTGACACATTTGAACTCCGGAGGATGAATTTTCCTGATTCCAGGTGCTCTATATTACTACCAAGATGCCCTTATGGATAACTCACAGCCTCTTTTATATATATCAGATGACTTTGTCTTCCTGTCTAATTTGCTTTTCTATTTGCTTCCAAATCAGTGCTGATAAGGGAATACAAATAATTTAAATGTTAGTCTAATATATACATATTCAAGAAGATAGATCTATTAGAAAACACACATAAACATGCTGCATAATGTAATCCAAATAAAATGTAAATAAATGTTGGTTTATCTGCTGTATCAATTACTTGAGCCTCTCTTTTGGTTCAAATAATTGAGAATTACTTTTATAAACTTTTAATAAGCAGTCTTAATGTTTTTATAAGTCCTTATGTGACTAATTGGTCATAAAACTGAGAAGAAAAGTGATACTCTGTCATCATAAATGCTAATTATTCTATTCAACAAATATTTATAAAGTACTAGTTGTATGCTAGTTTACAAATTAAATTCAAGAATTAGTCTACTATTATGGGAAAACAAAACCAAGTATACAGTTAACTACAATGCAGAATAATATTGTTACCAAAAAAATGTGTCAGCTAAAGGTTTCAGGGGTTTGAGCAAATGTGAAAGACTTCCCTTAAAAGATCAACTGAACCCAGAAGAGTTTAGGACCAAAAAAAAAAGGAGGGGGGTTTATTTAAGTATTCCTATGATTAGCAGAATCTAAGGAAGAGAGAGAATAGAGGATTAGGAACAGCAGCAGCAAAGCCACTGCTATCCGGGAATAAGTAGCATAAAGAGGGGTATAAGAACATGAGAGTTTATTTGGGGGAATCACAGTCCAAAAGCTGACTGATTTCCTAAAGGGACATCCAGCAACTTAACTGAGGAGAGGGTGAGCTTATAAAAGAGAAGGAAGATGAGATATTTAGGAATACACAGATGAGCTATGTAATTCAAAGACTTAATACTTTCAGCCCAGGGCAGAGATCCATTGTTTTGTTGAAAGGGGCTTGTTGTATTGGGTAAGGGGAGAGGAAAGAGGGCAGGAATTACCTGGAATTCTTGTGATGGAGAGGCAAGGTACTTTATTAAAAGTTCATTGACTGATATAATACATTTTTGAGGAGGGACAAGGTGAAAGGAAAGAATACAATAAATGGAAGTGGGAAGAATAGTATGGAGGGAAATACAGTTAGCAATAGCAATTATGGTAATAAATTGAAACAAGTTTCTCTGATAGACCTCATTTCTCAAACAGAGAACTGAGTCAAATTTATTTTAAAAAATGAGCTATTCTCCAATTGATAAATGATCAAAAGATATGAACAGTTCCAGATGAGGTTACCAATGCAATATATTTAAATGTATATTTTTTAAAATGTCCTACCTCACTACCGATAGGAAAAATGTGGCTTGGAACAATTCTGAGGTACTATCTTATACCTATTAGATTGTTGTTATAGTGGATAGAGAAATGGTCTTGGAGTCAGGAGCACAGGAGTTCAAGTCCAGACTCAGGCATTTAACATTTACTAGCTATATGATCTTGAGCAAGTCACTCAACCCTGATTGCCACTCATACAGGGCTGTCTCTAGTTGTCCTGATTCATATTTGGCCTTGACTCTGGAGGAGAAAGTAAGGCTGGTGACTTTGCTCAGCCCTGCCTCCCCCCCAATTACTTAAATTCAATTTATATGCTTGTCATGGCATCATCTCCCTTATGTCATGGTCCTCTTCAAGAATGAAGGACAAACATCATCATCATCATCAGGACAGAAGGAGAAAATGACAAATCTGGAAGTAATATAAGGAATTTGAAAAAATGATGTACTATAGAGGGGAGTTGTGAAATCATTCAACAGTTCTATAGAGCAATTTGGAACTATACCCAAAGGGCTATAAAACCATGCCTATCCTTTGGTATGAAACAAATTATTGTATGTGATTGAGATGAGATGCTGTTCCATTATGGGAAATGATGAACAGGATGCTCTCAGTAAAAAAACTTACACAAGCAGATGAAATGGAAAATGTATATTATACGAAGTAACAGCAATATTGCAGGATGAGCCTTCCTTTTTTCTAAAGAGACTCTGAAGGATTCATTATAAAGAATGATATCCATCCCCAAGACAAAGCTGATGGTATTTGAATACAGACTAAAGTATGCTTCCCCCCCTTTCACTTTACTTTTCTTGAGGTTTCTCTTTTTTTGTGAGGGGAGTGGATATTTTACAATATGAATTATAGTAATATCTTTCACATCTATACATTTTTAACCTATTGCTTTCTCAATGAGGGGGGGAGTGGGGTGGGAGGGAGGGAGAGAATTTGGAACTCAAGGTTTTGGAAGTAAATGTTAAAACTTGTTTTTGCATGTAGTTGGGGAAAAAATGAAAAATTTAAAAAATAAAAAAAGTTCATTGACTTCAGCTCTATAGCTTAGATAATGGGATGGCAGTAGGAGTGTATATTGCCTTGAGCAATGGGATAGAGATCAGTGTTAAAAGTAAGATTTTTGGTCAGTGCAGAGAACATTTTAATTATAAAACATATTTCTCTTAACATTTCCTCTCCTTCAATACATATTAAATGAATTAAATACATAAAGAAAAATGAGTCTTGAAGGGGGGAAAAGTATTACTGATTGTGCTTCTTCATGGAAGACACAGAATTTGAATTGAACTTTAAATAGGAATGAGTCAAAGAAGTAGGTAAACTAAACCCACAACTAGTAGTAGTCCTTATCTATTTTTATAGGTCCCAGCAGTAAGAATATTTTTTACATTTTTAAAAAATGTACCATTGTTTGCTGAACACTGATTTGAAATGTGAAGATGAAGACCAAGTATCATCTCTCCTAACCAAATCAATATTACCATTGTTTTTGGAAAATGTTATTTCACTTCCCTCTGCTTCCATTCATTATCCACCTGACTTTCCAGATCATAACGCTACCTTATATGTATTTTCTACTTTAGAAAGTAAGTTCCTTGAGGGCAAGAACTGTCTTACCATTATATTTGTACCTCAAGTACTTCGCAGAGTGCTTGGGATTCATGAAATCCTCTCCTTCCACCAATTCTTATGCAATGGAATTATCAACTTGTTTTAGAAAGGTTTGAACAGTGAAGAATTCAAGACTGAATTGTCATTTTAGCTGAGTCTGGAAGAATGGGTAGTATGTCATTGAACAGGGCAGGATATTTGAGGCATAGAAGATGATACCCACAATGATCTGGGCAAATACAGATATCTTGAGAACATGGCAAACAGAGAATTAAGATGAGTCCACCCCCTGCTCCATTTACTTCTATCTAGGACAACAGGAAAGGAAGGATCCTTTGATCAATGGCTTTCTATTTTGCCTCTCCCAGGAACTTAGCAAACTTCAACATTAAGCACAAACAGGAAATGGTATATTTATTCCTTTGTGGAGAGGCAAGGATTTCTGGATAAAATGATATTTGTATACCTCTGTGCTTTTGGATAATTTCTGGAGGGACACCCTGGGAGAACAGTTTGTACCACTGGATATAAGACCTCCTTCAAGGGCATTCCTGACATGATGCTGCCCTTTTCTAGGGACAACTGCTGACTTTGACAGCAAGGATGTTTCAAGATGTACATGTCAGATTCAGGAGTTTTCAAATCATTTAGGATTGTAATGAAAGGAGACAGCTCAACCACCACACAAGCTAGAAGGTTTTAAGGTTCTGACATAATGTCAGGATACTAGTCCTGTCAAAGGAAGTCAATACTTCGCAGGCACATCAGGTCTTTACCAACTTCACACACAGTATGCTAAAGGGAAGCTTACTATTTTTTTCTTCTTGGTTGGTTCTTCTCTCCTGAGATATTTTATAGCAGCAAGGAAAATGAGGGTAGTAATATATTTTGACTGGTAAGAGTATAGTTGGTGAGAAGATTCAAAAGTCCTAGTAAGAAGAAACCATCTAACCCAGGTATTCTTAGTCTGTGTGTGTGTGTGTGTGTGTGTGTGTGTGTGTGTGTGTGTGTGTGTGTGTGTGTGTGTGATGGATACTTTACTGGAATAATGTTCTTAAATGTATAAAAATACATAGGATTACAAAGGAAATTATTATTGAAACAAGTTTCAAAATATTTATAAAAAAGTTCATAGACCTCAAGGTTAAGCATCTAATTCAGTCTTCTTAACTGAAAAAAATATGTAACTTTAGAGTTCAGAGGCTATTTATTTTGCTATCAATGACAGAATCACAATATTATTAGTATAGATCCTCAGCAAATATCATTTTCTCCTTCTATTGGCTTCCGACTGAAAAATACATTAGAGAAAAGAGAATATTCAATAGATGACATGGACAGATGAAGGGGAAAATTTATTGATTATAAGGACAAGCCCTTTTGACCCCTCAAAATTAACCCATCTCTTAATGTAGTGAACTAAAGATCTTAAGTACTTATTTTCTGGCTGACCTCAGAACATAAAGGTTTCTCTAACCTCCAGGGGGCTATGTTAGACAATTAAAGAAGCTTGCTAAAGAGCATACCTAAGCATAATACATCTATTGTATTATTTGTCACTTTCAACTCTTTGTCACCCCATTTGGAATTTTCTTGGCAAAGATATTAGAATAATTTGTCATTTTCTTTCCCCAGCTCATTTTACAGATGGGTAAACTAAGGCAAACTGGGTTGAAGGAATTACCCATAATCACAGTTAGTTGTGTTTAAGGTCAAATTTGAACTGAGGTCTTCCTGCACTCTGTCCACTGACCCATCCAATTGCTCTCATAACTCAATCTGACTGGAAGCAAACTGCCTAGGTGAAGAGTGTACTCTCCCATAAGTCAGGTGACAATGATGCTTTTAGTAAACTACAGAACATAGGTTCCTCACATGCTTGCATATTTAAATTGGAACATTTCTAATGTTTGCTTGACTAGAATATGTTGTCTTAGATGAGATAATATGTAAAGTATTTTGCTAACTATAAAGTACTAAATTAATACTTATTATAATTATTAATTTAACTAGAAACCAAGACTGGATGGGTTTCTAGGTCATCTCTTAAAGAACAAACAAGTCTATTGGCTACTGGCCCTAAGCAATGTGCTCTCTTGACCTTTTCTTCTTTGCACTGGGCACTTATCCTGACCTGAACTTGTTCTTTTCTTTCTTTCCCTTGGGCTTTCAGTCAGGTAGCTGTATCATTCTATTTTCTTTCTTTTCTTCCTTCAAGGAGCAGTTCTTGACTATGATTTCCCACCTCTGCCTTCTTTCTTGGATTCTATCAAAGAAGGCTAAGTCTTCACTATCACTAGCAACAATGTGTTCTGAGGATGTTTCTTTTTTGAAATACCTTTGCTACCCTTCCTGAGCTTGCTAAATTCTCTCTCTATATGTCCGTGTGTCTCTGCCTCTCTGTCTCTTTTTCTCCATAATAAGTCATTGGGGGCCAATAAGACCCAGAAACATGGTAGGTATTTATGCAAAGATTGGTGTGTGTACAAAAATATACAGTTTATCTTCATCTTAATAAATTCTCAATTTACAGATGCCATTTTGTGATATATAGTCTATGAATTTTAATTTCATTATTTATTTGGTTTAATTTAAAAAGCATTCATTGTAGAGAATACTTTGCTAGTCATTTAGAGAAATTATAAAGTTTAGTTAGGGATGGTCCTTATCTTCATAAAACTTACAGATTAGTAGGGGATAAGATATATATGCAGAAGTGAGTGCATAAACACATACATGTTTATAACAAGATAATAACTGATGTATGAACAAGGACAGTGCAAACAAAGAGGTAAATGAGGTCAAATCAAGAGGAGAAAGGCTATTTTTAAGGGCAAAGAGGTATTGTGAGTCGTTCAGTAAAGACCCAAAGCGTTAAGTGGTATTTAAAAACAGTTTTAAAAGGTACTTACAGGCACAGAAACAATGTGATCAAAGACATGAAAAGAACACAGCAGAATGAGAGTAATATGAACTAGAAATAGAGAGTAGTACCAGATGGTGAGGGATCTCTAATACCAAGCAAATTAGTATGAACTAGTAATAGAGAGGTATTAAAAGGTTTTGAACAGAGAGTGACAAAATCAGGTCTCTCTGTATAAGAGATATTAATGATTGGTATTTGAATGAAGTATAGATTTTGTGAAGAATATGGCAGAAAGATCTCTTAGTCTATTGTAGTAATCTATACTATACTATATTAGAGGAGTGGCAGTAAAAATAAAGATGAAAAGATAGATGATTTAATAGATGTAGAATCAACAAGACTTGGTAACTCATTTTTAAATCAAATTAGTCTTTTTTTTCTGAGAAGCTGACAAATCTAAGTCAGTTAATTAGCAATACTCTTTTAGGGAGCTATTAGAGATCCCTAGTGTTTGGAGGGGGATAGTGGAGAGGAAAAAATTGGGGAGAACTCAGTTCCAGAATATTAGCAGTGTTGTGCAATTAAAGAACACACAAATCAGTAGCTGCATTTGAACTAGAATCTGAATCTTCCAAACTCAAGACCAGTGTACTTTAAATTTAAAAATAATTGATTTCATTAACTATTGCCCAGTTACATTTAAATTTTTTTTAACATTTATCTTTGTTGTTGTTTTTGCAAGGTAATGGGGTTAAGTGACTTGCCCAAGTTCATACAACTAAGGAAGTATTAAGTGTCAAACTCATCTTTAAAAAAATTTGAATTCCAAATTCTCTCCCTCCTACCTTTCCCACCCCCATGGGAAGGCAAGCAATATGATATCAGTAATGCATTTGAATCTGTGTAAGACATTTTTATATTATAATATTGAAAAAGAAAATATACACATACAGAAAAGAAGGAAAACAAAGTAAAAAATATATTATTCAGATGGCACTCAAACTTCATTCTCTTCCTTGGAAGAGGATAGCATTTTTCTTCATGATTTCTTTGGAATTATCATGAATCATTGTCTTGATCAGAGTAGTTAAGTCTTTTAGAGTTGATCATCATTACAATATTGCTATTATTGTGTATGTTGTTCTTCTGGTTCTAGTCATTTCACGTTGCACCACTTCATATAAAACTTACCAAAGTTTTTTTTTTTTTAACTATCCTACTTGTCAATTCTTAAAGCACAATGGCATTCCATTATAATTATCTATACCACAACTTGTTAAGTCACTCTTCAATTAATGGGCATTCCCTCAATTTCCAATACTTTGCCACCACAAAAAGAGCTGCCCTAAATATTTCCTACAAATAGGTTCTTTTCCCCTTTTATTTGATCTTTTTTGAATATAGACTTTGTATGCTATTGCTGGGTTAAAGAGTATTCTCAGTTATATATAGTTCTTTGATTATAGTTCCAAATTGTTTTTTCAGAAAGTATGGATAATGTACAACTTCACCAACATTGCATCAGAGTTCCAATTTTTCCAATTGCCAGTGTTCTTTCCAAGACATCATACATTTGTTTTGAAAAAAGAATATAATGTATTTTTTTTAATATAGAGGAACTCTACCCATATTCAGTTTGAAAGCTATTTAGGATTTTATGTGCTTATAAATTGTGCAATATATGCAATAAAAATTCACAATACCATTTCAATACCATTAGATTAGATCCTGCATTTTTCTCAAGTGTTTTGAGTAATGTTGCCATTCTTTGCTAAGTCTTTCCAGATTCAAACTCAATGAATTGTTGTCAGTATTAATTCAACCCATTCTCAGGTCTTTGACACATTTCACCTCTACCATGAATGCTTCTTTTACTGCTTCAGCCTTACATGATCTGTTCATCCTCTGAAAATGAGGTCATGAAGGGTCAGACACAACTGACATAAATGAACAATAAAATTCCCCCTAGAAATTTTGTGGGTATCTTCAAAAGCTAACTCTCCTTAAAATTATATTGTTTATAAATATTTCCTATGGTTGGTAGAAGTATAGGTCTCTTAACTGGATAGGGCTGAAAGGTCCTGCCTAATGGGTATGGGAACAGTGTTAACATTTAGAAGGGACTTCTGTTCAATTCTAAAACTATTTGAGATGTTAAACCCAAAACAAAATTTTACCTTCTAATCTTATAAATCATTATCCATAATCTACTTTGCCCTCTCTCAGAATCATATACCTTCCTTCCAGTAATAAGAAGGAAGAATGCTAGAATACCTTTGTATTAATACATGAACAATAATGCAATGAATAATACCTTTGTATTAAAGGATTCGTTTTTTTCCCCCCTAATGATGCTTGCAATAGGATTAACATTGACCTACTCTTTTCCAGGACCAGCTTGCTCTATTTCTTAACAAGAACTTTCTTCTCTTAAGTTTTCATGCTGAGTAATTCCAAATAAATTAATGAGCATGATCTAAAAAAACACTCCATGTACAGAACTTGGGCAACTATTAACCTAGGGAACTGAACAATAGGAATGGTATCTCTCCAGGATAAAACATCTAACTCCCTAACACTGCCTACTTTGTGGCTCCCAGACTTAATTGTTCTTTGCATTTTCACACAGCATCACACTTAATTCGTATAATCAGGGGAGATAATTTCTTCTTTTCTTTTATTCACCTTTGCAAGTGTTGAGTCATTTTTTTTTTTCATTTCAAACCATTTCAGTCATTTAGGTCCCAACAAACTGACCTCATTGGTCAAGGTATGAGAACTAGAGATCTTTGTGTTTTGGGACAACCATAAAAGTTGAAAGGAATATGCTTCAAAAGCATATAGGAAATTTGAATGTCAAGGAAAATATGAAGTTTTTTCATTCCAGATCCTGCTACTACCAAAACATCCAGCAGAAGTGTATGGGTTGGTGAGGTGTTTGAAAAGGTACTATTTATTGCAGACAAAGTCATTTTTAGTGATTTTTCTCCCCCTCATGAGGTAGCTGGTGACTCAGTAGATAGAGTACCAGACCTGGAGTCAGGAAGACCTGATCTAAATCTAGCCTCAGACATTTCTCAGCTCTGTGATCCTTGGCAAGTCACTTAACCTCTGATTGCCTGACAAAATGAATCTACTGGTAAAAGAAATAGCAACCCCCTCCAGTATTTTTGCCTTGAAAACTGCAAATGGACTCATGAAGTGTCAGACACAATTGATATAACTGAACAATAAAATTCCCCCTAGAAATTTTGTGTGTATCCTCAATAGCTAACTCTCCTTAAAATTTCTCAATAAGATGTCTAATTTAGACATGAAGAAGTCATTGTAGTGGGAAAGTCATTGGACTTAAAATCTGAAGTCCTGAGTTCAAATTATTTCTGTGATCCTAACTACTTTGTGGAACCAGGGGGCAAATCATTGAATCTCCATTTTCCCAATCTATTAAATAAGGGGTTGAATTCAATGACTTCTAAAGTCTCTCCAAGTTTTAAATGTATGACTCTGTAATGAAAGAGATCAGACTAGATGATCTATTTGGTCCTTTCCAAATCATGATTCTATAATCATTTTCATACAACATAATATTTTGTGATATAACTATTTTGAGGGAAGGGTCAGAGCTTATCTCACCTACCTTTTTTTCCTTCTTAGCACTTGGCACAGGGTCTTGGACTCTATGGGAATTCATTAAACTTCAATTTAAATTAAGTGGATTGATGTTGTTCTCTGAAATAATTTTAATGCACCATCAGGAGCTGTCCTCCACTACATGAAATTTACTCAACATAGAAGCCTATTCTCTTTATGAAAGAGTTCATATGAATGTATTCATGCTGCAATGGAAAGCACATTTATTTACCTCTAAGCTGGGAAACTTTGCGAACAATTCTTGTGGGTGTCAGATACAGTAATCCCTGCCAGGCAGGTGTTCTGCATATATTGAGCATCCATAAATATTAAGAGAATCATCCTAACCTTTAGAAAATTGCTTTTTAAGAGCACCAAAAATAATATTAGACAATTCTAACTTTAAATAATTGTGGGATTGTTTTCCTCCCAGTTTCTATGTGTTTTTATGTCTTTTCCTTTGTGTTTATCCCTTGGTGCTTGAGAGTGTGACACTATGTTACCTGTATGTCATGGGTGGCATTGAGCTTGACTCGGCAGCAATGGGAGAACTGGACTGTTGTGACACTTTGGGGAAGGAGATGATCAATTCTATTCTAGAGAAGAGAGAAGAACCACAGTGATAGAATGAAGCACTGGGCAGTACATCAAAAAGACATGATTTAATCTATTTGGAACCTATCTATATCATATCCTTTTAAGGAGTTGTTTGAGGCTCTGAGATGTTAAGTAACTTATCCAAGGTCATGGAACTATTAAATGTTGGATAGGGGATATGACCCCTAGTGTTTCTCATTCAGAATAATAAATTTGAAGAGCAATCTCGGAGGTCATTGAATTCAGTCATTTCATTTTAAAGGTAAAGAAATTGAGGCCCAGAAAGGTTAAGTGAATTGTTGAAAGTTACACTATATGGATATATGTTTAACAAAGTTATACATGTATGATCTTTATTAGGTTGCTTTTTGTCAGGGAGAGAAGGGAAGGAAGGAGAAAATTGTGAAACTCAAAACCTTACCAAAAAATGATTTTTGAAAGCTATCTTAGCATGTAATTGGAAAAATAAATAAATAAATAAAATTTTAAAAAATTAAAGAAAATTACACAGGTAGAAAGCAGCAAGGCTGGGATAGAAACCCAGTTTCTCTGATTTCAAATAAATCATATTTTCAGCTACATGACTTCCCAAGTCCAGTATTCTATCCACTATGCAGTTCTGTCTCTACTCACTTCTGTGGTCACCATCTGATAGCAATAAATCACATTTCAATGACACATTAAGGCTCATAAAGTCCTTTCTGCAAAATAGCCCTGTGAGGTAGTGCAAGTATTATTAACTTCAGTGTATAGATGAAGAAACTGAATGTCAGAGAGGTTAAATGATTTGCCTTTAGTCCCACAATGAGTTTCATATCTGGGTAGGACAATCTGACCAGTAAAGAGTAGTAAGTAGATTAAGTACTTAGTGCTTTTGTGATAAGGGGAAAGGCACCCTCTAGGATTTAGCTGAAAACAAAGTTAACATGATTCAGGTCCATGAGGGTGCCTTTAGATGAAGAAGAATTTTCAGTAACACAAGAGTGTATAGGAAGGAGGGAGGGATTGAAGAAAAAACTCCATATTAAATTTATATCCTATTGACTGACTTTTTTTAACCAAAGATTTCATTTAGTAGTTTGTGTCCATTGTGTTTAGAGAACTATTTTTTTTTATTACAAGGCAATAGGGTTAAGTGACTTGCAGAACTAATTTTTTTTTTATTACAAGGCAATAGGGTTAAATGACTTGCTCAAGGTCACATAGCTAGGTAATTATTAAGTGTCTGAGGCTGGATTTGAATTCAGGTCCTCCTGACTCCAGGGTCAGTGCTCTATCCACTCTGCCACTTAACTGCCCGGTTCATTGTGTTTATAAGTGTGAAAGTGATGAGCTATTCAGTGGAGAGTTCTCCAAGTTTCATGGAAGAGTCAATAGCAATCTGACCTACTGAAAGGTAAATCAACCCTTTAGATGTCTTGGATATAAAGGGTTACAAGTATAATAATTATGAATCTAACCCTTAGAAAATTCAATAAGACTGTTTCTATGTTTAACAAAAAGTCTATTATTTATAGCAAATATATATAAGAAATTTCAGGGAAAAGAAGTGATGACAGTCTAGTCATTGGTGTGGAATTTTTTGAGTCTGCATGTACCTTTTTTTTTTTAAGGGAGGGAGCAGTTTTTAAGAAGTGTTTTATATTTCTTGGTCTATAAGTGACAGTCTAATCTGGAATGACCTTCAAATAGCATTCATAGGCTTTAACTCAGAGAATCCAACCATGACTTCACTTTTCTTCATGTAGAAAACATTGACTTGTCATTTGGGGAGGCAAAGAAGGGAGAGTAAGTCTAAACTATGGTGGAATAGGAGATGGCACTTTCCCAAATTGGATACCAGATACCAGGTCATGAAATTTCTTGAATGATGCTAAAAAGGAGCTCAATGGGAGGAAATTTGGCCTTCAGAGCCCTTGTTCTGGCAAAGTTATTGACCCCCAGGATAATCAAAGGAGGTGGCACATGCCACTTCTCCCTAAACAAACACTGGATTGGGCTGGGCTGGCTCCTTTGGCATACTAACGATATCTGTAATTATATTAGACAATAGAGGTTGATGTTTGAATGACTTTTGAAATGGTCCTCTGGGTTTGGCCAGCATGAGAGACACAGCTGCATTTGTGTCTGGATTCTGTGCAGTATCCAGAAGTAGAAGCCAAGAGCACCAGTCCAAGCCAATGTCCTGGCCCATGAGCCAAAGGACAACTGATTCAGAGGATACCATGGCTCAGTGAGGCACTGACTGAGAAATATGTTATGAATAAAGGACTTCTGGAACTAACTATGGGCATTGGGACATCAGGTCAGGGAAAAACACCACTCTTCTGAAATAGGACTTTAAACCAGATGAGCAGACTTGAGTCCCTCCCTATAACCTCTTCTTTCACAACTGTTCCTCTATGTACTGCTACAGTACTAACTACTCTCCCTTTCAGTCTTGTTTGAAGAGCTTGGGTTTGGCAAGACATGAGAAGAAAAATTGTCTCTTTGAGAGAGGAATATCTTACTTATGCCTGCTCTTTAATGATCCAGAAAGGTTTTATGTGATCTACTCCTGCCAGAGCTGGGAGAGAATTATCAAAGTTTTTCATGTGATCAGAAGAAATACTACTGATAGCTAAACATTTATGAAATACCTATTATGTGGCAGGTTTTGGAGTAGGAGCTGGTGGCTACAAAGGAAAAAAATGAAGCAATCCTTGTGATTTCATTGGTAAAGGGATTCTTGGATAAAGAAATTCCCTCTTTCAATACAGGCTGGGAATTCTCTGCAACTTATAGCCTCAGAAATTCACAACCAGTATGTGTCAGAGGAGGGTCTTCAGTTCAGTTCTTCCTGCCTCTGAGTTCAATTCTTGATCCATGATGGCACACTGCTCCTTGATATGTAAACAAATATATGAAAAATGTATTTTAAAAAATATAAAGTTATCACTTCCAGGGTCAAGCTGGTAGAGTGAGGAAGGGACCTTCTGAAACCTCCCAATTTCCCCTCCAAACTACTGGAAGGGCTATAAAACTTTTGATGCAGCAATACCACTGCTAGGTCTATATCCCCAAAACATTCACAACAAGGGAAATGGAGCTACTTTTACAAAAATATTTACAACGGTTCTTTTTGTGGTATATAAGAATTGGACATCAAAGGAATGCCCATCAATTGGAGAATAGCTAAACAAGGCATGTCACTTTAATGGAATATTATTTTGCTATAAGAGACGACAAACAGGAAGATTTTAGAAATAACCTAGAGACTTACATGAATTGATGTACAAAGTGAAAAGATCCAGGAGAATACTGGATAACAATAACAGCAATATTGTTTAGAGAAGAACTGTGAAAGACTTAGCTATTCTCAGCAGTAAAATGATCCAAGACAATTCTTTTTTTTTTTTTAGGTTTTTGAAAAGCAATGGGATTAAGTGACTTGCCCAAGGTCACACAGCTAGGTAATTATTATCCAAGACAATTCTAAAGGACCAGTGAAGAAACATACTGTCTACCTCCAGAGAAAGAGCTGATATTGACATAGAGACTGAACCATGCTATTTTTCACTCTTTTTTCCCTTTTATTAAAGTCTTCATGTACAAAATGACTAATATGGAAATGTTTTATACCATTGCCTAAGTATAACCTATGTCTGATTGCTAGCTGACTCAGTGGGGATGGGCAAGGGTAAGGCATTAAGGGAGGGATAGAACTTGGAATTCAAAACTTTAAATGAAAATGTGAAAAAATTAAAATAAAACAAAGTCATTTTTGAAAAGAGATAAAAGCATTATGATAACAATAACAGTATGGAATTGAGAGTAAACTGTCCTTGAAGCCAGGTTCCATCTCTGACACTACTTTTTATGTCACTTAGTGCTCAAAACAACTCTGGAACAGGGATTAGCAAACTACAGGTTTGAGCTAATCTAAAACTTTGAGTTACAGAGAAGGTACCAATTTGCATTAGCTTTTTCCCTCTACTAGGAAAGGATGAAAAAAAGATTTTTTTACTAGGCTTATTTGGGATAGTAGTCTCTGAAGAAGTCTTGCCATGATCATAAGATTCTAGAATATCTACCTGGAAGAAATCTTTAAGCAGTTTCTAGCCCTGTGATTCTCAAAGATTTTTTTTTATAATTTTTGTAATACCAAGTTTTAATTTCTTATACAGTAAATATCAATAGATACAACACAAATAAACAAAAACTCCTTGGTCATCCTCAATAAATTTTAAGAATGTAAAGGGGTCTTGAGGAATGCTAAACTAGCTTAACTTCTTTATATTATAGATGAAGAACTGAAGATCAGAATAGAGAGTGACTTGACCAAAGGCACAAAGGTAACAAGTAAAAGTTTTATAATGAAAACTCAGGTTTTTTTGACTCTAAATCCAATGTTTTTTTTCTCTAAGCTATGGCTGCTTAGAAATTACTAGTTTTCTCTTCTTAAATTTGACTCTCCCCCAGGAGCATTTCTAATGCTTACTGATTGTAAAGGAGAAGAGAAGGAATTGACTGATCTCTTTGTCATTTTGAAAATTTCTTACTAGCCTCGGAAATGGAACTTTGCCTTTGCTTCCTCTATTACTAGACCTTATGATGAGAGAAAGGGGTGGAGATGGGGATTCACATGATCTGCATGATTCCTAATGAAGAAAAAGGGTGAATTCTGAAGGAATTCATATAATTTATACCACGACAGGGCAGGACAGACTTGCCTTACTTCCTTGTGTATCTATTTTGTTTTTCCTCTTAAGCTCAGCCTCCTAGAATTCCTATCGCCTTTCAAAATTCAATTTAGGAGGCACCTCCTATATGAAGACTTTCCTGATTTCCAGAATTTTTAAAAATTTTTTCCAATTAAATGTAAAGATGGTTTTCTGTATTCATTCTTATGCAAAATTTTGAGTTCTACATTTTTCTCCCACTTTCCCCATGGTAGTTGTTGTACATGTACAATCACATTTAACATATTTCTATATTAGTCATGTTGTGAAAGTGGAATCAGAACTAAGAGGAAAAACGAAAGAAAGAAAGAAAGAAAGAAAGAAAGAAAGAAAGAAAGAGATAAAATTTTAATAGTGAACATAGTATGCTTTGCTCTGCATTTAGACTCCATAGGTTGTTGTTAATTTTTTTTCTGGATGTGGATGGCATTTTTCATAAAGATCTCTCAGGATTGTCCTTCATTCCTGAACTGTTGAGAGGTGCTGCATCCATTGTAGTTGATCATCTTACAATGTTGCTATTAATGTGTACATATTCTTCTGGTTCTGCTCACTTCATTCAGTATCAATTCATGCAAGTCTTTCCAGGTTTTTCTAAAGTCTGAATGTCCATGATTTCTTACAGAACAATAGTATTCCATATTCATATAGCATAATTTGTTCAGTCATTCCCCAATTGATGGGCTTCTAGTTCTTTGCCACTACAAAAAAAGCTGCTATAAATATTTTTGTACATGTGGGTCTTCCCCCCTTTTTTGTGATCTCTTTGGGATATAAACCTTGTAGTAGTATTGCTGGATCATATCTTGCTGAATCAAAGGAAATGTATAATTTTATTGCCTTTTGGGCATAATTCTAAACCTGCTCTCTAAACTGATTGGATTAGTTCACAACTCCAGATAGTCCTTCCCCCAAACAATGGAATCATAGAATTTAAGAATTGGAAATGATGTCAAAGGCTGTCTAGTCCTCTTCATTCCAAAAAAAGGAATCCCCATTACAGTACTTTCAATGATGAATTATCCACTTTCTTAAAGACTTCCAATGAAGGGACTCGGTCTCTTAAGGTAGTCTATTCCATAAATAGATAACTTTACTTATTTAGGAAAAGTTTCTTCAAATAAATATTCTTTGCTTGATATGTGTATATACATATATATTTCACATGCATGGGATATGTCATATGGAGAGGATAGATATAGAAGGTAGGAGATAAATAGTTAACAGAGAAATGAGAGAGAGATGGATAGATGGATGGAGAGATAGATAGACAGACAGACAGATAGACAGAAGGAGACATTTGTCTTTTTGTAACTTCCACCCACTGGTCCTCATTCTGACCTCTGTGTGTTAATCAGTTGGTCAACAAATATTTATTGTGTTAAATTCTGGGAGTATAAAGAAAGGCAAAATATAGTCTCTGCCTTCAAAGAGGTCATGTTCTACTGAGGGAGATAACATGCTAACAATTATCTATGTATAACACCCATATGCAGAATAGACAGGAGGTAGTCCTAGAGGGAAGATACTGGCAGAAGAGTGGAGTGGAAAAGGTCTCCTATTCCAGGTGGTATTTGAGCTAAGGCTTAAAGTAAATCAAGGAAGTGATTAAGTGAAGGTGAAGAGGAAGAGAATTCCAAGGATGTTGGATAGCCAGTGAAAAGACACAGATGAAGAAATATAATATTATGTACAAGTGATAACAAGAAGGCTATTTTGGAAGGGAGGAGTAAAATGTAAGAATATTAGAAAGATAGGTATTTTCAAGGCTGGAAAGGGTTTTAAAAATAATCTTTTCATCTTCAACTTGATAGACTTTCAAGTACCTGAGAAAAGTCATTTTGTTCATCCTGAATCTTGTCTTCTCTAAGTCAAGCATCCCCAATTGCTCTGATTTTCATATGACTTGGATATGAGTCCTTGACATTTTTGATTGTCCTCTTTTAGATATGCTCAACCTTGTTAATATACCTTCTAATAGTATTGCCGAGAACTTTATGTGTATTTTATGTCTGCTTACAAGTTGCAACTCTCCTGGAATGGAAGCTCCTTTAAGAAGGTTTTTGTCTTTGGGTCCCTAACTCTGAACTTTTTCCATGAGGTTGACGTTTAATAAATGCTTGTTATATCAAACTGATTTGATCTGCCTTATCTATAATGATCTGGTTTTCCAGATAATCAGACACTTGATTTTCCATCCTTTCTCTGCATTGACTAAGATAAGCTTCCAGACTAACCAAAGGACTGAGCAGGGTGATGTGATGAAGGTTTATTGACTGATGCAATGATGTCACATATCTCTTTTCTTTTAAACCAGAAACCTGAGAAGAGCCTTTGAACTACAGGTGACTTGGATTATATCTTTTTTTAATCAGCTTTTATTTTAATGTCCCAGTAAAAATTCTGATAATCTAAACACAGCAATAATTTTTTTGCTATAAAATGACTGTCTCTTCATGTTATTACCATCATCAAAAGCTTCATAATAACACTCACAACATGATACAAAATGGTTATTGTATTAAAATGAATAAATGACAAAGTTTTATTACATGAGTGATTTTTCAGGCACCAAGATGCTTTTTATGCTATATTGGAATAATAAACACATAATTCATGAACACATTAGGGCACAAACCTTAGTATCTCAAAGCAAAGTTACTAAAAATAAATAAATTATTTAAAAGATGATGTCCAAAAATAAAGACTTAAAATTCTGCTTTCTTTTCTTTCCTAAAAAAAAGAAAAAAATTCTGGCCAATCTTTTCAAATACTTCCTTTTAAAAATACTTTTGTTGTTATCTTTTGCTTTTATATCACCTAAATTTCCCCTGGCATTTCTCCCTTGCCTCCATCCCAGAGAAGCATGCCTTACAACAAATAAATTTTTGAAGTGTTTTTAAGGCAATACTTTAGAGGACTCAAAGATTCTACTCATGGCCATTCTCCTTCTATTGATGTAACTCCTCTCTACCTTAGTCCTGATAGCTACAATTGTCCAAAAGTCTGTCGCCTATAGCTAAATTTGAATTTGGGCTGATTAATTCTTCAACAGGTCCACCTTCAAGTCTTTTGCATATGATAGGGTCTCCTATAGTTCTGTGTTGCTTTGCTACTATAGTCAGTTCCCCACTTTGATGAGTTATGAATTTCTAAGTCAAAAGTAATTTTCAAGTTTATCATCTGATATACCTACTCATTTTCCTACTATGGAATAGAGTATAAGAAGGCACAGAAATGTGTGCTGTACAAAAAGTACTTGAGCCCATTAAGCATTTGACTCTTCTGTTGAGTATTGAGTGTTCTGTTGAGTGTTCCTATGAAGGATTTAGAAGGCTCTCTGTAGCTGAGAATAGTGATACTAAGGATGGATTATAGAGGGAATGAACAGTTTTATCCAGATGAGTATCTAAATTTCCCAAAACATACTCAGAGGGAAAAGGAAAGTGAAGAGATAACCTTTCATTTAGCTCAGAAGTTAGAGCATGATGCCACCACTACATGAAAACCCTTCCAGAAATAGGAGATTTCACTGTATCCATAGCTCAGGGACTATCCTCTAACTAATTTAGCTTAACTACTTCACAAATATATGCCATTAGGAAGCCAAATCCATTGAATTCCAAAAATATTTCCTAAATATCTACTATAGTCTTGGATCTTAGGGGGATAAAAGAACAAATAAGACAGTCCCAAGTCTTTAAGAAACTTAGAAGGGAAACACAATAAACATAAAGAACCATATAAAACAATACTTGTTAAAGTGATAGAAGAGAGAACAAAACATTGGAAGAGATTGGTGTGAAGGAAAGCAAAGAGCATTGGGTTTAGAGTCAGAAGATATGACTGAATCAAGGGCTGCTTCATAGTAGTTATGAATAATAGGCTGCCCATTTATGTGCTCTGGGCATTAGTTTTATTATTTATATAATGAGGAGGTTGGTTTTAATGATCTCAAGGTTTCTTCCAGATCTAATTCAAATTCAGATTCATAATTGGTTGATTGATGAGACCAAAAAAAGGAACAAAATGGATTCATGTCATGTTGGAAAGTCTTTAATGAAGTATCACAGAGTTGTGTCTTTTATCTTGTGTTTACAATTTTTATCACTGAGATAGTATATTTATGTATTTAGATATATACTACTACAGAGTATAAATCTATTTCTATACCTATGTATAAGTGACATATATGTGACATTTATGCCAAGATGAAAAGCAGAAAAAACTTTCATAGTTTTGTTCCTTATCATATATTTACCTTTCATTTTATTCTGAGGCTTGAGATGAAATCAATGGATCCAAGGCAATTGTGTGACTGTTTGTTTCCAGCTTGTCATCAGGAGTTTGATTCATATCCATGTGCAATCCATCTTTTTAGAGGCTAGTGGCTCTCTTCCTCTTCCCAGTTGGTGTGACAGCTGCATAGGCTGAACTGGGCCTTCATTTGGAGACCATGTGGTTTAAAACATGGCTATAACTCATGTATATTCATTTTATTGTCTCTTGGTTGGAGATGGGATGGAGTGGAGGGAGACATTTCTTCTATCTACAATTTATCATTGTGTGCCCTGTCCAGAATATCCAACTAGCTTCCTCTGAACCTCTAAACTCTGGTGATAAGAGTCAGTCTTGATGGTCCAAGAGTTTGGAAGCTGAAATTCAGACACCCCAGGCTAGATTTAGCATAGAAGAGTGTGCTAAAGACACCTATTTTCTATCTACTTCTATACCTATATCTGACCCAAGAGCTGGATAACTCCCAAGTCAACAGATCACTGTCTTCCAGCAGGGATGCCAAAGCCTTTCCAAATCACTCTGTGCCTTCCAGGCAGAGCTGGGCTTTGTGAACAAGAAGTGGACTTTCCAGGCATATTTTGAATCCAAGTCATGGCTGTTTGACAGTGGAGATGAGCTTTCTGCCCAGGATGCTGACAAAGGACACTATGCTTTAACAACTGAATATTGAAACTCTGATTTCCACACACATTTCTTCTTGTTCAATGTTTAATAAGATTAGGTGGTGGAAATTTTCTGCCATCAAAAAATGGTGGTAAGCCAGCTAGGTGATACAGTGTATAGAGTACAAGACTGGAATCAGGAAGAACTGAATTCTAATCCTGTTTCAGACACTTACTACATATGCTGCACTGGATAAATTACTTAACTTCTATCTGTCTCAATTTTCTCATCAGTAAAATAGGGATAATAATAGCATCTACCTCCCAGGTTGATGTGAGGATCAAATGAAATGGTAGTTTTAAAGAATTTTGTAACTCTTAAAGGACTATATAAATGCTAGATATCACCATCATGATGATCATGATCACCACCACCACTCTGACCACTACCAACATCATCATCAACATCATCAAATTATAATAAGGCAATATAGTGGAACTTGAGAGTACTGAACTTGGGAATCTTTAAATCTGAATTCCATTTCTAGCTTTCTCATTAGATTTCAATATGACTTTGGACAAATCAACCTCCCCACCCACACCTTGTATCCCCATTTGGAAACTTGAGGGGGCTATATTAAATTGTTGTAAGGTCCTTTCCAACTCTCAACCTCTATGATTCCAGATCATGTAAGACATACATGCAGGCCAGTGTGAACCACATTGAAAAAACCAGTCAAATTGCAAATCATTCGATCAAAAACTATTTTGTAAAAAGAAGCAATATGGCAGAGTGGATTACAGGACTGGCCTCAGAGTCAGGAAAATCTGGGTTCAAATACTATATGGACTGTAGGCAAACCATTTAATCCTTTAAACATCTTTAAGATTGTATAGACATATAGAGAGAGTTAGGTGGCACAGTGGACAGACTACCAGGCCTGGAGTCAAGGAGACCTGAGGACAAATCTAGATACTTGGACACTTACATGAACACTTACTAGTTATGTGGCCCTGGGCAAGTCTCTTAACCCCGTTTGCCTCTGTTTCCTCATCTGTAAATGAACTGAAAAGGGAAATGGCAAACTATTCCAGTATCTTTGTCAAGAAAATTCCAAAGGGTCATGAAGAGCCTAACATGAAGGAAAAATATCTATGAAATTATATATATGTCTTGGTAGTAAAAATTCTCTAAGAGATGAAATCATTGATCCTTTATATATTAACACATTTATTGAGACTATGTACCTAGATTTGTGTTTAGTGCTGGCTGAGATTAATAATAAATATCAGACATGGTCTCAGTTTTACTGGAGTTTAAAATCTGCCTGGAGTTTAAGATCTTTATGAACTGCAAGACTAATATGAGCCACAAGACAACACAAGAATAAATAGAATAAATAAATAAAGAATAAATAAGTTTTCACTTGTGTGGGACTGTAAATGTTCAGGAAAAGGAAAGCACTGAATGGACTGGGGGAATTAAAGAAGGCCTTGAGCTGAGATAAAGAAGGAAGTTATTTGACCAAGGTTGCCTAGTGAGTTACAAGAATATGCCTTCATTGCATTTTGGTGATTTTTCACTAAACTATTTTGCCAGTTAAATTGCTGTTGAATTCACCTGGAAGGAAGGGATGTCTAGGCTCCTAGGAAATCTAGGAGGTTTCTACTGTATTTTGGAGAGAGTAATTTTTAGAACAGTCATGAGATTCAAAGTAAACCCTACCAGTTGCCAATACATTGCTCTGCCTCTTGGAATATGAATATGTGTTGGAGACTGCTCCTCTGATTCCATATTAACAGATGTTCAGGGATGCCACATCTGCAGAGGTCCAAAAACAACTAAATAAGACAACAAAAATCAGATGACACAGTCCATTACAAGATAAAAAAATCACTTTCAGGGAGGTTTTCTATTCTGTATTCAAAACAGAAATCACCTTTTAAAATATCTCCAACAAGTTGATCATTCCACTGGTAGTGGTTTGCAAATTGCTTTATAAATATTATCTCATTTGAGCCTTACAATAACCCTAGGAAGTAAAGGTTATTGTTATTCCTATTTGTAGATGAAGAAATGAGATGGACAATAGTTAGGTGACTTGCTCAGGATCACCCAGCTAGTAAGTATCGGAAGGTCTATTTAACTCAGTTTTTTTTTTTACTCCAGTTCTTTCCATTACCACCTAACCTGGAGCAAGTTTCTTTCAGACTAAAATTCTCAGTTTAGCATTGTTGTACAATGCCTTACAATGGACCTTGGTCCAACTCTTCTGAGCACCTGCCAGCTTATGAATGTGCCTCTAAAACATAACAACTAGAATGGAACAGAGGTCAGTTGACCAGGATTGAATGAGTACAGTGGGACTATTACACTTAGATAATTCTAAAAGCCTACAGAACATCAGCATAATTTAATACTCAAAACAAATATAATGACCTAAGAGACAGAATCCTGGACCTGGTGTCTGGGATGACCTTTGTAAAAATATGGCCTCAGACACTCAGATCTTGGGCAAGTCACTTAAACCTATATTTGTCTCAGTTTTCTCATCTGTAAAATGGGCACAATATTTGTTCCACCTGCCTCACAAAACTGTTTTGTGTAAATATACATATAAATAAATAATATAAATATAATAAATAAATAGACATGAAGTTATCGTTGGAACTGCCTCTGCCTTTATCCAAGTCTTATAACTAGTGTAGTAAAATCTATCAGGTACCATTGCCTGTCATTTTCAGGGCCTCAGACTCTGTGTTCACTGAAGGTCTAATGGAGATCTAGTCTATTTTCTGGCCAGGCTCTGTGACTCTTTGTGGAGTCAGTAAAGCTCATGTACATACTGCCTACCCCCCACCCCCAACCCACCATATAGAAGCAAGGAGCAGCTGGGTGGCACTGCTCCCTGTAACAGCCACAACCAGCCAATGTTTGAGCTCTGTGTCCCCAACACGCCCACCTCAATTTTCTTCTTTCAGCCTGGTCCTTACCCACACCCTGGAAAGGCTGCTTCCTTGCCCCCTTCTGCTACTAAAAATACCCAATAAAATTCCTTTTCAAAGTACCAAAATGACAACTTTAGGGTGTTGGCAATGCAGAAAAACTGCCAGGAGAAAGTGAACATCTCATAAATAAATTTCCACAGTTTCCAATTCCAGAATAGGATTGTGTGTATACTGGATTTTTTTTTCCTAGGAGAAGCCTGTATCTTGTTTTCTGTCTGACTTTGCCTTGCCTCCCAACACCATTAGGTGTGCAAATGCTAGGAAAGGTGGTGTTATTTTTCCTACTAGTGTGTGGCTATGCTTGATGTAGCTTGTGGAGATAAGAGAAGGAAAAAGAAGTGAAGGGGAAGGAGCCTATTATATATTTTCCAAATATTATCTCATTTGATCACTGATTTATCTCATGATACAGGACTAGAGAGAGCTGTTTACCACTCAGACATAATGTGAAAGCACCATCAGAGTGTCAGAGGATGCTCCATCATAGCCCTTGATTCCTGCCAATGAATTGCAATCTCTAATGCCTCTTACATGAATTCACATTCTCTCTGGCTAAACTATCCAACAAGGCATCTACCTCTATGTTTATTGAGAGCCTACTATGTGATGAGTGATAAAGAAGAAGAAAATGACGTGATTCCTTTTCTCAAAACTCTTCAGGGATTGCTTACTTAATAGAGTTTAAATGTCTTAACCTGGCATTCAAGGATCCCTACAATTTGGTCATATCATGCCTTTAAGCCTTTGATGGCTTATGCCTTCCTCTCAAATAACATTGTTTCTATTTTATATATCTATCTATACAAGATGTCCCAAAAGTCTTGGTTCATTTCTTTGCATCCACAGACCTTAGTACAGTCCCTGGTAAAGCTTGTAAGGGCTTGATAAATACTTGTTGGCTGATTACTATTGTGTGTGTGCATTCTATTGGGGTAGCTAGATTGGTACAGTGGATAGAGGTCTGGGTCAGAAATCAGGAAGACACATTTTCTTGACTTCAAATCTGGTCTCAGACACTTGCTAGCCATGTAACGCTGGGCAAATCACTTCATTCTGTTTGTCTCAGTTTCCTCATCTAGGAAATGATCTGGTGAAGGAAATGACAAACCACTCTAGTATCTCTGCCAAAAAAAACCTCAAGGTCACAAAAAGTCAGCCACAATTGAGCAACAAAAATGTACTTTATGCTCCAGTCAAATTGATTTGTTTTTTATCTTTAAACACAGACAAAAATTTTTTGGTTGTAAGCTTTTATTCACATTATCCCTCATATTTAGAATCAACTCCCTTTTCTTTGCTTACTGAATCCCCTCTTATCCTTAAACCCCAGTTCAAAATACTTCTCTGGATGTAAGTTAATGTATGTTTTGTATTTACTTATCTGTGTATATGTTATATTTCCCCAAGAAAACACAAGTTTCTTGAGGGCAGAAGCTGACTCATCTTTTGTGCTAAGTACATACCAAGTGTTTAATAAATTCCTGAGGAATTGAACTAAATTCAATTCTAGTTCAATGTCACAGAGACTCTTGCTTCTACTAAGAAAGCAGACCACCTTTTTTTGATATGTCCCATGTTTCCTATTCTGTTCATCCTCAGGCTATTTAATTCATGTTCCCTTGCTCAGTCTGGGCTGGCTTGCTAAGAAAGATGAGTTATACTATGTAATAATAGCTAAATAACTGAGTGCCCCAAAATGAATATGTATTTCATCAGTATAACTAAAATAGCTCTTTTAAAAATGTCTTTCCTCAGAGCAGTACACAAAGCTGGAAAGAAGGCCTTGTAATTATATGTGCATTATAAGCAGTCTCAGCCCAGCAGGGGGCTTAAAGCATTCACATAAATTATACCAATCAGTATCAGAGGGGGGAAAAACAAGGATATCAAAAGTGATACTTTCTTATAACTGATATACACAAGTACTAAATCATGGCAAAACAGTGCCATGTTAAAAAAAGAGGGGGGCTGAAATGTCATCACAAAATGAGTCTCTGACTCCCGCTTTGCTGCCTTCATAAACGCATATGATCATCTTAATGATGTATTTTGAAAAGGCATGATAAATCACAGAGTTAAAGTAGTCTGTGGAATATGAATGCATTTGAAATTTTTCTTGGGAAAAATGAATAGTATATTATAACCAAATTGAAAAAATAATTTCTGATTTTTCTTTCTCTCTTTATTAATTTTTTTGAAAATGACTTAAAGATCAATACCCTCTGAAGTATAATACTGTCGACCCTGTAGAATGATAAATGCATCTGACATATGGGGCTAAGATCTCAGTTGGGACAGCTCTAGAGTCCTCTGTTTTTAGGTCATTATTTGTAATGGGGTGATGGGGGAGACTGTGGTTGCTGTACATGAAACTAACTTGAAATGGTTAGGGATATTCTCCAAGTGATGATTTATATACTAGAAATTGCTTTCAAAGATATTATCAAGGATAGGTATGACCATCAAAGGAAGTAGACCAGTCACAGTGTGAGTGAGACAGACAGACTAGCTGGTATACTGGTATATTCAAGATACTGAAAGAATTTGAGGAAGGCCTACAGCACATTTATTAGATCCTCTAAATAGAACTTATGGGAAAACATGTATAATTTACATAGGCCAAGAAAATGTACAGGTCTTAGCATCCCCATCAATGGAATTGCGTACTGAAGATATCAAAATAAAAAATTAGTTTCTTCAAACCCTAGTTTCTCTTATCTAAAACCAAACAGAATAGAAAAGCTTGATGAGGAAGAAGTTCAAAGGAACCCACTCTCCATTTATGTCATTAATTAGGATGACATGAAATGCTTTTTGCTTGCTTTATTAAGGGAGGCACAAAGAATACCAAAGCTAATTTATTTTTAAAATAGTCTCACATCTTAAAAAATAATTGTGAAAAACCTCTAAACACATACAAAGGGACTTATCTTGTTTGGTCAATAGAAATTTCATCCTTAAAAAAAGCATGATCAAGAGAAAAAGTTGGTATAAAGAATCAGGTCTTTATAGATCAGTAATTTTAACTTAGAATCTGTGGTTATGTTATAAGCAACAATTGTGTAGTCATTGGAGAGTAGACCTCAAAGTAAGAAATACCTGAATTCAAGCCCTATCTCTTATTTGATGGCTATTTCACCTATCTTGTTCCATCTTGTGGTTAAGAGTCCAGAGTAGGACTCAAGTACATTTAAGAATGAGTTCCATAGGAAGACTACAATTGTTCAACCTCAAGGGACTATCAGATCTTTCTAGGCTAGTCTTTGTTATTCAGTTATCAAATCTTGTCTGGCCCTTCAAAACCCTGTGGATCAAACTATGCTAATATCATCCAATGGTTTTCTAGGCAAAGATACTAGAATGGTTTGCCATTTCCTTCTCTGGTGCAAGACAGAGGTTAAGTGACTTGACCAGGATCACATAGCTATTGTCTGAGGTTAGATTTGAAAACTCAGGTCTTCCTGACTCCAGGTCAATGGTCTATTCAAACTCACTTCAATGACATTCCATTTCTTCTCTCACCTATGCACCTTTGCAGTTTATCCCTCAGGCTTGAAATGCCTCCCTTCCTATATTTGCCTCTTAAAATCTATAGCTTTCTTCACAGCACAAAGGAAGCACATTTCCTACATGAGGCTTTACTTGATTCCCCTTTTACCTCTACTTGTATAAAATTTTCCATCCAATAGAATAGAAACTATGTGAGAGTCAGGACAGTTTTGTTTTGGTATCTGTAACCCTACCATAGAACCTGGAAGAACTAGGTAAACTAAAAATTTTGTTGATTAATTGATTCCTGGAACAAATCCTGCACTTACTGACCATACCATTTATTTTGGCATTTCATCACATTCTGCCTTTATGATTATGTTTGTGAATATTCCTTGTTTTCGTGAGTAGACTATACATTTTTTGAGAATGGAAATTGTATCATGCTTACTTTTATATCATCCACAATATAAATTGAGCCCATAGTAGGAATTCAATAGACAGTTAATTTAAATCAAGGAGAAAATGTTTAATTATTTACATCTATTCAACTAATCCAAATCTCAAGGTAATTATTTTTCTAATAAATAAGCATTTTAAGTGCCTACCCTAAGCTAGACAACTATATTAGGCTCTAGGGAAAGAAATATAAATGAGGCAAAACCTATCTTTACAGAACTTATATTCTATAGTAACAGCAAGGGGTATATGACATATATAGGAGGGTTGTGTTTGGAAAATAGTTTTAGTCTAGGGATTGTGATTAGAAGAACTATGTCAAAGTTATTGTTATGTTCTTTGAATAGCAAAAATAGATTGATGGATAGTAGAAGGGAAGAGAGGATACAAATGGAGGCAGGGCAACTGGCAAAATATATAGTCTAGGTCCATCCTGGAGTATGTGTCTGAAATGAAATATGGTTTGGAACTGCCTAGATACAATGGATCTGGTAAGTTTTCACTCAATCTTTCATTAATAAAGGCTATCAAGTCCCAGGAAAGAATCCCCAAACTGAATGGATTAATCCTAGGTGGATACTGAGATTTGGTCCTTCCTTTAAGAGGGTCAAATCCTATGTATTATGTACAGGTCAAATCCTATCAGAAACAAAATCTTCATTAAATGAAAAGAATTTGAAACTTGAGCAATGATCCACTTCAGGTAATATCTGATACAAGAAAACTTTGGTTTTGAATGGGCATTTTCAATCTGTTATAATGAAATAATGTTGAACTGATTTGTTTCATGGCCAATTCAGGGCCCTAGGTTGTTGATACACCATCCAGATTGTACATAGAAGCATTGAAAATAACCTGTAAGAAAGAAGGATGCAATTCTAGTATGTAAGGAAGATGATTTGGAACTGAATTTCCTTTTTATTGTGTTCAGGGTATACTGGCCATGACAAGAGGCTAAAAACGTCTTGCTTTGCATTTCAGTCAACAGATCTCTACTAAGGAGCCCATACAGTTTTGCTGTCTATTTTTTTCCTTGATGTTAAAATATAGCACAGAGTTGATATTATTATTAAGGGACAAATGATGAAAAGAAAAACAAACCATTCTAAGGATTTCTGAAGAAGAAAAGGATGCCAGGTCCAATATCTCAGTTTCCAATTCATCAACAATAACTTCGTTTCCTCTTGTGGGTTTTTGTTTTGTTTTGAAAGCATTTTTCTTTATGGTAGCTTCCCTGCCTGGTGTTCATTAGCCAACCACCAGCTCAGCAGAGCTTTTAACTTCTTCCTCTAAAATCTCTTCTGGTGGGATATCTCTTCTGTGCCACTGCATGTGACATTAAACATTGGAGGAAGAAAGTTCTCTCTAGTTTTTGAGCCATACTTGAAATTGGGCATGTCCCTTCTCTCCTGGTTTTTTCTGTTTTATGCTATGGCCAAGTGAAATTTGCTTTTTTCAACCTTCCTTTGCAAAAGAAGGGAATTTCTAAGTCTGTTAAATAAATATAGCCACAATGGATCACAATGCAGCTGCTATTGTCCACTGGTGTTTAGTTAAGGGGCTTTAGAGCAAGTTTCCTTATTTGAAAACTCAGTCATTGTGATCTTTTCATGTCTGTCTAGGTGCATCTTTTGTGCCTGACAATGCTGGATTAGCAGGTTCAACTATTTTAATTCAGAAAATCCTAGTTCTTTCTGCTTATCTTCATTTGGATTTTGGATTCTTTTAACTGTGCCTTCCAGGACTGTTGGAATAATAAGCAGGAAAGCCTTTACAGTGATGGTGTTTTCCCCTTTTTAAAGTGGTGCATTAAACTGAAGGAGGTTTTCTATTTCAAGAAATATTTCACTCAGAAATCTTCTGGGTCACAGTGTTAAAAGGACTTTAATTTTACAAGGTTTATACTTCTCTAGATTCAGTGGTGTAATTTGGTTTAGTTTGTTCTTCTGTTGCATCTTGAAGGCTTCTGGGGGATAAATGAGAGGAAAGCTCCTCTCAGGTCAGGAATCAGTAATGTGACTGAACTCCCCCAAAGTTCCAGCTATGGATGTGATTAGAATTTTCTGCTCTCTGTAAAACAATATATATGTCTCATTGTATTTTGAAAACTATTGCTTCATTAGGCTCTCAGATTTTGAATTGGAAGGGACCTTTGAGGCCATTTGATTCAATCCTCTTATTTCTCCTATAAGTAAACTGAAGACTTGCCTAAGATCTCAGGAGATCATCTGATTCCAGAACCAATGTGCTTTCCATGTTGCTTTTCAGGAGAATGGAAAGGCTAAATAAAAAAGGTAGACAACCCAAGAGTATATAGAAGGGAATCATGTTTGTGGGAAATTCTAACAGTTCATTATATTTTCACTTTATCTCAAATTCTTGCCCATCTCTCCTCCTTGCCTTTCTCTCAACAAAAAAGTATTTATATTTAAATAAAAATGATTTAAAAGTCCACTTGATTTGGATAATTTCCCAAGATTCTAACAGGAAGTTCAAAAATTCTGGTTTCTAACACTAATGCTGGGAATTTTTGGCCTAGAGACTTGAAAAGTTCACTTTAAGAAGCTATTCCCCAACCTTTACACTTGTGCTCACACATCTACCAGAATCCTGGTGCATTACAGAGCATGGGATTTATAATGCCATTAGGCAGGTGTGGTAGTAGAAGTAAATGATATGCTGCCATGGGGCAGCGATTCCCTGGATTATAAATGGAGCATGGAAGATTGGTCTTCATTAAGGCCCTTAAATGTAAGGAAATGATACAATTAATATTGTCCAACCAACCTAAATGTTATAAATCCTTAGTCACAGGGGTGAGAATATGACTCTCTTAAAATGTTTATTCAATATAATGTGCCTGGTAATAAGAATATTTAAAACCTACTTTATTAAATGCTCATCACCCAAATGCAGAAGCCATTCAACTGCTGGAACATGCAAAATCGGGAATTTATGAAGGTAGCAATTACAAACAACTTCAACATTTTAAATATGTATTTAGTGAATATATTCTTTTTAACAGGGCTCATTTTCATATCATTTCAAAGCAGAATTTAATTGTATACTGCAAATGTGCTCACAGTACAGGCTCTGCCTTTTGTCTATTCCCCAAGTAAAACTCGGTTTTCTGAGAGTTATTTTGAGAGCTTCCAAAAAAACATGTGTGGTAGTACAGATGGACACTCCCTTCTCTCTCTCTCTCTTTCTTTTATACACACACACACACACACACACACACACACACACACACACTCAGCTACTAGCAGAAGAGAGATTATCATGGAGTAGGGAGGGAGGGATTCTGTCTCTAACACACTTAGAAGAGCCTGTCAATTTTGAGAAGAAACAAGAGAAAGTTGTCCTCTTCAAGTACAGGGGGGAAAATGCTTATTTTCCTTTGACTGATACAACTAAATGACTTACTCTGGTTCCATGACTGGTCCTGTGACTTCCTTTTACCATTAATCCCTGGCTTCACCTCTTTTCTCCATCTGGAGTTTTATGAGAACTGAAGGACCAAGTTCAGATCACCACCATGCCAGGGACACAGCTGAACCATTGGAAGTTAATGGAGACAGCTGAGTTGGAATCTGTGTCAACCTCCAGTGCCATAGACACATGGGCACTTTATCTGGAATCATAGACTATTAGAGCTGGAAGAGAACCTGGAATTTAACAAATCTAATCTTCTCATTTTACACTGGAGGAAACTGAGGTCCAGAAGGTTTAGGGACTTTATTTAGGGACAAGTAGTAAATAGCTAAGAATGGCCTAGAACCTGGTCATTAGCATCATGCATCCAAGTTAATAATAGCAGTTCTCATAGCAAGCCCAATCAAAATCCATACTAGACAATGAATATCAAGGACATTCTTTAGAAGTTGCTAGGGACACATAAGTGCTCAGTTCTTTGAGCATTGTTCTAGGAAAGCCATAGTGTAATAGGATCTTGTAGCAAGAAGGGGTAGCCTGAGTATGTATATCTGTTAGGATGATATTCATTCTCTTGCCTTCTTCAAGGAAGTTTTCCTGGATTATTTTTAATGAAAACATAAGACTAAAAAGAAAGAAAAATATTCTTGGCAATACAAAAGAAGTACAGTGGAATTTCCTTATCAGCACTTCTTTTTTACTGTAACAACATTTGGAAAACATTGCTAAGAAACTCAAGGTCTATGACAGAAATCCACACATGTTCCTGTAAGAATCTGGCTGCCTTCCTCAAATAAGCACAGGATAATGACTTGGAATACCCACCTGTCAAACCTTCAGTTCCAAAAAAATTGAGACCTAAGAGAAGGATACAGAGGTCATTTCAGGAATCCCCCAGGATAAGATGATTGATGGACAACAGTTCATTGTAGCAACTACAGACTAGCCTTAGCTAATGTAGTAATAACAGACCAGCACCTGTCTGATTTTACTATAGCATCTATATCGGTAGAATCTGAATTAATGGTTTCATTATAAATCTTTTTCTTCTATCAATTCACTTTTAGGTTTACTGCTAAGATGTAGCCAATTAATCCATTTGTAATTTGAATAGATTACAATTTGATTTACTATAGATTCTTAAATGAGAAAATGAATATAAATATAAATATAGGTATCTATAGATATATGAGTGTATAGCATAATTTGTGCACATATGTACATATTAACATACATATGTATCTACATACATGCAAACCTATATCTGTAGATACATATAGAACTATCTCTCTCTCTCTCTCTCTCTCTCTCTCTCTCTCTATATATATATATATATATATATATATATATATATCATGTTTTAAAATTTTATTTATTTAAGGCAATGAGGTTTAGTGACTTCCCCAAGGTCACATAGTTAGGCAATTATTAAATGTCTAAGACTAGATGTGAACTCACATCCTTCTGACTCCAGAGCCTGTGCTCTATCCACTGTGCCATCTAGCTACCCCTATATCATGTTTTTTTTATCCTTCCATTTTATAGACAGGGAACAAAAAACAAATGTACATGTAACTTATTATTCTTTTGAAGAAAAAACTATGGAGACATCTGTGGCTTGGGAGAGAAAGGTTATTACCATTCACATTGTTATCAATGTGGTCTTTGGTCTGTTCTGGTTTATTATATGTGTGACCTAAGACTTGGCACCTCTCCATCTCTCCTCAATTTCTAGGAAATTGTGAGGACCATGAATGCTTTGGAGTTCTTCCTCTCAAAAAATAATAATCACTCTTCACTTCTTGTTATCTTTACTAAACACTGTAAGGTTCATTCGATCTTATTGTCTTGCTGAGAGCTACTTCCTCTCACCCCTCCCTACCCACCCACCCCCAATCCCCTGGGGAAAATTTCTTTTTCTCAATAGAAAGCCAGATCATTGAATTCTTGAATCTGCTAAACAGAAGGCAACCTCTAAAACTAGCATTGCTAAGGAAACCCTCTCTCCTCTAAGTAGGAGTCTGGGGACTAGGAATTCTACTCTTAAAGCAAACAATGGCTAAGACACCTGCTATGCTCGGAACAAGCCCTCAGAGATCTAGGGGGTGGTGTGGTGTCTCCTCTCTTTCTTTGTTCTCAAGATTTCTTTAGAAAAAAGATGGAAAGAGAAAAGGGAAAAGGCTAGGTAAATTGATCTACTTGCTTTTAGAGGCCAGTAAAAGGGGAAACTCTCTCACAAGTCAATCTTTCCCAAAATAAGACCCATGCCAGTCACCCTGGCCACAGTCACATCAATAAAGCTACCATTATCCTGGAGGATTCTTTCTAAAGAACAATATAATTAAAAGTCACAGACAGAGGGTCTCCTCCCTATAAACTCATCCAGTTGATCTGGGGGACTTCTGTTTTCTTCTTAACCAGAATAAAAATAAACACATTAAAAAACCAAAAAAATTCTCCAATTACAACATCCTTCAACCCTCATCATAGTGTGGGTGACTCTGGATTCTTTAAGGCTTTACCAGCGGAACATAGGTTTCGACAAGTCCTATACCAAGCTGGTAAAGGATTCTATGAGATCATTGACTCTGTGTCTGCCATCCAAGGACCAGTCTAGCTAAGTGTTGAGAGGTTCATTACCAGAAGGGAGTCACAAGACAATGATTTTTTCCCCAAAGCCACTCTTCAAAGGCTCTACCCTAAAGCATGGAGAGATTAGACCTGTACTGGCAGAATAAGCACCTATGGAATCATGGATCTTATGAAGTATTGAAACTGTTACCAGAAAAGTATGAACTTATTCAATGTTTCTCCAGTTGGGAACTGAATACGTTTTTAATAGTTCTTCCATAATTGCTATGTGGCGGTTAGTCCCCCTCAACTGCAGGAAGTCTAGATATTCTTATAAGTTTCTCATTGCACGAGACCTGAAGAAATTTGATCTTCATTGAGCATGAAAAATCATTACTCTTTTTTTCTTCTGGGTATGTTTATCTAGACAAAATAAAGTAACTGAGCAACTGTCCTATGACCTTGATTAGGGTAGTCATCAAAAGGATGCCATTCAGGGACCCTTCATCAACAGGCTGAATCATTTGGGTTATTCCTTTAGCCCTTTGTTTTACGATTTTGTTTTGTTTTTTCTGTTTTCCATTTTCACTTAGGAGTGTAGGAGAGTGTAGAATTTTTTTCTTCTTAATTTGAATTTTTGGTGTTCCTCCATCTACAGCATGCCTGACAGGTAACAAAGGAAGAGGCTGATTAAATCAATGTCAGGAAAACTTCATTAGTTTTTCAGGGGATGAAGTAGGTATGATTTCATTTGATTGAGTCTCTCCTAGTTTCCATACAAATTTAGTGTAATTCACTGAGCAGTATAATGTCAGCTTTTACAGTCCCTTTCAACCCTGGTCTTCAATTGTTTGTTACAGCAGAATATTTACTTCTCAATCACTAGGACTAATTCAAAGGTTTGTCCTCAAGAAGAAGGGGGTGGGGTGGTACATGGGAAACTACAGACTCATTGATGATAAGACATACTGGTACTAACAGAAACTGAATTCTCAGTTTATTCTCTGAGACTATGGCCTGCCTGCTGTTCTGCAGCAACATTCAGACCAAGAAGCCAGTTATAGCTCACCTGGTCATCCAGGAAGGAACAATGGTTAAACAAAGTTACAAACTCTAGAAATAATCATGTTAAGAAGCAAACAACATTGCCTCTGAGACTGTTTCCAACCAGAAGGAGGGAGATATTAAATAATCTCTGAAGGTAGAGAGGGATTTAGAGATGAAAAACAAAGGACAAGCTAGAGGGAAAATGAGGTGGAAATTGGGCAAAGTCTGAGAAGAAGCTTGGGCTAAGAAGACTGAAGAGTAGATCTCCCTTCCAGAAAAAAAAAATAGAAAGTCAGTATTGGAAAGATTGATGTGATTTTGGAAGACAGTGACCAGGAATCAGCAGACCTCAGTTCTAGTTTGGTATTTAATTCAACAAGCATTTAATGCCAATTGTGTGCCAGGTACTATACTAGATGCTAGGGATAGCCCTAGAGGGCTTACTGTCTCTTGTGGGTATTGTCATTGACTTATTCTGTGTTCAGATACAAGTTCAATCTTATTTCTAATCCTCAGTTTTCGTTTTAGTTTTTTCTCTCTCAAAGGAAAGGTATGGACTACATGATCTTAATGATAGCCTCAGCATCTGGATGTCAATAGGACTGGTATATCAGTAACCTTCAGACCTTATCTATTTTTCATTCTGTGTTCTAAAGGTCTTTTTGAACTCTGAGATTTTTGATTCTGTATAAGTTCTGATATTCCTTTTTAATATGATTTGTGATGGGTTGTAGATACTGCTTCCTCTCTGCTCCTTTTCCAGATGATAGGGGCTTATGAATAGGTTCACTGAAAGCTTAAGTACATGACTAAAACTCAGGCTCATTGAAGGAAACACAGTTATAGGTTTAGGTGGGTAGAATTCCATTACAACTAGACACAGAAAAAGTACTCCAGCAACTGTTGTTGATGCTCTGAAAGAGTAAAGGTGTTCAGGGGAAGGAAAAAATTCTTAACTGAATGCTTAATTATAACTTTTCCATAGAATTCATTCATAAAATGCTTCTCTTAAGTGCAAACACTAATTCACCTTAGTTTATAGTACATATAGATTTAATTATGTTTATTCTTCTGACATACTGGGATCTTGATCTTTTATGAGGTGTCATTTTTCCTCCTGTCAGGTTCCTTTGAATTAGTTTTGATCATATAAACCAAGCAGTGATTTGGTCTTTATTCTTTATTTGTTTGTTTGTTTAGGTTATTTTGGTGGCTGTTGTTGAGAATAGCATTTGCTTGAAGGGTGTCAAAAGCACTGCTTTTAAAGTCTGAAGGTTACTGATGTACCAGTTCTATTGACATCCAGATGCTGAAGCTATCATCAAGTTCTACCCAAAGACTTGCATTATTATAGGGCATATGTTACACTTTTGTCAGAGAAGATACACACCAAAAAAGGGGCACATTCACACAAAAGTCAGCAGAACTTTATCAAGTTAGAGACCAAAGTTAGATTTCTTATGTATTTTGTTACCCCCAAACCTTTGATACCCCTAAAACAAACTTTTGCATAAAATAAATCATCTAGTCCTTTAAAAATTCCCACTTGGCTATTTATAAAATTTACATAAAATTGTATCAAATTCTATTGTTAATAAGATTCACTCAGTCTTATTTTTTGTGAGAGGAAGAGGAATTGGGGGAGGGGCATAACGGAGTTTTTCCCTTGAAGTAGAGGATCAAATCGCATTAAGAATTCAGCATCTATTCCCCTAATGTTCTGAAATGTAGTATGATCTATAGGAGGACAGAAAACAGGGCTCAGGGGAAAAAACACCCTACACCTCATTAAGATCTAAAGTTTGTCCTTAATGTGCCTATGAACTCAAAATGAGAGTCTAAATGGAGACATTTTTTCTGCTACAGGGCATAGTGATTATAAATGTGTCTTTGTGAGATGGCTTAGCAGTATTTTATGCAGCTGGCATTGCAAAGCTTGAAACAAATCCAAGAAAACAGATTGTATCTTTTAGGTTAGAAATCAAAGTCCCTATTTTTAAAGTGCACATTTCATGGTTACCTGCTAAGATGTAATATTCTTGAAAGCAAGAATAAACTGAGGGTCTTTGACCAGAGCCAGGAAACCTGTTTTACTTCTTTTATTTTAAGTCAATTTAGTCCATTCACTTTTTGGAACTGTTTCCATTTCCTTTAACTTCTCTTCCTTAATCCTCACATCTAATAGTAAACCCGACTTTCCTCTAAAGGAAATTTTCTGTGCTTTAAATAGAATAAAAATATATCTAACTACATTCATCAGTTTTTAGCTTCTCTATCCAGGACTAAGTTGTTGTGAATTACAGGTTCGTTTCCATAACTGGTACTCTGTCCAGTTTTATACTTGCTGTTTCAAAGATAATCCTGTCTCTAAAAAGTCATTTAACCAATTGTGCACTGATTCTTGGGAATGCATTCTGTCCTGTTCCCTGGTTATGTCTGGTAGCCCAATGATGAACTGACATGGCTTAGCATGACACATGAGATAGCTGACCAATAAGTCATCTAGCCCTTTAAAAATTCCCATGAAGGGCTATCCTGAAGGCTGATTGTAAGGTCCTTTTAGCTCTTTTCTATTTTTCCATAAAGCCAGTCATCTTCCATAGAGTATATTCCAATTTGGTTTCTCTTGTCTCATTCCTTCAAGTTTTAAAATATGACTTCATTTCTTTGGTATATTCACAACTGTATGGGAAATTTCTTTCTGTTAGGACATATTTGTAAATTATCAATTGATATTTATTCTTTATTGGGAGGCTTTGACATAATTACCATTGAACAGATTTTTTTTATTGTATAAGTCATTTTGGACTCTTTGTGACTGCATTTTGAGGTCTTCTTGACAAAGATACCTTGCCATTTCCTTCTCTGGATCATTTTACAGATAAGTAACTGAAGCAAACAGGGTTAAGTGACTTGCCTAGGTTCACACAACTAATAAGTGGATGGATTTGCACTCAGGAAATCTTGAATGATTCTTGATTCTAAGCCCACTATACCACCTAGTTGATCAGTAAATGGAATAGGATAACAAACCTTTGTAAAATCCTGAAATGAACAAAGGTGATGAGCCACATTCCTAGCATGGGGAAACACAAGTCTGAGAAGCAGACCTTACCAGGCAAGACTGGAGGATTCATCAATAAATATTTATTTAGCATAAGATCATTAGATCCTAAGTCTCAAGTTGAAAAGACTTTTAGACCTGAACTACCAGAAAGAAATGATGAAGCATATTCCTCCTCTCCTGATAGAGAAGTGAAAGACTCAAAGTGCAAAATGAATCATCATGCATGTCACAATATGCAAACATACACATGTGTTCATATATACAAACATCTATAACAATGTTGACATTTGTTTTGCTAGAATATACATGTTTGCATTAGGGACTTTTTTCTTTCATTCTGAATTAAAAGTGGGTGGGGTGGAAGAGAGAAAGGCAGATTTTTTTTGCTAATTGAAGAAAATAAAAATTATTTTTATTAAGTTTTAAATATAATAAATTAGTTAATATAAATTCAGGAAAACCAAATTTGTCCTCTAGTCCAGCCTGCCTACTTTATAATTGAAAAAGCTGATTTTCAAAGAGGTTAAATGTATTGTTTAACACATTTAAACAGCAGAGGTAGGAATTAAATCCTGGTTCTCAGATTCTAGAGCACTTCTCTCCCCCAACCCTGGCATCATGGAGTGGCAAAAAGACAACAGTGCTCTCAGAGTCATTCCTTTGTCACAGACTGTGAGACACTAGACAAGTCACTTAACTTCAATGTTCTGAAATAACTCCCCTTAAGACTATAAGTTGCAGAAGAGTTGCAGAGTTATATTGGCTAAGGGAGTTCCTCATGCCAAGGAAATTCTATGTCTAGACAAACAATTATGCAAGGTATTGTTGGGCTCAGTGCTAAAGAAACACATATCAACTAGTTCCTGTCCTCAGAGAATTCACATACTTCTGGGGTAATATCACAGATGCACAAATAAGTAAATATCATGAATAAGCCAAAATAATAATTTTTTTCTTTATTTATTTTTCCAGCTATATGCAATGATAGTTTTCAACATTCATTTTATGCAAGGTTTTGAGATTCACATTTTCCTCCCTCCCTCCCTTTCCTGTTCCCTTCCCTGATAGAAAGCAATCTTATATATGTTTTATATATATATATATATATATCATAGGTATATTAAGCATAAATTCATATTAATCATATTGTAAAAGAAGAATCAAATTGAAACAGGAGAAAATTAGAGTAAAAAACCAATAATACACAAGCTAACTTTAAAACTTGAAGATAGTAAGCTTTGCTCTGTATTTAAACTTCATAGCTCCTTCTCTGGATATGGATGGTATTTTCCATCATGAGGCTTATAGAATTGTCTTTGGTTATTTTAATTCTGAAATGAACAAGTCCATCATAGTTGATCATTACTCAATGCTGCTGTTAGTGTATATAATATTATTCTGGTTCTACTCACTATACTCAGCATCAGGTCATGCAAGTCTTTCCTAACTATTCCGAAGTCTCAACCCTCATGATTTCTTATAGAACAATAGTGTTTCATCTCATTCATATACCACAATTTGTTCAGTCTTTCCCCCATTGATTGGCATCCCCTCGATTTCCAATTCTTTGCCACTATGAAAAGATCTGCTGTAAATGTTTTTGTGCATGTGGGGGTTTTTTAACCCTTTTTTTGTGATATCTTTGTCATGTGAGACCTAGTAGTGGTATTGCTGTATCAAAGGTTATATACAGTTTAATTGCCCTTTGGACATAATTCCAAATTGTTTTTCAGAAGAATTGGATCAGTTCACAACTCCACCATTAAGGCATAACTAGTTTTCCTACATCCTCTCCAGCATTGATCATTTTTCTTTTTAGTCATATTGGCTAATTTAATAGGTGTGAGGTGGTTCCTCAAAATTGTTTTAATTTATGTTTCTCTAATTAATAATGATTTAGAGCATTTTTTCATGACTATAAATAGATTTAATTTTTTCATCTGAGAATTGAACCATTGAACATTTATCAATATGAGAATTACTTGTATTCTTATAAATTTGACTCAGTTCTCTGTATATTTTAGAATTGAATCCTTTATCAAAAACACTAGTTGTAAACATTGTTTCCCAACTTACTGCCTTCCTTTCAATCTTGGTAGCATTGGTTTTATTTATGCAAAAATTTTCAAGTTAATGTAATCTATTTTGCATTTTATAAAGTTCTTTATCTCTTCTTTGGTCATAAACTGCTCCTCTTTCCATGGAGCTGATAGAAAAACCATTCCTTCTTGTAATAATTAGCTTATGATATCACTTTTTATGTTTAAATGCTATACCCATTTTGACCTTATCTTGGTATAGGGATGCTGGTCTATACTTTCTGCCATATTATCTTCCAGTTTTCCCAGTAGTTTTTTAAAAATCAAAGAATGAGTTCTTATTCCAAAGTTAGAATATTTGGATTTATTATTTTTTAAATTTTTTTGTTTTTGCAAGGCAATCATTTAAATGCCTTGCCAAAAGGTACACAGCTAGGTAATTATTAAATGTCTGAGGTTGGATCTGAACTTAAATCCTCCTAGCTCCCTCTTGTTACTCTATTCACTATATCACCTATCTGTCCCCTCTTTGGGTTTATTAAATAGCAGATTACTATAGTCGTTTACTACTGTCTCTTTTGTACCTAATCTATTCCACTGATCCACCACCCAATAGTTTTGATCACTGCTGCTTTATAATATAATATTAGATTTGGTTTGTCTAGGCTACCTTCCTTTGCATTATTTTTTATTAGTTCCCTTGATATTCTTGATATTTTATCCTTCCATATGAATTTAGCTATTATTTTTTTCTAGCTCAGTAAAGTAACCAAATTATATTTTAAAAGAGAAGAAAGGCCAACAACTGAGGACCTGGGAGGTGAGGAAGAATTTGGGAACATATGTGTAGGAAATGGTACTACATTTATGTTTTGAAAAAGGATGGACTTCTTTGAAGTAGAAGTAGACAAATGACATATTATAGACATGGGGAACCCCCTATGTAAAGGAAGAGGAATGGAAGATGTAATGTCCTATTTAAGGGATATTGAACAGGACAGCTAATCTAGAATGGAGAATGCACGAAAAGGGATATTTTAGATGGAAGAAGACTAACAAACTCTCCTTCTGCATTTTGGTAATCCATACTTTTGGGTCCTCTACCAGTTTTAAAGCATAGTATGAGATAGACATATCTTTTTACATGGTCACCTTGATCTATTAGATTCTAATATATAATCAGGGCAGTATTGGAATTACTATATTAAATTTACTATATCCTTTTTTTTTAAAAAAAAAGCTGTACATAACAGAGATTCATGGTGTGATAACACCAAGGCACTCTTCCCATTTTCCTAAAAGGCAATAAAAATTTCCCTGGGACTTGATTGGTCCTTCTCTAAGCAACTTCTTATTCATCTCAGGACATAAAATCTTACCAGACAAAGGGTTTTTTGACTTGGTGGATTTCTGAATACCACAGTCACTATATCCTATACCTGATTAGCTATGTATCTATATGGACTCAAGAATCCCAAATCTGCCTGTGCTGACCTATGTTTCCATAGAATGATAAGGGGATTATGTCCAGTCAAGTCAAATTCTACTATAACTTTGTAGTACTCAGTTTCCTTACTGAGTTACAACAAGGCAAATCTCCTTATGCTAACTCTTCAATCCAGTCATGCCTGAAAACTCAATAGAGTGCTAGTATTAGGCTAGCTTCTAGCATAGAGTTTCATATGCAATCCCCTTCCCTCACTTCCCTCAATCTCTTTTTGTATAAGGGAACATTAATATTTTTCAAGTTGATAACAATAATAGAGAATATGATAAAAACAAATATAACCTCATCTAAAAGACCCAAATTGGAGAGGACTGAATCCATGCACCTGAATGGGTTTAGAGCTGTATCTCTTCCCAAATCTCTTAGTGTTCCTTCCCCAAAGGCTAATTTCATCAAACCAACTAAATCAGAACCAGAGACAGTGCTTCTGTGAGCAACCTAATGACTGTGACTTTCTGGTGAAGTGAAATATTTTTCAGACTTGAATAGTTAGAATGCAAAAGAGTTACCCTGTCATTTCAGAACCAACCTTATTTTCAGGTCAAGATATCTCAAAAAAAAATTCCTATGGTGTGCAATGAAAAAGAAAGAAATAATCAAAGAAAACCTACCCCAAATTGTATCTCAGCTTGAGTACATATATCTAGCTGCCCACAGGACCTTCACCATTAGCATTCCATCTGGAGAACTACACTGGACTCCTAAAATTCAAATAATACTGTATAAATACTGCATTTTCAAAATCTTCTTCTGTAACAGTTTCTTAGCAACCCATTATTAGAGGGTTTCCTGGCAGTTAAAAAAAGATTTCCCTCTCTTCGCAGTATAGTCCTGATTTCAAGCAACCCAAATCATTGTCTGTACTGTATATGTATATCAGTTTCAGGAAAATGATACTTTCCTGCGTCCTTGTAGCACAATTTTTAATGCTGCATCTGTCTGTGAAACAGTAGCAGGTGTTAAGCAACTTGCAGCCAGATTGTTAGCTCTTTTTAAAAAAGATCCAGCTTGGCTGGATCATGGATGCATGTCTATCATGGACACATGTGGATGCATTCATGAATGTAGTAAGCACTCTCCTGAGCTCTTTCTCCTAGTCTCCCAAAAAGGAGAAAAGTTAAAACTTTTCTCCAAAGAACAGGTCTCTTCTCCAACCATCAGGGGTTGCTTATCTAATCAATCATTTGACAAGGGTTGCAGCTGTGGTGACTTTCAGCCCTATTTCCATCAAACAAGCAAATGACTTTCATTCATGGAACCTTTTGTCTGATCAAATAGGTAATTACTATGTGAAATTAAAAGCTTCTAAAAAAACCTTCCATATTGTTCATGACTGGCAGAGGCAATACAAAAACCCACTCATGATTGGAATGCCAGGCTGACACAAACTTCATCTCTGAAAGCAATCAGAGGCATTATTTATCCACATTCCACTTATTATTTGAAGGGGAAAATACAGCCAGGCTCTGTTGGAATGACAGTCTTCCTTTAATCTACATTACATTCCCCTCTCCACTTTTTAAAAAGAGAACATCCGTTTATGCAAAAAGTAAATATGAGAGCATAATCCTCCTTCACTATGAGCTTTACTTGGACAAACAATATTTTTACCAGCATTGGCTCTGAACCTTCAAGGTTTGTCTTTTTTTTTTTTTTTTAATGGGGAGACAAAGGGGGCAGTTGGGATTGCAAAAAGCTAACAAGTTAATCTAAGCTCTAACATGTGGGACATCAGGTGATGGTTTCCTTGAAGCATACTCTTCCCCCCTTAAAGCTTCTCTGAGAATTAGAATAATTTAGAATTTTATACAGGATCATCTCTCTCAGTGCCCTATTCTATTTCACTTTTCTTACTCTGTCTTTTCTTTAATCAGTTTCCTTGTCTGCTAGTGAAAACCATTCCTTTCTCTTTACATTTTACCCTTGGGAGAGACAGACTCCCCTAAGGGGTTTTCAATCCCTCTTTTATGAGGGTATATCAGTCCCAATGGTAGAAAATAGCACTGTTGTAATTTCTTCAAACATTTCTTTTACTCATTGCCCAAAGGTTAGTGAATTCAGGGGGAAAAAAACAGAGTGAGCACATAGGCAGAGAATCCAAAATTGCTGAAGCAGAATGTCAATATGAAGGTATATGATTTCTTAGAATCTAGAACCACCCCTCACCAGAGCAGCAGTTGATGGCATATGCTTTATTTCATTCCTCAGAGGATTATACATGAATATAATTAAATAAGCTCTGGAATTTAATGTTACATTTATTACTAGAAAAAAGACAGGATTTTGACCTCTTTCATGAAATCATTTGCATTCCAGAAAACAACCAATCATATATTTTTTAAATCTCTTTTGAAAAAAACTGATTTAATAAATATATAGAAGCCAGTTTCATTAGGGGGTAAATCAAATTCAGTTGGATATGGATAGTGAGAGGCTAACCTATACATAAAGAAACCTTGAGCTTGTGCATATAAGGTCTCTTCAGTTAATTTTCCTCTGGGGGTGTGTTAAGGGATAGATGTTCAATCATATCCAGTACATCTGACTCTATGTGACCCCATTTGGGATTTTCTTGACAAAAATACTGGAATGATTTGCCTTTTCCTTTTTTAGTTCAATTTGTGGATAAGGAAACTGAGGCAAACAGGGTTAAATGACTTGCCCAAGGTTACAGAGCCACTAGGAGTCTAAAGTCAGGTTTGAACCAAGGAAGATAAGTCCAAGCCAGCATTCTCTCTGTTGAGCCTCTTAAAGGGATCAGACAATGTGGAGATAGGGCCAAGGAACAACTATATGAATTCTGGGTCTAATTTCTTTTTTTTTTTTTAAAAGGTTTTCTTTTTTTGCAAGGAAGTGGGGTTTGACCAAGGACACACAGCTAGGTAATTATTAAGTGTCTGGAGGCAGATTTGAACTCAGGTCCCCTAACTCCTGGGCCCATGCTCTATTCACTGCACTACCTAGCTGCCCCTTCTAGGCCTAATTTCCCTTGATTCATAGGTACTAAACTCAATCACCTCTACTTGGGAGGTGTGACTGGGGATAAAAATACAGTCCCAACCTTCAAGAAATTTACATTCTAATAGGAGGAAGACAACAGAGGAGGGGGGAAGGGGAGAAGTATATGGTAGATGTCTATCAGTTAATAGAAAGTCAACTGTTACCTAAGTAGCAGCAAATAGATAAATTTAGGCTTTAAGAAGGGAAGATCTTTCTAACAGCTAGGTAGTCCTAAGGATAGAGTGAAGGACTTGGAGTCAGAAAATGTTGAGAACAAATCTTTTCTCAGGTACTAAGGATGTGACTTGAGATAAATAACTTAACCACTTTCAGGCTGTTTCTTCATCTGTAAAATGAGAATTTTAGCACCTATCTTAGATTGTTTTAAGGATCAAATGAGATACCACATGTAACACTTTGCATGCTTTAAAGGTCTCTATAAATGCTAATATTATTAATTATAGTGTTCTGAAAATGAAAAGGAGATTATCTATTGCTTTTACCCATTTTCCTACCACAGGCTAGTGTCCCATGATTTAGATTCTCTCATAGGGCTTTGTCTCCATGAAGATTCACTCTAACCTCAACAACTCAATGTACTTGAAAAATTAAGTTGAGGTTGCTTTATACATTAACTGTCACAAATACATTTTTGTACATACATACAAACATACATACATACATACACATCCAAAGGAAGCATTCAAGGGAAAGTTAGATGACCACTTGGGTATGCTATAAAAAGGATTCTTTTCAACGTAGATGAAACTAAATGACTTCTGACACTCCTTGTAACAGATTCTACAATTTTATGAATTCTGAGTTGTCAGAAAATCCCTTAGAGAGAGAAGGGGATTTGGATATGAAATATGGTAGACATTATTGGAAGTGTTTGCTGGCTTAGTTTGCTGTAATCTAAGAGTGTGTGTGTGTGTGTGTGTGTGTGTGTGTGTGTGTGTGTGTGTGTGTGCTTGCAAATATCCAACACAGGTCTGGGTGCCTAGAATATACTAAATAAGGACTTGTGTAAATTGGTGGACCTATGTGCATTTTACAAAATAAATGGAGACATTACATTCAACAGAGATGTAATTAGCAATTATGACACCTGAGTAAACACTACATAAATGTACTCATGCCAAATAATGTGTAAAGCAACTTCTACTCAATTTTTCCAAGTAGAATCAGTTGAGGTTGGGGGAAGGAGAAATCTTCATGGAGACAGGGCCCTATGGGAGATTATAAATCATGGGACTGCCCTGTGGAAGGAAAAGCGAGACTCCCAAGCAGAGAAGAGCAGAGCAGGAGAAAAATTTACTGGTGGTATTGAGACAGTTTTATAGTTTAACTAATTATTTTTGCCACCCCAGAATTAAAGTCAATTGTTTCTGTACTGCCTTGAGATAGAGTTCTGGCAGCCCTGACCTAGTTATGGCTTTGTCATCTACAAATACCTCAGGAAAATTTTCAAATGGTGAGAGAGAGAGAGAGAGAGAGAGAGAGAGAGAGAGAGAGAGAGAGAGAGAGAGAGAGAGAGAGAGAGAGATTTCCCCTTCTCTGTTTCTGTTCCTCTTTAGCTACCCCTTGCTCCCTTCCCCACTCCCACTCCTCCCACTCCCAGCTTCTCCAGGAAGCTGCTTTGCAATCATGACAGAAACCTCATTCTGCACACACAGGAGAGACCAGAATTTCTGTTTTCTGCTATATCTGGCACAGAATCAGTGCCCAGACAGTTATCCTCCAGTAGGAGTAGACTAGGCTGCTTCAGAGATGCTCTGAATAGTCTCCAGCCTGGAGGAAAAGGTGTGTCAGGATTATCTGCTTTTGCTTCCTTCAATTTCACTTTACATAATGCATGTCATCTCTGCTTCAGAGCCAGGGGGAGGCTGGTGGCACTGTTTACTGAGGATGAACTCAAGCCCTCCTGCTATACCTCCTCAGGAGAAAATTTCCAGGAAAATCACAGGCAAGACTCGTTAACACACCTCAGGAAAAGCCATTCTCCCTTTTAGCAAACCCTAAACAGGTTTGCTACTCTAAATGGTGTTTCCTTTATAAATCTCACTAGCAAAAGCTAATTTCACAGCATGATGAGTTTCTATAACCAAATCGCACTACGAAGTGTACATTAACAAACACTCCTCAATCAATTCACAAGATGGCATACAGGAAAACAATAACCATCACCTTAAAATGCCTGGGGGATATCTGCTTTGTGACCTGTTGAATAAGGAGAAATTTCTATTAAAAGCTACTTAGGATGCTGATCCTGCAGATCAAGACTTGTCCTTAGTTTGGGCATTAGCATCATCTTTGATATTATCAACATCATTAGAGGAGACAATGAAAGATACAGTTAGAAGATCTAAATTTGAGCCCTCATTCTGCCATTTACCGGTCATGTGAAGCCATTATTACTTACAACTTACAAATGAGGAAGGCAGAGCCCAGAAAGGGAAAGAGTCATACAGAGCAAGGCTTGGTTAGATGGAATTTTGCATCCTTTCCATCTTAATAGCTAGAATCTGATCTTAGTTAAAGTCAGGTGGTAGAGTTCTCACCAGATCTCCTGACTTGTGATCCAGTAATCTTGCCATTATGCCAATGTTTCTTCAATATGCCCAGAACCTAGTCTGAAGGGACTTCAGAGCCCATCTTGTCCACCTCATGCCTGAGTAGAAATCTTGAAAAGGTTGAAAAGGAGTCATCCTTTCAGTTGAAGACCTCTGGTCACACATAATCTCTATCTGTTGAGGCAGTTCATCTTTCTTTGGGAAAATTTGAATGTTTAGGAATTTTTTTCTTTCACAAAACCTCTGTAGTTTTGACCCATCCTTCCTTGTTCTGTACTTGAGGCCATGAAAAAGAAGTTTTAATTCTCTTCATCAGACAGCTCTATTAATTGAAGACAATGCTATCCTTCTCCCCCCCTGCCCCCTCCCAACCTGTCATTCCTTTTCTTCTTCAGGCTAAATAGCCCCAGATTCTTTCATCCAATAAAAAAATTTTTTTCCTTATAGATGAAATTCTTTTTATAAGGGGTATTGATGTGTTTCAGAGATAGATGGGGAGGAGAGATAAAAACATACAGAAAGATGGAGTCACAGAAAGAACAGAGATAGACAGGGAGCATCACATGCATTTCCAATCATGAATACAATAAAAATATCAGCCTCTTTTATCTTACTCTTATGCTGGATGATTCTTAATTGTTTACAAGAGTTTTTATGGTACCCTCTCAATAACTCAATAGTTAAGCTAGAGCTGGTATGATTATCTCCATTTTACAGATACAATTCAATGAACTTTTAAAAAAATTCTACTATGTGAATGATTCTTTCGTAGGCATTAAGGATAATGAGATGAAAATGAAATATTCTGAACTCTCAAGGGGCTCACATTCTATTATGACTACAGTACATGTACACAAGAGAACTAGTATGAGGTAGGGAATGAAGGAACAAAGGGGCAATCCAGAATCACAGATTTAGAGATTAATGGCCTTTTTCATGGATAGATGGTATAGGAATCAAGCCCATACATTCTGATTCCTTTTTACTGGTTCTTCCAGTCTATTATATATTTATCCAAATGAAATGAGTTGTGTGTCCCACAGAGAGTGACCCAGTGGGAGGATATTCCAGAATATATTATACCAGGGCAACACATTGTGAAGAACTAATTTGACTTGAGAACAGTGATTGCAATGGGTGACATTGTTTTCTTTAATAGTTTTTGGTTTCTAAAAGATAAGTGGCAATGAGTCAAACTTTCCTCCCAGGGCATAGGGAATTCTGCTTATGTCAGAAATCCAAGCTCTGTATAGATGGTGGGGTTTTTATTTTCTATGACAAGGTGATAACATCAATTTTAAGCATCTCTTCTCCAAGGACCAAGAAGTAACGTGTGTGTGTGTGCGTGTGTGCATGCACCTTCAATTTCCTCATTTACAGTGGTTGGTTCAAATTAAATGCTCAGTGACTGAAGGACTAAATTAAGCACTATTGGCATATAAACTTCATGAGGGAAAGGATCTTCTTATCTAAACTTGATGTCTCTCCCAGTGCCCAAAGACTTGGGCTTCTACTTTTTATTGGTAAACAGGGTGTAAGTTGTATACATTTACTTAACTACATACTGGGCTCATCTTCCTGAATTCAAATTTGGTCTTAGACTCTCACTAGCTTGTGACCCTGGGCAAGTCACTTCACCCTCTTTGCCTCAGTTTCCTCATCTGGAAAATGAGCTGGAGAAGTGGCAAACCACTCCAGTGTCTTTGCCAAGAAAATTCCAAGTAGAAGCATAAAGAGCTGAAACAACTGAACAACAGCAAAAATACAGAACACTTTGAAATGCATAGGATGTAGAGTGGAAGAGGGTGATTGAAGGGAAATGTGAATCCCTCAGTTGCTCCCCAACCCCCAGACCAAATGGAGCTGCCAAGAAGAAGGCTACCAGTTCTATGTAGCATTTCTGCTGAGACAACAGAGCCCTGTGGGTGAGGAATAAGAATCAGTAATCTTGGATTCTGAAGACTGAAAATGCCTCTGCCACTCAATAACCATGTGACTTCTAACAAGTGACTTTCCCTTTCTTGGCCTCAATTTCTTTATCTGCAAAATAAAGGAGTATTACCTAAATTACCTCCAAAATCCCCTCTAGCTATAAAATCTTGTCATCTTTTAAAGTTGCACATGACCTTACAAATCACTGCTACTTGTCTCCAGTCTCTTGTCATTTTCTTCTCTTTTTCTTGGTCCCTGGAAGCTTTTTGTGAAATCTGGGGGTAATTTGGGGTGAACCTTGCAGAATACCAAATCTGTATTTGTCATCACTTTTTAAAAATTGGCAAGAAAATACAAACAGACAATTCTCCTTTTTCTCATATGAATAACTCTATGTCACGCCCCTTGTAAAAGGAATCTGGACTCTCTAAAAACTGAATCTTGTTTTTGACTTGGAAGGTGGCTCCCAGACAGACTGTTTAAAGCTAGCATGATAGATTAGAAAGATGATGAAATTTGAAATTTGAGTTCTTGCTTTGTGACTGAACACCCAAATGAGCCTAGGCAAATGACATCTCCCCCCAAAATATCTATAAAATAAGGAGGTTAAATTATACAATTTATGGTATTCTTTCCAGCTCTAAACTTTATGATATTGAACAATCTAGAAAATGTGGCCACATACAAGAACTCCCTGATCTCAGAAATGAAGGCTAAGAAATATTAAGGTCAGCACTACGAGTATTTGCTCACTTTTCAACGTGGTTAGTATGATTTCACTGTTATTGGAATTAAGAAGACCTGGATTCAAATTTTACTCCATGTACTTAGCAGATGGCTCTGGCAAGTTACTTTACTTCTCAGATCTCAGGTTCTTCATTTAGAAAATGAGGAAAATCTACATGTGTGGCCTTGGGCAAGCCATTTAACCCCATTGCCTTGCAAAAAAAAAAAGAAAAAGAAAATGAGGAAAATAAGAGCACCTAACATATAAGTTCAAATGAGGTAATGTATATAAAATACTCTATATAGCATAAAGTGTTATATAAGTGCTAGCTGTCATCTTAATATTATTATTTTCATGTTATATTTGAAGAAATTCAGATCAAAATGGTCCTGGGACAGGTGGCTGTTCCACTAATATTCTTTTATGCTTAATATTCAGCAAACTTTTGTGCAAGTGAATAAATTGACTGCCTTTTGGCATGGAATGGAAGAAGAGAATTGAGATATAAACATCTTCTGTAGGATCAATGAATATAAACTTAGTGGAAGACAGAATGATGGGATGATATATATCTTATCATGTTTTTATATGATTTATATTTCTGCTTCTAGGTTTCTATATTTTGAAAGCTTTTCATCCCAAGAAGATTGGAGATTATTTTGACAAGGTAATATCTATTTTTAAAAAAATATCCTTCAATTGATATTGATTGGCTTTATATCAGGACTTTTGTGGGAAATAGTAGAACCTGAGAAAATGCTCCAGTTTAACTTAAGTTTATTGGTTGAGTTTCAAGGATACTTCAAGGCCTATATTTGTAGTATTAGAGCCCTTTAGAGACCTATTTCTGATGTATAATTCTTCCAGGAGATGTCTTCCTAGGTGCTAAATTTGGCAGGTATTAAATTTTTGCAAACTGCATTGATATGTTATACAAATGCCACCATTTCCTTGTATTATCTGAATTGATCACTGTCTGGTCTCCTTAAAATAATCTTTCTCTAATTTTAGTGAGAATGACTTTCATTTCTATAAACAAATATACATTATTAAACCATTTATTTGACATTCCTTTATTGACTTAGTTTATGTACCTTTTATCCATGGAGACCCTTCTGATTCTGTTTTTGTATCCTAACCATTTCATGGGTTCAGTCCAGAAATACCCCACTTTTGTCTCTATTGGATATATTCAATGAAGTTTACATATTATTACTCTTTAATTTTGCTCAATAAAGTGATATCTGCTCTAAAAGTATTTTTGTAAGTTTTGACCTTTTTAATCATGTGCCCTGAGTCTATCAATCTTCTTCATCCTTTGTAAAGAAAAAATATTATTTTTTTTGTAATTGTCAGGGTGAAAGATGTGTTGTATTAATGTATGAATTTTGTGAAGACACTATAAAACTGTTATTGTTCATTTTAGTTTTAGTGTATATGAACACGGGTATTATATAGATTTTAACTGCTGTAATTTCCCACTGAATTTTAATTTGAAAAAAATGAGTAAAGCATTTTACACATTCTGTGATAATTAGTTTTAATGTATCTTACCTGGAAGAGATCAAGATACTTGTAAGTATTACCTTTTTACATTGACTCAATTTAACCTTAAGATTCAAGCTCAATTATCTCTAATTTTTTTGATGTGTATTAAGAATTTTATATTTATCTAGTCCAAATTAGATTTTTGTATCATTGAAGAAAGATTTCCTAAGATGCAGAGCTATTTGATATGTTTTTTCTGTGAATATATGTAATTTGATGTCCTACATGTAATATATATCAAGTAATTAACAAGATTTTTTATTTTGTTTCCTCAGCACTTTGGAAGCCAAACTAATTTTTATTTAGGAGAGACAAAAAATAAGTTTAAGAATAGGTAGAATAATAATGGGCTTAAACCTTCTCGTTGAATATCAAGTTTTTTGTTAATTATTGTGTTGAGCAGTATATTTTATATAGAATAGTTTTCCATGTAGATATCAAATATCCTATTTTTCTTGTTACGTTTTGTTCTCCTTTACATATGTGTAAAAATATATGAATGGATCTATGTCAAAGAAACTTTGAGATACCAAAGGAAGAATAACTGTTGTGTCTGATCAAACAGCTTGCTTTTTACACCCTTAGGACTTTTTGTCATACCCTTTTGGCTCCTCAGCCACTATTTTTTTCTTGTATTTCTAAAAGTTTTAGTGATATTACCTTGGAATGCTTGTATAAAGAAAATAAAAATGCACTTGGTCCCAACTTGGAGGAGCTATTGACATTCCATATCTATATCTATTATATTTAGTTATTACTTTAAGTCTAGAGTCAGGAATACTGATTTCAAATCTGACCTCAGAAACTTACAGCAGTATGACCCTGGGCAAGTCACTTAACCCTGTTTGTATCAGTTTCCTCATTGGTAAATTGAGTTGGAAAAAGAAATGGCAAACCACTTCAGTATCTTTGTTAAGAAAGCCCCAAATAGGGTCACATAGAATCAGACATGACAGAAATGACTAAACAACATGCATTCCTTGAGAGCTCTATCTTTCCTCCTATGTTTTTATTGTGGCAAAAGCTGTTACATATAATACTGAGCAAAAATCTTCAATTTTTTTATATTCTCTGTCAAATATTGTGGAATATTTGTGTCTGTTTTTGATGGTTATGGAAAATGACAAGGTTTTTTTTAATTACTCTGCTTTGGCATAATAGATCTGCCAGTTGGTTTCAAGTCATTATCAAAAGAAGGGTTTTTATAAAGTCCAGTTTAAGTGTGCCAATTTGAGAAATCAATATTGTTTTTGTCATATTTCATTATTAGGTATAATTTCTAGAGTTTGTTTTAGGTGAAGATTTTTGATGACATCTGGTCCCTCAACTTTTCTTTCAATTTGAGTAGTGCCATGATTTCACCTCTTATTTCATCTAATCTAGGTTTAGGGATAAAATTATTTCTGATAATTTCTGTGCATTGATCAGAAATACATTATTATACAATCTAGAGCTAAAAATACTGTTGGCAAAATGGAGCATGAAGCCTTGTCTATGACTATTTATGATTGTTGTTTTATTCCCAGATCAAAGCAAATCATAGTTTTAAGTACCCAGGAGTTGCAATTTCTTCTTAGAGTAAAAGTAGGCAGCAAAAGAAAATTTCCTTCTACCCTTTCCCAATGGGACCAGAAGAAGTCAACAAGTGCTTAAACTGTGGAAATACAGGAGGACTGGACAAGAAGTAGTTTGTGGAAGCTAGGATCATAGAAAAATTAGGGGATGGAACCCTAAATCAATATTATAAGAGGTTTCAGGGAGAAGAAGCATTTAGAAAGAAGAAATCACAACTCAAAGCATTTCAGATGAACAGAAATTTTAAACCCTGGCTACTATTAGAATCATGGGATTTTTAGGGTTGAAAGGGAACTCATTTTCCAGAGAATTTCACAAGTCATATAATATAATCTTTACCTGAAAAACTCCAATTTTTGTGTGTGAGTGTGTGTGTGTGTGCATGCATGTGTGTAGTTTGTATGTGTTTGTATACCCCTAGTATTCCCAAGATAGCCCTTTCAGCTTTTGGGGAGTTTTAATGGTTAGTAAGTGTGGGAAAGAATCAAGTGTTTTGCTTTCACAAGGGTGAGAAAGGATATTGCCAGAGTCTCACAGATGACTGTAAGGATAATACATTACAAAAGTCAGGATGTCTGGTCTTTACGGAAACCCAAGAGATGCCAAACTATTTACAAGAAGGAGAGAGTTAGACAAAGGGAAAAGGTGATTAAAGAAATAACTTTGCAGAGGTTGAATTAGAGTCTTTGTTATTGTCCTCTGTACCTGCTAAAGGAGGTACCAGTTCTTGCTCATTATACTAATGAGCAGGGCAAGGGAAATTGTTACCCCAGCCAATGATTGGCACAAAGGGGAAGGAACAAGCCTTTCAAAGTTCACATAAGATCTAGCATTTCTGGGATTCAGTACCCCTCTCCCTTTGAAAGAGATGGCTCTTTTATTATGACATTTAAATAAAAGCCATTTTAATCACCCTGGACTAAGTATACATGAGACATTTATAACAGGAAGTTTTATGTCATATCAAATCTGTATTTGCCTCTTTACAGATTCTGAGCATCACTCTTACTTTTGTCTCCCTGAAGTTAAATATTGTTTGTTCATCATTCTTGAAGAAGACCATGACATCAGGGTGGGGTGATACCATGACATTTAAGTGAATTGCATTTGACTGAGGGAGTGCTATGCAAAGTCATAAGCCACATTTTCTCTTCTGGGGTCATCTGGGTCTAGTGGCAATATATATATATATATATATATATATACACACACTATTTTGTCATGTATAAGACACACTCTTTTTTAAAAATTTGGGGTCTAAACCTGGGTGCTTCTTATATAGTGGTTAGAGATTTTTTATTTGCATTTCCCACTTTTTCACACTTGTCTTTGCACTCATTGCTTCACCTTTATTACCAGTATGTTAGGTTACATTTTTCTACTTTCTGCCCAGAAATGGGCAACAAAATGGCCCAATTTAAAGAGTTAATTGAAGAGCAAAGGGCTATTGGAATTCCTGTGTCCACAAAGATGGTTCAGCATGAGGCAAGAAGAGCTGCTGATGAAAAAGGAGTGACTGATTTCAAAAGACATAATTGGTGCTTAAGGTTCATGAAATGGAATGGGTTAAGCATGTGTCCATACACCAGAGTTGCCCAAGGAGTGCTTGTGGTTAACCATAGACCAGAGCACAGAAAGAACAGCAGTCAGAGCTTCTCCCAAGACTGTGATTTGTCATCAAACACAGAGGAGGATGAGCTTATGGACAGGAGTTTTGACAGTGATGAAGAGTTGTATGAATTTTATGATGAATAAAACTTGAGCTCAATAACTTTATGTAAATAATTTTTTTTCAAATTTTAGGCCCCCACATTAAGGTGTGGCTTATACATAGGAGCAACTTGTACATGGGGAAATATGGTAGATAAGGATGATTGGAGATAGCCCTGAATGCAGTGGGATACCTTGGCCTTTTAAAGCTCATATCTTTGACAAGTCTAAGTTTGACTGAGGCAATGCCCATTCAGTGATTAAGGCTAGATAAAAAAATGAGGCAGAGACTGACCTCTTTTATTTAGTCAAAAAAAAATCAATCTAGGAGGGAAAGACTCTCAGACTTTCTGGACAAGATAGAAACAATTTCTATTTATAGTCATTCATTGTGTTTGTTTTTAAGGCAAACTCCATAAGAAAGAAATCTAGTCAGATTTACTCGGAATGAAGCTAAATAGAATACATCTACATTCTATCTACTTTTTCTTCAAGGTAATCATGGCCTTCCTAAGTCTTCTTGAGAATTCTTGGGTCTCCATCGAATCCTCATAAGGCATTTATTTGAAGTTCTTCTCCATCCTGTCTGTCCTCTTTCAGATATTCTCCAGTTGATCAATATCCTTCCTAAACAGTTTCAAGAAACTAATACTTATATTACTGAATTACTATTGCTTCATGAGGAAATATGTTGTTCCAGATATCATCTGATCAAGTCAGTGTCCAGAAATATGACTCCCTTACTTATTTATTGAAACTCTTTTTTTAGATTTGTTTTTTTTGCAAGTCAATGGGGGTTAAGTGGCTTGCCCAAGGCCACACAGCTAGGTAATTATTAAGTGTCTGAGGCCGAATTTGAACTCAGGTACTCCTGACTCCAGGGCCAGTGCTCTATCCACTGTACCACCTAGCTGCCCCTGAAACTTTCTTGATTATTTTTCTTGAATGCCACATCATTCTGTTGATTTGTAGCCCAAGATTCTTTACATGAACTACCTAAGCCTCCCTTTATTACTTTGGAAACTAATTTTTTTTTAATCAAACGCTATGGTTGGAAATTTCAGTTTATTATCTTCCATGTTCTAACTTCTCCAAATCTTTTTGAATTCTGAATCTCTTTTCAAGTGGTTAATTATATCCCTTCAATTTTTATATCATTTGCAAATTTAATAAATAATCAGATATTCCTGATTATCCAAGAAATTGATAAAAAGTGCAAAACATCACAGGGCCAAAGATCCCTGGGGCACTCAACTAGAGACTTTCTTTCAAGTTAACAACAACAATTAATGACTACTAAAGAATATTTGGAGAAATGAACCACACATTTAGAAGACAACATGGAGTTTTTCTATACTCTTGGCTTTGGATCACATCAAAAGTGTGATTAATTAATAGATATATCATCTCCCTAGAATAATGTAGTTGATGGGTTTGGTGTTTCCAGTGGAGAATCACTACTTGACCCAGGAATGTAGGTGTAAAAAGAAAATGGAGATTTATTAAAAAGAAGTTACAATACAAAAGAAAGTGATAGGAGAAGTTAAGAAGAGATTAAAGAAAAGCCACATGGATTGCTAATTAATCTCTGCAGGCCTGCTGCCAGGTTAAGCCAAAATTTGAAAGCAAAAGCAAGAGCTCATGCCTAGACAGAAATCTCCTTAAATCTTCCCTCAAGCTCTATGGGAAGAGGTAGTGACTTGAGAGTTGCCCAGGTCTGGCACTGAAGAGTTTGCCTTTTGGGAAGGAGTCAAGATCTGGGCCTCCAATATTGTTTTAGCACTGGAGTAACCTAATTTGTTTTACCAATGTGAATTTGGCCGAGGTCAGATTGGAGGTCAAGACAGTGTTTTAACAGAGTGATAGAGGAAGAGTGCCGATTTACAAGATTTTGTTTCCAATTAATTTCAGTTTCCCTATGCCCACAGTTCTCTGCATCAATAGGATGAAGTACCTATTGTTTAATGTGTTTAATAAATACTAAATTTAATATTTCATATGATCTCCCTTCTGCTTCCCTTCTCTTTCAAATTACCTTGCATCTAACTAATCTGTATTCATTTGATCTGTATATATTATACCTGCACAATGTTGCCTCTGCCATTAGAATGTCAGCTTCATGTGATTAAGGATCATTTTCTTCTTTGTAATTGTATCTCTTACATTTAGCACACTGTTTGGCACAATGTAAACATTTAATAAATACTTGTTGATTATGTGATTAAAATAGAGAAGAAAAGGGATTTATAGTTGACAAGAAGTAAAATGAATCAGTAGGCACTTAGGTGGTGTAGTGGATAGAATGCTGCCCTTGGAGTTAGAAGGATAGGAATTCAAATCCTTCCTCAGACACTTGACATTTACTCATTTTGTGATTTTGGGCAAGTCACTTAACCCTGATTGCCTCACATCTGGGGCCAACTCCAATTGTTCCCAATTCATATCTGGCCACAAGATCCAGATAGCTTGGGAGAAGAAAGTGAGGCTGATAATTTAGCACAGCACCTCACTCAAATACAATTCATTTGCTTGTCATGGCAGTTCCCCATTAATCTTTGTATCTCAATGAGTTGTAGAAATGAGAATTGTTATTTTTATCCTTAATATGCTACTTGTTTTGCTTTATCCAGGATCCATATCCATATTGATATAACCAATCTGAGTCTTTTGAGCTTCATCTCAACATTTGTTGGTTATTAGGCATCTTGGATTGAATATCATAAAACTAAACTCAATATATCACAAATAGGATCATAGTTTCTTCATTACCCATCCTTCCTAATTTTCATATTTCTGTCATCATGGTTCACAATCTTAGAGTCATTCATGCTTTTTCACTTTCCCAAATCCCATATTTAATCAATTGCCAAATGTTGATTCTCCTACCTTTGTTCCACCACCCTAATTCAGGTCCACATTATTTCTCACCTAGACTATTACATTTGTCTCCTAATTGTCCCAAGTTACTTTCTTCTTCAACTCACCCCTTATCTAATTCCTTGAAATAATTTCCCTACAGTATTGACCACAGGAGTGATCACTTGTTCAGGAAGTTCCATTCCCCACCCCCACTCTAAACTTCCCTTTTTGGTACCTATAGCTTTTCAGAATTTGGCTCCAGTCCATAGAATTATTGCATGTTATTCTTCTTTTTACTTCTTAATTAGCAATGCTCTCTTGGTTAGGTGTACATAGTCTAGAAGAATGCAGTGTATGACCTTTGTGTCTTCAATATCTGACTAAACCCTAAGCACTGCACTTAAGTGCCATGACTGTTGGAACAAATTGTTCTCATCCACCCATACACCAGGGTAAGACTTCACATGCTTGGAATAGACAATCCCCCCCCCCCCATTCACTGATTGGTTCCAGGCTCTTTGGTTACTCCCAACCTGATTTAGTCTATTTGACTGAAGAAGTTTACTGGAGTGTGACCACTGTAAATGCTACAGCTACTTCAAACCATAGGTGAGAGTTAAGTGCCAAGTGAACAGCACAGGTGGTTGAGCATCCCTGAGAAAGGTTTGGCAAAGTCTCACATCAGAGGTGCTAGTCCTCCTTAAACTTCCCTATTTATATGCTCACTAGTGAATCTAGTGCTTTCCTCATAGTAAATGCTTAATAATGATATATTTATTTTGTTCAATCATTTCAGTTATCTGAATTTTATCATCTCTAAGGTAGAGGAAAACAGTATTTGTACTACAAAATAAAAGAGTAAGGTATACCAGAGAGTTGACTTTGAACTCAGGAAGACCTGAATTCAAATCCTGCCTCTGACATAATATCTGTATGATCTTGGGCAAGTCACATAATCTTTGTAAGCTTCATTTTTTTTTAGTTTTTTCAAGGCAAATGGGGTTAAGTGGCTTGCCCAAGGCCACACAGATAGGTAATTATTAAGTGTCTGAGGCCAAATTTGAACTTAGGTCTCCTGACTCCAGGGCCAGTGCTCTATCCACTGCACCACCTAGCCACCCCTAAAGCTTATTTTTAAAAATGAGAACATTAATGCCTATAGTACTTGCTTCACAGCAGTATTTTAGGCTTAAGTAAAATAGTGCTGGTGAAGCATTTTGTAAACTTTAAAGTAATCTCTAACTCCCAATTAGTATCTCCCTCATTGTGGTATAGAAGTAATTAAAAACAGGAGTTAATATGTACCTGCTAGTATCACTTCATAGCAAACTTGTTACATAAGTATTGGTTTTATTATTATTTAGGTAAACAGAACAAATAAATTTTAATAAGAAAATCAAATGTTTAGAGATCAGAGGGACCTTTAGTATCAAGTTCAGTTTTATTTTACAGTTGAGGAACCTGAGGTACAGATAAGTAAAGTGATACAGATAGTAAGACTCAGAGTCAGAATTTCTGACACAAATCTTTAGAATACTAATAGATATCTCAAACTAGATGTCCCATAACTTTCTTAAGCTCAAAAATGTACAAAATTGAAATTATTTTCTCCCTAAACCCTCCCCTCCTCTTAAATTCTTTATTTCCATGGAGTATAACATTATCCTCCTAGTCAGCCAGACTCACAATCTGTCATTCTTAACTCTCCCTCTTTATTATTACTTTCCTTTAAATCCAAACAGTTGTCAAGTCTTGTCATTTCTACCTTTATGATATTTCTTTTATATATCCCTTTCTCTCCTTTGATACCACCCTTACACAAGCCCTCATTATCTATGACTGGTCTATCACAACAGTCTTTTGGTCAGTTTCTCTGAATCAAGTCTCTCCCCACTCCCATCCATCCTCTGCTCAGCTATCAAATTGACCTTCCTAATACATAGACCTAATTATGTAACCCTCCTATTCAACAAACTCAAGTGGCTCTCTATTACCTCCAGGTTCAAATATAAAATATTTTCTTTTTACTTTTAAAGTACCTTATAATCTGACCTCTTCCTACCTTTCCAGCTCTGAGACTCGTTCCCCTCCATGTATTCGGCATCTAGAGACAATGGCTTCTTTGCTGACCCTCTCATATACCACTCCATCTTTTATCCATGCATTTTCACTGGCTGTTTCCAGTGACTGGAATGCTTGGTATCCTATTCTAACCCTCCTAACATACTTAACTTCCTTCAAGCCTCAGTTAAAGGCTCACCTTCTGCAAGAAGCTTTCCTAGTTCACCTTGATATCAATTCCTTCCCTCCAAGATGACCACAAACTTATTCCACATATATCTTGTTTGTTCATAGTTATTTGCATGTTGTCTCCCTCATTAGATGGTAAGTTTTTTGAGTTCAGATATTGGGTTTTTTTTCCTTTTTTTGTATCCCCAGAGATTAGTAAAGTGCTTGGAATGTGGTAAGTTGCTATTAAATACTAGTTCACTGATTGACTTTTGTAATATCAGAGTGCCCTTGTGGAAGACTCTTACTGTCTTTGTTTCTTATTCTTTAGTACTGGATTCTGGAGAGCACTGAAAACACCTCAGAGGTAGACTGAACACTGAAAGCTATTGTTTTCACTTTTTAAAATAAGTTAACTTCTTTTCTGTTTTCTAGCTTATTATCTTGTGAAAAAACAGCCATTTGTAGAACATATCAACTAGGCTTCTTTTTTGGCAAGTGTAATTGACATCTTTGACAACTTCTTAGAAGAATATTCCCCTGAAACAACAATTTACCCATTTGTAATAAAATTATGTCTCCCATCTTTGAGTTACTTCTCTGAGGCAAGGAATAAAATTCCAAATGAATTCCAAATTATCTTTGATCCAGTTTTCTTATTTTTTTATATGGCTTGATATCTTCTTCCTTCAAATATATACTAAGTGAGGAAGAACATGAATTTACAAGTTAAAACTCAAATTTTTTAATGTTAGGTTTTTTTCTCCTTTTTTCCCCCACCAAATGCTTTTCATGTTAATAGCTCAATATTTGGCTCACAGATCACAGGATCTCAGAGTTGAAAGGTACTTTAAAGTTATTTAGTCCAATTGTACAAAGACAATAATCACCTCTAGAAAATTTCCCAACAAATGGTCAACCAGAGAGGAAAGACCACTGTGATTTTATTCAAAAGGAAGATTTATGAATCTTTTTATCCCCTTGAATAATCCAGTCTTTGGTTTACATTTCATGATTTGTATGTAAGTTAGTTAGACCACAGGATATACCAACCTTATGTTTTTCACACAGATTAAAAGATTATAGCTTGTAAACTCTGAGATGGGTTAATATAGTTGTATAATTAGTTAAAAATAGATGATTTTCTTTTTATAATATCCTCACTAAATCTACCTTAACTTATTATTAGGTTAAAGCTTTGTGTTTGTAAATAGAGTTGAACTAAAAGGTTTTATCTGAGAATAGAAGTTAAATTTAAATTTCAAATATTGTTGCCTTGAAAATTGGTTTTGTGTCTTGTTTTTGAAAAAATGTTCAGATAATTGAATTTCAATATAATTGGTTTCTTTATGATCCTGTGTTTTTTTAATTTTATTTTATGCATTTAAAAATATTCTTCTGAGAAGGTATCTAAAGGTTTCACCAGACATGGTCAAAAGGGTCCATTATATTAAAAAGTCTAGCTTTAACCTTTTGCTAGATGTATTTTAAAAAAGTTTTATCAATGCTTTTATATTTTATACAATAGAAAATTCCCAATGTGTTGTATCCCCACTGAACTCATGTAACCAAAAAAAAAAAAAAACCATTCAGGTTTACAATTGACTAACAAAAGAAGACCATATATGGCAGGTAGTTTATTCAACTTCTGCTTTTATAGTCCCCCTTTCTGTGCCATTCCCCTCCCCTACTTCTCTATGGAGAAGTTATCTGTAACAATAAATAGCCAGTATAGTTAATCTAAGTTTTTCTTCTATTGTTTCCTTTAATGAATGTTATTGACTGGCATAAATTATGCCTCCCATCTTATTTTCCCTTATACCTTTCCTTGTTCCTTTGAATTTTTCTTATTCATTATTTCTGATAATACAAAACTATTCCATTCTATTCTTATGCCACAATTTGATCAATCATTCCCCCATCAATGAGTATCCACTTATCAGTTTTTTACTACCACAAAAATGTTGCTATTTGTCAGCTAAAAACCATCCCATAACAAGCTGGAAATCTGTTCTGGGGCATAATGAGGGGACCTCACAACATATCACACATACACGGGAACCAGCTGAGATTGTCACACAGTTCATTAAATAAACAAGAATACCAACTAATTAATGAATTAGTTTGGGGGTTAGAAAGAACATGTAGGGGAAAAGGCAGTGAGTATAATGAAGAAGGAAAGCAAAGAGGAAATTTCTATAAATGTTCCAAGTGTTAAACAAAGTGAAATATACCATACCATATAATATACTAAAGGCAACTTAAAAAGACACCTTTTTCCTGATTTACATATGTAGTTATAATGTGAATGTCAGACATTTTAGTGAGATATGAAGACAAAGAATGAACATTAAATGATCTGCGGATATTATGGAAAAATAGGGACTAAGAGAAAAAAATCCATTGTTCCTTAAAGTGGCAAGAAGAAAGATTATACCAAATCTGTGCTAGATCACAATAGTGAAACTATCAAACCATAGTAAGGAAGGTTACAGGTTTCTTATATGCTCCCCCCCAGGCAATCACCACCCCTACACGCACCCCTCCTTCCAACAATTCTTGGCACTATATGGTTTTATGAGCTTCTCTCTTTCTATTGTTTCTGACATGCCATGTTTCTTGATAGATTCCATTTCTCTGAGTTTGGAGTTGCTGCCACCACTATATTGTTTGTATCTGTCCTGAAGCTGTTGTGGCTGGTTAGCTAAAATGAAGATTAAAAATACAGATTCCTTTCCCCCTCCTTTAGCAAAGAAGTTTTCTTTTTATTCCCCTCTTCCCCCCAATGCATTTCCCTTCAAAGGAGAACCTTAGAGAAAGAATTCTATCCCTATACCTTAGAAAGATCTTTTTCCTACTTATTGCATAGTGGATAAACATGCATTTCCCAGGATTCTCTTCTTGGGTATGAAGTTATTTCTCCCAGAATGATGTTTTTTTAAATTTTTTTTATTTAAGGCAATAGAGTTTAAGAGTGACTTGCCCAAGGTCACACAGCTAGGCAATTATTATGTCTGAGTCTGGATTTGAACTCAAGTCCTCCTGATTCCAGGGCTGGTGCTCTATCCACTATGCCACCTAGCTGGCCCCTAATGATCTTTTATGTTAGAAGAATATAGGGATATTGTCAGGCCATTTGTTCTCAGCATTTCAGTAAATAAATAATTCAATAGGTAGATTAATGATAGCAGGTATTAATAGCAATAGTATAATTATTGTCATGATGATGACCTGCACTAAAGCCCTAGTCTAAATGCTTTCTTTCAGACAGGAAGAGAACCTGAGTTCCAAAGGCTTTGCTAGAGATTAAACTCTAGTAGGTCCTATAACATATAAACTCAGGGAAGTTATGTTCTTAAAATATAACAATTAACAATAGTTAAAACTTTACAAATTTTAATTCACTTAATCATCAAAACAATTCCTTAAGGTAGTACTATGATTCTCCCAGTTTTTCAGATAAGAAAATTAAGGCATTAGAGAGGCTAAGTCACTTATCCAGGGTCACACAGATGATTAGTATCTGAGACATGATTTGAACAACGATCTCCTTAATTCCAAATCCAGTGCTTTATTGACTACACCCTCTAACTATTTGTAGCTTTATTTTAATTATTTATAATTTATTTATATTTATAACACATTTTCATTATGTTATATTTTATATATTTATGGCATAAACATATATTTATAATAACTTTCTTATTATTTCTGTCACATAATTTTCCAATTGTCCAATGTGCACTTATCAAAAATCACCTCTTCTCCCCTTTTCCAAAGAAATATTAGTGCATATCAAAGCATATCATTCCTCTGGCTCATTAAATCTAATGGATCCCCATTACCTCCAAGATAAAATATTAAGCCCTCTGTATGACATAAGGCTCTTTACAACCCTCCTAGACATTTCATGCTTTACTATTCTCTGGGCTCTGAGATGCAACAACATCAATCCACTTCCTACTATAAACATGACCATCCTCTCCCATCTTCATGTCTTTATATTAGTTATCCTTCAGCCTGAAATACTTTACCTTTCCCCTACCACTTCTTGAAGACCATGATTTCTTTCAAACCCTACATCAAATAATATCTTGTATAGGTGATCTTCTCAGGACCTCAGGCATTAAATGACCTCCCCCCCCCTTGGGGTCTTTTGCTTTTATTTACTATATATTTTGTATCTTTCTATTTACATGTTGTCTTTCTAAGAAGTCTGTAAGTTTGTTGAGGTATGACTGTTTTTGTGGTTTTTAACTTTTTCTGTATGTCAAATTCTTTGCATGCTACCTAGTATATAGTAAGTACCCAACAAATGCATTATGTTTGATTGATTGCTGAGGGAACTATAGATATGGAGTCAAGAAAGAACTGAAAAACTTACCTAAAATATTTACCAACTCTGTGTCCCTGGATATATCACTTAACCTCAGTCTGCCTCTGTTTCCTCATCTGTGAATTGGGGATAACAGTACGGACCTCCCAGGGTTATTGTGAATATCAAATGAGAGAATATTTGTAAAGTGCTTTGGAAATTTTAAAGAGCTATATAAATACAAGTTATCATCATCACCCTCATAATTAGTATGGATCAGCCAAGTTAACTCTGAAGAATAAGATAATTTTGAAGCTAGAAGGAAATAGTTATCCATTACAGAAAGTATCCTCATTTTACAAATGAAAAAACTGAGGCAATGAGAAGTGAAGTGATTTTCTCAAAATCACACTAACAGTCCTAAATTCAAGTCCAGTGCCCTATGCTCCTGGCCCTGCTGCCTCCCCCAGAAGTTCCTTGCCATTATCGTTTGTTTCCAGATAATCATTTTTTCCAACTATAATAACTCCTGTGCTATGATTTGGAGAAATTACAGTCTGTTTCAATGGAAAGAGTATTCACACCCATGAAAGCACAGGAGTAAATCATAATTGTGTTTGTAGAAGATAACATAAAACAAGATTTAACTTTCCACAGGGCAGTTCTCATCACAGGGATGGCTGACATGTAAGAGAGAGAGAGCTAAAGGGACTTCAGAGGTCACTTAGTCCAACCATCTCATTTAATAGCTAAGGAAACTGAGCACAGAAAAATAAAGTGATTTGCCTAATACTATAGAGATAGTACATGTATTGGAGAGGAAATTTGAACCAAGCATTCTTACCAGTTCAGTAATGAAAATGGAAGAATGGTAACTTTTCTGTTCTATCATCCTTATTCCCTAATTTAACCAGGAATGACCCTGAGAAGTTTGCCTTCACTGCCTAATCTCTCTCTTTCCTTCTCACATCCAGGCAGCAGTGAATTTATCTCAGCTTCATTGAATATATGAAGCCTGGCTGTGCATTTACTTCATCTAGATTTTTCCTTTTAAGAAAGGTAATGTATCCAAATGAGTAAGACTTTATGAGCAAAGGTAGATCTCTCTTATAGATGACAAATTAAAGGTAGAGTAGGCATCTCAGTCCCAGTGTTGCCCTAATGATTAATGCCTCACTGGCTGGAACCCAGACTACAACCTCGGGGTACATGGGGTTTTTCTGGGATGAAAATTGAGACTTGCATCCAAGTGAAGAAATTCATGATAAGGTAATGTCAAAAGAAAACCAAGCCCTACAGGATGGAGGTGGGATGAAAATTAAAGAGTCATTTCTTTAAGTTCCCTATAATGAAGATGTATGGGGCGTAGGATGGATGGTTTTTTGAGTTGGCTGCTCCAATTCAGCTGCAAGCAGTTAATTAATAATGCTATGGAACAAATGGAAGCTGAGTTTTGGAAGCATCATTTGGAGCACATCAGAAGCAGGGTTGGCTCTTTCAGTCTGTGAATTTTCTAACAAAGCATAATGGTCCAAATCCTTGGGGTTTCCAAGAGGAAAACACTGCATGATAGTCAGGCTCCAAAATTAAAAATCCTGAATCCATGGCACCAAAACCAAAAGCTGCTAACTAGTAGTGAAAAGGGAAACTTGTCTTATATGCAGCGTATAAAGAATTAGCACCATCTACAAAGATCTTTCATGTTGTCCCTTGGGGTCAGTTGTGTTACAAACCAAGGAATTTCCTTCTCCTGAAGATAGTTGTTGTGTTATAAGAATTTCAATGTTGATTATTATTACCCTTTCATCAGTGACTCTAAAACATTCCCCTCACTTAGAATGTTGTTGTTAGTCATTTCAGTCATGTGCAACTTGTCATGATCCATTTGGAGTGTTCATGGCAAAGATACTGGACTGGATTGCCATTTCTTTCTCCACCTCATTTTACAGATGAGTACACTGAGGCTAAAAAGGTTAAGTGACTTTCTCCAGGGTCACAGAATTAAAGCCTAGATTTGAACTCAGGAATTTGCAGCTACCTGATTTCAGCCCTGATACTTACCAGACACTGTGCCACATACCAGCTTGCACTTGGTACTCAGTTGGTTTAGTAATTTTTTTTATCTGGACCTGTGATTTCACTGGACCAAAGAATTTCTTGTATGGATCAGCATTTCATCAACATGTTATAACTTAAGATAAGCACATATATAAAATTATAACTTACAGATAGTTGCCTAAGGCCATTGTCACCGTTATATGACTTGTCTTTGTTATATAGCTTGAACTCAGGTCTTTTGTCATTCCAGTAGCTAGAGAAAAATAAATGTTGTGTAATGGGTTATATACATCCATCCTGGACTGACAACCAAAATCATAGAACTGTAGACCTAGAAGGGACCTTAAAGATAATGTAGAACAACTATTTTGTTTTGATCTAGTATTTTATTCCTTTTTTATTATGAATTTAATAAACAACAAACAAATTATATATACAAAGAAAAAAAGATTCTATATGAAACAACTCCTGTTAGTTTTTTCCTCATAGTCCTTTACTTTGTTTAAAATAAATTTTACTGACATCTTTCACTATTACATAACCCAAATTTCCTCTTCCTCCCCTTATCTTTTTTCAACCCAGAGCTATACTTCATAATGAATAACTTTTATAAAGAGAAAAAAATCAGCAAAGCAGATCAATATATCACAAAATATGACAACATATGAAATGTTCCATAACTATACACATAAATTTTTTTAAAGAACATATTTATCTCCAATCTCTTTGAAATGAAGAAGCAGAAGGACAGAGTGAGGAATGACTAGTCCAAGGTCAGACAGTAAATGAGGGACAGACTTGGATCTAAGATTCTGGTTTCTGACTCTTAAGTCATATGTTCTTGTCACTACAACACATTGTGTTGTTTTGGAAGGTGAAATTTAAACCATCAGAGTTAATTAGAGTATTGATTGGAGATGAAAGGGAACAGGGTGAAGAGATTCACTAATGGGAACATAGCAGGAGGAGGAGCAGGCTCATCTGCAGTGTGAGGTGTGAGATCAACAGGTATATCTGAACAACTAGTTTCTTGCCTGTGGCCAAACTGAAAATGTGACCTTTGGCGTCCATGCTAGACATGGAACCAGGAGCTTCACCAGAAATTTGTGTGGTGACCTTAGAATAAACGGTAACAATTTAGTTAGTACAACCTGTTCTATGAAGTACACCACGCTCAACACAAGGAATGATCTTTTAATGATCCCCTTTCAGCTCAGGAGAAAAATGTTATGGATTCTCCAGAGGTGCTCTCATTGTCATGTCACCCACCTCCTCAGAGTGAGACCCCCTAGGATGTGATCCTGAAGCCGAACTCTGACTTCTTTATTTCTTGCAATTTTTTGTTTTATCCAATGTTGGCTCTCATGTGGATCTTTTTTTAAAAAGAATAAAATGATGCTTGCCCTTATAGTACATTTACTATCAACATTGTTACCATTCAGAAGCAGTCCCCACTCCTGGATTTATGCTGCCATACAGCCAGGGTTTCAGGGAGCTTAACAAAGGAAGATAACTTCCCCAGGCTGTGAACCTCTCACTTGCAAAATAAATAAATCAGTTTTAAATTGGGACTTCAAAAGTGAAAAACAGCAGATCCTCTCCCCATTTCCTACCTCCCAGGATTGCAGTGGGTAGGGGACCTCTCTGAGGAAGGATATAATGGATAAAAGAACATACCGCCCCAGGTGACCCCACACACTGCTGGCCGGGTATAGATTAATGAACAGCAGGAAGGGAACTGGCAATCATTAAGAAAAGGTTAAAATGTTCTCACTGTGCAAGGAGGCTGCCACAAAAGGACACAGGGAGGGTAGGGAATGGGCATACATGCACACACCAACACGAAGATCTTTCACCAAGTAACCATTGAATGGGATAGATGATATGAGCTCAGAATGATGGTGGGACTAAAGGAAACTCTTGAATCAAGAGTCAAAACAAAATTCAAGTCAGTAAACTTGTTAGGAAACAGAGGATAATCATTTGCAGCAAACCCCAATGGGAAACTGAGGAAAAGGATCATTCTCAGCAAAAACAAATATTTGCAGAAATTCCAAAGTCCAAATAAGAGTTTCCACTGGGAGCTCTTATATACCAATTGGAGCAAGGAAAAAGAGGTTTTACTTATTATAAAAACAAAAGTTTTAGAAAAGAAAGCAATCTTGGTGATCATCTAGCACTGTCCCTTGCATTTTACAGAGGAAGAAATTGAGACCTAGGGAGTTTGAGTAACTTGATCACAAAATTTTATGTTCAGAACTAAAAAAGGACCTTAGAAGTCATTACATCCAATACTTTCATTTACAGGGGAGAAAAATGAGACTCAGAGGAATGAGGCTCAAAATTATGTGACAGTCAGAAATTGAACTCAGGTCCTTTGACTTCAAGGGCAGCTAAGTGGCATAGGGGATAGAGTATTGGATGAATTAAGAAACCATACATTGAAAGTGAGCCTCAGATATTTCCAAGCCATGTTATTCTGTACAAATTACTTAACCCTATTTGCCTCAGTTTCTGCATGTATAAAAATGAGTTAGAAAAGGAAATGGCAAACTACTCCAGAATCTTTGCCAAGAAAATCCCAGAAGGGGTCACAAAGAATAGAACACAACTGAAAAATGGCTAAATAACAACAACCAGAAAAAGTCCTCTGACTTCAAATCTAGTATTCTTTCCAAGATAGGATAATGTTTTAAATGGACTCTGTGCTAGGTGAGTTGAAATAAGAAAAGGAAATATATTTTTTTATAGCATTTTAAGATCTATGTCTTAGAATAACCCCATAATATAGAGGATGTATCACCTCCATTTTATCCATGAGAAAACTGAAGCTCAGAGAAATTACTATTGTTATAAAGCTAATAAGTGGAGAAATCTAGACAGGAACTCAGATATTCCCTGCTATGACTAATCCTGCTCCAAAACTGAGGACAAGGGTCAAGTCTGAATAAAAATGACAAGATAACCCAGATAGGACTCTGCCAGATTTTTCCAGAAGCATTTTTGGCTTGTTCATATTGCCTAAATAATCATGAAAATGATGTTTAAAATGAATCCTGTTAAATTCTGAAACACATTTAAACTACTTTTTAAATAAAAATGTTCTAATAACTGTACATTCATTAACTAAACTTTTAAACTTGTCAGAAATACATAACTACCACTTTTCCATTACTAATTTATAGTTATTTTATGCCAATTCCTGATCAGAAGTAATAAGAGTTATTTAAGCTATTCAAATATTAGCTGATTATTTAGAAACATTTATAGAGGTTAATTACAAGTAACAGTTGATCAGAAATGTGGCAGCTATAAATTAATCCACAGTAAGCACATTTCTGACAAGTAGCTTGTATTTATTTAACATATATTAAAGGCTTATTAAATTTGCATTAAGTGGAATGGAAGCTTAGCTGAGATCCCAGGGGACTGAAGGCTTTAGAAAGAAGTTGTTACTTTCAGGATCCTAGCTTACAAGAATGGGTTAATAAGGAGTTGTTTTTTTTTTTGAAAAGGCAGCCAATTTTTCATTTGTCCTCTCTACCAGGGGTTACTTCAAACCATTGCACAGTTCCTCAGGATTCACCAAAGAATTACTTTTGTAATACTAATTTTTATGATGCAATAATCTTTATTTTCTTTATTTTTTATGTCAATCAAAATCTTAAAATTTGATAGAGGGATGATAGTGACTACCTAGTCCAATCTTTTCCTAACAACAACAATAACAACAAAATAAGTGTTCATTTTACAACATACCCAAGAAGTTGTCATGTGCCTGTTGCCTAAAGACCTGTCCTCTGCCTTTTGCCCAAGGAAGTGGATCCTATATCCAGATCTTTCTAATCAAAATTTAATTGTCCTCTCTGTAAGGTTTATCTGTCATATTCTGATTCTGGGTCCTCTGAAGTCAGAATAATAGAATCAACATGTTATTTATTTCTGATTTTAAAAACTATATAGTCAACTAGCATTTATTAAATGCCTTCTATTTGTGGTCTAAGGACACACACACAAAGGCAAAATCCAGGTCAGCAGTGTTTGGGGTGATCCTCAGGGATCTCATCTTTTGACAGGGTTGACAACATACAAACAACTATGTGCAACTATATATATATATATACATATATGTATATATATGTGTGTGTGTGTGTGTGTGTGTGTGTGTGTGTGTGTGTGTGTGTGTGTGTGTGTTAAGTAGGGGATTATTTCACAGGGAAGGTACTAAGATTAAAGATGATTGGGAAAGGCTTCTGAAAGAAACTGTGACTTTAGCTGAGACTTAAAGGAAGAAAGAAATTAGAGGTAGAGATGAGGAAATGAGTATTCCAGGCTCAGTAGAAGGAGGATGAAGAATAGCAAAAGAGAGTAAGGTGTAAGAAGCCTGGAAAAGTATAAAGGGTCCAGGTTTAAAGGTCAACAATTTGATCTTGGAGGATTTGAGAATCACCAAAGTTTATTGAAAAGGTAAGAGGGGAGAAGTAATATGGTCAGACTTGCATTTTAGGAAGGTCAGTTTGATAACTAAGTGGAAGATGGATTGGAATGCCACCCCAAATTCTTCTCATCTCTTGAAACCCAACCTTTCCAAGAAATCTTTCTTGCCCTTATTGAACTTTCCTTTATACATTCTTCTAGAACCCTTACAGAATGAATCATAATATTCTGTTTATTTTTAGAGTGTTTTGCGTTATTACTTCATGTGATTTAGCCTAGTCTCCCCACCTAAATTTCTTTAGGGAAGGGGTCACGTTCAATATTTTTTCCCTCTCCATGTTTCTTAGGAAAGAATAAATACTTAGTAGATACTCAGTAAAATTTTTATACTGGTTGGTAGATCATTAATAAGAAGATTCTTAAAAAGTTGCAGAACATCTATTCTAACATCAGTATTCTCCTGATTTTGCTATGTGGTTATGAATACTATCATTCCAAAATCTCTAGATGGAGGTGTGGATTCTTTAATGTCTTAACCTCAAAGACCTGAAATTATAGAAATCCAAATAGTTATGTAAAAGAATACTTTCTTTTAAGCAGTGGTGTTAAATAATCTATCAAGGTTATATATGATCAGGAAAGGAGTGAATGAGTCAGACAGTAAGAAAAAGAGGATATCCTTATAGGATGCTTTGAGGCTGATAGGTAATAGTGTTGAGAAGTCACTATATGGAGTCAGGAAGACCAGAATTTAGTTTTAGCTTTAGATATTTACTAGCTTTGTGACCCTGGACAAGTAACAACTTTTCTTAGCTTTGATTTCTTTATCTGGAGAAAGGGAATGAGAATAGCTTCTAATATAGGATTTTTTTTTTGTAGTAACTGGATCACATTATAAGAGTGATCTAGACATGGAATCAGAAAGATTTGAGTTTATATAAAATCCCAGAAATTTATTAGCTGTGTGACTGGCCAAGTCACTTCTTTCTGCCACAGTTTCTTCATCTATAAAATGGAGATAATAATAACAATTATCTCCTAAGATTGTTGTGTGGTTCAAACGAGTTAATATTTGTAAAGTGCTTTGCAAACTCTAAAGTACTATGTAAATGCTAGCTATTACTACTGTTATTATTGTTATTAAAAACTAAAAGTGAAGGGCACTAGTAATTGGATAGTGGATTTAAAAGAAAACATGATAAAAACAATTATATGGATGAAACTGCCCTGTTATTTGAATCAGTGGAAATAAATACTCTTTTAAAATCATGAATACACTAAAAAGTATCGAGAACAGAGCTATAACTAGAATTAGGCAATTGGGATTTTGTATCAAGGTGCAGAACTTTAAAGGATGATAAAACTTGCTAGCTGTTTAGCAGGAACAACTAAGCTTTTCATCTTATTCATTCAAGAATATTTCCTTAAGAGAGGCAGGTAGATGGTGCAGTAGATAGAGTAGGGACCCTGGAATCAGGAGGACTTGTTCAAATTGGGCCTTAGACCTAGCTGTGTGACCTTGGACAAGTCACTTAACCCCATTGCCTTGCTTTAAAAAAAGAATATTTACTTAAAATAGGATGCTAACAGATGGCACACTTCTTCCTTCTACTGCTACTATATTTTAGTTGAGCTCCTCACTGGCTCAGGCTTACCCTATTCCTCCCACCTCCCACTCCCAAATGGTAGCTTAGTAGTGTCTTAGGGCTTCTCTTTCACTTCTCCAATTCAAAGTCTTTTCATTAATTCAGTAGTGTGGCATCCAGGTATATTTTTGTTGCTTGCACTTGGTGTCAAAATTATTAGTTGTTTTTGCAGAAGAAACCAATGGGTAGTAAAGCAGTTTTAGAATGTAATTCCCTAAGAGACAGCTGTCTTGGAGTGAGGGAGTATGTAAATTCAAATTAAGCTTCAAAGACTTACTGTACGACCCTGGATAAATCATTTAACTCTACTTACCTCCAAATTAAAAAAAATACTGTATTTCCTAAACTAATCCCTTCAATTGAATTTTCAGGATAAAAATCCTTAATTGCAATTATGTTCTCCCTTCTACCTCTTAGATAAGAAGTTGGGACTCACTGTCCCTTCAAATAGAGTGACAATTGTGGAGAGAGAAGAATGCTAAGGCTGGTGGTGGCAGCAGCTTTGTCTTTTGATAAAAGGATAATTGAACTGTACTCACATTTCTCTCATAGAAATCCATTCATAAGATGAATTACATAGTGGACATCAATGCCATAAGTTAGTCCAAGTGGCTCAGGTACATCATATATCCACAGATCATATCCAATGTAAGGGGAATTATTCTAGGACATCCTTAGAAGATTTTCCAATCATAATTTAATAATTGAAACTCTAACTTCTGATTCACAAAAACAGAAAGGCAAAGAGTTGAAATCAGAGTTCCTGATCCTCTTTTTTTATTTTTCTATCAATGGTGCTAAGACATGGATGAATGAGGGGAAAAAAAGAAAAAAGTTTTCAGGATTCTTCAGCATTTTAAGAAGGATAAATAAAGGGCTATCACTCTGAAGTCTCTAAATTTACTTGGTTTTCAGTGATACTAAATTCTCTTCCAATTTACTGACTCCTTAGAAGTTTTTTTGGTATGTTTGACCTCATCACTTCACATATTCACAACCTTTTGTTTTGAATGTCCAGACAAGCAGTACTTGGAAAAATGAATCTTTTTCCCCCTGAGGAATCTGACAGTTTCTTGTGGAATTCAATAAATTAAAAATAATAAGGCATTTGACTGCCTGTGGTTGAATACAAGATGTTTATAGCTCAACTTCTCACTCTGTAAAAGCCTTTATTAAGTTCATCTGTTGCCTTGGAATCATACAGATAAAAAGTAAGAATGGATTAGTGTGTACATATTTGTAACTGTGCATATGATACAAATTCCAACTTCTCTCATCACACCATCACTAGAACTGAAAGTACACTTTTCTCATTCAAAGAGGAAACTAAGACTCAGAGAGGGTAAATGATCAATTTAAGGATTAAAGGTAGATCTAGAGTCAGAACACACATTTTCTCAATTGACATCCAGAATACTTCCTTTCAAATTGAACTGTAGCCCAAAAATAGCTTCCATTTTTAAGGCAAAGCATTAGTTGACCTGACTCCTCAAAATATTTAAATATCTCATGGAAAACGGATAACCTAGACCTGAGTTACAAAGAGACAATGGCTAATGTCAACACTGACAGGTTAATCTAAATATTATAAGCAAGGACTGGTTAATAATGACCCACCGAAGAACAAAGAGAAATCTGTAACTCTGTTATCAGTAAATTAGCACCAATGAAGACTGGTAATTATCAGAACTTTAAGTGTGAAGGTGACACCTCCGTAAGGCCAGTTAATGAGCAACCCTGCTTGTTGCTACAAAATTTAAAACAGAGCAGGCCTGTGGGTTCTATGTATTGTAGCCATTAAACACAATGGCAACAAGAGTAAATATTCTTGTAATGAATAAAGAGTAAAAATATCTGTCTTTTAATCTTGATTCAGTGTTTCTGCTATATGCTTGTGCTTTTGAATACATAATATCTGAATAACTCAATTGGGGCGGGCATTCATGTTCTCTTCATGCATGTCTGGAAGAGAGGACCTCTCACCTGCTCAAGAATTAGCAGCTCAATTGGTCTGTTTGCCATGGAGTCACAAGAGCATCTGTTGAGAAACCCACCTTTGACTCATTGTATTTAGCCTATTGGAAAAAGTAGGACTATTCCCTTTTCTCCCTTCACTTAGAACAGAATAATTTTTTTGCAATATTCACTGTGAAAGGCCATATAACACAAGAAACCAATCCATTCCACTTCTCTCACACTCTCACCCATAATCTCACATCCAAATAGCTGAAGTAGTGGCTGCCATATGGTGCTCAAGTACCCAGCCAGAACACACTGTTCAATTTGTCGCATTCGGGAAAGCTGCGTGAAACTTAAATAATTTCTCGATGAAGTGGAAGATCTTCCACTTTAGCATAAGTTCCTGAAAACGGTTTCTGTGCTTCAGTTTAAGTTTTTCTTCCCTCCTCCTCTCATTCACACTCCATTTTCCAGCATTTACCAGCGGGATAAGTGGTTACTAAGAGTAACAGGACTAAAAGCTCCTTCCCGATTGAACATTCTTCATCTAGCAATATGAGATTCCAGGACACCATGTCTCTATTAGTCACAAATGCCTTAGAAATGGGAACACATAATTTATATTCAAAAGGCATTTTCAAAATCAACATTCTAAATCTATCAGTTCAGAAGTAGAAAAATGTCTTACAAAAATCTTCACACTTACCCCTCAAATACCTAACAATTCCAATGCAAACTTTTGAGGCAGCTGGGCAGTACAGGAAATGGAATACAAGTCTGGAGTGAGGAAGACTTGATTCCAAATTTGACATCAGATACTTATTAATGATTGGTAAAAGGTAACTTTTGCTTGACTCAGTTTTCTCATCTGTAAATAGGGACAATAATAGAACCTGTCTTCTAAAGTTATGAAGATCAAATGAGATAATTATAAAATGTTTAGCACAGTACTGGTGCATAGTAAGCACTACATAAAATCTGAATATATATTTTTTATATATTATTAAGGCATAAAAGTTCTTCTCTAATAGGAATTGTTTTTTTCTGCATTTGGCTAAAACAGAAAGAATATCTGAAATCGCAAGAAAGCTAATATTTATTTCTTACTTACTCTCTTCCCAGGGCTATGCTAGGCACTTGGGGCAGGAGAAAGCTACATCAATATGTCTTGTAAGCTTGAAAACAGGGACTTGAAAGCAGGAGAATTTGGATTTGAATTCTACTTTTAACAAAAAATTATATGACCATGGACAAATCATTTAACCTCTCTGGACTCAGTTTCTTAATCTCTATAATGAGAAGAATAATAACATCTATTTCAGAATTGCTTTGAGAATCAAATGAGATAATGTATATAAAGTTCTTTGCAAGTCATAAAGCACTATTTTATTGTTAGCTATTATTAGTGGGGGCAAGATCATTGTCTTTATTACCCACAAAAGCTCTTTGCTGACCTTTTTTTTTGTGTAGAAATAAAGTCAGCCTAGAGCTCTAAGGGACTTGGGGACATGCCAATTTGCCTTCCCTTTTGCCATGTTGTCTCCTTATATGAGTGCTTGTGTTTCAAGACAAAAATACTATAAGGTTTTATATCAAGCATCTTTATAATAATCTCCATTTCCAACTTACTGTGCCTAACACATTGATAAATTCATGTTCCAAGCCTGATTGTAGGATTGAAAGAAAGAATTGTTCCTGCAAGAAGGGAAGGGAGGGAAGGAGAGAGAGAGAGAGAGAGAGAGAGAGAGAGAGAGAGAGAGAGAGAGAGAGAGAGAGATTGATTCACATTTTGAAATTTTAATCATAAAATGAGCAGGACAAACCACCAGTAAAAGGATCTGGAGTCAGAAACAGAAAGAGACATTGTGCTGCTGCCTAATGTGGATGGTTGCCATGCCACATGGTTGTAGCTAATCCTGTGATGGGCTCTGCATGACTGCAGAGTGCTCTGTCACTGAACTGAGCTGAGCTCACCTCTCTTGCCACGGTGCCCTACTAACCAACTATTCTTGGCATGTCTGTAACTGGGGAAGCAGGACAGAACTTCCAGGAAATTTCTTTTCAAATCCTGGGAGAGGGAGAGAAAAACCCAAACTAATAAAACAAGATAATCTTAAAGAACCAGAACTTCAAAGTAATTGTAGTGGGAGGAGGAGATGTGACTTTGCTGCAGCAGATAATCCATCAGCTAGTCAAATCTGGTGCCTTATGGAGCTCAGTTCTCAGTTTTAAAAATGAGATATTCAGTCTATCTCATTTTCTGAAAAATGTGATGACCACCTTAAAGTAGTTTATAAATAGATGGTATGCAAACCAACATTATATAAGGGAGAGAGGCTCTTATTATCTCTTCACTATGCTACAATAAATAAGAGGGAAGACCATGACCCCATAGAAGTTTGGATCATAGTCTCATGGAATTCTAGAGTTAGAAGGAGACTTAGACATCATCAAGATCAACACTATACAGAAATCCCCTTCACAATTTCCATGACAGCTAGTTAGCCAGCCTCTGCATGAATACTTCCAGGGAACTTCATGAACTCCCTACCTCATGGGGTAACTATTCCATTCTTGTGCAGCTCTAATTGTTGGGCAGTTTTGTTTGTTTATAGCAGATTGAAATTTCAAGTGACTTGATCTGAGTATCATTTTAACATTTTAGTTCCTTCCCTCAGGACACATTCCAATTTGCCAAAGTCTTGATCAAAATGTGACTTCAAACAATACACCAGGTGTGATTTGACAAGGGAAAAAGAAAAGCAGGATTATCACTTTTTTGGATCTCTACACTGAAACTTATTTAATAAAGCCTTAGATCTATCTGTGGTAGAGTTCCAAAGCAAAGTGGATATAAGATTTAGGGGGATGGAAATGGAGACAGATACAGAAGAAGGGAGGAGTGGTTCTTCCATTTTAAGAGTCACTGTCACAAACATTGTACCAACTCTAGAACCCTTTTTCCTGGTGAGACACAGAAGAAATTTAGATGTAATGAATCATACTGAGATAATTGCAACAGGAAATTGGGTAAAGTTGAAGTACCTAAACATTTAAACCTTTGCCTAAGAGAAGAGGAAACTTAGCCTTCAGGAATATATAGCAATTGTTGCAACATGTTTCCTTCTCAATGAAAAAAATCACCTTCAGAGACATTTGGGACTTGGTTCCCTATACCCCATCTAGTTAGCTCAGTGTCCAGCAGGGCTTTGTTTTTTGACAGATAACCCTTCTGATTAAAGCTGTGAGTCTGCTTCAACATTCAGGCATCCTTGTATTTTCCTGTTCTCTCCACCTTTGTGGTTGAGAGAGGCATCATTTCTACAGCCTTGAGAGAAGGATTTCAGACTTCAGAGATTCAAAAGCAGCTCAAACTCTTTCCATCTACTTTCTACTTGTTTGCATTTGTGTGTGTGAGTGTGTGTATGTGTGCACATATGCACATGAATGTCAGACCCCATTTATAATTCTTTTGTGAAAGCATCTTTAAGTCCAGCTCCCTTGTCCCTGTTAATGTTCATATTCAAAGGTTAATGTCCCAGAAGCAGTGAGATGAATTGCTTCTTGCCCAAACTCAATTCATGAATAGCACCAAAGAGACTCATCTTGGATCCTGGGGAAAGTTATTCAAAGAGCAGAGCCCTCTTTGCTTTGCCATGTGCTGCTTTCCTATTGGAAAGGAGAGGTCTTTTCATGTATTTAAATAAAGAACAGGAAGAGAAAAGGAAGAGTCAACTCAGCACTTTTGTTTTCTGGGCACTCCATATTTGAAAAAGAGATGCTATTTCCAAGCCATTTGGATCCTTCTCTCATATAGGTTTATTCATCTCTGCCATCTATTTTGGACTGTACTAGATTATAAGTCAGAATCATTGAAGCAATAAAGATAAAGTGAAAGACTTTGAAATTCTATGTTAAACATAATAGCCTTCATTCTACTGTTAAAGAGAAAGTCTGATTCTTTCTCTTTTTTCTTTCTTTCTTCCTTCCTTCCCCCAAGAAAGAAAGAAAGAATGAAAGAAAGGCAGTTTACCTTCCTTTCCTAGTAGCCAGCAACCAGTGTGATGCAGTAATATATAGGCTTTTATGAGTCATGTTTAAGAAATTTGGACACACTAAAAATCACTGGAACATAGATTGAGAGTTGGGAAGGATCTTTAGAGACCATCTAGTCCAAACTTCTATGTTTACAAATGATATTGAGGCCTAGTAAGGTTAAATGACTTATTTAGTAAATAGAGAGGTCTGATTTGAACTTGAGACCTCTGACAAAAATCTAATGCTCTTTCCACTAAACCTTGATGTTCAAAAAATAATTGATATTTGAAGTGATTCAGGATATATTGAAGTCACACAGCAGGAATATCATAGCTAGCTAGTCTTTTCAGGCATTAGGGCACAGAATCTTTAAACAACTTCTCTCTAGTGCCAAAATAAGTGTTGGGATTATTCTAAACCTTAGTTTGTCCATTAGGTCTCAGCCAACCCCAAATAATGCTCAATTGGTTTTGTAGTTACATTAGTCTAACTCTCCCTGTCTGAGAAATAGGATTATAGGATAAGTCATCCCTGCTCATAAATCTCTACTACACTTTAGAACATTTTGAAAAAAAATGTTGAAAGCCTGTTAGCGCAAAAAGAAAAAAAAATCTGCTTTAATTAGTGGTTTTCTTTCATGAAGGCTTACTGATTTCCCCATCATTCTGACAGCAGCTTGTGGACTCATCATAGTTTTAAAGCATGCGGCAATATATCCCTTTAAGGTGGTTCAGTGTTGGACATCAGATCCTCTATAGAAGACCAAGTATACATGTATCTAAGCATGGAGAAAAAAGGTAAAACACTCATACACACAGCAACAGCAACAACAACAATAAAAAGAAGGCTTGCAATTTTTTTCTTCCATTTTCTAGGATAGCATTTGGTATTTTCACTTTCCTCTTATCAACACCTTCTTTTGTATTGCCTGTTTACACTCACCTTCTCTCCAATTAGCAGACTGTTAAGAGAGACATTTTACTGATTTTATTTACATTATTTACTTTTTAACTCTTTTCTTGTCTCCCTATTCTTCTGGGATGCAGAAAAACATACAGACAAACTCTGTTTCAGATTGTACTGAAGAAGGGATATAATTTACTTCAGTTGTCACTTAAATGTTAAATCCGATGTCCTTCATCCCCACTTACCCTTTCCTATACTCCTGAAGCGTTTGACACTATCATCTATCCTCTTTCAAGCTCTCATACACTTTCCCACTTACTTCTATCATATTATTTTATCTTAGTACTCCTATGACCTATCTAACCACTCTTTCCTGGTTAATCTGACTGAATTCTTCTCCTCCTTAATCTTATGTTAATACTAAAGTTTCAGCCTTAGATTCCCTTTTTCATTTCTCTTGAGTCTACTTATTTCTTCTCTGCAGATGATTCTCAAAGTTATAAACTCTTCTCCTGTATGCCAGCTTTGCAACTTCTACTGTCTTCCTAAGTCTACATCTAAGCACCCCATTAACACATCCAAAACATGAAGCCATCACTTTCCCTTTCAACTTGCCCCTTATATCTTCCTGGATACCCAGGCTTAGCAGTCATCTTGAATTCTTTCCATTCTTCTCTCATCTTTCTGATATTTCTATTCATTTATCACTACATCATCCATGGCAACTGTCCTCATACTACCACCACTTTAGTTCTAGCCCTTTCATATCTTGCTTAGTCTACTGTAATAACACACTATCTAGTTTTCTTACCTCTAAGCTCTCTAACCTAGACAATAATGAAAAAATAAAGAAATGATATATCATTCAATATATCCTTTATCTACTTTGTCAGAATTGTGACAAGAAATTACATGGATACCCCATTAATCTATAAATCTTGGATATGTATTGCACATGGATAATGATCTGGTACTAGAACTGAATAGAAAAAGTAGGAGATTAAGATAAATTAAATTTTGGAAAACTGCATGACATTCATTATGCATCTAAGCTAATTACTTCTGCAAAAGACCATCTTTTTAATTCAAATTTTGTCCGGGTGATGTTAAATGATTATGAAGTATGGGAAAAACTCCCAAAATTTCAAGTGATGGGAAATGGTGTATATAAGGAAGATGAAGTACATCATTAACCATCACAGTGGAGAAGTGTTATAATAGATACCATACCACATCTAGGAAACAAACAACTGGAAAAGGAAATGAGTTTATGATATATGAAGAGTTGGGAGTAAGAGATCACCAACTGAGTTCTACATTGGTATCTATGAAATACTGAAAGAACCAGAGGAAGAGCTCTAGCAAAGTGAGTGAATCATTTGTGGGAAACTTACAAAACTACATGAGCAGTCATCACAAAGACTGAGAAGGTAGGTAAGGCTTCTAATATGCACTGGTGGCTATAGGACACATATTCATGAAAAAACAACTATAAAAACTAATATTTGGATGTAAAAAAATAGTTGAGGTGCATAGGAAACATCTTGGTATACTGGAAAGAGCATCATCTTATTCCTTAAGTATACAGGGGCATTGTGATTCATGATTCTGGATTTCTTGGTCACCTGTTTTTGTTGAAGCAAAAGAGAATAAAGTTTTTAGGAAGCAAGGCAGAAAAAGAAGGCAGTATTGCTGATCAGTTTGAAGAAATAAAGTATCTGAAAAGATGGTTGAACTAGTTAATGGTTAGATGGTGGGGGAATATTCTCTAAGTGCTCTGGGAACTTCCTAAATATTTCATTAACTAAAAAAAATGACAAATTATAATGGAGGCATAATGTTATGGCAACCCTGGAATCAACCTAATTTTTTTATTTTATACCAAACTAGATAATAAACTACCTTATTGATAAATTAAAGAAAATGCTCACCACACTGTGAAAGATTTCCTTGTTTCTGTCAAATCAAGATGATGTACACACAATCTAATAGTGTATACTCTTTATGATATGGGTTATATTTTATATTTTCATTAAAGTTTCATTTATTGTGAATATAAAATTAGTTTCAGTCTCAGTTGCCTCTTCTGTAAAATGGGAACAATAATAACACCTACTTCACAGGACTATTGTCAGGATCAAATGAGATAACATGAGTAAAGTACAATGCAAATATTAGTCATAATTATTATTGCTGATGGTATCAGTTTTCTTTCTTTTTTTGTAAGGCAATGTGGTTAAGTGACTTGTTCAGGATCACACAGTTAGGTAATTATTAAGTGTCTGAGATTGGATTTGAATTCAGGTCCTCCTAACTCCAGGATGGATGCTCTATCTACTGGGACACCTATCTCATTTTGAACAGATAAACTATCTATTTTATGATATCATCAGGAATGAACTCTCTAGATCTGTAGCTAAGAAAAGATGAACTGTTTGGTTTAATTGCAAGATATTTCATATTTGAGCTCAAATTTTAGTCTAAATCTTTCTTTATTTATATTTTCCTAGGATGGTTTCAGTTACAATAAAATGATAATCTTGGGTAAAATATCAATTGCCTTCTTTGAATTTCTACTTTACTGTCAAATTTGAACTGAAAAGTAGATACTAGAGACCTGAAAGCAGTATGACTCCTCCTCTAATTACTGATTAATCAAGAGCTGAGGCTGTTTAAATAGAGGATCCTGGGGATGAGGAGGAAGTCTCATTAAGAAAGAGAGATGAAAAAAAGGCAAAGAAAAAGACAGATCAACAAAGATTGACAGAAGAAAACGGGTGCATTCCCAAATTCTATTCTGCTTAGGCTTATCTCACATCACCAAATTTAAAATATGATAAAGTTTGTCATAGTCAAAGGAAAAGACAGACAAAATTCAAAGGGAACTTTGAGGATTTTTTTTTTAAAAGCATGCCATAAGAAAATAATTTCCTAGTCAAAAAAGTCATGACCCCACATCAGCAGTGCTGAAAAGAGGTAGTAATGTTTTCTTTAGTTTGAGTTTGAATTTCCTTTAGAGAACTAAAAACTGCCTCTAAGCAGAATTTTGAGTGAATAAATATGCAGAATTTATGTGTGTGTATGTGACTTAAGACAATAATTTGGAAATCTACTCATCTTAAAATTCCCCTTAAGCATAAGTTTCACTACTAAGCCAAATGTTTTCAATAGTATTTTTACTCATATCAAATTGGATAGCTTTCCCACCAAATTCTTGGAAAATCTTTTCATCAGGGGAAAAAATATCCCTTTAGTCTTCAAACAGGAATATTAAAATGCTAAAATAATTTTAAGGACTCTAATTAATGACATAATTTCTTATCATGCTCAATTCTTCCATCCTTCAAATTCTTTTAATACTTCAGATGAACATGAGAAATGTCAGAAAGAGTCAGTTCTATGATCTCTCCAGTCCATTGTTCTGTCTCTAATGACAAACTGAAGGACGGGTTTGTAGGATGGTATGACACTAACTTTTCAATTCCTAGTATTCCCTATATCTTTCAATAATCTGTTAAGGACCTCATATCACCTATGAATTTATCTAACTTGTTTTTAATTCTCTATCTTCAGTTTACATTAAAACTTTAATAAAGGTTTCACAATATATCACCTGCCTGGGGAGCATCTTTGCATGTCTATATGTATATTTTAAACATATACACATATACACATATACACACACAAAGAGTTATTACCTACACAAAGTTATTATCTTGAGGGGGAATATGATTATAATAACAGCTGAAATATGGTACTGTTCTCTAAATATGTGCTCTCATGAAATATTTCACAATACCCCTTTAAAGTAGGTAACTATGGTTATTGTTATCCATATTTATATAGGAAACTGAAGTTCATATAGGTTAAATGACAGGCACATGGCTAGTATCACAATCAGGATTTGAAATCAGATCTTTCTGAATCTAAGCCCAGTGCTCTCTTCATGATACCAACAAAAGTATCTTCTCCATAGTCTGTTCATAACTTAGTAGATGACCTTCATAACTTGATGTGCAAAGACATTAATGAAATGTTAATAGTCAGTTCAAGAATATAAGATCCTTGAGGGTGGAGTCCTTTTTTTGTTTGTCTTTGTGTACCCAGAGCTTAATACTTTGTACTTCATATAGTAGTCACTTCATAAATGCTCCATTGAACTAAATTAAACTTTCTAGTATTGAGCCTCTCTAAACTTAAGTAAGCTAGTCTTTGGATTATAGGTATATAGTTTATTTTCTCAGATTTGTAATGGAAGTTTTTTTCTAGCTTGGAGGGACATGTGAAAGCTTATGTGTTATTGGAATATATTTCAGAAACTCAGAAAGACCTCTTTGCCATAATGAGCCTTCAGAGAACTATAAGGAATAATGGATAAATATAATATTTCAATGGATTTATGATTTCATCAATGTGAATACTCCTCCTCCTCCTCATCGTCATCACCAACAACAATACGTACTATACCATCATCTTCAGCATGGATTCTTCATTTAATATATAGACACGGATAGAAGATAAACTTGATATGAAACAGATTTTATGGGATTTCTTTCTGAGATACTCTTATAAGCAGCAATCCAAAATCCCTTCATCTGGACTTAACCAATACAGTACTTAATGGATAAGACAAAAGTATAGAAAGATAAAGTTCTGCAGATGGCCTAGACTTAGCCACAGAGTATTAATAACATTGGAGCACTCTAAATCCACTAAAAGATAATAATATCTCTAAATTTGTGATCTTTTAGTAAAGATAATTTTGTTGGAGGGAGGTAATTAATGACAGCTATCAAGCACATGACCAAAAATGAAAATGGCCATTGTTTGAAAGACTGTGGGAGGACAGGAAGACTGATGTACCTTTGAGGGAGCTATGAATAAGTCCAACATTTCTGGGAAACAATTTGGAGATATGCACAAAATTAGTATATTATGCATATTCTTTTCTCAGGCAATACTTCTACTAATAATGTCAAAGACAAGGGTCAAGAACCCATATGTGCAAAAGTATTTACAACAATATCTTTTTGTTGTAGCAAAGAATTACAAGCAAAATGGTGCTCATCAATTTTGGAATGGTTAAATATATTGTGGTTTCAAAATATTGTAGAATATCATGGATACTTAAGAAGTAATGAATATAATAAATTCAGTGAAATATGGGAAGACTTAAATGACCTGATGTAAAATGAAAAGAGCAGAAATTACAGGACAAACTACATAATTAACACTATAATGTAAATGGAAAGAAATTTTAAGAGATTATGGAATTTCATCAATGTATTACCCATATTACTTATTTCTTGGCAGAGAAGTGATAGATTAGATTTCATAAACAAGACATTCATTTGTAGATATGTCCAATACATTGAATAGTTTTGACTGTCTACATTTACTTGTTAAAATGAAGAGGTTCTATTTGGGAGTTAGAGTTAGAGGGCAATGACAGAGATTCAGAACAAAAAAAATCAATTAAACAAATAGAATTTTTTTTTAAAAAAGAGTTCAGGGAAACATTGTAATTTTGTTATTATATTTAATTTACTACATATTTCTGAAATCATGTAACAAATTCACAACTTCACATATAATTCTTTTTTATTCTTTGTATAATATAATATTCATTTTGTTGATAATTAAATTCATAAGGAAAAAGAATGAAAATTAGATTTGCAAAGTAATTTCTATCAGTTGATAATGTGATCTTTTAATAGTAACCTAAATATATATATATATATATAACATAGAAGAATTCCTGAAAAGAAGACAGATATGAATTACTATGTGCTACCTTTTTTTTAAGGTCTGAGAAACACTTCTAATGGAAGCTATCAGGATATAATAAAAGGACTTGGGAATTCTTCTTTGCCTAACAGAATAATAATAGTTGTCCTTACTTGCCTTTTCCAGAACAACTACATGGAGTAATTTGATAGGAACTAGAACTCTTGGTGATGGTCTGGATGCTGTTGGAGTCTTTTGACCTTTCACTTCCTTCTGTATCAGTGAGACACCTCAGTTCATCATCAATCAGTGCTGGACAAGCACCAGCATGTGATTTCTGGTGGTAGGGTGTGACAATTAGTCAGCATCGTTTATGGTAGGAACTATGACAGTATTTGATTGTCTTCAATCCCCTGACTTTCATTCTTGATCAATGAAAATATTCTTGGCAAATGTTTTTGCTCTGCTCCATCTTGCACTGGTCCAAGAATTTTACCTCTAGTAGCACAATATGAATGCCCCTGGCCATCCTTCTTAATTATGGCTCCTGTTCTGAAACCCAATAAAAATAGAACTGGGTTTAAAAAAATTCCCACATTCCTGGCAGCCCTTTCCTCTGGGGAAGAGGAGAAAGAGGTGCCAATCAGCACTAGTCCTTGGCAATAAGATTAAACCATGAATGTCTAAATATATATATGGCTCATTCTAAAGTCAACCAGAAAGAAGAAAAGAAAAAAAAAGAGTTCTCAGAATATCAACCTTGAACCCTAGCTAAAGCTTCCACTTTAAATTGACCACATGTTTCTAGTGATTTTCTGTGTTGTAAGCTGATTATCTCTTCTCTCTTCATAACTATCATTAATAAAAAATCTTCTGAATGCCAAACTCTGTGGTCCAGGTCTAACCATCAGTTGAAGTGTCCCTTTTTATTGGATGAGTCAATTCTGAATCAATGAGGTCTTGTCCTGTTAATATCAGAAATCTACCTCCTCAATCCAGTTAGTACTCTTTGGAATCTACCCATTGTTCTTGCAGTAGCAAAACTAAAATATTTTGTCTTCTCTCACTGAAACCAAAATTGAATAACTAGATATTAGTTGATCATCAAGATTGTTGCCAAAGCAGGCATATTTCTAACAGAAGATGGTCACTCTAGAAATGACTCAATTATAAGGACATTTGGGAACTTATTTTGAAGATATTGCAAGAGAAAGATTTTTAAAGAAATATAAAAGATCACAAAAATACCATTTGCCATTTTTTTATTCATCAGACATCAATAACTATTGATTCAAGTACCTATTCTCTCATGTCAATAAAAGTTTTATAAGGGTCACTGTAAATACTGAAGGTATCTTTAATTTTTTAAAAAGTATCAAAAAGAACAGCAATATCTTATGGGCGATTTTCTATACTAGGTCAGATTTCCACAGTCACAACAACTGATTGACAGATGCAGAGTGTAAGATCCTGCCTTATCCTATTGCCTGTTGATTACAAAAGAACAATTAATTTGGTAAATCAGATTCCTATTAAATGAGGTCTCCATTTATTCATATGTCTAATATAACAGAACCATAGCAGAAACAACCTCAGCGTTTATCTGGTATTATGCATGCCTAGTGATTATCTCTGCCAAAACACATCTAATAAAAAAGGAAGTCCATTCTACTTTGGAGAGTCAAATTGATATGCAATTTTTCCTTCTTTCAAGCTTAAAGTTGTCTCTCTGCAACTTCCATCCACTTCTTCTTGTTCTGTCTTCTATAATCAGGAATAACATAAATAATTCCTTTAACACATGACAACTCTTCAAATACTTGAATTCTTTTCTTTTCCCTGATCTTATGGTCTCTAGGCTAAGTGTCCTTAGGTTTTTCAGTTGATTAGTACATGGCATTATCTCCATGATAGATACAATGACAGAGATAATAGGAGTTAAGGGATCTGCAAAGGATCAGCATAAAGGCAAGCATAAAACTGGAAGACTAAGATAAACAAAGGTGTTCATCAGCAGATTAGAGCAATGGTGTGAAACTTAAATGGAAAGAGGGCAATTAATCCATACAAAGAATCCCTGTAGACTGCATGGTGATTTAGATTTAAAATGTAATGTCATTATATTTTTATATATTTTGTTAAATATTTCCCAAATACATTTTAATCTGGTTAAGGCCTCACTCAGCAGCATTGCGTGTCACACACAGCCCACAGACTACATGCTTGACAACTTGTAGAGGAGTCTGACCCAATACAAATGGAAGAAGAAATTTCTATTGAAAAAGACTTTACACATATTTCTATTTTTCAATGACATTGGGCTAAGTATATCAGTCCTAAACTACAACAGGACATTTTCAATGAGATGCACTGTCATTTAAAAGAGATAGATGTGTTCATCTGCAAAGGAAAAATAAAGATTAAAAATATGTTACTCGAATATAATTGGAAAGGCATTAATGAGTTAATGCATCATTTATTTAGAAGACAAAAAGTCAAACTCAGATTTGACTAAAAGGAAAAAAAAATTCCAAATCACATAGCACTTTCAATGATGCCCACCAAGGTACTTACTGCTGCAAAATTTGGTCTTTTTTATCACTAATATGAATATTAACAGTCTTAATACTCAAAACTCAAATGGGTCTCTCATGACCTCAGTGTGGATATTCCCCTTCAATGACAGAATTTGCAACCCATCCTTCTTTATATGTCCTGTGTTACTTTTGCCTATATGCCCTATAAATTACCTATAGGGCATCCACCAAATGTGTATGGGGTCTTCCTTGAGTTATTATGACATCATGGCATATTCCACTGGTTATTTCTCACTCTAACCATTGATCCAGGTGAATTTATTTTTTGCTTATACATGTCTTTCATGATATGCACAACATCACTTTTTCTTCATAATTTATACACACCATTGTTCTTGGGGTAATTCTCATCTTCTGGGTGATGCTTGCAAATCATAAAACATCAGAAGAATAAAAAATAAAGTTGATCCAAAAAGCAATGGAAACTTGTATGATAGGTGTAAAGTAACTGATGCACATTATAAACAATGATATGTGTATTGGAAGAGGCATAAGTAACATTATGAATATCCTATAACTAGAAACAGAAGTGAGTCAGTCAAATAGTAAAAATCACAACTAACAGATACTCACCTAGATATTACACTATTACCTATCTGATGTTAAAAATGCTAAAAAGAATGTTCTCTATGTATTTGGATAGAAACTTTATGGAAGAATTATAGATTTGGAAAAGAATTGGACAGGATAAGAAGAAACAGATGACTTACCTTCACCAGTAAAGACAATGACCTAAATTGATGACATATACAGATCACTCTAGTAATACATAACTTAGAGCAAACTGTTGCAAAATTGCAAAAAGAAGATTTAGGCCAGGTGTCATGAAAATTTTTCTACATCTAGAGCTGTCTAAAAGGAGAATGAACTACCTCTAGAGATGGGGGCTCCTCTATCTTATAAGGTTTTCAAGAAGAACCTGGAGGGGGAGCGGCTAGGTGGCACAGTAGATGGAGCACTGGCCCTGGAGTCAGGAGTACCTGAGTTCAAATACGAACTCAGACACTTAATAATTACCTAGCTGTGTGGCCTTGGGCAAGCCACTTAACCCCATTGATTTGCAAAAACCTAAAATAAAAAAAAATTAGAAATTAAAAAAAAAAGAACCTGGATGGAGAACTACTTGATAGATATAGTAGATTTTTCTTTCAAGAGTCAGTGGGACTGGATGGCAATGAGGTCCATTTCAACTCTCAAAAATTCTATAATTCTGTCATGTCACACTGCTTCATTATTCTTTTTCTTTCTTTTTGTTTTTTGTTTTTAAATTTTTTTGCAAGGCAATGGGGTTAAGTGACTTGCCCAAGGCCACACAGCTAGGTAATTATTAAGTGACTGAAACTGGCTTTGAACTCAGGTACTCCTGACTCCAGGGCTGTTGCTCTATCCACTGCACCACCTAATTGCCCCCATTATCCCTTTCTTAAGTCACATCTGTAAGTAGTCAAGGGCTGTCCCTGGTTTCAGGTCAAGTAATCTTTACATAGCCTGATACTGGCAGTTCTAGTCCTTTCAAAACAGGATATGATAAAGTTAATGTTGATAATGTATATATATATATATATATGTGACAGGGAAGTTCTTTAAATTGAAATATTCTAATATTTGTTTGAATCTACCTCATTCTGTATATGTAGGTAACTCAAGAGAAAGGAAATCTTGTGTATTTCCTAACTGTGGTCCAGAGTGAAATCAGCCCTTCAAAAGGCAGGTTTAGAGATTGAGCTGTACTTTCATCACAATGGATGCTGCTCTTCCCTGAAGTTCAGTCCTTTTTATACTCCACAGATGCTTAGCTGCCTTTTTTTTCTCTTTTCTTCTTCCAGGAACAAGCAATGAATGTCTATCTACTTCCTCTTTTTTATCACTCACATTTTGAAAAAATAAAATTAGTTTCTTGGCTTAAATATGTGTTACAGCTCATGAAGCCCCAAAGCTGGAGTCAAACAAATAATTCAATTGCAAAACAGCCTGACAGGACCATAAAACTAAGTGCAAATGCAAATGCATCTTTATGTCTTTTAATGTTTTGGTTAAGACAATGGAAATCAAAAAGAGTAAGAGGGCCCTTCTTTTTATAGGCAGTTAATGCAGTAAAGGCCCTAGTGTTCTGCTCTAGTTAAGCCTTGGTCAGACTTCCTATTGTCAGCTTATGGTTTCAGCCATAAATAAAGCAAAACAAAAACAAAGCCCATCTCCTCTACAAGTTGAAACCTGTCTGATAAGGTTCCTTTTCAGGACATCATTTTTAAAGTAACTTTGAAGAAGAGTGTCTGACTGTTGAAATATCACTAGGGATACAAAAACCAAAGAATCATTTTTAGTTTTCTTCTGTATCTTTGGAGTGGACTGATTTCCTAAACATGATTTCCTTTTCCCTGGATATTATTCTGTTTTGATTGGATTCTCTTTTCAAGCTTTCAAAATAAATGCTTGTCAGCCTTAACTGCATATGTCTTTTCTTTGTGAGTTTAAGATGGGGTCTTGAAGTTGAAAGCTCTGTGGGGTTAGATATATTTTTTTTCTCTTTTCCCCATTACTCTGAAGAAAGGAATTTTCAACACAAAGTAATGGCTTACAGGAAGAAATTAAGGGGAAATACCAAATGTTATAAAAAATAGGATCAGTCCTCCCCCAGGAATACCGTCATCAAAAGCAAACTGAAAAGCTTGGGCTGTCTCAGTTCTACTTCAGGGAGTGCCAGACAGCCCTCACATTTGTCTTCTTTATCATCTACCAAGATGCTCCCAGACCTCAAGTCATGGACAACAAGGGAGGCTAAAGGTCATGGTCAATTTGAGTTCCTTCCACCTTGGAAAGATAATGAGGGTCCCAGACCAACTGAGAAATAAACCTGAAATATAGTTTTAGAAATACCACCTGAGCACAGAAAGATACTAATTAGAAGATAGAGGCTGCAATAGTACTGAGGGTCAAAGGTGTGTTTCAGCATTCCTATTATTGATATCATCACCTTCTGAGGTCACTCAGTTCAGTTGAAAGTTCTTCCTTAGGTGGGAGGTTTCTAAGGAAAGTAAGGAGCAGAGGGCCATGGGCTACTGGTTTTTTGTTGCTGTAAAATGTTTAAAAAGGGGGTGGGGACTAAGAGAAACAGAATCTGCTCCCAAAGTGTTGGGTAGAAACTTCATGGAAGAATTGTAGATGTGGACAAGAATTTCATAGGATAAGAAGGCATGGAAGGTTTATCTACAGCAGGAGAGATAATGGACTTAAATAGAACTACTGTGATTATAGCAGAGCAGTATATGTGTATGTTTGGGGGGAATTGGAGTCAAATCTTAGGAAGTGTCTGCATAAACAACAGGAAATGGTGATCAAAGGCAATTAGGTAGACATAGCATGTGACAAATCATTCTCAATGATGTGTGTGGTGCTTGTCTGTTTTGTGACTGACAGGCAACACTCTTCATTTCCTTGCCAGTCTCACTGATTTGCTTCTTTCCCTAACTCCCCATTTATGCAATGTGTCTTAGCTGCATCAAAAGAAAACCAGTGTAGAACAATGGATAGGGCACTGAGATAGGAAGGTCTGAGTTCAAATCCTACCTTGGAACCTTAGTTTTGTGACCCTGGGCAAATAACTAAACCTCTTTATGTCTCAGTTTCCTCACCTATTAAATGAGGGGGTTGTTCTAAAAGAATATCTAAAACTAGGGTCCTATAATCCAAGACATAATTAGAAAGGCAGATTTTTTTTTGCTTAAATAGTAAAGACCACATTGTATCATTGTTACATGATGGATAGATATAGAAGGAAATAAATCACTAACAATAATGTGTATGAAAGAAGGGGTATAATATAAGAGGCACATTAGAAACACGAACATGACTCCTCTATGGAGGAACTACAGAAAGACATAAAAAAAATCACATAGGTTAGAAGAGGACAGAGGTTCTGGGATTTGTATGGTGCAGTAGGGGAGATCCATATTGAGAACAAGAATCCTTCAAAGTAGTGAGCTTTATAAAATCAATAACTAACTGCCCAGAAATTGGTTGTCTTTTTTGTGGTATTTCATAGTGAACTTAAAGACTCTTTTATCATCAACTGTTTTTATGACATAAACTGTATAACATGACATATGACCTATGACTCAGAATAATATGATAAAGTGTAAAAGTGGTTTATCATGGCAAAAGTTTGCCCTTACTGATGGGAAAAGTCTCTTTAAAATATATCTGTATATGGGGCAGCTAGGTGGTACAGTGGGTAGAGCACCAGCCCTGGAGTCAGGAGTACCTGAGTTCAAATCCAGCCTCAGACACTTAATAATTACCTAGCTGTGTGGCCTTGGGCAAGCCACTTAACCCCATTTGCCTTACAAACACACACACACACACACACACACACACACACACACACATATGTATGAACATATGTTTTTGGTACAGAGCACATGTGTTGTTTTATCATTTTTCTTCTGAAATTTCCTCTACATTACCATGACCAGTTGAATTTAAGCAGGATCTAACTGGATATGGCAACTCAAGAACTGATCTAGAATGATAAGAGGGAGCCAATGATCAGAGCAGATGGAGTCACTCAGCCTTGTCATTTCAATTCTTCCTCCTTTCACCACTTGCCATCATATTCAAGAAAAATGCTATCCATGAAGCTACAGACATAATAAAAGCCTACCAATGAATAGCATTTAAAGGACTGTCCTAGGCCTTAGGCATGAACTTTCACTCTGTACTTCCTGTCTAAGAGCTCAGATGGGTGAACTTCCTCTTGATTTGTGATCTTCAATTCTTGTTGCCAGAATACTGGATAATCAAACCAGAGAAGGGTATGAGACTTCCCATTTTGTGAATCTTGAAGGATGGATAAGTGATATTTGGCAGCAGAATTATTAGCAATGACTTCATTTAATGGGCTATAGTCATAATTTTTCCCTTCTGGAGGTAACACATAAATCATTAGGTGATCAATTCAGATTAAATAATTGAAATAATTATAGATAAGAAAATCCCAACTGGGGTCATGGAGACTTGGACATTATTGAAAAGGACTGAACAACAGTAACAGGAATATACAAGATGTATTTAAGTTCTCCATGATTTTTCTCTTTCACCTTTCAGTATCCCAGATTAATCTGAAAAAGGGGTGCTATGACTCCATCCTACACTATAATTCCTTTATTATGTTAATTTATTCAGAAAGCCCTGATGAGTATCTTCTGTGTGAAAACTTTATACTTGACATGGGTGGGCAAGGAGAGAGGATAAATGGATTTTATAGGTTGATATATCCCCCTTAATTCTTAGGTCTCTGTTTAGTTATATCCCTCCTAGGCTTAAAAAAGAAAAAAAAAAGACAATAGCAATACTTATCTAAGACTTTACCCCACTCTGTGCACAAGTCTCAGTTAGATAACTCTTCCTAGGCCTAAAATGAATAAACAAAAACAACACTGACACTTATCAAAGATTTGCAAGATGTTTTTCACACTTGATAATCATTTGAACATTGTGAGATAGGTATTAATACCCCTATCTTCTAGATGAGAAAACGGGCTCAGAGAGATTGTGTTTTGGCCATAATCACACAGCTAAAAGTGTCCAAAGCCAGATGTGACTCCTTGGCTTCCTGATTTCAAGTCTAGTATTTTAATCACTGTCGAGTTGCTTCTAAGGTCATTGATAATTAGAATGAAAATCAGCCAAATTTCCTCAGCGACACAATATGCATTCCCCCCTCCAATCGAAAAATTAACCCAAAAAACTTCTAAGATTTTTCAGGAGTTGGTTGTGAGTAAAAGAAAAAGAAAACAAACAAAACTACAATAAAGTAAATTGATCCAAAAGGCAGACCTGGGTAGCTTAGCTAAACATAACAGAGCCACCCCCCAAATCTAATTAACAAGGAGACAGTAGGACGTCGAAATAAGCTAACAAGTTACTTGGAGCCCAATTTAGACACTGACTTCCTTCCTTCGAAGCCTGGACTTTGAAGCACAATCGAATATTATTTTGCACTCTGCAATTACAGCAGACTGGGAGACTGGAGCTGCTGCGAGATTTGTGTTAGCAGAGAAGCATTAGTGCTCCTGGGAATCAAACTGAGATTCACCCATTTGTGGCAGGTGTTTTAAGTACTCAGCCTAACAATCCACCCACGCATGGCACTCTAGCAATTCAATGACTAAATTAAGTCTCTGAATATTAAATTAATGATGGAAATCTAAAATATTAATATATTCTAATTGAATATTCTCCGATAAATTATCCAAGCATTCTCAGCAATTTGATTTTTACTTTCATTTCTTAAGGAACTTTCAGCTGCATAAATATAGCTATTAAAGCAATTCAAAGAAATGGAACATTTTCTGCTCAGACGAGAGAGAACTCTATAAACACAAAGAGTCTAAAAATTTCTTTCATATGATTGATTAAATCATAGAACCCAAGACAGCTGAATCATTAAATGACTGCTTTCTTACAGTCCTTTTGGCTTTAGCAAGGACAATATAAATATATATATATATATATATATATATATATATATATATACAAGTACAAAATAAATATATATATATACACACACACATAGTAAGCCTTGAATGCTGTTGTACAACCATTTCAAATGGAGTATCTTGGTTGCTGTGGCTATATTTTAATAAACCCATTCTCTAGGTAGGCATGTATGCAATAGGACAAATGATAAGTATTCTTATAGTTCTATCTGAAATGCTGAGGGTGTATTCAAAACTATGACTGCATATCTATTAATTGAAAATTAATTGAAATTCTATGAAAATAACAAATAAGATAGAAGGACATGCTGTCTTATATGTAGGTAGAAGCACAAAGGATGATAATAATTTCTATGAAGATGTTATCTAAACCAGGGTTTCTTAACCTTCATCAGGAAATTTGATTTTCTCTCTGTGTGTATATGCATGCATATATAGTTAGATGTACATGTATATATGTATATGTCTATACATGTGTGTAAATAATAATACATCTTTATATATTTGTTTTGTTTATTTAGGTTTTTGGTAAGGTCAAGGTCACACAGCTAGGCAATTATTAAGTGTCTGAGGTGAAATTTGAGCTCCAGTCCTGCTGACTCCAGGGCTGCTGCTCTACCCACTGCATCACCTAGCTGCCCTGTAAATAATATCTTTGAAGAAAAATCAAATCCCCTGATGCCAGGTTATTTACACATATATTTACATATATTTACATGTATATTTACATATATAAATGCACACACATATGTGCATAGATACATGTAACTATTTCAACATAATTGGTTTCCTTTTCAATCCTATGTATTTGATTTTATGCATTTAAAGACCATTCTTTTGAGAACAGAAGGTACCCATAAGCTTCATCAGATTGTCAAAGGAGTCCATGATTAAAAAAAAAAAGGTGGTTTAATTTCTGATCTAGAAGATGGAGACCTTAAAGGGTGATGTCTAGGTTTGAATGGATTGAATGAATTCAGTTTTCCATTCATTCTTGGAGTGGGGTGGGGTTCTATTTTAGTGACTGTGAACTAAACTGTGAGAGGCAGAATATCATTCTCCCCTTTCCTTTCCTTAAAGCTCAAACAAACTCACCCCCTCCCTCCCATTCCACCCCCAACCTCTCCTCTGGCATTAGTTTCTTCCCTGAGGCTTTCACTCTCCCTCACTGTGGAACTCTCCAGGGAAAGAAATCCTCTTATTTTTTCATTTCACCCACATGCTTTTATGACTTTGAAGAACTAGGTTCTGTCATAAAGACTCAGAATAAGAAGGGACTTAGAGTGAATAGTTTTTTCCTCTAGTAAGGTGATTGAGTCCAGTGGAAAACTTTTATCATATTTTTAAGAATGATACATACTTTGGGAGAGTTTCAAATGGGTACCCTCATTTTCTTCAAGGAGAACAAGCAGATGAATAAACCTCAGATTAGACTACTCTGAATGTAATTAGGCAACTGCACCTGTCAGATAGGTGTTTCATCAACTAACCTTCTGATTCTTGCATACAAACTAATTTCACACAACTGAAAAGCTGAAGGATAGAACAGATGTGCTTAAAATAATGGCAAATGTGAAACTAAAAGTCCTTCTCCTTTGTAGAATTTGATTCAATATGACCAATACACATGTATATATTTATGTTCAAGGCAAGTATGATGATGATGTTCCTAGAGAAGAAGGTAGTAGAAGTCAAAACTACAATAGAACATATATAATGATAACAGGTGGTTCTCCAGAAGGTAACTATGTGGCTCACTGGACACAGGCTTGGCAGGAAGATTTGAATTCAAATTTGGCCTCAGATATTTACTGGCTGTGTGACCCTGTACATGTCATTTAACCCTATTTATCTATATCCTCAACTGTAAAATGAACTGGTGAAAGAAATAACAAATTATTCCAGTATCTTAGCCAAGAAAATCTCATGAAGAACTTGACTTATGGGTCCTAAAACAGTCAATATGCAGCAGCCAAGTACCCTTATATGCAGTTTAATATTCCTGGTTTTAATTGTGTTTGTCACCACTGGCATAGTGAAAAAAATAATGGATTTGGAGTCCAAGGACAGAGGGTCAAAAGAATCACTTATAACCTGTAGGGGCTTGGACAAGGCATGTCATCTTTCTAGGATTTGTTGTTCTCAGTATAAAATGAAGACGTTGGATGGGATGACTTCTAAAGTCCTTTCCTACTTCAAATCTATGATCTAAGATGACAGGCATTATGAAGAGTCTCCTCAGTCTATTTCAATACTTCAAAGAGTCCTGATTTCCTTTGTTGGGGCATTGGCTCTCCTGATGAAGACTGCAACCTCCTCATGACTTAGTGGACTAACGAGTAGCTATGGACAAAAGAATTCATCACCTACTGTCCAGACTAATGGTAATGAGCTCCTAGAAGCTTAGCTAGTCTGGTCTTTGGTCAAGAGACATAGCCTTTTCAAGCTGAAGAAGCTATTTATATCATGGATATTAGATTTAATTGATTACTGGAATTAATATGAATTTTGGCAAATTAAAAAAAAGATATTTTTACCTGGTCTATTTAACTATGAGGAAAGTTAAGTGACATAGTGTATAGAGCTCAGGGCTTAAAGTCAGGAAGATCAAATTCATCCTCAGCCACTTATTAGCTGTGTGATTCCGGGCAAGTCACTTAACTCTGTTAGCTTTAGTCTCCTCATCTGTAAAATAAGCTGGAGAAGGAAATGATAAGCCACTCCAGCATCTTTGACAAGAAAATCCTAAATGGGGTCATAAAGAGTTGGACATGATGAAATGATTAAATAAACATATTTGTGAATTTTATTTTCATTCTAGACCGTCATGTGGGACACTCTGATATGGAAACATTCGAGTTCTACAGTGATGATTCATTTGCAACTTAGAATCTTCAAGAGTTATCTGGTGGTATTGTGAGATTAAGTAACTTGAACCATGATGTCATAGCAAAGTATGAGTCAGGGGCACAATTTGAACCCCAATTTTTTCTGTATTCAAGACCAGACCTTTATTCACTACATCTTGTTACCTCCCATTCATCACACACACACACACACACACACACACACACACATACACACTCCTTTAGGGAATTGTGAGGTCATATTAAACATAAAGAAAATACAAATGGATAGCTGAAGGGTGTGTGTGTGTGTGTGTGTGTGTGTGTGTGTGTGTGAGAGAGAGAGAGAGAGAGAGAGAGAGAGAGAGAGAGAGAGAGAGAGAGAGAATGAATAGTGGGCCTCTCAGAGATCCCTTCCAAAGGTGAAGGATAAATCCCAAATACTTCTAAGTTCTCTTACTAGTCAAACTTGGATCTATTTACTTCTATCTATTTTCATCTGAGTAATCTCTAAATTCTAATTTTTTATTATACACTGAAAAAGACAAGCATTTCCAGGATTCATTTTTCCTTATTAACCTTTTTGGGAATGTAGGGGTGGGTGGTGGGTAACTGTATTGTATCTGTGATATTTCTGTCCTTCCATTTCCAGTGAGAAAACTCCCTTTACCAATGCAGAATAGCAACTTTATGAACTTAAACCTTAGAGAGTTGCTTAGATCACTGAGAGATCAAATTGAGGAACTCTAGCAGTATCAAATCCCTAAAAATTTATTAAGTGCCTACTGTGTGTCAAACCTTGGGATAAACTTGGGGATACAATATGAGGCAAAGTCAAGCTCCTTAAGGAGCTTATATTCTAATGTAAATATTGTGTGAACAGGAAATAATTAACGGAGGGAAAGCACTGGAATTAAGAAGGGTTAGGGAAGGCCTCATATAGAAGTTGGGATTTTATGGGACTAGAAGAAAACTTCAGTTTTTAATCACTTTAATCACTATTTTACAGATGAGGAAACTAAATTTTAATCACTTATTAAGAGCTTACTCTGTGCCAAGGATAAAAAAGAAGCAAAAGACAGTCCCTTCCCACAAGGCGCTCACAAGACAACGAAGTTAGATGGATAATAGGAAATAATTAAAAGAGGGAAGGCACTCTTATTAATTATTAAGAAGGGTTAGGGAAGGTTTTCTGTAGATGCTGAGGAAAGTGGCATTTTGTTATTGTTTGTTGTTAGTCATTTCACTTGTACTGGACTTTTCATGATCCCTTTTTGTGATTTTCTTGGCAGAGAAACTGCTAAAACTATTAAGCAGACAGGATATACAATATGCTACCCAGGTTGTTCACCACATTCTGCTTTGAAAAGAAAGAAGTAAAACTTAATTTAGATACTGGTTTAATTTCAGAAACACAAAAACAAAGAAATATTAAATATTTTGCTTTTACCATGGAATCTTTAATATTGTTAAAATTCCATCAGTCATCTCATTATAGCCTCTACAATGGAAATACAAACCACATTTCTAACTCTTAAACAGTCTGTCTTATACTGGGTTCAGAATATAATTCACTACAATGGTCTTTGCTTTGTGGCTTTTAGAGGTCTCTGCTAAACTTGATTCAGTCCTCCACAGTGATTCCCTGCCCAGTTGTTATCTTTTGTATGACCATCCTGTTAAATATAGTGTAGAAACAATTCTTGTGTTGAGAATAAGATTGGACTAGATGACCTCCAGGTTCCCATTCCAGCTCCAAAGTTTGGGTATTCTTGAATACCCAATGAATAAACTGAATATTCTCAATTGCTTTTCTAGGATTCAATTTTTACTTATTTTCTTCCCATTTCCTATGTAATTTAGATCCCAGTTTAATTTCAGAAGCAAAAATGCAAAAAAAAAAAAGCTTAAACATTTTGTGCCACTGTTCTGGCTGGCTGCTCAGAAACCAGCCTAAACTGAATGGTTATTTTCTGTTTTGGATGCCATTTTCATTGCAAATATGTTTTCCATTCCCTTATGCATGGCTGAGCAACTGTATATGAGCAGCCATGATGCTCCTTAGCAGGAAAAAGCCTGTAATTAACCAGGGTTTGGGGAAGAAGATTCTGTTCTCCTCCCCTCCATTTTTCATTTAACATATTTTATCAGAATGAAATGCTTTAACGAGCAGAGAATTGCAGCTGATCCCAGCTGAACTTCGTAGGGCTGTTTTCAGCTCCACACTCCCATTAAGCTGCATTCACATTTGCTATGATTTAGACTTCATTCAGGAACAACCTTGCCCCAAATACTGACAAGTAACTAATCAACTTCCATGAAATGGAATGTTCCTCTTTTTTTCACAATGAAAAGCAGGAATGGGAGAGGATAAGCCTCTTCCTTGTTGCTCTTCTTTTCTCCACTCAGACTTGCTGTGCACCATACAACACAGGAATACATAGAGACACAAGCAGAATTGGAAAAGGAGGAACAAAAGGAATGTATGGGTACACACAAGTACCTCTATGTTTTGATGGAACTCTGAGCTTCATTTCAAAAATACAAATCTTCTTCAACGGACACCATAATGGGTATGCCAATTCCCATTTGCTGAATAAATATTCAAGAGTTCCTGGCTCAGAGACTAGACTTCAGATGAAAGGAGACAAGGAAAGTTCAGGATGCCTGTACTATTATTGGTTTGAAAAGCTTTAGCAGTCCATCCACCAGAAATTCAATGGCACAAATTTTCTCCACAACTCAATTCAGTGTTGTCCATTTTCAAATGCTGTGCCTAACAGATGGGAGCCCAATCCACCACCCAATGTTCAGAAGTGTTTGAAATCAGATCAGAACTGTTCACCTAGATTTATCAGGCAACCATGTCCCCTTAGGGCAGTGTGAAAATGAGGATGGAAATAAGCACACAGTTCTCATCTTTGTAAACCTCCATTCGTGTCCCTCCTCCTCTTTTCACAGCCCATTACAGAGCAAAAAGTAACTGATAAACTCTGGGCTCATGCCAACACTTGGGTAGCCCTCACTATAGGGGCAATTGTGTGGGTCAGGGGACCCAAGACTGCAGATGACAAATGAGCTCTGAACCAGAAAAACATCATAAAACATAAAAATACAAGAAGAATCAGCCACCACAGGGAAGTTTCATGCTTATGATAATAGTTTCTCAGCATTGTGAAGTGCTATAAATGCCCACTCTGATTCCTCCATCCACATGCCATCACTGACTTCTTGGAAAATACTCCTCTCTTGCAATCCCCTTCCTCATCTATGTTTTCTGTTTGAAAATGTTGACAGCCCAGACAACATGAAGAAGTGAATTTCAGCAATGAATAGGTAGCTTCTACTGTCACTTGTCATAAGATTTAGGTTGTTGTTTTTTCCTGTATCTGATTAGATAAATAACGAAATCATATAATGCTTCCTAAAACAGAAATTTAAGTTTTTGATGATCTTGTACCAGGGAACCATGGAAAGATGGCTAAATTTCAACCAAAAGTTGGACGTTTCTTATTTGGGATCCTTAGACTACCATGCAAGGCAGAGAATCATAAATGTTTCAATGTGAATTAAGGCTAGGAGTTTCTTTATCCTGTTTTGTCTAACCTTCTCACTGATGGAGGCACATAGGTCAGAAAATAACAACCTGCATTTTTCTCCCTAGTCAACCAGCAGGCAGCAATAGCTGGAGAATAAAATAATATTGAAGCATATGAACCCCTGGCTTTATAAAGTATAGATGGGGTTTTGTCCAAGGGTTTTCCTTCCCCCTTTACATCTATCATGTTATTCTCTCAGTGCTTAGTAGGATGGTAAAAGGTACCATTTGGCGGAAAGGTAACCATAGTCCTTCAACATCATTGTCATCATCACTATATAATAAGCAGCATTAAAATAATGTTTTGAGGATTGCAACTATTATCTCATTTGTATCCTCACAACTACCTTAGGAGGTCCTTACCCCATTTTGTAGATGAAGAAAATGAGGCAGACAGATTAAGTAATTTACCCAAGGTCATAGAGTTAGTTAAATGTCTGAGGTCACATTTGAACCTAGGTCTTCCTGTTTTTAGATGCAGTTGACTATCTAGTATTCTTTCTAGCTGTCTCAGAAAACGACTACAATTGGTCATCCCAATTAATTAGAACATGACTAATGACTTTCTCTGTAGGCAGGGCAATAACTAGAGCTAAATAACTGGAAGTTTTCCTAAAGTGACAAAATTTAGAAAGCTTAGCTCACTGTGATGGAGAAAGACAACTGTATAAGACCTTTATTGATTCCCTCCACTAGTACTTTGTCTTTGATTTTGATATATTCTATATTCACTTATATGCATATATATATATATTATTTCTCATTAGAACACAAATTCTGAGAAGAATGGGATGTTACACTTTTGTCTTTGTTAGCATATTGCCTGGGTACTAGAAAATGCTTAACAAATGTTTGTTGTTAATAACACAACTTACTTTTAGCTGTAAAGAAATAAACAATTGGCACCTATTAAAAAAGACAATGAATGTAGAAGCAGATGACTGACTTCCTCCTACCACCTATACACACACACACACACACACATGCACACACACACACATATTGAAAAGTATTTCCCTTTATGTCCATCTCTGTATTTTAAACATCCAACTTCATCTTTCCAAGTGGAAAGGAATATGAAACAAAAATTTCTAATCATCACAGAGAAAAAAATGACACATTAACAATAATCCATGGCACAATAGTTTCAATAAGAGTGAGTTGAGTTTCATCACAATGGATGGAAATTACTTAACGGGATCTTCACCATAATTTTGTCAAATTACTATTGAGATTAGTGTGCAATTTTCTTCAAAGGAAGAAAGAAGATGCTAGTCAATGGACTTGGTTATTGAAAAATAAGATATGTAAAATCAATTCTTTTCCTTAAGAAAAAAAAAACAGAAGAACACCAACTCAGCAAACACTTCCATTTTATTCAAATAACCATCAGTAACAACACTCACCACTCGCTTTATTTTATTTGTGTGAGTAACCTCACAATTGCAAAGAATAATCAGTTTTAATGAGGGACAGTCTATTTGTCGTGGAAGGTGTCTATGAGGGGCAAGATTATGGGGTGGACATGGTTTAATTGATTAGAAGGATTTAAGGGTACTGTTGCTCCCTTGTTGGAAAGATGAAAAACACGTCTTCAAAAAGAGGAAATACATGTTCTCTATCCACATTCAAGCAAATCAATGCTGCCTTGCAACTTGAAAAGGAAGTCAACTCTATTTCCTGGCCAGAATTGTCAGGTTATTTTCTCTCAGAATATATTTTTAAAAATCCACTTACCCTCACAAGCTGCTGTGGGAAAGGACCACGGGAATTTTCTGGGACATTGATTGGTGGAATGACCCAATCCCTCTTTTGTCTTCTTAGCCCATTGGAATTCTGATGTTGGGGCCATGGTAACAGCATATCATTTGGTGATTGCATAATTTCCAGTGATGTGCTCTTCTTCCCTTTTTGCTGTTTGTTGGTTTTGTTTTGTTTTTGGTGGAGTGGGGAAGGGAAGAAAAGGAGAGGAAAAAAACCATCATGAGAAATTTTACAAAGGAACAGCTCTTCATCCTGACCCCTGTAGATTCCAATTACTTGATAAAATTATTTATACATTATTGCTTAGTTTCATAAAAAAATCTCTATGTAGGAAACACATGTACTATCAGCCCATTTAAAACTGAATCAAATATTTATTTTTTTTTTAGGTTTTTGCAAGGCAAATGGGCTTAAGTGGCTTGCCCAAGGCCACACAGCTAGGTAATTATTAAGTGTCTGAGAGCGGATTTGAACCCAGATACTCCTGACTCCAGGGCTGGTGCTTTATCCACTACGCTACCTAGCTGCCCCCAAAGATTTCTTTATTAAGGAGGGATGACATAATTATCTTCCTGGTTATTGATACTTTTGGACAAAACCATGGAGAAAGTGACTTTCTAGAATTTAAAGGGACCATTATTCCAAGAGTAGACTTTTGAAAGGAGATGAGATGCACAAACTAGGAAAAGCTTGTAAGAACTCACTAGACATATGGCTGCACTTTCCTCAAGCCTCCTGTCCAACATGCCCAGTGTTTGAAAATAGCTTTGTTTGTAAATGAAGAGCTGGATGAGGAAGGTTGAAGTATGCATGCTAATAAGTATATTGCTAAGAGTACTACATTTAGAGTCAGAGAAACTTGGTCCCTGAACCCAGCTCTGCTACTTTCTACCTGTGTGACTTTAAAGAAGAAATTTTGTTTCCTTGGGTCTTAGTTTCCCACCAGGATTAGAACTAGATGATGTCCACATTCTATTCTTATTACAAATCTATGCTCCTATAATGCCTACTATTCTCATAGTTCAGAGTCAGAGTTCCAGAGATAAAAAGAGATAGAGCTAGTCTTAAATTTACATGGACAGAATGGTCCCAGTAATTCAGTCAAAAAAGTATCTTAATGATACACATTCTTACAAAGGCATCAGTGGAGAATCCCCCCAGATAATTCACATCTACCCTTGCTAATATCTAAACTTTCAGAAATTTTTTTTTCACTTTGAATTCTTCAGTGAAAGTCTTCATGTTAAAATATAGAGTGATTACTAATTACAGAGTATAAAGAACTGAAAAGTTTCCCAGAGTTCATTATCTACCCCTAACTTGAAGTTGGACTTGTACATCCTTCATAGTACTTTTAATTTCTATGGAAATATGACATTATACAAATATCTACTTAAAGTAGGATTAATAGATGTTGCCTAAAGATTAATCACCAAGATTCTTATAGCAACTAAGTGTAGAAAAAATATGTTTCCAGCCTATTCTGTGAATTTACCATAAGTAATTTTAGAATCAGTATTACCATTTCTCTGTGTGCTTTTTTCTATACTATATTGCTGAATTGCTTTGCATACCTTCTTCTACCCTAAGGGAGTGGCAAATGTACCAAAGTTGTTTACAGTTAGGTGAGAATCAAGAAAACCACTTTCCTAACTGCATTTGACATTCTTGTTAGAAGTTTTCCTGACAAATCCTGAAAAGTAAATCATATACAATAAGGGGAGGGACCTTTTTCTGCCAACAGTCATTTGGATATTTGCAATATCATTCAAGGGCCAAACAAAATTATCAACTTAAAAAATTAGCCTGCAATATTTGGTCAAAAATTTCACTGATTCACCCCTAAAAAGCCCATAAATCAAATGATTTCGAAGGCCTTATAATAGGTCAAACATTCCTGCCCCTGATATACAATGTCCTTCCTTATAGAGATGTACTAGAAGCTCTAGTTTTGCAATTAAAAGGTTTGGGGAAAACCACCCGAAAAAATACATTTAAAATATCCTTCTCTTGACAGAGATGTGTGAGATTACAGGGATAGAATGTTGTTTTAATTGCTTTTCTTTGTTATTTAGTAGGGTTTAATTCACAGATAGATGCAAGAAGGAAAGCATTATAGTCATAAATAGCCATGATGTAGGAGCAAAAGAAAATATCTTTGAGGTAGTTCTAGGTATTACCATGGGATTAGGAGAACAACAAAGATATTTATTACCTGGGGTCCTTCATGGGTAATTAAGAGAAGGAGGGAAGGAAGAGGAATATCAGATAATGACCTGTTCTAGTTATCTAGGTGGCACACTGAATAGAGCACTGGCCTTGGAGTCAGGAGGACAGGAGTTGGAATCCAACCTCAGAGAGGATACTAGCAATATGACCTTGGACAAGTTACTTAACCCTGATTGCCTCACATCCAGGTCATCTTTAGCTATCTTGATTCATATCTGCCCACTGGCTCCAGATGGCTCTGGAGGAGAAAATGTGACTGGTGACTTAGCATATCCAATTCATGTGCTTGTCATGGCATCACCTTCCTGATGTCATGGTCTTCAAAAATGAAAGACCAAAATATTATCAAATGGTTTTGCACATTTTATACTATTTGATCCTCTCAGTAATCTTTTGGGTAAGAACCACTGGGCTTGGACTTGGAATCAGGATGATCTAGATTAATTTCCTACTTATTATATTAGCTATTTGGGAATGTCACTTAAACCTCTTTGTGCCTCATTTCCCTCATATATTAAAATGAAAAGACTGAATTCAATGGCCTCTGATCTTTCTTTCAATTCTAAATTAATAATCATATCATCCCAGAATCTTACAAACATATGGTAGGTTGGGTAAAAAATATTGTTTAACACAAAAGGAAACTGAGGCAAAAGGTGAATTTCTCTAGAAATGAATATATGTCAAAGACTGGAAATCAGAACTTTAAGCTCCCAAGGCTCTTTTTCATAGACCATTCTACTTCTAAATTGACATATCTAATGCAGATTCATGCTATTCATAGGGAAAAAATGCTAATATAATAACTATGCTGGGATGAGAAAGAAGAAAATGAACATTCTTAAATAATGACCAATGTTGTTATTCATGATCTGAAGATAAAAGGATAAAAAAAGGAGAGTACAGGAACTCATGAGTGAACTTCTAGAAGACTTCTCCAAACAGAGAAGAATGTTTGTGTCAGGAGCCTCTCCAACTCACAAAAAAGACTTAAATGTGTCTTCCTCTTGGATAAACTGTCTTAAGAGAATGGTTGTGGGTTAAATTTCATTGCTCAAGTGGGTCACGTAGACCACAGTAAAACAATTCTCGTTTTGTGGAGTTTATACAGTAGAATGAGTCTGAACTGACTCTGGAATTAATACAAATCCCAAAGCTTCATAATGAGTCTGATAGCTCCAGCAGCAGTGCTGTAGCACTAGCTTTCTTCAGTTTTATAGAATATCTGTCAGCAGGTGAAGTGGCAGAGATGACTTGATTTATCTCTCCTAACAGTGTGAATCTGTAGTAGCACCCACAAGCTGGAGAGTTCTTCCTCAAAAATCTCAGAAAGGTTTTAATGCAACTGCATAAAAAAGGAGAGAGCTGCTTTATCTTCATTTGCTAAAGATGAATTCTCATGGCATTAATTTCTCTTGTGTTGTTTAAATAAATTGCACATATTTGCTACTATTTTAAAGCTGTGAGACAAATGTAATAACAAAATCTGGTGAAAATAAATGCCAGACCTGCTCAGTCTTCTGCCTAAAATATGTACCAACTTCTCTGGAAGAGCAGAGAAAAAAGAATGTCAACAATTAACAAATATCCCTTTAAAACTATCATATTCCTTTGAACATGGAATAATCTTGGGCCCGTTCAGGAAAAGCAATATAAACACTGAAGCTAATTATACTAATTATAAATAATGCTTACAGTTTTCTCTTTAAAATATTTTTCAACAGACGACACCTGCTGATTTCCCCCCACTGGATTCCTTTACTCAGAATTTTATGGAAAATAACAAGCAATTGACAGCTAATAATTTGTATGTAACCTTTACACTTAACTAAAAGAAAAAACTTCAGTGCAAAAACTCTGCAATTCTCAGCAAGTTTTCCAAAATTAAGAAAACAATAGTTAAAGCAGATAGCTCATAAAAACTATTACTGGATCTTTTCAGAAAGTTTGTTCAATGCAAAGGGAAAAGATATATCCATTGCTCCTTTTTGAATTGTTCTTTGGGCTCACACAGAAAACTTGTGTAATTCCAGAATTCAGTTTTTATAGGACTAGCATGTGAACATTTCGAAATTCAATAACTAAAATCTGGTATTAGGGCTCAACATACCAAATAGGCTTCCTTCAACCCTGTGTAATTTGCTTTCTTTCTTTGCTGGCCTCTAAAATGTCATGTTAAAGCTGCATAAAGAAGAATGTAGTCAGTATATAAAGTTGATATGGACAACAAGAGATGGCTAAAAGCAAAAGTCAGGCAGAAACAGGATATTTGTGCCAAGAAATATTCTATGGTTTGACCAGAGAAACCATATGCTATGAAGGGTAAGATGCTTTCAGGTAACCTTCATAAAGTAGTTCAGACAACATGATGATATAGAGGAAGTTTGCTCCTTATCAAAATGCCACAAAAAAGCTGAAGTAAACTAAAATCTCAATAAAAAGACTGATAAAATGTAATCAATGAATAATAATCTGCATACTGATTCAAAAGAAGAGAAATGAGAGGATACCCTCAAGTCACCCCTTTGAAGAGGTAGGAGGTCCAAAGGTGTTGCATTTTGTATGTTATTGGATTTTTCATTATATTGATCAACTGTGATGATTACCCCTATGCTTCCTCTTTTAAAATACTATTCATTTTATGGGCTGGCCCTGGGAGGGGAAAGGAAAAGATTACTGAGGAAAATTATGATTATATTAAAAACAAAAAATAAGAAATTATTTTTAAAAACATAGTATGGATAAAGCACCGGCCTTGGTGGATAAGGCACTGGCCTTGATGAATAAAGCACCGGCCTTGGAGTCAGGAGTACCTGGGTTCAAATCCCGTCTCAGACACTTAATAATTACCTAGCTGTGTGGCCTTGGGCAAGCCACTTAACCCCACTTGCTTCGCAAAAAAAAAAAACACTAAAAAAACATAGTAAAACACTTGGGAAGTATAGCCTATTATAAAGTCAGTTGACATGAACAAAGGAAATAGTATAATAATTAATACAGATAGAAAGTTAGTGAACCCTGTAAATGAAAGATGAGAAAGAATTTTAGGAAGCGGAAAGAGAGAGGTTTGGAGAGTAAGACTATCATCTCACCTGCACTAGTATGCAAGAGGATGTCCTGACTTGTTATTCATATGGTAAATTCAGTCCCCAAATGAACAAGGAAGCATTAATTGACATTACTTTCCCTTCCTAGCATAAGACTGACTTTACTTAAAATCTATATCCAACAAGTATTCTTCTGATCTTTATTTGTGAGGAAAAATAATGAGAGGTAAAACTGACTATGCTGAGTAGGTCCAGTTGAGGATGGAGGGATTTGATTGCCAGACTGAAGGGTTTTCCCTTGGCTATCATTACTTTTAGGGCAGTGTTCACTACCTGCCTCCATTTTGGAGCATATTTTTATTCCCAAATTTATTACAGCTCAGGATGGATGAACAGATGTGAGGAGGAAAAGTTGGTGTAGAGTAGACCTTGTGGAGCTAGTAAGCATATTGGAGGGAAAATGTTCTCTGATACTGAAAGGTAAGAAGAGAGAAGTAAGGTTATAGATTCATAGAATCTAACCATGATGGTGGTTCTGAAGGAGAGTTACATAGTCTTGGAGTATCAGATTGCCAACATCCAAGCACTTCTGAATTAGGTTCCAATTATATTAGGTGGAGGGAATGATGTGGTTTGACTATAAGAGGAATGGAAATGAATGGTACAAGGCAAAATCCAGCTGTAGGTACAAATCCCATGGAAGAATTTATAGCATGAGGTGCAGCAAAAGTCTGATCTACTGTGATCCACCATTGATATCCAAGCTGTCTGCATGTGTCCCAACTGAATACAAATACAGAAGAGAACTTGATAAAGACTGATGGAGAACTTCATTTATGAAAATAGGAAGAAAAAAAAAGTTTTAGGGATATTGAAATGAATTACATATCTCAGCCAAGTTTTGAATTCTGGTTTTATTTCTGGTACTAATTTGCTACATATTCTTAGACATTTCACCTCTCTGAGACTCTGATGATGATGATGATGATTATAATAGCAACAATAACAATAATAATAGTTAGCATTTATAAAGTTTATTGAGGCTTGCAAAGTATTTTATATATGTTATTTCACTTGATTCTATTAACATACTCCTTTATAGATGAGGCAACAGCCTAAAAGGAAAAAATTACTTGCTCAGTGTCATATAACTAGCAAGAGTCTGAGGCATATTTAAACTCAGGTCTTCCTAATTCCAAGACCAATAGTCTAACCATATCTAATTGCTTCCTATGACATTCTTTGATTTTTATGAACTCTATCTTAGCCTAAGATTTTCAATTAATTGCAAAGTATTTAATAAGTATCTACTCTGCACCAAGTGCTATGCTAGATGCTCAGGGATATGAATATTAAAATGAAAGTCATTGCCCTCAAGAAGCTTAAATTCTAATAATTTTGTATATTTTTGGTAAGTTGTAGGTTCAGAAAAGCAGTCCTCATTCACTTCTTAAAAGGATCCATTTCTTTTTAAAATATATTTTGGGGTGGCTAGGTAGATAAAGCACTGGCCCTGGAGTCAGGAGTACCTGGGTTCAAATCTGGTCTCAGACACTTAATAATTACCTAACTGTGTGGCCTTGGGCAAGCCACTTAACCCCATTTGCCTTGCAAAAACCTAAAAAAATAAAATAAAATATATTTTGATTTCTTGTTATTCTGAAGTTGACAAATACCAGAAAATATGAGCATTTCCAAATTCAGAGAACAGAAAAAGAGGATAACCATAAAATTGCAGTCTCTATTATGTACATTTTGTTTTTAAAGATGTAATACACTGACCACTTTAGTTCCAAAGCTGTCTTTTGTCTGAGTTTCTTTCTGAACCTCCTTCTGTTTTGTGCACTTTAATAAAAATGCTTCTTTAATTCTCTTTTTATTTGTAGCATCATTACTCTTTTCTTCCCTCAATTTTCTACCTCTTCTCAAAAATTCTGTCTTATAACCAATAAGTATAGTCAAGCAAAAAGAAAAAAAAAACCCACACATTGAATTTTCCTCATTCTTAAAGTCTCTTTAAACAAAGTTTCTCTCTTCAGGTCCTCTCTCCCTACTGGGTCTTAATCAATTGTACTCAGTGTTGGATAAGTTATGCTTATAATACTATAAGGTGATGACTTTCTCCCCTGGTAGTTGTTCTTTAATTATCCAAGAGTTCCCTGCATGACCGATAAGGCACACAGCTTGTGGCTTCCTGTACTCCCTTGGTGGTAGAACCTTGTCCCAGCTACATACTAGTAGCAAGATAAGAAACTCTCCGTTTAGAAACACTTTAACATTGGCACTGGCAATTTCAGAAGAATAAGTGATTAGTGAAAAGCCTAGTGGACTGAATAAGTTGCTGCCCCCAGCTAAATGGTCATTGCCCCCTTCCACTGGAAGTGTCAAGTTCAGAATTCACAGAACAGTTGCCTCACATATGTTTTCTCTACCATGAGTTTCCTCATTGCCCACCAAAGAGTGATTTCTTGTGCATTTTCTAAGCTTTCCTCCTATATCCTACTTCTTATTAGACATACTGTTTTATTTTATTTTATTTTAACTAGAGCAACTATGTTCCTCTCCCAGGTCTTGCTCTGCATGTAATGGGGGGACTGTTCTGTGTGTATGATTATGAATGTAATTGAGTATGACTTTTAGGTGAAGTAGGCAGAGACTACTCAATATTAGGGAAAAGCTCAGGCATTTCTCTTCCATCATCATTCATAAGTAAGGGATGAATAATGTAAAACTGACCCGGGGCAGATTTTAAATTATCTCCCTTTCTCAAAAAAAGAAATGAGTGTTAGAGAGAGGAGATAACTGGTTTTTTTCTGTAAGAAAAAAATCCATTTCATGGAGAATAATTAGATTCATTCTAAATTTATATTATGCATACATGTATGATCACCTGTTAATATATCATAAAGTAAAGGGTTTGACCCATAAAATATTAGGTCGGGACACTTAGGAAAGAGCTACAAACAACCTGGGATTTCCCACTAAAGCTGGAGAAAAGTAGAATGGGAAACTTTTTTGCTTGGCCCCTATGATTAAAGATTCTTTATAGATTGTAAGCAGGTGAATAATCTCTGCAATCTGATGGTCAGTATACATACTAAATACATAAATCTGGGAAAGGAGTGTAGAAGCATAATTTAAAAAGTCAAAAGGTATAGCTGAAAAAAGTCATGGGATCATTCATTTAGAGATGGTAAGGTCTAAGAAACTATCTAGCTCATCTGCTCATTTTACAGATAAGGTACTGAGGTCCAGAGAAGGTTAGGCAAAATGCTTAGGGTCATATAATGCATAAATAGCTGAGCTGGGAAAAGAACTTCCTGACCCCAAAACCAGTTCTCTCTCTATTAAAAATCCCGTCATCTTTATGACTTCTCTATCATCATGAAGGAGGTAGCAAACAAGGGCATAAGGTATTTTTTACTTATACACTGAGTCTTAGAGCTAAGAGGAAGCCCTTGTAATAAAACAGGAAGGTTTTTGTTATTATTATTATTCTAGAATTGTGATTTTATTGATGTAGAACTCCTTTTATGAAAACTGCTACTATTGCTGCTGCTACAACTACTATACTTATACTGCTGCTGCTGCTGCTACTGTTACTGCTACTGTACTGCTACTGCTGCTGCTACTATTACTACTTCTACTATTTTGTCACTGCTGTTACTACTGCTGCTGCTACTCCTACTACTGCTGCTGTTACTGCTACTATTGCTTTTACTATTACTATTGCTGTTGCTGCTACTACTATTGCTACTTCTATTTCTATTTTGTCACTGCTGTTACTACTGCTGCTATTGCTGCTAGTGCTATTATTACTACTACTTACTACTGCTGCTGCTGTTACTATTGCTGCTACTACTACTGCTGCTGCTGCTATTAGTTACTATATGCTAGGCATTGTGCTAAGCACTTTACAAATGTCATCTCATTTGATCCTTATAACAACCCTGGGAGGTTAATAAATAAACAAAAAATAGCATTTATATAGGACTTATATGTGCCAAACACTGCACTGAGTACTTGACATCTATTATCTCATTTGATTCTCACAACAACCCTGGAAGATCAGTGCTATTGCCACACTCTTTTTACAGATGAGGTAACCAAGGCAAACAGGGTGGAGTTACACAGTAGTAAGTATCTGAGACTGGATTTGATCTGGAGTCTAACACTAACACTTCCTAACACTAGATCAGATCACTGAACCACCTTGCTACCTCAGTTTTGTGGTTACAGATCAGGAACTCATTTTTGAATTATCATGATGATAGATTTTAGAGCTGGAAGGGATGTTATCTAGTTTATCAATCTCATTTTATAGAGGAGGGAACTGAAAGCCAAAGATTTAAGAAATGGTTCAAGTTCATCTAGGATAGTAGCTGATTATGTGTGATTTGAGTCCATACCCTCTGACTCTAGAACTTGTTCTAATATGCCACACTTAGAGAGTAGACATGGGAAAGTAAGAGGCTGTGATTTGTTCATGTTCACATAGTCAATATGAAACTTGAACCTAGGTCTTCCTGACTTTAGAATAAGACTTCTTTCTACCCATTCTACCACACTTCCTAATGGAGGCAGATTTAGAACAAATGAAAGGAATATTTGCTCTATGCTATGGGGAGAAAACTTCTATGATTCATTAAAAATTACTTCCAGGTCTAAAATTTGATAATTCCAAATGATTTGTATTGAACATAGAAATGTTTGTTGTTCAGTCATCTTTGTGACTCCATTTGGAGTTTTCTTGGCAAAGTTACTGAAGTGCAGTTTGCCACTTCCTTTTTCAACTCATTTTACAAATGAAGAAGCTAACGTAAACAAATGATTTGCTCAGGGTCACATAACTAGTCAGATTTGAACTCAGAAAGTTGAGTCTTCCTGACTACAGGTCTAATGGTCTGTGCACTATGATACCATCAGCTAGCTTAAAAAAAATGGTTCATGAATTCATAACTCATCACTCATGGAGCCAATGAGCACTCTGTCAGTTCTTAGGATAGAACATTAATCTTTGCATTTGATATTAGATTTACTCAATCATGCCCACCATTTCATCAATTTAGATCCAGAAAAACTTAGATCATTAATCCAACTTCTTCATTTAACAAATGGAGAGTTTGTTACTTCCTTCAAGTCAAGTGTCAAAATTAAGATTTGAACCTGGTCTTTTTAGCCCCAAATTTAGCACACCACTGTACTTTGGATTCTGAAATTCACTATGGTGTAAGAAAGTAGGATGAGTATTAACTTGAGTGATGTAATACATGTAATTTCTGGAGACTTCTTCAAGGTGCCTTCTTTTGAGAACTGCAAAACAGTATAGTTCTATCTGCTCTCTGTTGAATCTATTCCTAATCAAGGTAAATTGATGTTAATCTGTGTCAGTCTCTACTCCCACCTCTCCCAAAAGGTAATCATCAGCTTTCACAACTGCATAAAGTCACTCTTCAGGATAGTTTCAACTGAAATTTATCATTTTTTATGATTGGTGGTACAATCATTAGAACTTATAAGGCTAAGAGACAATAGCTTGTTGAGACATGGAACAGCCTGCAGTTTTAATTTGCATAAACTCATAATATGAGATACTTTAGTAACCAGCATCAAACACCTTTAGGTAAGATGGAAATAGGTTCTTTGACTGGTTACATAAGATCTGCAGGATTTCAGACAAGGCAGTATGAAATTAGAGTGATTCAACAAAGAAAGCTAAATTAAAAAAAATTGTTTGCTGCTCCTGTGAAGTGAATGGTATTCTTGATTTCTCCTCTTCACACTCATCATTACAAAGATATCTGTGACGGATTGATTAATTTGGTCCAGACTTGTGACTTAATTGGGGCAGGGAATTGTCAATTTAGAAACAAGGCAGTTTGTTTCTGCTTTGGCCTTTCATGTCAATGTTTTGGAGGACTAAGTGAGTAAATGACTTGTACAGGGTTACACAGTCCTTAGGATATTTAGATGGTGTTGTGGGTATTGTGCACATCCAATACTACTCCAGTAGCTTTGCCAGCAGAACCCCAAATAGGGTCATAGTGAGTCATTCACAACCAAAACAACTCAACCACAACATCACAGAGTGATGTTGTCAGAGTTCAGAACTTGAATGTGGTCTGAGGATCACTCATGATACTGTATCATGAGACAGATAATATCTAAAATTTATATAGGATCCTAAAGTTTACAAGCATCTTACAGAAATTTTATTACTTGATCTTTATAACAACCCTGTTAGATAAGTGCTATTTTACACTGATTACACAGATGAGAAAACTGGCTAAGTTTCAAATAAATTATATAATTTTGTTCTCACAACAACCCCTGTGAGACAAGTATTATTAGAACCCCAATTTTACAGATGAGGAAACTGATGCAAAGAGAGGTTAAGTGGCTTGCCCAGTGTCATACCTAAATCAGAATTTGAACTCAGATATTTCTGATTCCAAGGGAACATTCTGTCTACTGCACCAAGCTTCATATCACAGGAGATGAATTTTATGCAAGTGAAATCAAGGGTGGAAAAGGAAGAATCCTAAAACCCAGGTGAGCAGTGATTATTCTAAATGGGATTAACATGTGTGTGTTTGTGGGGGTAGGAGGGAGGTCACTGAAGTGAAAGGAAAGTCAGCAGGAATCACATTCAGCTTGGGCAATGTCACAAAGATTATGAGTATAAGGTCAAACTCTAGCAGGTCTCCCTTAACTGGATTTTTAGTGGACCTGGGGATGGACTGTGGTTCTGCTAGGCTTTAGCTAGTCTGGCCTAAGTATGAGAGCTTTGTCATAAAAAATTTGACCAACAAATGATGATTTTGTTTTGGGGAAAGGGCAGCAACTTATTAAACCATTCACTAAAGTATAAAGAGGTTGGGGGGGGTCATACTCGGTGCTCTGCCCTATGGAAAGAACACTATAGAGTCAGAAGGATCTGAGGCCAAATTCTGTCTCTTTAAGAGTACAATTTATTTGATTTTGGCCAAGTCATTTCACAGGCTTGTGCCTCAGTTTCTTCATATATAAAATGAGGAGGCTGGACTAAATGACTTCTGGTGTATATTTCAATTCTAGATCCCATAGACTGGTATATAGAGACTCATTCTTATGAGATCAAGAATCTTTTGAAGAACTGAGGACTGCAGAATTTCAAAGAAATACTAATTAGTACAGGTTTTATTTTTTTTGATAACACTCTTTGAGACTTAGGATAAAAGTGAAGCTACCTTAGCAAAACAAGGTTGTCTTCATCAGGAAGACCTTAGACTATTGGCAAAGTGGGTTAGAGAAAACAGCACAGGAAATAAAGCCTATGATTTTACTAATTGTCAAATTTTGATGTAGAAAAAGCACCCTAGACTTTAAACATTTTTTGTAAGCAGCATACTCTGCTTCCTTTACAAAGAAATAATCATAGGAATCTGGTCATTTTCAAAGAAAACTTGTTTTATCTACCTAGTTTATTCTATGTATGATTAGTAGCATAGAAGTGGAGACTCTGTCATACGATTTCTTAAGTCAATGCATGTTTACAAAGAAAGGGAAATTAATTTTTTAAATCCTTGAAGGGTAGGGAGGAGAAGGAAGGATGTTCCCAGTTCTTTATTAAAGGCAGGGAAGCCCAATCTTTTCACTAGTGCACAAATACTGCCAGTGAGAAGGAATAAAATCAGTGTTCACCTTCCGCTATGCTTAGCAGTAACCAGTTCATCCAGCTGGTGCCTCTCCCCTTTTATCCAACCTGTCTTTGATATCACTCAGCCCCTGGCTACAGAGACATCTGGAAGTTATTATCCAGCAGAGCGTATCTCGAGTCCATTTACATAATATAATATCATATTTTGTGTTCCTGCTTTGCCGAGCATTTTGGATCACATTAATGTTTAGGTAAATAAGCAGCCAATCCCAGCAGTACAAATAATACCATGTCTTAGGGTAGAGTCTGCAAATATTATTGATTTTATAGAGATCTGTCCTCAAAATGAAACATTTCCCACTCGGTGCAATAACACATGATTCTTGCATTGTGAACAAACATTGCTCATGTTGGGCATGAGGGCGAATCAGATTTATTTCCAAAATATCAATGTTATTTATGACTTGTCTGCATTCCTCTGATTTGTCAGATTCATTGTTTTCATTGCTTCCATATAGCTTTGGGTTAAACATGTTTCCATAAAGAAAAAATGCTGCTTTTCTCAAAATGCCAATCCCACTCTTGCTTTTTACTGGCAATAATTTGATTTGTTAAAAAACAAAAAAGCATTGAAATCTATAAAGGTAGCTTTACCGCCCCCCCCCACTCCCCATTCCTTCAATATACATTTGAAAAATAGCACATTTTGCTTGCCTGCCAGCATGTATATTTAAAATATTTAACTAGGGTATTGTCTGCAGCATTCTAGCTGGTTTCCATGGTAGCTAAGGAAGGACAGCAGAAAATGGTATTTAACAAACACAAAATAAAACAACCCCCAAAATCTCTAAGTTCTTTAACAAACAAAACATGTGATCCATTCTAAATAAACATTTGCATGAATCCTTTCTCAAAGGCACTTACTCCATTTTTGCTTACATTGAGGATACGCCTCTGAGATGAATGATCTGTCATCTTCCCAAAATGCTCTACTGTGTTTCTTACTTTTTGATCTCTGAGAAGAAAATCATTTGAAATATTCCTATCATCCTAATGAAAGATTTATTTTAAAAAATTTGGTATTATTTGCTCATTTATCTCTTGTAGAAAAAAAGAATAGATTCTTTGGCATCTATGCTCTTGTTAAACTCTCTCCCCAAAATATTAAAACACAGGGGAAAGAAGAACCAGGGAAAATGCTAGAACTTCAACTATAGAACAACAATTACAATAGATAAAACCAATGAATTGGAAAAGGAGGTTTAGAGGCATAGAACAAGTTAGAAAAGTGCTTTCTCCATTAGTGGTCATCAAAATTCTTTTGAGAATACTGGTTTATAAACATAAAAATATAAAGTAGTTTTAGAAGGTTTCCAATGAATGTTAAAATTCAAATTACTAATAATAAATGTTCTGTCAAATTCTCCCTTTCCTATCAACTATACATCCTCTTACCATATAATAAAACAAAAACACTAATATATCCTAAGGAAAATGTCCCAACATGAGCAATATTTCTAGGGGAAGGACAACAAAACATTGTTTCTCTAGAGGTGGCACTAGTTGATAACATAATGGAACTTTGGAAACATCTCACTTAAAAAATAAGGAATGCTACTTATATTCTCTGTGTCTCTTTCTCTCTTCCTTCCCTCCTTATCCCTTCCCCTGTCTTAAAATATCTCTTTCTGTCTCTGTCTCTGTCTGTCTTTTCCTCGCTCAGCTTTCATAATCTATTCTCTTGCCCCACCTTTCCAATCTTCTTACACCTTACTCCTGCCTAAAAATCTCTACAATCCAGGGATACTGGTCTCCTTTCTGTTGCTTGTACAAGATACTCCACCTCCTGATTCTGTGCATTTTCATCAGTTGTCCTCATGCCAAGAATTCTCTGTCTCCTGGTTTCCTTCAAGTTCCAGTTTAAAAATCTCATTTTCTATGAGAAACTTTTCCTCTTCTCCATAAATGCCAGTGCCTTCTCTCTATTGATCATCTCCAATTTATCTTGTATATATTTCATTTGTACATAATTGTTTTTATGTATATGTCTACCTCTTTATAGTGTGAGATCCTTGAGAGGAGAAACTTTTTTTGTCCTTTGTACATCAATGCCTGGCACATAATAGGAACGTAATAAATGCTTACTGATTAATATACACACACACACACACACACAGACAGACAGACACACAGACACAGACACACACACACACACACACACACACACAGTCAGCTCCCTAAACTTGATCTATTAATTCTCAATCATACATCTCTGAGTTGGGCCAATCATGCTAGATTATTTGAAGTAGCAAGTCAAGCTTCTTGTCTGATCAAATCTAGGGAATAAAGCAAGCAAAGAAATCCCAAAATTTTATCAAATCTGGCTATAGACAGTCAAGAATGTTATATTTGGTTAGAAATTCATTAAACAAAATTACCTTTCCAGTTACAGAAACAATACAATCTTAGTATAAAACATTTTAAAAATTAAATCAGCTAGTTAAGACAAAATTCATTACTTCCTCCTCTCCCAGTACACACCCCTATTTGTTAAGCAGTGGGGCTGCATAGAATGTTCACATTAGAGTCAATTAGTAAGAAAAATTGTCAGTTTTGGCAAGCAGGCAACCTCCTAGAACTCTTTAGCAGGGAGATTGAGGAAAAAGTTAGAATGAGAGTCTAACCTGAGAGATGGTTTTCAGATACATTTCTGTCTAAGTGGCACATGGGAATTTACTCAGGTATAGGAAATATTTTTTTTCTTTTCTGGAATTGTCCTTGAATTTTCAAATATTGTGATTTTAATTATTACAGAGTTGAGCAATAAGGTCATGTCTAACACCAAGGTTACAGACAAAGCATAGACCAGATTGTTCATATTGTTGGCATATAGTCTCCCAGCATGGCCTTTCCAGACAGATGGATCTTAAGTTCCTTTGAATGTAAAAAAAATCCTATAGGATTATAGATCCTGAACTGGAAGGGGCCTTAGAGGACATCTAGTCCAACTGTTTCACTTTTCAAATGAAAGAATTAAGATTGAAAGATCTTTAGTCACTTGTCCAACATTGAAAAGGTAATAACATCAGGATTTTGAACATATATTGTGTTATTCAAGGTTAGTGTTTCTCCTAATCCAGAAGTAGTACAATTTATAGAGCAGGCACTGGATCTGGAGTCAAGAAAACTGCTTTGAATCCTGTCTCACACACTTATTAGCTTATGTGATTCTCAATAAGTCACTCAACCTGGACTTCAGTTTCCTCATCTGTCAAATAAGTTGGACTCAATGACTTTTAAAGATACCTTCCAGCTTGAAAATTATCATCCTATAACAATATTAAAGTGAGGCAATATGGCAGCAAGAGCCACATGATTAACACTTCATTTTTAGCAAATATTATCCAGAAATACATTATTTCAACAGACTTTCCTACATTCTGGTTATAAAGGAATATTTCTCATGACTATAACTCTTTGTATAATCTAGGGAAAAATAATGCTGATCATTTTTAATTATGCCTTTTTATAGAGGTATCAGTAAAGATTTTTTTCTTCTCTACCAGCTCTCGACTAAGATTTTATTCAGCATAGGAAGCCAGTTCACCTTATACCTGAATCACTTAAGCATGTAAATCTGAGATGATAGAGTAAAATTTGATTTTTAGCCTAGATTTAATAAGAAGTATCATCAACTCAAAGGGTAACTTGATATCACAGTGCCTTGATATCTCTTCCTCAAATGTCACTGTCAAAGTTTTTCTTTATCTAATTTATTTCTACATTATTCCATAGTCAAAGAGAAAAAAGACATTTATTTAGGCTTGAGGAATCATTTATTCTGAAATATCAAGATACTTGGGAATGGTCAAGAGATTTATTCCTCTTCCAGCTAGACTCAGGACTTCCTTTATAGCTCTCAGCTTTTCATCTTAAAGCCTCATCCCAGAACTGGAATTAGTACATCAGTAGCACCCTCCCACCCCATGGCCTCTTCCTCTGATTGGATGACTCTTCCAAGATACTTCTTTGAAGGAGGGTACCCAGGCTAGCTAGGTCTTATTTGTCTTTAGTTTGCACTCCTGATCTTCTCTACCATACCCTGCCTCCACTAGAATGTAAACTCCTTGAAGGCAGGAACTCTTTTTTTTCTACCTTATACTTATATTCCCAGAAGTTAGTATATGTTACTAAGTGTATACTAATATATATATATATATATATATATATATATATATGCTTATAATATTAAGTTATTAATTAAATATATTATCTCATTTGAATCTCACAACCAAGAAGTAGGTGCTATTATCCCCATTCTAAAGATGAGGAAACTGATTCTGAAAGGATAAGGCCAGAGTCATATAGCTAGCAAGCATCTGGAGCAGGCTTCCTAAATATAGGTCCTATCCATTGTGCTACCTCCTTGGAAGAATGCAGATTAAGCAATTCTTTAGATATATTCAAGGATTCCTGTCATCTGGAGAGAGGTAATAGCAGGAATCTAAGTTAGGGATTCTAATTCTAGAAATTACTTTATTATACTGGATATAGTTATCAAATCAACTAACATTTATTTCACCTGGGGAAACAAAGATCTCTTCCCCTCTCCCTAAAGTCCCTGCCCTCAAGAAGCTCATAGTCTAGGGAGGAAGACAACACGTAAACATCTATGTATAAAAGGGATTCATCCTAATGTATGAATTGTAGATAACCTCAGAGGGAAGGCCCTAAGATTAAGGACTAGAATAGACTTCTCACATAGATAGGACATCATTTGAATTTTGAAGGAAACCAGAGAAGCCAGGAGGCAGTGGTGAGTAGGAAGATTTCCAGATATGGAGGAAAGCCAGTGAAAATACTGTTTTCAGGGGTTTTAGTAGCAATCTTATACACTTCTGCAAGAAGGAATGAGATTATAACCAGACCCAAAGGCTCTTCATTGTAAAACAAAGCTTAGAGATATTATAATCCAACATTTCCATTTTAGAGAGATTTCATTAAATTCAATGAGCAATTATTAACTGCCTACTATTTGAATGCATTATACTAAGCATTAGAGATAAGGGGCAAACAGGAAAAAAAATCCCTTTTATGAGGAATTAATACATATACACAAGAGAAGTGAAGCATATGACCAATAGCTAGCATATCCATAACACATCAAGATTTATAAAGCACTTTACATGTATTATTTATTTGATCCATAATCTGAGAAGGGGAAAAAACCCCATATCAGAAAGCTGAGGAAGCGAGGTCCAAAGGGAAACATAGGGACTTGTTCAAGGTTACATATTGAGCTTGTAGTAAAATAGACATTATCCTGAATCCTTGCACAGCTCTCCTGATTCTATGTCATGCATATATCTTTTTTTTTAGGTTTTTGCAAGGCAAATGGGGTTAAGTGGCTTGCCCAAGGCCACACAGCTAGGTCATTATCAAGTGCCTGGGACCAGATTTGAACCCAGGTACTCTTGATTCCAGGGCTGGTGCTTTATCCACTGTACCACCTAGCTGCCTCCATGCATATATCTTTAAAGATAGTGGGAAAAGTTAATAAAATTATTAATGATGAGTCTCAGGTTTTCCTATTTTGCTGTGATGATAATTAATGATAATTCTCATTTGTATAGTAGTTTAGAGTTGACGAAGCATTTTTTCCCATCCTGTTAGGTAGGTAGTGTAAGTATTATTATTTCTAATTAAAAAGGAAAGAATTGAGGTCCAGAGTGGTTAGGTAGCTTGTTCAAGGTCATACAGCTAGCATATGCCAAAAATACAACTTGAATTCAAGTCTTTTGTCTTTATGTCCACTGCTCTTTCTTCTGTAGTTATGTTTTGAATTAAAACCTGTTAAAGCAATCACCAAATTCTATATAGCCTGGTAGCATAAAGGATAAGAGCAACAGGTGTGCAGTCAGGAAGACCTGAGTTCAAATTTGACTTCAGACACTTAATAGCTTTGTGACTTTAGGCAAGTCATAACCCCATGTACCTCAAGTTCCTCATCTATAGAATAAACTGGAAAAGGAAATGGGAAATCACTCCAGTATTTTTTGCCAAGAAAACTCCATATGGGATCATGAAAAGTTAGGCATGATTGAAGTGACTTAACAACTACACAATTTTATACAATTCAGAGAAAAGAAAGGAAATCCATAGCTGAGACATATGTGGTATAAAAGAAGAGCTGGGGTCTAGTTCTAGCCTTGTCATTAACTAAGATGTTTGACCTTGTGTTCAGCATTTATTGATCTCTCCTCTTAAGCCCAATATTACCTTTGCACATGTTTTGTGAGTGGATGTGTATTTATATACACAGGGTGTTCAAAAAGACGTGGTGCATATACACATGTCTATGCTTTATGTTCCAGGATTCCCAGGACCTTGTATGCCCAGTTCTGGACACATAGTTAAGTGCTAAATAAGCTTTTTGGAGATTTTTTTTTAGGTTTTTGCAAGGCAAATGGGGTGAAGTGGATTGCCCAAGGCCACACAGCTAGGTAATTATTAAGTGTCTGAGACTGGATTTGAACCCAGGTACTCCTGACTCCAGGGCCGGTGCTTTATCCACTATACCACCTAGCCGCCCCACTAAATAAGCTTTTAAAAAAATACTTTAGACTTTTGAAGGCCCAGCTTCCTCACATGTAAAATAGGATTACTAATACCTTCTTTTCTTAACTCATAGGATTTGTGTGAGGGCCAACATAAGATATATGTACATGTTTTGCAAATATAATTATACAAATGAAAGGCATTTTCCTCTCCCTTCACCTCTCTGACCCTTTATCACCTTTTCTATAGAATGTGGAAGACTAAAGGACCTCTAAAGGTCCCTTCCAGCTTGAAAAATCTCCACTGAAGACTGTTATTGTTACTACCAGTTTCTGATGAGCAAGATCAATGCCAATTTCCTTTAGCTTATCTTTTCCATTCATAGCTCTTAGCCTTTTCTTCCTAAAATCCTTTTTTTTTCTTGTGTCACTTTTGCTAAATGGTATTAAAAAGGGAAACAAACACTAGTATCTAAAATCAGATAGGAGTTATGTCCAATTAGTGAGGCTCCCCTTGATTTGGTTAACTGGATTAATGCAGTGCTTGCTGGTGCAAACTCCAATCCCCCAAAGATCTATCTGCTTGGTTACCTCCATGCAAAAGCCATTACATGTGAGAGTCGATAAAGAAGAGTCCTTGTTTCTTCAGCAGCCAAATTACTCAGTAGATCATTTAAAAGCTTCATTCAGGTAAACATTTTTTTGACAGACAGCTGATATTGATTGTGCAAAATTTCTGTGTTTTTTCAGGGCAGCTGCTGATTTGACAAGTGATTCATGAAAGAATGCTCTAATTACAGCACACGGAATAGAACCACAAGGAACCACACAGAAGCAAAGACTATGAATTTTCTTAGCACACAAACCCACTACCCTCCCCATCTTGGTAAACCAACCCCCCATTTTTAAAGCTGTAGTAGGCATTTTTCACTGTGTCTGCACAATGACAAGTCAAAGGGCTGTGCAGTGAAAAATTTAGTCAACTACCCTCCCGTCCATCACTACTTTTTTTCTCATTTGTTCTATATGTTGCCAGAAAACTGGTCTAACTGGAGTTTGACTTTGTACCTATTTTTAAAAATGACTTGACTTACTTCAGTCTGAGCAGACCAATTGTCATTTAGAAGCACTACCTTAATTGGATAGTTTTCCACTGTTCTGATGGAATTTTAGAAAACTATAGAATTATTAGAACTGGCAGAGACCCTGTAGATCCTTTGGTCTAACCCATTGTTTGAATCCAAAAAATAAAGAGTGAGAAAGGGAGAGCACTGGGCTTTTAATGTCCCTTCAAACTCTGATGCATTTAGGACTGTTCTCCTTCTCCTTTGGTCTGCCTTTTGCTGCCTCTGAATTCATATCTAGCCAATTGCAACAGAGTAATTCAGCCTGAGTGAAAAAAGTCTATTAAGAAGCTAAAAAACATTTTATAGGGAAGAAAGGGACATAACATCAAGGTGTACTTTTCAACTGGAATCTTCAGGACAATTTTTAAAAGCCCCTTGTGTCATTTATCATTTGATTTCATTTTGAGAGATCTTGTCTACTGTCCACATCCATCATTCACTAGCCATTCTGCATACCCCCCCCCCCCCCAATATACTCTGGGAATTTTCCCCTTTCTTTTTTTTCAGTCAGAACAGACTGGACATTTCACCCTGTTTTCCTACTTTGTTGGCTCTGCTTATTACCTGGGGTATTAGGGGAGAGGAGAGCAATCTTCTCTCCCACAATAACCCTAGTCAATTTATGTAGTTCTTTGATAGGGGAAATAAACATATTTCTCCTCCAATCCCCAAAGGCAATCAGTTTATGCCTGTAGCAGGTCTGATCTGTCTAACAGTACTGTCTTAACTTGCATAAGTGGATAGGTTATTAACACTCATTAAAATAGTCATTTTTCAAAAACAAAAATGAAAAACAAAATGACCCTGTATGGGCTGCCTTCAAGCTATGTAAGGAAGTTGTTTCCATTTATTTCATCTAAATTTACCACTTTTCAATTTCATTGAGTGCCTCCTTATGGAAAGGGATAAGAGATCTTGTTATTTTCTGTCAACAGCATGATTCCTTATCTTACAGAACTCAGCCAAATGATCTCAGACTTGCTTTTCTAAGTCACATTATGTCTTTTTTGATACACCTTTTTTAAAGCCTCCATGTCCATTACCAGTTTCTTCTGTGGAGGATAGCTGATGACACACTAGTCTCTCCAGTCCCACTGACATGCAAGAATAACAGTACTATTAGGACAACAGCTGAATCTTGACTACATCATATATTCTATTCCCATTTCTAAGCAATTCCAGACTCTTTCATTGCATCCCCAACCCATGCTCTCCTCCTTGAAGAACAATCAAAGGCACTGGGAAGATGTTGAATATGGGTACAATAATGTTTGGCCTTCATTTTCAAAGAAGACCATGACATCAGGGAGGTGATACCATGACAAGCAAATGAACTGAATGTGAGAGAGGGGGATGTTGTGCTAAGGTACCAGCCTCATTTTCTCCTTCAGAGGCATCTGGGTTCAGTGGTCAGAAATGAGTCAGGACAACTAGAAATGTGAGGCAATCAAGGTTAAGTGACTTGCCCAAGGTCACACAGCTAGCACTCCTGTCCTCCTGACTCCAAGGAGTCCACTTTGCCACCTAGCTGCCCTTATGGGTACAATGGCTAACTGACCAATAGCACAGCTCTCAAAGCTGCAGGAAACTCAATTTTTGGCATATAATGATATTGTATACAAACCTCTGAAACATTGCATAAAAACTAAACCATATTTCAAATGCAACTAGGGAGCTTGTTACCAGAAAGAATCCTAGTTTAGGACAGAGCTACTTAATCTGGGGTCTATAATTTAAAAAACAAATGATAACTGCATATCTTTTGTAATCTAATACATTTTATGTGCTTAAAATATTCTGAGAAGGGAACTATTGGTTTTTATGAGTCTAAAAGAGCCCATAACTTTTAAAAAAAAGTTAAGAACTCAAGTTTTAGGTTAAAGCATCATAGGATAATCAGCATAGAGTTACAAAGGAATTCAGAGGCTGCTTATTCCACAATTCCCTGATTTTACAGTAGGAGATTTGATAGTTATTACTGTCATATAGATAGAAGTTACATGATAGAGGATTTGAACTCAGGTCCTCCCACTCCAGAACTATTACACATTCCAGTGTGCCATATTCCTTCTATAATGAATTTTTTTTTGCAAAAGCAATCATTAATAATAGGTTCCTAATTAAACTTTGAATGTGTTAATATATATATATATATATATATATATATGCATATATATTAGTTTTGTAGTAAACTGAGGGGATATCTATAATGCTTCTCATTCTTGTACTTACTTCTTTTTTCTTGGAAAGGAAGTGTGATATACATAGAAGATCTTACATGAGAAAAGAGTTAACAGCAAGGATGGGGAATGGTTCATTGTCCTAAAGGAGAAGGAGCTCACAAACAAAGAAGGTGACATAAAGAGGAGAGTGGGGGAAGCAAAGGAAATAGAGCATCTTGGCATAAAAGGAAAAGGGAGTAGGAGGAAGTGAGAAATGAATGGAGAAACTCTAGTTTTGAATGTGAGGGCCAGCAACTTGGACCTGCAGCATTAAAAAAGAGGAATTTAATGAAGGATCATAGGATCATATATTTAGAGTTGGAAAAGACCTTAGAGGCCATCTGATTTTATCCCAATCTCTAGTTGACTGTTTAAATAAAAGAATGGTAGTAAGTGGTGACTGATGAAGAAACTGAAGTCTAGAGATATGGAGTCATTTGCCTAGTCACCTAATTTTTTAATAGCTGAGTCAAGGCAAGCATGCACATATCCTGATATGATGAGCTTTCTATTGCATCTTCATTTATATTTGCAATTTATTTGTAATGGACAAATTAATTGAATTATAGCATTCTATCAGTCAGGTCAAGAGTTTATCTTTTGTCTTTACTTTTCCTTCTTTCATTCCTTCATTCCTTCCTTTTTTCTTTTTCTTTTGTTTCAAAGCTGAAGACAACATTTCTAACACAACCCATCACACCAATATGTGCTACTTGCCACAAGGAAGAACTGGGAGACAAAGGAGATAAAGCAGGCATTCAAGCAACATTTAATGAAAGACCCAGAGACAAATGCTAAAAAGGATACAATTATTAGGATACTGCTTGCCCGGGAGAAACTTGTAGTATAGTAGTAAAGACATGGGCATACGTTGATGATGATGCTTGTCCTTTGTTCTTGAAGAAGACCATGATATCAGGAAGGTGATGTAACAACAAGGAAATGAATAGAATTTGAGTGAGGGGATGCTATGCTAAGTCACAAGACTTACTTTCTCCTCCAGAGTCATCTAGGCCCAATGGCCAGATATAAATCAGGATGACTGAAGATGGCCTTGGATGCAAGAGAATACCCAAGGTCACACAGCTGGTATCAACTGTTGAGGTCAATTTTGAACACAGGTCTTCCTAACTTCAGGGCTGGTGCTTCATCAGCTGTATCACTTAACTGTCCTAATAATAGAGCTAAGACATGGTCATACATTAATAAATAACAGTAAGTTTTAAGTGATATGGAAAGCCTTATAGAAAGAACAGAGGGAGAAAGGACTTTGGGGATTGGAGTACGGGGGGGATCAAAAAGATTTGAGATGAAATGAAATTTGACTTCTGCCTTGAAAAATGGATGGGCTTTTTTAATAGGTGGATGTTGAAGGTAGACAGGGAGGGAAGGTAGACAGGGTGACCTAAGAAATGTTTTTAAAAGCATCTAAGAGTTCTAGCAGAGCATAGGCTACATTAGGGAAATGACTGGGAGTCCATTTTATCTTTAGTATGGAATATATTAAAAGGAACATGGGAAATAAGGCTGGAAAAAGTATTTTGGAGCCAGATTGTTAGTTGCTTCAAATGAGCCCTTTCAAAGAGCTTGGACCTTATTCAAAAGTCAATGGGGAATCATTGACAGTGTTTGAGAGAAGTGACTTAGGAAGATTACTCTGAAAACATATGCAGAATAGATTAGAGGGAGGACAGACTGGAGGCAGAGACTATTATAATAGTCCAGGCAAGAGATAATGAGAGTTTGAACTAGGAAATCAGCATAAATCCATTATATCTAAAGGAAAAATGCAAAAAGAATGCTTTACTCCTACCTTCAATCAATCAAACAAGCATTTATCTAGTGCTTACTGTGTAACACTTACTGTGCTACAAAGAAATAAAGAAAAAAAAAATCCAATCTTCAAAGAGATTGCATCCTAACTAGGGACACAAAATATATACAGAGCAGATACAAAGTATATGCAAAGAGTGGAATTAAGTCATTATGTTAATTTATTAATGAATTTACATTCTAACTTTAACATAATTATAATATAATCATAGATTTATAGCTAGAATAAACCTTAGAGGCCACTGAGTTCAACTAACCTCATTTTATAGATGAGGAAACTAAAGTGAAGTGAGTTTCAGTGACTTGTCTAGGGCTATACAGCTAGCAAGTGTTTGACTCTGAGATCAACTCTCTCTGCTGTGACATACTGCCTTCTGCCTTTTAATGAATTAGCATTTATAAAGTGCTTTAAGATATACAAAGGGTTGTACATTTTAACTTATTTAATCCCCACAACAATCTATGAGGAAGGTACTATTCTTCTCCCCATTTTATAGATAAGGAAACTGAGGTTATAAGAGGGTGACTTGCCCAGAATCACCCAACTAAATAAGTCTCTAAAGTAAAATTTGAAATCAGATCTTTCTGACTCCAAATCCAATACAATCTACTGAACCACCTAGAAGACTCTTTTCTTTCTTGTCTGCCCATATAGTTTGCCATCTGTGTGATCTCTTGTAGTAGCGATAGGTCACAGTGTCCAGTTAATGCTTAATAAATACTTGTTTAATGAACCAATGGATATTTGCTGAATGAATGTTAAATGAGTTAAAGAGAATTAAGCTATCTGGATAGTCATTCATGGTTTGACTCATTTATGACTTCTAATCTTGGGAAGGCTCTTAACAAAACACAACCAACTTCTAGAAATCTAGTTCTACGGTTCATCAGTACATGCATTTTAGTCCTTGTAAGTAATACATGCTGAACAGCCGGGACCTGGCAGATCTGCAAGGCAGTTGTCAAAGTCTTGGACCTTTCTCAGTGAGACAAACTTTCAACTCTGGAGAATTGTTCCATATCCTAAAAGACCCAACACGCTGCTACTAGGCAGACATGGCAGTGAAACAGGTGGGGATGTTCACACATCTTATGAAGGCTCCTTAGCAGGAATGACATTTCAATAACATATACACACAATATCTAAACTGATGACTCAGCTATGATAGGTGCAAGATGATGAATCAAGATTGTATATTATTTAATGGATAATCATAATCCTTGTCTTCTTCCAAGGCCATATGTAATGATACTACTTCATTTCTACCCTAACACACAAGTTTGGGATAGCTTTAAAAACCTAGTCACCTAAACCTTGGGTTAAATCTAACACTGGATTTTGGATATGTATGTAATATTCTTTTCAGACTGAACTGTAACTAGAAAATTCATCATCATCTTACAAATAAATAGCATAAATATTAATAGTCAACACATATAATATTTTAATTTTTATAAAATTTTTTACATGTTATCTCATTTAATCGTCACACCCTGAGGAAAATTCCAATATTATTTCTCCTTTGCAGAAAAGGAAACTATGGGAGAAAGAAATTAAGTGATTTACATGGTCACACTTATCAACCAACAAACTTTTATCAAGCAGCTACTATGTGCCAGACTTTGAAAGTCAAAGACAAAAATGAAAAAGTGAGATAGACTATACCAGATTATCATAGAGATCCATGTCGCAAAAAAATTAAGAACCCTGTTCTAAGGTCTTATTCCAATACCAGTTCTCTTTACTTCTTTCCATACTTTTTCAGTGAAATAAGAATGAGGAAACTACTCTTTGAAGGGTAGTTGCTGAGCAGTTTGTTTTCCTTAGATAAAATTAGGTAATTTTTCTTAGATGAATTAGTGAATATGTAATTATTTGGAGTTAGGTGGTTCAGTGAATAGAACCAGTCTTGGAGCCAGGAAGAATCACCTTCATGAGTTCAAATCTGCTCTCAGACACTTAGTAGTTGTGTGACCCTGGGCAAGTCACTCCACCCTATTTGCTTCAGTTTCCTCATCTGTAAAATGATTGGAGAAGAAAATGGCAAACTTAGCCAGTACCTTTGCCAAGAAAATCCTAAATGGAGTCAGAAAGAGTAAAACACAATTGAAATGCCTGAACAACATAAAGTTATTTGAAGAATCTGCCATTTTATCTATAATTGAGCTTTATGATAAGGGCTAAATAATGTCTCACTCACTACCAATCAAATTAAGGGACTCTTGATCTGGAAGTTCCTTCCACCAAGGCAGAGGACAATCCATCTCTTGACTGAGAATTAAGATGTAGAAAGTAGCCTGGAAGACATGTTGGTTAAATGACTACCCAGGGTCATGTGAAAATGGGTGTCACAGATTTTATTTGAACCCAGTTATTCTGGATTCCAAGCCCAGTTCTCCATCCACTACAATTCTCTTCCCCCTAGTTACAGGGAGAAAATGACAAAATGAAGTCTAGATCATTGTTTTATAAAGAGCTCAGAGATACCTGGATGGCAGACCAATCTAACACTCAAATGTATTGCTATTCTTCCAGGCCTGAAGCCTCCATCTCTCCTTGGAGGCCACCAATTACACTGAATTATGTGGCAGTTTGGGAATGTGGGCACATACCCATTAAGTCATGAAACAGAAAGCTAGGACTCTGGAGGCAGAGGGTTGGTTCACTTACACATTAAACTGTCTGCCTGCAACTTCTGAACCCCGTATTCCTTAATTAACTGGGATTGCAACATGAATTACAGAAATTACCAGTTGTCCTCACTAGTCCTTTAGAGCTCTGGGTATCTGTGGGAATGAAATTCGGGGATGCTTGGATGTCAGTTTACCTCCCTATTACTCTCCCCTCCCTGAATTCTGAGTAGGCCAGATTTGGATTCTTAAATACTCATCCTTAGATTAAGTCAAAATGCATACCTGGAAAACAACCATTTTCCCTAGGAAAAGAGAAACAACAAAGAGGGAACACTCATCTCCTGGTCTGTGTTCTGCTTTGGAATACTGCTCAGCCAAGTTTATCTTTCATAAATGCTGACGTGAGCTATAAGACCTAATATTAGTTTCATAAACAACAGTTTCTTTTTCCATAAACTATACCCCCAGGTCCCATTGACACTTTCAAGTGTTACAACAACCAGTCAGATGAGAACAGTGTGAGAAACTTTATCTTAAGTATTTACTGTTATGCTGGAATATTGCTCAGATTCCTCTGGGGCAATTCAGCACTCCTGTGGGAAATATGTGACCTCATTTGCATTTTCTAATTGAATCACTATCAGGTTTCCTGCAAGACTGCACAAAAAAAAAGTTCCTTCAGAGCCCAGCACTGCTAGTATTACCCACAGAAAGCCCTGCTTTAAATAGTTGCTAAAATGGGGGGGGGGAGGAGAAAAAGTTAGCAAATATTTATGGTTCATCAAATGAATTCTTGCATTTAAGTCTGTCAGTTTTATGTCTTCCCCTCTGGCACATCATTTAAAGAAAGTACAGGTAAACCTTGATTTCAGAAGATCCAATATATGATAACTGAAATGTACAAATTAGATTAGATAACAGTATAAACAGTGTGTGTGTGTGTGTGTGTGTGTGTGTGTGTGTGTGTGTGTGTCTTTCTGTCTGTCTAGCAGCATTCCTTTGTTCACCTCAGCTTTACCAAGGCAGCCAAGCCTAATGTAAAACAACAGGAGAATAAAGTTCAAATACAGGTTTCCTGAATTACTATGGGCCAATTTTGTAACCTTTATGAGAGTCATTTTCTTCACCAGTAAAATAAGGATAATGCCTACCCTATCTACCTCAAAGATTTGTGATTAAAGTGATTTCAAATGCATCATAAATGTGATCTATTATTGTCATTGTTACAGAAAGGATTCACTTCAGTGTTCCCTTAAGAAGAATTCACTCACTCAATTTTAATGCTTTGTTTACAAATCCCTCTCCTGAAGTCACTAACTGCAAACTGGCACAATAGCACTCTAGATTTGGAGTCAAGAGGACTTGGGATCAAATTCTGCCTCAGAAATTTACTTCTTGTATAACTGGAAGGGGGGAGGAGGGGAATAACTTGTCAATAAGAATTTTATAAGCACTTATTATGGGCCAAGAGCTGGGATACAAAGGTAAAAACTGCCCATTCCTTCAAGGACCTTGCAACTAAGTAAATGTAAACAAAGGTAAACAAGTAGGTACAAACAAGAAATATTGGATAAATTGGAAATGATCTCAGAAGGAAGGCCCTAGAACCTTGAGGTATTGGGAAGAAGGGAGGGCATTAGTTGAGACTTGAAAGAAATTGTGGAAGTCAAAAGGGGGAGATTAAAAGAGTGAGAATTCCAGGCAGAAGGGACATGAGTTTCCTCATCTGTGAAATGGAAATGATAGTATGGATGCTATTGTGAGGATTAACTGAGATAATATAAGCAATGAGCTTTTTAAATATTAGCAATTCTCACTAAGGATTATGTGATGGTTAATTGATGGTTTGTCTTTAGTTCTCAAAGAAGAGCATGACATCAGGGAGGTGATGCTATGATATGCACATGAATTGGATTTGAGTGAGGGGGGTGATGTGCTAAGTCACCAGCTTCACTTTCTTTTCTAGATCCATCGAGAACCAGTGATCACTATGGACCCCAAAGACTGGAGATGACTCTGGATTCAATGAAAGACCTGCCCTCATTGCTTCCAAGTTGAAACTCACAGGTGACTGAAAGGAGCACTGGATGAACACCTCTGCTCCATGGCTGTGGACTGGAAGCATTGTGACTCTAACTTCCCTCTGGACATCAATGCTGTTCTCCCTTTCCTGTATTTAACCATCTCCCCACTCTCTCTTTCCCAAAAGGTACCCAGGAGTTTGAATATAAGGATTGCAAACTATTACCTGTGTAAGTAGCCATAGGTTCCCAAAAGCTATGCCATGGGATTCCAATAACTAAGCAGGAAAGTACTAAATTAGTCAAATATTATCTGGAGACTATATGTTTGTCATCTAAGATCAAAGGAGCTAACTGGAGGAGCATATGACAAAGTAAGGCATCAGATGATTTTTCTCCCCCCTTTGGGCTATAGCAACTAATCAAACTGTCTTACTAAGGTATGGCGGTTGAGGTCATCTGCTTGGATTTCACTCATTGTAATCATATATCATTTGAAATGCTGAAGAAAGCTTACAGATCATGAGAGAAACTTAAAGCTATTATCTGGGGGACCATGGCAAATTGAAACTCTAACAGAAATGAGTATATAGCCTAATATATCACTAAATAACTCTTCTTCTGAAAGGGGTGTCATTGCTCTTCCAGTCTCTTGGACCAGAAAACTTGGTGTCCTCTTTGATTTTTCTCTGCTTCTTTCAATAACAACAACATAATACAGGACAAATAAGTATATATATATATATATATATATATATATATATATATGTTTATACATATGTGCATATATATATATATATATATACATATATATATATATATATATGTATATATACCCTTATGTATATTAAGCCAGATGGGATAGTTTATAGATGTCTAGACTTAGGGGCAGGAAGACTTGAATTCAAATCCAATCTTAGACTCTTACTAGGCAAGTCATCTCTGTCTGGTCTCATTTTTTCTTATTTATGAAATAGAGTCACTAATACACCTACCTCTTAAGGTTATTGTAAGGATCCAATGAGATAATATTTGTTAAATGCTTAAGTATAATGCCTGGCATGTAATAGGCATTATTATTAGCATATTATCTGTCATCATTATCAAATGTTCATCCATATACATAAACACACATACTTTTGGAACAAGTAATCATAACTTCACTGAACAATAATTACAAATGCTGATAATGCCTTTGGATTTGCCAAATGTAACCTCAGGATGGAACCTCTGAAATTACTAAGATCCCACGATGGAATCAAAACATCCTCCATGGACAATATTCACACAAAGCCAACCAATAATACGTTGACAAAGTGCTAAACAAATAAGGAAATTTTGTGGATTTGATTGTACAAAAAGAAGGGTTTATAATGACAGTTCACTACCAGGTCACTGCCACAGAAAAGGCAAAAGAATTATCCTTTAGGAATCTAGACTTAAAGATCAATGTAGATACCTAAGAAAAAGTAGAACTGTTAAAATGCATCACTGCAAGCTAAAAAAATTATACATCAGAAGTTGCCAATTTTTTCATGGATGCCAAATTTCTCTATGGCAACTACAGACCTGGTTTGTCCTCAACAAATCAAGCAATCTAGACCATTATTACAGGTTGACAGTTGCCCACAACTACCAGAATAGTCCTAAAAAATTAAGAATATTGCTTTTGATAGATGTGACTAAGCTACATGGAACAAAACACTTACAGAATATAGGAATCTAGAACAGATCAAAATTAAGTGGAAAGAATGTGAGGTACCTATCATTTTAGTTGTTCAATGTGTTCTTGGAGTTGTATTAATTTTACTTTGGCCTATAAAGAATGCACTTATGCTTAAATATTTCATCTTCCTTTGCAATAATAGTTTGTAGACTAAATCCCTTCAAAAAGATAAGATGACAATAATAGTAATGAAATCAAAAGATGAAAATAGTAATAATAATATCTCCCAATTTGACAAGTTGAAAGTACTCTCCCTTCAACAACCCTTTAAGATAGGAATAATATTATTTCACATATTCTAATGTGACCAGAAGGTGTTTTGTATGTTGAGAAGATTAGTGTATCCCATAAAAGAATTGGTGAAAGGAACTGGGAATCCTTAGTCTGCAAAAGGTTTTGTGGGGATATGACAAGCTATTTTCAAGTATTTGAAAGCCTGTCATCTTGAATGGAGATTAAACTTATTCTGATTAATCTCAGAGGAATAAACCATCAGGCAATGTGTGGAGACCATATAGAGGTATGTCAAAGGTTTTCCTATGGGAGGTAGTAGGATCTCTTTTCTTGATCTTCAGGTAAATAACTACTGGTTTGGGGAAATTGTAAAAAGGATTCTCAACTAGGCATGATTTGGAGCAAAAGGACTTTCAGGGCCCTTATTACTCAAATATTCTGTGGTTCTGTGAAATGTTAAAATGTACAGCACTGAACACAAGTGCAGTTCCAAAAAAGAGTTTAATTGGGCTGAAGCAAGAGAAGGTTTCAAGAAAGTAATGGGCTTTTGAGGTGATCTGATAGACTGCCATTTGTTTCCCCTTATCTGTTGACAGGTTTAATATTTAAGTTGACAATTTTATTGCTTCTTTCCATAGTGGGGGGAGGTGAGGTGGTGTTATAGAGTGTTATTTGTTAAATTTAAATGGTCCCTTCTCCAGCCATTTAAAACTATCTCATTTGGTGCTATTATAGAGTCTTCCAGGATAACACTTAAACTATTTATTAACTAACAAACTATTTATTAACATTGTCTAGATCCTATTGTATTTTTATTTTCTTAAATATTTGCCAATCACATTTAATTTGGTTACTACTCAGGAGAGTTGTTGATTTTGTCTTTTGTTTTCGAAGAGGACCAATGATATCATGTTGATAACTTGATTGGTTCATGATTGGATTTAAGTGAGACAGGGCTGAACAAAGTCATCAACTTCCCTCTCTCATGCCAGTCTAGTGGCAACACAAATGTCAGTCCAACTAGCAATAACCTGAGATCTAGTAAATGATGATCTTGGTATCTTTGATGTCTGACCAAACTCTTAGTACTCTACAGTACCTGTTTCAACCACTTTCATGGCTGTTAGAAGAAATTATTCTCATTCACGCATTCTACTGTAGGAAGTCTCCATATACTGATGCTAGACATTCCACCTGCTGACATGTTTGAAACTTATGGGGCAGCTAGGTGACGTAGTGGATAAAGCACCGGCCTTGGAGTCAGGAGTCCCTGGGTTCAAATCTGGTCTCAGACACTTAATAATTACCTAGCTGTGTGGCCTTGGGCAAGCCACTTAACCCCATTTGCCTTGCAAAAACCTAAAAAAAAAAAAAAAAAAGAAACTTGTTGTGTACCCTCAAACTGATTTAGCCTATCTGTCCAGAAGGTTTTGCCAAGGTATAGCAGTTTCAGAGGCCAAAGTTTTTAGTAGCCACAAGTAACAGTTGGGTCACAGGTACATACCAAAGGAGCCTTGAAAAGGACTAGACAACCCTCATACCAAAGATACTAGATTTTTCCAAACATTTCATTCACCTTAAGGGGAGTTGTACTGATCTTGACACATCTGATCTAGTCCAATCTTTTCATTTAATAGAAAAAGAATCTGAAGTTTGGAAAAGCAGAGTGACCTGAGTAACACTATAAAACTCTAAATGTTTCAAAGCAAGACTCAAATTCATTTCTATGGTTTTTCTACCATATTGTAATCCTAGTTTGTCAATGATTATTTTTGTGATTCTAAGACTATAAAAATGATAATAGTTGACATTTATATAGTGCTTTCAAATGTACGATATAATTTACATGCCTTTTCTCATTTGATCCTTACAAAAACTCTACGAGCAGTATACCACAACAATTGTCATCCTCACTTTATGGAAAAGGAAACTTTGAGTTTCAACAAGGATAAGTGATTTTACCTCAGGATCACATATTTAGTAAATATTGAAGTTAGGATTTAAACTAGTCTTTATTGATCTCAAATTCATTACTTTTCCCACTATTTCAGGAATATACTAGAGCTTGTTCAAATAGACCCAGTCTATAGTAAAGTTTTCAGTGTGGGAAAACATCTGGGGAATCTGCAAACACCAGATTAGGGCTTCATTTTTTGTTTGTTGTTTGTTTTTATCTAGTTTTACGAAAGTGACGGAGAAAATGTTACTAGAGCAGATATTTAAAAGTATGCTGTAAGTAGATTTTGGGGGGTGACCACTGGGATGGAATGGATCTGATTGTTAAATATTTATCAGCAATACCATTGCACTATACCATTCTTGCCATGGCAACTTATTGGTTACAACTTTCATTTCCTCACTGCTCAATATTGCCCAGACTATTCCCTATTTGGTACGACCAAGGTTACAACTAAGATAAGAATCCCATCACATAATATAAAAATCAAGGCCAATGCATTTTTAAAGCAGAATTAATATTTAAGTCTAGAAATAAATCATGTCAATGCATTCAAGCAGAACGAATTACAGCACTTCAGAAAAAAATTGCTTGTTGTTCATTAGGGACAAATTTAGAATTTATCTCTCTTCATGCATTACAGAAGGGTAAAATTTTCACTTCATGGGCATTGGTCAATTACATTTTTTTTTTTGCCACAGCCAAACCTGGAAAAGGTTTCCTTGGCTTTCTCAATTAGGTCAGTATGAGGTCTTATCTAATAGAAGGTAGCTGAGATGAAACAACCTTGATCTCTTAAATTGTACTTTTTTTTAATACAGTGGTTCTTAACATATGATTTGGAGATTTCTGACTGAGGGGGGTTGGAACCTGAGTTCTCTTCCCTTCAGGGTATCCACAAGGTCAAAACAACTAGGATGGAGTACAGATAAAAAAAACACACACACAAACAGAAATTTTTGGGGGGAAATGTCCTCCATGGTTGTTTATTTTTATTTTTCAATAAATATCTTTCTCTTCTTTCTACCCTCCATCTCTTCCATAAAGAAAATAAGGAGAAAAAAAGTATCTCCCATTGCAAATATGGTTGATCAAGCCATGTTCTGCCCTTCCCACCCCTGCCCCTTAAAAAAAATGTCTCAAACTGAACTCTGAGTCTATCACCTATCACAAAGCGAGCAGAATCTTTCATCATCTTGGTATCATGGTTGATCAGCTATTGATCAGGATTCCTAAAACTTTCAGTCATTTTTATTTACAATATAATTGTTATTGTATTTATTTTTCTCCTGGTTCTGTTCACTTCAGTCTTCATTAGTTCATGTAATTCTTAGGTTTTTCCTGAAGCTATTCTCTTCATCATTTCTGGTTTTTTTTTTTTTAGGCTTTTGCAAAGCAAACGGGGTTAAGTGGCTTGCCCAAGGCCACACAGCTAGGTAATTATTAAGTGTCTGAGACTGGATTTGAACCCAGGTACTCCTGACTCCAGGGCCGGTGCTTTATCCACTATGCCACCTAACCGCCCCTCTTCATCATTTCTTATAGCACTGGAGCACTTCATCAAATATACCTACACACACACACACACACACACACACACACACACACACACACACATTTTTCATCCATTCCTCAATAAATGTAGGCCTCCTCAGGTTCCAATTCTTTGCCACTGAAGCTGTAAATATTCTCTCTCTCTCTCTCTCTCTCTCTCTCTCTCTCTCTCTCTCTCTCTCTCTCTCTCTCTCTCTCTCTCTCTCTCATCTTTTGGGCTATAGTTGCAGGAGGGTCTATTGGTTGGTCCAAGCATATATACAAGTTAATAGCTTTTTGGTCATAGCTCCAAATTGCTTTCTAGAATGACTGGTCTGTTCCCTAATTTCACCTGAGCATTAATGTATCTGTTTTTCCCATAGCCTCTCCAGCATTTTTCTTTTTTTTTTTAATTTCTCCAATTTTATGAGTTTTAGGTAGAATCCAGAGTCATTTTAATTTAATCTATATTATTTAATAATTAGTAATTTAAAACATTTCATATGACTATAGATTGCTTGAATTTCTTCTAAAAATTTCTTGTTTATATCTTTTATCATTTATCAATTGGGGAATGACTCTTATTCTTATAAATTTGAATCATTTCAATAATTATTTAGGATTATACTGATAAATTATCTTATCTTTGAATTGAGGTTTTTATTGGAGAAATTTGCTAAAATAATCTTCCTTGCCCAATTATTTGCCTCTCTTTAGCTTTTAGCTGCATTGGTTTTGATTCTCAATTTTTTATGGTATAAAGGGGTCCTAGGACCCTAAAATTGGAAAACTACTGACTTATTAATTATAGGGGAAGTGAAGGTATGGTTTAGGTATTTTTAAATTATTTATTTAAGACTAAGTGACTTGCCCAAGGTCACACAGCTAGGCAATTATTAAGTACCTGAGGCTGGATTTGAACTCCTGATTCCAGGGCCAGTGCTCTATCCACTGTGCCACCTAGCTGCCCCAGAGGTATGGTTTAAATAAACCAGATGACTGCTTCATTCTCCTTGTTCATGGTTCTTGTTCATGTTGTCCAGTATAACATGATAGCTAGTCAGTAAATATTTGTTGCTATTGAACAGTTACCTAAAGTCCTAGAATGGGACTTGAACACCTAATTCATAGCTAGGAATTCTGGTACCTGGGATAGATTTTTTTGGGGGGGAAATTAGGGTTATGGAGGATACAAGATATAATTACTTCTATGCTTGTTTGATATCAACCAGATTATGGTCATGGGATTTGAGGAGACTGTTGCATGTGAAGGGGTAGAAAAGACAGGTACTGAATTTAACAGGGAAAAGAAAGTGTGACTTCAAGGTCCACAGATAACAACAAGAAGTCCAAGATAGGATGGTTTTAGTGAGGACTAAAGTAATGTAAGAGTAAAAGACCTAGGACAAATGATAGTTTTTTTTTTCTTTTTAGGTTTTTACAAGGCAAATAGGGTTAAGTGGCGTGCCCAAGACCACACAGCTAGGTAATTATTAAGTGTCTGAAACCAGATTTGAACTCAGATACTCCTGCCTCCAGGGCTGGTGCTCTATCCACTGCACCACCTAGCCACCCCAAAAGATAGTTTTTTAAAATAATAAATAAGAATTCCTAAGGTCACAGTAGAAGAGGGACTCAAAAGTACTAGCATTAAGCTTTGAGAGCTACTTTGCCACTAGTCCCATGCTTGTGAACCACAGCACCAGGTAGTCATGGAAAAGAGTCTATAACCATGGCAAAGCAGTCTCTTAGAGAGAAACTTAAGGGTCATGGGACCATGGGAAATGCTAAGTTGGGGACCAGAAAAGGGGACACACTGCTCAAGGGAAATCAGCCAATTGAAGAGTCCACTATATTTAGAGCTAGAAATTATCTCCTTCTGAATGTCAGCACCTGAGACAAAGTCTTGACTACCCTGTCCTACTTTATATTCTGAACACTGATCATGCAGGCTCTACAAATGCCATCTTTTATATCTAGGTATACATTATCATTGAAAAAAACCAATAAATATAAAAAATGAGCTTCAAAACACTAATTTAAATACAACTGTAACTACATCTTTTGCCCTCCCCTTCTTTAATTCCATGATTTACTAAACACCTACTGTAAATTGGGATATTTAAAACTGAACTTTAAAGAAGCAGAACCATAAATGTTCAAATGGGTGATGTTTTTCAAAGAGATATACCAAAAAACAAATAAAACCAATTCAATAAGAAAGGCAATGAGATGTAGAAAGAGCACACGTGGAGCCTAGAGTCAGATTTGGTTTGAGGTCCACCTTTGCCATTTATTAACTCTATGACCTTGGATAAGTTGGAACCTGAGCCTATTTCTTCATCTTTAAAATGCAGATAACCCAATCTACCTCAAGGTATATTTCAACAATGAAATGACATAATGCCTATAAAGTACTTTGCAACAATTAAGTGCCATACTGGTTATTATTATTATTAGTATTAATATTAATTATGGTGGTGGTAGAAGTTGTTTATCATTTTGGATTATAATTAACCAGAAATGGTCCTAGGACAAGTCACTCTCCTGCTATCATTCTTTTATATTTAATATTCAGTGAACTAATTTACAGGTGAATAAAATAACTTATTTTTATTATTAAAGAAAAGTATTGAAATATAGCTTATGGAATTTCAGTGAAGCATTAACAACATTTTTTGAGATAGCTTCAGTGGCAGAAAAGATGATGGGAGGACCTATGCCTTCATCTTGTTTCAATACAATTTTCATTTTTTCTGAGTCTGTCTATTTTGAAACTTTTTCATTCTATATAGCTTGGAGGTTATAAGATTTTGATACGGTGACAGCTACTTTAAAATCATTCTTCAATTTTTGTAGATCAATATTATGTCCAAAGATTTGGGACTAACAGCTCTCCCTGAAAGAATGGCCCATTCCTCATTCAGTTTATTTACAGAGTCTGAAGAATATTTGAATTTCTAGAATTTGTTCCACAGGATTTTTTTTCATTTTATTTCTTTTTAGGTTTTTGCAAGGCAATGGGGTAAAGTGGCTTGCCTAAGGCCACACAGCTAGGCAATTATTAAGTGTCTGAGGCTGGATTTGAACTCAGGTACTCCTGACTCCAGGGTCAGTGCTCTATCCACTCTGCCACCCAGCTGCCCCCCATATGGTTTTTCTATTAGTTTACAGAAGACAGTTAAGCATGGACATAATGCTACTCAACAGGTTCTGTCTTAGAAAGCATTTGCATCTCCTTAAAAGTGCTCCAAGATAATGCCATCTTTCCGCTTCTAATTCTCACCATTAGGAAAAACAAGCACAAATGCTATTGTGAACAAATTCTGCAATGTTTTCACACTTTCAGCCAAATATCATGGAAAATGTATATTCAGAAAGAAATTTTCAAAAGCCTTGTCGAAATATGCTAAGCTCCTATTGCAAATTATTTAAGACAATGTTTTTTTGTCATCTATTTTGCTGTTGAATAGAATCTCTGAAATGATTATCAGTAACCTGAAGCTCTTCAACTTTTCCCTCTCTAGAATTTAGCAGCTCCTAAATCTCACTTATTTAAACTAATCTGGATGTAGGGTTAAAATTAATTTCTTATACTTTCCCTGAATTGCCCTACAATATGTTATTTTGCATTTTGTTGTTGGTTTTTGTTTGTTTTGGCCTTCATTTTTGAAGAAGACTACAATATCAGGGAGGCAATGCCATGGCAAGCACATGAATTGGATTTTAGTGAGGGGGTTCTATCTAAGTCACCAGCCTGACTTTCTCCATCTGGGTTCAATGGCCAGATATGAATCAGGATGACTGGAGATGAACCTGGATGTGAGGCAATCAGGATTAAGTGACTTGCCCAGGATCACATAGTGATTAAGTGGCAAGTGTCTGGCCAGATTTGAACTTCCATCTGCCTGAATCCAAGGTCAGTGTTCTAGCCACTGTGCCACCTAGCTATAACTTGGAGTGAAGGCTATTACTGATAAAAAGTCCTTGCTGTATCTACCAAGATCTATTTATAATTTTGTTAAAATAGGGCACATCATATACAAAATAGTATATGATGAATAATAGCTAACATTTAGATAGCATTCTAGGTTTTATAATATACTTTCCAACAATTCTATGGGGTATGTACTATTATTAGCCCTGCTTTTACAGATGTAGAAACAGAGAGGTTACGTGACTTATACAGGGTCACACATCTGTTTAGTATCTGAGGTACATTTGATCTTAGGACTTCCTAATGCCAAATGCTCTGTCACCAACATGCCCCTAATTAATTGTTGTCATAACAATAATCTATGTCTATCTCATTTTTATGTAATTTAGATAGAAATAGTCCTGGTATTATTATTGTGATCATTCAAAACCTATTATATTCTCAGTTCTTTACTAGATAATTATACAGGGGAGAGGAAACGAATTCTCTTCTTGAAGTAGTTCTCTATAAGATTTTTAGTAATACATGTCTAGCACAAATAAAACAGTTAATAATATGGGCTATTTATAATTAATTCCTACATTGTGTGCTAAGAAGTTTAGAGAAGGATAAAAACATTGTCTGCTGAGGTGGTCAAGGTAGATTATGTAGGCAAAAGCTCTTGAAGGATAAACAAAAGTTGGGTAGGCAGAAAGGAAAGGTAGAGTTCATTCCTTCGGTCCAATATAAGCAAAGAGGAAAGCAGACAAGATCATAGTATAGATAATGAGGAGCAATTTTAACTGAAGTAGAATACACCTGTTGGATAATAGGAGATAAGGTTTTTTTCTTGAACTGTGAAGAAGCATGAAAATACAGCAGAGACATGTATATGTGATATAGAACAAAGGGTGTCATTGGAATATTTTTGAGAGAAGAGTGTTGTAATGATTAGGCATTTAAGGAGTAACTATTGAAAGACTAATATAGAAGTATAATGTTGGTGGACCTAAGAATTAGTATAATCCTTGTGATAGTAAGTGGGAATTATGCTAAGTGACTAAAATTTTTTTTTGATACAGATCCCACAGTTAGACATATGACCCAATGGGAGCCAAAGGAGGAAAGATCCCACATAAAACAAATTGTTTATGACAACTTTTTTTCTTTTCTTTTTTGAAACAAAGACCTGGAAATAATGAAGATATTCATTGGTTTTGTTTTATGAATATAAAATGAAATGTAAATTTCATAACTGTATATAACAAACATAACTATAAAATGATAAATAAAAAGAATTCAGAAAAAACATGGGAAGACATATGATTGAGTGAAGTAATATAGTCAAGAAAACAATTTGCATGACAATAGCAATGACAATGGAAAGAGTAACAGCAAAGACAAAATGAAATAAAAAACTGTATAATTATAAAGACCAAGTTCCTTAAGAAGAAGTGACAAAATATACCACATTCCCTTTTTTATAGAGATGGAAATCTATGTGTATTGAACATTTACACTGTTAGACTCAGTTGATTTGTTGCTTAGATTTTTTTAAACTGCTTTTTTATTCATGGTTACAAGAGCACTCTTACTAAGGGACAGGTTGAGGTATAGATTTGGTAATGAGGATAATATAAAAATAAAAGATAATAATGCAAATATAAAAAAATAAAGTTGAAGAAAAGTTCATCTCTTTTCTCCCACTGAAGTCCTTCTCTAATGCCTCATCATGGTGATCCAGGGTTTCCAAAGACTATATGAGGTCCCAGAAAATATTAGTGCCATCTAAAGTTTTAATAGTTTAAATTTTAATAGTCTAAGATGGCACTAAGATTTTTCTGGATCCCCTACAAGTGTGTATACATACATACATACATACATATTTATGTATGTAAACAGACAAGCATATAATATTGTTTTCCTGGATGTGCTTTATTCATTTTGTATAAGATTATATAAATCTTCCCATGTTTCTCTAAATCCTTCTTATTCTGTATTTTTATAGCATAATTACACTGAAAATTCATATGCCAAAATCAATGGGATCTTCATTATTTCCAATTCTTCATTACTAAAACAAAAGTATTATTGTAAATGTTTTGGTTTCCGTGCAGAGAAGTATACATACATATGAGTATGTATACATGTATATATGTATATGTATGTACATAAAAAAGGAAGCAAAATTATTTTGACTTATGGATTTCACTGCTGGGCATATGCCTTAGGAAAACATAGAGAGAAATTATTCAACCAAATTACTCAAATCAACACTTTTTTTAGTGGTGAAGAAATTAAAACAATGATAAAATATCCACTGATTTTGGCATATGAACATACAGGCTATATATAAATATAAATAAATATATGTATGCACAAATGTATATGTACACACACACACAGCTCTCTCCTGCAGTACACTGAGAAACTAAATTTTATGCCAGTGTAAGGAATTGCCACCGTAATGACACCACAGGTCTTTCTGAGAATTGAAGTAATCTTTCAGCTGCATGCAGGACTGATTCTGCTTGTTGTCCCCTTGCCTGTCTTCCATTGTATTCAATTCTTCCATGCTTCTAAGTAAAATTTATGGTTCCAGTTCTTCCCTTCCAGAAATTGGGATAACAACTCTTTCATGAATCTACATTTTTATACTTCTCTTTTGGCCTTTTCAGTTGAGGGAAATGTTGGTGCTGATTCTCCTGCTGATGCAAGATTGTAGGTGCAAGCAATTGTACTCAGAAAGGATAATTGCAATCATAATCAGTCATTTGCACCTTCCAACAGAGGAGCAAGTGATTAATTGCATCAGAAATCATTTCATTAACACAACTAATAAAAGGTGTCATTATGTTTTCAATTAATACCTTTTATCAGAAGATTTCAATGGGGCTTCAAGTATCTCCACAGTTTATATATAAACCACATTTTCACACAGGCATCTGGTGCTCAGGAAGATTCTAGGTTTAGGAATTGTGGGCATATACTTTCCCATTTCATGCATGCACATTCTCTCCTACCTCATTCTTTCCCAAAATAGAAGCAAGTGTTGAAAGATATCTCAATGAGAAAACTTATTTATCCCTATTTTCTACAGATGTTATATGTGGGAGAGTAGATTGTCCCGTTATTTTGGAAAAGATACTTTAGAAGAAGTTAAAAATACTGGGTTAGAAAACTTGGAATATTCAGATCCTAATCCCACATTTGATGCTTACTTGCTAATAGAAACTTTTTTTGTTTTTTTTTGTGGGGGGGGATGAAATATAATACAATACATACATCGAAGCCAGTAGGAAGAAAAAAATTCTAGGCAACATACATATATATGACATTGAATATATTTTTCTTTCTGAAAGCAATATTGTTCTTAACTAGCATGTGTGAGAGACAGACAGAGAGAGAGAGAGAGAGAGAGAGAGAGAGAGAGAGTATGACAGACATAAACAAAGCTCTTTGACCCTTAGTTTCCTCATCTGTAAAATGGGGATTATGTCCTTCCTGCTTCATAGATTAATTGTGAGAAAAGAATGTGTAACTCTCAAACTATTATAGAAATATCTAAGCAACAACAGCATCAATGAAGTTTTTAATCTGGGGACTGTGAAATTATTAATTTTTTGATGGTTCAATATAATTAGTTTCTTTTGTAACCCTATGTATTTTATTTTATCAAAGATTTCCATGATCTCCAAAAGTTTAAACACTGTTAAAAATACATATGAGATGCAAAGTAATGACTCTTAGCCAAGAACTTTGGGGAAAGTCACCAAATCTCCTTTGAACTTTCAAACCCTTATCTGCAAAATAAGAATGATTCTAGAACTACAGAGCTCAAAGAGATAGATAATAGTTCTTGCCCTACTTAATTCAATAGGTTGTTTTAAGAGTGCAAAGAAATAATATTGATGAAAACATTATATACTGTAAAGTATTATGCAAATATCAGGTGTTCTCATTATTTCAGGCATCATGTAAGGAACTCTCAAAATCTTTCAAGGTGCCATATTGCTGCATCCAGTAGTCATTATGACCAGCAATATTTTTTTTCAAATACAAAGCTCTTATAATTTCCTTTTTCTATTATTCTTTCAGGAAAAACAGAATTTGTGCTCACCAAAAAAAGCCCCCCCAATAGACCTTCATTTCAATGAAAATGATTATTAATTCTCCATGAATCTTTTTCTTTCTAGCCTTAAGCATCCTACTTCTTTTATTCAAATTGATTTTTTTATTGAAAACCTCATGCTATTCCAATCAACATGCTATCCATCATTACTAAACTGAACACTCATGATGATGGAACAGAAGCAGGGTGACTTTTGTGAAAAAAAATTACTTTTCTATATGACATTTTCCCATTTTAATACTTTCATTTCCTAGTCCTGTGAGAATCTTTTTATATGTTACTTTATTTGTCAGTTACAAGTAAAAAATAATTTTTAACATCTGTTTTTAAAAATTTTGGGCACAAAATTGTATTCTTCTCTTCCACCCATATTTCTCCCTAAGACAGCATGAAATTTGATATAGTTTATACATGTGTAGTCATGCAAAACATATTTCCTTATTAGTCTTGTTGTAAAAAAAATTGACCAAAAAATGTTTGGGAAACTTTTAAAGAGGTTTGTAGGAGACAAAAACTATGTCAGACATATTCATGCATCTATTCTACCACATGACATAGTTGTTTTCTTTACCTTATGAACAGAGTGGGGAAAGATCTTTTCCCCTACCAATAATCGGACTATTGCATCCCATCTTTCCACAGCTTCATAGTCCCATGCTGTCACCATGAATGCAATCTGTCTAAGGGGGAGTTGCATCTCCCGAGCAGCAAAAACTGTCCCATCAGCTCCCACTTTGAAGTCCAAATTGTTGGTCTCATACTGCACTCCCTTGGTACTGCTGCAACTGCTGAATTTTACTAGAAGAGAGATTAAAAAGGAGATATGTCACGATATAACTCTTGATCAGAAAACAACAACAAAGGACCACACACAAATCAAATATGCATCTTCACAGGTTTTATTTTTCCATAGCATGTTTAAGATCTCAAAGAAACATGGAGAATGGAGTGATTTAACTGTTATTTTGACCTTCAGGCAGGTATCATCTTTTATCTTTATACTCAGAGGAACTGGCTGCTGGCTTTAAAAAAGCAGGAGAAGGGGGGTACCTGATACAGATTCATTATATCTAAAACAAAGCTGTTCTGTATTTCTACAAATGGATTTCTCTCTTGTCACTATGATCTCAGAATTCAACTGGAGGCTATTAACTGCAGGGTGGGTATTTTCAACTTGAAACATATTCCTTGCTTCAATAGCCTGCCTACCATATGCAAACCTCTCTTCACGATAAATGGATGCCTAAAAATCTTTAATTATTATAGCTTGTTCCAAGAGAAGACCAAATGCAGGGAATGTTTAAAAAATTTTTTGTAGGTGGGGGAGCAAGAAATATTATATGATATCAGACAAACTACCAAAGGAGAACTGTAATCCCATGCTCAGTGACTATTCAGTTTACTTCACTAATGAGAGCCATCACACAACTCTATGGCCTACTGCAAAATTCAATACACAAGACTTTCCAACAGGGACAGACCAGAGCACAGGCAGCATCAAAGTATGTGTGTGTGTGTGGGGAGGGGATAGAGAGAGAATATTGGAAAGTACTTCACTGGTTAATTGAAAATATAGAATTAAAACAGATATTCCATTGACACTGCTGGGAGCAGCACACACTGCTTTGCTTCCAAAACATTAATTAGCCAACAGAATTGATAGCACACCTCTTAATGATTTCAGGATTGAGCCCATTTTTAACTCTGCTGTGGAAAGAGAGGATTATTTTTTTTTTTCTAAGCTGCACATTCATTTAAATCACATTAGTACATTTTTATATGTAAATGCTTTTGAAGCTGCCATGGAATGGAGCAATAAATTATGAGACACCCATAGCAAGTGTCACATTCTGCTGATAAAAAACATTCCCAAACTCATGATAGATAAAGTTACCTAGTATTTACAAAAATGAGAGAATCTAAGCAATTATTGTGGGAGGATTAGTTCTAAACAATTTTTCTGTCACTGTATGCATGATTTAATTACTTTTTATTCTAAAATCTCAAAAAATAAAACTACTCACTATTTCATTGGAAAAAGACTCCCCCTCTCACTTTGTTTTCTTCCTTGAAATAATCAATCACTGACAAGATACCTCATCACTCTGACACTTCCTTAGATACCTCTGTCTTTTACCTCTAGGATTAAGAAAACAAACATTTCTAAATTTGCAGAAAATGACTCTTCTTGCTTGTTTTTTTTTTTTCATCCAAGCATAAGGACAAAATATGTTCAGGACTCACAGAGTTCCACATACAGCTCCTTTAAGGGAATAGGTTGAAAATAGTCGCTCCAGTGAGAGGTGTTAAGAGGGATAGATTTTTTACTTCCTAATGAGGAAATAATTACATTTTTTCAAGTGAAAGGAGAATTCTGAAATGCTCCGATAGTTCCCTTTCCCAACAGTAAACAAATTAAAGTCAGGCACAGACTGACTGGATCAGTCACTTCTGACACCACACTGTCATTGACAGGAACATGACAGTTACATGATTGCTGTGAAATCTGGGCAAGGTACATTAATAAAATCTTTTGTTCTGGAAAAGCATATTTCTAACAAACAAAGTGTTTCTACCTGTCCTGGGGAGTCAGTAATGGAGACTGAATTTGGCATCAGAGAATCAAGGCTCATACCCTAGCTGTATTGCTTACTAGTTATGTGACCTTGGGTCATTCACTTTGCCCTCTTTGAGCTTCAGTTTATTTTTCTGGAAAATGAAAAATTGGACTTCATGATTCAAACATTTATTCAAGCTCTAAATTATGATCCCATGATAGAATGGTATGCTTCACTTTAAGAAAATCCAAGAAATGAATGAAAACAACCCCCCCCAAAAAAAAAACCCAAACTGGAATAATTCACTTGATGAAACAATTTTTCACCTTTTAAAACATAAAAAAGGAATTTACCTATATATGTTACACTGGTGACCTTGAACATAACTTTATTTATATACATACACACACATATATACATACTTGTATATATATAAATGTATTATTATAGAAATATATATGTCTATATGTATATGCATGCATGCATATATATATTTTAAAAACCTTTAAATTTATGTCTTTTGCAGGTAATAGAAATCAAAGTCCATCTATACACATGGAAATGAGGGAGAATGAATATGCCATATTTATATGTGAACATCAATGCACTTGTGTACACACAGACTATGTATTTGTACACAAATGCTGCTCCTGAGAGTCAATGACACATAACCTGTCATGGAACTGAACAAGCTAATCTAGGTCCTATTACCTTAGCCACTCTGTTTGCAGCATTTGGCCTGTAGTAAGCAGCCAAGGCCTCTGCCCGCAAGGTCCAAAGCTGCTTATAGAATTATCTTTCATCCTCTGTGAGCTGTGGATCACTGCTCTCAAAAACCCCTGCCTCCCTTCTCCTTTACCCCCAGACCCCCGCAGCATGCCAATCTGTCATTGCTGTCAGCTACAGCTGGTCTCTCTGTTGTGCAAGGGGGCCCAAAGCCCTGCTTCAGTGTCACCCCCAAGTTCTTTGAGCTGACCACCTGCTATGTGTCTGCCCTCCTTGAGTCCACTGGGGGATTCTGCTTTTACCCATTCTTCTCACAGCAGGATGGCTGGATTGACTTTTTGTGGTTCCTGCTCCAGTGCCCAAGCAGTGGCTGAGTTCCAAGAATGTGCCACAGGAGCCTTTGTACTCCGCTTTGATGGGGTGTGTGACACTGGTTGATTCAGACCAGTGGTGGAGCTTAGAGATGGCAACGGGCCCGTGTCTTTCACAAAGGCACAGGGATGAAGTTATTTCCCCCCAGATGCAGATTTCCTCTGGACCCATGGCCATCGTTCACTGCCTGCCTGTCAGAAGAGATGCTAGTTTCCTTGGCATCACTGGCTATCCCCTTGTCATGAGACCACAGGTGTGGCTTGCCTAGATCTTCACTTTAGAAATCTTAAAGTTCTACATAGTAACATTGATTCCAATTTGTGACTGAGATCAGTTTTGTAATCTTGAACAACCATAACACTTTGTACTAAAAATGGTTTGTTGAATTAATGCATGTTTATATGTACCACCTAGCTGCCCTTTCTTAAATGAAACACCTAGAATTGAAATGCAGAATGTAATAAGTCTGATGATGGTGGTGGACAATAGGACTATCACTTCCCACACAAAAGATACTATACTTCTATTAAAATAGCTCAAGATCAAAGTTGTTTTCCATCAATCACACATTATTAACCACCTCCTACATTCCAGGTTTTAAGTATATAAGTATAATGAATGCTAGGTTTCATGTATATAAGTACGATGATTGAAACAATCCCTTCTTGCAGTGAGCTTACAATGGGGAAAGATGATAAAATTGACAAAGTATATATACATGTGTGTATCTGTCTAGATAGATAGATTTGTATATGTGCCTCTGAGGAAATATTTTGTCCATTTATATTTGTTTTTATACAATTATATTCATGCAAAGGCATGAGTATATGGGGGGATAGGAAAGCCATAAATGAGGAGTAGAGAAAGATAATTTAGCTAAATCATAGAGTGCAGGAGAGAGCGTAAAATTCAAGGAGGTCAGATACATAGGGCTTTAAAAACTAAACTGAGGAGATGTATTTTATAGTAGTCTCTGGGAAATAGCTGGATTTGATTGAATAGGGGCATCACATGTTCACATCTAAGCTTAAGGAAAATTACTTCGGTATCAATGTGGCATGGGAAAAGACTCGAGGCAGCATGACCAGTTAGAATATGTTGCTTGAGAAGTCATGGGATTTGAACTGTCATGCTAACTGTGTGCACTGAGAAAAGGGGTTGAATGTGAGAGATATTTTAAGGTAGAAATGGGAAGATCCAGTACTGATTGGATATGAGCAGTATAAGGTTGAGCTTATGAAGCAGACACTGGAAAGATGGTAATGCCTTTAAAGGAAATAGGAAAATTTGATAGAAAATATGAAATTAGCTTTGAACACATTGAATGTAAGATGTCTTCAGGATATCCAGTTTGAAATAACCAACAATCAATTATTGTTATAGACCTAAGCTACCACATTGTTCTACTGACTTATATTATGCTCATAGTTCTTTAAAGTCTCTCAATTTTTATCATATGAACTATTTTTCTGGTCATGTAGTCTTCTTCTCATTCTTGTGAAATTGAAGGAATTTCGGACCCCAATTCAGGATTGCAAATACTTTCCTCTATTAAATTTCATTTTTAATGAGAGAAGTACGCATTAAAACTGAAGTTTCATAATACATTCAAATAAATTGACAAAGATGGCAAACAGATAATATTGAAGGGGTTGAAGACTGATAGGCATACTAATAGCTGTTTTGTGGAGTTGTGAGTTGATCCAACTATACTGGAAAACAATTTGCAATTGTTTGATGAAAATAACTTGTCATTCCCTTTGACTCAAAGGTTCCATTGTGTTTAATTTTTTTTGTTGTTGTTGGTTTTTCCAAGGCAATGGGGCTATTAAGTAACTTGCCCAAAGTCTGAGGCTGGACCGATCTCAGGTCCTCCCTATTCCAGGGCTAATGCTCCATCCACTGAGCCACCTAGCTGCCCCTCAGAGGTTCCATTGTAAGACATATACCTAAAGGGGTATTTGACAAAAAGAAAGGCATCACATATGCCAAAATTACTTATAGCAGCACTTTTTTTTAAAGTAGCAAATATATGAAAACAAAGTAGATGCTCATTGACCAGAGAATAATTAAACAAATTATTTAAGACATAGTGTCTATGATGAATATAAAGAATCACATTTAACTGATTCAAAGTGAAGTAATATCTAATGTCTACAATAATGTAAATGACAGTAATAATCAAAACAAAACATTCAAACTATTTATTATAGAAATATCAAGTTGAACTCAAAGTTGTTGGAAGATATCTCCCTCTGCTTTTTTGTAGACTTGGGGAGGGGGTCTATGAGTGAGGAAAACTGTATATAATGTCAAATTTTTTCAAAATATTTATTAGTTTTATTGAATTGTTTCTTCCTTTATTTTATAATTTGTATTCAGGGCTAGTTTTCTGAGATGGGGAGGGGATGTACTAGCAAATGAGGGTGATATAAATACAAAATATATTAATAAAATATATATATATTTAAAAATCATCTTCACCACACTGTCCTACCATATAGAGATATTTCATCATCCCACTTTTCACTTTCCCTCTCAGCATTGGACATCCACAAATTTGATTTGTATACTACCTATTCTTTTATCTAATACTTAAATTAGTTCCAGATCTCACCTGTGTGGGCACTCTTTTGGAGAAGATTTTAATCCATTCTTTGTAATTTTTACCCAGGTGGTTTCATATATCCTCTACAGATAATACAATGGAAGTTTTTCTCTAGATCTTTGTTTTGTGAACAATAATTCAATATTTAAACTCCTTTGTTTTTCCTTCTTCTTGCCACATAGTGGGCCCACCTCTGTTTCTGATAATACATGGCTTTCATCTAAATCATTGATTAAACATTGACTTGATGAGATTCAATGACAGAACTGAGGGGCACTGCACTAGAGAGAGAGAATACCAGTTGACAGTGATACATTAGCCATTTCTGAATCTGTCTAATCTGTACTATTATCTAGCCTACATGTCTTCTTATTCCTGAAGCTGTTATATGAATCAAATGTCTTTCTGGAATTGCTCAGATTCATGGCATTTCCCTAATCCATGTGAAGTAATCATGTCAAAAAAAAAGGAAATGAAATTAACTTGAAGAGAACATCAGATTTGGAGTTAGGAAGAACTGAGTTCAAATCCTGCTTTAGACAATTTATTCACTGTGTATCCCTTGGAAAGCCATTTGACTCCATGTACCTACTTCCTAATCTTTAAAATGATGATAACAATGGCAACTACTTTGTAGGATTGTTGTGGGGACCCAATGAGATAATGTATATAAAATACTTTGCAAAAATATAGTAGTAATAATAATAATAGTAGTAGTAGCTAGAATTGATAATGTTTTTGAGGCTTTACAAAATGATTTAAGTTATCCCATTTGATTCTCACAAAAACCCTTCAAGGTAGGTGCTATTATTATCTCCATTTGCAAGATGAGGAAGCTGATGCTGAAGGAACTGACTTGTCCAGTACCCATAACTCAATCTCTGAGGCAGGACTTGAACTCATGTCTTGCTGATTCCATGTCTAATACTTTATCCATTTAAGCCACCAGATAACTGCCCAAAAATCTACTTCTTTTTTTTTTTAGGTTTTTGCAAGGCAAATGGGGTTAAGTGGCATGCGCAAGGCCACACAGCTAGGTAATTACTAAGTGTCTGAGACCGAATTTGAACTCAGCTACTCCTGACTCCAAGGATCTATCCACTGCACCACCTAGCCTTCCCCCCCCCCCCAAATCTACTTCTACAAAAATATTAGCCATACCTTACAAGGATCCATTCTACAATTTTATCAGGAATTGACAGACATTAAATTACAGAATAATGATCTTAAAGTTTCTACTTTCTTTCTCTTTTTCAAAAGTCAGGATATTTGTGCTTAGTCCTGTGTCACTGCTATGATTCCTCAATACCATTTTATATGTATAAAGCATTTTGACATCTACTACTTCATCTGATCCTCAAAAACATAGATAGGGCAAGCTTTCTAAGTTCTACTTTAAAGATCAGGAAATTGAACCTTAGAAAATGAGGCTGATACAAGGTCACACAACTAACAATTAAATGCCTGGACTTGAACCCACATTTTTTTTTGCCACCAAGACTGTGTTCTTTTCACTGTACCATACTCCCTCCTGAAACTGCTATTATTGTACCACTGGTGAAGAGAAAAATTTATTTTATGCTAGAGCTTTTTCTGATATCTTTGCATCCAAAGAGTATCCAACTGTGTACTTAGATCTGTGGGACATTTGTGACAGAGCATGAAATGGCTATGGATTTTAAGGAATTTCCTGTTTTGAGGGACTAATGTGTGAATCATGAATTTAAGATGGTCTATGACTAAATGTTACATTATATAATGTAACTAGTCTGGCCATATGCTATCCATGGAGTTGGAAAAACCTAAGTTTAAATATTCTCTCTGACATATAATAGCTGATCATTCATGAACAAATCAAATAACTTCTCAGTAGTCCCAGATAAATTCATAAACTTCATTACCCATCTGCATGAATGGAGAAAGATTTTTAGTGGTGTCTCTGATACTAATGAAATCAGAATTCTTCAATAATAACAAAACCTTTAAGGGTTAGGGAATATTTTGACTTTGTCTTTCTAGTGTCTAGTACATTGTGTTTCATAGCATTCAATGGGTACTTACTATATGTTGAATTAAAATGAATTAAGCACTGCAATAATTCAAAGAAAGGGGGGATGCCATCACTATAGTAGGTAGGAAAGACTTCTTGGGGGAAGAAATTCTTGAATTGGACCTTGATAGACAACAATATTTGTAAAGAGAGAGAGAGAGAGAGAGAGAGCTTGAGAAATGGGCATCATAGGTAAGTGGAACAATGTGACTAGCAAGAATGCTCAATATGGAAAGATGAGCCCTGAATAAATGGATGATAAATGAGAAAGTAAGATTTTTGAAGTATAGTCCAATGATTCCTAGAGACCCTTTCAAAAGTCCTTGAGTTCATAACTGTTTTCATAATAATACTGAGATTTTAATTTCTAATGCAGTAAATATCAATAGATAAGCCCCTTCCAAGCAGAAATTCTTTTGAGATTCTCAATAATTTTTAAGAATGTGAAGGGGTCTGCGGGGAGAGTTCTGGTGTAGGAGAGCTGAGGACACCATCCCTGGGCTCCTGGGGTCTGAGAAACTCTGAGTCCACACCTCCATTGCACTGAGGCCTCCTCCCAAACAAACATATTCAAACTACTTCTGCCTCAGGCCCAGGTGTGTGAGCAAAAGAACCAGCCCAGCTGAGGAATGAGCTCAGGCCAGGGTAAAGTCCACCACTGATTGAAGACAAAAGAATTCAATAGCTCCAATTCCTCCCCTCAAGCAAAGGGAGAAGGCCTCTCAGCCAAGGTCACAGACACTCCAGAGAAAGCAACCAGCACAGCCTACTGGCCAGCCAGAGAAACTGCACTCAGTGAGTAAAGCCTTTAGCTATCCCAAGCCCAGGTGAACTAGCCCCCCCCCCCCCAACTGAAGGAATTAGTATAATGAAGAAAGGTCAGCAGAAAGGTGGATCCATAGAAAAATTCCTGGAAGGGAAAGACCCCAACTCAGAGAGACCTGAAACCTCTGAGGAGAATACAATCTGGTCTCCAGCATAGAAAGACTTCCTTGAAGAAATAAGGAAGGAGCTTAAAAACTTGGGAGAGACAATTAATACCTTGCAACAAGAAAACAAAACCTTAGAAAGTACAATTGGACAAACACAAAAGGAGAATAAATCTCTCAGATCATCAACTGGACAATTACAAAATGAGAAAAATTCTCTCAGATCCTCAAATGAGCAAATGGAAAAAAAAATTAATTCTCTCAAAGCCTCAGTCAAATGGAAAGCTCTTTCAAAAGTAGAATTGACCAATGGGAAAAGGAGTTGCAAAAGGTTAATGAAGAAAACTCCTCCCCCCCAAAAAAAAGAATGGAGTCTACAGAAACTAATGATTCCATGAGACAGCAAGAGTCAGTTAAACAAAATCAAAAAATAGAAAAAATAGAAGCAAATGTAAAATACCTCATCAACAAAACCACTGACCTTGAGAATAGATCGAGGAGGGGCAACCTGAAAATTATAGGACTTCCTGTAAACATTGAAGAGAAAAAAGCCTGGACTTAATATTACAGGATCTAGTGATGGAAAACTGCCCTGATGTCATGGAATCAGAGGGCAAAGTAGTTATTGAAAGAGTACATCGATCCCCACCAGAAAAAGATCTTAAAATGAAAACACCAAGGAATGTTGTGGCCAAACTCCAGAACTATCAGATAAAAGAGAAAATCCTGCAAGCAGCCAGAAAGAAACAATTTAAATATCAAGGAGCCACAGTAAGGATCACGGAGGACCTGGCTGCATCAACTTTAAGTGATTGAAGGGTCTGGAATGATATATTTCAAAGATCACAAGAGCTTGGATTGCAGCCAAGAATCTACTTTCCTGCAAAGCTGAGCCTTCTCTTCCAGGGAAAAAGATGGACATTTAACAAAATAGAAGAATTCCAAAAATTTCTGATGAAAAGACCAGAGCTAAACAGAAAATTTGGACATGAAACAGGAGGTTCAAGAGACATGAAAAGGTAAAAAAAAATGGGGGGGGCAGTAAAAGTAAGTTGAAACTGGCTATATCCCAGCATGGGGGGAAAAATGATTCTCGTAAATCTTGAGAAATGTAACTCTAACAGAGAGAATATACCTAGCAAGAAATGATGGACATTCATGACCTACCCATGAGACTGCTATCTAATGGGATGTAACTGGCTTTAACCCCACTTGGGAGAAAGACTCTAATAACTCAGGAATTTTGACTCTATTCAATAGAATATACTGAACTAGAAGGAAGAGACACTCAGAATTTTCTATGACTTAGATAGAATGATCTAAAAAAAACACTACCTCCCTAAAAAGGGGGGGGCAGGAAAGAGACAGGAGGAGGGAGGGCATTGAATGGGACAAATCTCATTACACTAAGATGTACAAAAATCCTGTGGTAATAGAGGGGAAGAAGGGAGCAGAGGAGAAACACCTGAATCTTCTTCTCATCAGACTTGGCTTAAAGTCAACCTACACATACTCAGTTAACTTATAAAACATCTAACCTTTCAAGTATTAAAAGGGGAAAAGGGGAGGGGGGGATGGAGAAAGGGAAGGGGAGTGGGGGAAATAAGGGGAAATAACAAAAGGAAGGGAAGGGAAAAGGGAAAAAGGGAAAGAGGAAAGAAAGGGGAGGGTGTGATATAGGAGGGCAAACACACTGAAGGGGGTGGAATTCAAAAACAAAATACTGGGGAATATGGATAAAAGGGGGGAGGGAAAATACAAACAGAGGGAAGATAGCACAGAGAGCAATAAAGAATTAGTAATCATAACCTTGAATGTGAAGGGGATGAACTCTCCCTTAAAACGTAAGCAAATAGCAGAGTGGATTAAAAACCAGAATCCTACAATACGCTGCTTACAAGAAACTCATTTGAAGCAGAAAGATACATATAGAGTAAAGGTAAAAGGTTGGAGCAAAATATATTTTGCTTCAGCTGAAGTAAAAAAAGCAGGGGTAGCAATCCTTATCTCAGACAAAGCAGAAGCAAAAATAGATAGCATTTAAAGAGATAAGGAAGGAAACTTTATCCTCCTAAAAGGTACCATATACAATAAAGTCATTTCAATATTGAATGTATATGCACCCAGTGGGACAGCACCCAAATTCTTAGAGGAGAAGCTGAAAGAACTACAGGAAGACATAGCCAGCAAAACTCTACTAGTGGGAGGCCTCAACCTCCCACTATCAGATCTAGATAAATTGAATCATAAAACAAACAAGAAAGAAATTAGGGAGGTAAATAGATTGTTAGAAAAATTAGATATGGTAGACTTATGGAGGAAACTGAATGGGGATAGAAAGGAATATACCTTTTTCTCTGCAGTACATGGAACTTATACAAAAATTGACCATGTACTAGGACATAAAAACCTAATGATAAACTGCAGAAAGGCAGAAATAGTAAATACATCATTCTCAGATCACAATGCAATAAAAGTCATATGCAATACTGGGCCAAGGAGATATAGACCCAGAACAAATTGGAAACTGAATAACCTCATTTTAAAAAATGAGTGGACCAAAAAACAAATTATAGAAAGAATTAACCATTTTATCCTAGATAATAATAATAATGAAACAACATACCAAAACCTATGGGATTCATTCAAAGCAACTCTCAGGGGATATATTATAGCTCTAAATGCTTATATGAATAAATTGGAGAAAGAGGAAATCAATGAACTAAACATGCAACTAAAAAAATTAGAGAAAGAACAAATCAAAAATCCCCAATCAAATACAAAATTAGAAATTCTAAAAATTAAAGGAGAAATTAATAAAAGCAAAAGCAAAAAAACTATTGAATTAATAAATAAAACCAAAAGTTAGTATTATGAAAAAACCAATAAAATTGATAAACCTCTGGTCAATTTGATTTAAAAAAAATAAGAAAACCAAATTGCTAGTATTATAAATGAAAAACGTGAACTCACCACCAATGAGGAGGAAATTAAAGTAATAATTCGAAATTATTTTGCCCAACTCTATGCCAATAAATTTGATAATCTAAGAGACATGGATAAATATTTACAAAAATATAAGTTGCCCATGTTAAATGAAGAAGAGATTAAATACCTAAATAACCCTATCTCAGAAAAAGAAATTCAACAAGCCATTATTGAACTCCCTAAAACTCCCTAAAAAAAAATCTCCAGGGCCTGATGGATTCACAAGTGAATTCTACCAAACATTTAAGCAACAATGGTTCCAATCCTATATAAACCCTTTGGAAAAATAGGGAAAGATGGAACTCTGCCTAACTCTGTCTATGAAACCAATATGGTACTGTTACCTAAACCAGGAAGAGTTAAAACAGAGAAAGAAAATTATATACCTATTTCCCTGATGAATATAGATGCAAAAATCCTAAATAAAATCTTAGCAAAACAACTACAACAAGTCATCACTAGGATAATACATTATGATCAGGTAGGATTTATTATAGGAATGCAGGGTTGGTTCAATATTAGGAAAACTGTTAGTATACTCAATTATATCAACAACAAACCTATCTGAAATCATATGATCATATCAATAGATGCTGAAAAAGCTTTTGATAAAATACAGCATCCATTCCTATTAAAAACAATAGAGAGTGTAGGAATAAATGGACTGTTCCTTAAAATAATTAGCAGTATCTATCTGAAACCATCAACAAGCATTATATTCAATGGAGAGAGGCTAGAGGCATTCCCAATAAGATCAGGGGTGAAACAAGGATGCCCATTATCACCACTACTATTCAATATTATATTAGAAATGTTAGTATCAGCAATTAGAGAAGAAAAAGAAATTGAAGGAATTAGAATTGGGAAGGAAGAGACAAAACTCTCACTCTTAGCAGATGACATGATGGTCTACCTAGACAATCCCAAGAAATCATCTAAAAAACTACTGGAAACAATTAGCAATTTTAGCAAAGTTACAGGTTATAAAATAAACCCTCATAAATCCTCAACTTTTCTATATATGTCTAGCAAGAAACAACAGGAAGAGCTAGAAAGAGAAATCCCATTCAAAGTAACCTCAGACAATGTAAAATATTTGGGAGTCTATTTGCCAAGACAGACTCAGAATCTTTTTGAAAACAATTATAAAACACTTCTCACACAAATTAAGTTAGATTTAAATAACTGGGCAAATATCAACTGCTCATGGATAGGTAGAGCTAATATAATAAAAATGACAATTCTACCAAAACTAAACTATCTGTTTAGTGCCCTACCAATCAAAATTCCAAAAAATTACTTTAATGAGTTAGAAAAAATTGTAAGTAAATTCATATGGAAAAATAAAAAGTCAAGAATTGCCAGGAGCTTAATGGAAAAAAAAGTGCAAATGAAGGTGGCTTAGCCCTACCCGATCTAAAATTATATTATAAAGCATTAGTCATCAAAACTGTTTGGTACTGGCTAAGAAATAGAGTGGTGGACCAGTGGAACAGACTAGGTGTAAAAGCAGGAGATGATTATAGTAATCTGCTGTTTGATAAACCCAAAGAGTCTGGCCATTGGGATAAAAATTCCCTCTTTGATAAAAATTGCTGGGATAATTGGAAATTAGTAAAGAAGAAACTTAGATTAGACCAACACCTCACACCCTTTACCAAGATAAGATCCAAATGGTTACAGGACATAGACATAAAAAACAATACTATAAGCAAATTAGAAGATCAAGGACTAGTCTACCTGTCAGATCTATGGAAAGGGGAACAGTTTATGACTAAGGAAGATTTGGAGAACATCACTAAAAAGCAATTAGATGATTTCGATTACATTAAATGAAAAAGCTTTTGCACAGATAAAGACAATATAATCAAGATCAAAAGAAGTGTAGTAAATTGGAAAACAATCTTTACAACTAATGATTCTGACAAAGGACTCGTTTCTAAAATATACAGAGAACTGAGTCATATTTTTAAAACAAATAGCCATTCCCCAATTGAAAAATGGTCAAAGGATATGCAAAGGCAATTTACAGATAAGGAGATCAAAGCAATCCATAGCCATATGGAAAAAATGCTCTAAATTATTAATTATTAGAGAAATGCAAATTAAAGCTTCTCTGAGGTACCACCTCACACCTCTCAGATTGGCCAGTATGACCAGGAAGGATAATGATCATTGTTGGAAGGGATGTGGGAAATCTGGGACACTATTACACTGTTGGTGGAGCTGTGAACTCATCTAACCCTTCTGGAGAGCTATTTGGAACTATGCCCAAAGGGCAACAAAAATGTGCATACCCTTTGACCCAGCAATACCACTACTGGATCTATACCCTGAAGAGATGAGGAAAAAGGGTAAAAACATTACTTGTACAAAAATATTTATAGCAGCACTGTTTGTGGTGGCAAAGAATTGGAAATCCAGTAAATGTCCTTCAATTGGGGAATGGCTTAACAAACTGTGGTATATGTATGTCATGGAACACTATTGTTCTATTAGAAACCAGGAGGGATGGGATTTTGGGGAAACCTGGAGGGATTTGCATGAACTGATGCTGAGTGAGATGAGCAGAACCAGAAAAACACTGTACACCCTAACAGCAACATGGGAGTGATGTTCAACCTTGAGGGACTTGCTCATTCCATCAGTGCCACAATCGGGAACAATTTTGGGCTGTCTGCAAAGGAGAGTACCATCTGTATCCAGATAAGGAGCTGTGGAGTTTGAACAAAGTACAAGGACTATTTCCTTTAATTTAGAAAAAAACAGATATCTTATTGTCTGATCTTGTTACCTCTGAGAATTCTCTTCTCTTTAAGGATATGATTTCTCTCTCATCACAACCAATTTAGATCAAGGTACAACATGGACACAAAGTAAAGACTGACAGAGTGCTATCAGTGGGGGATGGGGATGGGGGAGGGAAGCAAGATGGGGGAAAATTGTAAAACTGAATTAATATCTTTAATAAAAATAAATTTTAAAAAAGAATGTGAAGGGGTCCTGAGAACATAATTAGAATGAATATGAAGCAGAATTTGAACCTAGTTCTCTCTTATTCCAAGTCTACTACTCAGTAAAGTTTTAACTATTCAGAATTTAGCAGTAATACTTTATTAATGTTCAATTTCTTCTGAACTATTTCCTGATCTTCTGAACTTCACATTTAGGATAAGAACAAAAACTTCAACAAATAAAATATATAATACAGGTTTTTTAAAAGTAGGCAATTATAATATATAATCTGTATGTTATATATAAATAATATGCAGTATTTTAAGGTTTGCAAAATACTTTTACAGATATTATCTCATTTGAATCTAAAAACAACCTTTTGAGATGGATGCTATTATTATTCTCCCTTTAAAGATGAGGAAACTGAGGCGGGTGGACATATCTTGAACTATATTAAAAAGCTGGTTACTATTTGAAGCAAAATTCAAATTCTTATCTTCCCTACTAGAGTCTAGAGTCTAGTTCTCTATTTATTAGGCTTTGTCCTTGAATTAAATCGCCATCTCTATCTCCAGTACTAAACAATGAATTCTCAGTTTAGAATCTTGATCTGGGAATATCTGCAGATGATCCTTGTGCTTATAAAAGAGAGACTATATTACTAGACTTTCTAAGGTACGGTTGATAACTGAGAATGTTTAGAAAAAAAATTCCATTAGCAAGAACTTTCTGCTTAGTCCTCAATTACCCAGAAAAGCAAATGATTCAAGAACTCTTTTACCTAAGCTTTCTGGGTAACTGAAGCTTTCATGTGTCCTTTTTAGCACTGGCTTTAAGAAGGATGGGATTTCATGGTAAAAAAAAAAAAAAAAAAGAAGTGCCATTATATATTTGCTTAGAAAATATTCCCCAAGAGGGAAAAATTACCACTAAATTCCATGTCTAGCACAATAGATACCCAAGGTGAAAAGAAAACTCAATCGTTTATGTTAATTTCTTTCCTAATGTGGTTACATTTGATCTTCTAATTTCTTTCCCAGTTTTACTGAAAAACAAAAAAAACACACACACAATAAGCCTATGGGACCCTTCATTTGTTTTTCTAAAAGAATTAAATGAAATCTTCAATTGTTGCAAAGAAGTTGCTTGTTGGAGTTTTTATTAAGTCTGGTTTGGCATGGATGTTTGAAATGCAGGCAAAATCTGAGCAAGGCATAGGCAACTCAAATTTGAAACATGTTTTGACTTTCTATGGGCATTTACAGAAATATGGCCTTTATTCATATCAAAAGAGAAAGCCTCAGAGCACTACCTTAATATAGCCCTCCTTTCCTCCAGTCCCAACCATATTCTGTTTCCCAGCATTTTCTTAGTGACAGAAATATTTTTATGGCATCTACATTTCATGAAAAATACGTATGTCAGTAACGCCAAGACATTTCTATGGCTCCAGTGGGTCTCTGTACTTTATAAATAGGGGAAAAAAAAACATTGTGAAACAAAAGAGCCAGAAGGAGCCTCGGAGACCATTTAACTCCAAACCCCTCATTTTCCCAATGAGGAAATCCAAGGCCAAAATAGTTTAATAATTTACTTAAGGCAGTAAATAACAAAAGCAGAAGCAGAACCCAGGTCTCCTGGATCCCAGTCTGATGATTCTTCCAAGATGCCATGTTTCCCCCAAGATGAATTTCATAGGAATAAAGGAAATTAATATCTTAAGGAGTAATTCACTGACTGAATGAATCCAGAATGGGTCATAGTCAGTTCCTTCAACATTTTAAAATATCTGTTTGAAATAAAAAGCATTTCTCTGGTTTTATGCTCTAGAATTGTGTATGTGTCCAGTTTTATTCTCTGCTCTCTCAAAATTGCTACCTGTTGCATGATGTCTCTCTGTGGTTTGCTAATTACTTCCATTAGTTTAAAACAAACTTGACAAGAGACAGAAGGAATCCTGAGAGAAATTAAATCTAATTGTTTAAACATGCACAGTCAAAGTCTGCTCTTTCTTCCTCCTCTCCATTGCAGAAGATAGCCACAGCATTGATCTGAATTAAACATGGAGAAATCTTCCCCTGCTGGAAGCATCAGAGTGCAGCCCTGCACAGATGCCTTGACCCCTAGCCCTTGTCAAGTTTAGCAAGGGTGCAAAAAACCACCATCCATACTGTATAATTGGGGTTTTTCTCTTGATGTACCCGGCACATCAGCCCTTTCCAGATGCACATTAAGTACACACCTATCTATATATGTATTCTATTCTTTCAATCAGCCAGCACATGGTAATTACTTGAGTGTGTTATCAGTTCCTGCCCTGGATACAGTAACCACAAAAAATCTAATGGTGTCAGAACATAGAGGCATGGAGCTGCTTGCTGAACTGCTCCTTTCCCTTCTGTTCCACAGTAGCACATTTTCCTCCATCCTACCCTGTAAACTGATTCAGATTTAGAGTGTTTGGGTAATCCTGCTCCCTTTCAGTGAGGGACAGTACCATAGAAATAATAGAAATAACTCTTTTTCATGTTATCTGCAGTCCCACCAAACTAGACCATCTGTCATTCTCTGGATATATTTGCTCAGGCTTCTCCTTATGCATGTAATATTCTCTCTCTCTCTCTCTCTCTCTCTCTCTCTCTCTCTCTCTCTGTTCTAGCAAGGCAATGGGGTTAAGTGACTTGCCCAAGGTCACATAGCTAAATAATTAAGTAGATAAGGCCAAATTCATGTTTTGACTTTCTATGGGCATTTACAGAAATATGGCCTTTATTCATATCAAAAGAGAAAGCCTCAGAGCACTACCTGTCCTTTAGGGTTCAGCTCAGAAATTCTATTCTTTAGGAAACCTACTCCTCTGATTTCTAATCCTCTTCCTTCCCTTTGGTTCTTACCAACCACTTTTTTATACCTAAGCTCTTGTATTGATAATTATGATGATAGTGAGGATGATAACAACTGCTTCTATTTATATAGTATTTAAGACTTCCGAAGTATCTTGTAGATCTTATCACATTTGATCAAATAAGCTAACATATAGTGTGCTTTACAAAACATAAAACCCTCTAAAATGTTAGTAATGATTAATCTTACAAAAGCTCAGTGAGATAGATGCTATTATTAATCCCCATTATAGGCATCTAGATCAGGGCTATCCAACCTTGCTTTTAAAAGTTTTTTTATTGAAACAATAGACAATATGTTTTGATTTTCCATTTTAGTGAGAGATCTACAGTATCTCAGCTTTGTTTACTGAAACATTTAGTAAACTCACAGGTGGCCACATAAAATTGCATTGTGAGTTGCATGGAGCTATGGGTCACATTTTGGTCAGCCCTGATCTAGATGATGGAAGGGAGAAACACTGGGCCTAAAGTCAGGAAGACCTGAATTCTTTTTTTTTAGTTTTTTTTTTTTTTTTTTGCAAGGCAAATGGGGTTAAGTGACTTGCCCAAGACCACATAGCTGGGTAATTATTAAGTGTCTGAGGCCGGATTTGACCTCAGGTACTCCTGACTCCAGGGCCAGTGTTCTATTCACTGCGCCACCTAGCTGCTCCCAGGAAAACCTAAATTCAAATCTGATCTCAGACATTTAAAAGCTATAAGTCATTGGGCAAGTCACTTAACCTTTGTTTGCCTCAATTTCCTCAAATGTAAAGAGGGAAAAACAATAACTGTCTTGCAGGGGTGTTCTAAGGAGCAAATAAAAAAAACTTGTAACACACTTAGAAAAGGGTCTGACATGTAGAAGGTATTGTATAAATGCATATGTCCTCCTTTCCCTTCATCCCTCCCACCTTCTCATGCTATAGATGAGGAATCAGAGGCTGAGAGATTAAAAATAATATTCCCATTTCAATAACATTACTCTTGTAAGGTCATTGGACCTTTTTAAAAATGCAGATGAATAACAATAACATCAACAAAACAGCAGTAAATGATTGAATTTGTAACCAACTATGTCCAGACTCTATATACTGTGCCACCTAGTGATCTCTTATGCATTAATAGTATACTGTTTCATATTTAAATTGTGTGTGTGTGTGTGTGTGTGTGTGTGAGAGAGAGAGAGAGAGAGAGAGAGACAGAGAGAGAGAGAGAAAGAAAGAAATATCTTCTAAAAGATTATAAGGTCCATGACAATAGGGGATAATGTCTTATTTAAATTTTTCTCTTTCTCTGCACTTGGTCATGGTGATATGTATTTCAGAAATATTGAATTGAATCAATAAGAGGTCAGGAAACCAATCATGGTTAGAGCTCAGAGGCAGCAGCTCTGGGCCTGTAACCTAGAGGTCTGCCAAGCCAGGTTTTTATTGCTCATTGTGAAAGCTAAAAAGCCAGAGGTTGTTTTGGGAAGTATTAAGTTCTTCAACCCCTGAGGTCTTCCATAGAAGATGGTTGACCACCTCTCAAGGGATCTTGTAGAAGGCATTCTTTCTCTGCACAGATTGAGTTTGATGACATTTGAGATTGTCAAATTAAATACTTGGGAGTATTTAATTTTAAAATAGTTCTACCAATTGATCTAAAATAATTTTGTTCAGGAGGCTACTAGGTTGGTCCATGGATAGAATCAGGGAGATTTTAGCTCAAATCTGACCTCAGACACCTACAAGGTATGTGACCCTGTCCAAATCACCCAATCTCTGTTTGCCTTAATCCATTCATTGGAGAAGGAAATAGAAAATCACTCCAGTATCCTTGTCAAGAAAATCCCAAGGACAGTATTGGGCCTGCTATGGTCCATAGGGTTATGAAGAGTTGTATACAACTGAATGACTAAACAACAACAATTCTCAGGCATACCAGGAGATGACAAATATTCCATTCATTCTCCTTTGACTTATTCAGCTGATGGCTTTGCCTTCCTTTTGCCACACCATTGAAATATGTCTGAGTTCTGATGAAATATTTGGGCAGTTAGAACTGTCATTCACTCTGATCTGAATAGCTATTCAGCATGATCTGCACAAACAAGAAATAAATTTGTAGAGAAAATATTCTTGGTTGGACATCTTCTGGAAAGCCTGAGCTCAGTTAGAGAGAAGGGTAAAAATCCTACAATATTTGAAAATTCATTTTAGCTGCAGCAACTACTCTCTCTCCCCTCTTTTTATCCTCCCCCCACCCCATCAGAAGATGATAAAAGGGAAGCAAATGGGTTGATCAGACATTCCATGTCTCTTCTTCTCAGATTTGGATGCCATCTCTCCCAAATAAAGAACATACAGCACCTGGCCAGCCATCTGTCACCATGATGCATTTCCAGTCTCTGATACATAAATGTTATTCTCTATATATTATCCCAGAGTCCACCTCAACGCCCACTCGCCAGCACTGATTTGTATTATTAATAGGATTCATTCTGCCTCTCTTGCTCAGGATGAACCTCTATTAACTACAATTCCCAAGAATTCCTCCAAAGTCCTAGCTAACAATCTGAATCCCCAAAAAAGTATTCCCTTTCACCTTTTATTAACTCACCTGTTAATATAAAAGAATCTCCAATTCTCTGTTACTTACACGGGATTTCAAGAGCATTATTTACCCCAATGGAGGGAAAAATGAAAGCTTACCTTTGTTTTCTATGTTAATATTGTATTTGCTTAAGTTTTTATGTTGTAATAGAATCAGCACTGGATTTGAAGTCATAATACATTAATTTGAATCCCAGATCTGCCACATCTGTGATCCTTTACTTCATTCAACTTCAGTTTCTTCATTTGTGCAATGCCCAGGGGATTATATTGCTTATCTCATTGTGATGATCTGGTAAAAGTCTATAATTTCAATATCATTATCACTAACATTATTATTATAATTATTAATATTAATATTATTGTTACAAAATTATTATAGCTTTGAAATTCTCGCATGCTAAGAAAACAATGAGCACACTAAATTGAGGGAAAAGACCACTAGAGAGTAACTTTTTGATTTACCTATTGTATATATTTATCAATCATTAAGGTTATAAGTGTTGCAAGGGGGAATTTAGATGAGGGCTAAAAATAATTTTCAGGTCTTCTCTCTAAGTAAGTTAAGAGATAAACTGGCATTTTTAGTAGTGAAAAGCACTATTTTCAATGAATGGATTATAATGAGATGTTACATTATAATAGTGTCTCACATTTAAATAGTGATTTATAGTGTACAAAGTGTCTTCTTCCCTCAAAGCAATCATCACATTTATTCATAGAAGCATTGAAGGAAAGTACTGAGGAATTCTTAGAATCACTGTAATTCAGAACCAGAAAGTAGTCATAGAGATTGTCTAACTCAACACTTTCATTTTTACCAAGGGGAAAATAATCTTTGCCAGGTTAGCTAGGTGGTAACAGTAGATAGAACAAGGCTTGAAATCAGGAATATTCATCTGGATGAATTCAAATCTAGCCTCAGACACTATCTGAGTGATCCTAGCCAATTTACTTAAGCCTGTTTACCTCAGTTTCCTCATCTGTAAAATAAAGTGGAGAAGGAAACGGCAAACTACTTCAGTATCTCTGCAAAGAAAACTCAAAGGGAATCACACATGGTTGGACATGATTGAACAAGATGAAATAATATTTTTAAAAGATCTTAAAATTCTTTTTACTAATTAATGAAAAAAGCATTTATTAAGTACCTTTTGTGTTTAAAAAAGTTCTTTGAAATTCAAATACTATCTATTAAAATCTAGAAATTATATATAATATATTAAAATATATTAGTTAAAAAACATGTACTGTCTGATGGTATTTTCTCTTAGAAATCTCTAAATTCATCTAATTTGCAGTTGATGCAAATCTAGAATTAAAAAAAGTCTGTTTGCCAAGCTCAGATCTCTGTGGATTTGTAGTTCCTTTCTTTGGCCAGTTTGAAATATAAGAAACACCGCATGATTTTAACATTCAAAGGATGCAGCATCCGTAATTAGGATTTTATAAACAGCACAGTCCCACATCTATCATTTTTTCCAGGATGGTGAAAAAAAAAGTTCCTTTAAAAAAATACATATCCTGTAGACATGTTCAGTGAGGCTCATCGGGAGCTTATGCTGAAAGTTGCATCAAATGCCCAATGAAAGGAAAAGCACTACAGCTCCCTCATTAGTTGTCTTTCAGGTTTAACCCTTTACCCTCATCATTTTTAATTGCTTGCTCCATGAAAGGAAGCAAGATGACAATTTGTGCCAGTGATTCAGGTAGTGAGTGACAGCTGGGTAAGCTAGTTTATCTGCAACAGACTATTTGACATTTAGAGTAGCAGTAGGTTGTATCTTCCCCAAGCCTGAGCTGGTATAAAATTGCATTGTGGTAATCACATGTCCCTTTTCATAGATTCTCTTGTTAGGTTATTGAGAAAAAGATCAGAGATTGAAGGGTAAGCTTGTGACTAAGTGGGCTGGCTTCAAAGATGTTGATAGTAGCATTGAATATAGAGCTATCTTCCTTCCCATCTACTGTTGGGCCCATTGCAATGGATTATGTGCTTGACTTGTTGTCAGGAAGTCCTGGATTCAAATGCCACCTCTGACACATACACTGACTGAGAAACTATAGGCAAGTTACTATTACCTCTCTGAGTCTCTCTTTGTTCACCTGTAAAATGGTTGTAATAATGCCTTTAGTACCCACTTCATCAGGTTCTTGTGAAGTTCCAATGAGATAAAGTATGTCAAATGCTATGCAAACTTTAAAGCACTATGTAAATAATAATAATGATAATGATAATAATAATAATGATTATGTGAATAATAACATTAAACTACTCCAATTTTAGGAAGGCAATGTAGCAGAGTAGACTGAAAGTTGGCCTCAGGGCAAGGAAGATTAAATCCCATTTTTGCCACATACTAGCTGTGTGACCTTGGACAAATCAATTAATTTCCCATTGCCCCTTGAAACATTCTGAAGTAGTAGGTTGCAGAGAAAGATCCTCATTTGAATTTAAACATGGAGTTCTTCAAAAATTACTCTCTATAGTGATGAAAGCACAGGTCTGGTTTTAAGGTATAAAATAGTATGAACACTAATAATTTGATTTAAAAATCAATAATGGAGGTCATTTATGTTAAAGAAGAATCAGGATCTGAGTTCAAATCCTGTCTCAGATATTTACTAGCTATGCAACACAGAATAAGTTACTTAACCCTATTTACCTCAGTTTCCTCATTTGTGAAATGAACTAGAGAAGAAAAATGCCAAATAACTCCAGTATCTTTGCAAAGAAAACCCCAAATAGGGACACTTAATTGACTCAATTACGTCAACATGAAGATAAAATATCTAAAGTAATAATAATATGAATATGTGTATTGCTGTATAACTTTATTATTATCATTATGTTCTCATTCATCTCATCTTATATTTGATTGAGTTCAGATGGAAGCTGAGACAAATCATTCTACAATTGTACTTTTGGATTTAATATTTGATGGGCTATTGCACAGGTGATAAAATGATTATATAATGTTAATGAAAGAGGTAGGATTAAAGTTTATCATCAGTGAATTCACTGAAAGCACCTTGAGGAAAAAGCAGAAGAAGAGGAGAAAGAGGAGAAGGACCTTGGGCAAGTCACTACTTAGTGCTCCCACCTCATGGCAACTTTAAGAAAAAGGTGACTATTTTCATTGGAAGAAGTTCTTCATCAGAAGTTTGCTATACCCAAACAGATGTAGGCATTTTTTTTAAAACACCTATTGGATGTTTATGTTCTGTAATGGGAGATGCAGGGAGGAAGGAAATAATATGTCCCTAGCTTTCAAATAACTTGTCTACCTGGGTTGACATATGAAAAAAATAGGGGATTGTTTTTTAACACAAAGAAATACACCAGATGTTCATCAGAATCCTCCTTTTTCCCCTTGCTTGCTGTATGACCTTGAGAAGGCACTTCCCCTTTCTGGGACTCTGATTCAAAGGATTATTAATTTAGAGTTAGAAAGAAATAGTAGGCCATCTACTTTCCTCCTCTATAATGGGGGTGGGCTAGGGAAGGGATTAGACTAGGTGATTTCTAGAATCTGTTTTTAAATTTTATACTATATTCCTATGATGCTGTGTACATCACACATGACAAACTGAGTGAAGAAATTCTGAAAGGGAATTCAGTGAAGGAATGAACAAGATCAAATGGAATTTTCTAGAAGAAACTTTCTGGAAGGGCATAAATTCAGAATGCAAAGTTTAAGGAGAAATGCTGGTAAATATAACATGGAATATTTATGTCAGTGCTCAGGATACAAGGAAACCATACTTGAGGTGGGGATGTTGCTAAGTGGCACAGTGTATCGAGTGCCTGGACCAGGAAAACTCATCTTCTTGAGTTCAAATCCAGCCTCAGACACTTTTTAGCTATATGACTCTGGGCAAGTCACTTAACTCTGTTTCCCTCAGTTTCTTCACCTGTGAAATGACTGGGAAAGGAAATGACAATCTACTCCTGTAGCCTTACCAAGAAAACTCCCAATGGGGTCACCAGAAGTTGAATATAACTAAAAACAACTGATCGATAAAAATAACAACAAAGATTGTTACTCAGAGCAGAACATAACATTCCACAGGGCCTACCATTAAATAAATATGTACTTAGTGACTAATATATGTGATACATTGTTGGTGAAAAATAAAGAAGGTATGTTTCAAAGATCTTTTCATTATCTGATCATATCCTTCAAAGATCTTACAGTTTAACTTGAGTAGTAGTATGGAGTAATAATGAATTAAACAGAATCCCTACCTTCAAGGAATTTATGGTCTAATTACACACACACACACACACACACACACACACACACAGACAATAGCCTCCAAATAATACCTACTTTGAGGAGCTATCAGTCAAATGAGGAGAGATATACATGTGTATTATTATTGTTGCTGTTCAATGGTTGTTCAAGTCATATATGACCTTGTGTAATACTATTTGGGGTTTTCTTGACAGAGATACTAAAGTGGTTTGCCATTTCCTTCTCCAGTTCATTTTACAGAGGAGGAAACTGAGGAAAACAGAGTTAAGTGACTTGCCCACAATGATACAAATAAGTCTTTCAGTCACATTTGAACCCCAGACTACATGATTCTAGCCTCTGCACTCTATCCCCTGTGACACCTGCTTGCCTCAAGTAAGAAGCAGAGTTGGAATCTAAACATAGGACTCCAATTTTTTCCCACAATACCCTTTGAAATGCATCTATAAAAGTGCACTCATTTGGATTCAAGTTTGACTTTTTTCCACCCTTTCTTTTAACAATAACTTCTCCCATTTTTTTACTTATTTTTGTGGTTCACTACATAGAATTTTTTTTTTTGGAGCTCAGTCTTGCTACACCCAATAACTGGGATGCTACATTTGCAAGATTAGGCTCTTGGGATTAGAAACACAAACTTTTGCTGTTGTCTGAGAAAAAGCATCAGGAAAGTTTCCCCAGCATATGAATTTTACCCATATGAAACCAGAAGATTTTCTTTAACCCTGGAGAGGTTTTTGGTGATTTTCATTAAGAGCAGAGCTGATGAGAGCAATAGGTCCTCTTCTAAAGGATCAAAATATTAATGGTACATGGGGAAACACCAAGCAGAGTATACATCGGGGCACTGGTTTTCTACCATTGGGTAATTTAAAAAGATGTCAGTCTCTCTAGGGTAATTGTTCAAACTTCCTTCCATGCAGTATCATTCCATTGATAGCCAAAAAAGAGAAGGCACACCTATCAAACAGATATCAGCATAGAAAATTGAGAAAATATATACTTATATTGTACTGAATATTGTTATCTATTGTATCTCTCCAATAAACCGAACTCTTTCAGGGTAGGTATTCTCTTTAAATTTTGGATTAAGAGAAAAATATCAAGAAATGTCCTTTGAAGAAATACATGTATTAATCTTAAAACAAATCTTTAAAAAATCTTTAAAAAAATCTTTAAAAAAATTCTAAATTGTGAGATAGCTCTGCTGCCTAAAATAAGGTTAGATTTTATTCTGGAAAAGGCCCTTAGAAAGTGAATTTTTTTTAATTTGACCTTTTAACAGTTATATTTACTTATATTTGAGTTAGTTATATAAAATAAGTTAGTTATTTTGGCTATTATAAATACAGAGGTTAACTATAAAAGACATATGAAGAAAGATGCTATCTTCATCCAGTTAAAAATCTGCAACAAAAGAAGGTACAGAATAATTTTACACATATAAATGATTTATATCTAATAGTAAACCATCTCTAGAATGGGGATGGGGTAGAAAAAAAAAGAAATCTACATGATAATTTGGTTGTGCATTTGAAAGGAATAGAAAGTTATGCATAGTTTCGATTTTGAGATTTTACATGCAATCATCTTTTTTATTGTACTGTTATGGAAATGCTTATTTCATTCTATAAATTAAAAAAAAGAGAGAAAATCATCTCTACAATTAGTCTCTACTGGACATAAAAAATGTGTCCTTTACTTTCAGATTGCCCATCTAAGAACAACCAGTTAAGTGTTGGTTCTTTTATTGTGAGTGTTAGCTAACTATCCAAATAACCACATCTGTGAATTGGTTATATGTTTGTGTATGATTTTAAAAAAAATTGTAAGAACATCTTAAAGGGCAAGCTGAGGGTCTAAGAGAAGCCAGCAGGAACTTGGCTTTCCAAGACTTCATCTGTGTTCACTTTGCTTCAGTAAAGACTGCAGAAACAGGCCATATGTTTATAAAAACTGGTTAAGTACAATTTTCACCTTCGTATGGTGGAACCTGCTAATGCACTCTAATGAACAGGACAGTCATTGCCAAATAACAAATTTTGTGAATTAGCAAGTGAGAAAAGAACAAAAAAAAGTAGACACCATATGTAGATAGCTCAATGATACTATATAAAAATGATCCTTTTATTGCAATAAATGTAGCTAATTGTTCGTTAGTCATAATTGCTCATTATATATGGTGCAAAACTAATATAATAACTGGAGGGCTTATCATGTAAACTGTGCCAGAGTGAAGTGAGACTGTTCCACTTAGAGTTAAAGTTGTTGGGACAGCTAGGTGGTGCAGTGGATAGGGTACCAGCCCTGGAGTCAGGAGGACCTGAGTTCAAATACAGCCTCAGAAACCTAATAATTGCCTAGCTGTGTGACCTTGGACAAGTCATTTAAACCCTATTGCCTTAAATAAATACAAAAAAAATTAACAACAACAAAAAAAGAGTTGATGAATTCATCCATTCACTACAGTGAAAATAAGTTGGGTTCTTGTGTGTTATTTGAAAGTTTTTAAATGCATTTGTTTTAACATCAAAACATAAACTTATCATGCAATATTCACAGGACTATGCATGAGCTGCCTTATATCTGTTTTTAAGAAACCAAAGCTTTCTTGAATTCTCAGCAGGTAGCACAATGGATAGAAGCTGAGGCCTGGAGTAAAGAACACCTGAGTTCAAATCTGACCTTGACCATTTACAAGCTATGTGACCTTGGGTGAGTCATTTAACCTGTTTCTTCAGTTTCTTCAATTATAAAATAGAGATAATAAAAGCACCTTCTTCACAGGGTTATTTGTGAAGATCAAATAAGATAATATTTGTAAAATATATATCTCTTCCTTTCCTACCTCCACCATGAAGTTTTTCCTGATTGCTTTGTCAATGTCCCTCATGATATTTTGCATATATTTTGTACTTATTTCTGGCTCACCCCCAACAGAATGTCAGTTCCTTGAGGGCAGAGACTGATTTATTTTGGTCATTGCATTTCCAGTCCAAAGTATAATGCTTGGCACAGCAAAGCTGCCTATTAAACGACATCGAATTGAAATGCCTCAGCTAGTTTTAATGGTATTATCCTGGTGATATCTCCAGTCAGGTAGATAAAGTCTTCTGATCCAATAACTGAGTGGGGATTACTGACATACAGGATAAAAGTTTCCAGTCTTGTGGACTAAATAAAGAATAGATGCTTTCTCTTTAGCAGCCTTTAGCATCACAGACCTGCATAGGTACTGCCTAAGATTAAAGCAGGACTGTGTTTCTGGATCCTGTTGGGTGTTGCTGGAAGTATTAGATGGGGAAGGCAGAGAAGCAATAGCAAACTGTAGGTGAATAAGTGCAAAGACTGGGAAATGAGAGGATACAGATATGTTGTAGAAATCACCTAGAATGGAGACTAAACTGAACTGGTAGGTGGCGAGCAGGACAACAACACTTTTTTTTTACCCCAACTTCCCCAGAGCAAAGTGTTGGAGAAATAGAGAGAAAGAATTGACTCTGTCTATAAGCCCTAGGGCAAGCTATTATATTATATTTAAATGTTTTTCTTCATTTTATACTGCTAATGTGTAACTAGAAGGTGCAGTGGATAGAAAATATGGGCTTGGAGTAAGGAAGAACTCAAACATTTACTGTGTAACCATGTTTGCCTCAGTTTCCTCATTTGTAAAATGAGCTAGAGAAGGAAATGGTAAACCATTCCTGTATCTTTGACAAGAAAACCCCAAATGGGGTCATGGAGAGTCAGATATGATTGAAAATGACTAAACAATAACAGTAACAACAAAGTAGTGTTGAGAAACCACAATCATTTATAGGTGCTTTCTTTTCTTATCCTATAAATTTGTAGTTCAAGATGAAGAGAGGGGAGGTTGGCTAATGGAAAAAGAGATTTCCCTGATCCTATACTGTGATGGAGATCAAATTTATTAGTAAGAATTTCATTGAGTCCTTATCTTTCTCTGAGATATTACAGAGCATATCCACTAAACTACTTTTGAATCTGGGGAGAGACTTAATAAGGAGAGGGTTGTAGTTCTGAGTGACATACTCACATATTACAATGCTATACATTCTAAAAGACTTAGAGTAATGACATAGATTCTTATGCTGCAAAAGATGGAGTTATGGAGACAAAATAGAGATTCAGATAAAGAGGTCTAGGAATATTTAGAGGGACTTAAACACTCTGAATAGAAGGATCCAGGGTAAGCTACAAAGAGGAGTAGAGCCTTGAAGGAATTTAAGGATTCTATGATGAGGGAGTATTTCCCAGGCATGGAGTGGGTCATAGAGTGTGACTCTAGACAAGAAAAAATAGCTAACAGCCTATTTTGTCTGAAATAAAGAGTTCAGAAAAAGTTACATGTAAAACAAATTTGGAAAGGTAGATCCACACATGATCTTCTCTCAGAAACTACTGTTTGTGTGTGCACATGTGTCTCTGTATGTGTTCTTTAGGGGAAGGAGTGTGGTAGAGGAAGGATCTTAGTTTTAATAAATGGTATGAGATAAATTCACTAAAACAAGTATAACTATGAACTTTATATATGGATAAGTAGCTTTGAAATTGCCTTCAAGAGAAATCTATGCTGTAATAATCTACTTTGCAGATTTATGAAGCTGAGGGGCTTCATGTTAAAGAAATTGGGAAATATTTCTCTTTCAAGTGATGCAACTTAAGGCATGTGGATCAGGAACTAAAACCTTCAGAACATGAGATGGGTAGTCAATCAAAATTTTAATATCTGGATTTGACTATCTAAAAGGAAACACATATATCCATTCAATCTCCTCTCCTCACAGTCCCCACCTTGGAAGTCCCTATCTCTCTCATTTTCTCTATGTACTTCCCCTTCCATTTAACACCCTAAAAGGAAAAGGAATTGGCTCTTCTTAGCTCAGACCTGTGCACACTAAATAATAATTACTTATTGAGATAGAGGACATTAAAGCATGATGGAATTTATTCCTAAATGAGTCCTCAAAGATCACTGAATTGAAAACCATTATTTTGCTGATTGGTCAAACATGATCCCCAAAGGGCTGAAGTAGCTTGCTAAAGGTCACACGTGTAAAAAAATATCAGGGTTGAGACTATAAACTAAGTTGTCTAGCTCAAAGACTAGTGTTCTTAATAGCTAAGTGACTGGTCAGGAGTCAGAAAGAACCCTGCTACTAGCTTTATGATCGTAGGGCAATAAATGAATCTCTGTTTGCCTCAGTTTCCTCAAATATCAAGTGGGGATTATAATAGGACCAAATGAGATATTTGTAAAACAGCACAGTAGACATTTTAATAAATTATTAACTCCCTTTGCCCCTCCTCCCCACTCCTCTCTACTCCTCCCTCTTCATATCACCAAATTTCAACAGTTGATTATGCTTAGCTTTTTGTTTTGTTTTGTTTTTGTTTTTGCAAGGCAATTGGGTTAAGTGACTTGCCCAAGGTCTAGGTAATTATTAAGTGTCCAAGTCCGGATTTGAACTCAGGTCCTCCTGACTCCAGGGTCGGTGCTCTATTCACTGTGCCACCTAACTGCCTTATGCTTAGCTAACTGGAAGATTTCTCTTTGTTCATCTCCATTGCTGGATCTTTTTCCATGTTCCTCCTATTTCTCTACCTTGGTGAAATCATCAGCTTCTCTGTATCCTATTATCATTTCTAGACACACAATTCCAAAATCTCTATATCCATCTCTGGTTCTTTGATCTGTCTTCTTGTACCCCCTATTGCTTATTAAATATTTTAAATCTTAAATTCAACATGTCCAAAACAGAACTAATTATCTCCTTCCCTACTGCTGCCTCTCTGAGTCCCTTGCTTACTTTAAGACTCAGTTCAAATGATATCCTCTCCAGAAGGCCTTTCATGATTCCCCCCTCTTCTGAATACTTTCCACTCTAAAGTTACTCATATGCCTATTTATATACATATGTTATTTCATCCATTAGAATATAAATTCCCTGAGGGTGGGGACTGTTTTTGCTTTTTCTTTGTACTCTAATACTTAGGATAGGATGTGACACATAGTAACTACTTAATAAAAGATTGAATAAATGTCCAAAGTGGGAGAGGTGTTGATTTGTAAATATAGAACATGAAGAGATTTGATGAGTCCAATTTTCCTATGAAAGTGGGAACTGAAGCATTTGTTGATTATTCATAACTGGAGGGGTTAGGAAAACAGAAAATACTTCTATTAGATGTCATCCTCACTGAAAACTCCTCATGGAGTTTATAGTGTTTACAAAGTATTGCCCCTCACCCCACTACCCTCTGAAAGAGATGGGCATGTTTCCCATATATTATAGACCATGAAGTTGAGAAGCAGAGGAGGGAAGTGACTTGTCTATGATATTATAGTTAATTAGTGAACTGGCTGCAGGCTCAATAACATTCATTCTTAAAGCCCTTCCCCTCAAAAATAACCTTATAAAAATTAAAAAAAATACACCTGAGCAATGTTATTTTATTTACTGCTCACAACATAAAACTTGCATCTCTCTTCAGGTTTCTTTTATAATGAATCCAATATCATAATCTAATACCATAACTGAATTTGTATCATCCACAGATAATGAAATACTGAAATGTATCCTTCTTTTGTATGAAAAAAAATTCAGGTCCAAGGAGGAAAGGATATGAGCAGTAAAACGAGAGAAACAAATCATCTTTCTGGAAGTTTCCCACCTGGTGTTTCTAATTTTATGATTACACTTTTCAGCATGTTCACCCCAAAATATTGCACTAATAAACTCTTAGTGTATTTATTTAATATTTATAGCATTGGGGGGAAACCAAAGTCTGCTGATAAAAAGAAGGATAGTGATTCAAATGACTTCAGCTGTGTGAGTTGTCTGAGGCTCCATTCCCTGGTGATCACCTTCGAAAGCCTGCAGTTTAATGAGAGGCTGTTTTGATGCTGCCTGCTCTGGAAAGGATGTTTTTAATGGTCTAGATTATTAATTAACTATCCTCAGTTTAAGAAAATGAAGGTGGGGGAAGGTGCAACAATAAAAAAAAAAACAAGATGAGGGAATGAAAACCTTGGAATATTCTTTATGTAAAAAAGTTCTTTTCTTGGCATTGCAATTGAAGCTGAGATATGAAACCCTCATTAGCGAAATTAGGTGATTTCCCATCAAAATGAAACCACCATAGCTCTTAATTTGGGCAACAGCTCTAACTAAGCCCTCTCCACCCACCACCCCTGAAACGACAATGTAAGAAGAAAAGTGATATGTAGCAAATCCAACTACAAAGGAACAAAGTGTTGATAACTTTCAGGCTTGTGAAATGTCAAGGCCTTCTCATTAAAACACTCTAGTAATAAGCACCAGAAGGATAACATGGTTAATGGCTAATGACTTGCTCTTCATTTTCTAGTACTTAGCAAGAGGCCATGAAGACAGATGTTTTTCCTTCGTGAGGGGAAATAAAAAAGGTCTTGCCACTGATCTCTGCTCCATGTCAGTGGGTGCAGCCTGTCTGGGAAGGGCCATTTGACCTCTCCTCAGGAGCAGAACTTGAATAGGAACAAGATGACATTCTAAGAGGATGTAAGAGAAAGCCCACACACCAGGCTTCCATTTGGTTTTAGTGAAGAGATTTATTTGCTATCTCAATACTTGGATTATAATCTCCTTGAGGGCAGGGATTGCCTTTTCCTTTTGTATGACAAAGGCTTAACATGGTGTTTGTCACATGAGAAGAGTTTAATAAATCTTCTTGACTGAATGACTCCAGAGAATACACATTTAATGGTGGATATATGACAACATCCAAAGAGCTATGATTGACAGCCCATCTAGAATGCTACCTCTGCTGGTAAGTGTTTCAATTCCCTAGATACACTTTCTCTATCTTTCTAATGAGAGCTATTAATTTACCTTTGCTATTTACTTTGTACTTGAAAACATCAACTCAGATTTTCTGGAATCCTGGATTCAAATTGTATCAAGGTTGAGGTTACCTCTGAGATCAGCATTTTTTTTTTACTTATCAGGCTGACCTTTCCTAAAATGTGGATTCAGAAGCCCTTTAATAAATCAGTAGCATTTCCCCAAAACAAGACTATATACATTACTGCTTGTGGCCAGACTCCTAAGACATCTGTTAAATTCTGTAGATAACGGGCAGTAAATCACCTTTAACAATAGAGAATTTAGTGTTTTATTCAACATTTGTTATAAACAGAAATGGATTCACATATACATATACATCTCCAGAGCCCCAACATTTCATCCCTCTTTTTTGTTCCAAATTGAAATACCATGATAATACCTGACTTGGGATTTCACCTACCAAAAAAGGCAGATAGAGAGAAGGAATGTTTCTAGATTATGTTCCATACAGGCTTGAAACAACTTTATCTCTTAGAGAATTTCTAGTTCTCTCTGTAAAGGGAATTATGGCAATGTAAGCAAATTTTACTGCCTGATACCATATAAGCATAAGTATTCCTATTTACTTCAACTGATATATATGTTTTTATATATTATATATATGTATAAATATGTGTGTATACATGTTGATATATATGAACATGTCTATACTTCAACTGATATAATATATATCTATGTTTATTGATGTTTTATATACATATATATAATATACTAATATATATATACTTCACCTGATATATTTATATGAGTTTGCTGTTATAACTAATATGCAATATCAACTAATATGTAAATATTTATTTTCATTTCAATTGATATGTGTTTGTACTAGTTTATATATATAGATATAAACCATACATATTTCAACTGATATAGCTATATAGAGGTATACCTTTCTATATTTATCTCTGTCTAGATCTCTGCCTACATATTTATCTTTAAAGTTTTAAAGATAGAATCTTTAAGCTTCTGATTTTTTTAGATTTTAAAAAGAATTTTACATGTATTATCTCATTTGACCTCAAATATGATATTACATTATTGCTGTATATTATTAACCTGAGTTATTATTACCCTCATTTTGCAAATGAGGAAACTGAAGCATCTAGCAGAGAAGTGGCTTGTCTAGGATCACTTAGTGAGGGGCACAGATAAGATTTGAACCTGTGTGTTCCTGATTCTGAGTCCAGCACATTATCTACCTTATTACCTAACTTTATCTAGCCATAAAGACTAGATGCCTGTTACATAGATATGCATATACACAATTTGATTTTAATGAATTTGTTATCCCAGTGATACAAGTACGCCTAACAAATTTGCAGATTGCCATGTATCCTCTCCTTTTCAATCTTTTCCTATATCTTCTAGTAAATCTTTGACAGGGTTGTTCAGTTAATCTTCTGGGGCCTTATGCTAGGCCTCTTTTTTTAATTTAATGGAGAATGTAGCTTTTTCCATTTCTTTAACCCTCATTCCACCTTCATTACTGAAGTGCTGCTACTTTTATTAATTGATCTTAATTTATTGTTTTTACACAGTTGATTTCTGTTTGGCAGTGATATAGGTTATTCAAGCCTAGTATGCATCTTCTTCTTGTCCTAGTACATGTCTTCCTACAGTTTAAATTTGTTAGCATTCCATGATTTCAGTCAGTTAGCATTTCAGGAAGAATAGTGTTTTATGTTTGCTTGTTTTAAAGATGACTTTCACAGAAAAGCTTGAGGTTATTAAAAGCATTGAACAATTTCTTATATGTAGCATAACCTATGCTATTTTTACGATTCAACTGAGTACAATTCACTGTCAATCTGAAATCTCTATTCAAGTCATATATACTAATGGATCAGTTGTGTGGGCAATCATTCCAGTGCCATATAGAAGAAATTTTGAGCATGTATGTGTATGTATATACACATACATCTACTCCCACACCCATATGTATATAAATACACACACATATATGCATATAGATATACATAGGATCTCATTGGCCTAGGCAACTCCCCACATGAGGAAAGCCCTTATACTAATACAGGTCATCACATTTTCTGAAACTTATAGTCTTAGAATTGTCTAAAACACTCAGTCTTTAAGTACTTTGCACAAGTTCATAAAATCAAGATGTGTGAGATGGGGGACTTGAACTCAGGCTTTCCTGGGTGTGTTTTCCTCTCTCTCTCTCTCTCTCTCTCTCTCTCTAGGTTTCATTCTAGACTTTATCTCTACCATACCAGCAAGATGATACCTATGGAACTACACTCCACCTCTCTCCATCTTGCCTTTATATGTTTTCTTCCCCCATTAGAATCAGAACTGAAGATAGGGACCGCCTTTCTTCCAATTTGTAATTGTATTATGTGTATGTGTATGACATATATTAAACACTTAAAACTTGTTGACCCTTATCGACTGACTTCTTGACTCCAAGACTGGCTTTCTAGCTACCCTGCAACATTAACATACTCCCCATCTCCTTTCCTCACTCTCTTTTTTCACTAAACTCCTATTTTGTTCCTTCAACTTGGTTTAGAGGTGGCTCCATTAGGCTCATCTAGAAGCACTGGGAGATCCTACAACCAAACTGTTGCCTGGCAATAGTCTGCATGTTTGCTGGCTGACAACCAGACTGCCTAAGTTTAAAGAGGCTCATCACCAGAAGGCTGGTCACCAGGTGACTAATTATTTTTGGCCACAGCAATGTCATAAACATGGATAGAGGGAATAAATACACAGATGCAATGCTCAATGAGCATGCCTATGGTTTTATACATGATGTCCCAAAAGTCTGAGTGCAGAATTAAGATTTTTAAATTGTTACTAGTTTAAAATACCAGAAAAGCAATTAAAGCTTAAGCTGCATCAATTCTTTTGGGAAATTGTGCATTAATATTATAATAATAGCAGCTAATATCTATTCAGTTTTTTAAGTTTTATTAATAGCTTAATGTATATGCATAAAGATATATGCACAGGTATGCAGACATGATCAATAAACTCATGCATACATACACACATGCACATAAAATAAATGCATGTTGGATATGTTTGTTTATGTCATACATATTTTTAAAGTAGACCTATAATTTCCTTTATATGGAGAATTCTCAGGCAAGGAAACTCCTACCAATACTGACCACCACTTGCTCTGTAGCTTATATTCTTGAGGAGGTGGGGGGGGGGAGGGATACATGATGGAATGGGGGAATGGTATATGGAGAGCATAAGTGCTTTTCCCAGGATATATACAACCAGTTAAGAACCAGAGGCAAAAACTGAACCCAGGTCTTTTTGACTCTGAGGTCAACTCTCTGTCTGTGATACTGATCCTCCTCCCAAATTCCTTCCCTACTCACTTTCAGAATACACACACACACACACACACACACGCACACGCACACACACACAGTGCCCTCATAGACTTAAAGAAATTATAAGTCATTAAAACTAATTTGGGTTGTTTATTATACCTTATATGGATTTTTTTTCATCCCATATGTGCTAATTTTACTATCAAAAATCAAACTAGGGGCGGCTAGGTGGCGTAGCAGATAAAGCACTGGCCTTGGAGTCAGGAGTACCTGGGTTCAAATCCGGTCTCAGACACTTAATAATTACCTAGCTGTGGGCCTTGGGCAAGCCACTTAACCCCATTGTCTTGCAAAAAAACCCTAAAAAAAATCAAACTATTAAGGCTCAAAACTGCACTAAGACTTTTGGGACTGTGTGTGTGTGTGTGTGTGTGTGTGTGTGTGTGTGAGAGAGAGAGAGAGAGAGAGAGAGAGAGAGAGAGAGAGAGACAGAGACAGAGACAGAGAGACAGAGAGATTATAGCAATGCAACCTAGAGTATGGCCACATAATGAGAAGACAGGACTCATTGGAAAACACCCTAATGTTGGGAAAGAACAAAGGCAAATGAAGAAGAGGATGGCAGAGGATGAGATGGATAGAGAGTGTCATGGAAACAATGAATATAAACTTGAACAGACTTCAAGAGATAGTGGAGGATAGACAGGCCTGATGTGTTGTGATCTATGGGATCAGGAAGAGTCAGACATGACTGAGCAACTGAACAACAAAACTAGAATAAAATTAAGGTTTTTGTTATCGAATCTCTCACATCATACTGATTATGCAGTTCCCTTAATTTTCCACATCATTTTCACACAAACTGTTATTCATTCATATATCTCCAATTCTATACTGTAGTAGTAAGAGTTTTAAACCCACACCTAGGACTTTACAAAACACAGTATGCCCTATATTCCTTTCATGGACTCCTCTACTTCTGTACCTTTTAGCATTTCTAATTGTCTTCAAATATCACCTCTAATGACTGATTCCCTCAGCTGTTACATGTTTTTCCCTCTAACACTTTGTATAGATTTTACATTTCTCCACATTCATCTTGTTCCCCTCCTCCATGATCCCCCAATTAGAATGTTAGAGCCTTGAGTTTAAAGACTGATTTTTGCCTTTAAACTTCAATGTCTAGTACAATGTTTGGCTAAAAACAAGTGTTCTCTAAATTCCATTGTTAGCATTTGTTTGCATCTCATGGTGCCTGACATTGCTATATGTTTGTTTGTGTGTGTGTGTGTGTGTGTGTGTGTGTGTGTGTGTGTTTGACCATCTTGTATTTGTTTGAGGAAGACTTCCATTGCAGTAGTGTCTATCCTGAATTTTCTGCAGTGAAATAGATCTCATTGTGCCATCCATCTCCCATTAGCACCTGTGACCACTAACATTTTCCTACCTGCTGATATTGTTTTCACACCTCTTTGTGTGCATCAAACTGAGCAGAAAAACCTCTTCCAGGTTTATTCTCATATCTTATAATGTTCATCAACTGCAGAACTGAGGAGCAAGGCCTGTCTCCCTTGTTCCCTTGGTGCAGTGGTGAATATAATACAAGGACTTAATAATCATCATGGTGCTAACAAATGTGTGAAAACAGCAGTCCTGATAATAAAAATAACAGGAAACTAGCCAATGGTAAGACATGCTTCTCTCTCCCCCAAAAGGTAATGTGCACCCAGAAGGTAATGTGCAAACCAAGTTTCAGGCTAACAACAGTACATTCTTTGCTATAAAATGGCATTATTTTGTGCCAAGACCAGACATGAAAAACCTCCATACACCACAATACAATTGGATTTGGAAGATGAACTTGGAGCCTGGTAGCAATGAGGAGCAAAAATCACGTTGGGAAAGACAACTGGGTTTTGGATGCAATTTCCATCCCATATATATGCCAATTCCATTATCAGCATAGCTCTCCAGGGTGGCTTTTGATCCTTTCACTCATTCTAAACTAATTCAAATAAAGAGTGTGTTTAAGGGTAAGAAAAATCATATTTTGCTTTGGTTTGGGAAGTGCTAAGAAGGGGGGGGGCTGGAAAGGATGATGCCTGCCTTCAATAAAGAACATGATGCATCATTGCAGTGTTTTTTATAATGACTACTTAATTCTTCCTAAGTCAAGAGATAGGTTCAATTAAACTGATCTCTTTTCTGTATTTTAACATGCTTCATTCGGTTTTTCCAAAGTAAAGTTCCAGTTTTCAAGCCCCTTGGGCTTTTCTATTTAAGGTCAATCAATCTCTTGCACTAAAGCAGTGAAAATGTACCCAATAGCTGTGATTGAGAAAATAAGACAGTGGGCACATTTTATTTTACAAATCAACTCCTCTGGGTATGTGTCAGACAATATTCTTCAAGCAATATCTGTTATTTTGTAGGATGAGAATGGAATAAATCCAAAGTATGAGTTTGGTTTGTCTCAGCATCAATACACCCACTGGCACAGTTAGTTTCTTCATACTACTATGCTGGGTCAGCCCAGTAGCCTGGAGCTTATTGGAATGGATTGGATTAAATTGTCCAAAACACACACACACACACACACACACACACACACACACACACACACAATTCTAAAAAAAATTCACTTGGAAGAACAAAGATCTATAAATCAAGGAAAATAATGAAAAGGGGTAGCAATGATGGAGGAATGCTTCCATACTATAAACTACAGAATAAAACAATAGTCATCCAAATTACTTAAGAAAAGACTTCCTACTTGACAGGAACTTCTGGGAAAACTAGAAAGTAGTCTGGTAGAAGTTAGGCTTAGAGTAATATCTTACATCATATTCCACAATCAATTCAAAGTGAATGTGCTGCTGTAAATGGTATTATAGATGAAATAATAAAAAAATAAGAGAAATCATATATTTTTCACAGTCAGAGTTAGGAGATGAATTATTAACCAGTTATCAAAAATAAAGTCAGTTATTTTGATTATAAGAAATTAAAAAGTTTTTTGCACAAATAAAATTAAAGCATCTAGGATAAGAAGAGAAGTATATGTGGGGTAAAAGGTTCTTATTCACTCACTATGATCTCTGACCCAGAATACAGAGCCAGGTAAACACAAGAGCAGGTGACTATCATAGACTTTCTACCCTCTCCTTCAGGAAACCCACACATGGCCCCCTAAGTCACCTTGTGGTTTTGTCATGCAAACCTTGTACGCCTTAGCTGACTCTGTACTCTGAGGCAGGGACCAGAGTGAAAAAGAGCTCAAAATCCTTTTTAGGATTGGTGAGCAAATGAACATGAAAAAGCACAAAAGCAAAGCTAGGAAGGCAAAATCATTGTTCTCTACCAACCTGATCTGCAGCTCTGCCTTTTATGTGCAAACATAGTTGGCAATAAACTTCTCAGGCTTTGAGCTTTGTAAATTTTAAAATATTCTATAAATTCCATTATTATTATTATTACTATTATTAGTATTACTATTACTACTGATGGCAGTAGTAATGTCTTAATTAGCAACATTAATATTGGTATCTGACCATGAAGGACTTTAAAATTTCTGCTTCCAAAATTTGTATGTATAAATATATATATAATATGTATATTATATATATTTGTATACAAGTCATATGAGCCTCATAATAAATCTATGAAGTGGGTGCTATTTGTATTATTATCCCCATTTTAGAGAACATGGAAAAGATAGCTCAGACAGGTGAAATATCTTGCTTATTGTCACTTGCAAGATAAATAATAGCTGATATTTACACAGGGCTTTAAAAGTTTATAATGTGCCACACAAAGATTAGCTCATTGAAATTTCATAATGAATTGGCAAAATGGGCAATATGAGTGTTATTTTACCCATTTCACAGATGGAGAAATGGAGGCTCCATAAGGTAAAATGGAGTAAGATCAAGGCAGGATCTGAAACTGGATCTCTCCTGCACCAGAGGAAGGAAGTACTTTTTTTCACTTCATTTCACATCTAAAATATAGCCCCAAAGCCCTGAAAATACAAATTCACCAAAATTGTTTGTTGTTCTTTGTGACTTTTTCACGAATTATTCCAAGGACTCTTAAAAATTGATTTTAAAGATACCCCTTTTCCTGACCTATCACCTCTCTTACAGTATTCGATTATATATTAGGTGATGATGAAAAAGATATTTGAATTGACAGTTTGTACAATGGGGAGAGTGGCCCCAGGGAATAGCCTTTAATATACAAGAAACAAGATCTTGGCTATTTTTAGAATCTGCAAGCATCTCATTAGGGTCCTGCACATCACGATTGTGCTAATGAGATCATTTGCAATTAAGGTCCAGGTAGAGGGATGGCTTGCTTTATTGTGTGAAAGAGGCCCCATTCCCCTGCTCAACAGCTTTAAACAAGCCCACATTCCTCTCAGTCACGCCACAAGAGCACTACATGATTAAGTCTCTTCTTAATCAGGGAGACAAACTGATTGACCTCACAGCTTCTCCATGATGTTGCTGCATTTCAGAAAAAAGTAAAATTGGTGGCCCCTACCTGTCAAGGATAGTTTTGTTTTGTTTTGTTTAAGCAATCCATAAACAACTTGTACCAGGAGATTGGAGTCAGCAACACTTCTTTGGTTTCTTCCACCCCATTCCCATTGCATAGGAATTTTTCCCTCAAAAATCTATAAAGAAAAGATAATTCTGATGCTGATGAGACTCTGGGAGGTGAGAAGTTCTATTCCTTTTAACAAGGCCAGTTTGGATGAGAACAATTACAATACTTGAGGGTGTATGTAACTTTAATAGGGGGTAGCTACAGCAGCAAAGCACTGTCTCATTGTCTCTGAGAGGCAGGACTACAGGCAAATATTGTTGAATCTTTTTTATTCTGTTTTAGGGAAAGCCCTGTCTACCAGATCCCTCCCCTCCTTCCCCTCCTCAGGATAATGAGATTAAAGGAACTGTCATAAATGCAGTTTCTTAAGGTAAGAAAAGCAGAAACCTTTCTAGTAAATTCATAAGAACTCTATCATCTGACTGCCATCTATATTTCCAAACTAATTACACATTACTCCCCCTTACAGACTCTATATTGCAGCAAAATGGTCCTTCTTACATCTGTCTTTACTTTCCAGCTCCCATTTCTGGGTCTTTGCATAAACTATCCCCTCTTCCAGGAATGCTTTCCTTCTCAATTGCACCTTGGAAAGCTCAACTTTAGTTTCAAGTTCCGGTTTAAGTGGCACCTTCTACAAGAGACCTCCCCTGATTCCCCTAGGAGTTAGTATCCCCCTTGAAATATTATTTACTTTATACATACCTTGTTTTGGGTTTATCTGTATGCATGTTCTATCAACTGATAGAATGCAAGCTATTTGAGGTCAGGGAGGATTTTTTTTGCTTTTTGTTTTTGCAAGGCAATGAATGAGGTTAAGTGACTTGCCCAAGGCCACACAGCTAGGTAAGCTATTAAGTGTCTGAGGCCACATTTGAACTCAGGTCTTCCTGACTCCAGGGCTGGTGCTCTATCCACTGTGCAACCAAGCTGACCCAAGGAGATTTTTAAAAAATCTTTGTTTATGCAAGTACATAATTAGATGCTTAATAAATACTGTTTAATTGGATTAGATTTCAAATTAGCTTAAATTTTAATGTTGAAGGATCCATGATTTCATATGTTTGACTTCTCCTTCCAAGCAACAGATGGTGACCCTCCCATGCATTTTTACTTTTAGAGCTTGCATTTTTCCTTCATTCTTTTTAAAATTATTGTTTATTTATTACCACATCTTCCAAACAAGATAGATTGCAGTGAACTAGGAAACCTAACTCTTGTTCTTTTAGTATCTCAGATATATCTATATAGAACTTTGATTGTCCATTTTAGATTTTTAAAGCCCATACTAATAGGAACTGTATGAGCTATTAGAGCTGGAAGAGAGCATCAAAATCATAGACTCATATTCTAGGTAAGGGAACAGAGGTTCAGAAAGGTGAGGTGATTTTTCCAGTATCACACAGGTAGGAACTGTCAATGCCAAGACTGGAACTCAGGTCTGCTGGTTCTGAACTGATTTTTTTCCCCCTAGTATATTGCCTCAGAAAGATCTGTTGTCTTTTTCTCTTCATATTTGTCCAGAACATCTTCTTTCCCAGTCATGTATGCTCTCAAAAAGGCCATTTCTTTGAATTCAAGTTGTAGAATGCTTATGCCTATCATTATATTTGGGTTATTAATAAATTTATTTTCTCTGAGATAATGAGTTTGATTCCCAGCTGTTCTACTTACTACTCTATGACCTTGAGTGATTTATTTCACTTCTCTGGAATTGTCTTCTCTGTAATCAGGAGATTGGGTTAGATAATCTTGAAAGTCCCTTCTACCTCTAAATCCTATAATCCTATGATGACTTTATGATAACCAATTCATCTTTAATAGGAAGAATCAAATCTAAATTAACATTCTTATTGCTGCCTTTACCTTACTAAATCTGTCATGAAGGGATTCCAAGGTTTTATTCATTTCTCTTTTTATGTTAAGAAGGAGTCTGATTTCAATAAGAATCATTCAACAAGTCTTTATTAAGACCCATCATGTGCAGAAAGAAGTATGATATAAAAGATAAAGAGCAGACCTTGCCATAAGAAGGACCAGGGTTCAATTTCCATGCATGTTGGCTATGTAACCCAAAGCAAGTCATTTAACTTCTTTCTCAGTGTTCCAGGAAATGCTTTAGAATGAAAATGCTAGAATAGGTGCTAATCTGCATGCAAAAAAGGGATTTTCTATACAAATGAAGTTCTGATACAAATGCAATCACAGGCTCAAGTCAATAAAAAAAAAAACCAAAAAACACACAAAACAAAAAAAACAAATAAACTACCTAGAACTTTATGCTAGTCCCTAGAAGCAATTCAATATTTAGATAAAATATAAAATTCTGTTTTCATAGAGCTTCTTAAGGACAAGAATCACACAGATGACTATTGTATCCATGGGATGTAAAGAGATATAGCAAATTATATTTCAGAATTTAATAAAACATTCACATATACTAACCAGGGATATCTTTTGATGGTATTCTTTTAAACCTTCAACCTTCTGTCCCACTTGAAACTTTGAGTGAGGGGTCCTAATTGAAAGAAAAAGCTTGAGCAGTCTAAGATAACCTCATGCACAATTAATACCACTTAAGATACTCATGAGCTATTTTTTTTGGTCACATACCCCATTTCCTTCTAAGTATATGTCCTATATTTATTTTTTCAATTGAAATAAATAAGAAATGATTTTGTGATGTCTCCAAGATAAATGGAGACAGATATATGGGGGTACAGAGAATCACAACTGTGGAGAAAAAAATTCATTAACCTGGTTAGGGTCACAATGACAGATACAGATAAGAATATTTGCTTATGATTTTTGTTAGTTGGTTTCCTTCTTGGACTCCCAGGGAATTCATCCTGAGAGAAGCTTTTGACACTACCCCTTCCTTTTCTTATACTGGTCAGTGACCAGTCCCAGAAGGGGAAACTGTGAGTTACATTCAAAGGAGGGCTGCTATGATAAAGAGCAATGTGATTCACTGAAAGAGATTCTGAATCACAGGTCACATGGAAGGATGAAGCAGAGCTCAAAGTAATTTTTTTTAGGAAATGAATCAAATTAAAGTGCTCCAAATTCCATACAGAGTTTATTTGATGAATATCTTCCTCTCATTCCATTCTGTTGACTAGATGAGTCGTCAGCTGGCAGCTTTAAGTTGCCTGGCATGACTACAGCATCAGTTTGCTGGGGCTGAATCCAAACACGAACCTGAACTTTACCAGTTCTGCTCCCTTTGTAAACAGATTTGGGTTGGCTGCCAACCATTTTTCAAAAGTAAATAAAATAGGGTCTGTTAAATGCAAACATCTTTTTACACCAAAGTCTACCAAGCTGCATTCCACTGCAATGGATAATTCCCAAAACTTTTGGAGTCAAGACACCTTAGTATTGTGTCACTTTAACCAAATATTCAGGCAATAAATAAATATTTCTTAGGTGCTTACCATATGACACTGTACTTATCACTGGAGGATACAAAGAAACAACAACAAAAAAAACACCAAATCTCATTTCTCAAGGAATTCACATTTTATAAGGGAGGAGATAACATGGAAATAAATAAGTATATACAAAATAGTAATAGAGTAGATGGAGTATAGTATCAGAGGAAAAAACTTAAGTGCCAGGGGGTTTAGGGTGGGGGAGGACTCAATGTTCCTCCAAGCATCTTCATTTTGAGGAAATGTTCAAACTAGCTATGCTCACTCCATTCTTCTCTTACCTCCATTCCTGTCTTTGCACTTTTCTGTGCCCCATATGGATACCTTCTTCCAAGTTCCACAAGCCTCAGTTTCCTTTTTTGTGTTTCCTTCTATTATAGGAGTTCATCTTAATTTTTTATTGTATTTGTCTTTCCAGGGCTTCCACAGTGCTTAGAATATAGTAAATGATTAAGAAATTTTTTTAGTCGACTTGACTAAAAGGTCCTCCAGCAAATGGTAGGATTTAAGCAGAGACTTTAAAGAAACAGGGAAAGTTAGAGGCAGAATTAAGGAAGAGGGAGAGCACAGGGGCAGTTAGGAAAAAACCATAAAGACAGAAGATTGAATGTTGTATACTAACAACAGTGAGCAGGACCTCATGGAGTATATGCAGTAGGACATTATGAAGTATATGGTATACATAAGAAGAAAAAAGGTTGTAAAGAAACATAAATACCAAACAAAAGAATATATTTATCTTTAGAGGTAATGGAGCTATCGGAGTTTCTTGAGTAGTATTACATAGGTGTTTTTTTGTTTTGTTTTGTTTTTTGTTTTTGCAAGGCAATGGGGTTAAGTGGCTTGCCTAAGGCCACACAGCTAGGTAATTATTAAGTGTCTGAGGCCATATTTGAACTCAGTTCCTCCTAACCCCAGGGTCTGTACTCTATCCACTGAGCCACTTAGTTGCCCCACATAGGTGTTTGGAGAGTTAGAGATTGTTCCATTCTCTGAGTTGGCATCTTCAATACCTAGCACTTAGTTGCTGTGTAATAAATGCTTGATAATGTATGTGTTACCTGATACATATTTATTTTATAAAATTACAGTTTCATTTGGATTTGAGAATTTTCAGAGTAGTTGGGGTGCTCTTTGAAAAGAATAGTAACACCTCAGATAAACCAATAACCAGGGTTAGAAACATAGTTTTTGAATTCTTTAACCTGGATAGCATTATATTTCTCCAACTCTTGTGTCCTTGCTTAGAAATCATGGCTCAGGGGGAGTTAGGTGGCGCAGTGGATAAAGCACTGGCCCTGGGGTCAGGAGTACCTGGGTTCAAATCTGGTCTCAGACACTTAATAATTACCTAGCTGTGTGGCCTTGGGCAAGCCACTTAACCCCATTTGCCTTGCAAAGAAAAAACAGCACCCCAAAAAATAAGAAATCATAGCTCAAATCTCCAGACAATACTCACAACAGCAGACTAGAAAGGATGTTAATGGCTTATAAAACTCTCAGAAAGTTCTAGTTTCATGATAATAAATAACATATATTCAAATTAACAAAAAGTTCTATATGTTATAAAATTTAAGCCTCAAAGTACCTCAGGGAGATAATATCTCAATGATACAAGTAAAAGTACTGAAATCTAGAGAGGTTAAGTAATTTGTTCATGGTCAAACAGCTAATAAATATCATAGGCATGTCTTCTTCACACCAAGACCAGTTTTTTATCTCCTATGCAAGGCTTCTTCTCAAGCATAAATCCACATGAAAGGTTATTTGAATAGGTGAAAATCAATTTAGACTCTATGACCTAGTTTGCATCTAAAGCATCTAATCTAAACCAATCCAAATACAATCCTCAAAGCAGTGACACTTAACAAGTGAAACATGGACATAGGAAGTAGAGTGAGTAGAGCACTAGACCTGTAGTCAGGAAGATCTGAGTTCAAATTTGACCTTAGACACTTGTCTGTGTGACCCTGGGTAAGTCACCTAACCCTCAGGTTCCTCACCTATAAAATGAGCTGGAGAAAGAAATTGCAAACCACCTGAGTATTTCTGTCAAGAACCCCCAGCCTCCCCCAAAAGGGTCATGTAGAGTCAGAGACAATTGAAAAATGACATTAACAACAGCATGAACTTCCAGAGCCCAGGGGCTATTTCATTTTTTGTCACTGTATCAACAGAACCTTGTAATCAATGAACTAACAAGAATTTATTCAATACCTACTATGATCCACAATGACAGGATACAAAGAGAGATACAGAATCACAAAGAAAAACAAAAAAGTCTCCTCTCTCCAGTTTCTTATATTATTCCACAGGAGGAATACAATATGCATTCATATTATATAATATAATAAGTAGATATAAGATAAATTTTGGAGGGCAAGAGCACAAAATTCTTAAGTGGGTATAGAGTTGTGCTGAAATAGGGCACAAATTATTTCCTATAGCCACAAAGAATATCTGAAAAACTAATTTCATGTTTTTGGGAAGATAAATTTAGAAGAGGTAGAAAAGGAAAAACAGTGAACCTACCAGAGATCTCACTGCAAAGGTGGATTTTCAATCATTCTGGTTTTACTCATATTGTGTTGAAGAGAAACTAAATGATGGGGAGGGCTATTGCAAGGTATTCTTGAATGGATGAAAAATGAGCCTAGATAATCTGAGGTTTCTTTAAACTCAGAGATTCTAGTGTCAAAGGTATATAAAAATGTTTTCTATGCACCCTAATTTTGGAGGGAATCTTTATTGTGATCCAGATTTGTGATTTTATTTGTGTAGGAAGCTCCTGGTGAGGGAAATCCCTTTTCTAACGCAGATGTTCCATTTACAGCCTTAAAAAAGTAGCCTAGAGAAAATTAATAGGTTAAATAACTCTCCTAGAATCAGACAGTCAATGTTAAAGGTGGGACTTGATCCCAAGTTCCTGAATTGAAGTAAGACCTTCACTATATTACCTAGCCTCTATCTATCCTGGTTGCCCCTAAAGGTATAGAAGCAATCATTAAAGAAAAGGCGGCCATTATTTAGTAGTTTCTTGGCTATTCTCTCCCTCTCTATCATCCTTTATTATTCACCCTAGTATAAAAAAACTGACTAGTGACATCTCTCTAAGAAAATCAATATCCCTTTCATGTAGCCCTTGCACCAGAATCTTGCAATCTCACTGGTGTCCACCTTATGCTATACCTCAGCAGTAGCAGCCAATGACAATGTTCTCTGAAATTCTGTTTAAATGGAAAATTATATGTGTGGTACTTTACACAAATGAAATATTTATTCTGTGGCAATTGTACCTTGCAAATTTGGGACATGAAATCTTGATGAAGAACCAAAAATAAAAAATAAAAGGAAGGGAGAAGCATTGAAAAATCTCATCTAATGCATAAAATATCATAAAATTATATGGCATTTTACTTCCATGTGTAAATGAAAATTTGCAGAAAGGTCAAAGAACTGGAAGAGCCTTTTTTTAGATGATTTAGAAAAATGAGGAGCAGGAGACCTGGAGTGTTGCCAGCCCAGCACACAAATGGAAAACCTTGAGTATTATCTTTAGCCTGCACTGGGATACTTTATCTGTTAAAGGCCAGTCCAGCTTCATTTAACTAACTCCCACTTGATCCAAACTCCATGCGATCCAAATGAGGATCAAGTTCCTGCTGATTTCACACTGGAAGACTGACAGATGCTTTAAAGCAAGGATTTCTAGGATCTCTTTAATTAGAAAAAAAAATCTTTTCCAGGGAACTGACAGCATTTGGGCGAGAAAATTCCTGACTGTGGAAAAGAGAAACACCTGGGGAAGCAAAAAAATAGTCCAATTCAATAAGAATGAATGCCTACTATACTTTCAATTCTGTACCAGAGGTTGTGCTTGTGTGCTTGTGTGTGTGTGTGTGTGTGTTGAGAGAGAGAGCATGTGTTTTTATAAGGGGATACAGCAGATACACATCTTCATTATAGCTGGGGAGCAAAGACATGGACACAACACAGAAAATCATGGTTATCATCTCAGTTCCCTGCTTAGACAAATAATGGTCAATAGGGATATTTGTGAGTATGCAGGGGAGGGCCCTCTTGATGTAAAGAGGACAGAAAAGCTCACTGTGAATCAATGCACTGGGGTCCCCCAGAATGGACATACTGAATAACTGAAAAATATAATCTGAACTAATAGCCATCAATTGACTTTTAATCGTTGCCCTCTTCCTTGGTTGCCAAACTTAGCAATTAAAGGCTTTGACTATCTAAAGCTAAATTACTAACAATATTAAAATGTTCCTGCAATTTTTAAAAAAATGGTACAAATGCCTCAGTAGGGGATCTGTCATTCCAGAGTTTTCTCTTTTTTCTCTCTTAATATAAAGTCAGACAGGTTCACCTTGAGCTCTATCTTTATCTTAGTACTATGGGCTATTAAGTATATCTTAATTTAAAACCCAAATACAAAGTAAAACAAATGCCAAAGAATGATTCCTTCTTCAGAAAGGAAGGAAAAAAGGATCAGACAGCAAAATATGCTCCCCTCTTTAGCACACATGATTCCTAAAACACTTGGGGAGAAAATCCTGACTTTACTATCATTTCTCAGTTTCCACTTTGGGGAACACTGCAATCGTTTGACTTTACAGGTGAGTACAGTCTAAATACATCTTAGTGCATTTTGCATTCATAACTCTAAAGGCTTTCCTGATTTAAAGCTGCAATTATACAGAGGGAAGAGATAAAGACTCTGAGAAATTATCTCATTTCAGTTTAGGGAGAGGAAAAAGCAGAACGTAGGTTAATGCTTGAGTGCGGTATTTCCACAGTTGTTTCACACAACCGTTTTGCAATATCCCTAATGTTTTCGCACATTACATGCTCTTCCGGGGGAAAAAACAGCTTGTGTTTTTGAAAGCAAGGAATAAAAATCTAACAAGCCTTAATGGTTGGCTTGTACATTTGAATATATATTTTTTTTACTATGCTGTACAGGACACAAAATTTTCATTTGCATTTCAAGTAACAAATGATATATTTTTCATTATTATTAGTAGTACTTTAAGTAAAAGTTTCCAAAACACAAAATAAAACTGAGGCAAACCCACTGAAGACCACAATTCCATACAGCTTTGAAATGCAGTCTTTTCATTTTGGGAGGCAGCAGTAGGACACTTGGATCCAAGACAGATCAGTCATTTTTGCCAACTTTTTCCCATTACAAGGACCAAAATATTAGATAGTTCTTTTTCTGGTATCTTTAAGTATAGATACTTCTTCTTTGTTAAATCATAGTCATTTACTCATTCATACATTTAGTACTATGTGTACTATGTACACAGGGACACAAAAGTAAGAGGGAGCAAGTTACAGTGGAAAAAGAGGTGAATTAGAGAGTCAGAGAGACCTGGGTCTGAATCTTATCTCAGATTCTTACTAACTGTGAATCTGGCAAGTCACTTTCCCTCACTGAGATTCAATTTTAAACACAAAATGAGAATAAGACCTGTAGTACTTTACCTAACAGGGTTGTTGTGAAGATTGAATGAGAATTTCTGTGAAGCACTTTGAAACATAAAGAGTTGGTTGTTATTAATTAATAAAATCAACAATGATTTTAAGTGGCAGAGGGAAAGATAATAGTGATCAGTGTTAATAGGAAAGAGTAGATCTCCAGGAATTTACTATAGAGTTTTAGGATTCTAAATTCTTATCCTATCAGTTTGTCAACAAACATTTATTAAATAACTACTATATTCATGGCACTGTGATAAGTTCTGGGAATACAAAAAGATAAACCCTGCCTTAATATGGAGTTCATAATGCAATTGGGTGGAGGGGAGGGGGAGAATAAACAGATATGTACAAACAAGCTATATACAGGAAAAATAAGAAATAGTTAAAAGAAGGAAAACATTAGAATTAAGAAAGATTGGAAAAGGCTTTCTGCAGAAGACAGAATTTTAACTTGGACTTAAAAGAAGCAAAAGAAGCCAGTGGTAAGGGATAAGGAGAGCATACCAAGCATAGGGAATATCCAAAGGAAATGGCTAGAGAGATGGAGAGTCTTATTTGTGGAAAAGACAGGAGGCCTGTGTCACTGGAACAAACAGTGAGTCCTTGGTGGGGAGCAAGGTATAAGAAGACTGGAAAACTGGAGGTTAGAGGGGAGATACAGTATTAAGAATTTAAATGCTAAAAAAAGGATTTTGCTTTTGATCTTGAAGGCAATGGGGAGCTACTGGAGTTTCTTGAGTAGGAAGATGACAGAGAAAGCTTTAGGACAATCATTTTGATTACTGAATGGATTGGAAATAGAGGCAGTCAGACCCACCAGAAGACTACTGTGGTAATCCAAGCATGAGATGATAAAGGTCTACAGTAAAGATGGTGGCAGGATCAGCAGAAAAAAGAAGGCATATTCAAGAGATGTTGGACATGTAAAAATTACATGTTTTGGTATTAGATTGGATGTGAGAGGTGAGAGATAGAGAGGAATCAAAGATGACACTGAGATTATAAATCTGTGGAGCTGAGTGGATGGTATTGCCCTCTACAGAAATAGGGAAGTTAGAAGCTGGAAAGAATTTAGGGTAGAAGATGATGAGTTCAGTCTTCTATTGAAATCCAGTTCAGGATGTTTGAAAGTTTGTTGGACAAAATCTCTTCTCCCTACCCCCCCCCAACTCCCCTCCAATCACTCAAAAATATTGTGAACTGAATATTGTTAACATGTTTAGGATAAGAAGAGAGAGCTTTTATTGGTCACTCACAAATAATAGAAATCAGAATCTGTGAAGAGATCACAATGTATAGGATGCAGTATGCTCTGTTTCCACAAAGATGAAAGAAATCTGTGTATGCAATATTTCTTACAATTGAAGTGTAGGATGTGGGGGGAGGGGAATAGCTCTCTGTGTGGGGGGGAAGTGCATATTAACATAATGGGATTCAGCATGGAAGACCATCTGTTTTAATTGAGCAAGCTTATTTGAATGATGCTTTGCACCACTAATCTTGTTTAGATTAATGTTAATGTTCTATTAAAAGGTAGTTTATCATCTCACAATACCAAGTAAAAGTAATCAAAGCAGCAGTTATATCTTTCAAGCATATACAGTGGCAGAGAGGTATTGCACCATTATCATGTCTTTGGAGGAAGAGAAGGCCAAGTAGGTCACAAAACTGGATTAGAGCTAAGGATGCCCACAAGAGCTGGGGGCTTCCTTTTGCTTCTTCTTCTTCCACAATCAAGGTATTAAGAGTAGTTAAGGCTAGGGGAAGATTTCTATTTATCTTTGGTAAGGATTCTGCCCTCCAGTACTGAGAAAGGAAAGCAAACCTGAGATGATTTCTCACCGAAAATGGGTCCCCAAAGGCATTCTGAGTACAGAAAGATACCCCTTCTCCTAGAGCCAGAAGTGGACAGTAGTACTGAGATTCAGATTATTGAGTCTGACAGATGTGTGTGTGTGTGTGTGTGTGTGTGTGTGTGTTTCTTGATTAGTTCCACAGGCAGTTTACAAATACATTCTGTAACCTATCCCCTTGTTCCTCAATAAAGAATATCAAAGGTATAAATGATATACATGTCTTGGTACATGTTTAGCAGACTTTAGGTGAATAGAGAGGCAACAATTTGCAAGTGTTCTAGAGAGCTCTAATATCTTACCCTTGAATACTAATACTGACAATAGTAATTGCTAAGATTTGCAAAAAATTTACATGTTAGTAATCTTCACAACAAGATGAGGTTTTTTAAATCCCCATTTTACAGATCAGGAAACTGAGGCTAAGAGAGGTTGGATGACTAGCTTAGGGTCACACAATAAGCAATTAAAGAAGGATTAAAATTCAATTTCTTGATTCTAAGTATAGCACTCTAACTACTATATATATTTTAGCTATTACCAGACTTCTTATTATTACATTTACAAAAATGAATTATGAATGCCTTGCCAGGCTTATTTTGCTTTCCTTCACAATGTGCATCTTCTACATGAGCTAAGCTGGTCCACTTTACTTCTAAATTCTGCCTCTCTACTATCTGCCCATGAAGTCATGACTTCCTCTTAATTTTTTTTTTTGAAGAATGTCTTTGGTGAAGAATGTTCTTCTTCATTCTCAGTATCTACCTAAAACCTATGCATCCTTTTAGATTGTGCCTAAATACACTTTCCATTCATCTGTTTTTCCCATTTCTTGTCTCATTCAACCTCTTTATTCAGAACTTAGTTCCAAGTACTAGCTCTCTTATCTGCTATGACCTTATCTACTTAGACTCTAAATTACAGAATAGCAGAGACTATGTGTTAATTGAGCTTTGTATTCCCTTTCCTCTGGTCTCCACTTCTGTGTACTCCCTGTTAAGCATTAAAAAAAAAAAAAAGAATTCCATGGGGGTTCCAGAGAGAGGTGCTTTATCTCCTTTATTAAACAGATAAGGACCAAACAAAATACTTTTTTATGAAAGACATATTTAATGAGCAAAACATGGAGAGAAATACAAAGTTAAGATATCAGAACCTTTTTCTTTGCTAATTTGAAAACCCTGAAATTCTTTAAAAGAAAATTCAATCATTTAGTTTTCTTCTCATCAAAGAGCTGACACAGAAATTACTAAGAAGTCCATCCTATTACTTTTACAGAGATGTTCTGAAGCCTGTCATTCTAAAATGGAATTACTAGAACCAAAGTATATTAGAAAGTACAAGGAATGAAGTCTTTTTTGTGAGACTGTGGGAAAAACTTTTAAGGATTAATATATAATGAATATAAGTATACTATATATGATATAAAGTATACCAAATACAAAGTATGCAAGTATAGTATATACAAATATATTATTTATATAATATATACTTTTATAATATATTCAAGTAGAATATATGATGTATATAAATATAATGTGGACAAGTATCACATGTACAAATATATTTATATATTATAGAATGCATACAAGTATTTATACCTTATGTTATATATATTCATACATATTTGCATACATATATACATAATTATATCACATCTGTCTGGAAATTGGAGAAATAGAGCTCCCGTGAAACATCAGGGTGAAGATATAGATCAGGGCTCAGAACTTCCCAGCTACAAGAAAAATACTGTCAAATAAAAGGTGGGTAAGGATCAATTCCTGAAAATCTCTCTTTTGTCCTTAGTTATCAGTTTATCAAGTACCCTATCTTCTGTAAATTAGTAAAAATTACTATCTGTTTGGACTCATTTCATTTAGCTTCACTTTCTTTTGATTCTTACCCTTGCCCTTCAACTTTCTTATATATTTGGAAATGAAATATATAAGAGTACATAATGGGTAGTTAAGGAAAGGGACTGGGATCTAAGCAGTCAAACAGATATGGAAGGAAGGAACCAGAGGATTGTACACTATCTCATACTTATCAGTAGAAATGCTTGTATTGATTTAATTTTTATTCCCTGAGTAACAGCAAGAAATGGAAAGTGGCAGGGTTGGGGGAGGGGAGCTAGATAAAGTAGGTTAGTTGAGGTTTCATTTACTGAACCATCTATCAGGACTTATGAATCCCTGGACAGATCCCCAGTGCTGAGTGGGTTAATTTCATCTTGGGGTCTGGGAGAAATGATCTCTGAAGATCTAGATCTAGAAGGCCAAACTATTCTTTATAGTTAGAAGAAAATCTGTTCCTAAAATCTAAGATCTTTTAGAAAACTTTACTAGATTGACTAAAAGAGAGCTAATAACTTTCCAGTTTGATTGGAGTGGGAATTTTCAGAGTTTGGTTATTCTTCTACTTACTGTTCAAATTATTTTGACTTTTGTCTCTAACTTGGTGTCACTACTTTATTGTCAATACTTAATTCTTCTGAGCCCTAGTTACTGCCTTTAGTCAACAATATAGGTAGAGTAGACCATCAAAGTCCCTTTCTAGCCCTCAGGAGAGATAAGGACTCTGCATATCAGTGTACTGCCTCCCATAGCTTGGAAGTTTCTGGAGGGAAGAGTGAATTTTTCACCTTCTAAATCTATTACCTATATTGTCCTACATGAACAAACCCTTCACAAATACTTTTTGATGATGTCATAAAGACAGAAGGCCTGAATTATATACCCAAGTAGGCCAAGGGATGGCCAGACATGCTAAATCTCAAGAACCCAATATGAAACTCACTCAGAACTTTAGGAAAAAAAGTTATTATTCTAATTCAATTAATGGCAGACCCAAACCAGTAGGCCTGATCACCTGTCTACTCTTATTACTTCTTTTTTTTATGTTTTTGCAAGGCAAATGGGGTTAAGTGGCTTGCCCAAGGCCACACAGCTAGGTAATTATTAAGTGTCTGAGACCAGATTTGAACCCAAGTACTCCTGACTCCAGGGCTGGTGTTTTATCCACTGTGCCACCTAGCCACCCCTCCTATTACTTCTTAACTGACTGCCTCCAAACACCATGTTAGCGGGCTTAGATCAGTTGGGAACTACAATTGGAACTAAATATAATTAATTATTTTATTAAATTTATGTCACCCACACACGGATTTGTTATTGAATCTTACTCGTAACTTCTCATAAGATCTTCATCTGACATAACCCCTGACACTTGCCATATTTGGACATGCAAGTTTCCCAGGTAGCAGAAACATAAATCAGTAAGGATACCATGTAGGTGCTGACCTATCTATATTATTGATTAAAGAAGAATAGCCCTTAGCATGACTATGAAGTAGACAAAGATTGTATGTCAACCTCTGAACACCCTTGGTCTGTGCTCTTACCATTTACCAGAGTTCAATCACCATATGCCTTCCCTATCTGAACTTTTCACTTGCATTCATTTCTGATACTGATGATACATCTATCCATGTATGTATGTATGCATGCATGTATATATATATATATATATATATATATATGTATGCTTGTATGTATGTATCTATCTATCTACCTACCTATCTATCTTTTTTTTCTTTTAGGGTCTCTCAGAGTTTTGCCGTTTCCAGACTGGGTTGGTTTGACCCTTCTTAGGTAATCTCTCAAGGCAGGGGTCGGGGTATCATAAGGCATCTAGATGTCTTAGTCTAGATTGGGTATTGGGCCTGTAATCAGGTAGACCTGAATTCAAATCTGGCTTTTGAATTACTAGCTGCATGATCATGCATATTTTTAAAGCATTTATAGAGTTGGACCTCCTTCAATGGACTTATTAACAGATACCAATATCAGCTTAGTACAATTCAGTTCAGAACATGGGAAGGGAAGCAATCCATTAATCTAAGACCCCTCAGTGATAGGAATTACAGGTACATACCACCAACACCCAGCCCTCTTTCCCTTGATATAACCACCAATGCAGTATTGAAATTAAAAGTTCACCACTGCTACAAAGTGCATGTTTTGTTTTTCAAGGCCTCAATAGACAAAGCTCCAGTTGATCTATGTTTCAGTGAGCAATCTGATAACCATATAGTTACTCTGATAACCTATTCCTCCATCTCTTCCCCAATCCCAAATGCTAATGGTAGGGGATTTAAGAATTAGATCATTTGTAACAAATTCAATTTTAAGTGTGGCCTTTGGAGGATAATATCTTTGAAAGAATACTGGATTTACAAAGTTGCACCAGAATGAGTGTGGAGTAAGGAGTACCAGCCTCAGAGCAGCCCTGAGGCAAGAACCTGCAATGGGAATCTGGGGAAACCAGCCTGCACTTCCAGAGCACAGCCCACAGACAGTAAGGGGGTCAGAGGTGACTGCAGAAATCTCTCTGCTCTCCCTGGGGCAGGGCTCTGCTGTTTGCCCACACTAGGATCTAGCTTGCAGTTTGGCCTTCCATGTGGTCATCTACATATCAAAGCACAGGCAAGAGAATATAAGACCTTGAAGGAATAAAGGTCCCAGTGGGGTGTCTCAAAAAAAAACCCCAAAGTCGGTATCTCAATAATACTTAAAAACTCAGGAAGCACCCTCAAACCAGGCACAGGCTGGAGAAATGAGTAAACAGAGAAAAAAGAGGAACACCATTGAGAAATTCTTTGTCTATGATCCCAAGAAAGATCAAAATACTCAATCTGAAGATGAGAAAGTACAAGATCCTGCATCTAAAGACTCCAAGAAAAACGGAAGTTGGGGTCAGACTATGACAGAGCTCAAAAAAGCTTTTGAAAATCAAGTAAGGAAGATAGAAGAAAAATTGGGGGAAAATGAGAGAGAGAGAGATACAGGAAAAACATGAAAAAGAAGTCAGCAGCTTAGTCAAGGAGATCCAAAAAAATGCTGAAGAAAATAACATGTCAAAAACCAGCATAGGTCAAATGGATAAAACAGTTCAAAAAGTTGAGGAGAAGAATGCTTTAAAAAGCAGAATTGGCCAGACGGAAAAGTAGATAAGAAAGCTCTCTGAAGAAAACAAATCCTTCAGATGTAGAATGGAGCTAAGCGAAGCTGATGACTTTATGAGAAGTCAAGACATAATACTTCATCACCAAAAGAATGAAAAATTAGAAGAAAATGTGAAACATCCCATTGAAAAAAACAACTGATCTGGAAAACAAATTCAGGAAAGATAATTTAAAAATTATTGGGATACCTGAAAATCATGATCAGGAAAAGAGCCTTGACCTTATTTTTAAAGAAATCATACAGGAAAAATTGCCCTGATATCCTAGAAGCAGAGGGCAAAATAGAAATTGAGAGAATCCACTGATCTCCCCTGGAAAGAGATGCAAAAATAAGAAACCCCAGAATATTATAGCCAAGTTCCAGAATTCCCAAGTCAAAAAAGTTGTAAGACAGGTTTAAATCTCAGTTTTGATACTTCTATGTTATATAGCTATGAATAAATTAATTCCTCAAAATCAGAAACATCTATAAAATAAAAATAATAATATTTGTACTAACTCTCCTGGAGAGTGATTTATTACATGAAACTTTTGTAGAAACGCAAATAATTATAGTCTCTTAACTGATTAATAACTCTAAGGATGGGCAAAGATGACATCAAGCTGGGAGATCTCTAGGGAAGCTATAGGTATTGGTACCAATTGGGTGATAATTTTCTCTGCTTATACATATATAGGGTCAACCTGATGAGTGACTTTATTTACACTGGTCCACACTATGATCAATATTATCTAGAGTTATGGATTTAGGGTCAAGAATACCTGGAAGACCTGGAATCCAATTATTCTCAGATGTTTATGAAGTGGGTGACCCTTTGCAAATTGCTTAGCCTGTTTGAGTCTCAATTTGATTATTTGTAAAATGGTGACAATGCTACCAATCTTTCAGGGTTATTAGCAAGTAAAGCACTTGGTAAAATTTAAAGCTCTTTATAAGTATGAATTATTCCCAATATCACATTTGGAAGGTAGATAAAATTAAAGTGAGAGAGAGCAGCTACTTCAAAACAGTGAAGACTTGTAAGAAGATGAAGCCAATCCTTTCTATTCTTTGCCCACCCTTGTAAGAGTGGTAAGTACTCCCTCACCCCCAGAGAACCAGTGGTGATTTCTATCTAAGCAGAGCAAGGACTCTCTGAACTGGGATGTCACATGATTACTATCTTAGTTGGGATACAAATATCCTGAAGGAAAAGTAGGAGATTCATAATACTAGTAACCATGGCATCATCACTTTTCATATGCTTTGAGAATATTGTGATATTCTGCAATTCACATATTGCCTGATTTAGTGAATTTATTAATTATATAATCTGGCTTTAATTGAACCAGGTCCCACAAAATGGAGAAGCAACTTAAAATTATTCCTACAGGGGTGGCTAGGTGGTACAGTGGATAGAGCACCAGCCTGGGAGTCAGGAGTACCTGAGTTCAAATCTGGCCTCAGATACTTAATAATTATCTGTGTGGCCTTGGGCAAGCCACTTAACCCCATTTGCCTTGCAAAATCCTAAAAAAAAAACCGATTCCTACAAAGAAACAAAATATTTAAAAATAATAATAATAATAACAGTAACGTAATTGGACTACAAGAAGTCAAGAGACATGACCCTTTTACTATTCCAAGTATAAGTTCCTTGTCAGTTCCATTAAAAGGTAAAATCAATGGTGATATAATCTTATTGAACAAGTTATTCCCACTTCCACACCACCAAACCCTGAAATGATTAAGAAGACAATTTGAAACACAAGAGCAAATGAATAAGGGATAGAGGATTGACCTCAAATCCAAAAAGGATCTGGGTTCAAATTCCACCTCTGACACAAATTGGCTATCACTCCAGCAAGTCATTTAGGCTATCAGTGCTTTAGGCAGCTCTCTAGGATCCTGAGTTTCATAGGAGGAGCCAGCTAGCATTGGAACAGAAAAATAATGAACTCAGTTCCAATCCATTATTGCTCTTATCAATGATAAACTTTATTCCAGTATATATTGTGATTTGAGCACTATCACCATTTACAAGACAGTTAAAAACTAATCTGTTGTAAATATCATGTGGACCACCCCTAAAAATTCTTATATCTACATACTTCAAAATCATGGAAGTAATTTAAAATAGTTCTGCAGGGAGTATTTCTTTTAAATTTGAATTCGCTTGTCAAAATATAAAATATTAATGTAAAAATAGCTAACATTTATATAATTTATATAAAATGTTCATGTAAAACATTTTACAATTATTATCTCATTTAAATCTCATAACAATCTCAGGAGATGGGTGCCATGAACATCCCTATTTTCCAGGTGAGAAAATGGAGGTAAACACAAGTTAAATGACTTGCTTGTGATCACACAGAAAGAAAGTTCCTTAGGTCACATTTGAATTCAGGTCTTTCTGATTCTAGGCCCAATGCTCTTTCCATCTAGTCAACTAGCGACCTCCAAAAGAAGTCATAGCTTTCAATTAGTCATCAAGAACAACTGATTGATATCAAGGATAATGGAAATGTGCTAGCTAGAGGTCATAAAAAAAATGTTTGCCTAACAGGTAGATGGAATTGAAAAAAGGAGATTCATGGGGCAGCTAGGTGGCGCAGTGGATAAAGCACCGGCCCTGGAGTCAGGAGTACCTGGGTTCAAATCCGGTCTCAGACACTTAATAATTACCTAGCTGTGTGGTCTTGGGCAAGCCACTTAACCCTGTTTGCCTTGCAAAAACCTAAAAAACAAAAAATAAAAAGGGGATTCATGAAATATGGTCAATGATATATACTTCTTTTCTTGGTATCTGTTTTCCTTAGCCAAAAGGACTCATGATTCATTTTGACTGTCCCACTGCTATTAGAGTTATTAAGACCAAGTATCTGAATAACCTAAACTTAGGTTCATATTTTTGAATTGCTCAATTACAAAGTATTAAACTAAGGCTTGCCAATAAATAATGAAGTATATTCAATCATATTACACAGGTGGTTATCATATTGCTCACTAAATTATTCATATTTAAACAGTTTCATGAGATTAGAAAAATAACAATTTTGGAAATATGATTTATTTTATTCTTAATCTTTTAAATTTCTATTTTTGTATTTTATAATTAACAAAACTACTTGTACTATAGGATATGTATCTGTATATTGCGGCAGGTAGGTGATACAATGGATAAAGTAACAGTTCTGGAGTTAAGAAGACTCATGGGGCAGCTAGGTGGCGCAGTGGATAAAGCACCGGCCCTGGAGTCAGGAGTACCTGGGTTCAAATCCAGTCTCAGACACTTAATAATTACCTAGCTGTGTGGCCTTGGGCAAGCCACTTAACCCCATTTACCTTGAAAAAAACTAAAAAAGAAAAAAGAAAAAAAAGAAGACTCATCATCCTGAGTTCAAATGTGGCTTCAGACACTTACTAGTTATGTGACCCTGGGCAAGTCATTTAACTCTGCCTCAATTTCCTCATCTGTAAAATAAGCTGGAGAAGGAAATGGCAAACCTCTCCATGTATTTGTCAGAAAAAAACCTCAAACAGGATCGCAAAGAGTCAGATTCAACTCAACAACAACAACATCATATATATTATAAATAAATCAATATACCCACCTTGGGGTTATGAGATCAAAAATGTTTAGACATCACTGTCCCGGGGCACCCTCAGTTCAGGGTATAAGCTTAAAAGAGAATTTTTTTGCCTTTGCCTCCCTGGCTGCTAGAATATATTTTACTACCCTTCAACACTAAAAGACAGTTTGAAGACCTTTTTCTGATGGTATGTCAGATTTCCTTTGACTTTCTCATTCTCTTCTACAACCCTTTTCTGTTCTGCCTCTTTTATAGTGGCCTCATTGGACCATGCTGGGGGGGGGGGGGCAGAAAATAAATCACATTGCAGAGTCAATGTTCATCAATGTGAATTGATTTAATTACAAATTACTATTTAACCAATAGATTCTAGTATAAATATATATTTATACCTCAGTAGGAGGGAGTGCCCTGACTCAGAGATATGACTCATTTACTTTAAAGCTAACAAATCCTTGGAAATGTGCTTCAGCTGTTTGGTACCAAACCAACATAGATTATTTATTTCCTAGATTAATCTATGAGGAAGCTTGAGTTTGTAGCTGGATATTAGATCATCACAGAGTTGGAGCGAGCATGAAAGATTATCTGATATAACCTCTTCATTTTATTAGTGAGAAAACTGATTAATATTAAAGCTAGAGATAGAATCCAGAGCTCCAGTTTCACAAGAAGGTGCTGCTTCTAATGCTTGTCTTGCCTCTTCTTCTCAGCAAACATGAGTTCAGAGAATAAAAACAAGTAGTGTGAAATCACAACCAATCATACAATTGCCAAAGGGAAATGACTTTTAGACTATTCTGATTTTCCCCAAGTTTGGGATGATTCATTAAATTGATCAGCTCCATTAAGATCATAGGATTATAGATTTAGAACTGGAAGGGACCTAAGAGGTCATAGAATCATCATTTTACAGATAAGGAATCTGAAGCCTAGAGAGATTATACACCCAGAGATCATACAACTAGGCATAGCATCCAGATGGTGCAATGGGTAGAGTACTGACCCTGAAGTCAGAAGGACCTGAGTTCAAATCCAGACTCAGATACTTTACCAACTGTATAACCTTGGTCAAGTCATTTAACACTGACTGCCTCACATCTAGGGCTGGCTCTGATTCATATCTGACCACTGGTGCTGGAGGAGAAAGTGGGGCTGGTGATTTAACACAGCACCCCCTCACTCAAATTCAATATACTTGTCTATCATGGATCACCTCCCTGATATCATAGCTTACTCCAAGAAAGAAGGATAAACATCATCACCCAAGGTGGGACTTGACCTCCAACTTCAATACCACTATGCCATACTGCCTCTTTAGCATAGCAGCAATCCAGTTTCACGTGTATGTTGGCAGATAAGAAAATCTCCATTCAGCTATTGTTTTAAAGTTTTAATTCACTGTTGGTGGTAAACTTTTCACTAAAATACACAGATGGTCCTGCCTGAACTTGTTAATGAAAAAACTCTCACACGGCTACAAAAACAGACGTGATCATCTGTTTTCCAACATTTTGAAAAAAATCTACAGAGGTGTAAGGTGCTACACAAATGAGAATAATTAGCTTGTGCCATCTGTGAAAACTTAAAAAAAAACCCACACATATACAAACCACACCTCCTTCCCTCTCCCCCTTCTCTGGCTCTACAATAATGAGTATTATATGGAACCTGTCGAAAAATATGGAGTTAATAACTTTTCAATTTATTTTGACCTTCTGTTCTAATTTACTTAAGAAACTACAATACTAGCAGTGACTTACACCCTTTTTTCACCTCCTAATTAGCAAGCAATAAAAAATGTCATTAAAAAGTAATAAGTTTAAAGCTTCCTGACAGCCCTCTGATTAATTTTGCAGATTGTAAAGCACTTTGGAAACTACTTGGCTGGGTCACCAGTTTTATCCATTTGCTTTAAAGCTGTTTGTGAGTGGGGTCTCAAGAATGCCTGAACATTGGAATTTATGTATCGATCAGACCATGTTTCATGCATTGGTAGCACTAAAGTAGTGCTTTGTTAACTCTTAGATGGCAAGAATGCAGTCTTTCTAGTCCTTTTCATTCATTTATTCATGCGAGCTTTGTTTGGGTACATTTTCAAGGTAGTGTGGATATTTTTTAACAGGAGAAGATGATTATATTTTGATTCAATTCAATTCTGTTTAACAAATATTTATTGCCACCTATTTTGCCTAAAGTTCAGTGTTAAGCAATTTGGATACACAAATACTGAAATGAATGTGAGATCTCATTGGGAGTTAGTGTCTTCCAGGGATGTAGATTCTGATCCTTCCAAGCCTGTCTAGCATGTATGCCTATTGAACACTTCCTCTCAAAAGTTTGCCACAGGGAGGGTCTAACCAGAAGCCTTTTCCCATTTCTCCTGGTAGCATAAAGATAAAAATGGAGTACTCTGGTCATCTACCTGCTTTCCTTTACTCTCAACAAGTGACCAGTGTACCTTCTCTTTCATTATACAATTTTTAATCATATCTTTAATTCCTGTTCTACAAGGCTGCTCTTTGATCATATTCTGTAACCTTTCCCTAAACCACAAGTTGTTCCATTGCCCTTTGTATAATCCAACCAATCCTTCATAATTCTTCAGATACACCAGTGTTTCAGGTCTCATTGACACATTACAATACCAGTAAAATATTTATTTTGAAAAGATGGTCCTTAGGTGCTATGCAAAGTTCACAGTGCATTTTTCATTGATTACAGAGCACTTAGATTTCTTTGTAATATTTATCCACTGGAGAATGGGGATAGAATTGGGATACAAAGAAAAAGTTAAGTAGTCCTTGACCCCAAAGAACTAAAATTCTATCTAAATTTCTGTAATATTTCAAATATCATCATCATCATCATCATCATCATTATCATCATTTCTGTAGTGATTTAAGATTTACAAAGGGCTCCATCACAATCACACCATGAGGTAGGGAATGCATAAATTATTATTCTTTCCATTTTAAAAGATGAGATAACCAAGATCACATATGGTAAATCTTGAATTTAGAGCCCAGGCTTTAATCCATATAGTTCTACTTTAAAAACAGTGCTTATTGGGGCAGCTAGGTGGCAGAGTTGATAAAGCACGGGCCCTGGAGTCAGGAGTACCTGGGTTCAAATCTGGTCTCAGACACTTAATAATTACTTAGCTGTGTGGCCTTGGGCAAGCCATTTAACCCCATTGCCTTGCTAAAACCTTAAAAAAAACCCCAAAAAACCCAGTGCTTATCCATTACATTTCATTGACTGAAATTTTTCCCTTGATCATTCCTGTTCTATTATTACTATCCTGTTTCTCCAGGTACTTTCTTTCAAAATGCAAATATCCTTGATAAAGATGGTAACACATTAGGATACTTTGGTCCCTCATATCATAGCATGCCATACTGTCAATGTTAGCCTACAGTTTATTATGTGCTATTGATAGGGAGTATCTAACATGGTTTTGGGTAGAATGTATGCTTCCTCTCACTCTTCTTCCTATTTCCTACCAGTGACAATATGAATGATGCTCCTGAGAATGAATAGACCCTAATATTATCTACATCCAAGGACTTCAGAAATTCTGATCCTTTCTATAAGATAAATCATAAGCAATGCTTAAATGAAACGTCTTCCAGCACTTCTCTGTCTCTCTCTGTCTCTCTAAAGTGTTATCATTTTAATAGTTTTTCCATTTTTTATTTAAGGAAAACAAATAAACAATGGAAAATTGCCAGTACTCTAGAGAGCTCTAATAGGAGTGCTGTTCTCTTATGTTAAGTGACAGGCAACCTGATAAAGAAGGGTGGGGGGAAGAAAAACCTGGACTGGGACTCAGGAGAGGTGGATTCTAATCTCAGCTCCATTATTAAGTGGCTGTGAAATCCTGGGCATGTCATATCCCATTTCTGGATCTCAGTTTCTTCATTTGTTAAATAAAAGTGATATCTAACATTCTATGGTTTTCCTTGTTGTTGGCACAGACAATGGTAAAGGTTTATCCAAAATGAGAAAACCTCTTATATGTGGCATTGCTCTGCAATTTAAACTCTTACCAAGTTGTCACTATTAAGAGGTTAAGAGATTTGCTCAGAATCACATGGTTATTATATGTCAGAGGTAGCTCTGAGGTCAGTTCTCCATCTACTTCACTGTGGTGCCTCTCATAATCAAGGCTATATATTGGCTTATGAACTCTCTTCATTTTCATCAGTCAATCTTAAAGCCCAGTCTAGCCTCAGACATAGGTAGTATAAGCAGGTATTTCTCCCTCAGAGTTCCTTAATCCAAATTTTAAAAATCTTCTGTAATGCTAATTGAAATCCTCTCAGCACCTGATATTCTATTATTAATTATTCAACTCATTGGATTAAGATGCTATCATTTCCAGAAATCACAGAATTGTAGACTGTCAGGGTCAGAAGGGACCTTTGGAGAGTGATGAACTGGATATCATCATTTTACAGATGAGCAAACTGAGACTTTAAGAGGAAAGTACTTTTCCCCCACAAACTCACATGATGTATTAATGACAGAAATGATATTAAAAGTCAATTCTCCCAACTTCCCATTCAATGTTCTTTCTGTATATTAGCTGGCTCTCTATGAAAATGCAAACCTTAGGAAGAGGTAATACTTATGAGTCACTAGCATAGTGTCATTCATTCATTCATCCATTCTTTAAGCAAGCATTTTTGGAAGTCTACTAGGTGCATAATTGTCTATAACCAGTAGAAAAGAGACTCCCACTGGAATGGGAAATTGATATGGATGGAAGGAATAAAAATTCATTGCAGGTTGGTGAAGTTGGGGATTGGTTAAGGCTTGTTACAGATACAGAAGTTTGTCTGGAAGCCACAGCAGTAGACCGTTAGTGAAGGTAGCATAAAGGCTCAGGGCACTACAGATCGATGAAGAAGGGGAATGCACCAAATCTGTGGAAAATCAATATTAGTAAAGAAAGAAACCTCCTCTCGTCCAAATACACTCCTGTTCCTTTCTCAAAAAGCTCACTTCCACCACAGCTCTGCTACCACTTATGGTGAACTTTAGTAACTTCATTGAATACAGAGCAGCAAGAGCCAAAGCAAAGGCTCTATTAAGAGAACTGCAGGTTGTTTTGATTGGGAACTCTCTTTATAATAAACCCCATTAGATGAAAGCTGCTTAGCTTTTCTCTTAGATGATTCCAGGAAGGGGTGGGGAAGAAGAGCTTACTCTACAGTCTTCACATTGTACTTAGCAGATAGAGTAATTATCTCACATCATGAAGACCATTTTCATAAAGAGGAAAGGAAGCATGGATACAAATGACAGCTATGCAAACATAGCCCACTTGGATAGCAGAAGAGATAAGGAAAGAGATTAGGAAAAGATACCTTACTTAGGATCATAGATTTGGAGAGACTAAGCTTAGAGACTATTGAATGCAATTTTCTTGTTTTATAATTGAGGAAACTGAGGTCTAGAGGAGTGAAATAACTTGCCAAGAGTCACACAGCTTGTATATGAATAGAATTTTAAGCCAGATGTCCTTGACTTCAATTCTACTACATCATTCTGCCTTCTCATTAGGTGAAGCAGTGAGATATAGAGGAAAGAACATATTAGAAAGCAGGCACCCTCAGGCCTAATGCCCTCTTTCGCACTTACCAGCTGTGTGACCTTGGACAAGTCATTTAATTTCTCTGTATCTTGTGGACTAACCTTTTTCTTTAGATTTCAGAAGATCATGAATTGCCCATGTTGGTTGTTGAAAGGAATATAAAAGAGAATATTTGTGTATGAAAACTGATAAAAATCAATTTGTGAAGAAACACAATCACTCAGATAAAATGTTGAGAAGAAACAGAGTGTTTTGAAACCCAGAGAGAAAAATGATCCTTACATGAATGGAGAGGATCCATTTGAAGGAAGAAGGAAAAACTAAAATAATGTTGACTGTAGGACATTGTGATCCATCATTTTCATTTGTGTGCAACCCATTCTAGAGTTTTGAAGTTTATAACTGAGAAATTGTCAATTAAACTACTGTGTGGGGAAATATAAGAAGATTATGTAAAGATTATTACCTAACAAAAATGACAATTTTACCTCATCAGTTAGGGATAAATCATTGCTTAGAAAGATGCACCTATTCGAGAAGCCAGAAAGATGAGAAATTATGGGAAGAGAAAGAAACTAGAGGAAAAGATGGAAGAATGAGGGACTAATCTGAGTGCAGGAGTCACAATAAGTGGGAACTGAAGATTATAGATAGGAATGATCCTGTGAAATCTTTGCAATAGATAGGAGAGACAAAATGGTGTGGTTGTAAACAATGGATTAAAAGCCAAAGGATTGGAGAGGCTAGGTGGTGCAGTGGATAGAGCACTGGCCCTGGAGTCAGGAGTACCTGAGTTCAAATCTGGCCTCAGACACTTAATAATTACCTAGTTGTATGGTCTTGGGCAAACCACTTAACCCCATTGCCTCCAAAAACTAAAAAAAAAGTCAAAGGATTTTTGGTAACTTTAAGTGGATAATTTTAATAGCTCTTCTAGCTCATGATTCTATGTGACTCCTATGAATCTCATAGGCCACTCACAAAATCTCATTCCAAATACCATTGTCATACACGTGGGTGGAACCATATTCCTAAAGATATAAGAGTCATTGTTGATATGCTCCATAAACTGAAGCAATCAGGTCCCTCTGATGGCCTATACATTTCAGCTCATGTCGACATCATGAAAAAGCTGTTAAACTAAAACTAATGCAAAAACCACGTTCATTTCAGGTGTGAACTTTGTCATTAACATCTGTTTGAAACCCAGTTTTCATAAAATTCTGAATCAGTTCTGCATATTGAACTGCAAGAACTGTCTAGAAGAGACTTTAGCTTCAGGGTTTTTTTAATGTCAGAGAATCAGTGCAATTTATATGAAGCTAAAAAATCATATAGATAGATAGATGGATCATTTATTTACAACTATCCTAATAGGTTTAAGCAATTTGCATTTTATACTTCCGGAAATGGGTCTTCCTATCAATTTTTTTTCTTCTATTCTTTCTCCCCTCTCTATTTCGCTTACCACTGGAGTTTTACCTTGAGGGAATTTTTTTTTTTCTGCTAAAGTTTCTACTTTTCAGAAAAGGATGGGTATAGAGATTGAATATGTGATTTCATTGCTATATGAGGCTCCCTGGAGAAGAAAAAAAAATCCCTCTAGCAACATAGGTCAGCATTCTCTACATGCATTTCAGTCATTTCCAAATTCTTCTGACCTTGTTTAGGCTCTGAGAGGTTAAAGAATGGCTTAGAGGCTAGACCTAAACCCATTTCCTTTGGCTCTGATGCTGATTTCATGCCTACTATTCCACTGTCTCTTACTTCTCAGATATTTATCATAATTCTATTCTTTTAACCACAGAATTTTTGATGGTCATTCTGTTAGTAGATGGCTATTCTTATTGCATTGAGCCCTTGAATATTACAAGGACTTCCTGATGAGATCCAGTCACCTAAAAGAGATTAGTTTAGGTATCCACAAAGGAAAAATCTGGTGGATAAATAATCCACTTTGCCTAGATTCTGACATTCAGATAGATAATCCCTTTAGTGCATCCGCATTGTCACTTGAACTGGACAGTCAGTCTATAGCCATTTATGGAACACCTAAGAGAACATCCTAGATTTCATTTCAGAAATCAAACATTTTTAATGATTCAATTTTTCTCCTTGATGTAAAAATTTAGATTTTACCATTAAATGCTTATTTCAATTTCAGAGTTCAGACTATAGAGAAACTGTGCATGTCATGATTATAGGAGGTCCTTTAGTGAAATTATCAAATCTTAGAAAACACTGCAGACTTCACACTATTAAGTAGCATTGTTAATGGAGTAGCAGAGGCTTAACTAGGGCAGGGCAGGTGGATCTTTTGGCCAAAGGTACTAAAATGTAGAAGATACTAATAGTATTTGCATTCCTTCTACAACATCTGAGCTTAGTTTCTAGTGAAAATCAATTTGTCAATGAATAAATAGTCTATGTAAAAGGGTCACATTTACAGTATATAGAATAGCATATTCTGCCAACAATAGAAAGCTCAACAAATGTCTGTAAAATTAGTGAATGTTCAATAAAAAAAATCATATTTCACAAATTCATGACTAAAGTCCTCCAGTTTTCTGGGTATGACAGGAACTCAAACACTAGGTTCAAACTGGTGTTTAAACTATGAAAAAGTCTTTAGATAATCTTCTTACCTCCAACATTAATATTAGTAGCCATGGCTTGGGAGGGGTAGAAACCAGGGGCTTTGAAGTCATTCATTCTCCATACAAAGCCTATTTTTTTAGGTTTTTTTTTTCAAGGCAATGGGATTAAGTGGCTTGCCCAAGGCCACACAGTTAGGTAATTACTAAGTGTATGAGGCCAAATTTGAACCCAGGTACTCCTAACTCCAGAGCCAGTGTTCTATCCACTGTGCCACCTAGCTGCCCCAAAGCTTATTTTAATCTCTCTCTCTCTCTCTCTCTCTCTCTCTCTCTCTCTCTCTCTCTCTCCCCCCTTTCTGTCTCTCTCCTTTTATTTTCACCATTTACTTAAATTTACATCCAAAACTTGCATCCGAGTTGAATGTAAAGCTCCCTGGGAGCAGGTACAAGTTTATTTTTGTACTTAGATCTTCAAGTCTTAAATACAGTGCCTATACATAATAGACATTTAACAAATCTAATCTGAATTGAAGTGGAATTATTAAAACCAAAATTCTCTTGGTGATGTTATATAGCTTCAAGTCATGGAAATTCCATGAACTATGAAGAATAAAAATTGCATCCCAGAAAGCAGTGAATGCAGGATTAAATGACTTGCATCATAATAGTAATGATGATATATGAAAAGTAACGTAAAAAAGCACAATCAAGGCTAAGGACTAGATCTGTGATCTTATTTGCATAGAGAACTTGCAGGTGAGAATCTCACTTTTTCAATGCAGGACAGAATCTTCTCTGCAAATTGGAGTCTTAATTTCTTAGAACATTGAAAAACTAAATGACATACCTATTATTATGTCAGAGACAAGACTTGAACAGAGATCATCTGGACTTCAAAAACAAATTTGAATAAAAAGAACATTGGCCATTCATCATATAACAAGATAGAAGGGAAACAAATATTTCATAGGTATCCATGCAATATCCAAAGATATACGAGACTCAGAATATTGGATGGAACTTGTGTTTAGGAATTTTGTAGAGGATGAATAGAAATAAATAAGCAAAAATAGATTATTTCCATTGGTCCTAATAGGGGTACCCATCAAAATATGTAAATATAAAATTGCATTTTGTTTTCTAGTAATATCTTATTAATTACAGGAGCCTATTTCAATGCTCTATTGATCTTTGCATAGCTTCCAGTATTTAGCACAGAGTTTCATACATCAAGGACATCAGTCATTGTTGAATCTGATTTTGTACATTTTTGTTTCTGACCAACTGCTGAACCAAGGCATGTTGGAAAGAGTATTGAGTTTATAGCCAAGAAAGTCCTGAATCAAGCCTGATTCTGAAAATTTCTAACTATGTAAAGGGATAGTTTGCTTCTATGTGTCCCATGAATTATATAAGTAAAGTTCATCTTAGATGTAGCATGAATCTGCTTCTTTATAGATTCTCAGAAATAGACACTGTTGATCAATACCTCTTTACTTTCTAAAAATCTGGAGTAGGATACGTAATCATTGACAAACTTAACTCTCCCTAACACCCTCCTCTGATTTTGGAAGACTTTAAACACCAGGTTGACAATTGTATTTTTTATCCAAAAGATGATAGGAAGTCATATTTTTTTTTGAATAAGGAAGTACCATGCATGCCTTAAACTTGTGTTTAAGAAACATCAATTAAGCAATAGTTTGAAGGCTGGGTCAGAGAAAGGAGACACTAAAAGTGATGATACAAATTAAGAGGTTATTCAAGTCCCCCAGGTGAAAGGTGACATGGGCATGAAATATGGTAGTAACTGTGCAAATGGAAAGGAAATATGAAACAATAAATTGGAGTTAGAATCAACAAGAATTGGCAACCAATTGGGTTACATGAGTTATAAGGAAAAGGAGAATTTAAGGACTCCAAGATTTTGATTATAGAGAAAATTGGAAGTGTGCTCTCAACAGAAATAGGTAAATTTAAAGGCATGATAGCTTCAGAGGAGAGTCAAAATAGAGACATCCAAATGATAGTTTACAATGTAGGACTAGGGCATCTAGTTGGCACAGTGGATAGAGCACCAGGTCCTGAGTAAGGGAGATTAGAATTTAAATCTGTTTTCAGACACTTTGTGTATCCTTGGGCAAGTCACTTAACACCTATTTGACTCTGTTCCTCATCTGAGAAATGATCTAGAGAAGGAGATGGCAAACCACTCCAGTATCTTTATCAAGAAAACCCCATATAGAGTCACAAAAAGTTGAACACAACCGAAATGATTCAACGGCAATAATGCAGGACTGGAATTTAGGATACTTACTAGCTTTGTGACCCTGGGCAAGTCACCTAATCCCATTTCCTTGAAAAAACAAAAACAAAAAATTGTAACATCATTATTTTATAAAGGTAGGAAAAAATACTCTTAAAGCTGGTAGATGGCTATGGTAAGGATTTGAAATGGGTGAACTATATGGATGGAGCAAAGAACAAAGGAGAAGCTGTTGGAGGCAGAGGGAAGCAGACAAATTATGTGTATCCTCCCTTTGCTCTTGAGTTTCCTAGACCATGACAGAAGAAGCACCCGTTATGCTAGGTGGCTGGGGATTTAGTATCTTCTGGGTAGAGACAGGTTTCATTAGTGCAAAAAGACAGAATGTGAATTGAAGAAATTCTACCTGATGTGGGTTTGTTAACAATAGATGACAGGTTCCAGGAGCTAATCAGTCAGCTAATAAACATTCAGTAAGAGTCTGCTCTGAGTCCAGCATTGTGCTAAGCACTGGGGCACAAATACAAATAGTAGCAAAGACAGTTCCTGCCAACAATGAGCTTACAATCTAACAGAGAAAGGCAACATACAAAAAGAAACTGAAAATGGAGAGAGAGATAAAAGGTACCAGACACAGAAACATGTTGCAGAGTTTCAAAGAAATCTAAAAGTAGTGCAGCCAATGAGAAATAGGGAGGCATGATGGGAGACAAGAAAACTGAAGGGGTTGGATATGGACTTTTTTAACTCTCTATCTTCCTTATAGTCCTCTTCATCAACCAGTTTGGATCTGGTAGTTGACAGGACATAGTGCTAAGAAGGTCCAATGGGATCTAGTATATGTTGATTTATGATCTATTTCTATCTCTTTGCAGGAATGTATGTGTTTACATCTTCAGGACATTTGAAAATCATTACCTTGTGTTTTATAACTCCTTTTTGATATATTTACATGTTAGTATTGAGCTACAGATTATTCTTGCTTGTTACTTCATCTTAAATAAATATTACTTTCTAAAGTAAAGTCATGTCTTTTATTGAGATTTAGCTGCCTATGATGCTGTTTGGGACAAATATAAAAATACTGCAAATGTTGTTGGCTAGAAAAGGGAGATGAATTGTTATTCCCAGAGCAGTGTTCTTAACAGCTATAAGAAGAGAATTCAATTTGCCTGTTTCTTTAACACCTACAACTTTGGATCAGCAGATGGAAGACATGTGTATATGCACATACATCATACATGCATATATAAACACACACAAGTTCATTAGGAATTTAGAGTATTTGGAAACATAACTATAAGTGTTGAGGTTAGTTGTCCTTGGAAGAAGTGATACTTAAACTGGACTTTAAAGGATTGGTAGGATATAGTGAGGTAAGTAGTAAGGATTATATTAGCCATGAGACTAAGCAAGAGATAGGAAGGAGTGGGGCATACACAGGGCTACAGTGGGCTTGATAGAAGGCATTTTTTGCTTAATCCTGGATTATTATTTGAGAATCCTATTATTAGGAACAACAGGTAACCTTAATTTTTTTCTCTGACATTTGTTTCAACATAGGTCAAATACATGATCTTATAAGATATTATATATACAAGACAAGAAATCACTGGAAATTGATTCTTTCTGGCTTGTCTTTCAATAATAATTGAAAAAAATAGCCAGTAGTCTATAAGCTCCTTGAGGGAAGTGTCTGTTCTGATTTTGTTTTGCTTTTGTATCCCTTAGCAAAGGGCTTGAATAAAGCATATGCTTAATACATGTTTGTTAAATTGAATTAAGCTGAGTTTCTACAATCAAAATGGAATGGAGAATTTGTGGGCACAAATCAAACAATTTAATCAGGGTCTACCTAGGAAGGCTCTAGTTATACAAAACCAGAGAATTGGAACCTTTGCTCCCTGAACCTAACCTTTCTTTTAGAAAATACCTCTTGAAAAGCACCTTGCTTCCTTGAGACTTTGAAGTTCCACTGTGATCAGAAAAGTCTAGAATATGCAAGAAACCCATTCCTGAGGCTTTCTATTTTCATCATTGGTAGGTTTCAAGTCAGAATGCCTGCTTGTAGAACATGGCTAACTCACAAGTCCCTGGGGCAGGGATGAAGGTAGTAGTGTGGGGAGGTGCCTCTTGCTAGTTCCTTGGTTCTTATGCAATGTCAAGTGCCTTGTCAATGTACAATCCCAATGGTAATAATGCAATTTTATATTTGCTATAAAAAGCAATTTCTATCTGCTCTCAAATCTGTTCCCACCCCTGTTTAATGAAAGGTGGAGGCAAAGTTAATAGAACTCACACTTCTGTATTATCTGGATTGTGTTCTGTGTTCAGTAGAGCCCTTTTCTTGGATAAAATTGTTATGCCTTAGTCCTAAAATTAATTAAAATAAAACCTAGCAATCTCTGAACTTCTATTTATTGACTGTATATGTATGTAAATATGAATATATATGTACACTCATACACACACACACACACACACACACACATACATAGGTATGCATGAATTGCAGATTAGTGATTTCATTCTTATAGGAAACTACAACTGTCTGACAATTTGCATTCTTAGCTGTCTGGAGGTAGACACTGAGAGGTTAAATGACTTGGTCTTAAGGTCCCACAGCCAGCTTGTGTTAGAGGCAAGATTTGAACTAGGTCTTTCTGGTTCTGAACTTTATGTAAACTCTATCATTCCCTTCATAACTTGGAACAATAAAATTAATTGTGATTTAGAAAGGTTTGTAAGGTGCTTACAATACATTTGAATCACTCTATGACCATTTGAAGTTAATGCCCCTGGCATGGTTTTTCCCCCATTTAAAAAACAGGGCTCAACAGAAGTGAGTGGGATAAAGCTTGATATTTCTTCAGTAAAATATTATAGATTGAATTTGGTTAACTATGTACCCCACCTCCCTTGACAAAGCAAACTTCTGGGATATTGTTGAAAAGTCAACTGACCTCACCTTATCTGTTGATGTCTGGAGAACCATTCAGTTCCTAGGGCTAAAGAGACATTCGGTTTTAAGTTTTTGCTCTTTTCCCTAGATTAGCTTGCTGGTCTAGATTGTAAGACCACATTTCTCATTAACGAGGGTGGGTCAGTGGGGGGCGGGAATCGAGTTAGGGTAAATGTGATTCTTGGGCCTTTTGCTTTTGCCTCAATCTTCTGATTGTGGCCCATTTCTTGAGAAATGAATAAAGCCTTGTCTTCATACCTTGAGAAATCTCCGAAATTTATTTAAGTGGCAGTTTGGGGGCTTGTCTCTGGGATAGCATGCCCATTGGGGACCTTGGCTTCTCAAGACTTGGCAAAACAGTACTGCTTCCACAAATTCTGGCAGTTTGTCATTTTCCGAGAAGCCTTGGTTTCCCCTCTGTGCAAATGACCCGAAGCAGAGAGACTTGGTAGGAAGAGAACAGCAAATCTGTGGCAAAAACTTGATGTCATTGAGGACAAAGAACAGTCATTTAAACTTCTGTGCACAGAGACCCAAAAGACAGTAAGCCTATGCCTTGGAATCTGAGGGCACTAGATTCCTGGAGGGTCCATTTGGGTGACTGAGGGTTAGGGGTGACCCCTACCAATTTGGGCGTAAGAGGCTTGGATCTAAGGGCACCTGATCCTGAGAGGTCTCTGTCAATATTTAAAATGGGAAGGACCCTGTCCTAAACCGTCCCCTGTGGTAAATCAGGTAAATAAGACTAAAATATAAATGAAAGTAAGAAGAAAATGATTAAGTATTGTTGTCTTGTCTTGGAAAATAAAGAGATTGTCAGAAGAGAGGATGAAATCTCCTCTCTCTGCATTCCTGAGACGTCAGGAATTTGCCATTGGCCTATGTTTTGAAATTGTCAGTTTGGAAAATTCTGTTGCATTTTGTGTGATCTGTGTTTGTGCCTTGTCTGTCTTTATGTTTAGAATGTCTATTTTCTTGTGTGATTTCTTCAACAGGGAAAGGAGGAGTTTGCAAGTTCTCCTAAAGAGTTCCTTGGGTAGCCTCATTTTGTTTTGTATTTTTAGGCAGTATTTATCTAACTCTCCCTGGCTCTTCCCTTGAGCCTGCTTTCTGCCTGTGTTACAATAGATAATATGATCCCTCCCTCCTCACTCCTAGGTTGTCTCTTGAGCACTTAAAGGGGGATTTTTATTTTGATTAAAAAGGAATGGATTATGGAGGCCAAACTACTCACCCTGTTTTTCTACCGTTATGAGAAGGGCCCCCCCCCTTCCCTGTTTATGTTCACTTCTCTTCCCAGTTCTCCATGATTCTGTGGTGCTAGAATGTTTTTCCCATACTCTCTTTTAGAAAAAAGAACTAAGAGAGAGAGAGAGAGAGAGAGAGAGAGAGAGAGAGAGAGAGAGAGAGTTACTTCAGGAAGAATTAGTAGAATAAATGTTCAAAGGGACCTTATTTTGAAATAAAAAGAAACAGGAAAGAGATAGTGAATATTATCATAGAAAGAAATACTATTTTAATTTAAAAAAGAGAGAGAGGTTAATTATAAAATAAATTTCAGAAAGACTAGAGAGTCAGAGTAATCCTAAAGTATATAATGTGGTTACCAAGATATGCCAGTATAGGAGAAACTAAATAGTTAATCTTTTCCCAGAATGATATGGTAACAAAGCTTCATGAGTAGATTCTGGTAATGTTGGTTATTACAGAAAATTATGGGACATGTAATGATTTAAGAATAGAAGATCAACCACCCCCCTTCAGAAAGGACTATAAAAGTTATTCAGCTTTACACTATTTGAAGAAAGGGGTGGGGGACAGGGAATATTCTGATTAGGCTAAGGGATTTTTGAATGACTGCCTTTTCCAGGGTTTTAGCAGTTATAATCAAGAAATGCTAACTATTAAAAGCTGGGGATGGAATCATATCTGTGGTTTATATAGCTGTATAAGAACAGTATGAATTAAAGTCAGGAAGAGTTAATGAAAAGGAATTAAGTACGGAAATGGGTTGAAGCATGTAGACAGAAGGTTTGAGCAGGTTTGACTTTGTCTACCACAGATGGATTTTGGGAACTTTGTAAAGTGGCTTACAAATCATTGTAAGAGGAGAAGAAAGTGGTTGTGCAGTGCCACCCCATGTGGAAATCAGCCCCTCCCTCACTGAGCTGGTGGTGGTAGCTGTGCAGAGTTAAGGGAAGGGAGGGGGTTTCTTAAACAGAAAAGCTATGGTTTAGGGAGAGTTTAGAAGAGTTTAAGAGAAGAAAGAACCTTTAAGAGGAAGATTGAGAAGTTTTAGGAGGAAAGATTTTTTTTTTCCTTATGAGTGTCTGGGAAAGATTCCATGCTTTCTCCCTGGGTTGGGGAAGGAATGGTGGGTTGGACACGTGGTGGTCTCAATCCCATCCACCATCTTGTAAAGACTTGAACCCTAGACCAAATCCACCTGAAAGCAGGAGAGACGCTTTAAAGGAAAAGAGATCCCTCCACAGGTGGGATATGTGATTGGGAAAGGAAAAAAAAAACTCTAAGATCCAGGGGTTAAGAGACTCCTTTATTGAAAGGAAATCACCTTTAATGAATATCTGCTGGCCAGTGGCCTAAGTGATGACTCTCATTGTTTCTAAAGTTTCTGAACTAGAGTTTTGGAAAGCACGCTGAGGGTTTTAAAAGAGGGATATTTAGTGTTGTAACATTCTGATAAAATTTGTACAGAATGGAAGGAATTAAATAACCTAGATTGTTAAATTAGTTTGGGATTAAACTATTTTAACACTATTGTAATTTTTGCAAGGAGTTTGGGATTTTAAACTCTATTGTAACACCTTTGGGTTAAAGAAAAGTGGTACTGGGTTAACTAAGAAGAGAAATACCTAGGTTATCAGGGATGTTTACTGATTTCTTTGGGGAAAAACTCTAATTGGTTTTAATGTTGAATAATGCTGACAATTGTATTTTTATTTTGGATAGAGCTTTAAGAATGTGAGTGCTGGATTCTCTGTATAAGGTACACTAAAGTTTTTATCAAACTGAACTGTTGGAAGTTAGTTGAATTGTAATTACATTGGGGTTTAAATGTGTCATATGTATGAGATTGGATTCTGAGAATTTGGGTAAAGAGACAAAAGTGTAAAGAACATGGGATATTCATTTTGCTCTTGTTCTAAAGGAAATGAAATGTTTAAATAAGAATCTTAATGTTTAATGTATATTAACAATGTATATTTAATTTTAAAGAAGTCAAGAATGTGGACTTCTCTCTTACTGCAGACAGCTGATGGGGGCTCTGAACAAATTGCAATGGTGGGCCTTATTGTAAGGTAACTTATTGATGAATAAGATGTTTTTATCAGTTATGTGATATTCTTTTGTAACCACAAGGAGATTATATTTGCAATAATTAGCTATCTATTGTGAATGTGTTATTTAAATACTGTATTGTTAAAGCCTGGGATTAATGTGATTGCTTTGAAGGGCAATAAGGAAAATATGAAAAAGTATGACCCTTTCTGGGATAGATCTGTGGGTTCATGAATAATGTAATAATGGAAGGATTACTTTAAAAAAGATCTAGTAATTTGTGTTACTCTGTTACTCTTATTGCTGTTCTGTTATAATGAAATTAATAATGCATATTGGAAATTTAAAGCTACCTAAGATGTTTTAATGGTTTTAAAGAATTCTGAAAAATAATTTGTAAGTTAAGGGGCAGCTAGGTAGCGCAGTGGTTAGAGCACTGGCCCTGGAGTCAGGAGACCTGGGTTCAGGTTAGACCTCAGATACTTAGTGATTGTCTAGTTGTGTGACCTTGGGCAAGTCACTTAACCCCAATTGCCTGGCCAAAACAAAAATAACCATTTGTATGCTGAGGATGGATGGTAGGTAAACAAGTTTATGCACAGAAGTTTATTTGCTTTGAAGTAAAAGCACTATATAATATAGGAAAGATAAACACAAGATAATTTGATATTTCTCTATGCAATCTCCTGGACAAAGGAGGCATTTATTTGTTGTAAGATACAACAGGCTAGAAGGAGGTTTCTCTAGCCAAAGGGAATCTGATATACAGACAGAGTAGATATGATTTCAGACAAAGGGATGTCTCTAGTAAGAGGTAGGAGACAGGCCTGCAGGACCAATCATAGTTAGAATACCTAGTTTTAGGCAAAGACCCAGGAAGGATACTCAGAGCTTTAGGTAGGGGTTTCATTAATTGGGACTTCATTAAGATTATAATTGGAATTTAGTTAATTGTATTCACTGGAAGTTCTAACTAGGTAAAACAACTCTTTTAGATCACAGGACTTTTAATTGATTTTCTCTTATGTCAGATACCAGGATGGTCAACAAAAAAGAAATGCTGCTCGGTAAATGTTATGTTCTTGGAGCCAAGGAAGCCAATGGCCAAGGATGTCAGGTGACAGGGATGGGCAGCCAAAGGGGTGCCTTCTCAATATGGCTGAGGTTGTACCCCCTTGACTTGATTTCCCCAAAATGACATTTGGATAATAACTCACCTGGAAGAATAAATCTGACCCAAGACATTTGACTTACCCACATGACCTGCCTGGACATTGACATTCAATACTTATATCTGTAAAGGAATTTTCCTTTAATGTCCTAGATCTGTATAGTTAGTTACTAAGCAAATTAAAAATTTTTAGGTGAATTGGATCTAATAGCCAGAGATAGGTTAGGTGTCTGGCTCTGACACCTACTATCTGCTAAATGCTAAAATAGGAATTAAGTTTCCTTTGTTTTTGTGGTAGAGGGGATATTTAGGTAAGGAGAAGAATGGGAAATTCTTAGGATAATTACAGTTTCAAATTCTAGTTTAAGGAAAGGAATGTGAGTTAGATAAGTATACCAGGAAAAGGAAAATATGGGAATATTTGGGAAAAAATCATTTTGGTTAAGGATGTTTCAATCATTGCAATGAGAACAAAGGTTTAAATTGTTTTATTTTAAACTAGATGTTGGGTACTCTTAGAACAAAAATGACTGTTGAATGTATATGTTACAAGCTTATGAGTTTGCTCATGTAGTAAAATACTAATGGAAGTTAAAAGTGTTAAAAGTGAAGTCAATATGGCAGTAAGGTAAAATGTAAATTGTAATAAGCTCCAGAATCTCATTGTTTCATGATGGAAGACATACATTTTGAACTGAATTAAGATGTTAAGCAGTTTCTTTACCAGAAGACAAGTAGTCACCAGAGCTGGAGAGGACATTTTGGAACAGATTCAGAGGATGCTGAAGGACATGGATTCCTCCAAGGGAGAAGAGAAGAGAAGAAGAGAGGAGAGGAGAGACACTGAACCAGTTCCATCTCCACCATCTCTCACCTATGTGTACACTGTTTATCTGTAACTTCCCTTTGACTCTGTAAGGGTGACACCCCTGCTTATGCCCTTCTCCTTATGGAAAGGAAGAGGGCAGGCAGGGTGAAAATGTTCTCCATTGAGAGAGAAAGAGAGATTAGTGGGTGGCGGTACCCCTGGGCCTGACCTAGATTCTCAGTCCTTGGAAAGAGGTGCACTGTGGCACAGGATTCTGATCCAGAGGAGAGAAACACCAATGGCATATGACTGAGTCAGTTCAGGGTGACTATTGTTTATAACTTGACTGGCCAGGATATTTTCCTGGGGAGTAGAATATATCTGAATATGTCCAGAAGCAGGGTGCATATATTCTGTATTGTACAACTTAGAGATAGGTGGCTTCAGACTCATGTGAGATTAATGATGGTACCTGGATCCTTTGTAAAGATGCACAAACTGGGTCATTTATTAAGGGAAACTGATTATGAGTTAGTATGGACTTGCAAGGAAAGTGCAGAAATGGCCACTTGCAAGAAAAATAATTTAAGGAACATCACTAGGTATATTAGCTATTCTTGGGTTTGATCCAATGACACAAAATCAGGAATTTAGTTTGATCAATTTTGGAGCTGGGAAGACCTTTCTATAGACTTTGGTATAAAAACTTGCAGTGGAAGGAGGTACAGCAACTTTGGAAATGTACCTGTTATCATGGTGATTACAGGGTTTATCTAAAAGGGTCCCTGGGAAGTAAAGAGGTGATCAGGGAGTTGTTATTTAGACTCAAGGGCCAACTCAGAAATTTGAAGAAATCTCATCAAAATAAAAGAGGAGGGAATGAGTGGGATAAAGTTTGAGATTTCTTCAGTAAAATATTATAGATTGAATTTGGTTAACTGTGTGCCCCTCCTCCCTTGACAAAGCAAACTTCTGGGATATTGTTGAAGAGTCAACTGACCTCACCTTATCTGTTTATGTCCGGAGAATCATTTCAATTCCTAGGGCTAAAGAGATATTCGGTTTTAATTTTTTGCTCTTTTCCCTAGATTAGCTTGCTGTTCTAGATTGTAAAACCACATTCCTCATTAATGAGGGGTGGGTCAGTGAGGGGCAGGAATCGAGTTAGGATAAATGTGATTCTTGGACCTTTTGCCTCAATCTCTCTAACTGATTGTGGCCCGTTTCTCCAGAAATGAATAAAGCCTTCTCTTCATACCTTGAGAGATCTCCGAAATTTATTTAAGTGGCATTTATCCCACACAGAAGGCACTCTGAAAATTAATCTCACTATTAATTAATCAGAGACTAGATTTGAACCCCAGACTCCAAATATTGATACTATATCATGCTACTCCCTTATGTTGCTATGTCTTTGTGAGTCATGACCACGTTCCTGTTCTCTCCCCTTTTATTATCAAGGTAGCTGTAAGATTAGTACTTGGTATGGAGTCAGGACATGAGTTCAAGGACATGATTGTTCACTTACTAGCAATATCATCATAAGCAATACACAAAGTAAGTCTCAGCTTCCCAATTTATAAATGAGAATAATAAAATTTGTCTAACCTACTTCATAGAGTCATCAGGATTGTGTGAGATAATATATCTTATAGTGTTTCAAATACTATTTAAATGTGAGCTATTACCATAGGTGTGCTAGTAAATGTTTAACAACCAGCTCTTCAAGTTAAAAAAAAGCATAGATATCACACTTAAAGATTTAATCTGCATCATTAACATTTTCCACACAACTTTTTAATTAATCAACAAAATAATAAATCAAGCCCTGAATTGTAGTTTTTGCCAATTTCTGAGGTGCATATGATTACATTTCAAAATTTAACAACTGGTTCTGAGCCAGTTCAAGTTGGATCCAGCATTTGACTTAGCAATTATTTTATAGCTATTGATAATTGGTGCCAATAAGGAGAAAGTTCAAATAAAGGACAGAGCTGAGTGTTGATCTTTGAGAAAAAGCCCAAACTCCTTTAAAAAGAAAGCTGTGTAGATTTACAAGGTGTTCCAAGCCAGGCTTTTTCCATCTGAGGAATCTTGACACAACTGGGGTATTTGATTTGCCCTTCAGGGATGCAATTTTTCGTTGCTGACACAGCCATGTGCAGAAGAGCCCAGCCAACTTCTTGTAAATGGAGCCTTTTAGCCATTCTCCTGGCATTAACCTAATTTAAACTTCATTGGGTTCAGATTTTAAGCTTTTGCCATCACAAGCAACTGGCCACTCACTGCAAAGATGCCTTAGCAAGGATGAGGTGAGAGGAAGTCTATTGACAGACAAAGCAACAATTAATTCACCATTTATTTAACATCCCTCTTGTGTTTCCTACAATGATACAAAAGCTGGCCCTAGGAGGTTTGACTTTCCTGATTGATAATGTGTCAAAATGTCCCTTTTAAAATGGATGGAAAAAGCCATTGCCTGCTGTTCCAGTGAACTGTTGTCTGTCATATATGGCTAAAATTTATAAAGACACTGCTGGGGATCATCTCACTAGCTTTCTGCAAGTTTCTTCCCACAATGTATTCAATTGTAGAAGGTCATTCCCAGTATCAGCCAGTGTTATTACATAAACAACAAATGTAAACCTGAAAACCAATTCTAAAAGGAAAAAAAAACATGCATAATGCAGGCCTCCCAGTAAGAGAGTAGGATGGGGAGAAGGTGGCAAAGAATTCTCCTGCAGATTCGATGTTACATGCAATCATCTTTCCTGGGTACACAATATTCATCAAATCCTGGGAAGAATATAGGCTCTCTGCTCCTTTAATGGAATCAATAATAATAAAACTACCTGAGGGTATAAGGTGAGATGAAGCACCAAAGTCACCGAGAAGATGTGAACAAACATTGTCCTATGAAACAATTTTCTAAAGTTGTCAGCTACTGGGATTTACTTCCAAACAAACACAGTCAAGAAACAAAATGCAGGATACAGAGTGGGCAAGAGATGCTATAGCTATAGTAGACAGTCAGAGAGGGAGAGTATAGTCAGACAAGTTTATATGAAAAGTCCCTGAGTATTTTAGTAGATGGCAAGCTCATAATGACTCAATAGAGCCAAATGGCAGCCAAAAAAAGTTAATGTGACATTAGACCTAGTGTACAGAATGAGGGAGATGATAATCTTTCCTTTGCCCTGGTGAGACTCTACCAAGGATATAGTTCTTGGCGCCACATTTTAGGAAGGGCATTTACATGCCATAAGTATATATAGGAGAGCAAAACTAAGATGGGGGAAAGAACTAAAATCATGTTGTGTGAATTTCTTTTGAACAAACTGGGAATGTTTATCCTGGAAAAGTAAGATATTAGGAAGCAAAGATAACTGTCATATGCATTAAAGGGCTAGATGAGATGATTTTTGTCTGTCTATCTTAGAAAGTCTATGATGCTCTGACATCTTTTCAATAAGGAAGCAACTTAATTTATAAAATGAACATAAACTCTACCTTACTCCAACAGAGTGTATAAAGTCTCCCTGCTTAAAGTGGATATTTGAGCTAGAGAAAATGTAGGCCTCCAAATAGATCAAGAGATTTTTTTTTTCTTTTCTAAGTGCTAGGTCATTTGCCCCATTTTATTATTCCTTCTAAGATTTGAGAACTGGACTAAGAAATTCAAAACTTCTCTTTTAATCCTGATACTGATTTATGGATCAAGAGGGATCCACATTACGAATATACTCCCTTGGTGATTTGACTGGTTTTTATGTTAATATATTTAAAAAACAGAGTAAAGTTTTACACTGATGGGAAAAAAAGCAAAGAATATGTAGAGAATTTAATGAATATTATAAGGTAGCTCATTGAAGTCTGACTCATGACTCAAGTTATGTCTAAATGACCTAGATTAGTTTCCTCCTCACAGGAGCATAAGATATCTGAGCTGGAAGGGACCTCAAGATCAACCAAGACAACCCATACCCAGGCAGGATTCCCTGGTAAATTAGATGTCCAGTCACTGCTCCCAATTCTGTCTTCTGCCGTCATACATTGTTTCAGTTTTCAAATTTTATAAGGAATAAATTTATATAGGCAGGTCACACAAGTTGAATTTGTATTATTAACATTTTCTCCATTAATTTCTTAAATCTAAACAATCATTGAAACAATAAAGAAATCTTTTTGTGTAGCATTTACCTATTTCACTCTAAAAATTTAATAATCAGATTAGTGAGATGGTATGAGAAAATGTTAATAATGTCTATGCTTCCCACCACCATGAGAGATGAATGTTAAATATTTAAATAAATGTTAAATATTTACCAGAATTTCTTCTTTCATCAAGCTAGCCTTATCAACAGTGTGCTATAGGAGAGAGAACCTTGGGTCTGGAGTCATGGAATATGGTTTTAATCCTATTTCTGCCACTTATATTTGAGTGATCTCGGAAATACTAGCATACCTTCTTTATCTTACTTTTCTCTGTAAAATAAGGGGATTAGAGTAAGGGTTCTTAATCTGGAGTCCGTGAATATGTATTATTATACACATATTTATATGTATTTGTGTATATTATGAATGTCTATACAAATGTGTATACACACCTATATGTATGTGTATGTGTGTATATGTATATACATATACTGAGTTTTAATACAGGGTGCCCCAAAAGTTTTAGTGATGTTTTAAGGAATTAAAGCTTGGGCACTTAGACTTTCTTTTAAGAGAAGTTTAGGCATTTCTCAAAGATCAACACTAGCTTTGCTCAGCTTTGTGTTCCTTATTCAAATTATCTCTTTATTGAAGCAAATTATCCTCACCAAGAAAGAGAGAGTTGCAAAATAATTATTAGAGGTATGATAAAGACTGACTCAGAGTTGATTATTAAATTTTGAGTATATTTGTGAACATCTTGAAAACTCGTAAATATTACAAATCAGAGTTTAGTGTATTATTTTGAATAGTATTCAAATAGTAATTTAGTGTTTAAATTTTAAATAGAATTTAAATACTAATGCTTAAAATCACACTAAAACTTTTGGGAAACCCCAGTTAATTAGCTTTATTTATAATCTTGTGTTGTTTTGAAAATTATTAATGTAAATACATTATTCTGAGGAGGGATGCATAGGCTCTACCAGACAGCAAAAGGGATCCATGTAACACATATACAAAATAAAATGCCTCTGTCCTAAAGGGTGTCTGATGTCCCTTCATGATCTAAATTTATAATTCTACCTTTGGAGAAAAAAAAGGATTTTTCACTTGTTTGGGTTTCTTTTTTCTGTTTGTAAAATGGAAATAACAGAGCACTGAGTTGAGTCAATTCTTCTTCACATAAATCCTGAGATCACATAGTTCAAGGAAAATTATTCCACAAAAGTAGCTGCCTTCTTCCCCCAATTTAGGTCCATTGCTTCATGACCTATGACTTAAAGGAGTACAGTATGTATGTTATGGTTATGATTGTGTGGCCATGAAGTCCATTTATCTACCATGGACCCAGAGTTTATCAATACTACTGGGAATGACAACCTCAACCAGTGGAACCCACAATTAAGCCTTCTTGTAACAATTTGCGAACAAAGTGTCTGTGGGCTCTTTTGTAGGGTAGATTCTTTTCCCTATTCCAGGACAGGGACTTAGTTTTTTAAACATCCAAGGCTCATAAAACAAATACCACTGAATTCCGGGCTGGCTACCAGGATGACTTTTTTTTTTTTTTAATTTTTGCAAGGCAATGGGGCTTAAATGGCTTGCCCAAGGCCACACAGCTAGGTAATTATTAAATGTCTGAGGCCAGATTTGAACTCAGGTACTCCTGACTCAAGGGCCAGTACTCTCTCCACTGTGCCACCTATCCGCCCCTGCCAGGATGACTTCTAACTGGCAAGAATGTTGAGATGGACTTCTTTCTGACTCCATCAGTCCTCAGAATGCTCCTGCTCTGCTGCTGTAGACACAGAAATATCAACTTTTTCATTTGACTGGAAAAGTTTAATTGGAGTTCTGAAGGTCACAATTAAGATTTTCAAATGAAAAATAAAAGTTAAAGCAGCTTTGAATAAACATATTTTAGATCTGTGACTGATCCAATGTGCTTAAAATGAAAATAAAAAGATAACAAGGAGAGAGATTAAGACTGTGAGCTTGGTTTATTAAAAATGGCCAAGCATAGTTGAAAAAGAATGATGAGGGGGTTACCTGGGAATGAAAAAAACTGCATTATACAAGAGAGAGTATCTAAACCAGTATTCTTTTTTTTCTATAATTACATGAATCTATGGGATCACAGGAAGAGATCTCACTGGCCAGTTATGTAAGGACTGGCAAACTTAGACCCATTGGCCAAATCTGGCCAGCTGCAAAATCAGAATATATAGTAAATAAAGTTTTATTGTACTTAAAAATCTAAAGAATATTCTTAGGTCTTGGCACATAAACTACACAAAACCTATTTAGAAGGCAGGATTTGGCCTGTGGGCTGTAGTTTGCTGATCCCAATCTAGTCTAACCTAGACTAGAATCTCCAACAAATGCTCATCTACCTCCAGTGATAGGAAACTACTTCCTCCTAATGATTCCACATTTAGACAGTTTTGTTAAATTTTTCCTTATAATGAGCAAAATCTGTCTCTGCAGCTCCCATTTTTGTTCTGTCCTCTGGGACCAGGCTAAACCAATCTAACCTTCCTTCTAAATGACAACCCTAAATCTCTTTTCTGGCTTGACCAGTTCCTTCAATGGATGCATAAATTTCATGATTTTGAGTGACCTCACTATTCAGGGTCACCCTCTTCTGGATGTCACTGAACTCATCAGCATCCTGCCTAAAATATAGTACCTCAAGTTGACTGAGGGAGAAAAAAAAAACATCTCCCTTATTCTGAAGACTATGCTCTGGAAAATACAAAAACTGCATTTACTTTTTTGCCTACCATCACCAACTATACTTTGCCTCAGAAGAAAATGTTGACAAAGACTAATTCATGACTTTAATGGACTCTTTACTACATATCACAGTCCTAATTTTCAGGTGGACAGCAGTCACTGCAGCGTGGAGAGCCTCTAGAGACAAATCTTGAATTTACTCCAAAGAATCATCCTGTCTCTATCAAGCATGATGGACTTTGAGGCAGAAACAATGAATTCAAAGTCTGTCTTGGGCACTTCATAACTCTGTGGCTCTGACTTAGCATGTGACCTAACCTCTCTCACCTGTACATTGGGGATAATCATAGTGCCTGCTTCTCAGTGGTGTTGTGAGGATCTAATGAGATAATGTATATAAAAGTCTTTGCAAGTCTTAAAGCACTGTATAAGTCAGTAAGTCAATAAATTCCAAGCCTCTTAGGTTCCAGACACTGATAAATACTGAGGATAAAAATAGAGGGAAAAAAAGGTTTATGGCTTCAAGGAGCTTACAATCTAATGTGAGAGACAATAAGCAAATATATATATATATATATATACATATATATATATGTATATATATATATGTATATATATATATATATATATATATACAATCAAGCTTTATACAGGATAAAAAGGAAATAAGAGAGGGAAGGTATTAAAATGAAGATGGGTTGGGAAAGATTTCCTATAGAGAACAAGATTTTAATTGGGATTTAAAGGAAGTGAGGGAAACCAGAAGGCAAAGATGAGGAGGGAGAGCATTCCAGGTTTGGGTAAAAATCAAAGAAAATACCAAAACCTTACAGATGTAGGACCTAATGTGCGGAACAGCAAGGTGGCTAGTGTGAGTGGTTCTAAGAGTAAAATATTAAGGCAGGAGAGGGTTAGGTTATGAAGGACTTTGAATTCCAAGCATAATACTTATCCTAGAGATGATAGGGAGTTTTTTTTTAATTAAAGTTCAGACCTAAGCTTTAGGAAAATTGTCTTTAGTGGCAGAAGAAAGGATGGAATGGTGTGAGGAGAGACTTAAGGTAGATATTGAATTACATATTGATTATAAATGATTCTCATTATTACTGGTAGAGGTAACCTGCTGTAGTGGACAGAGAAATAGACTCAGAATCAGATTAATTCAAATCCTCCTTCTCATATGTACTGACTGGATGACCTTGGGGAAAATCACTTATCCTCTTTGGGGTCTGGATAATTATCTAAGACTAGAAGCTGTGGAAAGGGTGCCAAAGTACATTGTCAGAGAGAGTTTTCTCACCAGGGATTTTCCTAGAATAATGGAATCTTTCCCTAATGTTTCTATTGCTGCTTTAATTGCATCAAGTTCATCTCTGGCCTAGTGTTTAACCAGTTGTATGAAATTCTTCAAAGATGTGTACATGTGAACACACAGACATATCCAGGGAATATCCCTGGTATGATTTAAGCATGGAATGAAATATTTCACCTTTGTAATGAGGGAGAGTAACGGGGTAGATAAAGAACTCTACATTTCAATCAATAAGAACTACAAATTAATAGCATAACTCCTTCAAAGCACTTGTGGAAAATAATGCAATAAATAAGATATAAACATGCTAGGATGCTCTACAAACTACATTGGCTCATCATTGGAGTTCTGGGCACTTTCAAATCTATAACTTAAGTACAAAGTTTTTCATTTTTGTGATTTTTAATATACACACAGATAAAGAACATAATTGGGAACAGTTGCTTCATTGCTCTTCATCCCTTTGATAGCACCATGTCAAGGTCATGTACCACTTTCCTGTACCTTGGGGTAATTAACTGCATCACTAACATGCCTAGAGGATTAGCCATTTCTTATAAAATGCACAAAGATTCACTGATGGCACTGACTGCATTGAGTAGATGGTGGAAAATTGCTGGGACTTTCCTTTTACAAAGAAATGCTTTGTAGGGGTTTGTTTGGCATTTTCCTGAAGGACAAAAGGATCCTTTGGTATTGTTCTGGGCTTGCTCAATTCTGCATATACCTTTGTTAAATTCCCATCCTGGGCCATCCTATTTTATAAGGATCACAAAACGGATAATTACAAACCACTCTTATTTTGCCATCTTTACATAGGTCTCAATAAAAACTCACTTTACCTGAAATGGTACAATGAGAAGGAAAATGAAGGCTTTTTGGAAAAAGTAGCAGAACACCATTATGCATTTTTTACATCTTCTTGAGGAGTTATTAATATAAAAATCTTGTTCGGTGGAGCTGAAAGGACAGTGGAAACTACAGAATAAAGCAATGGTAACTTCCTGCAGTCTATTTTCTCTTTGGCATAACTCTCTTCCCTTCCATTTCAGTAGGTGTCAGCAATAACAATGGCTGGAACCCAAAATAAGAAATGGGGTACAATGGAATTCATACTGGACTGAAATCAGAGGATATGGGTTAAGATGCTGCCTCTTTCATGTGCTACCTGTGTGACCTTGAGAAGGTCACTTAACATCTTTGGGTCTCAGTTTTCCTATCTGATAATACTGAACTAGAAGGTCTCTCATGCCTCTTAAACCTAAATCTCTTATCCCAGGATCTTAGAGTCTGCTGTTGTATTGATAAGCGTCCAAGACAAGGATAAGTCAATTACTTTTTTTTTTTTTTTGGTTTGGCCTATCACCATATTTTCCAAAAGATCAGACTAGCACTATTTGAAAATAAATTTCCCATAGCTAAGGGTAGCCACACGACTATATTCAAGGTGAAAAAACCTGATAATCAGCATAGTGCAGTGCCTATCAGGTTACACAACCAATTTCAAACAAACTAGCCAGAATAATGAGGTTGTTTCTATTTACTAAGAACAAAACTAGGCATGAGACTCAAAGGGTTCTGTAATAAAATCTACTCCATGTGGTAACAAGCACAGAAAGACCCCACAGAAAATCAATTTGTTATGCTTAAGGCATTCTGGAAGAAAGGTAAGTTGAAAACCACTTTAACTGGATGAATTAATCCTCTCCCTAGAAAGAGAAGGGTAAAGGATCTTCTCTTTGAATTTTGGCATAAGAAAAAAAGAGGCACTTTGATGGCTTTTATTTTATTTTAAACTCATGGAATAAAACAAGCATTTTCCTAAGAGAACATAATAAAAAAGGTGATTGCAAGTGACACTGCAGATCTGTGATGTACAACTTGTTACTCTTTATAAATATATAGTTATTGTAATCCATTTTTTTCTTTTTTCTTTCTTTCTCCCCCATTCCATTACTATTAGATACAAAAATGTGTGTGTGTGTGTGTGTGTGTGTGTGTGTGTGTGTGTATGGACGTATATATGTGTGTATGTGCTTAAAAACACTTTATACACACTTCTATTTATCAGGGTTTTTCCCCCTCAGGATGCAGATAGCATTTTCTTTCTTAAGTCCTTTGTAGTTAATTTGGTATTTATAATAGTCAAAATGACTTATTTGACCAAAATTGTTCTTAAAACAATACTACTGTAAACTGTGCATAACATTCTCTTGGTTCTGCTCATTTTGTTCTTCATTCTTTCCTACAAGTCTTTTCATGTTTTTCTAAGGTCATTGATTTCATATGAATGGCTGAACAAGTTGTGGTATGTGATTGTGATGGGATATTACATGAAAGAAATGATGGTATTTATAAATTCCCACTCAGATTTTTTTTGTATTCTTATCACTAGGTCAGACACTGTACAGTACTAAGGATACAAAGAAAGGTAATGGGATGGATGGAGTTTACCCCCAAAGTCTCATGCCTGGGCATCAGAGCCATAGAAATTCTGTTTCACATGTAAGTATTGAAAGATGTATTTCCTATATGAATTATTATTGAGTGGACTGGACTGGAATTTCAGTTATGGATGAAATTCCAAATGAGTTAAGCACCTCTACTGATGTCATTATTATTCCTCAACTTATGCAACTTATGAAAACTGCATGAGGACCCAGAGCTACTTTACTCAGTCACACAATCTGCATGCATTAGAGAGAAGAAAGGGCAGGTCTTTCAGTCTCTGCAGTAGGGTTTCATTCTATCTTTGATGTCATGCTTGTCAATGCCAATCATATCCTCCTAGAGGTTAGGCACTATGTTGACTTTAATTAAGGTGTAATTAAATACATAATTACATATGACATTGTGTTAATTATCTAAATAAAATCAGAAGTCATGATTTCTTCTGTTGCAGAGTTTATACTGTACTATAACATTGGACTTTGAGAAAGGCCTCAAAAGGAGGAAAGATAAGTATCCCTAGAAATTTCTCCCACATAAAATCCTTGTGTAAAAGCAATTCTTTTACAATTAGACATAACTACAAAATATGCATGTAATATGTGTGTAAATGAGAATGGGATCTTTAACTACAACACTAATTTTTGCATATTTTGTTTAGAACACATCTTGTAGGCTATTTTTTGATTTGGTGCTTCTGTTAAGGCAAATATCACTATCTGAACTCTACATGTCCTTCAGCAGATGCTCTGCATCTAAGTTCTTAATCAGTGTTTTTTGAGTGAATGAAGGGAAATGAATGGAAAGAATAAAATGGGTGAAAGATACATAGTGGAGGTGGAAAGAGTACCAGCTTTGGATATGCGGTCTTGATGTTGAATACTGACTATGCCTCTGAATACTTATGTAGTCTTAATCAAGTCACTAAACTTCCCTTTGTACCTCAGTTTACTCATATGTAAAATGTAGGTTGGATGAGTTAACTTTTTTTTCCTCTGGGATTCCCTTAATCGTAGTTTGCCCTTCTTGGAACATATGAACAGCAAGGTGCATTCTTTGGGACCTTGTTATTGCCAGTGCATGGGGAAAACAGCTGGGGAGCTTATTTATGAGTCAGAGAGAATTTAAAACCCTGAGCTTCCTTATTCAGACCAAGATCAATGCAATCAGAAACTGAGAGTGGGTATAATGTGGTCCACTAACACTGATACATGAATTATTGAGACCTATTTTATTATGTGTTCCACAAAGTGTCAATAGGAGGGTTTATCTAAAGCACATTTTGGATTAGCTGAACAATTCCCTTCCCCCTCCATAGCCTGATTGACACAATGGAAAGTCTTTTTGATTGGAAAAGATTGATTCCCACTCACTTCCACCCACCAGATCTAAGTCATACAGTCAGTAAATGTTACTCCACTAAATATACCACCTGCAGAATCTATTTATCCACATTATCTCCTTGCTTAAGATATATATTATTATATCTGACAACAGCTTTTATTGTCTTTATATTTTTACCTGTGTGAAGGTTTGTATTTTGAGCTAAAAAGCAGCTGTGTAGCATAACAAGAGAAGGGCTGATAATTTTAACAGGCACTTAGTATATATTATTAATAGTAATATACCCCCTCTCCACTTACACAGGACCTTTCCATTCTCTAAGTCCAAATTATCTTTCTCTTTTTCCATAGCCATATGAATATATTAAATATCAATAATAACATATAAACATGCAGAAGTGCTTACAGATTAGTATCTGTAATTTCCTTCAATAATTTTCTAACCCATTTTCTCCCTTTGTTTTTTTAATGAATATGATCTGGTTAGCGGGGAAGTTACAAAATTGGAGCCAGAAGGCAGAATTATAGTCATGGTCCTAACAAGGACATCAAGCTTTTTTTTTCACTTTGAGGTTAGTTATAGGCTGTAGATAAGAGCCTCTGGGTTCCTCTGACCTAACTTCTCCCTTTTTGTGCCTGTAGAATCCAGGGTGATCAACTGGTGTAAGGCAAGGGAGGCAGGTTAGAAGAACTGTACAGTTTTGGGGAATTTGGTTATCTGAGTTACTTTTTCTACATGTTTATGATCCCTTATATGTATCCTGGGACATTCTTATACATTGGGCTATGACAACAAGCTGCTCAAAGTCAGATTGAACCCAAAGAAGACTCTGTGTTCCAAAGCATAATTCTACAATATATTCCAAAAATCTTTAACCAATTGCTTAAAACTGCACTAAGATTTTTGGAACATTATATATCAATAGCTCCATCACCTCCTGAACCCTTTCCTAATCCCCTAAGTATGCAAGTAAATAGAATTCTGGGTCTGGAATCAGGGGGATTTGAGTTCAAATGAGACCTCAGATACCTGGACAAATCATTCAACCCTCAGTTTCCTCTCCTGTAAAATGAGCTGGAGAAGGAAATGGCAAACCACTCTAGTATCTTTGCCAAGAAAAGTCCAAATGAGACCATCACAAATGACTAATATGATTAAACAACCACATGTCCTCTCTTCTGTGAACAAAATCTTCATTCACACCATTCTCTTACAAAAGTGGAGGAACAACTACAGGGCAATTGAAAAGTGCACTTTTCAATCCCTTTTCCAATCTGCTTTTTCTATTTTCTTGTTTTTGTTCACTCAGCTCCTTCAGGTATTTCTATCTCAAAACCCTTTGGAAGTGGAGATGGTTTTATTGCTTCCTAAGAGAGGTATGTGAATTTGGATCAAGAAAAGCCAGAGGCCCATATAACGCATTTCAGTCTTTTTCTGACCCAGCCAATTTTTCTGAAAAGTCTTCTCTTTCATTCTAATTTATCTTCTGTTCTGTCTTCATTTTCATTTTGTAATGACATTCTGACCTCCATAAAACAATTTTGAATGCTATCAGTACAAAAGGTTCAGTTGAGCTACATTTCTTTGTGCCTGGAAAATAACTTGGAAAATAGCATTGGTAAAAACCATCCTGCTGAAAGTAATAATTTCTGATGTCAACAATGGTGTCAGAGACAATAAAACAGCTTCCATGTTGCCCAGACTGTCCAATAGCATTCATTACTTAAGCACTGAAATCTTTCTGCAGAGGCATGGTCTGCTCTATGCCTAGGTAGCCTTCAGGATAATGCTTATAATGAAGAGTGGCTTCTTTTGTGCCATTTGCTAACCTCATTACAGTCACTCTTTTGACGATTAATTTTAGGTGCTGTGTTTGTACCACCACATGTAATACAAATATAAGATTATATTTTAGATGCTCAATAGATTTTGTGAATCATAGTAATATGCTTTTCTGCTTTAACCTTATCAGTAGTGTTTTGTTTGTTTGGAGGTCTAGTCCCTTTTCTTTTGGGTTTACAGCCAGGGTAACCTTTATGGAAGAATGAAATTGTCATACAATTAAAATAGAGAATACTGAGAAGGTCAGAATACACCACATACTACCATGTATTTCACATTAAAAGTCCTAATAAATCATTCCTGTGATGTGAGCTGTAATGAAAACATGCCCCTCTTACTTTTAAAGTTGCCTTGCTAAAAATAAAAGCTGCACATTTAATTCCTTGATACTATTGTTTTCTTATATAATAGAATCTTGACCAACATTTTAGTGAGCCCTGGTCACAAAAATGACTTTGGAAAAAAGACACTAGAGTTAGCCTGCAATATTTATTATTCTGTCAATGACATATATACTCAAATCAATCAAATGTTTGTGTGAGTCTATGTTATATATTCAATGTGATGGAAAAAACACAATTGAGAATGCAAAATAAAAACAAAATCTAAGGAAATGGTACATTTATTAAAAAAATGTATTTGAGTATTCAAGAACAAAACACAAGAAACAATTAAAAAACAATATAGTGGCTAGAGAATCAATCTCAGAGGCATGAAGACATGGGTTCAAAGTCCTGTTTCTAATGCAGACTATCTATGTGACCCTGGGACAATTCATTTAAGCTCTAAGGAACATAGGCAACTTTCTAAAATTATAAATTGAAGGAAGTTCTCTAATCTAAGGAGATGTTCCTCATTGAGAGTTTCTCTGTCAACAAGATTGTGTATTAATATAAAATGACTGAACAGTAGGTCAAATAGAAGAGTTCATATCATATATACAGTGAGTAGTCTAGTGTAGGAAAATAATACACTGAACTAGAAAGTCAAGAAAACTGGTAACAAAAAAGCTTATCCCATTCAATTATTTAAATTTTCAAATCTGGGCAAGCAGATTTCAGGCTATGGGGAGAACAGGAAGTTGTAAATAGTTATTTTACAAAATAGTGAGTATTCTTTAGTAGTAACATTAGTGAGCTACAAAAAACTGGAGGAAAAGGGAGAATTGGCACAGAGTGGAAATGTGTATATATTTGTTATGATTTTTCAAAAATAAAAAGAGTAATAAAGTGATTTCAATACATATAGTCCCTACTTCACAGGTTTGTGAGGCTTAAAGGACTTGCAAACCTTTAAAGTACTGTGCCTATTATTACACAAACTTTGATGGAAAATTTTTGGAAAGCTTTAATAAAGACATGGCTTGTGCAATTCCAAAAGGAAATACTCATTATAAAGTGCCACAGAACAGATTATGTTGGACTAACCTTGTTTCTCCTTTTGACTAGATCAAAGAATGCAACAGACATACTTTTCTGGTTTCCTGCAGGGTATGTGATCAAGACTTTCATGATAACTTTCTGGACAAGATGGATAGATGAAAGCTAATAATTCATTTTGGTGTTTTTGGAACTAGTTTAATGACTGGATACAAAGAGTGGATCAATGACAACCAAGAGATGATTCTTTTGGAGTGTCCAAGGAATCTATTCCTAGCCCTGAGCTGTTTGACATTATTATTATCAATCACTTGGATGAAGGCACAGATGACATACCTATCAAATTCCCAGATGACAAAAAACTGAGTAGAATAGCTGACATATTAGACAACAGGATCAAAATTAAAACAAATCTTAACAGATTAAATATAAAAGAGTTAATGTACTCTAAAGGATCGGGATATTATTGCTAGAGAGTGGTCTATGTGAAAAATACTTATTAATGACTGATAACAAGCCCAATTATGAACTAAAGTATGATACAGAAACCAAAGCAAACAGACCCTAAATAACAAATTATATTAATATATTGCATAACAGAATCAGGCAGTAATAATCTCAGTACACTCAAACCTTGGCAGAATACATTTGAAGTATTGCCTTTGAGTGGGATAAAGTCTGAGATTTCTTCAGTAGAATATTATAGATCAGAGAATAGTTAACTATATGTCCCTCCTCCCTTGACAAAGCAACCTCTGGGATATTGGTGAAGAGTCAACTGGCCCCACCTTATCTGTTGAAGTCCAGGATGACCTTTCAATTTCTGGGGCTGAAGAGATAATCTAATTTTGGTTTGAATTTTATGCTCTTTCCCCTAGATTAGTTTGGGAGTCTAGATTGTAAAACCACATTCCTCCTTAATGAGGGTTGGTCAGTGCAGGGCGGGAATCAAGTTAGGATAAATGTGATTCTCGGGCCTTTTGTTTTTGTCTCAATCTCTATAATTGATTGTAGCTGGTTCTCCAGAAAGGAATAAAACTTTCTCTTCATACCTTGAGAGATCTCCAGAATTTATTTAAGTGGCATTTGTCCCACACACCTTCAATTTCTAGAGATATATTCTTGAAAAGGTAATAAAATCTAGAGGAAAGTGACCAGGTTACTAAGAAAACTGAAGAAGACTATTCCATAAAAGGATAAATAAATGAATAAGGAATATTTAGATGAAAAAATATGTAATGGGAGCAAACTAGTCATCTTCAGGTATCTACTGAAACACTGTCAAATGGAAGAGGGATTAAACTTCTGTTTTGCTGCAATGATCAGAACTAGGAACATGGTAGAAGTTAGATTTTACCCCCCAAAATGTAAAAACTCCCTATCAGATGGAGCTCTCAAAAGTGGAATAAACTGCTTAAAAAGGGAATGGGTTTCCTTTGTGATGGAAGTCTTTTCACAGTCAGATTGGTTGAATGCTCTGATGTAGATGAGGTTCCATTTCAAGCATGGCCCAACCTAGGTTCCTTCTAACTCAAAGATTTTGCTAGATTCAACTACTTCATTAACTAGTTGGATGACCATAGAGTCATTTCACTTCTTCAGGTTTCTGTTTTATTATCTGCAAAATGAAGTAGTTGTCCAAGATAATTCCATTTCATCTCTAAAAATTAGTGATTCACAAAGTATACCAGAAAAAGAATGATAAATGTGCAGCCAGAAATCCAAGTTTGAGTGGAACCTCCTGCACTTTCTTTGTCTCTAGAAAAGGAAATTAGACCATAGTGGTCCTTGCTAAATCTCTATGTGATTCAACAAAGACCCTTTGTAGGTCCTGATTAGGGAGAGATATGATAGCTAAGAGTACTTTAAGCAATCTGCATTCCCCCTTGAGCATTCTTAAAGTCTCCCCAGTGCCTAGGTAACATCCTGTTAGCCAGAGGGTTGTTCTGAGGATCAAATAAAATGATACATTTATAGCACTTTGCCAATTTTAAGGTGCTATATAAATACTAGCTATCATTATTTTTACCAATTAACTAGAAGAGTAGGACCATAAACATAAGTGACAACACTTTCTTCTGCCACTTTCTCACTCTTTTTTTAAAATAAGAAAAATATTAAACTTAATAACCCTATATAATAAACAAAACGAATTAGACTAAGTGGTAAAATCTTTATTTTAACAAGATAGAAGCAAATGACTTATGAAATAAACAAGGCAGAATGATTTTACTATGTGCTACTTTTCACTTCTATATATCCTCCACTACATCTGGTCCCTCTCCCTCTTATTAATAAATATATATCTTCGGTTTTGCTGATTTTGCTTTGTGTCATTTCATATTGTTCTTTCCACATTTTTCATTTAGTTTTGCACATTGCTTTTAAAGCCATCTCATTTTTTCTGTAATTTCTTAACATTCGTTAATAGATGTCATTCATTTGACTGTTTAACATTGTAATCCAAGGACCAAATGAATTATAAAAGTCCATATGGTAGAAGTGGCCTGTAGGAGAAGTGAGCTTCACAAGACAGATAGGATCCTTATTACTGAATTAATTATAATGCTTTGAGGCTGGGGGGGATATGACTTGTATTTTGTGAAGTTTAATATAATGGCATTGATTAGTGATCCTGCCTAATAATTTTATGAAGTACATGAGTGCCTTTTCCTCATTCCCATGGAAAGGACCTTCAGCAGTCCCAGAGGGAAAGGAGATGGGTCTATTGCTGCACACTAAGAGAGAAAGCAAGCTGGAATGCTTTGTATTTCCTTGCCTTAATATGTTTTTTTTTTCTCCCTCAAAAGACAGTAAACTACCAGAAGGTAAGAATTGTTTCCTTTTTAGGCTTTGCATCCCCTGAAAGAAAAGAAGTAGTCTATACAGAGTAACTGTGTAGTGAATTTGTTGAATGACAGAATAAAGTGCAAATGTCCAAATTATCAGTCTGATGCTCATCCACAGGGCATTTATGTACAATGTGGTGAAAAGAAGTGATGATGCTTACGTGGAGATTACTGAGCTGAAAGCAAATAGACATGGGTTCTAAACCATTTCAGCTAATTCTTTCTGATTCATTGCATGGCAATGACAAGTTAAATCTTCTTTCCATACCTTAATTGTTCTTTAAAAGGGGATTCATTCATTGGCAAAAACAACAAATAAACAAGAACAATAGTAACAAATACCTCAATCAAATCGACATCATGCGATCCATCAATGGATATTATAGGAATTCAAGAAAAAAGAGAGATCAATGTAGGATAGGTTTAGTCAAATTAGTCTTAGTCAAGGAGGGAGGTGCAAAATAAATGCTGGGTGAGATATGGGCTGACAGATTACTCTAGATTCTTTGGAAGGAAGTCAAAGAACAAAAAACAATGTCAGACAAGATGTCATATACCGTTGCTAGTTAAGTTGCAAAAGCTTCTAAATAATTTGCAAAAAAGGAATGAAATACTTCAAGAAGGGATAGATTCCCTCTCCATGGAAGTCTTCATGGACAAGTTGAGTGACCATTTGTCAGGTATCATATATTACTTTTGAGTTTGGGCTGGACTATATGGCCACTGGGGCCTTTCTAGCTCTCAAATTCTATGCTTCTATGCATCTCAGTTTTTTGCAAACCATAAGAGATAAAATGGTTTAGATGAAAATTAATTTGACATGAATTCTTAGAAAAATATGTTCTGGGCCCCTGATGATTAGTTTGTGTTATTTTTCAAATCAGTTCCCTCTCTATCAAAAATGAATACTTCCTCCAATATTTTCCATTTGGTCATGTCCTATGACTCTCAATGCTGTATTGTTGCACCACCTACCCCTGTGTTGTGTTCAACAACTACCTGCCTCATTCCTAATTGCCTTAGTCTGACATGACAGGGTGTCATTTTTATGTAACTGAATTATTGCAAGTTTTTCTCAACTGCTTTCTTGACTGCACCCACCTATTCTTTAATGTGAACTATTTCAGTTAAGGAGTGATTTACCCAAATGCAAGTAGGAGAAGAATCATTTTTGGTAACTATTTTGGCTCCAAAAAATATTGGCTAGTCTTGGACCAAATACAATTCTGTACTACTATTCTGAATATATATCATTTCTGAAGGGATGGTTAACCTCCAGAATAAGATCCTAAATACTTCTACAATTGAACAGGGAAGAAAAAGAACCACAACTATAAATTCTTAGATACAAATGGGATAGAAATCTTTTGAAATGGGAAGGTTATCCAATTTCCAGTGAATCCTCCATTTAGTAGGCTATCCCCTTGCTTACAGAGTAAACTACTAATTACTCCAAGCAGGTATTAACTCTGTATCAACATTACCAATCTGGAGGCATGATTTCAAAGCATTAAAATTCTGTTCTCAGAAAACACGGCTGTTTTGATCTTTCCATGCAGCCACGCAGTAAAAAATGTTGCACATATTTTCTGCACCTATCCAAGGAAATTTATCTTTCACACCCTACTTCATGCCATATGTTGGAAGCTGAAAGAATGAAGAATTTAGCTGTCAGTCTCTGAAGGCAGAACAGGCCCTCTTCCAACTCCATGGAGCATCGGATCTGAATGTATGACATTTCACTTTAGCTTTTGTCAGCACTATCTACTGTGTATCACTGGTGCACAGCTGAAAATATTCTTGATGGGCAGCTCATATGCAAAGGATAAAATGCTTGCTAATCTTTTCTTTAAAAATTTGGAGGGTAGGAGTGGCTTGTCACCCCAAATGAACACAGAAGATTCTCAAAGTATAAGAGCTAACAAACTTATAGTACATGTCTGGTTAGGTAGTAGACCACAGACACATTTTTAAGTCCTTTGCTGCTAGATTCCAACAACCCAATTTATTCTTCCTCAGGGTGGTCCTCTTTCTATAAGAAACTCTTCAGCAGAGATACCATTTGCTAGTCATAGGATATTGCCTCAGGAAAAATAGGCTAATTTTCCTGCTGGAAATACCACTTCACATTTCTCTCTGGCAAGGTATATTTGCAAGTTGATACTTTCTCTCTTGGTCAAGGGATCTTCTAAATATTTCTGCTCCAATCGAAATGGGAAATAAATTTCTCTGGTGCATCAAATCCATTCAAGCAGGTGATATATTCATGGTTACAATCACCAAAGAAAAAAGGCAAGAAATTTATATGAGCCTTAAAAGAAACCGTCATGCAGAGATAAACACAAGGCTGGTAAATGTATGTAGTAGGAATAAGAAAAACAACAATAAAAGTTAAAATTTAGAGAATTACATCTGGAACAAACAGATCTCAGTTCCCAGGCAATGTTAAAGAAAGACAACATTGGATTTGGTCAATATAACCAAAAGTAGTTTATTTCATGAAGGAACCTATGAAAGAAAGGAGCCTATGGAAAAAAAAGGAACCTATGAAAGAAAAATGAAATTTCAAGGTATTCTGTGGGTGACATACACATGAATTAGAGCAATTATAGCTATTGTCAAAGGTATATCAAAGAAATTGCTGAGTCATGTAGACCTGTATATAAAGATAGAGGGATTATGATAAGGAGTCAAGATTAGTTCATTTTCAACAGAAGTTATAGAAAGGACATTTTGAAGGAACAGACTAATTTATCAATATTTATGCAATGACGTGCTTAAAACATGCCATTTTAGACTGTAAACATTTAGTATCTATCATCTAGAAAGACAAGACCTGCTAATTAGAAATTACATACATGCTGATTGATATTCTTTATAAACTAATAGATGATAAAACCCAGATGGCAAATTCCAAAATATCCTTGAGAATTCAAAAAATAAATTTTATTGAAACTGGGGAACCATTATAGAAAGAATTGTTGCCCACAATTATGCAAGTATACTACAAAACCTTAAAAACTTTGAGAGCAATGTTTTTAATGGATGTGACTTTATAGAATACTCATAATCTCCAAGTAACAATGAAAAAAAGTTTGCAAAATAAAGAAATTAAAACCATGTGGGGACAAAATAAGAAATGCCACATCCTTGTTTTCCTATCTTCTACCGAAGTTGATCCAAAGATACTTTCAGTAAGTATACAGAAAATGAACTTATGTACTAAAATTCTAATGCAAAGTAGTTTTATATTTAAGGAGACTTACAAAAAATAATGATTTTATCTACTTGCACATTTGTCTGTAGAACATTAGAGAGAAAAGAATGTTGGTACCACAATGACATCCTTAATCATTTCTATCTGATATTCATAAAAAATGAGAATGAAATAATAAAATTTTGTTCAATTACACAAAACTAACTGTTTAACCTGCCAATGCAACAGTCCACAAAGCATTTTATATATATATATATATATATATATACATATATATATATATATATATAATAGTAGCAAGATAGTGACTTCTCTTAGCACTTCTTTTATAAGAACTATCAAAAAGAAACATGAAAAAGATGAAATAATCAATATAGTTGACCTTGTTAGAATACTTTAAAGTTTGCAAAATGCTATTAATATATTCTGTTAATTCAATCTTACCAACTTATAAGGTAAGTTCTCTAAATTTTGCATCTTATACATTCTGCCTTTGAGGAGAGTGAGGTACAGAGAAGAGGCTTGTCCATGGTCTCACAGCTAGTATTTGGGATAAGAGGCAAATTCAGTTCTCCCTTGATTCATAAATCTAGTGCACTTTCTTACCATTCTGTCTTTGTCATTCACTCATTAAACATGGTTTTTGTTTTTGCTTTTTGCTAGGCAATGGGGTTAAGTGACTTGCCCAAGGTCACACAGCTAAGTAATTATTAAGTGTCTGACGCCGGATTTGAACTCAGGGCCTCCTGACTCCAGGACCTGTGCTCCATTCACTGTGCCACCAAGCTCTTCCCCTAAACAAGTATTTTTAAGCTATTTATTATGTACCAAGATCTATCTTAGACACCAAGGGAATTGATTTTTTTGTGAGGGTACATTTTGTGTTAACAGAAGCAACATCAAATTCTCATTATATAAAATTTGTATAACCTAAAAGTAACTAGATGTTTCACTTAACTTGGATTCCAGTTCCTCATGCATAGAGATCACATACTAAAGATTTTATTGATTGATACGATAATTTGAAAAACAAAACATGTTTTTTTTCCTTGAGTAAAATGTAGCTGTTTGCCATGCCAACATGGGCATCCTTATGCAAAGGCACATAGGCTGTTTCTACTAAAGGAGAACCAAAGAGTCTAAATATGAAAGCAGCTTATTATGGGCCTAGCTCCTTACAGAACCTTATAGTCTAAATAACCATAGAGTATCCACATTATAATGATATTTTCAATTTTTGTTCCAATTTTTGTAGCTATAGATTGGAAATAGGGATAGATGTCAATAAAAGTATCTGACTATTGCCCAGAGACCTTGTTTTATTTGTTCCATGATTGCCCTTGCAAGTCTTGTGTTGATAGACCATGGCTTGTTAATGGGGCATTCCAGAAAGACAGAGAAGAGAGTGTCAAGTATCCATTATCTCTCTCCTACCAGCAAATGGTTAGAAATTACCAATAACATGATTTTGTTCTAGGTTATTATAACCCTCAGACATGAACCCTTCTTCCTGTGGGCTTATCATTTTAGAAAAATAATATAATTCCCTCTGTCAGTGTTTGCGGAGTGAAGAAGAGATTAGATAATTACACAGGCAATATGATTCACATAGGTAGCTAAATCATATTATTCAGGATACAGAGTGACATTTTCTTTGCTTGGAATGATCTGGTTAGCAGTCTACATGGCTCAAGTGAAATGGAAAATTTTTAAAAATTTCTTGCCCTGTGTGGTGTTTATAGACTTTGGAAAATGTGATCTTGACCAGTCAAGGCAAAAAGTAACCACTAGTGTATCTTTGAGGGCCTTTGTAGAAACATTTTCTAATGGAAAATAGAGGATTTCAATAGAGTCTAAATCAATTTTTTTCTGATCAATTGCTGTAGAAACATTTATAAATAGCAATAAATTGAATCAGATGGGTTTTTGAGATTGTGCAAAGTTGTTGTAAATTTGCCCCCTGCCCCATAACACTTTAGTGGATTGGGATGCCTTGGCAGGGATACATATTCTCAAAAATTTCCTAGTTCAATCAATAAATGCTTATTAGGAAATCTGTCATAAAATATACCTATCCTGAGAAAATCATGTGATTTTGAAGTATGGGAAGAATTTTCTATTCTTATTTTTCCTTTCCTCATAAGCTAGATGGGTGATTAGCATAGAGCTTCAGTTCATCTTTCTAATAGTTCCTTTTAGTTAAATGATGATTAAAAAGGAAATATACTACTGTATTGTTGTTCAGTCATTTCACTTGTATTTGACTATTCATGACTCTATTTGGATTTTTTTTTGGCAAAGATACTAGAGTGATTTATCATGTCCTTCTCCAGCTTCATTTTACAGATGAGAAAATGGAGGCAAACAGTTAAATGACTAGCCCAGGGTCACACAGCTATTAAGTGTATGAGGTCATATTTGAACTCAGGAATATGAATTTTCCTGACATCTGGCCCAGTATACAATTTACTGCACCATCTAACTACCTCTAACTACTTCATACACTCCTGGATTTAAAGTAGAAGACAATAATTCTTATGATAAATTGCTTGATTAAATTTTACCACATAGAGAAGGAAAAAAATATATATATTGACACTTCTATTACTCCCACCAAAAGTGAATTCAGATCTCTTGCCTAGAACATGTTCTTTGGCTGATATGAATCATAATCAAAGACAAGGGACTTAGGTCTTTATTCAATGAAGACCCTTACAAAAGTCAGAAGAGGACTAAAATAGGAGGTGTTCTGATCATTTTAAGCAGACCCAGTGGAGTTCCTCACTGAAATTTGCCTTTGATCTCTAAAATTATGAATCTGACCTGGGAGACAGACACCTGAGAAATTGTCACAGTGACTCCTGAATGACAAAAGTCAACATGAAATTGTATCTACTTAGCAGGGGTAGACCAAGAACTATTTCTATTAGGAATAAAGTTGGGGATTAAATAATCATTGTAGTTCTGAGAGTGGTTAGATAATATCTTGAAAGGCAACATAAAAAGAAAAGGAAAAAGCATTCCATTTGAAGTCAAAGGTGTTGAGTTCAAATACCACTTTCCCTACTTATGACCTGGGAAAATTATTTGATCTCTATACCCTTTAGGGGTAGGTAGGTAGTACAGTGGATAGAGCACTGGCCCTGGAATCAGGAGGATCTGAGTTCAAATCAGACCCCAGACACTTAATAATTGCCTAGCTGTGTGACACTGGGCAAGTCACTTAACCCCATGGTCTTAAATAAATAAAAATAAAATAAATCTCTATACCCTTTAGTTTCTTCATCTATAAAATTCAGGAGTTGGACAAGATTACATCTAAGGTTCCTCCCAACTCAAAACTTATGCATATTATGTGACTGTAATGATATAATAATTATATAACTGCTGTTTCAATAAAAACTAACTAAATAAATAAACTAAATAAAACTAAAGCTATGCTTATGTGCCTTGTTGTTCATCCTTCATTCTCAAAGAGGATCAGTTACATAAGAAGGGTGATGTCTTGACTTTCAAGTGTATTGAATTCAAGTGAAGCAGAGCAGATAATGACCTAGGATGCAATGGAGACAAGCTAAGGACTTTCCACATCTCAGTTTGTCTGAGGCAATGCCCAATCAGTGATTAAAGGCTAGGTAATAATTGATACAACAAATTACCTAGTTTGCATTCCCTAAAGAACCAGTCTGAGAGAGGAACACCCTCAGAGTCTCTGGCCAGCACGGAGAACAATTGCTATTTGCACTCTTTCTGAGTCAACAAATATTGGCCAATCAGTGAAAGCCAGAGCGATCTGGGGTTTAAAAGAATAGTCTAGGAACTACATGTGAGTTACAACTGGCTTTTTCAAATTCTGCTTTTTCAGAGTTATATTTCAAATACACACACACACACACACACACACACACACACACATATATTTCAAAGAAACTACATGAGACAAATGAGTTAGTTGTCTCACTTTTTGAAAAAAAAATGAACGAATAAATAAACATGGAAAAAATAAATTCAAGATAACTTGCAAAGTATAAGCAAAAATTATATTCCTTTGGACACAGCACCCACATATAAGAATATGATTCCCCATGTAGATAGAGAGACAAAAGGAGGAGGAGAAAGAGGGGGAGGAAGAGGAGAAGAAAGAAGAGGAGGAAGAACTAACTCTTTGTGTCCCCAGCTGGGATTTACTAATTCTCACAGATTGTTGTTTGTCTTTCATTCTCAGAGAGGAACAATGTCATTGGGAGGATAATGTCTTGATTTTCAAGTGAATTGGATTTCAGAGAGACAGAGCTATGCAAATTAATCAGCCTCAACTCTCCAGAGTCATTGGACTCTAGTCAAGACCACAAGCAATGGCCCAGCCTTATGTGCCTAAGGATATAAGTACTATTTCAATGGAAATTAAATGTAAAGGCATGTACTGACCCTACTCTATAGGACAAATTTCCTTCCCCCCCCACAGCACTCAGAACTATAGACATACAAGCAAACATATTCAAAGGAGTGTGACCTGGATGCTAGGGGTAGTTGAGACCATGTCATAGGAGGAATACTTAATGAACCTAGAATTATTTAACATAGATAAGATAATATTTAGCAAGGGAGACAGAGATTACTAGTTGACTTCAGTCATTTGAAGAGCTATTTAGTTGAGAAGAAATTATTGTTCTGCTGGGCAGAACCAGGATCAATGGGGAGACATTACAGAGAGGTAGATTTTTAGTTAATATAATAGGAAATTTCCTAATAATTATATCTAATTACAGCAAACAGGAAGAATAATGGGCTGTCTTGGGAAACTGAGTATCCCATTCATAATCTTCATATAGAGATTGTGTGGTCAGTTATTTGAGAGGAGATTCCTATGCAGATAATATAAGTTAGTCTACTAGAGAATCTCTGAAATCTCTTTTGACTGAGATTTTATGATACTCTTATCGTCTCTCTAGCATCTCTCTTCCTCAAAACTACTTATCATAAATCCATTTATCTTCTATCATCTATTAAATATCTATCTATGCATCCATTCATCCCATCTTCCTTCCTTCCCTGAAGACTTATAGGTTGGTTACAGATCTTTACATAGGTCATTCCACATCCCCAGATTACCCTAGTTCTTCTATTGAATGAATTCTTCATTCTTTTAAACACTTTCAGGAAGTCTTCTGATTAACACAATACAAATGATCATTAATGTCCTCACAAAATCACTGTAATTTTACTTCATCAGTATGTTTGAATGTCATTATCTTATCCAATGTATTTATGCCTAACTGCATCCTATTACTCATCTATGGTTCCAATTTCTTCCAGAAAAATAATAAGCATTTTTTATACTGTAGCCTTATAAAATTTAGATCAAATCTATGTACTTCATAGGATCTCAAAAATAAAAAACAAACATGATAATGGTGATAAAAGAAAAAAAGAAATAAAAGGGCAAACCTCTGTAGAATTTGGAAGGAAGTATTTGGCTCATAAATAAATTGGCAGAAAACCTGAACATCAGCACACAGTCTGGAGTTTTAATATTCCAGCAGCTGGCAGTCTCAAATTCAGTTCTTCTGCCCATTAACCTCTTATGAGAGGGAGGACTCAGCTTAAACAAAGAATAACTGAAGGAAAAGACTCTCTTTCTTCTCCACTGCCAAGAGGTGCAAAATATTATTTATAAGGCATGGAATTTCCATGAAAGCTCTGCTCATCATTACATAAAAACAGAGTTTTTCCAGGATATTGGCATTGGTCAATGAATGATAGTACAACTGGTGAACTAAAGATTAATGATGAATGGGAAGAGTCTGGTTGAAGAGAAAATTGCTTCCAAGAGTATGATTCATATCACCCTTGTCTTATCTCTTTAATACCTATTTAAGATTCTCTGCCACCTGGCTTTGCCTCTTGCCTAGATCTAGACAATAGCCTCCAAAAAGTTCTTCCAACCTCTGCCTTCTCTTATCCTTCTTCCTTTTGGGCTGGAATTTAAAGATGTCCACAATCAAATCTCCATAAACATTCAAATATCATTTCATATTACTCTTCATATACTCTACTCTCTATCTAAACTGATCTACCAGCCTTTCCCCAAGTTCAACATACCATGGCCTTCCACTAATTTTGGCATAGTCTGTTTTCTTTATGTAAAGGAAGTCCCTATTCACCTCTACCTCTTAGAATCCAAAGTTTTTTCCAAGGTTCATTTCAATTGTTCCTTCAGGAGTCTTCTATTCCCTTCTGGCTTGGATATTGAAATTCTTCTTTCCTTAATTCAATTCAATTCAAACTGATTCAAGCTATTAAATATTTATTAAGTACATATTATGGGGGCAGCTAGATGGCACAGTGGATAGAGCCCTGGAGTCAGGAGTACCTGAGTTCAAATGCGGCCTCAGACACTTAATAATTACCTAGCTGTGTGGCCTTGGCCAAGCCTTAACCCCAATTGCCTTGCAAAAACTAAAGAAAAAACAAAAACAAAAAAAACAAAGTACATATTATGTCCTAGGCACAATGATAAACAAATAAAAGAGATCCTTCCCTCAATGAGTTTACATACAAAAGAAAGTTGAAAAGCAGAGATGATTGGATCTGGGGGATGTCAGGGTGGATCCAGCACCAGGACTTCTTGTTTTGTGGTATTCAAAACAAAGCTGAAGTGTAGATAGGAACTGGAGTGAGCCCCAAAGTCCAGGTTAACCTCCACAACGGAAAGCAATGGGTTCTGCCTTCTAGCCCTCCAGTCAAGAGGGGAAAAAAGTGGGAAAGGAGTTGACTGTATTCAGGACTGAATTAAACAGTATAGTGAGATTTCTGTTGATTTGCTTATCCTGAGTGGAACAAGTTCCTCTGTGGGTAGATACAGGTGAATTTAACTTTCCTGTCTAGTACAGTACCTGATGCATTTTTCTTGTTCAGTCCTTTCTGTCTTGCCTAACTCTTCATAGCCCATTTGGTTTTTTGGGGTTTTTTTTTTTTTTGGTTTTTGCTAGGCAATGGGGTTAAGTGGCTTGGCCAAGGCCACACAGCTAGGTAATTATTAAGTGTCTGAGGCCGCATTTGAACTCAGGTACTCCTGACTCCAGGGCCGGTGCTCTATCCACTGTGCTACCTAGTCAATATTTTTTAAATTTTTTTTTAATTTGGGGTTTTCTTGACAAAGATATTGGATTGGTTTGACATTTCCCTATCCATATCATTTTACAGATGAGGAAACTGAGGCAAGCAGGGTGAATTACTTGTCAGAGTCAGTGTCTAAGGCTGGATTTGAACTCAGGTCTTCCTGACTCCAAAGCCAGTGCTCTAACCACTGAATCACCTCAATGCCCATCTGTCATATATAAGGCACTTTAGAAAGGTTTTTGGAATTAGAAGTGCATCATTGAAGAGTTTTAGAGAGGAAATTTATCAGCTCCTGAGGTGTCCATTCCACTTTTGGATCACTCTAATTTTATTAGAAAGATTTTTCTTAAATTGAGACCAAGTTTTCCTTTTTCCAAGCCCCACATATTACTACTTAATCTGTTCTCTAGAGCTGAGCAAAACAAGGTTCTGAATGAACTCCACTAGAATTTTCAACACAAGTTCCTGGAACCATTCCCACTTGTTCTTCTCCTCCCTTCACCCCAATCCCTTTTCCAGCTATCAAAAAAGTTGTTATATTTGACTGGAGCAATGAAGGTAATAGAGAAGACAGAAAATAAGAGTTGTGCCAACCTACAGAAAGGAATCAAGGATGCTCATAAGGGATTCTTGCTCAGGCACGCTTCTATTAGACATCCTATCTAGTTCCCTTTTAACTCTGAGGTTAGAACTTTAGAATTCCATGGTTCTAAAAGATTTCCTACCAGTCCTCTGCTCTTCTCTTCTGATTTCCCTCAGTTCTTCAGCCCAAGGTTATATATTCTTCTTCTGGTTTCCTATAGTATTAACCCAATTCCATCACTAACATTAGAAATGGAGAGTTCCTCCAGTCCCATCATTTTCAGATAAGAAAACTTGACTGTGAGCTCCTTCAGGATAGGAATCATGTTTTATTTTTCCCTTATTACTCCTTCAATACCTCACTTGGGAACTTGCATATAGTGTATGTTGATAGGTACTTATTGAATGAATGAACAGTAACGAAAACCCCATCTTAAGTGTCATATGCTAAGCCACTATGTTTTAGAAATTGGAATAGCTCGCAAAAAGCCTGATCTATTCTGGCAGCATAGTATAACCAAAAGAGAGAAAAAAGGAAATAAAACATAAGCAAGAGATAGGAAGAATATATAGGAAGATGATTCAAGGGATTTGTTTATCATTCACTAGAAACATTTCTGACCTAGACAACCTTTCCCTTTATTTATTTTTTACAAAATATAGAATATAGTAGCTTCACACTCATAGGACAACTTTTATTCATTGTCTTTATAGGATATTTATAGCCTGTATTACATGATGAGCAGGCTGAGAGCCATTCAGTTTTACTGTAATTTCCTGAACCTCAAACAGGAGTAAGATCAAGATTAGACAGTTCAAAGCACAGACTCATCATTTGAATCTAACATTTCCCACATCCTTAATTAACAGATGGATAGATCTATGGAATCACATTAACTTCATCTAGCAACAAGTTAAATAGCATGGTGTTTATATTTTCACTTCCTCTTTCTCTTCTTTCAGTAATAGAGCAAAATTGGTTATTATGGATTATTGTTTAAAAAATAGGACAAGGCATCTTTTTTCCCCATTCATGCATCAATCAGTCAATACTTAAATGTTTATTTAAAAGAAGTACTAATTTAATAATTAGTAGAAATAAAACACAAAAGGGATAAAATCTTATTAAAACCTTCTAACATTTAGCAGGGCAGAACCAGAGAATTACATAGAAAGATAAGCAATTGTCATTTTTGAATAAGATTGGCTGAAATTCTATTTTCTTTCCCTATGTTTCCCTCCTTTTCTTTCCTTATTTTAAATTAAAGTTGTAGCTACTGTATATATATGGTTCTGGTTCTGATGATGCCACCCTGCGTAATCACATATAGATCTGTACATATTTTCTTATGCTTCATACTTAATTTTTGAAGCACTATATTTTTCTACTACATCATATCACAATTCACTTAGCTGTTTTCCAGATGTTAAGTATAGAATTTGTGATAATTTTTCTTTATGATGATTGCAATAGCTATGTATAACTTTGTACATAAATGTTATTTTTTTTAAATTTTTTTTCACAGATAGTCCTAGTAATGGAACTGTTGGGTCAAAAGGCATGATCAATTGCATAACTCTTACTATCTATTGTCATAGTACTCTCCAAAATTTCTATATCAGTCTAAAGAGTGGGTTACAATGGGAGTTTTCCTCAATCCCCACCAGCAATGGGCTTCCTTTTAAAAATACTCAATAAATGCTTCTTAAGCATGTAAGATTTTATGACACCATAGACATTCTAATCCTTGCTTCCCTCTAACCACAAGTGATCTTATCATTTTCTAAAATATAAAAAGAACCTTCTATTTCTATCGTTCTCATGAACTTATTTTGAATTCTGGGTATTTGTGTCCATCTTATCTCCTTTACTGGCTGAAAACTCCTAAAGGTAGGGCAATATCTAATATGTCTTTGCAATTACCTCCATACCTTACACAAACATCTGTATAATAAATCTATTCAGTGAATAATTGTTGAATCAAGTTGAATTCCACACATCTAAAAACATGTTAGTAGTGTATCTATTACTAATATCTTAAGTGCCATGAAAGGCATAAAATTGGGAGACATGTGCTTGCCAAAGGTGTTTGCCACCATCATGGAAAAGATCCAGAAGAGAATCCAAGCTCAAAAGAGATTCTCCATAAATTATGAGGTCCTCCAGATGCTCCTATTTGCAGATGGCATTGTGTTGGCTTTTATCAAGTTGTGGAACATTGCAGAGCCTCTTGTAAGAGATCTGGAATCACTCAAAAGTGTTTACCTTAATCATCCATCATGGGGAAAACACAGAGAAAAGAATGTTTATTGCTCAGATTATGACATGCAGTTAAATGTTAGCACAGCATCTAGCACACAGTAAATGCTTAATAAATGTTTTTGACTAAATAGACAATCTATAGAGTTTGCTTTATAGACATGCAAATATAAATGTAAATATAAATATGTATGTACATATATACACAAATCTTCATTCCAGTCAAACTGACCCACTAGCTATACCCCAAACCACAGATGTCATTTTCTGTCACTGACTTTTGCCTGGACTGTTCCCTACACCAGAAAAGAAGTGCATCTTCACAAACATATGATATTTATATATGTATTCATGTAAATATGGATACCTATATACATACTTGTAAACATTTATATCTCTGTATATGCACAACACATTTATACACAGAGAAATAAATATAAGTAACTGTAGATACACAGAAATCTATATCCATCTATTCGTTCATCCATTCATCCATCTACCCACCCACCTGTCTATCTATCCTATATAACTATATAACTATTTATCTTTCTCTAAGGGTTCCTAGGAAGGAAAGCTCTATGTAAAATGTGAATGACATGGAAAATGTAGAATTTAAAGTACTTAGACCAATTGAATTGGGTTTTTCCCTCTAGTGGATTGAGCACTGGTCTTGGAATCAGGAGGATGGGAGTTCAAATACACCCTTAGACACTCACCACTTACTAGCTGTGTGACCTTGGGCAAGTCACTTAACCCTGATTGCCTCACATCCAGAGCCATCTGCAGTCATCCTGGATCCAGATGGCTCTGGAGGAGAAAGTGAGGCTGATGACTCAGCATAGCACCCCCTCACTCAAATCCAATTCATGTACCTGTCATGGCATCACCTCCCTGATGTCACGGTCTTCTTTGAGAATGAAGAACAAACAACAGCAGGGCACAACCCACTTGTTCATGTCCTGTGAATCTCTTGCTAAATCCTTTTTGAATTTTAAGATTTTTAAAATCTATATAATGAAATAACTGGAGAATATATAAATTCCATATATATGTATATTTTGGTAGGTGTATGATATATTATTGTATGCATATTATACATACATGTTGTTTATGTGATGTATACATACACATATATGCTAATATATGTGTATACATCAAGAGAGAAAAAAGGGAAGGAGAGGTAAAAGATAGGCTAGGAGAAGGAAAAGGAGTGGAGTAAAAAAGAGAGGGGAAGAGAAAGAATAAAGAGAGGAAAGGGGTGGAGGGGAGAGGGAGCTGGAGAGTTAGATCCAGATCTAGAGACAAGGGTATATATTTAGCTCTGAATCATGATAATCCCTGAAGAAATAAAAATGAACATTTTGTGAAGGCAACAATGAAGAGACACATGGTAGACACCAGTAGGTTGAAAAAGGCAAAAAAAAATAATTCACAAGAAGAAAGTCAGAGGAACTTTGAAGAACATAAATAAACTATGTCACTGGGTGATGAGTGAAAAAGATGATCTGGTCATGTGATAAAGAGTGAGTGCGTGAGAAAAAGTGGAGAAGTCTGAGTTCTCTACTGAAATTCTGGAGAGATCAGAAGGGGAGGATGGCTATCAGCACACTATAAACCTCTTATAGTAGACTGATGAGAGAATATAATAAAGAGTTGCATAGGATAAGCAGGTACAAATGGGTTGTGCTCTTTGGAGGGAATGACCCAAATCATTGAGACAATGATGGGTCTAAGTATTTGACTATACTAATTGTCAGTTGAAGAATATACAATGCTGTAAGAGTTTCTGAGAAGATGCAATGGGAAGATATAGAAAATGTGTGGCTTCAGCCAGGTCTTAAATGTTGAATAAGATTTAGGGAGTCTAGATAGTTTTTTTTTTTAATCCATACAATGAAATGACTGGACTAGATGATCTTAAAGGTCCTTCTAGCACTATATTCTAGGATTAGATTAATCTATTGCTAGATTAAATTATTTCCCTCTAAGAAAAGACTTTTAATACTGAAACCTTCTTGCTTTTGATGGAAGTTAAGTCCTCTGGGGGGTGGGGGAAGAAAAAGACCTTTTAATGCTCCAGATGCAATAGCTGATCTTGTAACTATAAACTACAATTTTAATTTTTTTTTTTGCTTCATCAAGTGCTTACTGACTAGAAGGTACTACCTGTGATAAATGCTACCTGTCAAGGCTTCCCTTTGATCATGCTTTAGGGGGAGAAAAAATTTCCAAATCATTTGCTTAGGAATTTAAAAACCATAAGTAGTTTTGTTTGCCTGAAATGAAGCACTACCCTATTTTACATTGTCAAATCTATTTTCAAATAAAGTTCCTCTTTGTACTTGAAGCAGTTCCTAAAAATGTCACTATGGTTTATTTAGGAGAATTAAAATGAAATCAATGATTAAACTATCACCTGAGTCAGCAAGTTCACACTTCTCTATCCACTAGCTGAGAAAGGGATGTATATCTAAGTAATGGGGATGTTTCTTTGAATTAGAATGTCATCTTAATAGTATCTTCTTTAAACATTGAAATTCCTTCAATAATAATAGATAATAATAGTAAGCATTTATTTGGTGTATTATGGTTTGTGAAGCACTCTACAAATTTCTTCATTTGATCATCACAACAATCCTGGGAGATAAACTGTTATTACCCCTCTTTTAGAAATTGGGAAATATAGGGCTGACAAAGGTTAAGTGACTTGTCCACAGTCCTAAATAAAATTAGTTAAAAGTAAGGTTCCTGACCTTGTGTGACCAGTTATTTTAAAAAGTAAATCTACACAAGAAAAGTCATTTTCCTATCCTTTCCAATCAACCTATGACCATTTATTAAGGACTTACAATGTACAGGCATCATAGCTTAACAGCAAAAGTAAAATAGTCCCATCCTTCCGGTGCTTAGAGTCTAATAAGGGTAGGCAATATGAGCATACAAAGGTATACACAAGATAACAAGATAATTAGGGCACTAGGACCCAGGAGGGAAAGGAAAAACTTCATGGAGAAGCCTTGACCTCTTCATAAGGAAATCTTGAAAAGAGCTTTGAAGAAAAGTGTTAGATTCAAAGAGGGATCATATCTGAGGTATAAAGACAAGTCAGATTAGTGATGGAACATCAGTATGAAGAACAGAAAGACCAGTTCACCTGGATTGCACAGTATATGTGAACCTGCAAGGATAGAATGGGGTGGGTTACTGAGGTATTTACGTTCAATTCTGGAAGTAATAAAGAGTCACTGGAGTTTATTGTGTAGGGGATTGACATGGTTACAAATGAGATTAGGAAAATCACTTAGATGACTGTGTGGAGGATGGTTGGAGTGGGAGAGATTGAGCCAGGAATACCAATTAGACGCTATCACAGCAGTTGAGGGAGGAAATGCTTAGGGCTAAAGTAGGGTGATGGCTGTGTGAATGGAAAGAAGCAGAGAGATGTGAGAGATATTACGGAGAAAGAAAACAAGATTATTTGGCAACAGATTCATTATATGGAATAGGTGAAAGTGAAGAATTGAGTTTAATCCATGGTAACAAGCCTAAGTGATTAGGATGATGATCTTCTCAACAAGAATAGAAAAGTTTGGAAGACTGAGAAAAGGACATTAGAACAATCTTTGGTATTCTCTCCCATTCCCCCCTCCACCAGTTTATTTTCTCTATATTCAGTTCAAACATACCTGAATAAACAAATAGTTTTCTCTTAATAGAATATAAGTTCCTTGAGAACAAGAACTGCTTAATTTTTATCCCTAGGGCTTCCCACATAGCTGGCACATAGGCATGTCAAACTTTTCTTGTTAAATTTAACTAAATTGTCAAATCAGGTCATAAACATTATTGTGTGATCAAGTGTATGGTACAAACACTAATAACAAAATCAGTTAATGACTTCATTGAACTTTCTGGATGATAAAAAAAATTTTAGCAGGATAAAAAAAAGTTTATTGTATATGCATGAAAAACTTCAATATAGTTTTACTGCTTAGGCAACAAATTAACCATCTTAATTTATGTCCTGAACTATGCTGTAGGGTCTGATTTTTATGTCTAATTTTACCTATACTGTTATTTCCAAGGTGATTAAAAAAATAAAAACCAAATATTGCCACAATTCTAGTTCTGATAGCATTGTTTTGAAACAGCAAACTGAGTGGCAGCTCTAACTAGTTATATGTAGAGTTTATGTTAATGTTAAATTATTCACATGATTTAAAGGAAAAATAAAACCTATTTTGTTTGATCTGTACTAAAGCACAGAATTGATTCTGTGTCTATATCTTACTTTTAATTGAATAAATATTAAGTGTCTACTATGTACCCCACTAGTCACTGAAATTCTCCTTGTGGTATGGAGGTAAACCTGTGACCAAAAGTCATAGTTATTTGAAAAGGCTTGGCTTTTAGGGCTAAATTCAATTTGGAGAGAGAGACTGTTTTGGAATAGAAAAGTCTGCAAATAGAATAAAAAAAAGCATTTCCTTCCCTCAAGGAGTTTCCATTCTAATGGTACAAGGTCAATATAAAATAATGATCATGAAAAGAAACCTAAAGATCAGGAAGGTAGGATGAAGGGAAGAAAGTACAATGACAGCAATGAAATTCATAAGATTTTCTATTTTACATTTGCAAATGCTTCTGTACTTTATTAAAAGCTTAGGTAACTTTCACTAACATGCCTTGTACCTTAGCCAAGCAGATGTTGGGAAGGCGAGGACACAACACTGAGGAACACTCAGCAGGGCAGCCAACTGCCAGTGAATTAATGAACAGTTTGTAGAACTCCAGGAGCTTCACAAAAATTCTGATTCTTTTAGGAAATGCTGGCAAGTCCCTTTGTCTCTTGGCAGAAAATGTACTAACTTAGCAGCGCAGGCTCTGCTGGTCTATTTCCATTGGGGGAATCAAATAAAAAGCAAACAAAAACCACCACCTGATGTTGCTGGATTAACTAATTTCTATATTCAGTATATATTTAACTCTCCAAGGTCTAACATCCCTTTCAGGAGGAGAATGTTTGTAGGGATCAGGAAGAGAAGGCTTAAAATTTAAATATGTTACCATTTGGAATAGTTATCACCATATGTCAGTCACCATATAAACAATATTCCAGGCTGATCTACACAGTTGCAAATGCATGGATGGATGGATAGATGATGAACAGATATTTATTATGCACTTATTACATGCCAGACATTGTGCTAAGCACTGGAGACATAAATACAAGAAAGCAAGACAATTCCTGTCCTATAGGAGTTAATATTCTAATGGAGGAAGATGACACATAAAGAGAAGGTGTTACTCATTCTTCATTTTTAAAGAGCACCAATGACATTACAATATGATGGGTGAAGATTGTGTGTAAATTGGATTTAAGTGAGGCAGAGTTCTGCAAAATCAATTAACATGGGACATATAAACAAAGTACATACTAGGCAATTCAGGGGGATAAAAGTCATGATCATAATCCTATAGCTAATAATTAACACTCATATTGCATTTAAAGGTTTGAAATAATACTTTCTATATATTATCTCATGTAAGCCTTGCAATAATCCAGTTTTTGCAGATGGGCAATCTCAGGGAAGTTAAAAGATTTACTGAGAGTCACCTAATTAGTGGGAGTCCAAGGTAATATTTGAACCCAGGTTGTCCTCACTCCCAGGCCAATTCTCTCCCCACTACATCAACCTGCTAAAAAATTATTTTTGATCTTGAATAAATGAATGAATAAAGCATACGTTAAATACATATCAGGTGCAAAGAATTGTACTAAATAGTGGAGATATAACTAGAGAGCAAAACAATCTTGATGGAAAGGCCCCATGGTTCTTAAAGTCAAATAGTAAACAGATGGAAATGCCTTTTCTTTCATTTTTAATGATACTATCATATCAGTTTTTTATGTGGAACCATTTGATACTGCCAAAGACTTCAGAAAAAATAGACTAAAGGGAGATCTGAAGAATATATTAAATTATGAAATTTATGAGAAATGTAAACATCATTTTGTTTACTAACTCCCATATATCAGAGAAAAGAAATCCTCTTCTGAAGTTTTGAGATAAAATCGTGATTAATATGAAGAAATGCCAATTTGCTAAACTTTTAGATCACATCTGAATTATAGAATCATAGATTTAAAGCTAAAAGGTACCTCAAAAGTCATTTCATCTGACTTAATATTTGTAAATGAAGAAACTGAGGTCCAGAGGTTAAGTGATTCAAGTAAGTAGCACGACTAATATTTGAAGTGAGGCCTTCTGCCTCTAAAACTAGCACTTTTGGAACTGTGCAAGCTAAAAATTTGACAATGTTTGTGAAAGGGTTAGAAGAAATCATGGATGATAAATTTTTTATTATTTTATAAGGCAGTAACTAACAAGTCTTGAGTGAAAGAACTATGGAAGTTAAGCTGACACTAACTGATTCATCTTTCTGATACACAATACTAGCTTGGATTATTACCATTTGTCAGACTCATGGTGGCATTTCAAAAGTTTTTTAATGATTATTTCTATTGACCATGTCACCCCTAACTCAATAAACTTCAGTGACTCCATTTCATCTCTGGGACCAAATATAACAACACTGTCATCTAAAGTCCTTTAAAACTTGTTGCCTCCCTAAATTTCCATTCTTCTTAGATTTCACATCTTCCTTCCATCCCCATCCTGCCACAAATTCTTCTGACTTCTTCACTAATGCTCACATAAAACAGTCCATCTCCTGCCTCTAGGTGTTTTCACTGTCTGTCTCCCATGCCTTAAATTCTCTCTTTCTTTAACTCCATCTTTTGTTTTCCTCAGCTTCCTTCAAGTTCCAGATAAAAAATTCCACTTACTACAGGAAGTCTTTCCGAATCTCCTTTAATTCTAGTGTCTTCTATTGATTAGTTTTAGTTTATTTTGCATATAGTTTGCTTGAACATAGTTGTTCATATGTGCTTTCCCCCATTAGACTGTGAACTTCTGGAGAGCACTGTGTTTTTGCTTTTATTTGTATTTTATTTATATGCTTAGCATAATGCTTAACTTATAGTAGACTCTAAATAAATGTTCATTGACTAATTATTGATTAATATACCATACAACAGTTACTAAACATAAACTGGTTTATTTTAATAAATATATCTGTTTTCAAACTAATTTAGAAAATAAAATAAACATGTTAGCTATCCTTTAGAGAGACTATCCATATATTATCTAAATGTCTACAGATTAGAACAAAGAGGAAAAGTGTCAGAATGAATTCAGAACCAGTTTCAGAGTCAGGATAATTAATTCAAGTACTGCTCTGATATATATACCAGTTATTTCCATGAGTAAGAAATTTAAACTCACTTCTTTATGCAATGCTCAAAGACTGTAATTTGTAAAGAATGTTCCTATCTGTATTGATAAAGGGAGTTTACTCTTTTGAGAATCTTCTGTACCAATGAAATCAAAGGCCCTGACCTTATGCCCATAGCAGACTCTCTAGACATTGTTTCAGTATCCAGGGGGACCACTCCATTAAGCTTCAAGTACAGATATTCCTGAGGGGGGTGGATCACTGCCAAAGGCCCATTTGCTTAAATTTTACTCACTTTAAAGAATCATACCTTTTGCAGAATAAATATGTTCAACACATATTTTTAAGATCTATAAAGTGACTAATCAAAACTTATTTAAAAGTGTTACTCAATTCATCAACATTTTTGGTCAAATATTTTCTCAGTCTATGCATATTAATAGTAAATCTATCATCATGGAGGAATCTCTAAAAACTTAGGAAATACTAATCAAGGAATGAGAAAATATGGTTCATGATAGTTGGAGAATTGATCATCACTGTAATTCAATTCTTTATGTTCTTATTAATCTTTTCTTATATGGGAAAAACTATGTTGGGCAGTGGGAGTATCCAAAATGAATTGAAATAATTTCTGCCTATGATCAGTCCACTAACATTTGTTAAGCAGTTACCATCTGCCAAGAGCCAGGAACACATAGAATAAAACAACTTGAGGGGAGTATACAATATGATAATAAATGCATGAGTATGAGATGATTTAAGAAGGAAGAAGAGACCATTCAGAAATAGAGGATTCAGGATATATTTCCCATGAGAAGTGCCACCTGGGATTAGAGAGGGGAGGATATCTTCAGTCATGAAGATCAAAGAACTGAGAAAAGTGGAGAGATTGTTGGCAAAATTGGAGAGAGAAGTTTCAGTAGGGTGCTAGAGTTACAAGTCAGACTGTAAGAGTTTGAAAAGTGAGTGGAAAATGAGGAAATGATGTGTGAGTGTTAAGTATAGATCTAAAAGTTTAGCTATGAAAGGGATAGGTAGGACAGGTCACAAGTTTTGAAAAATAAGGAAGACCTGGGCATGTTTGTAGTCAATGAGAATGAAGATTGGCATGCATGTGTAAATTAGGGGGAAGGCAGGGTAGAGTGATGATCAATTGGGCAAGTTTCTAGAATAAATGGGAAAGAGATGAAATCAAAGGCATAAATAGAGAAAGTGTCCTTAGTAGGAAAAGTGTCATCTTCATGATAGATAAAGAACATCATGTTTTAGGGAAGAGAGAAGGTTTGGAACAGCTGCTATGGGGGGAGTGCTAGAGCAAATCAATGAAGGAATAAAATGATGGCTGTGAAACAATTAGAGCCCAGTTGATATTAAATCACAAAGTTGTATTGGACACAGTCAGCATGATAATGTGACACAGTGCAGCAGCATAGGAACAGAAGAATAGAGAAGGTATATGGGGCAGATGAGACTGATGGAGGGCAGAAGAAGAGTTGGAGTTTGACAAGGCAGGAGTAGGAAGAGGAAAATGAGGGCACAGAATTCAAAAGAGGAGGATGGTGCAAAGTTAGCAATCCATAGGGTCAAGAATGCAAAGGAAAGGAGGGAAACAAGATCTGGGTCTGGGAAAACAGAAACATTTATTTACTGAGAATAGGATCTACAAATTCTAAAGAACAATATGAAAGCATACTCAAAAATTTGCTAAACTGGAAAATATGGTAATATTGTACTGGGTCTTTATTCCAAAGAGATTAAAGAAAGATAAAAGGGACCACAAATACAGAAGCCTCATTTGAAATGAGGCAGTGAAATGAAAAAGCAAATGAGAGAATAATTTTTATAACAACAAAAACAAAATATAAAGATAGACAACTTTGAAACACTTAATAACTCTGATCAATCTAATGACTACAGGAATCTAGAAATGTGCTGCCCAATTCTTGTGATGGATTCAAGATGCAGAAGGATTATCTTCATTATTAAAAAAAAGATAAAATCTTGGACTATATATGGCTTGAAAAGACTTGAAGATATTGTTGAGTAGTCACACAATGTTTGTATCTAAGAGAAAGAAAAATTCTCAGTTATTAGAACTATAATCAGAGTATATTTACATTCTTGGTCCATTTAGTTTTTAAGCTGTTCTTTAAAAATTCAGATTTTTTTTAAGATGTGAAAATCTGAACCCCAAGTTTAATATATTTTTTCTATTTATTATCTATCCTATAGCCATCATGCATATAAAAACACATATGTATATATGAATATTTTTTATCTAGCATATACTTTCACATAAACATCTTCTAGGGAAGGAAATATTATATCAAACTCAGATGAAGTGAATCTCTGCCAGAGCTGAATGAGACAGTAACTCACTATTCATTTTAATAAACTATGGTCTTTATAAAAAAAAAACTACAACAAAAAACAAACTGGGTTTCTTAAAGACTAGCCAAGAAGTGTTCAACATTTGTTCTGATACACATTTTTGCTGAATGCATTTTCCCAAAGAAATGCTAATTTGAATGAATGTGTTAGCAGATAATATCTACTTTCAAGAAATAAGTATATACATATATTGCCAGAAATAGAAAAAAATGTCCTTCTAACAAATGCCATGAATCCATAAATTTGACAACTGAGATGAATGCAGTTTTTTCTGGACTGGGATGGGCCAGGGCATTCCAATACCCACCTGCAGGTGAGTCAGGAATATAATGTATTTTCTGGCCACAAAAGCAAGATAATCTCACATCCCTGACAACAAGTTTTCCTTCCCTTCATTATTTTCTGAATCTCAGTGTGTCTTTCATCTTCCAATTCCCATATTAGGCAACTTCCTTAGTATAATCTATGTTCAACAATTCTGATATAAGGTTTTATTTTACTCTTTGAAGACCAAAGAGTTTAGACTCACACTATTACTTAAACAGCTGGATAGATTCATATGAGAAAAGGAGTGAATAAATAGGAAGCCCAATTCTTTAAATGCTATCAGATAACTATTTTAAAAGGGGAGGAGGACTAATTTGTCAAGGAAAACATGAGAAGTCAGGAATGGGTCAACCAAAAGTGTAACACTGAGTAAGGTCAGTGGAAGACAAGGCCACCATTTTAGATCCCAGTCAATTCAACAGTTTGACAAGAGTGAGAATTTAACTCTAGCTGCTCCTTCTCTGCAACAGAAATGCCATTGCCAGAGCTCTTCAAGTATGGCACATACTTTCTCTATAAATATAGACTTTATAAATGTGTGTGTGTGTGTGTGTGTGTGTGTGTGTGTGTGTTTCCCTGTTGAACTCTAACTTTGAGGAAGAGGAGAGGAATCTTGAAAAAAATAATGAATGCCTTTGATTCCAGTAACCTAGTCCTACAAGACCAATGGGAATTCACAGTGATTTAGTGTCTTAAGGCAAGGACATTATTCTAGTTTTTCTCATATTTCCAAATCCTAACCATAAACAATTGAGGCTCTTTCTCCTTTGTACAGGAGTACTTTGGTAGTTGTGCAAATGCATTCTTAACTCTCTACTTTTTGAGTAAAATGTTTTGGGGTTTCTATGTAAGAATTACTCTAGTCTCCCAATGAGTCTGTACTGCATAAATACTAGATAGAATTTCTTTTCATTTTTTTCTTCTCAGAACAAGAGATTTCAAACTAAAAGGTTTCTTAAAACATATACACAGTTACAAAGTTGCACGAATTGTCTAACATTCTTGTCACCTTTAGGGTAATTTAAGCCTCATTTTTATGCATCATGGAAAATCTTAACAATTCAGAAGGAATATTTTCTATGATTTCAACAAAAGAGAGCACTCATAATGAACCCTGAAAAAAGCTACTTAGTTGTGAAGTGCAGTATGCAATTTGCAGGTAATTCATATCAAATTATGACTCCCATTTGACTGGGTACTTAAGGACAAAACAACAATAACAAAAAATCAAACATATGCCTTTAAAATTGCCAGTACTCTTCTCCCTGTCCCACCCAACTACCCTAATATTATTTTTTTGAATATTAGGTAATTCTGATGCTTTACCTTTTGTTAATCACAGGAAAATGACTCATCAATAAATATAAGTTGCTGATTGTAGAGGGACCAAAGATGGTTACTTGAATGACCACAACCTCTTCTTGTGGGGAAAGGTACATCTGCATCTTCCTTTGTGAGAGAACATTGATATAATATAGAAGATAGAGTTCACATGTGTGGGTAGATGGAAATAATAAGGAAAAGTAAAACTGCTATGAACTCCTATTTGCACCATATATTTCTTGTTTATTTTTTAGATTTTTTTCCCAAATAAAGACTACCTTCTCTCCCTTCTACTTCCTTACAGTCCCCCCCATCATTGAGAAAGAAAAAAACAAGAAATTTCTTTGTTACAAATATAGATAGTAAAAAAAACTAAGTCAGAGATTGGTCCTTTTAAAAAATACTCCTCAATCTGTACTCTGAGTCCATCACCTCTCTATTAGAAGGGCAGTATGTTTCATCATGAGTACTTTGTAATTGTGATATTGATTAGTTTCTAAAATCTTCAGAATTTTGTTAGTCTATAAAATGTTTCCCAGTTCTTCTCACTTTACACTTCATTGGAAAACATGTCTACTCAAGTTTCTCTGAAACTATCTCCCTTTATTATTTCTCGAGGTGCTGATGGTATAGTGGATAGAGTCTTGGATCTGAATTCAGGAAGAACTGGGTTCAAATTCAGTATTAGGTACTTGCTAGCTCTGTAATTCTGGTCAATTTATTTAATGTTTGTTTACCTCAGTTTACTCAACTGTAACAAGAATTATTAATAGAATATACTTCATGGGTTTGATTAAATCAGATAATAATCTTAAAGACCTAGTACAATGCCTGGCTTATTATAAATTCTTATTTCTTTCCCCTTTTTATAAAACAATGTTACTCTGTCATATTCAAATACAAAAAAAAACTGTTCAGTCTTTTCCTAATTAATGGGCAACCCTTCAGTTTTTAATTCTTTGTCATGAAGAACACGCCTGCTATAGATATTTCTGTGTTTGTGTGTGTGTGTGTGTGTGTGTGTGTGTGTGTGTGTGTGTGTGTGTCCTTTACTTCTTTCTTTGATCTCTTTGGGGGTATAGAGCTAGAAATGGTATCTTTGGGTCAAGGAGTATGCAATTTAATAAATTTTTTGAGAATACTTACAAATTTCTTTCCAGAATGGAATGTACCTGTTTTCTTACATTTCCAAAGGTGAAACACATGATTGGTTTCATAATTATTTGTGATCTAGACCTTTTTTCATATGGCTACTGATATCTTGGATTTCTTCCTTCCACCATATACTTCTTAAGTGCTATAAGACATTGAAAAATATTTTTCCCCATACACTTATCTCTAATTTAGCCACTATTCCCCTATCCATGACGTAAAATAAATGATTAAATATTTCTATTTCAGCTATATCTCCTATAAATATTTATCTAAAAATGAGAAAAAGTTTCATGATTCTGGAGTCAGAGGACCTAGGTTGAATTCTAGATTTTTTCTATTCATTATATATGTGATCTTGGGTAAGTCACAGTCCCTTTGGGACTTAATTTCTGTACTTGAAAAAATGAGAGAATTGGCATTGTAATCTCATGTGGATAGCTAGGTGGCACAGTACAGAGTACCAGCCCTGGAATCAGGAGGATTTGATAATACCTAAAGCCTTTTCCAGCTCTTAATGTTATAATTGTAGTTCTTCAGGGGATGAAAAAGTAGTTAATGTCTTCATTATATTACAAATAACACAGATATTTTTATTATAGAAATATTTATAGTAATGTTTAATAATTTGAAATCTTGAGGAGATTGAATAACTAAAAAGTCTCAAATTATAAGATTCTTTTCTAAAGAAAAAGTTTCATCATATTCAATCTGTATATAAATTCAATATTAAAGCTAAAATGTGTCAAATATTTCTCCCTAAATGTCAAAAAGGCATATATAAGTGGGCATTGCTAAAATGCCAAAAAATTGTTATATGGGTTAAATTTTCCACCTATAATCTCATTTATATTAATTTGCTTGCCTATATCTTCCCCACTCCTGATAGATTCAGTAAAGGACCATACTAGCTTAGATTCTGACAATTACTATAGATTTTGAGCTAGCAAATTATGAAATTTTATTATATAACAGTAGAAATTATGTGCCATGGAAGGTGCTTCTGAATACCACTTATATACTTAAGAAAGTAATTCCCTCTTAATACTGTGTCATCTCCTTTTGACAAGGTTCACTCTTTGTTAAGGGATAAACTTGTCTACCCCAAAGCAACCTTCTTGCTCCATTAAGACTGACTAATAGAATTGTGACTAGTCCTATACCTGAGCTTTGCCCATGACTTAACCTTTAAATGAAGAACTGTAAAACAGAGATAAAATAGATCTGAGACAGATTAAGTGAAGCCATTTGTATACACAACAATTCTCATTCTTTGAAGAAACATCTTTATAGTTCCATCACCTAGGGATTCCCTCCAAAGACCCATGCATGTCAGGCAAGAACTTAACTTCAAAAAAGAAGGAATCAACATGTCCACAGAGATGTCAGAGCATAAAATCAGCAATGCGATGGTGAATGGTTCTGAGACAAAGTTGGGAATTCAAGTCAGTAAATTGATAAAGTGATGAAGCTCTTGAACAAACAGTAATTACTAGACTGGGTTTCCTGGATCAGAGGAAAAGTTCCTGTACAATAACAAGTAAGAACTAGAAACATGATCTGGAGGAGCAAACCTGTCTGACTTTCATTGGTACTGTGAGTTATATGGATTGTATAGATCTTTCAGAAAAGGGTTAATCATTTAATCACCCTTATATATTTTCTGCTTTTGGTTAGATATCAAATTCAGAGGAGTCTGAAAAATTAAAATGTATAAGTGGAGTTCAACAGAAGAAACACTTGGAGTAGAAGCTCACTGTAGGAGAACCACAATTCTAGCACTCGATTTTTTTTCCCTTAATATGGACAATGCATAGTAGCAGGAAGTTAGGTGAACTATCCCAGCATTATTATAAAGCTAAAGAACTGTACAGTTCTTTATAGAAATGGTACTCACTGGACAGGAAGAATGGTTGGCCATGTATAAGTCAATTTTCTGACAGCTTAAATATAAAATGTCCTGTAAGTGATGTCTTATTAGTTTGAGTGCTTGCATAGAAGTGGGACAGCAATGAGTTCTTTCTTTTTTCTTCTTCCTTCTTTCTCCCCTCCTTTCTTTTTTTCTTTCCTAGATATGATCTAAATTCTGATATTCTCATGGGACACTTGGAATGGAAAAGGAATTTAAAGTTTATTGGAGAAGACTCCAATATTAAAATGGTTCATGTCAAGCAATTCCTCAGTTCTTGACCATGAGTTTTAAAAGCTTCATAGGCACTAATGCTGGAAAGTACCTTAGAGATTATTTAAGTCCACATTACTTATATTTGACAACTAAGGATAAAGAGGCCCAGAGTAACCATTAAATAATTTACCCAAAGTGACTTGTGCAATAAATTGCAGTTTGGGGATCTGAACCTATATCTTCTGATCCCAAATATGGAACTCAGAGAGCTGTAAAATCAACTAGTAGAGCTCCAAAGACAATACCTTTTCCATCTCCAAGTTGACTCCAGCCTCTGCTCCCCGCCCTTCATGGTTCTTGAAACTTCCCTCTAGGTAGAACCAACAACTGCCAGCTATTCCCCCCAGTACTTACACTTTTGATATTCTTTACCTTCAGTGAAAGTCAAAAGTAGCTCTTTCTTGGGAAAATATGGGGGACCTTTGATAAGAGACATAATGAATCAGATCAAGAAAATGAGAGCCTTAATAGAATTTCACTTTCCTTTTTAGAAATGTTACTAAATAGCCTTATCAGTTCCCTTGATCTGACATTTAAAAGATTTTCTTTGTGGTCTGACTTCGGTCAATTATAGACCATCACTTCTGACATAATAATGGCAAATATTAATGGAATGTTAAAAAGACAGGGTGTACTGAACAGCCTCTTAATGTGCATATTTTGAGGAGATAACCTTATTTGGACAACCTGGAATTAGGCCTAAATTCTCCAGCTCCCTGGTCAGTAGTTACCCATTTCATTCGGTTGGCAGAATGGCATATTTCCTTTCTTATGGAGGCTATAATATTCTTGATGCGATGAGTCAGTGAAGCAGCATCTAGAAGTTTAACCTTAATCTGCAAGTGGACCCCTTCTTATCATTCTATCCTGCTGTGCCTTTGTTTGAACATAATCCCCTTGTTGCTAGCATGTTTCATCTGCCTTCTTTCACAGGGACAGAGAATACAATGTTATGCTGAGTGCAAATTCTAACTCTGCTACTTGGGCCAGTTACCTAATTCTTCTGAAACTCAGCTTCCCCAAATATTGTTTTGTCCTAAGAAACAAAGAATGTGAAAAAATCCAAGAATGAGGATAACAATAGCAAATAACCTCTCAGGACTTCAATGAGAATAAAATGAGATATTTGTAAAGTTCTTTGCAAATCTTAAGCATTATGCTATCATCATCATCAATTTCATCATTATTATTTGGTTTATTTTTTTTTTGCTGTGTGAGGCAATAGGTTTAAGTGGCTTGCCCCAGGTCACACAGCTAGTAAGCATCAAATGTTTAAGACTGGATTTGAACTCAGGTACTCCTGACGCTAGGACTCTATCCACTGAGTCATCTAGCTCTCCCACTTGTCATTATTATAAATATTAGTTCTATTAAAGGAATTTTGAACACAATGAGCAAATGAATGAGGGATTTTTTTTGGGGGGGGTGGAAGAACAAGGAGAAAAACCCTTCTGTCCATTGATAAAAACCATCCCAAATGGCAGGCATGTTCCAACTCAGTCTACTTAGGAGGCTGGTCAGAGGAACTATAGGCACTTGACTATAAAAACTAAAAACCAATCAAACAAAAAACCCTAATAATTCTAACTAAATATAACAAAACCAAAAAAATTCCCCAAAATGTGATCACTATCTATATGATATCAAGCCAACCAGTTGGCTGGCTATTGTTCACTGAAATGATTGATTTTTGGATGAGTTGTTTTTGGCTTCATGCAGACACAGGCAGACACAAAGAGACTGAGAGGGAGAGAAAAAGAAGAAAGGAAAGAGAACATATTGCATGGTCTGCTCAAAACACAGGACCAGAAGTTTTAGGGAATAGGCAGGTGAAAATGGTGTGACTTTATCAGTAAAACAATATCTGTACAAACATCATTTTCTCCTCATGCTGGTCCTTCTTTGACCTTTATCTGTCATAGTTCTTTAATCTGCTGTTTTAGGCAGCAGATGATAATCTATTAATTCAGTCAAGGAGAATTTACTGTGGGCCAGTCACTATGTTAAAGGTTGGAGACAGAAGCACAGATAAAAATGGTCTATGCTCTGAAGGACCTCATCTTCTAATGGGGGAGACAACATGTAAATAAATGATATAAGAGATATATACCAAGCAGGGCTGTGTGGCAGCCAACTTGCACCAGGATATTATTGTTAAATTTTCAGTGTGAGAATTTATACCTTGAAAATCTGCAAATAAGACAAATAAGAGCTTGATTTATTGTTTTATTGATTGTCTAGATTTAAGGAAGTGAAGGAGAAAATACCTAAAATGCATATTCACCTCAAAAATGTGTTGTATACAATTTTTTTTAGAAAGCCAGATGTTAAATATTTACCAGTATACCCTTGTAGTTAGGGGAACTAGAAGATCATCTCAGAGGGAAAGGCTGCAGCAACTAGAGGGAGAGGCAGGAAAGGCCTTCTGTAAAAGATGGGGTAGAGAGTTGAGTTTTGAAGGAAGCCTTACATAATTTTTATATTCATTTTCTCCAAAATGAGAACTCAATCCTGGGTTGTGCTGGTATAGGAAAGGCAATTGTATTTCCTTACTGACAATGTAAGATCCATGTCAATCATGTAGATACTACTTCCACTGTGACAAATTGAAAACCTTCTATGACTTAGTCAATGGTCTTCTGGAGACCTTGATGATAAGAAAAAGAAAATGACCACCCTAGTGGCTAGTCTTCTGGTACTGAAACTTTTCAAAGTTATATTCAAAGTTTCCAGCTTCCTATGATCTGCCAAAACTAGTTCTCTGCTGACCTAATTTTCATAGACCCTAAGTCCCATCCCTTTCCATAGCATCATGAGGCATCAAAGGATGACTGTCTCTGGAAATTTTAAAAAATGTTCCTTAATCTCTTTGGAGGAATGATACTATACAAATCCATAGTATTACAATTAGAGTTCTCTGAAATCATTAACAAAGTCTATCCTTCTGAAGTCTTTTTTTAAATGCTGCTTCAAATAGCACCAATCACTTATAACTACGTAGAGCCTCCCCATTGCCTAACAAATAGCCTGGAGTTCCAGACTCTCCACATTCTGACTGTCTTCTCTGACTTACTTCTTATCATTCTATGGCATAGACTCTCAGTGTAATGTAGGCTCAGGTTCAAAACCTACCCCTAGTTCTGTGATTATAAACAAGTCACTTACCTCATCTACAAAATGGGGACAAGAATACCTGCAACACTGACTTTGCAAAGGATATTGAGAGGCCCAAATGAAATAACATATAAATGTTTTACAAATGTCTCAAAATGCTACCTTCTACAGAAAAACCTTCTCTAACCCCTTTTAATACCAGTGCTTTCTCTCTTTTATTTCCTATTTAGCCTGTATTTAGCTTGTTGTGTATAAATTGCTTGCATGTTCTCCATTAGATTGCAAATTCCTTGAGGGCAAAGATTGTCCTGTGCCTCTTTTTGTGTGCCCAGCACTTAACATAGTGCCTGGCACATAGTAGGCACTTAATGAATGTTTATTGAATTGAAATGTTAAAGTATACTGTGTCAGTTGTTACTTTTGCTATTATCTCATTCTCATCTTTTATCAATGGTGTTAAAATATTAGGTTTTATCCTATTATTCCTTTATATTTAATATTCTCTGGATTATTGAGCAGGTAAATGACTTTTTTGTAATTGAATAAAACAATTGAGGAGTCAGCTCATCTTTGGCAGACTCACTGATGACATCATTGGGGCAACTTCAATTAGTTAACAAGATGATAGGAATGATGACTATGATTCTAATCAAAGAATTTGCCTTCCTCCATTCCTTAACCATACAATCCCCCAGTTCTAGGCTAAGTTCTCAGTCTTCCAGCTTTGCTTATTATCTTCTTCTTTCTTCCAGACCTACCTTAGTTTCCTTGAACTAACTAGAAAATGATTCTGCTCTAAATTCAAAAGATATTGGGTACCTACTACATGAAAATTCTTACATTTTTAGGTCAATTTTAGCCCTCATTTTTTTGTTCATTAAATATCATGTATTGTGTGTGTATGTGTATGTGTGTATATTTAACATCTTGCTATCTAAGTGTTAAGTTTCTCAAACTGGCCATTGTTTTTCATGCTAGATTCTCTTTCCCTTCCCCTTGAAGCTCAGGCTCCTTACACAGTAGGTGCTTAATAAATGCTGCTTTTAAAGAGCAACATTAAAAGTAAGTGTCACTTTTATAAAAAACGTGAATGCAAATTTACATAGCCTTCAAAATTACACTGTAGATAATAAAACAAAAGATTATTTCTTTTGCTTCACCTTCCTTTAGAAAACTTCTATTTGGTTCTATTAAGAGCTATGTTTAATATGAAAATAAAAGTAAAATTTAAGTGGTATAAATTTAAAGGGGTTCTTTCACATGATGCAAAATGTGGAGATTTAATTTCCTAGAAGGCTTTTTTTCCCCCAATGCATCCTCTCCTATTTTGTCATATTGTCTGGAAGAGCTATGTGATTTTTATTTTCCCCTTAGCAGTGAGGTAATTTGCCTGTGTTATTTGCTCTGTGGGCATCTCCATAACCCATTCTGAATTTATTTCAGGATGTCTCTTGAAGGCACTATACCTCCAAGACATGTTGGATCAAATTAATGAAGTCGACACGATACTAACAAACCCTCCCCAACCTGCAAGAGGCAGATATTCTGTGAACATTGATAGACAAATATTAAAAATATAATTCTTTTGGACTCTGTCCACATGCTCTTGAGATAATGAGGCTTTAACAAAGATGTAGATACTCATGTGGAATATCAGAACTGACGTTTCATTTGAGGTGAAAATTGCCAGTCTTCTTAACGACCTCTTTGCTTGCCAGGTACAAGAGAAAAAAAAAAAGGACTGAAGTGTTAAAAACTGACTGTTTTCACAGCCACGATTATAATCTCAACATGTCACCCTTCACTGTGGAGTTCTTAAATGGGGAGAATGAAAAAGTTGGCTAGAAAACTGGCACAAAGTATATACCCATATTTGCTCCAAGTTTAAAAAAGACAGGGCCAGGTCTCAAAGCCTATACTCAAAAGCAACAGAGTTGTTAACTTGAATCCCATGAGTTTTAATATGTATGATCTTTACATGGACTGTTATAATAATTTACTATTAGAATTGGAAGAGGGACTTATGTCAATGATTATTTCCTCATTTTTCAGAAGTCACCTCTTTACTTGAGCAGACTGATCAATGGGAATTGTCAGAGGTGCAGCATTCTGATGATGATGATGATGATGTATTACTCTTTATCTGGTTATTTGTTCAAAAGTCTGGAGAGAGACCCTTGAGATTCATCTATTGCAATCAAGGATGGACCCTGGGATTAGGAATGGGTCCCAAATAGAAGCCAGGTTTAGGGCTTAAACTCTAAAGATGCTTCATTTCAAACCATGCAACTTTCAAATGGATAATAGAAAAGCCAGAAGCACTTTGTGTGTTTACTATTTTATTGGAACAGCTGAACAGTCATATACCTTTTCATATCCCCAAAGTTATTTCAATGGATTTGGGACTGTCATCTTGTGCAGAACCTTTCCTCTCTTCCTTCTAGAAAGTCCATGTGCCTTTAAGGTTTATGGTTTGTAAATATACTAACTACTCTATATTGATTAGTCAATACTCCAATTGAGTTATCTCCACACTTCCTATATTTGCAATATGTCCCATTACATCCTGATAACCTCACTTGTCAATGACTGAGACTCCCCATGTCTTCATTTCCTTCATCCTTGAGTCCAGTAAATCTCAAAACATTAATCAAAAAGTACATCATTTTTCAGGGCCTATGTGTCAGATATATTGTCTAGAAAAACAATGACATTAGTGAAACATAATAATAGCTCACATTTACAAGATGTTTTTAAGGTTTATGGAGTGCTTTACAATTGTGACCTCAATTGATTTTCATAACAGACCTTTAAAGGCTAACACTAAACCCATTTTACAAATAAGGAATCTGGAGGAATAAATGAATGAAGGAATGGAACAACATTTATTAATCACTTATAAAGTGCCAAGCCTATGTGTAGGCAAATGATGGGGAAACATTCAGTGGTGTTGTAGATAGAACACCAGTCCTGGAGTCAGGAGGACCTGAATTCAAATTCAGTCTCAGACATTTGATACTGACTAGCTGGGTCACCTGGGCAAGTTACTTAACCTTCTTGCCTTGTAATTAGTGAATGAATGAATGAATGATGAGAGAACAATAGAAAAATTGATCATTATTGCTTTGGGTGTATGATACCATGAACCAAGAGGAATATAAAGAAAATAGCAGGGGTGTAGTTGAAGAAGAAGTTACCTGGTGGTTTGAGTATATTTTATTAACCCACTGAGATGTTTTCTCATCTATAGAATGAAGGAGTCTTCATTTTTATTTTGTTTGTTTGTTATGTGGACCCCCCTTTGACAGTCTAGTAAAGCTTATGGATCCTTTTACAGACTAATGTTTTAAATACATAATACAAAATATATGAAATTACATATATAAAATACACACACACACACACACATATATATATATATATATTTTTCAAGGCAATGGAGTTAAGTGACTTACCCAAGATCATACAGCTACGTAATTATTAAATGTCTAAGGCTGGGGGTAGCTAGGTGGCCCAGTGGACAGAGCACTGGCCTTGGAGTCAGGAGGACCTGAGTTCAAATCTGAATTCAGGCACTTAATAATTGTGTGTGATCTTGGGCAAGTCACTTAACGCCATTGCCTTAAATAAATTTTTTTTAAAAGTGTCTGAGACCAGATTTGAACTTAGGTCCTCCTGACTCCACGGCCAGTACTGTGCCACCTAGCTGCCCCCAAAATATTTTAAAAAACAATCCACTAAACCTAAGTTGAGTCCTTGGTCTCAATGATCCATAAGATCCCTCTCATCTCTAAATCTTATGAATGTCATATCACATCTCACTGTATGATTGTTAATTGTCTACTTTATCATGAATCAATCAACTACCACAGACTAAGCACTGGGCTAAGAACAGCAAACAGTGAGATAGTGCCAATTCTTAAGGAACTTATATTTGATATTATTAGGTGCTAGAGTTACAAAAGAGGATTAAAGTATAATCCCCACTCATAAGACATTTATATTCTATTTAGAGAAAGAGAATATTTCTATAAATATGGCCTCTAAAGAATTAAGCATAGGATTTTGAACATAACCAATATTCAACAAGTATTTGTTAAATGAATTTTTCCTTTTAAAAAGAGGTTTCGTGTTACTTATGTTTCCTGTGATTCTAAGATGCCCTGGAAAAAGGAAGTTCAAGATCCTGCACATAGGCCTGCAGCCCTCACCAATTTACTCATCTTACCCTCAAAATATCAAATCTTGTCTCTATAAACTATGGAGGGTTCAAAAGATTGGCTATTGTAATACTTTAGTGTCCTTCATGATATTCTCCTTAAGCTTGGCTTCTGATGGGAGAACCCTAGGAGGAGACCTGCTATGAACAATGCTATCCACATCCAGAGGAAGAAAAACAAAACAAAATAAAACAAAAAACCCTATATATAATCTAAAGGAACACTACATTCATGTTTTAAAATTTTCTCTTGGTTTTCTTTCCTAGTTCAATGGTTTTCTTTCTTTTCCCTTAATCCCAATTTCTCATACAGAAAGATGACTAATCTGTAAACATGTTAGACACAAATGTGACTGTCCACTGCTGAGGAGAAGAGAATAGGAAGGGAGGGTAGAAAGAAATTATGTAACATAAAAATGTTATATGCATGTTGGCGAATGTTGAAAATAGATGTAATTGGAAAAATAAAATAAAATAAAATATCAAATAAAAACATTGGTTTCTCTTAGAGGCAATCTGTCCAGCTCCTTCTGAATCCATTCCTGTTTTTCATACTAGTGCTACACACAGAAGTGAGGTAGGGCTACTTTTATTTGTACTATTTTTCTTTACGCATCCAGTTCAAATTCAAACCACTTCCTCAAAGTCTTTTTGGATTTGTTGAATAAGATTAAATTTAACACTTACATCTCTGGAATTTTATAGTCCTTGGGTTGCACTATCCTATTAAATAATGGCTTCTCCTAGCCCAACATTTCAGGAAGACCACAGCCACTTCTCTTCATCCCAAACTACTCTGCCAGATAGTCTTGAGAAATTCTGAGGCCATGATCAAATCAACTCTTCCATTATACCTAGAAAGAATCTATCAACCTAGTCCCCTCCAGCCCATTTACCATCCTTGTAACTTTCTGAACCAAAATGCCTCTTCCTGGTCATCACTTTCCTCTGTAATTTATCTTACTTTATTGATGTCCTTAAGGGGAAGGGATAGTCTTTGCTTTTACATTTCTTTAGCAAAGTACTAAGCAGGAAAAAGTCCTTAAAAATGTTTCCTTTTCTCCTCATTGACTTCATCCATGTCAATCATAATTTTATCAATTTCTGTTCAGTCTTGTCTGTTTTAGAATGGACAATCCAAGTCATTTGAGTCTAACTTCATACAATAGCCCCTGCTATTGTAGGTATGGGTGTAGAGGGGAGAGAGAGAGATCACATTTTCCCTATATTCCAAACCCAGACTTTTTAAGAATAAAGGAGTCTCAGAAGCAGTATGAGAAAAGGCTAGTTTGTTATCTATGTCTCTGACAGTTTCCATTAAGGTACATGATTAGTGCTCTCTCCTTCCTTAAATTATAAAGTATTTATAATTCTGTTTGCATAGGGAATCATCTATCACCCTTTCTTTAACAATAGAATGTAAATTTCTTGAGGGCAGGAATGGTTTCCTGGTTTTATTTTTAATATCTTCAATACCTTTTAGGCAGTAGGAATTGGATAAATATTTTCTGAATTGAAAGCAGATGGAGAAATTAGCAACTTCCATGTTACCCATTCCTCAAAGGGTTTTTTTTTTTATTTTTACTTGTTTGGGTATTTCATTGTGAAATTAGAATAAATGAATAGGACCATGATTAAGGCAAAGGAATAAGTTTAAAATTATAGGAGCATAGATTTAAAGGTAAACGGAACTAACTTTATAGGGCATTGAATCCAATTGCCTCATTTTATAGATTAGGAAGCAGATTGAGAGAGGTGAAGTGAATTAACCAAGGTCACAAAAACAGGTAGCAGCAGAGCTGAGATTTGAATTGAGGTCTTTGACTCCAAATTATTTTTTTTCTATTATATACTACAATGTTGTCATGGCACAAAAGTAAAGATGTCCTTTTTTTAAAAAACAAACTAATTCCAAGGGGCAGCTAGGTGGCACAGTGGATAGAGCACTGGCCTTGGAGTCAGGAGTACCTGAGTTCAAGTTCAGCCTCAGACACTTAATAATTACCTAGCTGTGTGACCTTGGGCAAGTCACTTAACCCCATTGCCTTACAAAAACCAAAATAAATAAAGTAATTCCAAGTTCTCCAGTACTCCTCCTGCTTCATTATATTACTAAAATGGCTCTTTAAATATCTGTAAAGACTCAAGGACTGTTATTAAAAGGACACACCCATTTCAAGGTGGTATTGAAACAAATGTCACAGTGTTCAGTTCTGTGAGTCTACTGCTCAAACTCTTCACTGATGCAAGGGCTTCTGGTGCCAGAACCCAGGGGGTGAATAAAGCCAATTTTGAGTCCACTTCACTTTCCTCATACTTTATGCTTAAACGTCAGTTCAGCCAGTGACCTTACAATGCAATGTGTCAAAAATGAAGAAGCATTTGGAGTTTTTATTTTACTTGTAGTACTGAGTCCTGCATATATTTATACATTTTATTTATACAGAAATGTCACATCCCATCCCACATCAGTCTCTCATAAACACAGCTGCCAGAAGTTATTTTCATTAAAGCCCTTTGTGGCTCTGGGGAGGGGGAGGGAGGGTACTCACTCTCTGACATGCATAAGGAATAGAATTAAAATTTAAAAAAAAATTATCACCTAAACTTGGTGGTAGATTTGGGTTTCAGAAAATATTGAGTTTTGAGTCAATGTGATGTAATGGATAGTATCTTAGATAAGAACTCAGAAAACATTGACTCTATCCAAAACATATTTTAACCTCTTCTTAACCAAATTGCTCAGTTTCTGTGGAAATAATATAATGCTATGGAAAAAACTAGCTTGGGAGGCAGGGGGTTTGGGTTCTAATACTGATTCCATCTCTAACTACCTCTATCACTTTTGGAAAATCACTATAACTATATGAATTCCTATAAAATAATGATACTGTCTACCCTACTATAGGGTTGTGAAGATCAAATGAGATTATAGACAAGAAAACATTTTGGAAAGATACTTAAATCACAATATAAATGTATTATAGCATTTATAATAAAAGTTCATTATAATTCTTTTAAAGTTTAATTTCACATTAATGATATATTCACTTCAACAAACCAAAGATGAGATTATTATTATCATTTTTACCATTTCTCTGGTAACCAAATACATGCATGTGTGTGTGTGTGTGTGTGTGTGTGTGTGTGTGCGCATATGTATTTATACTGGCAACTTTACCTTTGCAAGTTAAAACAGAGTTAGGTTAATCAAAGAAGCAAATAATCATTTGCCAACTGCCTTTCTATCTATCTATCTTGGACAGATAAGGACAGAGGAGATATAGGAAGATTTAGGGGGATTTAAACAAGATATATTATCCTGAAGTTAGTGAACTTTTTATTTAAAATATCTCATTTATATTTCAATATTATTTATTTCCTTTTTAATCCTGTTTTGTTCATTAAATCTTGTTTTATTCATTAAAAATATTTGTAGAACTTCACAGGCTTCCTGGACTGCCAAAGTTATTAAATGCACATACACACTCACATAAACACACATGATTAAGAACCCCTGAATTAAAGGAAAAAACCTTCCTAACAATTAGTGATGTCCGATCTCTGAAGATCAATATCTTGGGAGGTATTCAAGCAGAAATAGTGTGATCATTTGGCAGGGACATCATTGGTTGAATTCCTATTTAGTTATCAGTTGATCCAGATTACCTCTCAGGTTTTTTCCTTCTCTAAGATTCTGCCATTTTTTCCAGACAAAGAGGGAGCAAAACACCAAAAAATTTCATTATTTTTACCTTTAGAATACAAAGAAACATCATACACTCCTCAATAAGTATATGAAAGTTATAAAGATACTATAAATTCTCTATATATTATATACAAACCTAAACCCACATACATTCATATATATGTATTTGCTTGTAGATATCTAGTTTATTTATATTCAGCTAGATAGATAATTAGATGGATAGAGCATAGATTCCTAAACTTGGAGTCAGGAAAAGTTGAATTCAAATCCTGCCACAGACATTTACTAATTTGGACCCTGGACAAATCACTTAATGTCTGAGAGCCTCAGTTTCCTCATGTGTAAAAAAGAAGAAAATAACAGCAACTTTCTTATAGAGAGATTGTAAGAACAAAATCAAATTAAATGATACATGAAACCTTCAAGTCTCATAGAAATGCTAGTTATCAATATTACTCTGTATCCATATCTCTCTCTAAATGTTTATATATATGGAACAGATAAAAGGAGTAATGGATAGACTACTGGCCCTGGAGTCAGGAGGACTTGAATTCAAATCCAGCCTCAGATGGTTAATACTTAGCTGTGTGATCTTGGGTAAGTCCTTTAACCCTATTAATTTGCAAAAATTAAAAATCAAAAAAATATATATATATACCTATATACATATAAATTCTATGTATACAAACATATAACATTTGTATCCATATATCTATTTATATATGTATATTATATATATATTATATATATATATATATATGTACACATGTGTATGCATGCAGAGTCTAGAAGCAGTTTGGCATAGTGGACAGAATGATGGTTTTGAATAAAGGAGGTCCTGGTTTCAAACCCCTCTGATATTTGCTATCTATGTAACTCGAGGCACATGTCTATTAATTTGTACACACCTCAGGCAACTCCCTATGTCCTAATTTGATATCATGGACAAATTGTATATGCTGATGGTAGAAAGAGTTCCATGAGAGTTTCTCAGGCTGAGGAAATCACAATACTATATTTAAGAATATATGTAGAAGGAAAAAAGCTATATAAAATCTCAGATTCCCAGTAAGTAATTCCCAGTGTTTTGATTACATAAAAAAAAAGCCTTTTGATTTTAGTTTACAAATTAAAATTGTAGGATGGGGCCTATAAAATCCTCTACTTCTAACCTTATTTTAGATAGGAATTCAATTCCTGAATGATATAATCTCAGTGATGGCAGAGACTATTTTTTTCCTCCTCTATTTCCTCACAGTGCCTAGTCCAGGGCTTCCTACATAGCAGATGCTCACTAAATGTTTAGTGAAAAGGGGTTAATGTCAGCCTGAAAAGAAGATTCCATAGTTTTACTCAGTAACCATTTCAATGTCCAGCATTTTCAGGGTTTACAGTCAGCAAGGTCCTTCCCATGCTTAAGAGACATCTTCTTGGGTAGACAGCCAGATACCTCCACTGATTTTTGGTTTTCTTTCCTTTCAACTCTCCCAGACAAACCTTTTCTCTAAGTCACATAAATTTTCTCATATGTGCCACATGAATATTCAGCCCTTTACTTATGTCATTCTCCCCCTCCTGAAATGCTCTCCTCTCCTCCTCTCTTATCTTATGCAACCTTCAAGATACAGTTCAGATTTCCCCTCCTCTGTGAAATTTCCTCTGATCCATCTGGGCTGTGACCTCTTTGATCTCCTATTAAATTTCTCTGTATTAGTCAATCCATTAATCATGGTCATAATCACCATTATTAATTTAGAATTTGTTTTACTGACTCCAGTCATGTATACTTTAAAATGCCAAAGTTTTTTCTTCCATACATTTTCAACTATTCTCTTCAACTAGATTCTCTGTACCTCAAGGGCAAGGAATGTTTTCAATATTTCTTTTTAGTGTATATCTTCTCATCATCCTCCCAAATGATTGCATTTCTAGTTGCAGAATATAAGTACTTCAAATATAGTTCAATTTGACAAATAAAGTTCAATTTGACAAGCATTGAAAAAAACTGATTACTTGATACCCACATCCCTTCAACTTAACACTTCTTTTTGCCAGGATCTAATTAACTTTTCCCCATATACTTTCATAAGATGATCTTATAAATTTTACAAATCAGAGTCAGTACCTTGCCTGTGGAAAGTTGGGCAAAGAATTAATATGTGAGATTCTGGACACATATAAGATCACTGATTTTCTTTGGGCAGTAATGGTAAGGATGACTCAGACACAGCAAACTGACCATGAAAAAAGATACCTGGATATGGTGAAGACAAACTCTGTTTTGCCTTTAGCAATTGCCTTGGTTTGTTAATAGCTGTTGAATTGAGCCCAGTCCTGGAAGTCTTTTACTCCAACTCTGCTCCATCAGCCTAACCCAGTTTACTTTTATGGAAGAGGTGATGCAGAGAAAGCTGGACATGTTGTAGTGATGAGATCAGTTGGAGACAAACTTTGTAAATTGTTTGTTTGCTTTGTAAAGGGACTCTTCCTTCTTCCTTATCATCTAATTTAAGCTACAGCTGAGGGCCTGACCTTAAACCTTATTTGGATTGCATTGTTTTCTGGTGGGGCAGCCTGGGAGCAAAGGCTCTGGAAACACCCCCGACTACCCAAAAGAGACCCCTCCCTAAAAGGCAAAATCTCCAATGAGGGACTTGGATCATTCCCAGGTCACCACCCCCTCCCATGGACTCTGGGAAAGAATTTAAGGAGATGGAGGAAGGGGCTCCCTCTCTTTTACCTTCCATCCTCCTGCTGAACCCTGGCCAGCTGGCCTGGCCAATTCAATTAGCAACCCACATGGTCTTCTCTTTAAACTCTTTTTAACTTTTCTATTACTTCCTTAATATGTTGTAACTTCCTTTAATAAATCTCTATTTTCTTTCCAAAACCTGCATTCCTGAGTCTGAGTCCCCGATTCATCACAGGGCAGAACCAGACCCAAGAAACAAATCAGAGGCAACAGAGGTATACATGCAAGAGATACAAAGTAAAGGTGACCTTGGCTCCCTTTTATAGGATTTAGAACAAAAGCGAAGTTGTACAGGGCTAAGGACAGGAGTGCAATTGGGGTGGGGGGACCAGGGGACCCTCCCCATGATGCAGCACCAGCTATGATAGTCACAGCAATAGCAGCTGGTGCAAGCTTTGCAACTTTCTTTGGATGAATTTCAAGTTTACATACAGAGTAACCCCACCCTGCACCCTGGGCCCTTGTTGAAATGCAGCAACCTCTGGGGTGAAACAAAGCAGCTGTTTAACAATGCACAGCAATACCAACCAACATTTTGGTGGAGAAAATCAAGCACAACCTAACTAGGGAGGCAGAAGGCAATTATCTCATCTGGCAACTGGCCAGCAATTTGGGGTTAAGACTAGGACCTGTGGTTTTCTTCTGAGAACACAAGCAGGAAACTGGGTCCTGGAATTTAGCTCTGCTTAATTGGCAAAAGAAGCAGCATGGCATAACGGAAAACAGAACTGCAGCTAGACCAGGAGCCACAAGGGCTTTTCCCTAGGAGCTGCCATCTGGACAGATACACTTCCTTTCCACCCTGGTCCAGAGATCATAGTTCCCACATGTCTTTTTCTTCCACTGCCCCATACCACCAGGGGAAATAGAGGTTGGGAAAAGTGATACTTGAGAGGGTAAGGAATTAGGGATTGCTGTCCTCCCCAGTGACTGAATCTCCAGCAAGGCTGTCCCCTCTACTTCTGTTTGCTTTTTTTGGTGTTTAGTCGATTTCAGTCATGTCTGACCATTTGGGATTTTCTTGGCAAAGATAAGGGTGTAGGTCTGCCATGTCCTCCAACTCATTTTACAGATAAGGAAATTGAGGCACACGGGATTAAGTGATTTGCCCAAGGTCAAACATCTATCTAGTAGTCTGAGGCCAGATTTGAACCCAGAAAAAGGTGAGTCTTCCTAACTCCAAATCCTCTATTCATTGCTCCATTCAGGAGCCCTCCCCCCCATTTTTCTTCTACCTCTTTCCATACTGTCATTCATATTCAACTGAGGCCTATTCTACCCCTTTAGTATCATAGATCTGGAACTGGAAAGGAATCTCAAAGTCTTAGCAGTTCAATCATGAGGAAACAGGCTAAAAGTGCTTAAATGACTTCCCAAACTTGCATGGGTATTAACCACTCCAATCTCTATATTCTATATTTTCTGGAACCTTTTCTATTGTTATCACACTCCCTTTCATCTAAGATCTCTTTATCTTATATTCCTTTCATCTTTTGCTGTTTAGAAATCAACCTTTCTTTTCAAGAGACTGCATCTCTTCAAGACTAGTTGTTCCTTGTCTTATAGCCTTATCCACAGGGAGAGAAGTAGGAGGAGACCCATTCCCTTTTCCCCACTGCCACTTTCAGATACTTCCCCTGCAGTCATCACATTTTAGCATCTCTCCTCCTTTAAAGTTCACACAATTCTATCCTGAACTCCATACAGTTAATTATGATCTTCCATATCACTTTTCCTCTTCCTCAACAGGTATAGTACCTAGTTCACACTCTTCTCTACCTCAAACAATGTAATCTCCCCTCTGATCCTTGTCTCTAATCTATGTTAACAATCCACAGGAAGAGTTATACCTTTAGGCAATATTTTACTTCCCCTTTCTCCCAGTTATTCAACTAATTCCTTCCTTTCCTTCCTTCCTTCCTTCCTTCCTTCCTTCCTTCCTTCCTTCCTTCCTTCCTTCCTTCTCTTTCATCTCATAATTTCATCCCATTATTGATTACCATAAGATCTTTGACCTGTTCCATTTCTGACCTGAGTAAATGTGCCCCTCCTTAAGTATAAGTCTGGTGTTATCCTGCATCCAAGGGTTCATCATATTGACATGGGACTTATGTGGACATTTGTTGAATTTAACCCATTGTAGCTCCAAATTCTGAGCTCAACTAATAATCTTAGTCTTTCAGGTAGAAAAATTATAATTCTCTGCCACCACACCCAGCTCAACTGATACTTTTATCTCAAGTGTTGGAATTCTAAGTAATAATAACTTTGAACTCAGAGTTGAAGACTATAGGAGTTGAATTTCCTCTGCTATTTACAACCTGTGTGACCTTGGACAAGTCACTTAATCTTTTCATATCTCTGACTAATCCTCAGTAAAATGAAAGGAGAGAATTTCTGAAGTTCTTTCCAGCTCCAATAAAATCATATTTCCCCCTATTCTTTCCCTTGAGCTTTCCCAGTACCTCATCTTGTCTTGTGCATTCTCATGGCCTGTAGCTAGCCTGTCTTCATAACCTTAATCTACAGGATCAGAATTTCCCTCCTCAAAGGTTCACATCCCTGCTATTTTTCTTGTTTCATTGTCAGCCAATATCATCTGACAAATCTGAATGGCAAGGAGGAAATGTGACTCCAGTCAATGTCAGTTGATAGTATAAACTTTGCACATAGAAATAGCATAGCCCTTACATTATACACTCAAAGGTCAGATATAAATTTGATGTTATATGACCCTGGTGGATCATGAGACAACCTGACTGCCCTTGGCTACGAGTATACCTCATAAAAAATGAATAAACATAAGCCGTCTGGTCTCACTCTCATATATTCACCATAATCTTGAAGTATTACTAGACAATCTTTCTGGGCTTTCTAAGCCCTTAGAAAGTAGATTTTATAAAAGGCATTTATCATTCACTAAGAAGTTACGACTGGGATATTACCTCTCTGAGGAGACAGAAAGCATGAGCTATGAAAAGAATCAGTAAAATAATCAACTGTGCTTCCCCCCTACCCCAATACATGCACACTCACCAACAAGAGAAACAATCCTATTCTACTTGTAAACATGTCTGTCTTCCAAAGCAAGAGATTAAGATTCAGCTGATTTTTTTTAGGATCAACATTTATGATCAGAGATCAACCAGCTGCTTTTCCTTTTTTGAAAGGAAAGAATATCATAATCTTAGGCAGTCTAGTAGGACACAGAAGCAGTTATCTGGATTAAACTGAGAAAGGCTATATACTTAAAGTGATTTAGCCTTGGGGATTAAGATAATGACACACCCACCAGGGTGACTAGAGATTCCCAGTTTATGGAGTGTGATCAAGGCATTCTTTCAAATGCAACAGTTTTTTTTTACAGGAATAGAATAAGGCATTTTTCAAGTTCAGCAGAGTTTTCCAAAAGTTTCAAAATACCTGGTCTAATCTTGGGACAAAGGAACTGATTTGGTAGGGACAGTACCATTGATGCATGAATTCCCCCATCTATCTCCAGGTCTGAACTAGCTCAAAAAGTACTCCTTGTGAATGGCAGTATTGATCTCTGAGCAAATCTTAATTTTATTTACTTGATACCCAAACTAACAGGCTTATAGAAGTAATTTCAATTATCAAGCCTATTTTCTCTGCACACTGTTTTGTTCAGCTGTGATTACTATTGTTAATTTTGAGAAAAAGTTCATTCAGTTCATGCTGCTTTCCACTTCTGAACAAGCATTTAAAAGATTAGTCTTAATTGTGGATTTCAATACTCAAAGTTGCAAAAAAAAAGATTATGAATTTCATGGATTTCTGCTAATTTCCCAGCAGGCTAAACCCTCTGGCACAAAAGAATAAAGATTTTTTTTTCAAGAAAGGCTTATAAAGTTACTAAGGAGAAAACTTATGTTTCATTGCATGTAGTCAACAAGGCAGGTCCCCCCTCATCTGAAAAATAGATATCTATTCCTAAGTGTCCTTCACTAGGGCATAAAAAAATCTTGTATTAAAACACTGCTTTGAGTCCTTGGTATGCATTTCTACACTTCCTAGAATTGTGTATAATAAAGTTTCTATCTCTGCCCTGAATTGATTGTCACATTGAAAAACAAACAGAAGTCCCATATAACTACTGAAGCATTTGTTGTCCTCTTATAGGCAACTGTTTCTTTCATCTGCTCCTTCAGGTTCATTTGTTATCGAATCACTTTTTTAATGGATATATGCTGAGGAGCCAGCCAATGATCAATCAATCAACAAATCTTTTATAGGGCAAACTTCATGTTCAAGATGAGACAGGGAGATGGAAGAGTAATCAAAAATGAAGAGATATACTGGATTTCAGAGAAAATAAATTTATACCACCATAAAACTAAAAAACTTTAGAGATGAGAATAACTTTTGGGATCACAAGGTCTAATCTCTTATTTTCACCAGGATGAAAAGAAAAAAGGACTGATAAGAGAAATCATTCATTCAAAGCAGTAAGTGGTGGAAGCAGAATTCAAACCCAGGTCTTAGAGTTTAAATCCTCCTTATCACAATCTGTTCATCCTTTGTTTTGAAAGACCAATATCATCACAGCTTGGATATAGTGTGGCAAAATTATACAAAGTTTTCATTCTTTCTTAATCATCAAAGTTCAGTGGCAAAAGAGGGAATCAGAATTATAGCACTGCACATTAAATAGTAGTTTAATGTTTAAAAGATATTTCCATTATAAGAACTCCATGAGGTAACCATGGTAGAAAGTATCATACCTATTTTACAGAGGAGGAAGTCTACATTTAGAGAACTACAGTAATCTGTAAAACGAATTTAGATTTTAATTCCTATGTCCTGACTTGAAATCCAAGACAAATTTTCCCTTGTTATAAACACTATACAGCTGATGGCCAGTGAGACAAAGCAGCATATTTGTCAAATGAGTAGTACAGAATATAGTTCTTTCAGGAGAACAGAGGAAGAGAAGATCACTGTGGATTGAGAGGGTAAGGGAAGAAAGAGCAGGATCTGAGTTAAGCTTAAGCCTGAGTGAGATTCCAATAGATAGAGATGAGAAGAAAGGGCATACTAGGACTTACAGAGGCCAAAAGATAAAGGTGTTTGTTTCATTGGAATGAAATCCTTCACAGGTTTGTAGATGTAAAAAGAATTCTATTAAGCCTCATAATGGAAATCTTTTTTTTTTATATTCATTCATTCAATGAAATGTTTGCTTATTAAATCATTCATGTGACAAATACAGTTACACATTCATTCATTCATTTGTCAAATATTTATTGGGTGCCCCCTAAAAAGGAAGAGTGGAAGGGACTCAGGACTCCTGGGAAATAGGAGATCTGTATATCTCATCTTGGCCAATTAGACATCATCATCATCTTTCTCAGAAAGATAAAGGATATATGTAAATATTTATTTATGCATATACATATGTTTTTATTTTGAAAATTTTATTTTCTCAATTGCATGTAAAGACAATTTTTAATATTCATTTAAAAATTTTGGAGTTCTTCCTCAACTACCACTCCCTGAGAAGGTAGACAATTTAATTTGGGTATACATGTGCAAAACATTTTCATATTAGTCATGTTGTGGAGGAAGAAACAGGTAAAAAGAAAAAAAATAAAGTGAAAAAAGTATGCTTAAAACTGCATTCAGACTCCATTAGTTCTTTCTTTGGAAGAGTAGCATTTTCTATGAGTCCTGTATTCTACAAACTCTGAAAGTAGAGTACCCATCACTTCAAGTGCCCCAAAGGAAACAATACATGGAGAAAAGGAAAAAAGTAGGAAGAAGGGAAAAATTATCCTTGGAAAGATGAATTTGTTTGGTTCAGCAGCACATATAGTGGAAAGCACATAGGATCTAGTCCAAGCTCAAAGCTTAGCTCTGTTATTTACTACCAGTATAACTTTGGATGTGTCACTTATCAACTTTAGATTTCACTTTCTCACTCTGTAAAATAGGGGAAGTGAGGGGATAAATTGGAGGAAATAATCTTTCTGGCTACAATCTCATTATCCAAATATGTGCATCCAAGGTTATTCTGCATTCCATAGATATACATATACAAAGTGTCAATTATCAGCCTCCAGAAATTGGGTAGGAGATAGTGATTACAATTTTAGAGGGGAAATACCACCTTTAATCATTTACACTGTTCCAATTCCCTTAGTTTAATTAATTTAGGGAGTTTGAATGCACTTTATATATTAAAAGATGTCACATTATCCCTTCCTCATGCCAAGTACCTCTGAGTTCAGTGGCCATGCTGCCTGCTTGAATTAAACGATTCATCAAGCCTCCTTCTCTTGTTTTCCTGGGATCTGAATGTGCTCATTCTTTTCCTCCTCAGCCCCTTTTCTCCAGTTCAGTTCAGTTTGAATTTCATTACTGCCTTTCTTCTCACTGTCTTTGTGCATCCACATTCATCCACATTTATTCTGAATGGCAAAGTCTCACTATATGCTGGGAATGTTGACAACAGATTGTTTCATAATTAATTGAATAGCAAAACCTGGACATTTTCAATCACCTGCTGATGGGAATTACTTTGTGCAACTCTAGTAAATCAGCCGTGTGCTATAACAGAATCCCCATGCACAAGCTAACTACCAGTCATTTCTCTGTGATCTAAACATGCAATTTAAATCAGTCCTTATTTTGAAGAACTCTGTTTTTACGACTTCTATAAAGATGAATAATGCAGAAATTTGAGGGTGGATAATATCCAGTTAGATTAGTTAATGCCTGCCTGGAAGCAAAGTTTGCATAATTCTATGCCTGATGCTGGAAACCTCTCTAAATGAATATTAGAGGACAGGATTACACAGGTCACTGTTAATAAAAGATGAGTTAAATAGGCTGTCTATATATTTGTTTAAAAAGAACTTCTCAGAACTTAAGATTGTCCCACTGGATACTCAATAGTTTCATTGTACCCTTGGAGACGGACTATGTGAAGCCATTCCTATGTTGTTCTTTGAATGATGCTAAGCCTTCTTACTATCCATTCATAAAGAGGGACTCACTTAAAAAAAAAATCTATTATTATAGTCATAGAGGCACATAAACTTGATGCTTAAGGAGACAGAAGGGACCATTTGTTCTCAAATCATTTTATTGATTAAAAAATTCAATTATTTATGCAAGCACTCAATAGATATGTATATAGTATCAAATTTGTGACCTCAAGGAGCTTGCATTCTTTCAAGGTGATTAGAAAAAAAGCAAATAACTGTTTTGCACAATATGACATGATAAGTGCAATAGAAAATTAAAGAAAAACAGAAAAATAGAGTAAAGTGCTTGGTAGATCCAATATTGGGAAGGCCATAACCAATGAGAAGGTGGTAGATAATTAGCCTTGAACATATGCAAAATGAACCATAATCATATCTATTAGACTTTAGTTTTTAATGTGGTTTAAATAGAACCTTCATATTTTTACAATCCTGGAGACTTTTTACCAGCTAATTAGATAATTTTAGAGCACAAATAGACATTCGCCTTGAAGTCTGCTGCAATCTATAGATTTTTATAGTATTCCAGTTCATTTCTAGAGGATTGCTCATCAGAAAAAATTTTTATTAAAAATACAGGTATTTTGCAGAGAGGTTCAGAATTAGAACCCAGATGTCCTTGCTCTTAGAATCATAGAATTTTTAGCAACAGAAGAAATCTTAGAGATTTTTAAGAATATTTAATTCAATTCAACCTCTTCATTACAGAAGTGAAAAAATTAAGGACTAGAGAGGTCCAGTGTCTTTACCAAAGGCTACACAATTAGCTTATGGCACAGCTAGAAATCAAATTGAGGTTTCTTATTTGATAATAGAGTGTTCATTCTACAATGAAACATTTCCTTGGAAATAATTATTTTCCCCAGTTAATAATTTGTTCCTCAATTAATGAACAGTCACTTTCTAATTTTTTGTTTGTTTTGCTATCAGAAAGCGAACTGTCATGAATACTTTGTTATGTGTGGGATTCATATTGCTTTTATGTCTTAAGGAATTTTTGTTTGTTCTTTTTTAAATAGAATTTGAGTCACTAGAAATAATCTGGAAGGTTTCCCAACTCATGTTAAGTGATAGTTCATAAGAATGAGTGTTTATTAAACAAGAGGCCTCAGAAAGATAGATTGTAGGACATCTTTTTATTCCATTTCCCAGTACAACTGGTAAAAAAATCACAGATGAGGTTAAAAGATCTATGTGCTCCTCCTCTCTCTTCTCTTTCTGTCCCTAGAGTCAGAGTGGGAACCTTCTGGTTCTAATGCTCCCCATAGACATTTTGACCAGTAATTACTCAGTTTCACAGCTTGTTAGACATTTCTTCATGTGTAATACTTCTATGATTTTGACCTAAGGTTTTTGGTGCCCTATGACTGACTGAAAAGAACAAATCTAATAGTAAAAACATTTAATTAAGACATAAAAACAATACAAATATGGGGAAAATAATCAAGGAATAGAATCATTCTCTTCTCATAAACATAGGCATACACAGAGAATGGGTATGAGCATATGAGTACTCATTTGAGTATTACCTTTTTTCTAGCTTCCAAGGGGATAATAAACTAATCTTCCTCTAATCTTCACTAAACCTCCCTCTTCTCTCCCCCAATTCCCACTTCTCAGCAAGAAAAGCAGGTGGGATAGTGAATAGAAAACTGGCCTCAGAGTCAGGAAGATCTAAGTAAGGACTCTGCTATATACTGATTTTATGAGCCTGGGCAAATTACTTTACTGATGAAAGCATAGGCAATAGTTGCAGATCTACTTGGGTAGAGGGAATTTCTTCCCTGGGTAGATGAGGAATATCACAGGGCCAGAACAAAAAAAAAATCCCTCTAGCATACTGGAATTGGAGGGTAGTAGTAATAGCAGAACACAGTTGGCTCAAAGCCCAGAAAAATTTTCCCTCAGAAAGTGTAAATATGGGTCTATGAACTTATTTTTTAATAATTGTATTCAATATAATTCCTTTGTAACCCTATGTATTTCATTTTTGCAACTAAAAATATTATCCTGAGGGAAGGGATCATAGTTTTGACCAAATTGCTAAAGGTATTTATGATACCAAAAAAAAAAGAGTTAAGAACAACTGTTTTGGATAGAGACAGAAGTGAGCACATCCATCACAGTCCCAATTACATAACGATTCTTTTCATTCTCATATTCTCTTCAACCTATGTTGTATCATTTGGTAAGAAACAGATTGAAATGAGTCTCAGAACTAAGAAAGTTCCTCAGCTTTGAGAATATGAATGAAACATCAAAGCTAGCTTGCCTGGTTGAAATTCAGTTGCTATTTTATTTATGGCATGAAGGCCTATTTATAGATTTTTTTTAGGACACAGATTAATCAACACCAGGACCCTAATAGGTCCTTTGAGTCAACCACTGACCTATGGCAATGGCACATGTCTCACTGAGTCTAAAGGAGGGCACCTTTGAATTTTATCTTCCTGGTCAGTTCAGTATCTTCACCCCTCACCCCTGACAGCTACAAATAAGAGAAAAAAAAAAGACTAAAAGAGGGAAGGAGTCTCTTTCATTGTTTGATTTCCTCCAGATTCTGTTGCAGAACATATGCCAAGTAGAGCTTTTGTGCTCATGAAGAAAGGTGATGCCACTAGTCAGAGGACTTATGGGTCATTTGAAATAATTTGGTATATTTAGCCATCGGGCATAATTTATTAAGCAATTATGATGTTTCAGGTACTATAAGTACTGGTACTGCTAAGCACTAAGTACAAAGAAAGGCAAAAGACAGCCTCTGTCCTCAAGAACTTCATGTTTAATGGGGAGATAACTATATAAAAACAATATATATACATATATATACATATATATGGATAAGTTAGAAATAAAGAATAGAAGAAAGGCTTCATTGCTGGGACTTGAAGAAAGTCAAGGAAGTCAGTTGAGGATGAAGAGGGACCACATTCAAAGAATGGAATGCAATTTCTAAGGAAAATGAAGGACATTGTCACTTGATATCAGAGCATATGACTGTTTAAGAAAATTGGAAAGGTAGTGGTGGTGAGGAGAGGTATAAACAAACACCAAACAGGATTTTATATTTGATTCTGTAGGTGATACAGAGTTACTGTTATTTATTGAGTTGGGAGGGGGTGGGGTGTTATTGTTACAGAGAAAAAGAAAACTGGAGGGACATAATAGCAATGTTCAAATCTTTTAAAGTTTGTCATTTGGAAGAGGAGTTAGACTTATGTGGAATCCAAGAGAGCAGAACCAGATGTGATATGTAGAAGTTGGAGAGAGGTAAGTTTAGGCACATTACCAGGGAGAAAAAAGATTCCTAAAGATTAGAGCTGTTCAAAATTGGAATGGGCTGCCCAAAGAAGTTCTGCTCCTTGGAATTTTTCAGTCTGGACAACTATTTGTCAGTGATATTATAGAGAGAATTCCAATTAAGTATAGGCTGGACTTTATGGTCACTGATGACCTTTCCCACTGTTGAATTCTGTGATTCTGAAATCCTCTCTAGTGATTCCTATTTGAACAACCTCAGACACCTCCTGTACCTCAGTTTCTTCATCTGCAAAATGAATTAGGAGGTTGCTGAAGTTTCTTCAGAGTTATGTCAATATATTTGTGTCTGACCTGGAACATAATTTTGCCTCTGTGGACTTTAGTTTCCTTCTCTTTTAAATGAACAAGCTAGACTATTGGACAATCTCTGAGGGATCCTTTCAGTTCTAAAACTGTAAGATTCTATAAATCATTGCCTATGGTAGGAGGGAGATATGGAATTTAGGAAGGGAAAAGATATCTGTTTTCATGCACAATTATCAAACACAATTCTTTTGTAATCCCAAGGATCTGATAAAACAACATGATATGATAGATAGAAGGCTAGAATTGGAGACAGGAAGACTTAGCTGCCAGTTTGACTCATCATTTCATTTCTCTGAATCTGTTCCTTCAACTGTAAAAACTAGGAAAACAAAAACTATTTCATAGTATGGCTGTAAGATATTTGTGAGATAAAAATGAATATAATTGTTTACAAACTTTAAAGCACTAGAAAAAATGTTACTTATTGTGTATTGACATTATCACCATTTGAGATTTCCCCCAAATTCCTGGTTTTCAATTTAGCCACAATGTAGAGGATTATATCAAAGTAGTTCCAAAAGTTTCCAGGATGCCAGATTCCTGGGTAATATGTTTTGTGGTTCATATCTCTGCTGCCTTAACATCCTTTCTCCCCAGCCAAAGACACAGAGAAGCTTCTCCCAGAGGTTACCTCACAATTTACTGTTATGGAAAGGAATTTCATTCAACTTAGATCATTCTTGAAAAAATGTCTTTGATGTTTAACCCTTTATAAAGAAAAAACATACTGATTTCTTGCTGTTCAAAGTGGCCTGTACAAAGCAAAACAAAAGGATGCATTTGTCTGGAATTGCCTGCAACAAGCTGATAAAGACTTTAGCCAACAATGCAGAAGTTTTCCCTTTATTCTGACTGTGCTATTTTAATAAAACATGAATTAATCTCATCCCTCATATTGAAGATCATACCTCATGATGGGAGTCATGAGTCTGTCAGGTGTTCAATCACTAAGTACTATTTTCAGGTATGAGAATCCCTTAATAAGTTCAAATCTAGCATACAAGGAAATGCAAAATAAATATAAGCAGAAAGAGAACATATTTAAAGTATGTAAGAATACACTTTTGTTCTATTAAAATAAATAGAAATACTCCCCTTAGTTTATTAGGAATGAAGGAATGCTAACTTTTGCTCTACTTTAAAAAAAGATAAATAAAACATCACATTTTAAAATTAGTACTTCCCCTCATCTATCCTCCTACCCCATATTGGCATGATGATTTGCAGGAAGGCAATTAAAACTACCCTCATATCTTGGAAGCAAGTCTAGCTAACATTTCCACATCATGGACAATTATAGAATTTGTCACCACTGGTTCTCACATCCTCCTCATTGAGCAATATTAGGTATATCACTTAACTCCTGGAGAGTAGGAATGTGAAATGAGGAACAAATACTGACTGCCCAACTCTTCCAGGGAAAAAGTCCAAGGACTGACTGAGAAATGGGTTAATTAATTCATTCACTTTGTTGAGTACCTACTCTATGAAAGGTAATAGTTGTTTTAATGATTGTTCTGAGAGAATGGGTGATCATCTGTGCCAGACTGATTTTTCTAGGACTGTAGAATTTATATAGGTATGGCATGTTAGATACAGTAAAGAAATTATTGAGACAATAGGGCATACTGAAGAAATAATTGGTTTATAAATCAAGCGTTTTCAAACCTAGATCTGAATCTCTGGATAATACTTCCTGTTTGTTTGTTTATTTCAGTTGTGTCTGACTCTAAATTATACCATTTTGGGGTTCTCTTGGCAAAAGTAATAGACTGGTTTGCCATTTCTTTCTCCAGCTCATTTTACAGATGAGGAAACTGAGGCAAATAGGGTTTATTGATTTGTTCGGAGTCACATAGCTAGTAAGTGTCTGAGACTGGATTTGAATTCATAAGATGAGTTCTCCTGATTTCAAGTCCAGTGCTCTATCCACTAAGTCACTTAACTAGTAGTTCTAAAATCCCAGGAAAGTTTTTTTCCCCCTGAAACTCAGATTTTTTTTTAAACTACTTTTCCTCACCTAATTCTACTTGTTCTATACCTCCCACCTTAGGGTTAATAGTAGCAGCAGCAAATAGCATTTATCCAATGTCTACAATGTGTAAGGCACAGTTCTAAGTATTTTATAAATATTAGCTCATCTGATCCTCATAACACTGTAGATGTTATTCTCATCTTCATTTTAGAGTTGAAGAAACTGAAACAGTGATTGCCCAAGAACAGATAGCTTTAGTAAATACCTGAGGCTACATTTGAACTCAGGGCTTCTTACTCCAGGTCTACCACTCTAATCTCTATGCCATTTATCTGCCTAGGTTATTGTTAAAAAAAAAAAAAAGTGCTGTGTATACCACAAGGCTCTGTACAAACTCAAGGTAATATTACAACTTAGAGCCCAGAGTCTTGAGTCAGGATGATCTGAGTTTAAATCCAGTCTCAGATATTTCCTAGCTGTGTGACCCTGAGCATGTTAGTTAACCACTGTCTTCCTCAGTTTCCTCAATTGTGAAAATGACAATAATAATGATGCCTATCTTCTAGAGTTGTTGTGAGGACAAAATAAGATTTGTAAATCACTTAGCAGTGCCTGTAATATAGTAGGTAGCATAAAATACTACCTATTATTATTATTATTAACGTAGTCCCATTCCTTTATTTTATGGAGAAGGAAATTGCAGGCCAAATAGGATGTTGTGAGAAAGCAATTTTTACAAGATCATAAGCATCAAGATTAATAGTTATTTTATTGTTAATTATGATATAACAAAAATCATATTTGTATTTCATGGAATATCACAAATATAAAATGAATAATGTTCAAAAAGGTTATTCTTTTTTCTCCCTACTTACAGGTATTGTGACTCATCTGAATATTGTAAAAGCACCATTTGACTTTGGGGTTTTATTCATCCCATCTCTAGACTGTCTGGGTTCTTTAGGTGCTTTTACTTTAGTATGTGACTGTGGAGATCAAAGCTCTCTGTGTGTGTGTGTGTGTGTGTGTGTGTGTGTGTGTTTGTGTCTAGTAAGGGGTTGCCATGGTTTCTCAAAACAATACTTAATAACTTAATGAAAACCTACTGCAGTTGTTAAATTGAATAGTTATTTCTTGTCTTCTCTTAGTAAAGAGAAACTCCAGAAGGTGATCAGAAGACACTACAGGGAGAGGTTGAGAACACAGTCTGATGGAAGTAGAAAGGGGTTCTATCTTCTCCCTAGCTGCTGCTACCTCCAAGTTTTTTTGTTTGTTTGTTTTAGTTTTTGAAAGGCAAATGGGGTTAAGTGGCTTGCCCAAGGCCACACAGCTAGGTAATTATTAAGTGTCTGAGATCACATTTGAACTCAGGTACTTCTGACTCCAGGGCCTGTGCTCTATCCACTGCGCCACCTAGTTGCCCCTAAGTTCTATTACTTTACAAATCTTGCTGCAAGTGACATGAGTCATGCAAGTGACACTCTATGTACCATAGAGTGGGTCTATACCTAATGTTCCTATTCCTTCTGACACTAAATCTCTTGAGGTTCTTAACTCATTTTAAACCTAAATCAGGAGTCAATTTATCAGAATTGGACAGTATATGGGAAAGGATGAGTTACATTTGCTCATCATTTTCTCTTTTCTTTTCCTTTTCCCATCTAATTATTAGAGCTTTCTTTCTACAGTTTTGTTTCAAAACTGCTTCAAGACCTCACTCAACTTCTATCCTCTTCCAAGAAGACTTCCTCTATGTTCACACTGCTGTGTTTGCCTGAAATGTCCTCTTCCAAGCCACATTTTATTCTCCATTTAAAGGCAAGCTCAAATCACTCTTTCTATAAAATGTAAAACTTTTTCTCCCTGTTCTAATTGTGAGAGATCTTATTCATTTAAATCTTCTGAATTTTTAAAGATTCTGTCATTCTTTCAATTAGTGATATATACTTCCTAATCAAACTAGAAGTTCCTTGAGGAACCGGAAATAGCACTAAGAAATAATTAATAGCTACTTGATTGATGAAAAAATAATAATAATAATAACATAATTTTAATGCCTTAAGGTTTACCTAGTGCTTTATGGACAACTTGTGAGATGTGTTGTCTACATTTTTACAGATAAGAGAATGGAATTTAAATGATTTGTCCAAGATTCCACAGTCAGGTATATCAGTCAAAACTCCTCTCTCCAGTACTATGCTCTGTCCATGAAACAATTATATTCCATCACTGGCTTGTCTTGCATTGTAGGAATTTCCTTTACCCCATGAAAGAAATAAGTAGAATGCTGACTGATACAGGAAGTTGATTGATAATGACTAAAAGATGCTAGGATTCTTTCTTATCCTGGAAGACTTTTCAGGGCAGGGATCCAGCAATGGGGGCATTTTCACCATTAATAGCCACTTACAGAAGAAAAAAGGTAGTCCCAGGACACCTAAAACAAATGAGACCAAAACTTGTGTTTCCATGCTTTAAAAGTTAAGTATTGGTACATAAGATTAGCTTATGAAATATGCAACTATGTTGTTTGAATCAGTCAATAGCAATATTCACTTTATCTACTTCAATTTTCCTCCAGTAAAAGGGATCATAAAACAAAATGATTCAGACAATCTTTGTGCCATGTTTACTTTCTTGTTCCCCACCTTAGGGATCAATAGAAGGCTTTGATTTATCCTTAATTCATTCTTTCTTGCATCTTTCACAAGTTTAAATATCCATATTTATCCACAATTTGCTAGGTCAGTATTTCTCTTTTCTTTTCTTTCTTTAAATAAAAGGTTAAATATTTTTCTCTACTACAACTAGACAGCCCTGAAGTCTGGGCTATCACAAATCAAAAGCATTTCAGCCTTCTGAGATAAGGTCAAAGTCTTTTTTTATACAGTCATATGCAAACACATAAAAGTTTTTTTTGGGGGGGGGGAGTCCTTCTTAGAGAGAAATTCAATTCTCCCAAATTTTAAGTCACCAAAGAAAGCAAATCAGACTCTGTATTCTGCTGCCACAACAGATTTTTTTTTTTTATAAAGCCTTGGGAAAACCAATAAAACACCTCTGTTTCTCATTTTCATCATCTTAAAAACTGGGAAAGTACCATTTACCCCTTCAGAGATTCATGAATAGAAGCTTCTTAATAAATAAGGAAAAAAACTGAAAAAAGACCTTATGTATCGAGAAAGATAATAATAAGCTGCTTTTAAAATAGCTTTGTGGATTTATCTTTACAACTGCCCCAAACCTTAGTAACCTTTCAATGTAGAAAAACCCATGCAATATGCTGAAAAGTTGCCATCTGAAACACTAAGTATTTGCTGAAGCCAAGTGCTTGGGGAGCTAGACTTCCTTTTGCAGTAATTCAGAGCATGAATATGTGTTGACCTCAGCTTGTCTGTCATTAAATGTGTGTGTTCATGTGGCAATAATTGTCCCTCAATGGGGTGAGAGAAAAAATGAATATAAAAGAGCTCTCACTGCCTGCTAGAGAGTTTGTCTAACCCTATCTGCTACTCTTGGAGAATTCATTGAAGTGAAAACCTCAGTTTACAATGAGAGCCATAACCAGGTTAGGAAGTTTGGGGTTTTGCTCTAGAGTGCCAAAATTTAGAAGGGGTGGCTAGCACTTTCAGTCACTTCCAGCACAGAAACAACAGAATTTAGCATCTAGTTTCCAAAAAACTTAGTTAAAAGAAGAGGTTATTTTTTAAATAAAGGAAGAAATAATGTCAACAAATATTTACTTATTTTTGAGCATCTTCCTAACTATTTTAGGGATCAGTAATTTTCTTACAGCAGATGCTCCTTCCATTGAGCCAGATTGCACCCTCTCCATGCATTCATAGATCGCTATAGTACACTGCTGTGGCCAAAAATATCATGACCTGCTAGTCAGTCTTCTGGGAGTCCTCCTGCCCCTGCTCCCTTGCCAAAATCTGCTAGGCTGATCCTTATACAAGAGAAATGAAGAGATATAAACAGCCACTGACCCAATCTCTTTTTGAAGACTTCATAGCTTAGGAAATGTCTGGGGCTATCTTCTGCTGACACAGCTTTAGGTATCCCAGAGCCACTTCTACCGCCCAGAAGGAAATACTAAAGGCAGATAGTGGCTATTTACTACTTAAAGCAAATCAAGAAACATTAACTAATATATGCAAGATACCCTTATTTTTTGCTGGGTAGAAAAGATAAAAAACAAAATGGCCCTATCCTGAAATTGTTCATAAAGTATTTTGTGTCACAGAGCCATAATTGGGATTGGATGAATAGGAATTTTTCCTGAGGCACTGAATTTTAGAAGGCTCTGATGGCTTTTTATATTCTTCCAGGAGCACAGAAACACTTGAGCTTTACATCTAGTTAAGAAAACCTAACTAGTTAAAAAAGAATAGCCAGATAAATATTACTTCTTCCTCTCTGGTACTCTCCATTCCAGAAGGGTAATCTTATTTTTTCTCCTATCCCACCTCATCAAATCAATTTGTCTTATAATTAATTTGAAGGTGATTTTCATGCATCTTACTCTGATTGTGAAATTGCTAGTTGCAGCTCTGTGCAATGCATTATAAACATATTCCAAAGATGAATGTAAGTCTACTACTTTTTCAAAGCTTCCATCTTCATATAACATGGTAAAATAATTGCTTAGAGCCCATAAAAGACTTTCAAAATGTCTGTGTGTGTGTGTGTGTGTGTGTGTGTGTGTGTGTGTGTGAGATGGGTGGAAGCACCAAAGTGTCCAACAGTTTGTTCTATTTTTTCAAACATATCACAAGCAGTTTGATTGTAAGTTACAATGCATGTAGAGTTCAAGTCTGCTGGTATGGGAACCAGATCAAAGTCTACTTGCCAACAATGCCATCTGTCAGACTCTTGGCACTCATATCTGAACCACATTAAATAAGCAGTCACAACCCTACTGTCAAGGGGTGTTGCTGGACCATTTGACCCCTAGAATGTAAGAATTTGTGCTGCCTAATTTTAGCATGTTCTCCTTTCACCTAATTCAACCATAATTCCATTCATATATATCTATGATATGTACATTACCCTTAACTAAACCATTGATTTCCTTTTTTAATGGTCATGATCCTTTTAAATAACAGGACCTCTTTTAATCGGAGCTTCCTATTAATCTGCAGTCACCCATGAAATCTGATATTTTTGCCATGACTAACCTGTGAAATTTGTCAATTTTGATCATGCTTTTAACAGGATCATTTGATAATATATAGCTCATTGTGTGGTGACATAGCTGAAAAAAACAAATTGTCAAAGCTTTAGGGCTATCTAGTTCCTGAGGATGGGGAAAGAATATTGCACCTTAAAGGATTTGGGAAGTGAGTAATGATTATTATAAAATATTCAATTCCCAACTTGATCCCATTTATCATTTGGTTCCTTTATAAGGACGTTTCTACAAAATGCTGAAACAGTATATTTAATTTTGATGTAAGATATATTCATTTTCATAGTTTGTTGTGGGTTGTTGTAGATGGACAATTTGCTTATACAGCTAGGTAGACAGAGTACTGGACTTTGAATCAGGAAGATATAAATTAAAGGATAACTTCAGATACTTATGCCTGTGTGAACCCAGACAAATAATGTAGCCTCTGTCCCTCTCAGGTTCCTTAACTGTAAAATAGGGATAAGAATAGTACCTTTCTCAAGGGGTTGTTGAGTGGTTCAAAGCATTTAGAACCGTGCCTAGCTCAGAACAGGCACTTCATAAATGCTGTGTCTTCCCCTCTTTTCCTCCCTCCTCTTTCTTTTCCTTTTTTTCTCCTCACCTTTATTCCTCTCCTTTCCTTTCTTCAGTCCTCATTTCCTTATTTCTTGCCTCTTCCTCCTACAAGTCCTTCAGTGTTGAAGAGGACCATACCAACCAACCCAGTGACTGATGGCATGAATTGCACAGTTATGTTTATAATAGTGAGGGGTATGCTATGCAAGGCAGCCTTCTCACTTACCTTTAATCTCCTAGAGTGGTAGGAGATCAGACTGGATCGAAAATTAGAAACTGCATAAAGCTTTCTGTGATAGCAAACCACTTGCTCCCACAAGAACCTATGCCTTTTTCCCTCCCAATCATACTAGATAACTAGTTATGATAGGGTGGAAAAATTAAATACCATGGAATTAAATATCATGGAAAGATGGTATTCCAAATAGAGCATTATTACCAAAGATGATTTGTTCATGAGAAGTGCCATCCTCAACCCCCAAAAAGTTTTTGCTGAGGATATAGATGGATAGATGAGATAATGGGCTATTCACATAAGAAGAATGAGGAACAATTAATTAACAGTCTAAATACACATGAATATATTAGAGATAATCAAAAAACAAAGATTCCTTTGTGGATTCCTTTATTGGATAGGACCATAATAATAATAGTTGATTTACAGCACTTTTAAACTTTTTGTAATGTTTTACATGTATTAACAGTAAATCAGTTAATACATATTTATTAAGATCTTCTTCTGTTACAGGCTTTATGCTACACATTGGTGATACATAGACAATATATGACCCAAGCACTGTTTATCTTTTTTATGGAGGAGACAATAGGACTTATCCTGAAAGCAACTCAGGGAGATACTTACCATAGTCTTATTATCTCCATTTTAAAAGAGAAAAGAGTTCAGATAGGTTATGTGAATTGTTGAGAATCACACAGAAAGTATGGAAAGAAGGACTGTACCCTAAATTTCACTGATCAAATGTTCTATCCATGGATTTTTACTACTTGCCATGCCTTGTTTTAGTGCTGGTGATTCAAACAGATGTAAGCAAATATGCAGATTGTACTACATTGACTCCCACAGGGTAGATCCTCTAATAAGGATTTACTGGAAAACAAGGACAAGAATCAAATGGGATGAGAAGGAATTTGCACTGCATTAAGGGAGGGAGTGCTGATCCCAATAAAATCACTGAAATACAAGGGCATCCATCAAGATTTCTTTGTGCTACTCATATCACCAGACAAAGTCATACTGCAGGAAATAAAAGATATGGATAAAACACAGAAATGCAAATTGAAAAGACATAATCTGACAAATGACTGATGATTGGCTTTTGATTAGTTCTTGTCATACCACAATGTTTCTAAGAACACATCTGCCTTTTACTATTAACAGGGCAAAAAGTTCCTAATAAATTTAGAGATTTTTCTGTACTAAGCAAGGAAAGAAAATTAGTTTTCAAAATGTAAAAATGTAGAAAACTAATTGGTTTCAGTAACTTGGGAATAACAACTAATTTTAATTCAATCAGACACAGGTTCAAATCAAATATTAATCTGTACTTTAACTTCATTCTGTGGCCACAGTCAAATTAGATGTCTTTAAAACACGTGTTCTTGGGTCAAAGGGAAAATCAGATGAGAGATGACCGATATACTGGAGTATATCCATGGCCAACACTGGAAAATGAATGAACAGAATTGGCCATATTGATGGTAGACTGTAGTACTACAGAGATATTTACAGAATAGCAATTTTTTTTCCCTAATACTGGCCTTAAAGATCTTTTAAAAAGCGTCTTACTCATTAATATTGTATTTGATCCATTAATTTCCATTGGGTCTAACCATATTTCACAATATATAATCACAACATTCTAAGTCTTATCTACCTACCTCTTCTTATGATTCATATGTCAGAACCTCTAAGCAACAACAAAATCTTTCAGAGAATATTTCCCAGACATTGATTTCCAGGAAAATACCCAGGAAAACAAATGTGAGAGGAAATAGAAGACTAGCAACTAAATAAAAATAATGTTCACTAAGCATTCATCTACCAGGCTCCATTGTTAAGCATCATTAGTCAGACCTCTTATTAAAGTATTATGTCTAAGTGTGCAGAAATTCCAGAAGGTTCTGAGAAAACTGATAAAGATAATGAAAAGATGAAAAATTATTCTTAAAATGGAAGGTTAAAGGAACTGAGATTTTATGCTTGGTAGAAGAAAAGATTAAGGAATAATGGTTACTATTTCTAGGCATAATTTGGGGCTCCTTAACTAAACAAGAAGGCATTGACTTAAATTATTAAGCAAGAGAGATTTTAAAAGGAAAAAATTCCAGGTTAAAAGAAGATTAACACAATGAGACTGACAATTGAAAGAAACTGAAATCTCTCTTCCTGGAGGTATTTATTCATTCTCTGATCAAGGGATTTTGTTATCAAGTGTTTGCTATCACAAGGTGATACTTTGAATATTTTGATATAGATAAAACCTTTCCTCCAGTCTTTGGTTGTCTTATGATACTCTGGCTGCTGGGTCATATGGTGTGCTGGGTCACTAGTTAGAGGAATTTCATTAATAAATCTTTATTGTTGTTGGATAAATTCTCAGCTCCACCAAGTGTATTAGCATGTTAATTTCTTTAAGTCTGTTTAACATGAACTATTTTTTTATGATCTTTGTTAATTTTGAGAGTATGAAATGAAATCTCAGAATTATTTTAATTTATATCTTTTGATTCTTGTGATGAAGTATATACCTGTCATTTGAGATAAGCCAAGCTAATTTGGATAAATTGATCAACAGGTTGTCCATGGGATGGGTGAAACAGTTATTTTTTTTTCAGTCATAGTAAATTCAACTAATTTACTAACTACAGGATGCATTGCTGGGAAGAAGTGTCCAAAGAAGGAACAAAAGTTAACAAACAGATCCTAGAACTATTGTAGTGTGTATAATAGATAATAAGTAAATTTTAATAATTTGACTTGGATAGATAATGCATTCTAATATAAATGAAAAGAAAAATAGGATCAAACTGGAGGTAGTGTTGTACAGTAGCTAGAAAGAAGGAAGGAAGACCTAGGCTTAAATCACACCTCTAACACTTACTGTACACCTTAATTCAGTGACCCTGGACAAGTCATTTAATTTCTTAGTGCTCTAGACAAATCTTTAAGACTTTAAATTACAGAATTGGAGTGGGATCTTCATAGTTAAAAGAAATTTCCTCACGAGAAAAATCTCTAAATTTATTAGGAACTTTTTTGTCCTGTTAATAATTCACCAATGAAATCACAGGCAAAATTATAACAATTTTTACTTTTAATATATGATTCAACCAATTACATATTTGGAAGCATATTCATAAATATGTTTATAATTTATAAATATAAATATATATATAAACATTTACAAAAAAGAAAATAAATGTGTCAGAAGGTTGAGGGGCTGTTTTGGGCAGTAAAACCAGGAATGATATTTGGTGAAATAGGAAGGTGATAGTATTGTTGATTTGATTATTTGTTCTTACTGCTAGAATTGGAAAAAGGGAGAAGGGAAGGTAGAATGTTCTATATGAGATTACATGTCAATGAGATATTTGAGAGCTCTTGTGGTGGGCCTGAAATGATAAAAGAGATGAAAAGTTCATCAAGGCCTCTGCCCTCAAGGAATTTGTTATCTAATAAGGATGATCTGTAGTATGCCATAGGAAAAATAACAAAATCCCAATGGAGAGATCAAGATGATTCTAAGAAAATGATGAAGAAAAAAATCACTTTATGTTAGTGTGTACCAATGAAGATTTCTAGCAATAGGAGCTGTCCAAAGGGGACGTTGAAAGAAGAGGAAAATCTTACTTTGTGGGAGTATATTCCAGAAATGGCTTGATGGTTCCAGGTTTGAAGAGTATATGTAAACATAAGCATGGGAGAATGTAGGATTAGATCAGAATATTATGATTAACCGACTAATCTAGTTGGGCTAAAATAAAGGGTATGTTAAGGTATGAAATTAGATTGGAAAAATAGTTTGGAACGCTATTATGAATAGCTTCATATAACAGGCTAAGGCAAGTGGAAGACACTGAAATTTATTGAGTAGGATTCATTAAGAGACACAATAAGTAGAAACTGAGCACACTGTCTGGCACATAATCAGCTCCTAATAAATGTTTTTTAAGTAATTAATAAAATTTTATTTATAAATAAAATCAAATGTTATTTGGTTGAACATACTAAGATAGAAAATGTTAAATGTAAAGAGCCAAAGAGTCTAGGAACAAAAAGGAAAAGCATTTACTCTTCTTACAGACTTAAAACATCCTACAAGATTGAGGATCTTCAGTGCTAAGTATTAACTCCCTTTTCACTCCTAGCATTTCATATATTATTATTACATGAGTGTTTTGTTATGCAAAAACTATACAGAGCAGGCTTAAGTGTTCTGAATTGCTATTAACATTCAAATTTAAACCCTTTAAAAGGAGACTTTGGAAATGCCCAGAAGTACTCTGTTATGAACCTTAAAAAACAGGCTATCCATCCATGCTCTAAAGAGGAACCTGGGGAGAAACATTCTAAAAGGGGAGAGACTCAGTAACTCTAAAAACATTTCAGTCCAAACCTTCTAGGAGTTTTGTTTCTTAAAAATATAAGATTGGTAGGAAGAATGAAGCTGAGGCTAAAGAACAGAATGCAAAAAGTTGCACCTGAAAGAGGAATGATGGCAAGTACTTTGAGTAGTTATGGCATGGAGTCAGTAAGACCTGAGTTCAAATCCAGAACAGGTATTTCCTAGCTGTGTAAACCTGGACAAATCACTTCACCTTTTTTCCCTCAGTTTTCTCTTCTATAAAATAAAGTAGAAAAGGAAATGGCAAACCACTCCAGTATTTTGTTAAGAAAACCCCAAATAGGTCACATAGAGTTGGACATGACTCAAATAACTGAACAACAGCATGTTCCTTGGGTGTGTGTTCCCCAGCATACTTATAAAATCATAGAATCCAAACTCACCCTAGATGTCATCTAGTCTATCCATCTCCTTTTATAGTTGAGAAAACTGAGACTTAAAAAGATTAGATGACTTGCCAAGACCATATAGGTAATGAAGAAAGCCAAGATTTGAACCTATAGTCCTTTGCTTCTAAATCTAGAACTTTGTTCAAGTACTACATTCCAGCCCTGTTGACTTTCTGAATATATCCGGGAACACAGGACAAGGTTAAGCAGAATCACTCTGGTCCATTGATAAAAATTCTTGAATACTGTGATTGGGGAGAATGGTAGAGGGCTTGTACAACAGGAAGGGAGAGAAGCAGTGACATGTCAGTGACAGCTCTGAATCACATTGGTGCTTCTCAAAATACTACTTGGAACGAACAGCTTTAGGGAACATATGCAAGATTAATATCCTTGGATTATGGAGAATCCATTGCAAAAGGTCAGAAGATCAACTCTAAACTTAATAGGTCTAGAACCTTTGCAGTAGGGACACATGAAGAGAAGCATGACATAGTTGCCAAAGAATAAATAACACATATATAAATTACTTGATTACAAAAATCAAAATGTCCAAGATTTTGTAAAATCCTTATAAAAAGTACTTCATTAAAGGATTTGATTTTAGCAAAATGTAAATCTAAATTTCTGATGAACTTAATGGTAGCTAAGATGAAGCAAGGCTAAAAGTCTGAATTAAAAGAATTCTAATTTTAGAGCGATACAAAATTCCCAAAATGATAATGCAATTAACAAGATCAACTATTAATAATGTTTGTTTATAAGATAATATCTTTTAATCTAGAATAAACAGCTGTTTCCACTTTTCCAAAATTCATGTTAACAAACTTTTACTAACCTACTGTGTACAATGTATTTGTACCAGGTGCTTTTCTGGCTATTGTTATGATTAGCCACAATTAGTTTGGCATCCAGGGACTAATTCATGGATTATTTAGAAACTAGAGTTCCCCTTGTCCAATCCTTTCATTTTGTAGAAGAAGCTGGTAAAGTGATTGTTCTAAGATTTGAGAGCTCCCAAGTGACTGAATTGGGATTAGAACTCAGGCTCCCTGTTCCAGTTTAGGGCTCTTCATGATACAAAGCATATTATCTATCAACTATGTATCTCTTGATCTGTATATGAATGTTGTTTAATCAATCAATCAATAAACATTTATTATACATAGGTACTGAGTTGGGTGCTAAGGTTTACAAATGCAAATCAAGAAATAATCCTCTCAGTGAGCTTGCATTATTAATACTGAAATCAAATTCCTCTGTGAAGGGAAAAAAGTCTACTATAATATTATTTGGCTGATTACTCATTTTTAACACTGTTCAGATGGAACTAACTGCCCCTGTAACACTGATTTGCTAATATACATCTGCTTAAAGTCATTGCAGAACTAATTAACAATATTAGGGAGGGTACATCATTATATAAAATATTACTGTATGTTACACACATGTAGTGAATGCAGTACACATAATGATCTCAGGCTCAATATTTCTGTTCTCCTCCCCACAAAATTACACCGTTGATTCTTTGTAGGAATCTAGCTGGTAGGATTCAGCCTGGTGTAATTTTGCTATTGCCATACTGAACTTTGCGAACTTTTTAATAAACTTTTGAGATTCAAAATGTTTTAACAAAATGTTTTGTATATACATGCATGAATAAATATATGTGTGTTATAAAATAATACAATTATAGCAATTATGTGATAAACTCCTAGTCACAAAGAAATGATGTCAAAACCATTTTCATATATAAAACTAGCCATATGATCCTGGGTATCACTTAACCTCATTGAGACTTAGTTTCTTCTTCTGTAAAGAGAGAGAGAATAATAATAGCTATCTCACATGGTTTCTCTGAAGCTTTGATGAGATAATTTACATAAAGATCTTTGCAAATCTTAACATCCTTAAATTTGGGTGAAGTTAATAATGTTGCTCAACTGTACTTAAATTGACTTTAGGTCAAATATTGGTCCTATCTTTATATAACCTTCTTCATTCTATTGGGTGAGTTTGAGTAAGGTTAAGATAACTTAGCTTCTGAACCAATGAGTCCTGTGTGTTCTTTCCCAAATGATTTATGTTCTGAAATATAAAATTAGGTCAACAATAAACTCCTGAGATAAAGAGAATTTTACTAAATTTTTTAGTAAAACTCAAAAAGTATGTCATGATTTCCTTGCAAACTAATCAGGAATCCAGAAAGCAATTTCAAGTTACTCTACAATTTCTAGACATTCAGTCTAGAGAAGTCAGTATTCTCTCTTAAGCCTAGCTATACTAGGAAGAGCTGAAGTCGGCACCATTTTCTGGCAGATTCTGCAGGTCTTTCAATGTGAGAAACAATGTATTGTAATTAATGCAGATTTTTCTTGATTCCCTGTCTCCACTGCAGGCAAAAATGTCAATTTTTCACTTCTGAAGCAGAGTTTCATGACAACTTTAAAAAAATGTGACCTGGATGTAAAACTTCGAGAAATTCAAAAATGAGTTTAGCTGTCAAATGTGCTATGTGTAGACTTTTTTGGTATCCCTTCTTTTTAAGGAGTTAGGAAAAAAGGTACAAAATTTTTAAAAAAGAATGTCATTGTTTGTGTACCAAAAAAAAGGACTGTAATGAGGGAGTCATTAAAAGAACCAATAAAAGAACATCATGGGAGTACTGGAAAGAACATGTTTTAGGGTGAAATAATTTCAATTCAAGCTCTGACAATGCTACACTGTGCCTCTGTGGCTTTGGTCAAACCATTTAATCCTTCAGAGTCTCAGTCTTCTTATCTGTAAAATTAGGGACCTATAGGAGATAATCTTACATGTCTTCCAGTTCAATATCAAATGATCTTACAGCTTTATAACTTACTTGGAGGTAGGAAATGAAATCAATGCCCAGGTATATTCAAGCACCACTGGAGATTCTCTTTTCCCCCTTTTTAGAGACAACATCTACCATCATTATCTTTTTTGCAATTCAAAACTTTGCACCTTATTCTTATGTGCAAGGCAAGGGTCTAACCAATAAGTTAGCATTGACTATAGATGAAATTAGCATAGAATGAAACAGGTGCTTCCTTCAGGAACTAAAAGATTTCACACTATTTTCCTATAACTACCTCATTCACCATCTTGGACTACAACTTTCTTCCAACATGAAAGTGAGGAAAAGGCAAGAAAAGAAAACAGGCACTTATCAAAGTAGGGAGAAAGAAAGAAGAGAGATAGGAGTCAATGTTACAACTCTGACAATCTTTTCTTAGCTTTAATATTTATTAGTCAGAGTTCTGAATGTAGTCTAGTGAGATAGCCCCAAATCCCAGTCACTCAAATGAATCTTTGATCTTATCCATTTAGATGTTCCTTGCAATGATACATGTCTTAATACATGGATGTCTGACAATCCTGTGTAATCCTTGTCTCTGGCTCTTATTAAGTCTACTCAATATGATAGTAGTAGTAGTGGTGGTGGGAAGGGTTTCTTTTTTCTTTTTTTTTTTTACTTAATGAAGATGTCAATGGAATATTCAGTTAACCCACTACTATCCTTCCCTCTCACCTGATGAATTTCTTATCTTCTTTGATAATACCTTTCCTTAATATCTTTTAATGCTGATTTTCCAAGTTTCTTATTTGTTATTTATTACAGTCTTTCTTTAATATGTATCGCTCCATTGCTCTCACTGAGATTCTCACTTAACAATTCAGATAGAGATGAATTCCAAATTTAACAGAAATATCACACTACTCTTTAAGAATGGTAAAGATAAACCTTTGTTTTTGGGAGCCACATTTAAAAGAATTCTTTCACTGTACTTACAGAACAAAAACAATCTCTTTGGAGAAGGAAGGGATAGGGAAAGTAATCAAGGAAGATTTCATGGAGGATGTGGCACCTAAGCTAAGCTTTGAAAAACATATAAAGATGAAATAGGTATGAAGGTCAACTTTTGAAGAATATACCAAGGCAAGAAATGGAATATTCAATATAGTCAATAGTTAATTATTTATTTTAATTGAAATGTGGAATTAATGAATGGGAGTAGGGAAATAAAAAAGGCTGAAAAGCAGGTAGGATTATAACTGTGTTGAAGCCTGAAATCTCAGGATGGGTATTTTATCCTAAAGCTAATGGGAAGTCATTAAAGTTTTTGAGCAGGTAAGTAGGTAGTGAGTCAGATCTGTGCCTTAGGGAGGTTATTTAGATCATTTTCTGGGAGTTGGTCTGAAGAAACAGTAATTAGGAAGCTATTACTAGTGAGAAATGGTGAGCCATCTGAACTGGGCTAGTGATTATAAGAGTGAAAAATAGGGGACAGATTGGAAGATGCAATGGAGGCACAAGTCACATACTCCTTCAAGTCTTGACAATTTATTGCAAAAAAGATGGACTATGATTAAGAAGAGTGAATGGTCAATAATGATCCTATTATATACCAGAATGACTGGAAATACAGAAATAGAAAAGGGTAAAAAAGAATTGGGTTTAAGAGTAAAGATGATGACTTCGGTTTTCAATGTTTTGAGTTGGATATGTTTTCAGAACATCTAGAAATAACAATTTACCAAGTGGTTAACAATGTGTGAATGGAGTTCAGAAGATCGATTAGGGCAGAGACATAGGTATGGGAGTCATTTATGTAGAGATAGCACTAGTACCCATAGGAATATATATACAATCTTGAAGAGAGAGTATAAGGAGAAGAGAAGGTGGCCTAGGGGAGAGCCCTGAAGAATAACCATACTAAATGAGCAGAAGATGAGACGGGAGTCAGAAAATTGAGAAGGAGTAGTAAGACAAGGAAAAGCAGATCCAAAGAGTAGTGATATAGAGACCAAAGGAGCAAAGAGTTTCTAGGCAAAGAGGGTGGCCAGCTGTACCAAAAGATGCAGAAAGCAGATGTGATAGCATACATCCATAATCCCAGCTACTTAGGAAGACTGATAGTAGTAGATCTCTGGAGCTAGGGGGTTCTGAGCTACAGTGGATTATATCGATCAAATGTCTGAATAATTTTCAGCATCACTATGGTGAGTCACCAGAAGATGGCCATTAGGTTGTCTAACAAAGTGTGAGCTGATCCAGGTTAGATATGTAGCAGGTCAGAATTCTGAGTTGAGAAGAAATCCTGTCTTTAAAAACAGCAACAAGAAGACAAAAATTTTTCAAGTTAAAGTAGGCAGGCCACACTTCTCAGACAAAACAATATTTACCTGAATTCGTGAATTATGACTACTGACCCAGGAATGAATGTATAGAATATCAGGGACAGAAGACACCCTAAGAAATTACTTGGTTCTACTTAAGAGATCCCATGAGACTCCAGAGCAAGTACAAAGGTACAGCTGGCACATAGGTCTTCTGATTCTGAACTCATAGCTCTCAGATAACCTGATGGTGATATCTACAAAGTAGCAAGTCATCAGGTAATTTAGGGATTTACCCCTTTTGTCACTCCCCTTTCCCTCTCCCAAAGATACTTCTGTTAGATTTATAATAACAGTATTCTCAAGTAGCATTAGCAAATAGTAGTGGCTTTTTTAAGTATGCTTAATTGAAGCATTCTAGAAAAGGCCCACAGTCAGCTTTCTGCAGGACCTGCACTTTTGTACAGTTCTCTGAAGATGAAGGGTAAGAGGAGAATCACGAAACAAAATGGAACTCAGGGATGGTCCCTTAAGTGACTGGCATCTCTAATTGGAATTCTTTTTGCTCTTTAATCCCTCAGTAAGTGGCAATCACATTTCCTCCCCACTAGCTTGTGTCCATCACACAATCACACTTGGGAGGGACACCTTGAAAAAGTTCTAGTCTGCAGTAAATGTGCAAATGAAGCTAAATGGAAGGATTGGTAGAGATAATTATGTGTAACGTTACCTCTCCTTTACCCTAGGTTGATCTCTTCTGCAATGAAGTCAGCCCACTGGATGGTACTGTCATATTCATAGGAGATTTTCCACCAAATAGCTCCAAGCAAAACACTAGGCATTTCATAGGAAATACTAGAATGATGAATAGGAGAAGTCTAGGAAAACCTATTTAATACCCCATGCTTATGGCAGAGCAAAATCACTGTCCTCTAGAACATCCCTTCACTTCCTAGCTCTGTCTCCTTATACCCTTACTGTCCTCAATAACAACAACAACAACAACAACAACAATAAAATAAAAAAAAAACTTCAACCAAAACTTTTCTCATTTAGGAAGCTCACTAAATACTACAACTTTTGTAAAATGTAGAATTTTTTATCTGTGGATTTCTGGTCCAAAACATCCCAATATGGCAAGTTTTTTGTAGTAGGGAAATAAGCCAATCAATATTCATGATGTGGTTATTTCTCTATATTTCTCAAGGATAATAAAAAGATCATATTTTAGTTATATTTTTCTATTCTGAAATACAAGTCATTTGTAAGCATTTCAATTTCATATGTGTGTTTTCTGAATCTTTACTTTGCTAAGTCTAAATTTTTTCAGGATATAAGAGAAGGGTCTATGGGTTTAGCTAGAATCCAGAAAAATTAAAATATATCTGAGTTTATAATAAAGCACATTGCTTGTAATGAAGAACTTTGATAAAATATCATATTCTGCATGGAATTTCATTGACCACTGCAAATTTTTGAACATTCTAGGGATTAGAATTTATTAGGTTTATTTAGAAATTATCTAGAGGTGACTTTACTAAAAAAAAAAAAGCATGGAAGGTAGGGGAGGGGAGGGAGTATGGGACACCCCGATTGTGTTTCCCCAAGTCTTGATGGGGGGGCCATATCAAGAAGAAAGGTGTCAAAGTTAAATGCTGATAAAAGAATTTCCTTCAAAGTCTCAACAGAACTTAGCAGTTACTCTCAATTTTGCATAATCAATAATATTAATAGAAACTGCTGCAGTTCTGTTTTTATATTAAAATTGGAGTAAAATGATACTGGCATACTTCTCCATCCCAAAATTCACTAGTAATTCAGGAAAGTCTAAAGAAATCCTCAGAGAGAATATAAAAGTATTCTTCCATACACTATCACCTCTGAAACCAGAAAATGTTGCTTTAACTAAATTTGTACTTTTGAATTTACTTGCTCTGAAATTTAATTCCTAGCTCATATATATAATCTGGGATCTCACAGTATCTCTTAATTAAGTAGAACCAAGTAATTTCTTACGGTCTCTTCTGTTTCTGATATTCTATGAATTCATTCCTGGGTCAGTAACCATAACTCATGAATTCAGGTAATTGTTTTGTCTGAGAAGTGTGGTCTGTCTACTTTAACCAGAAGTATTTTTATTTGTTTTGTTGTTGCTGTTTTTAAGACAAGATTTCCCAATATTACCCAGGCTGGAAATATAGGTTCCTATCACTGCTTGTGCATGCGTGTGTGTGTGTGTGTGTGTGTGTGTGTACACACATACATGTATGTGTATATATATCTATATATCTATATGGAGAAATAACTATATCAATATTATTAATTGGCTTATTTCCCTACTACATAGAGCTTGTCATTTTGGACTGTTTTAGACCAGAATTCCACAGGTATATATAAAAGCATGTACATATATATTATATATATTATTATTCCTATATATTATATATATACTTATACACAAATATACATAAACTCAAACATATAGATTCTGACACCTGTCCTTTTTACTGTATGTGAAAGCAGAGATAAGGTCATAATCACATAATAGGCCTTAGTATTCAAGACAATTTATATTTTCATATTTTACTGATTCATTGCAGTACATATATGAATATGAACCAGGTATCATGTTATAAAGCAGAACAAAAACACTAAAAAACTCAAATGGTGTGACCTATTTTCAGTTATCTCCATAAAGTGTAATCATACTCTCTACTCCTCTGTGTGACAATCTATTAATCCAATATTTTTCAGCATTTAGCATAGTACTCAGCAATAGTTGGCACTTAATAAATGTTTATTGATTGATTGATTCCATCCTCTGCCATTCAAACTATGTCTAGAGGCAGACAGTGATAAAAGGTCACACAGTTAAAGTTTGAGGTTAGGTCTTCCTGACTCCAGGCCTAGGGCTCAAATTACTTGCCACCTTGCTGTTTCAGAAGATGATTAAGATGTTTCTTAGTTTGAATCTCTTAAGTATTCCACCTGTTGGTCAACTCTTCTTCCTGCTTAGTATAGGTCTTTTAAAAACATTATTGCCTTTATTTACTTCATTCTTAAGTAATCAAAGAAAACAAATATCTATCCATTCTCATGGTTACTATGTAGCCTTCAATCAACCACAATTCAAGAGATGTATTAATTAGATTTTAATACAGGAACTGGGTTAGATACAGGGGATATAAAAGCAAAAAAAAAAAGTTTAGCCTTTAAGGAATTCATATTCACATTGGGGCAGTGATTCTGTAGGGACTAGAGAAGGTGGATATGGTAAGTTTCTGGCAGAAATTCAGTAAAGGACCTAACTCACCTTCTACAGAACAAAAAATGTAGAATTTCATTGATCATTCTTGAAATCATTTGAGCCAAGACACATGTCCCCTATGAGGCCTAGATTCAGAACTCATTTATTACTGGGTTTCAAGAAGACTAGAGAAACAGAAGCTTCCATTATATAAACAAACTTTTAATTATTGTTGTGACTTTCTAGAACATATATGTGCGTACAAGTGACAACTTTTATTGAATTTCTATATACAGCATTTGGTTTTGCCTTTGACTTATATTTGTTGCAAATAAAAATGATCTTCAGGGCAAGATATTTTATTAACAGTGATGTGTATACTGTTAGTAAAATGGGTCATGCTGGCACTTCAGAAAAACCAGGGACCTAAGTATGATCAATTTTAGAGTTACGCTAGTAGTAACCAAGAAATTGTGTCAATGACCTCTCCAGAGAACCAACGACTCCAAAACTGAATAATACATCATTTGAAACTTCCAGTCAAGGGCAAGACAATCTTGATTGGTAGACATTTTAATGAGGAGGTGGGTTAAAAGTTCTCAGTTCCTCTGTATTGGTTCCTCTTTGGGAGTAGGGAGTAAACTTTAGATGATAGGATTAGTATAGGTGGCAGGTAGGAATAGAGGGACTAGGGATGGGGGTGGGGAGGAGTGGACTGCCCTTCAGGTATGGCTAGTAGCCTTTCTGACACCTCAAGAGTACTAATTACTTTATGAGATCCAGCTGCCTCAAGTAATTGAGGCTAGAAAAAAAAGCCATCTCAATCAGGTTCCTCTCCTCCCCAGCTCAATTTCCTCCTTAGAGATAAAATCACCCTTAAGTTAGATGAGGAAAAGAAAGCTTGGACAAGTCTTTTGGGAAAGTCCTAGCCCAAGTTGGTTTTCTCTAGACAAGCTAACCCAAAATGGGAGTCCCACTTTAAACTGTTTAATGACCATATGCCCCAGGGTCTAGAAGTGATCACATTTTCCAAAAAATCTTAGCTCAGACTGGGAAAGGGATCCTTTTGACCTAGGCTAAGAGGTGGGGTTTTGACAAAATGGGGGAAAGGATGGATTACTGTGTAATATTAATAGCAAATGATATATCATAATATTAGTTTTCCTCATATTCAAATTCTAGAAATGTAGGAACTCAGTTTTTATATTTCCTTGAAATTACTTTTGGAAAGTAATAGTTCATTTCTGATAGTACATCTTTAGCTCCTTATACTTCACTTTTAAATCAAGTGTTTCTTAATAGGTAATCAATAATTAATAGAAATTTAAGTGATCCATATGGTGAACCCCAAGTAAAATATGAAAGATTTTTTTAATTTCTATTTTTAAAACGTATTTCTTGCTATGTAAATGTTTTATTAATTTTAAATTTCTTTTTAAAAAAGGACATTCCTGCATTTTAAATTTTGTTGGCAATATTTTCTGATTCAGGATGAAAGCCTGAAGTTTGCAATAGGTGTATAAGAATTCTTCAAGGTCAGAGACACACTCTGGAATTGAAATATTTATTGAGTTCCCAGATGAGCACCTGCCTATGAGGATAAACTTACTCATTAAGATCAATCATGATTTCAGCTTCCTATGGATAAAGAACCTACTTTCACACTCTTCTCCTATAGATGAGGCATTTTAGTACTCTGGTGACTTCTATTGTAGTACCTTAAGAAGAATCAAATCAATTATAATTCATAGTTCCAATATTATTATAATGACTATTTCAATACAAGATAGTTAATTTACCTTTAAGTTTTCAGTGTTTTCTGTGTGATGTAGCATTCTACTCTATGACAAAACTCATTGAGATTTTAATGAAGACAGCTGTAGATAACGAGGACTGTTTTTGGACTGATTCCAATTTATTTGAAATTTTTGTAGTTTCTTCATTTCTCACTGCATGAATTTTTCAATTACTTAAAAATTCTCCATAGACTTAGCTGAATTTATCATGCAGAGAGTTTGTGAGCTCAAAAGAATAGCAACAAACTGAAGATTTGTCTGCACATCTGGCTTCCAGCTTATAGAGTTCCCTTGCATATGATCCTTACATCAGTAACACTTTTTTCCTTGGCCTGTTTTAAGCAATTGTTTCTATTATTGTCTCTTTGCTGTGTCTGATTCTTCATGACTCCACAACATGAATTTCAGAAGAAATGATACTTAAAATACATCAAAAAATTAAAGTAATTTTGCTTTTGTTAAAGTTTTTCACCTTTGACCCACCACTCCAACTCCTTGCAATAGGCTTCTGACTGTTGTTTATCCTTTGTGAAGAGGATCATTGATATTATGGGGTCACACCTTGACTTGTGTATGTTAAGGGAGGCAGAGTTGCACAAAGTTGTTAGCTTCATTCTCTCTCTTCCAGATCAGTGGCAAGACAAAAGTCAGGAGTATTGAAGATGGTTCATGAATGACCTTGATATCTTTTGACCAAACTCTAAGCTCTTGATAGCACCTGTTTCAGTCAACTTCATGGTCCTTGAAACAAATTGTTCTCATCCATCCAAATCACCACATACTTGGAGCAGACAACCCCTTACCTCACTGACGGATTTGAGGCCTGTTGGTTACTTTCAACCTGGTTTACCCCTTCTGCCAAAAAATTTTTCCTGAGGTATGACCACTGCATACTACAGTTTCTTGGAGCATACTTGGGTGCCAGATGGGTATCATACTTGAAACTTGGGTTCCAGATGGGCACCAAAGGTAAATAAGTAGCCCTGTAAAGAGCTTTTCAAGTCCTTATATCAGAGGTACTAGTCCTCCCTGAACATCCTATATATGCCATTCACTCCTGATTAGTGAGAGGTCTCTAAAGCTACCACACTATTTTCTTTCTCTTCCAGCTCTGGTACCAGTAATCAACTCAACACAACTACACTTTTGTCTCATGTCAATTAATTGTTCTATGACTCTAAAAGACATTGATATGACTTCCTGAATCCAAAGCAGCACTCTACAGCTACTACTCCCTTTATTAGAATGTAATGCAGATGGAAATGTATTACTTTTTGTATTTGAATCCCCAGAGCTTAGCACAGGGTCTAGCACATAGGAAGAGTTTTAAAAAGGCTTTTTCATTCATTCATTCATTCATTCATTCATTCATTCATTCATTCATTCAATTATTCATTCCTGAGGAAGTATAAATAAATTTATCACTAAAGTAGCTATGATATAATAGAATGAACATTGGATTTGAAGTCAGGTGATGGATTTAAAACACCATTCTGAGACTTCCTAGATGTGTGACCTCCTATAAGTCATTCCCCTTTTCATCTGTTTCCTCATCTCATCTGTTTCATCTTTAAAATGAAGAGGGACTGGATTAATACATAGAATATCAGCAAGGGTGTCTCTCCTCCTAGATTCTAGCCATATTGTTGTTCAATTGTATTTGACTCTTCATGACCTGATTTAGGATTTTCTCACCAAAGAGTTTCCAGTTCATTTTACAGAGGAGGAAAGTGGGGCAAACAGGGTCACACAGCAAGTGTCTGAGGACAGATTTGAACTCAAGTCTTCTTAACTCAGGGCTTAGATCTCTATCCACTGCACATTTAGCTGCAGACCATCACCAATCTATGTAGAAGTCATTGACCACTTACCTCAAGTTGAAGTAAATAAGTCCCTAGCTGAATTTCCAACTAAAGAAGTGGTTTTGAATGAGTGGCAAAGCACCTAGTGATAATTCTATTCCAGCTGATATCTACAAGTTGGGGGTCCATGACTTATCCAAAAGCTGACTAAAATTTTCCAGGTTAAATGGCATGAAGAGGTTATCCCACAAGAATTCAAGGATGCCTCCATCATCCATCTATAAAAGTAAAGGGAATATATTGTCCTATGACAATCATATGGGTATTTCTCTTTTAGTCATTGCTGGTAAAATTCTTGCCAGAGTCCTTCTCAACAGACAGATCCTTCACCTGGAAGGGTAATCCCTACCTGAGAGCCTGTGTGGCTTCAGAAAGGGTAAAGGAACAATCAATATGGTGTTTGCTGCCCAACAACTTCAGGAAAAATGCCAGGAACAGAACAGAAGTCTGTATACAACATTTGTAGAACTGACCAAGGCCTTTGGTCAGTCCAGAGAAGTTCATCAATATTATATGTCAATTTCATGACATTTGGCAATCATCACATCATGAGATTTTCCAGTCACCAATAGAGTAAAACAAGGATGTTTTCAACCATGTTATTAAACACCTTCACTGAGGATGAATATGGCCTCAAGGTCAGCCACCACAATGATGGCAAATTCTTCAATTTGAAAAGGCTACAAGCCAAGACCAAAGTGGAAGGAGAGTTGGTGCATGATTTTCTGTTTGCAAATGATTGTACCCTCAGTGCAGCCCCAGAAGCTGAGAAGCAAGAAAGTATGGATTGATTCTCTACTGCTTGAGCTAATTTTGGTCTAATAATTAACACCCCCCCAAAAAAAAAACCCAAAACACAGGTGCTCCATCAGCTAGCACCACACCATTCATTTGTGGAACTATAGATTACAGCATATGGAGAAGTTTTGAGTACTGTAGACAAGTTCACTTACCATGGCAGTGTTCTTTCCAAGGAGGTACACAATGACAATGAGATTGACATACACATTGCCAGAGTTAGCTCAGTATTTTGGAGGCTCCAAGAGAAAATATGGGAGAGAAGAGGTATTAGATGGGTTACCCAAATGAAGGTCCACAGAGTCATTGTGCTGACCTCTTTGCTATATGCCTGTGATGCCTGGACAGGTTGCCAGTGCCATGTCAGGAAACTGAATCATTTCCATTTAAATTCTCTGAGGAATATTCTGAAGATTACATGGCAGGAGAAGATACCAGACACTGAGGTCCTTTCTCCAGCTAAACTGCCCATTCCAACATTATTAGACAGTGCAACTACAATGGACTAGACACATTGTTGATACCAGTCCTACACTTGCCAAAAAAAAAAAAAACCCAACCCAAATTATTTTATGGAGAACTCACACAGGACAAGCACTCACAAGGGAATCAGAAGAAGTGATACAAGACACCCTGAAGGTCTCTCTTAAGAACTTTAGAATTGATTGTATAGCATGGGAGACACTGGCACAGGACTGTCCAGCATGACATGCCCTCATCAGTAAGGGTGCTGCACTCTATGAGGAAGGCAGTATTGAAGCAGCTCAAAGGAAATATGACATTCGTAGGTTTAGAATATCTACCCTAAGTGTTCACATGGACTATTTGTTCCCAACCTAGGGTAGAGCAATTCGAGCTCATATTGGTCTGATCAACCATAGTCAGATACACCGTAATTTTTCTCAAATATAGTGATATCATTTTGGTCTTTTTTGATAACAAAGGACAAGAACCAACTTGTTCTTCAAACTTGGGGCTCAAATTCCTCGCTCTTTTTCTCAGCACAGTCACAGGATACAGTTCCTTCTCAACTCTGTCTAACTTCCTTCAACATTTAGCTCATGAGCCATGTACAGCAAGATTTTCCTTGCTCTCTTTACTTGTTAGTGTTCACTCAGTTTTCTTCAAATTATCACATATATGTTACTTTTTAAATGCTGAGAATCTAGTGAAGGTAAACTCTTTGAGAATAGAATTGGTTTTTCATTCCATAGTATAGCGTAATCTTGCACAAAACAGACCCTTGTTAATACTAGTTGGATTAAATTCTACTGAAAATGTAAAGTCCCTGAAGGATAGTGATATACCAAAGCATTGAAAGTTGAGTGGGAGTTTTACACTTTCCAAGTGCAGAGCAATTTTCAAATCATGCCTGGGGCCCTGATGAACCACCCAGGCTCAAAGAAGATACCTTGTGTATCAAAGCTGGAATGTCTGAGGCCATTTTCTGTCAATATCCACTTTCTGGGTACTAACCACAAGCACACCATTGAGTGTCTTGAGTACAACTGGTGGATTAGAGTTAGTTCCCCTTCACAAGACATTTCACATTTACTGAAAATTCCATATGGAAGAGTGATAAGACAGAAGGATATGACAATGTGGTTCAGCTTTGTAACTGCTATTTTCTCCTCCACCCCCACCCCCATTTCTTGTCTTCTCTACATACTGAGTCTCCCTTCTATTTCAAAATCAACAGTTATACAGGTCAGTCACGGGTTTCAATGAGTCTAAGAAACAAAAAATCAGAAGAATAAAGCTATCTTATTAATTCTACTTTGTTGGTAGTCTATTTCTAGTTTTAAAAATAACACAGGACCAACAAGAACAGAGGCACTGATATACTGTAAAGGTCAGGAGACAAAACAGAATTAAACATGACTATGTTTATTTCTGTCTCCCAATCCCTACTTTTATCCAAGAGTATATCTACAAAATTCTATAGTAGTGATCTTCTCCAGGAAATTCAGAGTGCTCAGAAAGCACCATGTGCCTGGGGTGCTTTCCATCCTTTTGGAAATGGTTGTTTACTTCTGCTAATTTAGGCTCAGAGTATAAAATATTAAGCAGTTATTAGTAAAAGCACCGGACCAGGAATCATTTGAAGAGAGACCAATATTGTAGATTAATATTGTAGCTAACTCTCTTACTGCTCTTCAAACATTAATCAATAAATCATAGTTAATTAATCATCACTGAGTTTACTTGGTGATGAAAGTAGTATTTCCTATCAGTAGGAAGAAAAAAATAAATATGCATTTTAAAACTCTTTTAGCTATGTTCACTTTTGCTGACTTACAAGAGGTAAAGAATGTCTCCTATTTGTGTCCCTCCATGGACACCTGAATAACAAAGAGTGAAACAAAATAAACCAAAAGTTGACTTCTGACATGGAGTTCCAAAATTCATATGGAAAGAGAATGAAGAGGGGGAGAAAGAAAAAAAAATAAAGAAAAGAACATCAGAAAAGTCAGTTTTATTTATATAAACCAGGAAATTCTTTTTTTTTCTTTCTTATTTTACTTTTTAAAAATCAACACTGCTTTAATTTTTTTAAATAAGAAAATAAAGAAAGAGGGAGGATAATACAGAGCAAAGTTGGGAAAACTGGATTATTTTGTCAATAATAAGTTATATGGTTGTGGGTAAGCTTCTATGGGCCTTGATTTCTTCAATTATATAGCATGGAGGTCTCATGTCCCTTACATCATTAAATTATATCATGAACACATCACAGGCTCTTGGTCTTTATCTTTAAAATTCTGACATCCCTTTCAGCTTTCCAAACAAACTGGTCTATGGTTACTACCCAAATATGACAGACTTTATCTCCCATCTCTTTGCCTTCGAACATACTTCAAATACACTTCCTCCTCACTTTCATCTTATAGAATGCTTAGTTTCCTTCCATCAAGGCTCAGCTCAAATTCTTCCTTCAAAACAGAGATTTTTCTGATTTCTCTAGTTGTTTGCTTTTTCCCTCATCAAAAATATTTTGCATTTACTTAAAAAGTGAATTGTGGACTTAAAGCTAAAGAGGACCTTCTAACTCCCTCATTTTTCCAATAAAGAAAATAAGACTCAGAAAGGTATAATTATTTATCCAAAGTCACACAGTAATTGTCAGAGGTGGAATTTGAACCCAGGTCCTCTAACCAGTACTCATTTAATTTTCTATGTGGTATACCGTCTTATGAAAATGTAAATTATTCAAGGACAAAGAGGGTGGAAGAATTCAGAACCCTGAGTGCAATATTAGTGAGAAGACCCAGCTTCTGCAGATTGTCAGCTTCTCTAGAATGTTAGAGAATAGCATGGGTCAGTGAAAGGTTTGAAGACTTGACATTAGAGACATAACTTTTACAGCAGATTTTCCTGATTCTAACACCAGTTGTACATCAGCTATGCTATGGGGCTTCTCTCTGTTTTCTATACAGCAGACATAATAAATGTTTATTGAATAGAATATCATTATAATAATATTTCTTGGTTGTTAAAATGGCAGACTTAGCTTATTTCATTGAGAAAAGGTCAAGAGACAATTTCTTGGTTATACATATATTTTAGCATCCATGTGACATTTTTATTAACCCAATATATTTTTCATAAATTTTTTGAATTAAATTCCATTGAATAGAATGAAGAATCATGAGGAGACATTCTGAGAAATTGATATTTGTTGTAAAAAAGGGCATATATATTTCTATAAACATGTGTGTGTATGTGTGTGTGCATGTATAAGTGTATATACAGGTGAGTTACTGCTCAATGAAAGAATTAAAAAAATTGAAAATGGAGAAAAGAGTACCAATAATATTAGAAATATAGAGAATCAAAGAATTCAAAAGAAGTTACAAATAGCAATTTTTTTATTTTGCTACCTTGTTAGATTTAATTACATTTTTTAAAAAAAAAATTTAAATTTATTTAAGGCAATGGGGTTAAGTGACTTGCCCAAGGTCACACAGCTAGGCAATTATTAAGTGTCTGAAGCTGGACTTGAACTTAGGTCATCCTGACTCCAGGGCCAGTGCTCTGTCCACTTTACCACCAAGGTACCTCTAAATTTAATTTTAAAAATTCTTTATAATAAAAATTCACATTTTCAAATCCCATTCTCTTTGTATATTTGTATTTGTTGAGTGTTAAGAAACTAAAACAAACTACGACCTAGCTCTGTGACCTTGGATAATTCACTTAACCCCACTGTCTTACCAAAAAAAGAAACAAACCAAAAAAACTACAAAAGATTCTTTTTTCTTTGTGACAAGTTGAGTTTAAATCAGTACATGCAGGAAACCTGACCGGAGCTGCCAATTTAAGAATGTTACAAAGACCAAATAAATGTGCTCATGTCTGACTGCATCATTTTATTCAGCTAGTAACTGATATTACCATTCCCTGGAATTTTTTTTTAATTGAAAGGCTTAAAATACACCCACCTTCCATTTAACTTCAAAAGAAACAGAGTATTTTTGTGGGAAAATGAGATCTATCATTTTCTTTTTTCCATCATCTGTCCCCTGTGAACCATCCAAAATGATGAAATGGCAAATATTCCTGCAGAAAAGTCATTACTTAAAAACAGAACAGAAGGTAATTATAAGAAAACAGAACTAGGTGTGTACATCACCTGAAAAAAAGAAATCAACTCAGAGAATTCCAGGATGAATATCAATATGGCCATATTATATAGCCAGCAATCTGGCAACTTACAATGGGAGGCTTAATTTTTTTTTAAATTGGGAGTTAAATCATAGATCATCTGACTTGAAGTCCACTGTGAAATAAAAATCATTTTTTTATGCATAGAGGATTCCTTATATAACTCCTAACTTTGGTCTGTCTTTAAAAGTCATAAACAGTTCTAGAACTATAGGTTAAGAAAAGTAATGTAAAATTTCCCTGAAAACACAACTAAAAGAAACAATTAGATCATATGATTCCTCTCTGCTCTACATTCTTTTTGAGTCAATATTTGATCAAGATCATCTGTCATAAACCATCACTCAACAACTTCAATATCCTTTGCTTCACAATGATTTCTATCTTTTTTTAAAAAAAAATTATTTCAAGTTAAACACTATAAGCACTGAGTGGCTAATAGCATTAAAATAAACTAACAATTTAGGGGTGGTCAGAGCAAGAAATCAATCAACTCAATGATACTTGCTATGCTAAATTATCATGCTAACAGATGGAGTCAGTAGTTATTATCAATAGCTAGTTGAACACTTGCCCCTTCTATGAAATAGCAATTGTAGAAGAATGCCAAGAGTTGTACATTATCAATTTAGACACTTAACAGCACTGTCCATAATTGCACTGACTGCCAGAACTGTAGTAGGGGTCATTTACCTGCATTATAAATTCATGTCTCTTAGCATGTTCAATTCATTGCCTGCCATGAAGTGGTTGCCAAATGCTGTAGAAGATCTTGTGCCTAAGTGTAAACAATGAATTTCACTAAATCACTTAACTAATTCATTAATTCAACAAATGGAGTGGAAAACATGCAGTGGAATCAAAAGTCAGCTTCTATTCCCATTTTTGGTAGCAACTTACTTTATAATATTGGACAAATCATGGATTTTTATTTTCATCTGACACATATGATGGCTAGACTAGATAATTACTAAGATTACTTAATACTAACATTCTTAGCATTTATTAGACCTCTAGCAATATACACAGTAATTTGTTAGGTGATGTAGTATAGTGGAATTATACCCCAAATGGAAACAGGGATTGCAGGTGGGAACTGAACCATATATAAGGATCACTGTGGACAACAGAATGACTTTATTTTAAAATGCATTATCATCTCTGTTTTATTGTATTTTATTTATTTTTAAATTATTTTGCATTTATATTTTGTTTAGGTTCATATAGTATTCAGGAGTGCTGTGGACCAAATGTGGCTGGCTGGTTCATATTTGATACCTCTGACAAGAAATAATGAATGGCAATATAATACAGGTTTCTCAGTTGCATATTTGAAGAGATAAATCTACATTCCCAAGGACTGAAATATTGATATATATGCAACCCTTGTGAAATAAGTTCTCATGTGACACACTGGGTCTGGGTGTACTTTCAGGGAATTCTCACTATTCTAGATCTTTGATCCCACACAGAAAATATGGGAATCTCACTTTATTTCAAATCAAAAATCCCCAATTAAGTACCAAATTAGAAATTCTAAAAATTAAAGGAGAAATTATTAAAATCAAAAGCAAAAAAACTATTGAATTAATAAATAAAACCAAAAGTTAGTATTATGAAAAAACCAATAAAATTGATAAACCTCTGGTCAATTTGATTAAAAAAAGAAAGAAGAAAAACCAAATTGCTAGTATCATAAATGAAAAAGGTGAACTCACCACCAATGAGGAGGAAATTAAAGTAATAATTTGAAATTATTTTGCCCAACTCTATGCCAATAAATGTGATAATCTAAGTGAAATCGATGAATATTTACAAAAAAAAAAGTTGCTTAGGTTAAATGAAGAAGAGATTAAATACCTAAACAACCCTATCTCAGAAAAAGAAATTCAACAAGCCATTACTGAACTCCCTAAAAAAAAATCTCCAGGTCCTGATAGATTCATAAGTTAATTCTACCAAACAATTAAAGAACAATTGGTTCCAATCCTATATAAACTCTTTGGAAAAATAGGGAAAGATGGAACTCTGCCTAACTTTTTCTATGAAACTAATATGGTACTGTTACCTAAACCAGGAAGAGTTAAAACAGAGAAAGAAAATTATAGACCTATTTCCCTGATGAATATAGATGCAAAAATCCTAAATAAAATCTTAGCAAAACAATTACAACAAGTCATCACTAGGATAATACATTATGATCAAGTAGGATTTATTCCAGGAATGCAGGGTTGGTTCAATATTAGGAAAACTGTTAGTATACACAATTATATCAACAACAAACCTATCAGAAATCATGTGATCATATCAATAGATACTGAAAAAGCTTTTGACAAAATGCAGCATCCATTCCTATTAAAAACACTAGAGAGTGTAGGAATAAATGGACTGTTCCTTAAAATAATTAGCAGTATCTATCTGAAACCATCAACAAGCATTATATTCGATGTGGAGAGGCTGGAGGCATTCCTACTAAGATCAGGGGTGAAACAAGGGTGCCCATTATCACCACTACTATTCAATACGGTATTAGAAATGTTAGCATCAGCAATTAGAGAAGAAAAAGAAATTAAAGGAATTAGAATTGGGAAGGAAGAGACAAAACTCTTACTCTTTGCAGATGACATGATGGTCTACCTAGAGAATCCCAAGAAATCATCTAAAAAACTACTGGAAACAATTAGCAATTTTAGCAAAGTTGCAGGTTATAAAATAAATCCTCATAAATCCTCAACTTTTCTATATATGTCTAGCAAGAAACAGCAGGAAGAGCTAGAAAGACAAATCCCAAAGTAACCTCAGACAATATAAAATATTTGGGAGTCTATTTGCCAAGACAGACTCAGAATCTTTTTGAAAACAATTATAAAACACTTCTCACACAAAATAAATTAGATTTAAATAACTGGGCAAATATCAACTGCTCATGGATAGGTAGAGCTAATATAATAAAAATGACAATTCTACCAAAACTAAACTATCTGTTTAGTGCCATACCAATCAAAATTCCAAAAAATTACTTTAACAAGTTAGAAAAAATTGTAAGTAAATTCATATGGAGAAATAAAAAGTCAAGAATTGCCGGGAGCTTAATGAAAAAAAAGTGCAAAAGAAGGTGGCTTAGCCCTACCTGTTCTAAAATTATATTATAAAGCATCAGTCATCAAAACTGTTTGGTATTGGCTAAGAAATAGAGTGGTAGACCAGTGGAATAGACTAGGTGTAAAAGCAGGAGATGATTATAGTAATCTGCTGTTTGATAAACCCAAGGAGTCTGGCCATTGGGATAAAAACTCTCTCTTTGATAAAAATTGCTGGGATAATTGGAAGTTAGTATGGAAGAAACTTAGATTAGGCCAACACCTCACACCCTTTACCAAAATAAGATACAAATGGTTACAGGACATAGACATAAAAAACAATACTATAAGCAAATTAGAAGATCAAGGCCTAGTCTACCTGTCAGATCTATGGAAAGGGGAACAGTTTATGACTAAGGAAGAGTTGGAGAACATCACCAAAAACCAATTAGATGATTTCGATTACATTAAATTAAAAAGCTTTTGCACAGATAAAACCAATGTAACCAAGATCAAAAGAAATGTAGTAAATTGGGAAACAATCTTTACAACTAATGATTCTGACAAAGGACTCATTTCTAGAATATACAGAGAACTGAGTCATATTTTTAAAACAAAAAGCCATTCCCCAATTGACAAATGGTCAAAGGATATGCCAAGGCAATTTACAGATGCAGAGATTAAAGTAATCCATAGCCATATGAAAAAATGATCTAAATCATTAATTATTAGAGAAATGCAAATTAAAGCTTCTCTGAGGTACCACCTCACACCTCTCAGATTGGCCAATATGACCAGGAAGGATAATGATTATTGTTGGAAGGGATGAGGGAAATCTGGGACACTATTACACTGTTGGTGGAGCTGTGAACTCATCCAACCCTTCTGGAGAGCTATTTGGAACTATGCCCAAAGGGCAACAAAAATGTGCATACCCTTTGACCCATCAATACCACTACTGGGTCTATACCCTGAAGAGATGAGGAAAAAGGGTAAAAACATTACTTGTACAAAAATATTTATAGCAGCACTGTTTGTGGTGGCAAAGAATTGGAAATACAGTAAATGTCCTTCAATTGGGGAATGGCTTAGCAAACTGTGGTATATGTATGTCATGGACCACTATTGTTCTATTAGAAACCAGGAGGGATGGGATTTCGGGGAAACCTGGAGGGATTTGCATGAACTGATGCTGAGTGAGATGAGCAGAACCAGAAAAACACTGTACACCCTAACAGCAACATGGGAGTGATGTTCAACCTTGAAGGACTTGCTCATTCCATCAGTGCAACAATTGGGAACAATTTTGGGCTGTCTGCAAAGTAGAGTACCATCTGTATCCAGATAAGGAGCTGTGGCATTTGAATAAAGTGCAAGGACTATTACCTTTAATTTAGAAAAAAAACCAGATAGCTTATTGTCTGATCTTGTTACCTCTTAGACTTCTCTTCTCTTTAAGGATATGATTTCTCTCTCATCACACCCAATTTGGATCAATGTACAACATGGAAACAAAGTAAAGACTGACAGAGTGCTTTCTGTGGGGGGGTGGGGGGAGGAAAGCAAGATTGGGAGAAAAATTGTAAAACTCAAATAATATCTTTAATAAAAATAAATTTTAATTTAAAAAAAAGAAAGTTAAAAAAAGAAAACTTGCATCATGAAGAGCTGAAGTAGCAAAATAAATATATTAGGCAATGTGTATTTCTTGAGCATTTTAATTTTTTAGGAATTTTTGGGATTAATATCATTATAAAGGTTTCTTGAAGTTGTACTCTCATTTTAGAGTTATTTGAGAACAGAATGGAGGAATAATTTCTGAATGAGAATGTTTACCTACTATGTGAGAAGGTAATCTTTGGAGGAATAAAGGTGGGGAGGGAAAGGGACTGAGGAAAGGATAATAATAATAATAATAATAATAATAATAATAATAATAATAATAATAATATCTAAAATTTATATAGTATCTACTATATGTCAATTACTATGCTAACACTTTACAAATAGTATCTCATTCAAATCTCAAAAAATACTTCAAAGAAGTTATCTTTATTATCTCCTTTTTATAGATGAAGAATCATCTGATACAAGCAGAGTTAAGTGATTTCCTAGGATCATATAGCTAATAAGTGTCTGAATCCAGATTTGAACTTAGGTTTTCCTGATTTCAGGGCCAGCGTACTACCTAACTGCCTGTAACAAGAACTAGAACAAAGAAAAACCACTTATTTGACTTAAACCTTTTTGTAGTCATGAGAATTAAGACTCACTATAAAGAAAGCTGAATTGAGACATTTTAAGCTTATTATTACATAGATTTGAATTAAAAATAGACCCAATTATGTTCTATTTTACAAAACTATTAATATTGATAAAATAGTCTTCCCTAGTATCACTTTCCATATATATATATATATATATATATACATATGTACTTTCCTGATCCTAAGTATAAAGTCTTTCCTGAACCTAAGAATCTGATATGACTGAAACATCTGAACAACATTGTAGGATGACAAACTACCCTGAATTGATTCAATTTATTTTGCATATGTTTATTCCATATATGCTTATATACACCTATAAATGTGTATGTATATGTAAATATATATATATATATAATAGAGAGAGAGAGAGAGATACCTTTTGTTTCCTCAATAGACTGCTCATTAAAAATAGGTATTGTCTCATTTTTTATTTTTATATTTAGAGTACCTACTAGAGTTTCTAGCATATTTAATGCTTTTTTGGCAGATCAACAATTTGTCCTCTCCTTTAACATCAATATTATAAAGGAGAATATTCATAAAAAAATATCTTCACATGTTATCAAGTCAAATCCATTATTAAGTGCCCATGTATTCAGCACTATACCAGCTGATGGGGAAGAAATTAAATTATTGGTCCCTCTGCCTTTGAGAAACTTAAACATCTTGCAGGGAAGATGTGATTTATTTGCATAAAGGGATTAGAAAATATAAACATCATTGTTACAAACACTGTTTCTGTAAAAAGAGGATATAGAATAAAACATTATTACAGGACATGGTTCTGCCAGAACTATAGAGCATTTCAAAAATTGGTCCAATGATATCATAATGGGACTCCACAATTTTATAGAACTTTTTACTTAAAAAGTATTCATGATGCTATTGTTAAATGCCTCTTGTTTTGTAAACACATGAGAAACTTTTGTTTCAAAGTTATCAGCTTTTAAGAAAGTACTACTGTCTTTTAAAAGAGAGAAGATAATTTCAACTACCATTTTTTTTGCAGTGCTCCCCAGGAACTCGGGAGAGTGTGTGTTATCTTTCAACTAATGAGGAATTTGTGGAGACAACAGAAAGGAAGAAATTAAGAAGAAACTTTTTTCTTGTAAAAAGTTCTTAAGTGTGAGTTATAAAGAAATACCATAAAGAGAATTTGAAGAGCAGTGAGTCTGGAGAAAGAATGTTGAAGAATGGCGTCTTGACAAGAGCAATGAAGGTACTACTTTCCTGTTATGTATGGAGAGAGACTGAGAAGAGAGAATTGATGTGTTTTCTTTCCTCATGAAATTATCTTACAAAAGATGAAAAGGAATTTTGAGAAGTTATTATCCTAAGTGAACAAATTAATATGGGACTGTTTTCTCAAATGTGGTGAGGATTCATTTGCAGTAATATAATAAGGATTTAAGGTGACTCCCATTATGATCATTCTCACAACAACAACAAAAAAATTGTTAAACATCGCATATGTCTTTGTTTTATTATTGGGTTTACTGTTAATAAATTGTATTCCCTCACTAACTTTAACATTTATTTCTCCCTAGGAGATTAAGGGATTTAATGGAGCAAGAGATATGAATAGCTACTACTGGGAATTATTAAATATATATATAAATATATATAATAATATATATAATATGTATTATTAAATATATATATATTTTGGGTTTTTTCCAAGGCAATGGGGTTAAGTGGCTTGCCCAAGGCCACACAGATAGGTAATTATTAAGTGTCTGAAGCCAGATTTGAACTCAGATACTCCTGACTCCAGGGCTGGTGCTCTATCCACTGTGCCACCTAGCTGCCCCTAAATATATACTATTTGATAAACTACAATAAAGATTGTGAACTTAGTTGACTGAAAAATATGAATTTTTATTAATTAATGATGACAGAAAAATATATTTTTGGAATACCATAACGTATGGGATGATAAGATTAAATAACAAAATATATAAACTAGCAGATTGAGGGGTTACCATGGAATTGAGTTTGGTGACCTCTGTAACTGCTTATTACATGTGAGGGATTGTCCTCAAGACACTTAATGATAACACATAAAAAGTGTATCTAAACAAGACATCCTGAGGTAGTTAGGTGCCACAATGGATAGAATGCCAGACTTGGAATCAGGAAGACAACTTCCTGAGTTCAAATCCAGCCCCAGATACTTGTTGTGTGACCCTCAAGAAGTCACTTAACTCTGTTTGCTTCAGTTTCCCCATATGTAAAATGAACTGGAGAAGGAAATGACTTCCTTCCAGTATCTTTACCAAGATATTCATAGGATATTCCAGCATCTTTACCAAGAAAACCTTAACCATTTAATATGTCACAAAGAATCTGATATGACTGAAACATCTGAACAACAAACAGCAAAAGTAAGACATCCTAATATCAGGGCGGATTACACTACCTATGATCCAAACTATAGCAGACTTGAACTACTTGATATCCTTCATATAGTTGATACAGTGGAAAGATCACTGGCTTTAGATTTAAAAGTATAAATCCTACTTTTATTAGACCTTGCGAATCATTTAACTTCTAAACTCAGTTTCCCATCTGTAAAAAGAGAATTTGACTAGATGATCTCTATATTCCCTCTCAGCTCTAATTATTCTTCCTAAAGCTTGTGCTTTTTGCTTCTATAACTTTGCTAAAACTGCTGCTGTTTCCTACACTTGGAAGTCTTTTTCCCACTATCCTCTTTAGAAATTTTACCTATCCTGCAACATTGAGTTAAAATGTTTCCTCTCCCATGAACCATTTCTACAATTGGAAATGAATAAAATTTCTCCATTGAGGCTGTGCTAGTTCCACAGAGTTAATTTTTATCTCTCTCATCATCTAACAAAGTACTCTGCACACCAGTAGGCACTTAATTTTCAAGCAACTGATAGGCTTTAGTATAGGTGCTATTATTGTTCAGAAAGGGTAGATACCCTGATATTTGCTTTTGAGAAAATTGCTTTGTGTTAATTATAGTTATTCATGTTATGGGTATAGAAAAATTATATTGAAATGTATAATTGTACTGGTACATTAGTTGATATATTCTCTAACTTTGATATATACTATGTGTATATATATATATATATATATATATGACACAACATGATACATTATTATGTGATAAATGATAAATACAACACAATGTAATATAGCATGCTATAACATAAGATATATGATATGATAAAGTATAATATTCAGGTTATTCCAAAAGTTTTGGTGTAGTTATAAACTATTAATGCTTCAAATTGGACTAACATTTTTTTGGTTACCCTATATATTACATATTTATATCTAAGTACATACATATATAATTTATATATTTGAGAAGTGACATAAATCCATCAAGATATATATATATATATATATAGATAGATAGATAGATAGATAGAGAGAGAGAGAGATAATGATGATGATGGTAATAATGATATTCTTATCATTCCTTGGAATCAACAACTTATAATCAATCATTACTCTGAAGGAACAATACATTTAAAGGTGCAATGATACTTATTTTGACAACAATGCAAATTTTGTAGCTATGCAATTTATATTATTTCTTTTAAAATATCATAAGTGATTTGTGCATAAATTAAAAAAGATAACATTTTACAGCATTATATTAGCCTATTAAAGTAGAAGGGATGAGTATGAGGAATGAAGATTAATTGGAGAAACAAAACATTATAAGGTAGAGATATTGCCAAGAGTTTATTGAGGATGATAAGATGATAAACAGAATGCAAGGCAGCAAAAGGGAAAGAATTGTCCATAGTACCATTAAAAAAAAAGATCAGAAAGAACTAAATTCTGTAAGAATAAAAGATATACTTCTGGGTAAATTAACAAGTGTTTGCTAATGTCGTGTGAACACTAACCAATGAAAATGGGGTATGTGATTATCTGCTTACTGTAAGTTGTGATGTACTGGGAGGGAAGATTCACATTATCTCCTTTCCTTACATTGGATATTCCATCACCAACAATTTCTTCCTCTGAATTAAGTAATCCTGGCACCTATTTTAAAATTCCCAAAAGGACAAGAGCAGAAGATCATAAAATCTCAGAACTGCTGGTGTCCTCATAGCCATCTTTCTATATCAACCTTTATCTAAAAAAAATAAATTCTCATTACACTATTTCCAAATTACTATCTCTCCACTGACTGAAGCTCTTCTCTATTTCTAGAGGCAGTCCATTTCATTTTGGACACCTTCAACTATTAAGTTGTCTCTTTACAACTTTTATCTATATTATACTCTAATCCTTTTTCTTTAAAAATTTTCCTTTTCTTATAAACTTGACAAACATCCACAAATACGAACATTTCCCTAGATAAAAAAGAGAGTGCATATGAAAAGACAAATCACTCTATATGGCTTGCCCCTATCCCAGATCATTGTGACATTGCTTTTAATATTTGAAGACATAGTGTGTCTTCGTAAGTCGTTCCTTCCTTAGGCTAAACATGCAATGTTCCTTCAATTGATTCTTATATAGAGTGACCTTGCAGCCCCTCATAATACTGCTTTCTCTTACTTTGGAAATTCTCAGCCTTAAAAATGTATTTCCTAAGATGTGAAAGCCAGACAGTTTTCTGTGTGTGGTCTGAGCAGGAAACAATAGGGACTATCCCTGCCCTAACCTGGATACTAAATCTCTTTTAGCTTAAGAACGCATTAACTGAAATGATTACAATGATGACTCATATTGGACTTTCAGTTCAATGAAACTCCAATAGAATCATAAATTCACAGACCTAGTTAGAAAGGACCTTTGAAGTAATCTAGTACAACATTATTATTTCATAGATGAGATAACTAAGGTCTGGGAAAGTTATAACTTACCAAAGAGTAACACAAATAATAAGTGGAGAAGTCTGGATTCCATGGGGTCCCTTAGATGACTTCAAGTTCAACCTTCTTTCCACTTCATTATTCTTCATATTCCTAAATCCAAATGTGGACAAATCTATCCAATACTTTTCTCCATTACAGTGGTTATGTAATAACACATGGATAGGTTGGAAAAAGAAATTACAGAAGAGTTGGGGAGAAGGTGAGGGATTCACAGAAAATGAATTTCTCCTTCAAATTTCCCCGAGGGCAAACCCCAAAAGGTAGATTAATGAGATGTAGTAAAAAGATAAAACAGGTAGCCATAAAAATGCTATATAATTTAGTTTGAAATATATGTAAAATGAAGGCTCAGAATAGATAAAAGATCTGAATAAAGATTGATACTCATTTTCTTCTGGTAAATGATAAAACTCTTATGATGACATCAGAGTGCCCTGTTAAAAACCATTCTTGGCTTATTAATGTGTCTTGAGCTTCTAAAGAGTAACTGCTTTTTCAGATGCCTTTAAGCAAACTGGCCTTGATTAAGTAGGATTTTTTTTTCTTTTTCACTAAATTTTTGATTTGTGCATATTCCTTTTTAGTACCTCCAGGAGCCCATTCTTCATTAAAAGATTCATTATTCGAGGCTCTGTATAGTCATTTTAAAGAGGAGCATATAAGCAGAGGCTAAATAGCAGAGAGATATTTGAAATTCCATTAATTCAGGTATCTAAATGAAACCCCAAAAGAACTTCTCTATATTAGAGATAGAAAAAAAAGAAAATAAAAAATCTGAGAAAATTATTACAAGTCAGCACAAGATACAGTGGAGATCAAGATGAATACATCCCAGGAACCAAATCTGAGAATTTAAAATGCTGAGCATCATCTTCATCTCAGCCAGGCTGCCCTCATAAATAGTGGTTACCTGAAAAGCCCAAGGAGGTCTGTTGACTGAGAAATGATTAAACTAATTGTGTCAAATGAATGTAATGAAATATTTCTGCACTATAAGAAATAGCAAACACAAAAAATAAAGAAGACAATGGGAAGGCATGAATTGATCAGCAAAATGAAATAAGAGTAGGGAAAGAAAAGGAAGGGAATAAACACTTATAGAGTGACTACTATGTATGCTCAGTGTTTTTTTTTAGAAAGGTCTCATTTGATTCTCACAACAATCCTTTAAGATAGGTGTTGTTATTTTCTCCATTTTACAGTTGAAGAAACTGAGGCAAACAGAAGTTACCCAGAGACATATAGCATCAGTGTCTGAAGCTGTATTTTAACTCAGTTCTGAGTACAGACCCAGAATTCTTATCTATTGTGCAACTGAGCTCATAAAAAAATACATGTAGGGTCTAAATTGCATTGCTTTCTGTCATGGGGAGGAGAAAGGGGAGAGAGAAAAATGTAAAACCCCAAATCTTGCAAAAAATGATTGTTGAAAACTACTATTGCATACAGTTGGAAAAATAAAATATTTAATGTTTTAAAAAGAATACATATGATGAATATAACCAATGTAATTGGAAGCAGTAAAACATAAAAGCTTATGATGGCTATGCTTTTTCTGAAAAGATAACTCCTTCCCTTTTTTATAGCTGTGGAACACTATATACTCTCTGACTTGATTGATATGTTGGTTAGTTTATGTGAACTGCTTTTTATTTAATTTTTTTCTTCATTCTTTAGAGTAAAAGATGACTCTCTGTGTATAGGAGGGGGATTTATTAGAAAATTAAGCTGAAAAACAAAATAATATATATGTGTGGATATATATATATATGTATGTGTGTGTGTGTGTACTATACATATTTATTCATCTCTGTATCACCTATCTGTCTGTCTACATGCTAGACTAAGAATCAGGAGACCAGATTCTGCCAAGAAGTTGATTTATGACTTTGGGGGGGCTCACTTGCACTATCTGGCCACCAGCCTATAAAATGATTTACACTAGATAATAGTAAAGGATCTTCCCTTCAGATCTAAAATTCTATTTCTAAGTGGTATGAATTCAGGAGTATGTACTACCTGATGATCTTAAATGTAGGCAAGGGGAGGTGGTGGCACACTAAGCTCTTCTTTATTTCTGCAGATTGGCTACTCAATTTATTGTTACCATAGGGACATAAGAATGTTAAAAAGTAAATCCTATTACAGAGACTTTTGAAAGGTATGGAATTCAGACTTCCAGTCCAATTCTTTAATAGGTATCAAATTAGACATACAATATAAGTTTTGATGGAGCAAGTGTAACAGAAAAAGGCTGGACAATAAGTATAACTAAATAGATGTTAGACACTATACTAGGAGAGTGTTGAGAGGTTGAAGCTGCTGCATGCTCAGAGAGGTTGGGGTATATATGGATATTAAAGCCAAACTTGCCCTTCTTGGAATCTTTTTCAACCTCTGAAAACAAAAGACTGAGCCTATATATGTGTGTGTGTGTATATATGTATATATATGTATATATATATATATATATATATATATATATATGTATATATATATATATATATATATATATATATATATATATATTTCCTTTGGAAATCTGCTCATTGAAAACATTTTCAAAACTGATGACCTTCCCTTCTCCTCACTCTCTTGGCAATTTGGTTCCCCTGCTTTTCTATTATGGAAAAGCTTCAGTGCATTCTCATCTTACAATCATCCACAGATAAACTTAGTATGATATCAACAACCAGTTAAAAGTAGATTGGAGGTAGCTAGGTGGCACAGTAGATGCAGCACTGGCCCTGGAGTCAGGAGAACCTCAGATACTTGATATTTACTAGCTGGGTGACTTTGGATAAACCACTTAACCCTACTGCCTCACAAAAAAATTTAAAAATTAGCTATTTTATATTTATAGTTATGCATATTCCTTAATTTTCTGTCCTGGACCTCTTTTTTCTCTATACTCTTTCTTGGTAAGCTCATGGATTTACTTATCATTATGCAGATGACTTCCAGAATCACATATCCAGCCTTCCCTAAACTCCAGTCTTACATTATTACTTCATTTTGGAATTTTTAAACTGAATGTTCTGGAAACATTTCAAACTTAACATGTCCAAAACAGAATTCATTATCATACCCTTTATAGTCCACACTCTTCCTTTTTCTAAATTCTTGTTTCTATCAAAGCTAACATCAACAGTCCATTCTTCGAGATTTGTAATTATCATATTTCTCTTCAATTCCTCATCATCCTTCACACTGCAAACTCAAACAGTTGCTAAATCTTGCCATTTATAGCTCCGTTATGTCTCTTACATCTGATATCTTCTGTCCTTCATATAGCTACCACCCTACTTCAAGTCCCTATCTATCAGTTCTCATATAGGTTATTATAATAGCTTTTCAAATGATCTCTATCCTCTCACTACTCAAATGAAGTCTACACTCAAAACTGGCAAAGATAAGTTCAGATTTCATCATATGGTTTCCCTACTCAATCAACTCTGCAGGTTTCCTATTGCTCTTGGATCAAATATAACCTTAATTCAGCCTTTAAACCCCAACAAACTCTGAACTATCTTGCATCATTGGATATTATTCTCCTACATGGTACAATCTAGTCCTAACTAGTTTTCTCTTCACTCCTACATTTATCTCCTATCTCTAAGTCTTTGTTCTGGTCAGTGAATTCATGGAATTTTTCTTTAAGATGTAACTGAAGTCCCATATTATTATTGAAGTCTTTTCAGATTCCAATAGTTATTAATGTCTTCCTTTCCAACTACTTTTCAAAATATTTTGTATATAGTATTAACTTTATTTTTATATTATTTATATTTTAATATGTACTTGCTATCCCCTCCACTAAAATGTAAACTCATTGTAAATAGAGATCACTTCTTTCTTTGACTTTCCAGTTTCTTTGAGAATATCCTATTCCCAGTCACCTAGGTAGGCAACCTTGGATGTCATCCTGGCCTCTTCTCTCTTTCATCTCTTAGATACAATCAGTTAACGAAATCTGGTCATTTCTGTCATCACAACATTGGTAACATCTGTTCTCTTCTCTACTCACTCATAGTTTCACCACTCAAGTTCAAACCCAAGTCTTTCTTGGACTATTTCAATATCTCCCCAATTATTCTTTTTTACTTCTAGTTCCTTCTCACTCTAACCCATTCTCCATTCAGCTGCTAGAGTGATTTCCTTAAAGTGCAGGTCTGCCCTGTAATTCAACTACTCAACTACTGGAATTCCTTTAGGATAAAGCATAAGCTCCTATATTTGGCATTTAAACTCTTCATAAATCTCATCCCATTCAACATCCTAACATTCTTATAAGTTACTGGCCCTCCACAAATTCTAAACTCTAAAATCTAGCTGTACTATTCTTCTCCAGTTAGTTCAGTACACTGAAGCTAGGAACTCATCATCTGAAGTTATCCATGAATCCCAGATTTTTCAGTATTAGGGGAGTGAAACAACACTTGATTATAACTAAAGTGTGAGTAAAGCCTAATCAACAAAGTAACTATGTCTGATAATAATATATAACAACCATTCAGTGTCCTTCATCTCTCTACCAAGAAAATAGGGTATATTTCCATTTGTCTTATTTAAGCCAATTTTTTAAAAAAAGTAATTTGTACATGATTGTGATGAATAATGCTGTACTATAAGAAATGATGACTTAAATAATTTCAGAAAAAATATGGAGCCTTGCATGAAATAATGAAGAGTGAAATGAGGAAAACCAAGAGAATATTGTTTACAGTTAAAGCAATATTATTTCAAGAATGTTTTTGAGTAAATAAGTTATTTTGTCTATTACAATACCAAATTAACTATAAAGGACACATGAAGAAAAACGCTATCTGCATTCAAAGAAAGAACAGATGAACAGAAGTGTGTATAGAACAATTTTACACATATTTACCTATTTCTGTCTATTGGCAGATTTCTCTAGGGCAGGAGGTGGGAAGAAAAAGGGAAAAAAAGAAATTTATATGATAATTTTGTTGTATATTTGAAAGGAATAGAAATTTGTGAATAGTAGATTTGCAATTTCATGCACAATGGTATTTTTATTGTACTGTTATAAAAAATGTTTATTTTATTCCATAAATTAAAAATAAAAATATTAAAAATCAATTTAAAATTGTATTGATATCTTTTGCTCTTACATTATATTCATTTTCAAAGAGGAAAAACAATTCTGAAAAACTAAATATCTTGTCAACTAAAATATGAAAATATGTTAAATATCACAAGGCCATAGACTAAACTCTTCTTGAAGATCAAACACTTTGATCCTTATAATTAAACAAGGCTTTTTGTTTGTTTTTTTATAATGCTGGAGTCTTTGTTCATTTTATTTTTCTGATTCTGCTTAATTCATTTTGCTTCAGTTCTTATGTCTTCTCATGTTTCTCAGAATTCATCTTTTTTTATAGAACAGTATTATTCCATTATATTCCTGTTACACAATTTTTAACTCATTTCCCAAATGACAGACTATTTTGTTTTCAACTTTTTTAATCACATAGACTTATTAATATTTTGTCATATTTTAGTTCTTTTAATTTGTTTCTTAACTAAAGTCCTAGAAGTATATGCCTACTAGTGAGATATGTGGATTACTGCCCTTTTTGCAGGAATTAATTAAGATGTACTGTAAAGTTTTCTGATTGTGGAAATAAAGATAGTATCTACAAATGCTTAGGAAAAAATCAATTATACAATACTTTTTCTTTTAGGTTTTTGCAAGGCAATGGGGTTAAGTGACTTGCCCAAGGCCACACAGCTACAAATAGTTTTTAAAAATGGTTCTGGGGGTGGCTAGTGGTGCAGTGGATAAAGCATGGGCCCTGGAGTCAGGAGTACCTGGGTTCAAATCCGGTCTCAGACACTTAATAATTACCTAGCTGTGTGGCCTCGGGCAAGCCACTTAACCCCATTTACCTTGCAAAAAAACTAAAAAAAAATGGCTCTAAAAGATAGGTACAGTAAATTGCTGTCTTCTGAATGTGGCCACAAACATGTACACATATGCATTATTGGGGAAAAATAAAGTTTTTTTTTTTCTAGGAAAGACTGAATCACTGATTAATTCTTTTTATACCAAGGGAGTCTGTGGTATGACTGCAGCTTTCAGTTCATAACTGAAATGCAATCTACTGCTGTCAAAATAGAGAATGTATGAAATAATAAATATGTTGTACAGAGAAATTAGAAATGAGTATAGGGTACTTTGAAGGTAGACCTCAAAGGCATGGGGAACTTTCAATCACAGACAATATAATTTAGGGCTTGACACAATGACTGGATTCCAAGCCAACATTCAGCAACTACTAGGCATAGATTTGAAAAGTATGGTCACATACATACAAAAATGTCATTTTGAATTCTTCAATGAAAGTATGAACTGGGTCTAACTTCATTAAGTGCTGATCTTAGCAAAGAGGTTACTTGATGCTAACAATTAGCATTTTCTTCTATTTGTAGCACTGTAGGTGTCAATTAACATCTGTTAAATGAAAAATTTTTGGTTTTTTCGATTATTATCTTCCAGTCTGAGATTTTTCTCAAATTACTTCAGTAAGTATATAAGCACTTGTTGAATTCCTAGAATTATACAAGTCATCTGAGAAAAGCATAAGGCATGATTCCCTTCACAGGGATTATGAGTTGCATTAGGCTAAGAGACTTGACACATCAAAGTAGACAGTAAAAACAAACTTGAGATAGGGATTAGACCTTTAATTTTGCCAGCATAGGGAACTTGAGATGTGGAAGATTCCTCTATCAGATAACTGTTCAGAGTGACAAACAGTGAGGTGACTCATCAGGAACATGAAAACTCATGGAACATGACACAGCATTATCATTGTTTGAAGGGAATAGAGGTCTTGATTCTGAAGTTAGCTAGCTATCAATTATACAGGCTAGTATATAGTAAATGCAACAAAGAATAATTTTTAAAAATGCCTTCTGAGAGTACAAAGGAGGAACTGATTGATATGAGTCAGTCTAGGAAGAATCCTTTGGGGAGAAACAACTTGACCTGGGAGTTGAATAGGAGTAAATAAGCAAAGAATAGAATATAAGTATTCACAGTGTTAGAAGATTATTATTCATTCTCCATTCTTGAAGTGGACCAATTACATCACAAGATAGTGCAAGCAAAAAGGAGAAGTCAAGAATAAGAATACGGGGCATCTAGGAGGGACAGTAGTTACAGTACTGGCTCTGGAGTCAGGAAGATTTGAGCTAAAATCCTGCCTCACTTACTAGCTGTGTGATTTTGGGCTAGTCACTTAACCCCAATTGTCTCAAAAAAAAGAGCACAGAATGTGCAGGAGACAGAACAAATTAAGAGTGCATGTTGAAAAATAGTATAAGATTAGAAAGTTAAGGAAAATGTCAAAATCATCATTCATTCAACATTAAACAAGAATTTATTAAGAACTACTAGGTATCTGTTCTTGGAGATACAAAGAAAAGAAATTAAAAAGTCTTTGCCTGTTAGGAGCAATAAAGATATTTCAAGTCACCATGATGCTTAAGTGCCTGAGGATAGGAAATAGGAAAGACACATAAGATCCTAGGATCCAAAACTGGATAGATAAATAACTTGGTCCAGAGACTGATTTTCTCTGATAGGGACTCAAGGTTAAGTGAGTTGGCCAAAGTAAAATAAACAGTAATTAGTAGAAGCAATAGTTCTAAATGAGGGTTTTAGGCACTTTTTCATGGGAACTTTCTGGAACCCAGATCCTACCCTTTATGGTATGAAATCACTCCAGTCTATGACCATTAAGACTCAGGTTTTTTTCCTACATTCTACTAACTCTTTCATATAGAAGAAAGAAATAAGCTCAATTTATTAAGCCCATCAAATAGTAAAAACTCTTCAGAGACTAAAATACTTTATTGAAATAGGGAGAAATACTGGTGCAATGCATAAAATGGACAACACATTCAAAGGAGCATAGATGTAAAGTTGAAACCTTTTAAAAAACAACTTTTTAATATAAAAGAAATAGAAATCTACTACCTACCCCTTGCTTATGTCTTTGTTTCTTTCAAATGCATATTCATCCACTTATATTAATGGCCAGAAAAAAATTATGGATGCTTTAAGAGATCATTATTAGCAAATTTTCCTGTAATTGGAAGATAAACTTTCCAACTTCTTAACAGTCTCAAATTCTTCTTTAACTTAAAAAGAAATATAAATAATTAAAGTGAACTGTATGTACCATGGCTACATATGTTGAGAAAAGATAACACTTCAGTATGACTTTGATTACTTCTCACATTTGCCTTGGGAAATTTTAATCCCTAGACCTTTAGCGTCAAAGCTCTCAATTTTCCCTCACTTTTGAGAAATTTCTCTTTTACTTCCAGCATAAAAAGATTCAGATTGCACCCTTTCTGAGCTTTCCTTGGTCTAGGGAGCTGTATCCTTGGTTCAGAGTACATAGCAAAGGGCTGGTAATAAATGGTAAGGTGGCTAACTAGATATGATAGGAGGAAACTATCAAGGGTTTGTGACTTTAGAATTAGAAAGAAGCAATATTACATTGCAGTTAGGAGTAGCCATTTTAAGTTCATTTAGCAAAACAACCAAATGTTGTGCCAGACACACATTCTCTTATTTACCATGCAACTCCAGAGCAGACAAGCTGCTCCAGCATCTGCAGCAATGCTGGGTTTGGGTTTTTATTTTTTTTTTAATTAGATGCCTCAGCTTTCTGCCTACATACCTGCTGAGAAATTGAGATGACACCCACAGAGAAGGTCTGTACTTCTAAAAAAAGCAAGTCCAAGATGAGCAGCCTTCATCTGGTTATTTATTAAGCGTTTAATTCTTTTTTATAAAACACATCTTTAGTTTAAATTGTTAGAGAGAAAAATGACTGGGGACATCATTTCCCCATCCTTACTCTCAAGGAGCTTATATTCTGGAGAGGAAAAGATTATGAAACTTTTTTAATGAAACTTTTAAAAAGCAATTTCAGTGTTACATAACTTGGAATAAGAGATAATGATGGAAATCATCTAAGAACTTAGGTCTTGAATTGGAGGGGTAAAGAATAGGAAAAAAGGTCATTCTTGCAAGAGAAACAAAATCACTAAGTTTTAGTTAGAGGAGACCTGAATGGCCATGTAGTCCAATCCCATAACTACCAGACAATACCCCCCCGATAAAAAAACCTAAATGGTGATCTGGAATCAACTTGTAAAGCTTCATTGAGCATTCTATTCACCACTGCCATTCCATTATTAGATCACTCTAATTATTACTTAGCAAGTTTTTCCTGACCAACAAGCCTAAATTTATTCCTTTTCAACTTTAATACTAGTCTTAGTTCTGTACTTTGGGATAAAACAAAACAATGATTAAATGAATGAATTAAACAAAGCAAGTCTAATACTTCATCTATGTGGCAATCCATCAGATAACTGAGCAAAGTTTTCATATCCTCAATATCACATGGGATGGGATGCTGTGTGTGTGTGTGTGTGTGTGTGTGTGTGTGTGTGTGTGTCTGTGTATATATGTGTATGTGTCTATGGCAGGATTGATACTAGTTTGATCAGAGCATTATATTTCCTTTAGAAAGCTGTAATAGTTGTTTAGAAGGATAAGGTTACCCTTATCTTATGCCTAAGACTGGGTTTTTGTTTTCAAAAGTATCTTAGACACTGGGAGTATAGGAACTAATCTACAAAAAGAAGAAGAAAGAAGGGAGGAGGAGGAGGAGGAGGAGAAAGAATGATGCATAAAAGATAAAATCACCAAAGGATTCCTTTTGGCATTGCTCCCAACTCTACAGTTGGGACTCTGCTACAATTTCCTCTATACATATGAGAATTAATAAAAGGGAGCAAACTTCAGTAGCACAGACACTTTTGCTCCAAAATAAATGAGTTAGTCAACTGTAGTGTCTATTTGGAAAGTGTGAGGTCAAGGAAAGGATGAATAAAAAAGCATTCAGAGACTTCTGCCTTACCACATAATGCCAAACAAAACAACAGATGATTTATTTTTATTTTCCTCAAGCTCCAATGTTAAAATAAACAATTTAACACACATATACACATTTTTTTTTATTGTATCACTTCTCTGTTTGACTTAATTGTTTAGAAACTTTATTATTTTCCACTATTTTATTTCATTGCAAATAGATCCTCATTTAACCACATTATGGCTAAAATCATTCTGTAGACTAAACTGGGAACCTGTCATTTATGATGTTATTTGTTTAGTTAGGAATATGCACTTCAAGTTCCAAATAGACTTACAAATGAACTTATAGAACACAGCCAGTTTGTAACTAGGGGATTGCTTGTATGGCTTAGTCCATGCTAGTTATTAGTGGGTGGAGCATGAAACTAATGAGGCTGGGGTCATAGGCTCAAATCCCTTGTGGGTCAATTATCTTAGGAGAGAGAGAGAGAGAGAGAGAGAGAGAGAGAGAGAGAGAGAGAGAGAGAGAGAGAACAAACAAACATTTTTTAAGTTCACAGACTGCAGTGTATCACAACTAGTCATGTTTCCAATGTTTGCCATTGGTCCTGAGAGGTACCAAGCAGAATAATAGATGGCATGGCATGATACGTCCTTATTGATGAAGAAACAGAGCAATAGATTACCCTACCAAAAGTACATGACAATTTGAACTCATTAAGGGATTCAACCTTTGCCAAACTTTGGTTAACATTATACTTTCTGAATCTGCTAATCTATATGAACCATGTCTTTATAATATGCATTAAATAAAACAAAAATACTACAAAAACACATACTTCCAAGTTTTATGTAGACTAAGAACCAAAAAAACCAACAGCCATTTATTAAAGTCTACAATTTGCCAAGCACTGAAAGAATAGCCCATCATGGTTGGATGCAGAGATTCTGGAGATCCTGAGGTTACTGAGATCCTGGAGCTACCCTAGGGAAAAGCAATCTCTGGCTAGTCTGCATGCTTTCAAAATGGATCTTTTCATGAACTGCATGCCTGTTGTCCCAAGGACCAGTTTAAATTTGAGGACAATCATCAACAGGGACTATCAGGTGGTAAATCTTTTTGGCTATAGTAAATCATGAATACCTTCCAACAAGATGTAGAAAGATTGAAATCTGAATAAGTAGAAGAAAAACTCATAAAATTAGGAATTATTTAAATCATGAAGCATATGTTCTAGATTCTAAAAACCATTGGATTCCAAACTATTTTGATCGTGTACCTTTATCACTAAAACATATCTGACAATGTAATATAGATATCATATATATATAATGTGCATGTTTATAAATTATATCATATCCTAAAGTACTAGTAATTATGTTTATTATAAAATTTTCTCAAAAAATCTAAATACAAAAAGAGTAGATAAAAAGATGAACTGCTATTTGATCCTACAGGCAGTAGGGTTTATTAATAAAAATTAATAAAACCAATGGGTTTATTAAGTAGGGAAGTAATACAGACTTTCAATTTAGAAAAATCACTTTTCAGCCATGGTGAAGGATGGTTTGGAGTGGGAAGACACTTGTGATAGGGAGACATTTAGTAGAATATTTCAACAGTCTAGGTAAGAAATAAAAAGGGCCTCTATTAGTGAGGAGAGTGAGATAGAGGAGGTAGAAGTGACAAAAGCTGATGACATTGAATATGTTGGCTGGTTGGTTCTTGTCTTTCATTACTGAAGAAGATCTAAATGACGCTACTATGTTAGAGACATGTTGCAATGTGTCTGACTGTGGCTAATCAGACTAGCTTAAAATGCTCTACCACAGAGTAGGCACAAATCATTAATGTGAACACCTGGAAGGGTCTTCTAAACTTGTGCATTTTATGTTTTCTTTGAGCTGCTTCCATTTTGCCTTGCTCCTAGAACACAGCACCCTCTTTGATAAGGGCACAGCATGCTAGGCGATCCTGTGCCAGTGTCTCTATGCTGTACAATCAATTCCAAAGTTCTTGAGAGAGACTTTCAGAGATTCTTTGTATCACTTCTGAGTCCCCTGTGAGAACTTACCCTGTGTGAGTTTTCCATAAAACAGTCTTTTTGGCAAGTATATGTTTGGCATTTGAACAATATGGCTAGTCCATAGCAGCACTAACATTTAGATGTGTACATTAGATATGTTCATAGATATGAAATGAGTTAGGGACAGCCAAATGGTACAGTGGATAAAGTGATAAAGTGCCAGGCCTGGAGTCATCTTCATAACCTCAAACTTGATCTCAAACACTAACTGGGTGACTCTAGGCAAATCACTTAACCTTATCTGCCTCAGTTTCCTCATCTATACAAAGAATTGGAGAAGGAAATAGCAAACTACTCTAGTAAATTTGCCAAGAAAACTCCAAATGTGGTCATGAAGAATGAGACACAACTGAAAAGACTGAACAACAATGGTAGGGAGAGGGGGTAGGTGTTCAAGAGAATTTGTAAAAATCTGGGTAACTAGAAGGTGCCTTTGGTAATAGTATTCCAGGATCATAGAACTAGAGTATAAGACTTTTCAGGGGCCGTCTAGTCCAGCTCCTTTATTTTATTTTCCCCCAGTTACATGCAAAAACAAGTTTTAATATTCACCTTTAAAACTTTTAAATTCTGAATTCTCTCCCTTCCTCCCATCCCACTCCCCCTCATTGAGAAAGCAAGTTAGAAATCCCTTCATTTTAGAGACAAAGAAATAGAGGCACAAGAAAGTAACTTGCCTAAACAGTTAATAAGCATCAAAGGAAATAAATGAATTCAAGGACCCTAATTCCTTTAATGTAGACCAGGGAAATTTGGAAAGTGGGTGGATTTAGTGGCAAAGATAATGTCTGATATCTGCAATGTAGATCATCAGCTATCTGTGCCTGCTCATCCTATATGACTTTTATTTATTTGTTACTGTCCCTGAATGCAGATATTCTGAGAGAACAAGGTGATCTGAAATAGAAAGTGAGGAGGTAATTTTCTCTATCATACCTATGCAGTTGTGCATAGCCTTAAATTAAATTTTAACTGCCCTGATGAATTGATTCTGACTCAGAAGAGAGATATTTATGGGATTTGCACATCATGAGGACTATGGGTATCCAGGGACAAGGGAAGGTTTGGTTGATTTGTGATCAGACCCAATGATTGACTTTTGCAGTGGGGATGGGGTGTGATCCATCTTCCCATCATCTGATTGGCTGATCATATATCCTTTGGGGTCAGATCATGGTCCATGGAGGCGATGCTCTTTTATAGACCATTCCTATAATTTATTGGTGCTATGGAAGTTGAAGAAGGAAGAAATCATTAAGGACTGGAGTAGTTTGAAAAGGCTTCCTAGAAAAGACAGGTATTTGAGGTCCTTCACAATCTGACTAGAGACTTTCTTTCCAGTTTTATCTCATGGTATTCATTTTGATGTACTCAAAATGTCAGTTGAACAAGACTTGTTACTGTTCTCTCATAGGTGCTTAGCTTCTCCTCCCTTTATGCCTTTATGCCCACCAACCCCTATGTCTGGAATGAATCTGTTCTTTTATTTCCTGAAGCTGTAACTCCATTTGTTTTAGCTCCTTTAAGACCCAGTTAAGATGCCATCTTCTCCAGGAAGTTTTTCTTGATCCTCCTAGAAGTGATCTCATTCTCCTAAATCTCTTAAGTTTGACCTCTCTTTTCTACATAACCAATCTTTATTATATATAACTCCTTATATTATTATTACTTGTATTCCTTCTTCATTTCCCCACCACCAAAAAAAAGTTGCAGGCTCCATGAAGAAAGGAACTGTGCTAGTTTTTTTTATCTTTGTCTCTCTAGCATATATAGAGTGCATTTTAGGCAATAGATACTTAACAGACATTTACCCAAATATATTGATTGAAGATGAACCCTGATGAATAAGTACAATTTCCTATAAATTAAGGGGAGGTATTATGAGGGTCCACAAATTCTTATGACTGCTCTCAAACCCAGATTCAAAATTGATTTATAGCTAGCTAATTCTCTAACCTAACTCTATTAAGTTCCATAAAGTCATTTTTTCATATTACAATAATGAAAACATGACAGTTCTCTTTCAAATTCTTCCTTCTTTCCCTTCCCCTCTCCCTTCTTCTTTCCTTCCTTCCTTCCTTCCTTCCTTCATGATTTATTGGCAAGAGTAATTCCCAGTAAAGAAATTCCTTACATCAATGTTGATCAAGACCTGTTCTATAATTTATAGTATTAGCATGTGGTCTGGTGGTCCCCAGAAGTTAAATCATTTGTGCAATGTCATATGAACAGAGGTGGGTTTGACAAGTCTGATCTCAGGTTTTTTTTATTCTAAGATAAGATAATTTTTTCCTCTTCTCTAGCTGTTTCTATGTTCTTTGGCTGTAGAAATTTAGAGGATAAGCTCCTGAATTTATGTGCTTTCCCCTTATTAATAGTCTGTGTTTCTGAAACAAATTTATTCTTTCCTCTTTAAGATAGTGACATCATATTTGCTGCTTTCAGATTGGTGACCTCTAATCTGCTGATATGTGGTCCTCATAGGAGGTAGATGCTTATTAATTCTGGACTTGAGATATCCTGGCATTATTCCTCCTATTCCCACATTACCTTTTTGAAAATTAAACTGAGTCACAGAGTCTACCGAAAAGTATGGAATCTAATTCCTTAATAGGTATCAAATTAGTTCATCATCTGTCAAGTGATTTTTGATGATGGAATAAAACTTTTAAATAAATATTTGTTGAATCAATTAATGAAATCCACTTGGAGAAAAACATTCACTTTATTAAAAAATTGCTGCCTTCCTCAAATGATCAATTAAGGTTATCTTATATCTAGATTTACACAGCTCTTAGAATTTTAGATTTATTACAAAAGCCCTTAGTGAGGCTGTGAGTATCTCTTGAATTTGCCATTCTACAATTGTAATTCTCTTAGCTTACTACTTATGGATCCCATTAATGCTATTCCCTATTCTTAAGTCTACTACATTGGTTTCCAGGAGGAAATCCAGCTCTGCAGCTCGGAAACTAAGTCAGATGCCACAATATCAACTCAGGCCACCTGAGCCCTCTCACCAAGTCTTCAATTAAAATAATATTCTACTTCCAGACCTACTGACCTCATCTCAGAAATATTCCTATACTACACATCTATCCCTTCCTTGTTACAAGAGTTCAAGCTTACTTGTTATCTCTGATGTGACCTCATTTGACAGCAATAGTTATTTCTCTAAATGGAATCTTTTTTCTTGCTAGACATTCTTACATTGTCCCAATCTGACTCAGTGAAATATGAAACTGTTATAGAAAGTAAGCAAACTGATGTGGTGTTTCTGGAAGAATCTAAGGCTCTATCCACAGTCTAAAATAGGGACTGTTTCTGTATCTACTTTTATTTCTCTATGGCACTGGATTGCTCATCATCACTCAGTTTCTCACACCTGCTCAAGGCTATTGCCACTCATCTCTTCTATGAACATGTTCTCTAAATCTCAGGACAATTTCTTTCTGGTTTCCTTGCTTTTTCAATCCAAGTATAACCATCAATAACTTAATCTTCTTGTCCCTTTCTTTGTCTGACAAAGTTAATACTGCCTATTTTCTCTCTCCACTCTGCTATTGAGTATCAATCCCTTTAAAGATTTTTTATTTGGCTTTGTTGTGTGTGTGTGTGTGGGGGTGTGTCTGGTTGAATCATTTGGCTGTTAGTCAAGAAATATCAGTGTTCTAAGAGTTAAAACTGCATATTTCCTGAAGGGCCATGGGGAGACACATGGTGGTCACAAATAAACTGCAACAGAATTTTAGTATAAAGAGTATTATCAGAGTGATATATCACTGGAAAACAAGATGGGCTGACCACATAGCAAGAGTGATCACTGACTAGCATCTACACTATTCCAAAAGATCTAATAATAAAAACAGCTAGTATTTATATAGCACTTTAAGGTATATAAAGCATTTTCTACTTTTTTATTCATACAGAAACTTCATGAGGTATTACTCCACTTACAGTTGTAGAAACTTGAAGATGCTCAGTGTTGTGCATCTAGTAAATGTCTGCAGGCAAATTCCAGCTCAGGTTCTCCTGACTTCCAGTTTAGCACCCTAGCTGTTATGTTAGCAAGTCATCTTTTAGAGGAATGTTTCTGCATTTTGCCTAAGTATATTAAGGAGGAATTATATAGGAGGGCATGCATATGAGTTCCACAGGTTATAGATCACAGATAGATTTAGAGCTAAGCGGGCCCTTGAGACTCATCTAATTCAATACCCTCATGTTACAGGTGAGGAAATTGAAACTCAAAGCTATGAAATGACATGTCCAAGGTCACCCAGGGAATAAACAGTATAGAAAGAATTTGAATTCATGTCTTCCATTTTCAAAATCATCATTTTCTACTGCACTATACACTATACTTAAATTGAAGAGATTCATTCAAATACCAAAAGAAATTTGAGAGATGCGGCTTTGTGTAGGATTGTTTACTTTCCTCTCCCTAATCTGTGTTCTCACTATTTCATATTACTTCTAACATAACCTTCATAATGTTGTCTTTGGACTACTTTTATTTCCTTCTTTATTTCTAATAAGGCTGCAATCTAACTTTTCTATCATGTCCATGAAACATTTTCCTCCTAGAAGATCACTAGAGCCCCATGATTCACATCTATTTATGAAGGTCCCCTTCCCACCATAACACAGCTCCTCCTAGAAATTGCATTTAAGGAAGGTATTCAGACCAAGCTTCTCTTCCCTTCATTTCTCACCTGTATGCAATCTGGACTGTTCAGTTAGGCAGAGGACTTTCCCCACCCCTTAACTTTTTCAGTTTTCTCTTATTTTCTGTTATTTTTCTCAGTTAGAATATAAATTCCTTGAGGGCTATCTTTCCTTTTTGCTAACATTTTATCCCCTTAAGTTAGCACAACACTGTTGCTCACACAATCCTTATTGACTGACTAACTGGTATGATTTACCTATCTCTCAGTCCCTCTACCTCTTTACAATAGAATGGGTTGATGATCAAAAGAAATCTTAAAAATATTATATTTCCAGGGAAAGCCAGATGGCAGTATAGAAGGAATGCCAGGCCTGGAGTCAAGAAGATCATCATCCTGAGTTTGAATCTGACCTCAAATACTTACTAGTTGGGTGACCCTGAGCAAGACACTTAATCTGTTTGCCTCAGTTTTCTCACCTGTAAAATAAGCTGGGGAAGGAAATGGAAAATCACCCAGTATCTTTGCAAAGAAAACCCCCCAATGGGGGTTCAGGAAAAGTAGTAAATGACTGAAAAATAAATGGATGTATGGGATGTTTGGGGAGGACGAATACCTCTGGTATTGAGGACTGGCAAGTCCTTTTCAGGGCTGCTCATCCACCTTTGGTGTCCTCTCCAATAGCTTAATAGCATGTACAGCAGTCATACCCTGGAAAAACCATTTTTAGCAGATGGGCTAAGCTGGCTGAGGGTAACCAACAGATCTCAAGTCCATGAGGAATTACAGGGGTGTCTACTCCAAGGATGTGAAGACTTCCTTGGCAGAATAAGCAGAGGTAAACCTTTTGTTTCAGTGGGTGAAAGCAGGTGCTATAGAATACTTAGAGCTTGATCAGACATCAGAGATGCCAAAGTTATCCAGTACATCCAGAGCCATCATCAGTCATCTGGACTTTTGTCTTGCTGCTCAGCTCTAATGACTATGGAAGAGAGAATATGGCTGACAATTTCATGCAACTCTGCCTCATTTAAATCCATTTTACACGCAAGTCAAAAGATATCACCCACTCATGTCATCTTGGTCCTTTTTGAGCAAGAAGGACAAAGAACAACAACTTTAAAAACAAAAGATCCCATTATTACAACAAATGATTGTCTAAAATAAAGTTTTGCTAATGATTGTCCCTACGGCTACAGAGAGTAATCAGTACCTTTCCAAAGAACATCTGTGACGTACATTGGGTAAATGTTTCTGATATATAGAGGCGACAACAACATTCCCATTGGATATAGCTTTCAATTAGTTTATCAGTATCTCTTTATATGGTTTAATTAACTATGCAATTATGCTTTTTAGGTGCTCCATTTATACTCCTTGAAATTGTTTCCATTGTAATGGCATTTCTAAAAGCTTTGATGAAAAGTGTAATCCGTAGAAAAGAAGACCGAATGGAAATCATTACCCTCTGTATCTCCTCCAAACTGGAGACTAAAAGCAGTTAGATTGAGAGGTGGGGGAGGGTTGGAGGATGCAATTGGCAGATAGAGAAGGAAAGCAACCTCTTTACAAAAAGATGTTCAAAACACTCCAGCACAAAACAAGCAATGGCAAGAGATAAAGAGGGCCATTGTGTGCTTAAGTCCAGCTCATCATAAATCTGTCCATGTTCTACAATGTTCAATTAACCTCTGAATCTCATTAAAGAATCATCATCTTCTCTTTGGCTACATCTTTATTTCAAGACTAGCAATACATCACATAATACTATACTATACTATACTTCATTACTCAGTATTATCAGGGAATGAGGCATTCTACAAAAGTGAAAAATCAGTTTTTGGATACCTGAAGCTGTTCCCTCTTACACAATTTAACATTTATTTAGATTTTTTTTCAAATTGGGAAATATTTCTAAAAGATGTTATAAAATCCACTGCTTCAAAAAAGCACACTGAATAATCTTCATAATTCTTTCCATTAAAATCCTAATTCAGTGTCTCATTGGAGAATGGTGATCATAGGATTAAAGATTTAGAGCAAGAAGGGAATTTAGGGAGTGGAAAGTTCAACCTTCTCATTTTGAAGATTAGAAAAGCAGGACACAGAGAAGTTAAGGGACTTTCCCAGGGTCACACAGCTAGCAATTGTCTGAGGAGGGATTTGAGCTGGGCCTTCTTGACTCCAAATCTGGTACTCTCTCCACAATATAACACTTTCTTAATAGATCTTTAAAGTAGATTTGCCAGAGGAGCAAAAGTTTTTACTAGGTTCTGACCAAATTATAAAAACAGTGTTAGGGAAAAATGCTAACACAGTAGTCTAAGGATCAGCTCAGCTCAATACAAAGATACCAGGGACTTAGTCACCAGGTGATCATTTTCTATGCTTTTGTTTTTATTTTTTGGAAGCATAGAGGTTAAATGACTTGATCAGGATCACAAAACTAGCAAGTGATTTGAGGCTGCATTTGAATTCAGGTCCTTTTGACTCTAGCTATACAGATGATCATTTTTTTTAAAAAAAGAATTTATTTTTAATAGCTCTGACAACCTTAGAAGCAAACAAAAATTCAAAATGAATCTTGTGTAAGTTCTCTCAATTTCTGCAGTGATAAAATGGCTGACACAGAGATAGACAATATTGAGAAGCACACCAAGTTTTTAGATCATCTGCAAACGTTAATATAACCATTGGTACTTTTAATCTGTGCACTTTAGCCAACAACAATTGAAACTGATTTGAAATTCTTGTGATGAATGGTATTAGAAGATGAAAAGATGTTATAGCTAACTGAAAGTCTGGTTCACACTTTGTCCTTGGAGAGGAGAAGAAAGGCATTAGCACACTTGGCTTCATTTATAAGAAACATCTTTTATCCAAGAAACATCATCAAGCATACACTGAAGTCTTGGTAGGTCATGCCAGAAAGTTTGCTGTGCAGGTGGTCTCTGAGAACCTAGCATTGCCTCCATGCCATGATGTAGCACATGAGTGGGGCTCTAATGAAGGTTTGCTTTCTCATCTCTATAAAAATCATGAGAATGGCTTATATATGCATCAAAGCTATTCTCAGTGAAAACAGGAGAAGGGAAGAAGCACATTTTCATGGATGATTTTCTACAGGGGGCATCTTTATGATAAAGCAGCTAACTGAAAATTATATAGAATATAAAATCCCACTACTTGTTGATATAGACAAACTGTACTGGAGTTGGAGTCAAAAGATCTGGGTTCAAATTCTGGCTGTTTGTAGCTGTAAGATCTTAAACAAAGCACTTAATTTCCCTGGGTCTCAGCTTCCTCATCTGTAAAATGGGAAGGGGGGGGTTGATTATATGGCCATTTTCCTGATGGTCTTATGATAATACAAAGTATAAGCTAGAATACTCATTTGGTCAAAAGTTTCTTTTGCATTTTTCAGAATCACATGAGACTTTGTAATGGATATAACTAGAGAGTTTATGTTGTTCATTGAGTTGGTGACTTTAAGAAAGGCTTTAAAAATATATGTTTGTCCAAAATATTTGCATGCCATGGAAAAAATCCTGAATAAAGTCTAAAGAAAAAATCTTATTGATTAACTGTTTTTCCTCCAAAAGCTCCTATTTGTAGATGTTATAGTCTGATGCTGGGAGTATGTGGGAGAAACTACCTTTGGTCTTTCTGGCCTAGTCTTTCCCAGTTTAGTAAGCTATTGAAGCCTTAGTGATGACCTTTTCTTCTGCATAGTACCCCTCTCTATTCTCCCCTGATTCTTTTTTCTCTGGAACAATGGATGATTAGTGTCTTCCTGCCTCATCAGAGGTAAGAAACTAATCCAATTATACCTGCCAGAGTAAGAATTCATTCCTCCCACACTTGAAAAATAAAATAGATAAAAAAATTTATTATACAAGGAATGACAAGCAACTGGATGGGTAGTTGATTAGTTTATACATTATGAATAAGCACTGCAAATGGATAAAGAGGTATTGGTATAGGGCTGCATCAAATTTTGGAAACTGCAAAACTTTCTGTGATCTCTAAAACTGTGATGACTATAAGACTCCCTTTAACAATAGTAGTCTTTTAATGATGCCAAATCAGGGAACACTATTGAATCACCACCACCATTATCATCATCATCATCACCAAGTTATATAGAACTTCCTATGTACTCAGAGACTGTGTTAAGTTCTTTATAATTATTATTTCATTTGATCATCACAACAACCTTGGGAAGTTGGTACTATTATTATCTCCACTTTACAGATGAAGAAACTGAGATAGAACAAAAATTAAAAATAAGCCAAAAGATAACATGGTAGGTATAAGTAGGTTATAGTATATCATCAATGACAATCTATATGTGTGTAACAGCGTAAAAAGTTTTATGAGGCTCTCTATGACTAGAAATAGAATCAGTTACCATAGTGGATAAAGCTTTGATTTCAAGGTCAGAGAGACCTGGGTTCCAATACTACTGCTCACATATACTTGGTTGTAGGATCCTTTGCGAGTCACAACCTCTCAGTTTCTCCAGGCAATACTATAATTTACAAAATAGTTGAAAATTTGCATTTGCAGTGAGTTTCCTCACCAGCTGCTATGTAGATAAAATCATAGGTCCAAGCCAAATGAATAAATGAAATGGAAAAGGAAGTTAGTAATTTAGCAAGAATCAGAGATAAGCAGTTTAAATATTATACTCAAACTCCTGAGATATTTAGAGAACAAGTATGTCCTCTAACTCATTGAATGCAGCCTTTAATAGAGAATTTCTAGGGAAATATGGATAACTTAAATAGAGTAAAGAAATGTTGAATAAAGAATACTTACACACTAAAAAATCTGTGGCTCATCAAAGCAAATAGGTACTAGGTGGCACAGTAGAATGGAATCAGAAAGACTAGATCTTCTTGAGTTCAAATCTGACCTCAGATACATTCTAGCTGAGTAACCCTAGGCAAGTCATTTAACTCTCTTTGCTTCAGTTTTCTAATCTGTAAAATGAGTTGGAGAAGAAAATGGTAAACTGAAACCCAAATGGGTTCATGAAGATTTGGTCACAACTGAAATTTGACTAAACAATGGCAATAACAAAGTAAACAATGATGATTCCTGTTTTATAGAATACAGTACAGCAATATCTTTATCAACTGCACTATCTACATTACTTGAAAGACTATTCCCACCCTAAAATAATTAGGATCTTTAAAAGTAAATTGTCAGCTAGGTGACACAGTGTACACTGGTACAAATTTATAGATTCAGTATTACTATGATTCTTTGATTTGGAAGAGATCTTAGTGCTGCTTTAGAGTGATTTATATTAACCACAACAAAAATAATAATTAGCATATATGTACACTCTAAGTTCCAAAATTTTCATGAGGGTTTTATTGCCATTTGAAAGGTAAGGAAATTCAAGCTGAGAGAAATTATATGACTTGTCCAGGGTCACAATGCTAATAAAGTATCTGAGGTAGGGTCAAGGCATAGCTTGTCCTGACTCCATCATTGTATCCACTATGCCAAGCTGTCTGATTTTATCACAAGAGTAATATTCTCTAAATATGATATTATAGTTTTAAGTTATACTATTAACCCTTAGCATGTAAAAAACATTTTTCTTGACTATAGCTGCAAAATTGGTGTTATTTATATATTTCTCAATGCCTTGTGAAAAAGCAGAAATTATTCTCTTTGGATTTTGTAAATCTAGAAATTCTCTATAAGATAATGAATGGAAAGATGAAAAAGCATTTTTAAAATTTTTACTATTTATTAGGCACTAAGCTCTATGCTAAGTATTGGGATATAAATGGAAAAGTGAGGCATTTTTTCAAGGAACTGACATTTTAATGGGGAAGACAATAGTATAAAAGATTTCAGTTTATGAATTCAATTCAAAAGATGGAAAAGATCACTATTCTTAGAATTCAGGTGCAAAGCAGATGGCAAATATTTAATACCATTTTTGAATTTTATAATCATATCACTTTTTAATGTTGAACTATATGAGGACTTTGTGGGGAGTTCTTTCCTGGATCTTTAGTAACTATGAATTTAGCCTGCAGAAACAGTTGCCAGGTGGCATTTCCATAGAAGTTGTTTTCCAGAATGATGATTAAGTATACTGGAGTGGAAGCCGGTCAAGTATTTATTGTTAGGGGATGGTTTTCACTTCTGGAGCTTCTAGGTTTACTGGCTGCCAGGGGAGTTAGTAAGGAAGGTGCAACCTTCATTATAGTGATTTTTTCCCCTCTGTGATGGCCACAGGACCTGAGATGCAAGCAGGACCAGTAGTCTGCAGGACACTGCTCTTTCTAAAATTTTTTGGTTCATGGTACCAGGCAATCTTCATCTAGAACTCAAGAGTGGTAATGGTCAAAGTAATGATGTATGAAGTTACTCATAGGACCATAGACCCATGGTCAAGAGATTGCAGCAGAAAGTTAAATAAACAACAATGGCTATCATTTTCCAATGTCTCTGTACTTTGGAATTATGGAATGTATTTCTTGTACTAAAACTTCTTTTTTGTCCTTTCTCATTACCTGATACATATTTGGCCTACAATGAAAGCCCCAAACCTGGGTTTCCATGGTTAATGTGGAAATATGTTTTATATGATGTTATATGTATATTGGATACTGTAATTCTTTCTTTCTCAGTGAATGGGGGAAGGTAGAGAGAGGGTGAAAATTTAGAACTGAAAATAAAATAAAATTGGCTAAATTGAAAAAACCTACAATTTCCATAAAATCTGATTCTGATGAGATATTTTCCCTGGAAAGATGGAACAAAAGATCTATTTGGTGTTGCCTAGTGGAACATGGAACAACAGCTTTGAAATGTGGTTAGAAAACCAAAGCTTTTATGATGAGCCCAATTTAATAATTATAGTTATATATTTAATCTATTTTTATTGTTAAATTAAACACCTATGTGTATTAGGGAGCTTCAGATCAGAACATCCATATACACATCATTTCAAAGAGTGTTTTAGCTGGTGGCAAATTAAATGGAATATAAAATTAACAAATATAAATAATATTAACAATCCAAATTAAATATTAAAACCATATCATACCTCAATGACTCCATTTTATTTCCATAAAGGACACTACACTATAAACCATTCTTACCAGTGCAATCCCCAGCTGTTTGGTGTTTAGCACTGGAATAACATTATTCTAGTGCAGCTGCTGTTATTGTTTGTTGTATTTCTGCCAACTCGTGGAAGCCAGAGATGTTAGTCTTGCGGAGAGGGACAGCAATGATGAAAGCTACAGTTTGACAGATGCCTCCATCAACAACTTTGTTACTCTGATTGACTACATGGTATTTTAGGCAAATTAACCTGTCCAAAAAAATTCTTTATTACTGTGCTTGTGCACAGATGGAAATATGAACTTGACAATTCTGGGTACTAGCTTAGCAATTAACTGAAATGTTTCAATAGACTAATGAACTTTCATTCAAAGCATGCTCTCTGTCAGCAGAAGAGACAGGCTGTTGTTTGAGAAAGTGATACAGAATGTCAAATAGATCTTGACAGCAATGTTACTATGAAATTTGAAATATTAGGATAGCACAGAAAGGAAATCATTTAACACCTTTGTAATCCAGAGGGATCTGAGTTAAGTCCTTAATGCCTAAGTATGTAATTGTGCCTCATTAGAAATTTATTTCCTCTAATTCAGACTGAGTCTAATGGCTAGTCTTCCATTAATATTGCAGTTTCCAACCTTGACCTTTGACTAAAACAAAATCAATGATGCCATTTAAGAAATTTACTAGAGCAAATGTTAACAATAAGATTTTTAAAATAGCACCAGATGGTAGCTACTATCTAAGCACTTAGAAACAATTGCATTTAAAATAAGGAATTCCAGGAAAACTTTGCCAATAGCATAGACACAATGAGATGACACCCTGCCTCCCTATTGCCTCCAGGGCAAAATACAGCCAAAATATATAGGACTTAGAGTTTCTTACAGTGAAAAACTAAATAAAAGACTTTTGGATGAACCAGGGGAATAAAGTGAATAGGAAATGGGCTTAAAATTTGTTTTTGATAAAACAGAATGGCATGTATGGGAAGCTATTTAAGTCATGCATTTGCCTTGATTGTAACTTTTAGAAAATCAGTATTCCAATAAAAATTAAATTTACACATATGTAATTATATGTATATTCCTATCTGTATATATACATATATGTGTGTGTGTGTGTGCATAAACACATAGAATGTACTCATCCCATGGACAGAACTTTTAAATGTTATTCCTTCATGAATTATGAAATGTGTTGTTAAAAATTATTTTCCCTCTTTTTCTTGGCATCTCTTATATGTAGTGAAGATATTAATTCAGATTCATGAGTTTCTAACTTATCCCTCCAAATTTATCATCAACTGGTTACCCTTCTGGTAATTTCTCTCCAGATTTCATGAAGCCCCCCCCCTTTTAAATACATACATGAAGTCCTTCCGCTTTCATAAGACTGACAGCTCTCTTCAACTGGTCTTCCCTTTAAGGACCTTGGGATGCCTCCATGAATTGATGAAAAATGTCAGTGGGACTTTTAATTGATCCCATGTATTGAAAGTTGTTCTTATATACCAGAGATGTGGCTAGGTTAGGTAGTTAGGAAATATAAGGATCTTGCCTCCTTGGCTTACTTTGTCTTTATGTTTTTTGCAAGGCAATGAGGTTAAGTGACTTGCCCTAGGTCACACAGCTAGGTAATTGTTAAATGTCTGAGACCAAATTTGAACTCAGGTCCTTCTGACTCCAGGGCTGGTGCTCTCTCTACTGCACCACCTAACTACCACAGTGTTTATATTTTTTGCCCCTTATCTGTTTATTGATATAAAAAAAAAAACAGACAGGGATTTTGCAGTGGAGAAACCCAGGAGGAGAGTGGTGAGATATCAGGGCTCTGGCAGTGTCTAGCAAGATGACAGGGTGTAATCCATTCTTGAGACCTTAAAAACTGAGAAGCAAAGAGAAGAGAGACAGAGTGAGATCTCTGATAGAGAAGCCAGAGCCCAGAATCAAGAAGCTTACAGTAGTACAAAGGACAGATTTGAGCCTGAGGATACTAGCTATTTAGCTAGAAGTATTTTTGCTTTCTGTTCTAAGGAACTTGATGCCTTAGGCAAAACTTTCAGTTGGAGATGAGAGACCTGGTGTAATGACTCCTTATAGAAGGGGATGTTAACCTGAGGCCTGTGGATAGATTTTAGGGGGTTTGTGCATTCTTTTTATTATCTTGATAATTGTATTTAAATTTAATAAGGAGTTCTTGGCTTCCCAGACTGTCAAAGAGATCATAGAACATAAAAAGGTTAAGAATTCTTACATTTATATAAACAGCAAAGAGAGGTTCATATTTGCCCTAGGGAAGGTCCATGGCTAGTTGATCCTAAGGCTGAAACAAATGTTATTGCACTTTGAAAAGAGACAGGCACCTAGAGCTCAGTCTTCTCAAGAGGAAGGCATAGTACTATACTCAAGGATTTGAGCAGAAAGCAGAGAAGTTCCCCAGTATAGCCAGTGGGGCTATACCTAAATGTATATATTAAAGTAAAAACACCAATAGGGACTTAAAGTGTTATTGATTTTAATGCAAGCAGACTTAGAGTTAAAGTTTACTCTTAACAATGTAGCAGCTTCCTCTGACAGGGTCACCTTATGAATGTGTGTGGGGGAAATAAAGTGATGTGAGTCTCTATGTTGTGAATAGTGGGATGGAAAAGAGCTATACTTGAAGTCCCTCCACCCTCATAAGACTGACAACTCTCTTCTTCTGGTCTTCCCTTTAAGAACCTTGGGAGGACTCCATGAATTGATGGAGAATGTGAGTGGGGCTTTAAGATGACTCCAAGGTTTTGAAGGTTGTTATTACATACAAAGTATCATCCCCCTCCTATAATTTTAATTTTACTTGCTTAGTGAAGGAGGAAATATGAATCACTTATTATATGATGGTCTTTCAATTCCAAATTGCTGTAGCAAATTCATTTATTTTTCAACAATGAAAGTATAATTATAACTCTAATAATAATGGAAAGAGTGGGTTGAAAAGATGTGAACTGGGAATTTTATGTACTTTATATACATATATTATATATATATATATATGCTTATATTTCTTGTCAAAGTCCCTCTCTCTTTCTAATCTTACAATTGTCTTGTGTTGGTCTTCCCTTCAAGAATCTTGAGAGGTCTCCTTGAATTGATGAAGAATGTTAGTGGGGCTTCAGGGTACTCAGGCAGTGTGTCTGTGAACATATTATATAAGCACATAGAAATAGTGATTTTGCTGGTATGCCTGTGATGTATGATTCAACTTTCTATAAAGTTTCATTCTCTGCTAAATGAGCATTTTATATCTTTTGCATTTTCCTGAAAAAACAAGATCTCCTCAGGGTGAAACTAACTCTTTTCCATTCCACATCTGTCATCTTGGGCTGAAAATTCCATTCTATTCAAACAGTGTACACATTTATGACACAGATTGCAAACAGTTTGACATGCTTACAATGAAATATTAAGAGCTAATGTTAGGAATTTGCTACCTCTGAGGATAGAGATTGGAATAGCCACAAGAATGTCACATTGGATTTGTGTAGAAACATTTCATTTTCAAAATCAAAGCAAGGTGTTAGCAAATGATTCCAATAATATATGGTCCAAGACTCATACAGAATCCTTAGTCTTCAAAGTATTAGTTCTGTGTTGAATTAACGAAGTTACAATAGTTGGTGAAGATTTCAGACAATGGATTTAGAAAAGAAAAAAATAACATTAAAAATTCAGTTTTAGAATATTATGGGTGCACTGACTAGATGTGATCTCTATAAGTCACTGTCAGTGATCTCTGTTCACCTTACAGTATAGTGTAAGAAAAGAGATATATTTGAAGTAAAGAATGACGGACTTGAATCCTGCTTTCAAAACACAGCAATTGTGTGACTATGGCGTTGTCTAGTCATAACTTCTCTGAAACTAGGTTTTCTCAACCGTAAAATGGTGATATCATTAATAATTTACCTCATAGAGTTGTTGTGAGAGTCAAATATGGTATAGTCCATAAAGCTTTTGATTACTCTTAAATACTCTATGAATGTGCTGCTGTCATAATTTTCCGAGAAAACTGAAATAATTCTAGGATTGTTCTATAATATGGCAGTGTGATTTAATTAGTTAAGCAAGCATCTACTATGTTCCAGGTACTATCCAGACCCTGGGAATAGAAACACAAAGTCTAAAACCATTTCTATTCATAAGAAAGAAAATAGAAGAAGGAAGAAAAAAATAACAGGAGGAAAAGCAGAGCAAGAAAAATGCACAAAGAAAATAGAGAAGGGAGAAAGTAAATAGATACGGGAGAAAGACAAATACAAATGAATTAAGAAACAAGTCCAATTGGTGTGAATGAGGTATTAAAAGCTAACAGAAGCTATTTCTGATATCAACAAATAGCAATATTTCCAAGGATCACTATTTTAGACAACTCACTAACTTCTTGTAAATATCTGGAGAAATAGATACTTCAATCTTCTTTTTGTATTTTTTTTTTACTTTTTAAAAATTTTAGGCAATGGGGTTAAGTGACTTGCCCAAAGTCACACAGCTAGGCAATTATTTAGTGTCTGAGGCTGAATTTGAACTCAGGTACTCCTGACTCCAGGGCCAGTGCTCTATCCTCTGTGCCACCTAGCCACCCCCTTCTTTAATAAAGCATTTCAGGATGCCTGCCTAATCAGTAAGTAACTTCTGTCATACTCTTAAGACCCAGAGTTCACTGATTTTCTAACCCTTATCTCCAACCTTAACACTAGTACAACACTCCTTGTACAATTTTAATTCTATTTGCTTAATGAATGGAGAAGTGTGAATTACTTATCAGGTGATAGTTTTTAAATTCCAAATTGCTGTAGTAAATTCATGAATTTTCCAACAATGAAAGTATAATTCTAATAGCATAAATGGTTTATTTTGTGATAACAGTTTCAATTTGGTATGAAATCCAATTGAAGGTCAAGAGACACTGGAGTGGCCATTCTTTTTTTAAAATTAAATTTAATTTTTTTAATTGATGTTTTACTTTTCCAAATATATGTATATTTCTAAGTTACAAAATTTCCTTCCACCCTCCATTCCACCCCCTTTCCCTCACTGGTAAGTAGTCGATTTGTGGTAAGCATGTTTACAGATTAGTTATTTTTGATATGAGGAATTAGGATTAAGGGAAAGAAATACATGAGATTTTTTTAAGTGAATGTAGTGTTCCTCATATTCTGAAGAATTTTCTGTTTTGTTTTTTTTCTTCTTCCTCTGGATAGGGATAGCATTGTCCATAGTGGGTCTAATTGGATTGTCCTAGTTATCTACACTGCTGAGGGCAGTTGTATCCATTAGGGTTGATCATCTCACAATGTTGTTGTTAATGTGTACATTGTTCTCTTAGTTGTAGCCATTCTTTAGAGAGATATTCTTTCATAGGGCAGTATACCATATCATACTCTTGATGGCCATCCTTTTATAATTAAGTTCAGTAAAAAGTTAATTCCTTCTAGATGTAAATTCATAGAATCATAGAATTAAAAATCCAAAGCTATTAACCCCTTTATTTTACATATACATATCTTACCAAAACCAAAAGCAAAAAACAAAACAAAACTTTAAGCCCAAAGAGGTATTATTTGATTTAACTAAAGTAATATGGGTAGTAAATGAAAGAGTTAAGATTTGAATAGAAGACATTTAACTCTTAATTTTAGTGACTTTTACAATGTTAGTATCAATTTGGACAAATTCTGTCACTGAGACCTTCTCATTCTCATTTCAAAATATTTCTAAGGGCAGTATCCAATATTCTCATGCTGCTTTATCACTTGCTTAAAAAATATCACACAGAAGTCATCCCTCCTTCTCCAGAAAGTGCTCCAGATACAACAGCTTTCCTTCCATTCCCTCTCACCACAAACTTTATTTGCCTGTATCTCATTTTCTTCAAGGTACCTTGTCAAATGAGAATGCATTTGAAAAACTAAGAGAAAAGGTGCCACTGACTACAGAAAGCTGACCTCAAAGGTAGAAAGACATGGGTATAAGTCCTGCCTTAAACATAACAGAGGCAAGTTATATACAAGTCATTTAACTTTACAATGCTAGAGTTAATTCTCTTAGGGCAACAAATTGCAAAAAAGGTGCTGACCTGAATTAACTAAGTTTCTTTATGTGCTCTGGAAATACCATATATCAATAAAATCTCAGGTCTAATCCTTGTCCCTGTCCTGAAAAAATAGTAAGTACTCTTGAAGTGTGGATGACAATAAGATCTTAATATAAAAAAACTCCCAAGATAATAGCATTTAAACTTGATATTCCTTGAGCAAACAATAACATAAAGGGATAAATTTCTACTTATATCTACTTAAGGGCTTTCAGGCAATACCTCAAGTCACTTGGGGGGTCATACTTTCTTGGAAAATGGAAAGTAAGCTATTAGCAACTATTAAAACTCTCCATTAAGGAGACCATTTATTTTATGCTTAAGGACAATCCTAATTTGATCAGGGAGAAAAGAAAAACCAGCCACCAGAGAAGTTACTGAAATATACAGTTTCTTTAGCTTGAAAAGATAAGGTGGACTAGTCAGTTTTTAAAAAAAAAAATTATTCACATGAACATTTTTAGCTATATATATGCAAACATGGGTATGATAAGATCCATATATTGTATTTCATGTCACACATGCATTTCCCTACTTAATTATGGCATTTCTTGGTCAGAGGTTAACTCTGAGACTTTTCACTACTGAACTCTTAGACCCTGATCTTGTGTAAGTCTTTGGTTTTTCACAATTGCTCAAAACTTCTAAGACCGCTGGGAAGAATTACCTAAGTTATAATACTGTAACTTGAAACTTCTTCTATATTTCAGACTTTAAAAAAAAATGGTCTTTGTAAATGTTTCCTGAAAGCATGCTGAGAGGGTACTACCTAAACATAGGTAACTTATAGAGAAATATAAAGATCATAGTTATCATTACCATTTACAAGGGAAATATCAGAAAAAAGACAAAAATGAATGGGAGATATAGAATGGCCATGTCACTGTAAACACATTGGTTGAAATCATTGGAAATCTTTCAGAAAGGGAGATAAAAGCTAGGCTTTGTTCAAAAACTCACTGTGCCTACAGTCCTTTATCATGTTCGCTAAGAGCTTTCTTTTTAGCTATATTCACTTCACCACTTTTTTTAACCTGGAGTTTTTCATGGTTCTGTGCTCCAATTTAACTTATCAACCTTTAATCATTCCCCTTCCATTGAGGAAAAAAGGAATTTAAAAGGCTAAGTATTTTGGGGCCACCAAGATTATGAAGTTTAATGCTTTTCTTGGCATATGATAATGATGTTTTTGAAGAAGTATTTAAATTTCCTTGAGGTGATTTTCTTCCCTTTTGGCTTGCTTAGATAATGCTAGGATGTTAGACATAGAGTTAGAAGGAGCTTTGAGGACCAAGATGGCAGAGAGAAGACAGGCACAGTGCTAAAGTTTCCTGATTTTCCCTTTTATATAATATGAAAAAAAACCTCTTAACAGAAATCTGATCTACAAAACCCAGAAAGAGAAATTAGGAGATCTACCTCAAGGATTTTCCCCCTGGGACCATGAGTGAGCAAAGGACTCTGCCAGGAGTACAGGACAGGAAGAAAGCCTGAGAGCTCCACTAGTCTGGTTGGCGGGTCAGGCAAGATTCTGAGACCCTGAAAGTGCAACCAGCCTGATCAGGGACTGGGAGGGTGAGTGTCTGAGAGCTTGACTAGCCTGATCAGTGGGGCAGACTAGTGCCTGAAAGCAAAAAGCAGGACAAGCCTGATTGGCCACAGGGTCGTGGGCCAACTAGGGAGCAGAGGCATTGGTTGTGCCAGTCTGGAGCTTGCCTGCAGACTGGAGGGTGAGTTCATGTGCTGGAGAGCTGCAGTCATACCTTCATTTCAGCTGAAGCCTCTTCCCACAACAAACATAATAACCCACCTCTGCCCCAGGCTAAGGTGTGAGCAGCAGACTTCCCTCAGCTGTGAATAAGGAGAGCAATTACCTTGCCCTTGGGTAAAACCTACCAGTGGTCAAAGATAAAAGTACTCAACAGCTTTATCTACCCCGCCCCCCCCCCCCCAGGCTAAGTGAGAGGACTTCAAATTGAGGACACACACACACTCCAGAGAAAGCAACCAACACAGCCTACTGGGCAGCCCACTTGGAGTTATTAAACCCAGTGAGTAAAACTTCTAGGGATCTCACCACCAAACCTCTGGGAACCAGCCCCTCCTCAACCTAAGGTCTTAGGGAAATAAAAGGAAGGTCCATAGAAAAATTCTTAGAAGGAAAAGACCTTAACTGAGAGAGACCTAAACTTCTGAGGAGAATATGATCTGAGCTCCAGCACAGAAAGACATCCTTGAAGAAATCAGGAAGGAGTTTAAAAATCAATTGGGGGGCAGTTAGGTGGTACAGTGGATAGAGGGTTGGTCCTGGAGTCAGGAGTATCTGAGTTCAAATTGGACCTCAGACACTTAATAATTACCTAGTTGTGTGGCCTTGGGCAAGTCACTTAACCCCATTTCCTTGCAAAAACCTAAAAAAATCAATTGGAAAATTTGGGACCCTGCAACAAGAAAACAAATCATTGGAAAATACAATTGGACAAATGCAAAAAGAAAATAATTCTCTCAAAACCTCAATAGGTCAAATGGAAAACTCTTTCAAAAATAGAATTGACCAATTGGAAAAGGAGTTGCAAAAGGTAAATGAAGAAAATTCTTCTCTTAAAAAAATGTAGTCTGTGGAAACTAATGACTTCATGAGACAGCAAGAGTGTTAAAAAAAACAAAGAATCAAAAAAATAGAAGAAAATGTAAAATACCTCATCAGCAAAACCACTGACCTTGAAAATAGATTGAGAAGGGACAACCTGAGAATTATAGGTCTTCCTGAAAACATTGAAGAGAAAAAATATTGGACTTGATATTATAGGATTTTGTGATGGAAAACTGTCCTGATATCATGGAACAAGAGGGAAAAATCTTTATTGAAAGAATACATTGAGGGGGCAGCTATGTGGTGTAGTGGATAAAGCACCATCCTGAGTTCAAATGCGGCCTCAGACACTTAATAATTACCTAGCTGTGTGGCCACTTAACCCCATTTGCCTTGCAAAAAATTAAAAAAAAAAGAATACCTTGAACCCCTCCAGAAAGAGATCCTAAAATGAAAACACCAAAGAATGTTGTGGCCAAATTCCAGAACTATCAGATAGAAGAGAAAATCCTGCAAGTAGCCAGAAAGAAACAATTTAGATACCAACGAGCCATAGTAAGGATTACACAGGACCTGGCTGCATCAACTATAAGAGGTCAAAGGGCCTGGAAAGAGATACTCTGAAGAGCAAAGGAACTTGGAATGCAGCCAAGAATCCACTACCCAGCAAAGCTGAGCCTTCTCTTCCTGGGGAAAAGATGGACATTTAATGAAATGGGAGACTTCCAACATTTCCTGATGAAAAGACCAGAGCTTAATAGAAAATTTGGACATCAAACAGGAGGCTCAAAAGACATGTGAAAGGGTAAAGAAAAACAAACCTGCTGTCCAATAAGATGAAACTGATGATATCCCCTCCTGGGAGAAAGATTCTCATAACTCTTGGGAACTGTAACTCTATTAGAGAGAATACACTTAGCCAGAAGTGATGGACATTCATGACTTTTCTGTGACTTGGATAGAATGATTTAAAAACAATACCTCCTTAAAAGGGGGGACAGTAAGGAGATGGGAGGATGGAGGAGACTGACTGGGGTAAATCTCATTACATTAAGAGGTATAAAAGATCTACTGTAGGGAGAGGACAGGGAGGGTGAGAACAAAGTAAACTAACAGAAGGAAGGGAGGGAAGAAGAGGAAAAGGGAAAGGCGAAAGAAAGGGGAGGGGGTTGATATAGGAGGACAAACACTGAAAGGGGTGGTATTCAAAAAGAAAATACTGGGGAATATGGATAAAAGGAAAAAGGGGGAAATACAAACAAAGGGAAGATAGCATGGAGGGCAATAAAGAGTTAATAATTATAACTTTGAATGTGAATGGGATGAACTCTCCCTTAAAATGTAACAATATGCTGCTTACAAGAAACTCATTTGAAGCAGATATATATATATATATATATATATATATATATATAGAGAGAGAGAGAGAGAGAGAGAGAGAGAGAGAGAGAGAGTAAAGGTAATAGGTTGGAACAAAATATATTTTGCTTCAGCTGAAGTGAAAAAAGCAGGGATAGCAATTCTTATCTTGGACAATGAAAACTACAAAAATAGATGTCATTAAAAGAAATAAGGAAGGAAACTATATCCTCCTAAAAGGACAATAAAATAATTTCAATACTAAATATGTATGCACCCAATGGTACAGCATCCAAATTCTTACAGGAGAAGTTGAAAGAACTACAGGGAGACATAGACAGCAAAACTCTACTAGTGGGAGAGCTCAACCTCCCACTCTCAGATTTAGATAAATCTAACCATAAAATAAACAAGAAGGAAGTTAAGGAGATAAATAGATTGTTTGAAAACCTAGATATGATAGACTGATGGAGGAAACTGAATGAGGATAGAAAGGAATATACTTTTTGTTCTGCAGTACATGGCACTTACACAAAAATTGACCATGTCCTAGGGCATAAAAACCCAATGATCAACTGCAGAAAGGCAGAAATAGTGAATAGATCTTTCTCAGATCTTAATGCAATAAAAATGTTATGTAATACTGGATCAGGGAGATAGAGACCCAAAACTAATTGGAAACTAAATAACCACATTTTAAAAAATGAGTGAATCAAACAACAAATTATTGAAAGAATTTATTATTTCATCCTAAATAATGACAATAATGAAACAACATATCAAAACCCATGAAATTCACTCGAGGCAACTGACATAGGATTTATTATCTTTAAATGCTTACATGAATAAATTAGAGAAAGAGGAAATCAATGAACTAAAAAACTACAAAAATTTGAGGAAGAATTAAATCCCCCAATTAAATATCAAATTAGAAATTCTAAAAATTAAAGGAGAAATTAATAAAATTGAAAGCAAGAAAACTATTGAACTAACAAATAAAACCAAGAGTTGGTTTTATGAACAAAAAAAAAACCCAATAAAAATGATAAACCTCTGGTCAATTTGATTTTAAAAAAAAAGAAAGAAGAAAACCAATTATTGCTATCACCACCAATGAGGAGGAAGTTAAAGTAATAATTCTCAATTATTTTGTCCAACTCTATGCCAATAAATTTGACAATCTAAGTGAAATGGATGAATATTTACAAAAATATAAGTTGTTCAGGTTAAGTGAAGAAGGAAAAAAACCTTGGGTGGCTAGGTGGTATATTGGATAGAGCACAGGACTTGGAGTCAGGAGTACCTGAGTTCAAATTACCTAGCTGTGTGGCCTTTGGTAAGCCACTTAACCCCATTTGTCTTGCAAAAACCTAAAAAAAAAAAAGAAATTAAAAAACCTAAATAACACTATCTCAGAAAAAGAAATTCGACTAGCCATTATTGAAATCCCGAAGAAAAAATCTCCAAGGCCAGATGAATTCACAAGTGAATTCTATTAAATATTTAAGGAAAAATTGGTTCCAATTCTATATAAACTCTTTGGAAAAATAGGTGAAGATGCAACTCTGTCTCACTCTTTCTATGACACCAATATGGTGCTGATACCTAAACCAGGAAGAGTTAAACAGAGAAAGAAAATTATAGACCTATTTTCCTGATGAATATAGATGCCAAAATCTTAATTAAAGTGTTAGCAAATAGATTACAACAAGTTATCACTAGGACAATACACTATGACCAAGTAGGATTTATTCTAGTGATACAGGGTTTGTTCAATATTAGGAAAATTGTTAGTATAATTAATTATATCAATAACAAACCTATCAGAAATCATATGATTATATCAATAGATGCTGAAAAATCTTCTGACAAAATATAGCACCTATTCCTACTAAAAACAATAGAGAGTGTAGGAATAAATGGTTTGTTCCTTAGAGTAATGAACAGTATCTATCTAAAATCATCAACAAGCTTTATATGCAACAGAGGGGTGATCACCATTATCACCACTACTAGTCAGTATCGTATTAAAAAATATTAGCCTCAGCAATAAGAGAAGAAAAAGAAATTGAAGGAATTAGAATTGGGAAGGAAGAGACAAAACTCTCACTCTTTGCAGATGACAAGATGGTATAACTGGAGATTCCCAAAAAATCATCTAAAAAAACTACTAGAAATAATTAACAACTTTAGCAGAGTTGCAGGATATAAAACAAACCTTCATAAATCCATGAAATTCCTATATATTACTAGCAAGATACAGCAGAAAGAGCTAGAAAGAGAAATCCCATTCAAAGTACCTCAGACTCAAAAACTTTTTGAAAATAATTACAAAACTCTTCTCCCACAAATAAAATCAGATTTAAATACCTGCGCAAATATCAACTGCTCATGGAGAGGCCAAGTTAATATAATAAAAATGACAGCTCTACCAAAACTAAATTACCTGTTTATTCCCCTACCAATCAAAATTCCAAAAAAATTACTTCAATGAGTTAGAAAAAGTTGTAAGTAAATTCATATGGAGAAATAAAAAGTCAAGAATTTCCAGAGATTCATTGAAAAAAAGTGCAAAAGAAGTTGGCTTAGACTTATCAGATCTAAATTATATTATAAAGCATCAGTCATCAAAACTGTCTGGTATTGGCTAAGAAATAGAGTGGTGGATCAGTGAAATAGATTAGGTGCAATAGTAGAAAATGATTATAGTAATCTGCTGTTTGATAAACCCAAAGAGTCCAGCTATTGAGATAACTCTCTCTTTGTTGGGAGAATTGGAAGGAAGTTGGTATGGAAGAAATTTAGTTTAGATCAACACCTCACACCCTATACCAAGATAAGATTCAAATGGATACAGGATTTAGACATAAAAAAAAACAATATTACAAGCATACTTGAAGATCAAGGAGTAGTTTACCTGTAAGATCTATGGAAAGTGAAGCAGGTTATGACCAAGGAAGAGATGGAGACATCATTAAAAACAAATTAGATAATTTTGATTACATTAAATTAAAAAGCTTTTGTACATATAAAACCACTGTAACCACGTCAAAAGAAATGTAAATTGGGAAACAATTTTTATAACTAGTATTTCTGACAAAGGACTCATTTCCAAAATATACAGAGAACTGAATCAAAGTTTCAAAAAAATCCATTCTGCAATTGAGAAATAGTCAAAGGATATGCAAAGGCAATTTGCAGATGAGGAAATCAAAGTGATCCATAGTCATATTAAAAATTGCTTTAAATCCTGACTTATTAGAGAAATGCAAATTAAAGCATCTCTTAGATACCACCTCATACCTCTCAGACTGGTCAATATGACTAGAAAGTACAATGATCAATGTTGGAAGGGATGTGGGAAATCTGGGACACTAATACATTGTTGGTGCAGCTGTGAACTCATCCAACCTTTCTGGAGAGAAGTCTGGAACTTTGCCCAAAGGGCAATAAATATGTGCATACCCTTTGACAGCAGTACCACTACTGGGTCTATACCCTGAAGAGATTATGAAAAAGGATAAAAACATCACTTGTACAAAAATATTCATAGTGGCCCTGTTTATGGTGGCAAAGAATTGGAAATTAAGTAAATGCCCTTCAATTGGGGAATGGCTTAACAAACTGTGGTATATGTATGTCAAGGAATACTATTGTTCTATTAGAAACCAGGAAGGATGGGTATTCAGGGAAGCCTAGAAGGATTTGCATGAACTGATGCTGAGTGAGATGAGCAGAACCAGAAAAACACTGTATACTCTGACAGCAACATGGGGGTGATGTTCAACCTTGATGGACTTGTTCATTCCATCAGTGAGACAATCAGGGACAATTTTAGGGTATCTGTGATGGAGAATACCATCTATATCCAGTTTGAGTTTGAACAAAGACCAAAGACTATTATCTTTAATTTAGGGGAAAAAAATCCTGTTATCTTACTATGTAATTCTACTGTCTCTTACATTTTATTTTTCTTAAGGATATGATTTCTCTCATCACATTCAACTTAGATCAATGTATACCATGGAAACATTGTAAAGACTAACAGATGGACTTCTGTGGGGGGGGGGGGGGAGGAAGATTAGGGGAAAAATTGTAAAAAAAAAATCTTAAAGAGAAAAAAAGGGATTTTGAGTTCAATGTTCTAGTTTTACAGGGGAAGAGACTAAGAACTGGAAATGTTGTGGCTTGTTCATAAAATAATTTTAATTCAGTACCATATAAAAATAATACCTCCTGGGTTTTCTCATGTCACTTGAATTTCAAGATTCGAAAGTCCTCCTGGCCAAGGAGCAACAAGTTTGCCCTTTATTCTTTTATTTCATTCATTAAACAAGGAACATTTTTAAAGGAGCATTTACTGAGCAATGTTAGAGAAAGACTGTTGAAGGAGACAGACATCATAAAGTTCCTGACCTCAAAGAAGTTCTGATCTAATAGGTAGGCAAGAAATGTGTGGAGATAAATAGAATGTAAGAACAGTGGAAAAATACAGAGTCTAAGTTATTCAGTAGGGAAAGAAAGCCCCTTTGGAACTAAGAATGAGGGAGATCTTCAAAAAAATTTCATGAATATTCATTTCATTCTTCTACTACTATCATTCTAGTGTCCTCTTTATCTTTCCCATTTCTCCATATGCCTTGTGGCTCATTGGTATTCTGACTGGTTTCAAGAAAGATATGGGATTCACTATACCAAAAATAGATTTACTAACCCATAGTTAACAGATATTAGGCTCTGAATCTTGGGGTTTTCTTGTGTTCAATAACTCATATTTTTAAGAGATGACTGGACTTAAGTTTATGGTTGACATCTCTGGGTTTCTCTTTGTGAATCAGATGATACACCTAGAAAGGGATCGTATTCAATATAATTCAACCCCATAGACATTAGATGATATGCACTGGAGCTTCAAAGACAAAAACAGAGACTATTTTTTCCTCAAGTAACTTGTATCTTGAGGGGGAGGGATGTACAGTTACATCAATTTCTAAATATATACACTTAAAGTTGGTCTGGAAACATTAACTTATTCTAGGAACTCATTGATACTCTGCTCTAACAAGCTTGGCACTCTCACAGGAAACAAGCATAGACATATAGTTAAGTAAACCAAGGTAGTAATAGTATGGAAATGCAACATGAAGACATATTACCAAGTCATTAAAATCTCTGAGCTGGAAGGCACTTCAGAGAGCATCTAGTTCAATCTTTAAATGAACGGAAATCTCTACTAGACCATGATCAACAAAAGATTTCCAGTGATGAGAAGAAGGCTGTGTTTACTCTGAATCATATACTTAGTTTAGCCTTCATAGCTCTTTACAATTTTGTCTCAACCTAATTTTCTAGCCCTATCTTTTGCTATACCTACCTAGGTTTGCCTATTGGATAAAATAGAGGACTTGGATCAAAAAGACCTGAGTTCAAATCCTGATTAAAGCAATTAACTATATGATGTTGGTCAAGTCACTTAACTTATTTTACCCTCAGATTCCTTATGTGTAAAAAGGGACAGTAATGGCATGTACCTCACAAGGACCAAATAAATTCACATTAAAAATATATATACATATATATGCACATATATATATATACACATACATAGACACTCATGCATATATACATATACATACATTTATAAACATAGCATATATACATTTATACATGCATATATCTAACTTTGTAAGCATTAAAATATAACACATGCATTCTAGCTATTATCATCACCTATATTCTAACTTTTTAAAATCATACCTCATAACTTACCTCTTTGCCCTTGCTCTTTCTGTACCTTCAGCCTTCACAGACCTTTCCCTACCTCCTCCTCTCTAATTCCTAAATATCTTAACTCAAAAGACATTGCTTTGGCTTCCCTGGAGGTTTATTTATTCTTCTAGAGACCATTCCCTCAAGCACATCTCAAGGTGAAAGTAAACTTTTCTATTTATGATCCTAGGGTCATGTTTATACCCTTGTTTCATATATCTTGTAGTTGTATGCATAATTATTGTTTTTACTCTATTATAAATTCCACTAAGAATAGACTATGTCTTCAACATCTTTTTGCATCTCTCACAGTACTTTTATATAATAGAAATTTGCAAGAAATGTTTGTAAAATTATTATAAAATTGAACTGACCTGGAATAGTCTCTAGACATAAGTCCAGAAAGGTTTAGACTCCCTCATTTCCATATGCATATTTTTTCTAGAAAATGTTAATCAGATAAACCTCAAATCCTCAATATTAATAATTACAGTGTCTGCTAGGAAATTCATAGATGTATATATAGTTTCTAAAGGCTGAAAAAAGAATAGAGGGAATATAGAATCAGGAACTATCTTAGAGTCAAAAGTCACAGTATTTTTAGCACAAAATTCCCAACTACCCTCCACACATTAAAGAAAAATTTTAGAAATATTAATGCTGGAGACTTAAAAGCTAATAAATAAGCCACATTGAGTACTTTGAGTCTAAACTAATTATAAATGTTTTTCATCACTGCTTACTTTTTAAAAATCCATACAAAATATATGAATAAATTTTAGATATATATGGAATTCAGCAGCAGAGAATGTTAATCTTCAAAGCTCATTCATCTTGCTTGTGAAATACAAGTTCATGCGGAATATTGGAAGTTTTATGGGAGGACAGGGTTCTCAGCTTTAATACTGAACATATCACTTAGATGGGCAATAGGAAAGCAGAAGGAAAAAGTATCATAAAGTGGCTGCCATAGTAAGAAAGGTAAGTGAAAAGATGGAAAGTAGATAGAAAATATTCAAGTCTAAATGCTCTGAAATCACTCATAGCATAAGATTAGAGGAATAGATTTTTTTTTAAAGTGGTCTTTTTTTCTTAGTGAATAGGAACTTGCAGTGTAACCCTGATCACCCATAAAACTAGGTTTTAAAATTTCTCTTATTTTTGATTTCTACTTGCTTCTTTCTGCCTACTTCAGCTTTCCTTATAGAAGTGACTCATTCTCATGTAGGGTTTATATTGTAATGTAAAAACTACCTCTCAGGGTCAGCCATTTTCACTGCCACAGTGACTACCACTTGTCCCCCATCAGCTACCAGCATAACTAGGGAGATCATATGACTGCAACAGTTGTGTCAAGGCAAGCACAGATTTTTCTGAAGTATACTTTGTTTGTGCCTCAGAGATTCAGACTAAAAATACCAAATGAAAGAGGTGCAGTCAACACTTCGACCTAGCACAAAATTCTTAAGTGCTGTGTTAAAATCCAGATATAGTTCGAAGGCTACAGGGAAAGTAGAGGTAGAAGGGAAGGATAGAAAAAAATGAATTAACTGCATTTTCTCTAATTTGTTTTTTGAAACCTTGTGCAATTAGTGATTTCATTGCTTCTTTTGGTACATTCAACCTTCAAGGGTTTAAATTGTTACATTCCCATAAAATTATTATTCTGCACTGCATCTGGGAATCTATTTGGAGATGGACAGTTTATAAATGTCTATTACTAACACCAACACAAAGGTGATGAAAAGAAATATATGCTCAACACTCAGCAAAGATGTTTTTAGAGAAATATTAAGAGGTGAGAATATTTTTACCTTGCACTTGAAGGTTTCCACAGCTGATTGACACATTCAAACAGCCTGCCAGGTCAGGTTTGTAATGAGAGGTGAAAATCTGCAAAATTTCTAGATGAGCTGCTCTGAAGACTTTGAATATAGTAGCTCAGCCCATTTTGCCTAGAAGGCAGCTATGTCTCTAGAAGCCTGCTCCTATTTTTAAAATGCTCAAAAGATTTATTTATTTTTGAAGCACTCAGGAACATACAAGAAGGGGAAAGGAGAGAGAAAAATCTCTTTATCAGGGGAAAATAAGGAGAGAGGGGAGGAAAGCTGAGGAAACCCCACACCTACATAAGATAATGAATATTGATACTCAAAACCTCATCATGACTCTCATGTGTCCTGTTACAATTTTGTTTTATATTTCCTTCATTTAAAAATGTTATAATAAAGGAGAAAAAGTAGGACTATTTTTGGTAATACTTAAGGGCATATGGCCACTTACTCAGATCACTGGGGAAACTGTGATAGAGTTATCAAAGACACTGATGAAACACCCTTATAATATAAGAGAACTACATAAAGTCAATAAATAAAAATGTTTATTTCAAGTAGCACATATAATTAAAGCACACTCAAGATATTTGAACTGTGTCATTCAATATGTCCTGTATTCAGTTACGGATACTATATCATAGTATTATGATAGAGGTCAATTGTGCATTCAGAAGAGGGAGACAAATTATGAGAAGATTAGAAATCATATTTTAGGAGGATTCACTGAAGAAAATAAGGATGCTAAGCATCCTTGAGAAGTTAAAAGAGGCATGATAACCATCTTTGAGTACTAGAAGGTTTGCTATTTCAAAGAATTTAGACCTATTTTACTTGGACAAAGAAGGCACAGGATAGAAGAAGGCAATGTAGGAAAATCATGGAATTTAGAATAAAAAAATCTGTATATGAATCCTAACTCTGCTTTTTATCAGTCACTATGTCCTTGGGAAAATCATTTTAATTCTTTGGGTTTCATCAATTGGGGAATGGCTGAACAATTTGCTATATATGACTACAATGGAATACTACTATGCCATAAGAAATGACGAGTTTGATGATCTTAGTAAAACCATGCATAGAATTGTATGAAATAATGAAGAGTGAAATGAGCAGAACCAAGAGAATGTTGTATACAGTAATAGTAATATTGTTTTAAGAACAACTTTGAGCAACTAAATTATTTTGACTATTATAAATATCCCAAATTAACCACAAAAGGACCCATGAAGACACTATCTGCACTGATATATAGAAGTACATATAAAATTTTGTGTGTATGTGTGTTTGTATGTGTATGTCTAGAGGTAGCCATCTCTAGGGTAGGAGAGAAGAGGGGAAAAAAGGAAAAAGAAAAGATATTTACATGATAACCTTATTATAGACTTAAAAGGAAAAGTAAGCTGTACATAAAAGATTTGCAGTTTCATGTGCAAGCTGTTTGAAAATTTTAATATTATGGAAATGCTTGTTTTATTACACATATTAAAAATAAAATTAAATTAAAATTTTAAAAAATCTTCTCTGGGCTTGCTTCCTCATCTATAAAGCTGGGATAGGTAGAGATAGCTGTACTAGATGATTTTAAAAGTTTCTTCAGGTTCCAAATGCTTGATCCTAAATGATGCAAAGAAGCAGTGACAATTAAATATAAGGAAAATTTGCCTAACAATTAGCACTAGCTGAAAGTAGAAAAGGTTGGCTGCTTAGAAGATAATGGATTCACTAGTACAAGTAAGCAATGATTGGATGATTATTTATTAGGGATGTTAAAGAGAATATTCTTATTGAGATATGGACTGAACAACTCTGGGATTCTATATAAGATTTTCTGTGTGTCCATCTGCCTTGTACAGGACAGAGCTTATCATGTCCTCCTGGAGCTTTATTCTCAAGATTTAGGTACGGGGCTGGATATGGGTTTGGATGCTCCTGGCTCCAGGGCTGGTGCTCCGTCCACTGCGCCACCTGGCCATACCTACAATTATTATTATTATTTTTTTATTTTAATTTTTTTCTCTCCCCTTTATCGCTCAAATGAGTCTATATTTTTTTGGGGGGAGGGGGTATTTTGTTTACTCTTAAACAAGAATATTTTATTAATATATAAAAAACAGTTTGTACAAAATGAGAATAAATAAATACTAAAAAAAAAAGATTTAGGGGCAGGTTTACTGTCAAGATTTTGACAGGTTTCAGTATTTAATTGTAAAAATCCTACTTCAAGATTTGAAAATTTTCACCAAAAATAATCATCTGAATTAAATAAAATCTGTGAGCTCTAAAAACACTTTGGTATATATGGCATTTGTGATCCTGGGGAGATCATGTGCTTTATCCAAACACTGTTAGTTCATATTAAAGTTCACAAGTTGAAGTGAAAATGTAAAGATAATACAGAGGATATTTAATGCATAAGAAATATACAGTGTAAATCACTAGAATAGTTTTTATGTTGTCATATTAGCATATTCAGACAGTGCCACTTGTCAGGAGACCTTCAGTCTCTGACATAGATAAGTGAATCTGAAAAGGGAAGGAATGCTTTTATTTTGTTGTTGTTGTTGTTCACCCTTCCCTTTGAAAAAGACCAATGACAACATGAGGTGATGATGACTTGTGAGTGAATTGGGTTTGAGTGAGGCAGAGTTGTACCAAGTCATCAGCTTCACTCTCTTTTCAGTCACCAAAGTCTAGTGACAAGATAAAAGTCAAAATGACTGGCAACATCCCAGGATGCAGTTGATAACCTTGGCAACTTTGATGCCTGACCAAACTCACTTTCATGACTTGGAACAAATTGTTCTCATCCATTCATTCCTCTGAGGGAAGTCTTCATGTACTCATGGTAAACATTCCCCTAACTCATCAATAGGTTTGAGTTCTGTTGGTTATCTTCAACCTGGTTTAGCCTATCTGAGATAATTTTACAGGGTATGGCTGCTGCACATACTATAGCTTCTTGAAGTGATAGGTGACAGCTAGGTAAAAGATAAACAGGGAAGGTGAATGAGAAACTCTGAAATGGGCTCAGCAAGCGCTCACATTAAAGATGCTCATCCTCCCTGAATATCCTATTCACCCCTTTTAGAATGTACTAGAAGATTTTGGTGATGCCATAGCATGAATTAATCTTGTTGCTACCAGTATGAACCTGGACATCAAATAGGTTTTAACAACACAACTACTGTTTATAAACTTACCTAAGTTATATAAATGAAAAATATTGCATTTGTTTTTCTTTCCTGAGGGGAAGACTCTTAGGGAAAGCAGAACACCTACACTCCTCACCTCAATACACCAGCAGGATTGATGCACACACAAGTGGAGAAAAGATTTCTGAGGACCTAGATCCCAATAGACCTTCTAGTATATTCCACCTAACTGTTACAGTTCACTCATTTTACTGTATAATTATGTATATATCATAAAGAGATTGTTTTACATATATGGCATATGGTATCATGCCTTTCCCACTGGAATAGTGGCAACAAAGACTTGTGTGAGGAAGGATATGTCAGAACACTATCATTACATATTTGCTCCCTTCGTGTTTCTGCTTTTTCACTGTTATTAACACTACTGGGGGGAAAAGAAACACAAAGCTTTTTTTTAAAAAAAACTAATTCTTGCTTTTAGATGTATGATAAGTATTTATTTTAAATTCACCAGCAGATTCATCTTTCTAATGATTTGCTTAGGCTAATGTTAAGTTACAGGTACAATCCTTGATCATATATAGTAACTGAAGATGTGGGGAAAAGCTTAGGATTATACAAAAAGAAACAAGGCTAGAATCAAAATGTGATGAAGACAATCTGTAAAGTGAATTGAGAACAGATTCAAGTTCTATTTACAAAGCAAATGAAACTGAGTACTGTGGGATCCAGGACCTCAGATAGGGGTGAGTATTGATGCTGCTGACTTCACAATGAGTGTTGCAAAGCAGCCAGAATCACTTTCTGTCATGGCTTAGCTCGCTAACACGATAGAGTGGACAGCTGGCCTATTGATCCATGGAGTAGATCGATTACACTATCACCCCACTTGCCTGAATTCATGTCAGGTTCACTGGCAAATATCTCTGGGCAACATCAAATAATGATTCCTGTCTCCAGCCAAGCATCAGAACCATAGATGGATATATAGAGTAGTAATGAATTTGGAGTCCTACCTAAGAACCCTTAGGTAGATAGTATGCTACTGAATATTTAGATCATAGGAAGTGGCAGGGGGGGGGATGAGAAAGATAATAAGAGAAAAGAGGAAAATATCAAAGAGGAGGGAATAAATGAAAGGGAATGAGAAAGGGGAAAATTCACCTTGGATTGTGTTCACAGTGAATTGTGATTTTTGTTGGACTAAAGATTCCCAAATGACAAAGTATCTTTCACAGCATAAATAGATTTTAAACAAAAAGAGGAAATGCTAGTAGACAACTCAGAATGTCAGGAGACCACTTGTGTGGTGCTAGACACAAGACAGTTGAGATCTTTTGGATGGTCACTGAGGTGGGTCCAAGTATAGGTCAGGCTGCCTCTTTGGTTCTAAATTTTTAGGGATCTCTGGTTTACCCCTACTTCTGTATTCACCTCAGCTCCATTTGCAGAAGTGTGTACATTGTTCTAGAATTTTCCAGGAGCTCTGTATTGTGAAACCTCACTTCAAGTTGAGACTGTTAACTGGCATTTTTCTCTTGTTCTAAAAATGACAGCTGTAACTTCCATAAAAGTTCAATCTGACTGAAACCATTTGGTAAATTTATTGTTAACTTTTTCAAAACAAGATTAGTGTACATCCTTGCCAACTTCTTTATTGATCAAAAATAAATTACCCTTCACATTGAAATTAAAATATATTGATTGGATCAGCTAACAAAAATGCATTAAGATTTATAATCAGCACAAAACTTTGTTTATACTTTATAAATAAGGATGTATATATATATATATATATTTAAACTATATATACACACCAATGTATTTATACTTGTGCATTATAATACTAATATTATTTTCTAGGGCCATACCATGTGACTAATGCAGTCATAGACATTCTGGAGTCAAAGGAAAAAGAAGAGAAAAAAATATTGCCCCATGGAAACTATAACTGATAATTGAGAGCAAATATGTAGAAAAGGCCACCCTCAAAAAAGCAACACACAAAAAAGAATATTTAGCTCATCAGGGGAATGTAGAAAGAAGAGGAAAGGAAAGAAAGAGATGAGAGGAGGAAGAAATCAACAGAGAAAAAGATGGATAGCCTGGAACATATATAGAGAGATTAAAGGGCAGAAAAAAAAATAAAAGATTTAAAATAATACAGAGCATTTTGGCAGAAGGAATTCTTTCATACACAAGAATGAAATTAAAAAGTATGAATTAACACTCAGAGAATATTTTCTGGAGACGATTAACTTTGCTCTATACATTGAAGGAAAAAGAACAGAGATGAGGGACAGGTGGGAAGAATAGCAAGTGTGAAGGTCCAGAAACAAGGATGGATATGATATATGTGAGGAATCATGTTGAAGGAGGGCAGAACCAGTTGGGGAAGGGTCTTGAAAGTCATGCCAAGGAGATGATATTAAATCTAGCAGGGAATCACAAGAAATTAGTATGGTGCTTCAAGGAGAATTGCTCTGGTGCCAGCTGTGAGGGGTGGCACATATTGAGAAAAAATGGAAGTCAAGAAGGTCAAACTGGGAGGATGTTCAAATGGCTTGTGTCTGAAATAAACAGGGCCTGAACTGAGAGGTAGCTATGGAAACCAAAAAAGAAGGGTCAGATCCAAAAGATACTGTGAGGAAAAAGAAGTGTCAGGACTTGACGGATTAGATGTGGGAGGCAAGGGAGAGAAGGATGTCAAGGATGTTCTGATACTAGAAGTGTAGTTGTGCTACACAGTGATTGGGATGAGGCAAAATTGGAAGCAGTATTTCATTGAAATTGAGGAAAATATATTCAGCTGATCCCATGTAAATTTTAGGTGCTAAATATCTGAGTGAAGATGTTCAGATTATTGGAGATACAGTACCAGAAAATGGGAAAGGCTTCAGGGTTGGTAACTTGGAACAAATTAATGAACATCTCTGGTCTTCAGTTTACTTATTTGTAAATTGAAAGGGATGGAACAAAGGATTTTAAAGAACTCTGCCAGTTTTAAATCATATGATTCTAAGTTGATTTAGGAGTTAGGTGGATCTAAAGAAGGAAATCCAAAGTAAATTCATTTGCTGAGGGAATGATGATAGAGGGTGAGGAGCAGAAGGTCCAAGACTGAATGACAGGAAATAGCTTAGGAAAACATGAGACAGTAAAGGGACTAGGAAAGAATGATCAAAGATTTTTAAAAAAGACCCATAAAAAATAAAGTGATTTTTAAATATAGTATGGTACATGTCAGTGAACCAATGTTTAGGCTTTCAAATGAACCCCATATTTTTAACATTTTTTAATTATAAGCTAGTGTAATAGGCATTGTATTAAATCAGTTTTTTTAAATATAACCAAGCAAAAATTAAATAATTATCAGAGATGAATCCCCCAAATCAACCCCCTAAAATCTCTTAGCTGATCATGCCACACATAAAAAGTTTAATTACTTCACAGACTAATCTGTAGGGTCAACAAGTATAACTGTCATTCTCCAATATAGTTCACTATAATATTTAGTTTTATAAGTCTTTCAAAGAATTCTTTATAAGAAAAATATTAAAACTGGAAATCATGAATAACAAATGATGCATTTTGAAGGAAATTGTCATTCTTTTATGAAATACAAGTATTACTGGTGGTCAGCTTTTCTTCTTCTCTTCCAGACTAGAAGGTCATGATATTGAATATTATTATATTATTTATGGTTTTTATGCAATAAAAATCATCTTCAGCTATAAAATGTATTTCCTTTTCTCTCTGTACACTGGAATGCAGCTCCAGAGACCCTTAGATGTGGGCAAATTTGACCTCCTGCTTTTAAATGGAGTCTGGCTTACCTATAAAATACAGATATGAGGTTTGGCAGATGAATTTAGCATCAAAATGGAAAAGGAAGATTTAAACAGTGACAATATTAAAACAACATTGTAAAGGGAAACAGACCAAGAAATTGACAAATGACCATCTCCTGCTTTATTCATTTTCAGCCTGCCCTTAAATGTTTCATACCAGACTTTTGCCCCAGTTTTGTATAAACTAGTTGGAAAAGAAAAAGAAAAAGAAATTCTGAAAGCTTTTGAGGGCCTGAAGGGAATCAAGCAATAAAAAAATCTTGAAACACTGGAAGGTTAATTTGGAGACTATATGATCCTAATGATGTCCCTTTCCACTCACATTTCCCTTCAAATTAGGTCATGGAAGTCATTTGAATATAGTCAAACTCAAAAATTTCTTTCTTTCTAATCAACAGTTTCAGGTGTGCATGTCACAAAAATAGTAACAAATGCTAGGAAAAGGACATGGTAACAGGGCTTGAAAGGAAGATTAACTGAAATAAAAAAATTATATCTCCCCCCCCTTCTTTCCATTTCCATTGGGGCCAACTCTGTCCTGACCTTTAGCACCTTTTTCCTGGATGAAAACAGCCTTCAAAGTGATTTTGTCCCTCTATGCTATATATCATGCATTATTGAAAAAAATTAGTTATCTCTGTAAATTACATATCTGACCATGTCATTCTACTAAAAAAAGAAAACAAAAGAAGACAAACCAATATAAAATACAAAATGCTCACTGTCATCCAAGGTTCCACTCAATCTGGCTCTAATCTGCCTTTTCAGCTTCATTTTACATTCTTCTTCACACTCTATGTTTCAGTCAAACTTGACTACACTCTGCTCACTGATTTCATTCTGCTCTCTCTGCAGAGAGCATAAGCATGCTCCATGCCTGGAAAGAATTCTTTGAACATCCCTGCTTGAAGACATCTTTCCTTTCTTTCAAGGTCTTCAAGTCATTACCAGTATCACTTTTTCCATGAAGTATTCTTTCTTTGGCTCTGTGCCCTCAAATCACAAGTATTCTCTTCCTTGGACTTCACATTCCTGTCTCTTTGACCTATTGTCTTCATATAGCATAGTCTAGCTTGTATTAGAAGGTTTTTTTTTTTTAATTTTTAGGTTGGAACTTTCTGAGGGCAAGGATTACATTATTTCCATTCTATCTAAAATGCAAGGTCCACTGCTCTGCAGAGGTGTCCAAGTACAAGTTTACTCATTTAAATTGAAAATTCAAGGCAATTTTGCACAATGTTTTAATGGTTTTTAATCAGAAGGCAATGCAAAGACAGCATTATATAATATATACCTACTAATTTAAATTTCCTATAAATTTTTCCTTTTAAAATAATAGCCAATAAAGATGAAAGACACAGCATCCACAGACTTCAATATGATCCCAGGTACTGGATACTCTACTATCTCTTATGAATGCTAAAAATTGGTAGGGTATGGTAAGAAGTGCCTTCTCCTGGGATTCAAGAGAACTGAGTGATCCACCACAACACTGAATCACTTTAATTATAATATAGCAGAAAGAACACTGAATTTGGAAGCAAAAGACTTGAATTTGAACTTTAGTCTACCATTTGCAAGCTATATGACCTTTGGCAAATTGCTTAACTTCCCTGAACCTCTGTTTCCTTACAAAATAGGGATAAATGATACTTACACTATTTGTCTCCGAATAGTTGTTAGTAAAGTGCTCTGAAAACCTTAAATAAATAACAACCTACATTTTATTAGTAATAATCATCATCACTCTGAATTTGTTGTTGTTATTTATAAAGTTGGCATTCTAATATTTTCCACCCTCCTCTTCCCCCTCCCCTGCCCCCATAACCCAACTGTGATATTGTAAGTAAAAATGTATAAAGTATTTGGCTATATACAAATGTCATGCAAATGATAATTTTTAGTGAGTTCTCTCTATAATTCAGAAACATAATATTTCATTACTCATGAATATGATCTTATGGATTTTATCATCCCAGAGTTTTTTGAAGGCTTGCTGGATTTTCAAAGTCAATGAAGTTTCACAGATTTGTAAAATTAATAGGAACTTCCAAATCACTGAGTTATAAAATCACAAATCAATTAACAAATATTTATTAAACACATATATATTACAGAAACATGATATATATTTTATATATATATATATATATATATATATATATATATATATACACACACACACACGACGAGAGAGAGAGAGAGAGAGAGAGAGAGAGAGAGAGAGAGAGAGAGAGAGAAGAATGCACTCTGCTAAGAGCTGGGAATACAATGAGTAGGAAATATGAAATTCTTGACTTTAAGGTGTTCATATTTTAAAGGTGGAGATAATGGTCAAAAATAAAGAGTATAAATAGTAGGCAATCCCAAAGGGAAAATGCTAGCAGTAGAGAGAACCTGGAGAGGTCATTTGCAGAGGTGGGAATTTGAGCTGAGTCTTTAAGGAAACAATTTGAAGGGACCCTTCTAATTCAAACCCTTCATTAAGAGAAATTAAATAACTTGTTTAACACCACGAGTCATATCTTAGAGCTAGGATCTGGTCTGAGGTTTTCTCTCTAATTATGCCCCTCTTTCCATTCTACCACATTACCTCCAAGTGTGACTGTCCCATTATCCTCTTTTGGTGGTTATAATTTTCTGTATCTGATTATACAACCATTAGCAAGATGAGGGATGGGAATATACATACATACATATATATATATATATATATATATATATATATATATATATATACACACACACACACACACACACATATATATATCACTTCACTCAGGTTGGCAAAGACATCAAATAATCAAATGTTACCAAAAATATTATTCAACTCAAAAAAACAATTAATAAGTACCTATCATGTATGTGCCAGGAAGGAGGAATATGAAGACAAAATGGAAATCATCTCCTATCCTCATGGAGCTTATGTTCCATTCTCTTGGGAAGATATAACAAATAGACAGCTAGATGTAGAAAAACATATTTATATATATTTTTAAAGGAAAAGAGAGTAGTAACACTCAGGGGAAATAAGGACAATCTTCCTATATATTAACAATGTATAGATATAGATATAGATATAGATATAGATATAGATATAGATATAGATATAGATATAGATATAGATATATAGATATACACATATACATATGTGTACATATATAAAATATATGTACACATATATGCACATATATGTATAAAATACATACATATATGTATAAAATACAGATTTTTTTATATAACTAATACCAATTCCAAAAGTGACATTCATTCATTTATGAGTAGAGGAGGGAGGGTTACAATTGTAAAATTAACTGTCTATTGAATTAGATAATGAATAGAAATAGCTCAATTCTAAGGACCCCATGTAGCTAAAAAGGTTCAGGAAGAGTCAGGCTTGAAGGGGAAAGGTAAACAAAATTATTTTAAAATGGAAAATGTTACCATTTCTTAATAATGTCAACTTGGAAGCAAAATCTCCTTGTACTTCTGACATAGGGCTCTTAGTCATCTTTGCAGCAATATGACATCCATCAAAAGCCTAAGATGGTTTAGTATCATGGTCCTATCTTCCTTGTGCTTCATGGCTGTGGGGGGTGAGGGGGTGGAGAGGAATCATTATTTCCAATAATAGTAACCAATACTTATCACATGCCGTCATGGCTGACATCTCTCCTTGAGTGTGGAATTGCATTTTATGAAGAATTGAAAATGGATACTAAAAGAACCTATATTTTTCTACACTGTTAGTACCAAAATTCTTGGTCCCAAATTGTCATAAATCCAGCTTATGCCTAGCAATATATGTGGAATTATGAAGGAAATATCTCAAACTAGTATTCCTATACACTTGCAAATAGAAGTTGAATATTAGTTAAGCAGTGCTTGGACACTTTGTTAGAGCCAACCACTTTATTCCCTTTCAAACAATTTGCTCTGCCCTCCACCCCTGCTTAGAGACTAAACTGCATGAACATGCTTCTGTCCAGACTTTCTTAAGCTTTCTAGCTTATTTCCATTTCTCCTGAAGTTATGCCCATAGCAACATCCACTGGTAGCATCATAATTAGACCATTACTGCAAGCTGCTGTATTAAGCAGTTAGCCCATTTATCAAGTAGCTTGTTCAGAGTATATTGAATGCAATGCAAAAATATATCCAGGCTTCCAACCACAGGCCACACCATCTTCTGGAGGTGGGGGATGTGATAACATTTGTATATATGCATGCTCTTGTTGTGCACACATGTAGATGTGTGCAGGGTAGATCTGAGTGAATGGGAACCATTTACCAAACAAGAGATTACTCAAAAGCATGTTCAATTCTTGCTTCCATATGTTCATTTTACAGTTAAAGAGCTAGGAGGCTATTTTAAAAAATAAGTGAACTACTGAAAATACCCCAAAAGTAAATCTTAACACTCTTAGTTGGCCTGGTGCCTGTGAAAATGTCACTTAGAAGGAATGCAAAAGCCTCTCCTCAAATGCAGAATATCTTCCTCTTTTCCTGGTCTCATGTTCTCAGTACAATTATTTAAACCACATCTTGGTATCAATAACTCATCGGAGATCAGTGTCAATGTCCAGGAAGGCTCGTTATATGCAGAGGGAGGCACTGAAGCATTCACTGGAGCAAACACGATAATTAAGTTTGCATCTCATCTACTATCTAAGCCTTCCGTCTGTACTTTTCAAAAGGCAACTCTATAAAAATTCTTCCTTTAGGGTTTAAAAATATCATATTCTTGGCCTCAACCCCAGTAGTTAATTGGGAGAGAAAGAAAGACACAAGCGCATCTGGTTTAGCATTACTTCTATGAAGATATATCATATATATTTGTATATATGTATTTATATATATGTATATTATATGTATATATATATATATACTATATTTATATATTTACTTCAAAATTGGTAGGGATGAAAAGGTATATCACAAGTTTAAAGATCCTATTGGATATATGGGAAAATATACAGAGGCTGAAAAATCTGAATTTTTTTTACAAGTTTGTATCACCAAAGTGGCTACTTTTCAAAATTACCTCATATTCTCAAAGTACCAAAAGCACACTTTGATTCCATGCACCCCGTGAAGCAGTATCAGAGGATAATAACTCCCAGAGAAGCAGCATAAAGGCTGGATTGTGTTGCAATATTATATACACAATAGCAATTTAAAGCTTAACTAATTGATAAAGACAAAAACATTTCTGGTCCTAATGTGGAATGGCAACACACTCAACACACTCAAAATGCTGCACTAAACTGGCATCATGGCTCATTGGAAAGACCCCCATTCTTGGAGTAACAAAACTTGCACTTGGTCTCACCTCTGCCACTAGCTTGCTGTGTGGTCTTAATCAAGAAGAAGTCACTTCCCTTGTCTAAGCCACAGTTTTCTTATCTGAAATTAAGTGGATTGAACAAGATTATCCCTATGGTCTCTTTTTAGCTCAAACAATTTATGACCTACAATGTTATGTAAAGTGAATTTCACTTAAAGCAGTTGTTCCATTATAACCCTGAGATACAGATTCTCAATCATTTTCCAATACACATACACACACACACACACACACACACACACACACACACACACACACTGGCATTCAGTCATTCATTCACTTCCTTTCCTCCAATAATTTGAGGAATGAAATCAACTGGTATAGGTATAATGAGCTGGATTATTTTTGTTCTTGTTGCTTACTTCTCTGGGGTATAATCATTTATCTTGAAGAAAATGAAAATTGGTATTTAAATCTCTCCCCACACAACTTTGTCTCTACTTATCTTTCCAATTTTATCCAGATTCCCTGTCACCCATTCTATTCCAGTTGTTAGTTACTAGTTTTGTTCTGAATCTAGTCTCCCATTAACAGTATCTATGCCACTGCACTTTTTTTATGTTCAGGCTTTTTATCTTCATTTTTAGGATCACTATATCTCTCCAAAGTTATTTTTAGGTGTCATTTTAATCTTTCTCTAATTAACTTCATATGTACTCATCTGTATATATGCTCCCTCTCCTTAGTGGATATAAACTATTTGAGGGGAACTCCATTCCATTTCTATCTCCATATCAATAAAAGAAGCAAAAAAAAAAGCAAAAAAAATAAAAGAAGCAAGCATTTATTAAGGATATATTATATACCTAGCATTATGTTAGAAATGGTAACAGATACTTAAATCTCTTGAGTATTATGTCTGAGTTGAATATCATCTACAGCAAGCAATTCTTAGAGTCCATGAACATTTTTGAAAAATTATACATATATATTTATAATTACATTTTAAGAAATTGGTTTTCTTTGTATTTTACTTTATGCATTTTAAAACATTACTCTGAGAAGGGTTTTTACCAGCCTACTTAAGGGATCCATAACAAGAAATATTAAGAATCCCTTATCTAGACTGTGCCTAATCCTGAGTACATAGACTAGTTAAAATTTCTGAGAGGTAGAGTGCTCTTTTAGAAGTTTATAACAATCCACTCTCTACTCCATGGGGAGGAAAACTAGGCTGATTAGGTGTCAGCCTGCTTAGTAGATAGAAAACATAATTGAAATGCAGCAAATGAAAAACTTTTGTGATAAAACTTGAAACCTTAATGTGTCAGGGATGCTGTTTGTAGCGTCCATGGTAACAAGTTTTCCACTCTAACCCAAGAGAATTAAATTTAAATGCAAGTCTAAGTTAAAGAGTCTGCTTTAGGTCTGCTGTCATTAACTCTGCTTAATCAGAAATTTTTTTCTTTCTTTAAACCAGCAAAGAATATTGTGTTGGGCCAAGAGCATAAAGTCAATGACATTTTCACCTTTCAAGAGGAAATAGATATTCCAGGAAATAAGAGTTTCACACAGAAGCTTTCCTTTATGCATTTCTCACCAGTACCTCATCAGCAGTCATGGCAGTATCTGCAATGGATTAAGGAAGCAGAAGAATCTTCTGTTTTTCTCTATTATCATCATCTTCCTTGTCTCATTTATTTCAACTAAATTTTCCTTGCAACCACGTGTTGAATTGTACATTTTAATCTCAAGACAATGAAATAAAGTATTATCCTGCCAATATGTGATTTGGTAGATAGTTAGATTTATGGATCTAAGCTCACATTCTCATTCTTGCACATTTTTAGGCCAAGGAAAGTCATCTAATCTTCTTCTTTGAGGAGGTAAAGTGATATTTGGGCTTATATGCAATGTTTTTTCTTTGTCTTAATTCCATTGGTGGAAGGGAGTCTCTGGTGTGGAAATTGACTTGACTAAGGTTGATTTGTCCCTCCTCTTTAATTTAGGCTTGAAGAGCTAACTGAGGCACTGAGCTCATAGTTAATGCCTAGCTCTTAGTTACAGGATTTGAATCCAAACCTTCCTGATTAGATGGCAGTGAATAAAGTGCTGGGGTCAGGAAGATCCAGTCTCAGACCTTAGGCAAGTCACTCAATGTACCTTAGTTTCCTCAACTATGAAATGAGGATAACTATATGACTTGCCACAAAGGGTTAATGTGAGGATGAAATGAGACAATATTTGTAAAATATTTAGTATAATACCTGGCACAATTCTTTTCCCTTTCCTCCCTTTCCTCCCTTCCCCACTATTCCTTCTTTTATACACACATACTCATGCAAAGTCAGTGTTGACAGGAATGCAATTGCTTCATTTGGATGAAGGCTACCTCATCAAATTGAGAGTCTATCACCATGATTGCATGCAAAATGAGTTTCTGTTCTAAATCCATGAAAACAAAAAAAAAAAAACCAAGGATAGGTAGTGCTACAGTAATTAATCTCTTATTCTCTCTCTTTCCATAAAGTCTTCTCCATCAATGAGGTCCAGGAACAGCTGTTAAGTAGCCATATAACAACACTATTTCGTTCAGAACTTCTCTGGGCCATCTGGGCTAAAAATTCCTCATATTGCCAAATTTTATTCTTAACAATATTCAGGGCATTAAACTATTTGGGGAAAATGTCTTTAGATATTCAGACAGTCTGTACAAATAGAAAGCACACTTAAATTATAATAAATCCTTCACATTTTCCCCAGTCATTAAAATGGTGTACCTGTCACTTCAATTCAGGAGATGGGAGCATCTCTTCACTAAGATAGATGCTATCCTGAGTGGCCTGAATTCTTTTTCTTTCGCTCTCTTTTCTTTTCCTTCTTTTCCTTTTTAAAAGCAAGAAGTGCACTGCTGAAATGATTGTTCCTGCATTGCATTTGTAGTAATAGAAGTCAGGTTTTTTGCTTCTACAAGGAGCAAAGGATAGGGAGGAAATCTTTGCTGGAAGCATCATTTTAAAAGAATGAGAAAGAAGCAGAGCTTTTTCCTGAAGAAAGGATTCCATAGCCTCAGTATGAAGTGGAGTAGATTAAGGGATCCATGTACATCGAGCAACTTTTAGATACCTCCATATTCATGTGTTTTTTATTGAGAGAACCTGAAGATAGGAGAGGTAGTATGGTAGAATGGAAAGAAACCTGGATTTGTTGTTCAGAAACCTGAATTTGTTTATATTCTGGCTTACTAGCCATGAAACCTTGGACAAATCATGTGTCCTTCTCTAGATCTCAATATTCTCATCTCTGTAATGGGGTTGGAGGACCAGGAAAGATTTCATGATTTCTTACACAGTTATAATTCTCTCATCCTAGACCTTTTTGTCTCCTACTCATTATCCAGTTATATAGATAGTTATAAAAATGAATTGTTACTTGAAATTCCATTTAGAATGTTATGGTATTATCATGTTACCACCATTGTTAACCTGTTTATGATTTAAAATTTTTTATTATTATATTACATTATAGTCTTTTGCCATTTTATTTTCTGTTTTAAAAATATTATTCTGAGAGTAGGTGTACAGATTTCATTAAGCTACCAAAGAGATACACATAGTGAGAATGGTGAAGAACTTCTGATCTGT